>NC_045785.1:48763354-50024069 GCF_009873245.2 Balaenoptera musculus | reverse complement strand
GCCCACCCCCCAATCCAGGTGTGAAATCATGCCACAGTGTCACAGGGGCTCTGACTAGATGTTTGGGTGAGGTCCTATCATGATGCAGAGAATGGGGATTCCTGGGGAGCAGGAGACTTTACTGAGAGTTCTGAAAGATGAGTAAGTACTTGCAGACAGTCAAAGATGAAGGAAGGGCAGTACAGACAAAGTACCTCATGAACAAAGACCTGGAGGTGAGAACCAGGCTGATGTGCTCAGAGGAACGATAAAAAGTTCAGTCACGGTTAAGGCTCAGGATGTGAGGGGTAGAGCGGGTTTGAGGAGTTTCCTAACATTTACTGAGGATCTGAATTATGCCCAATTCTATCTCTTAAATGGTTTTATGTGATCCTCACCACCTCTCTGAGTTGGGTTGTTATCCCCATTTCACAGATATGGAAACTGAGGCTCACATAGCTAAGTGAGAATTGCCAAAGGTCATGAAATTGAATTAGGATCTCAAAATTAGGTCTATCAGATGGCAAAATCCATGCTTCATCTACTCTGTGTTGTAACTTTCAATATGATCCCACGTTCATACCTTCAACAAATATCATTGAGCCCTGCTGTGTGTCAGGCACTGTTCTAGTCTGGGGATACAGCAGCTAACCAGACAAGGCCCCTGTCCTCACTGAGCTTCCACTCTAACGGAGGGAGAAGGAGGGGTGGGGAGAGCATGTGAACAAATTATTATGGTAATATTGGATAAACTAAGTGCTATGAAAAAAATAAAATAATGGGAATGAGAGTGATGGTTGGTTGGGGTGGAGAGGTGGGTGGGGAGGATGACTTTCCCTGGGGTGGTTGGTGAAAGACTCTCTGAAGAAGTGACATTTGAGCAAGACCTGAATGATGAGAAGAAGGCAAACAGGCAAACAGAGAGATCTGGAGATCTGCAGGCAGGAGCAAGTGCAAAGGTCCTGGCGTGGGCACCAGCATTTGTGTATTCAAGGGACAGAAAGCAGGCCAGTGTGGCTAGAACAGAGGGAGCCGTGGGCATACGTGTTAAGAGATGAGGTCAGGAGCATGGAGAAGAGCCAGTTCACATGGTTCAGAGAATGTAGTTAGTCCTGCATGAAGAGGAGTTAAGAACAGAACGTGGAATAAGGCAGAGGTTTTACTGTCAGAGTGAGAAGGGCAGTTTCCTTGGAGAGTCAGCTTGGAGCAAAGAGAACATCCCCACTGAACCTCTTCCCCGACTATGTAGCCATGGGCAAGTGACTTCCCCTCGCTGGACCTCAGCCTCCTCCCACATAAAGTGGAGATTATACTGCTTGCCTCACAGATCTACAGTGAGACTAGACACCAAGCATTGGCCCATCCCTGTGTCCCTGTTAGAGAGTTAATGGAAAATCCCCCAGGGGACCATGGGGCATCCAGCATGCTCCTGAAACTAGTCACCAGAAGGACTCAGGCAATTGCTTGCTTAACAAACATGTCACCCATCCACCCCAACAGTGGCAATCCTGTCCAAGCAGTCCCCCCTCAGGGTCTGCACACTTGCAACTACCAGGCTGCTTCTGTTAATGGAGCTGGCTTTAGAGGCTGGGGCAGTCTTTGAATATCTCAAAGCAAGATTCCACACTTAGATTTGATTTCTAGAAGTAGCCTAAAGCTGTTTAGGACAGTGCTTCTCAAACTTTAATGTGTACGCAAATTGCTTGAGATCTGGTTAAAATGCAATTCTTGATTCAGTAGTTCTAGGGTGGGGCCTGAGATGCTGCTTTTCTTACAAGTTCCCAGGAGATGCAGATCCAAGGACCACACTTGAAGTGGCAAGGATTTACAGCCAAGTGACTTCCACAGGCCGGACAATATTGAATCCACCACAGAAAGGTTATGAAGCAATGGCCTGCTTTTAGTAATTTATTATTGAATTCGTTAGATAAATAAATGTTCCTAGAGTGGCTACTATGCCCTGGGCACTAGGAAGGAAGGAGAATTTCTATGGGAAACAAGAGTCAGGGCTTGCCATCTCAGAGCAGGTATTCTAGTAGCAGAGAACGAATGAAGCAAGCAATAGGATAACCTGAGTGAAGGGCCTGGGGGTGTCTGGGGTGTTAAGGGAGCAAAGGGCTGGAGGGGGTCAGGGAAGACCTCCTGGATGACAGGACATTTAGGCAGAGAGCTGGCCCTGAGAAGGAGGGGTCGTGCAGGCAGAGGGAACAGTGCTGCCAAGGGCAAGGCCACCCAACCAGCCAGAGGCACAGCCTTGATTCAAATCAGGTCAGTCTGATCCAAGATTTGCTCTTGCTAGTATCTTCCATGACACATGAATCAAGTCTTGCAAAAGAGAAGCTGCCATCTGTCCTTCTCGAGTGATGTCAAAGCAGCTGGCCCCAGAGTGGAAAGATATCTGGGGAGCAGAGACCTCGGCATCACCTGACAGGCATGGCGATTACGAAACTCCCCTCTGCACCAAACACGTTGCACCACCAATGCCATCCAGGCTTTGCTTCAAGTGTCCTTCCTCCTGAAGACTCGTGACTGGGAAGTGTGATTGCCCTCCGATTGCTGCTAATAATAGCCCTTACTTTTTTCTAACCACAATGAACTTTGAAACTTGGGTGGTGGTAGCCAGTCACATCAGCTGGTTATCCCTTGGGAAAAGTTCATCAGACAGTAAAAGTTCAGTGACCTGGGAGGTTCCAAGATACTATAAGGGGAAAACAGAAATTCACCTGAAACAAGCACCCTCTCCTCTATATGGCAGACAGTATACACACCTTCTTTCAATCAAGAAGAAGTGGCATGTATAAGCCTGGCATGAAACTCTGAATGCATGTGACTTTGGGCATGTCTGTTATCTCCCTCAATCTCAGTTTTCTAATCCATTAAATGGGGGCTGAAAACCAACCTTACCTACCTTACATACAGCAATGTTCCTAAAATACTTAGCTTGGTGACCATCATATTGTGAGCACTCAGTATGTGAGAAAGAAAGAGATTCAGAAGAGTTAAACGCTTTCTCTAGTCTTCAAAGCAGGTAAGAAATAACTCAAATTTGGAATCAAGTCTACCTCCGAAGCCCAGTACCTTTCTCCAAATTTTCATGCTGTCCTTGTATTGGAATTATACCCTTTGCATTTGACTTTGTAGGGCCTCTCATTAAAGTGGGCAAATGTATTTCCCTGCCCAGTGATATTGGGCTTTATCATGGGCAAAGGAATTTTGAGCAAAAGGGGGAAATGACAGCATGGTAGTTCTGGGATGAGATTTCAAGAGACATAACCTGTTTCATCATGTTCTTGTCTGCTTACTCGCTCATTTACCATGAGAAGAGCAACCAGAGGCTACCTTTCAGCCTGGCCCGCAGAATGAGACAAATGAAACAGACCCACACCTGACCCACAACCCCACTGAACCTGTAGCCAGAACTCGAGCCACCCAACCACCCCTCAAACTCATGAGTGAGAAAAAATACTTCTAGTTGTAAGCGACTGAGTCTTGGGCAATTTGTTACCTAGCATTATTGTGGCAATACCTGACTAATACACCTCCATGAATGAATATAGCCAAGCCTGGCTAGCTCTGCAAGTATTTCTTGAGTACCTACTAGGTGTGATGGGAAGTAAAAAGGAATTTAAAATCATCTCTGCCCTCAAAGACAGTCTTATTGCTCCTTCTATCTCCTTTGTCAAACAGTCATGACACAGAAATCACAAATGTTTGTTTTACAAAAATTAAGTAAATGAAAGATTGCCTGTGTTTATACTGTTGAAAAACCTAGCTCCATTAAATGATACCTAGCAATATCAAGTCATATAGGAACACAGCAGTGGGTATTAAAGTAGCCACTTTAAGCCACATCCCTTAAAGTAACCATTATGGACAATGAGCTGCTTCAGGACAGGGTAGTGGCTTCTGCATCCCTAGACCCCAGAGCCGAGCACAGTACCTGGCACAAAATAGGCTGTCAGTAAATACTGGCTGACTTTTAACTAAACTAAATGGAATTGCCCCAAATATCATTCAGGGCTAAAGTATTTTAAAGTACAGTTTGTACACTGTTTTTAAAAAGGGTCTTAGGGCTAAATACATATATAAATAAAAGACGCACTTTGAAAAACACATCTACATAAACACATATGTATGCAAACAAACTTATGCCAAACACAACTGGAAGTTTTGTGCAGACTTGTCTCCCATTTAAGGCCTGTAATTTCCCTCTTGGCCGACACTGGCTTTAGCTTGGACCGTGTTTCACAGACTCTGGCAGGCAGCCTGCTGGGTCTGGGTTTAGATTTTTTTTTTCTTTCATCAGACCTAAACCTGAAGCCACAGACCATTCTGAAACCTCTCTCAGCTGTCGCTGCCATGTTTCATGTCACCTGCTTACCCCTCCCAGGCCATGTGGATCCGTAAATATGTACAGAGGTCCAGTAACAAGCTGATAAATGATGGATTCCTTCTAGAAGGAGACAAAGAGAGGCTGGGGAGGGACCAAGCAATCTGGAAACAATGACCCAGGCCAGGCCTCCACTCTTCCAGAGCCTACTGTATCTGATGGCCTGCCTGCTAGGCTAGCATCAGGGAGGTAGGAACCCTGGAGGAGAAACTGAGGCATATGAAAACAAAACAAAAAAAGTTGTGCTGGTGACGCAGGTGTAGCCTGTATGAACCTAAATCCTGGGGGAGGTGGTGGCAGCGGGCTTATTAGGGGAGCTCCGGGGTCAGACTCGGCTCATATTTAGATCCTGGCTATGCCAAAATCTCCCGGGCATGTGACTTAACTCTCTGAACACTGTTTCCACATCCATGAACTGGATTACACCTACCTCACAGGCTAAGGTAAGGATTAAATGAATTCATGCACGTGATGGGCCAAGCACTTTGTAGGAAATTAATCAGTGGAGGTTTCTGTTTTCATAACAGATCTTCCAATCTGTCAGGACGCGTCCAGTCTTATCCCCTTCCCGGTCCATCTGAAGTGCGGTCACCTCCGCGGCTCCTCTCCAGCCTGTGCTTACAGGGTTTCAGGGCAGCCTGCTGCCTCCTGAAGAAATGCTCACCACTAGAAAGTTCTTCCTTAGACCGACTCTAAAGGGAGTCTAACAGTGGTCTCTCTGGAGCTTTCACCCATCAGCCCTTCCCACTCAGGGCCATTCAAAAAGAGCCTACACCCTCACCACGATTGCAACCTTCTTCATAGGAGAAGACATCTCTCAGGCCCTCCTTGAGGTGCCTCCAGAATCCTCAAGGCTCTCTATAGATATATGTATATATATATATGTACACACACATACATACACATATGCTTATGTGTGTGCATGTGTGTGTGGTATTTGTATGTCGTGTGTGTATATAAGTAGTTACGAGGACTACATAGACACACATAAGGGGTGCCTAGCCAAGACTTGGAAGGTCCGGGAGGCTTCTTAGAAGAGGCTGTTGAAGGTGAGTAGTTGCTGTGAAGTGGTTGTATAAAGTCCCATAGCTAACAGTGAGGGAACAGACTCAGGGCGCATCTTCTCTGCCCTGGCAGTGGGTGATGGTTGACGCCTCTAAAGTGTGTGAAGCTAGACATCATTAATGTTGAATTTGTATTGATTTGTTATTATTCAAATGTGTCTTTCCAGGCCCAGTTTCCTCAGCAGGCTTGGCCTAATTCCTCCAACAGATGTTTTCCCATTCCCCTCTTTGGTAGACAGAGAGACCCGGGTTTGCATGCCGGCTCTGCCGCTCACAAGCTGGGCGACCTGAGCCCATCTAGACCACCTCTCTGAGCCTCTGTTTCCACACTGTAAAATGGGGACCGTCCTGCCTATGCCCAAGGCTGGTGTGTGGACTGATAAGACATCACACGTGGAAAATCACCCAGCATGGAGCCCATGTTTGTCAGATGTTTACTTTCTTTCCGTGCCTGATAAGGTGATGCAGGCTGCTCTGATGTTAGACCTCCGTTATTCACTGATAATGTTATGACAGGATATACCTCCAAAGGCACTTGTACTTGAACTAGCAAGTACCCACCGGTTCAGCGCTGTGCAGGCCCTGCTTTACCCGCCCTGTGCTGGGCTCAGGACCCTAGGAATGAGTGGGCACTGAGCCCAGGAACTCACCCTGGAGAGGAGGAGAAGGTCACAGAAGCCAACTGTGAGCATTGCCATAACAAAGTTTTGTGCACGCAATGGAAGGGAGACTTTGACTCGTCATGGGGTGATCAGCTGAGGCTTCCTGGTAGAGGTGGCAGATGTCTCTGAGGGTGGCAGTGCATAACATTACATGGGACCTACTGCGCCAGCCTCCCAGATAGTTTCTCAGGGTCTACAGTCCATCCCCTAGAACCTCACAGAGGATAAATCCTCTACAATTATAACTCAGATTATGGCACTCCCCAGCACAAACATCTGTCATGACTTACTGCTCTTATAGTAAAATCCCAAATCCTCCATTATGGCCGCTGAGGCCCTCCTTGATGGGGCCCTGGCTTTCTCTGCAGCCCCACGTGCCTCGGGAAGCCAGGCAGCTCCTGTCCCTTCAGGATGGGTGCCCACATGGGACCTCATCCTGCCTTCTTGGAAGACAGCAAGGTTATGAGCAGCTGAGGAGAGGAACAGGCTAGTGCCTGGCTCTTGGCTGTGGCAGGTCTCTTTGAGGAATCGTGGGGCGCCTCCATGGTATTACTGACCAGAATCGTGGCAGGAAACAAATTGCACACAGAAGGGCTGAGCAGCAAATACTCTAATGGCAGGACTCTGGTTAGTGGTGAGGGCAGGGTTAAGGAAACCAGCAAGAGAGGTCAAAGCACCCTGGGGGTAGGGCAACGGGAAGCCCGTGCCACTCTAGGGGTCAAGGGAAGAGAAGGAACACATGCTCTGGGAGGCTGGAGAGCTGGCACCAAGGGGGAGCAGCCTCGGTGCTATGGCTCTCTGGGTCACAGCCAATGCCAGACTTTGGAAGAAAGGAGCAGACAGAGGGAGGGATGGACACCTGACCTCTTTCTCCTCCCACACTCCTTTCCCTTGCTGCAGATTCCCTGTGGCCAGATTCAGCTAGAATTTAGAGTCTCGGGGAGTCTGGGTGATGCCATTCTTAGGGGTTAGCCCTCTGGGACTCAGAGCAAACAGAGAGAGCAGAAACATTGATTGGATGGGAATGACCACAAAAGAAGAATTACCACCACAGCAGGTATCCCGGCATCCTACAGGGACCGTGAGAACAGCCAACCCTAAGAGGGCCAGCTCTTCCCCCAAGAAAGAGAATTCCATGGAAGGGGAAGAGGGAATCTGGCTGACGGGCAGCTTTCCCGGCCAGGCCGAGGTGTTCACACAGCATCCAGATCCTGTGCCCAGCGCATCTGCCAGAATAGTCCACACAGCCACAGACATCTCATACCTTGGCCTGTGCACAGCTGTAGAGGGCAAAGTGTTGTTCTATGACCATGGCCCTTGCCCATCTTCCCTGCTCCTTCCCCAGGACCAAGAGCTGGGCAGGCAACAGGGGACTTTTGTGCCCCCCATGAGAGAGGCAGAAATGATTCAGATCCAGTCATAGAAATAAGGATGAGAATACTAGTGATAACAATAATATCAGATGTTATTGTTACCGCTACGGTGACAATCACATGATTAAGCTCTTCCCATGTGCCAGAGACTGTGCTTATTCTATCAAGTTCTATAGTCTTCTCCCAAACCCTAGGAGGTGGTGGCCATTAATATTCCCATTTAAAAGGTGTAGTAAGACCCAGAACAGTTAAGCAGGTTGTTGAGGTCACTCAGATCAAGCCCAGGTTTGCTGGCTGCAAGGCCAGGCTGTTAACTGCCATGGGGGACTGTCCTCAAAGCCACCTGGAGCCACAGACGAGTGGGAGAGGGAGGAAGGATTCAGGCAACCCTTCATGGTCAAGGGGTCCATCGGGGCTCGCCTTCCAGAGTGGTCTTGCAGCCCTGGCACTGCCAACCTCTGTGCCATCCTGAGACACCCAGCTTCCTCTCACCCTGGGCCTTTGCACAGGCTGCTTCCTTTGCCTGGGACACTGGCTTCCCCTTTAGTCAATTCCCCTCTTGTCCCCCCTAAATACACCTTGGTTTACTATTGCTTGCTCCACAAAGCCCTGCTGCGCTTCCCAAGTCACAGCCCTCGTCCTCCCCTCCGCCGCCAACAGCCGTCCATATGGTCCTGAGCATTGGCCTGTGTCCCCCACCAGGCTACCAGCCCCGCAAAGGCTGACACACACCTGGTTGGCTTACCCCTGTGTTCCAAGAGCCCAGTCCGGTGCCTGGCACGTAACGGGTGCGTGGTGACATGTGGCAAAGGTAGTTGGATGCTGGCACAGACTCGGCCACCTGGAGCCTGGAGCTGCAGCCCCCATATGAGAGCTGCACCCAGTGTTGCAGAACAAGGAAGAGGGTCATCCCTCCCAAGATCTGAGGTGAGAGCGGCCAGAACCTTGAGGAGGGACTCCCAGAGCAAGGGCCACTGAGCTGAGATCCATGCATGGAAGGCTTTTGATGGCCCAAAAGAAGGGGAAAGGTGTTTCAGACAGAAGGATTGGCATGTGCAAAGGCTCGACGGAATGAGAATGCATGGCGGGTCCCTTGGAGTGAGTGACAGGAGATGAGACCTGGAAGGTCCCTAGCACATAAGCGTTTGACACGGTCCAAATGAAGTGCCGAGTAAAATGTTGGAGAAAAGAATGAATCCAAGCCTCCTCCCACGCTATTCACTTCCTCTTTATCCAAGCCTGCTCTCAGCAACTCCTCATCATGGAGGGACCGGTTTCTGAGAACAGCTTGAGGCAGGAGTCCTTGAGGGGATTCTGCTTGATCAGGATCCGGACCTCCAGTGGCAAGGAGGTCAGAGGCGGTGTTCCAAGTGCTTCATGGCTTTAATCTCTACTCATTTGGTCTCTCTACTCATTTAATCATTTGGTCTCTACAAGTACCCTGCATAGTAGATTCTGTTATTATACCAATTTTGCAGATGGGGAAACCAAGGCACTAAGAGGTTAAGACCTGCCCCAAATCTCACAGCTAGTACACTGGGTGATGGAACTGGGGTTTGAATGCAAGCCAACTGCTTCCAGGGAGCCTGGGAGCTTGACCACTCACCCCACTGCCTGCCCCTGTATGAAGCTCTTACTGCGAAGAAGCAAAATGCAGCTGTTTTCCAGGCAGTACTCACCTCGTCCCCTGGACAATCCTGAGATGCGTTACTGATTGTCCCTATTTTAGAGACTGGTACAGCCTCATTTAGACTAAGATTTCACATTTATGGGAAGGAACCTCCTGACTAAAGTGCAAAACTTGGCTTTAACCTTTATTCAAGGCTCAATTGAGGGAACGGTCTGTGGGGAATAAACCAGTCCTGAGAACAATGCAGGTTTCCTGCCCTGTAGCCCCAGCTCAGGCCCAGGGAGCCTCGATGGTCATGAAGAGGCAGTTTAGACATTTCAGGATTAAGGTTGGCCGCCAGGAGGCCTCCTTCTTTGAGCTGGTGTAGGGAGAAAGGAGTGGGTTTGGAGTCAATTGTCCTAGAATCAATAACATCACCACTTCTCCCAGCCCCTGCCTATCTCTATGACCTTGGGCAAATCCTTTAACCTCTGTGCCTTAACTTCCCCATTTGTAAAATAGGGGAGATAATAGCTCCTTTGCAGAAGTGTTATAAGGAGTAAATTAAATGTGAAATGAATACCTAAAGCCCTTAGTACATGGCTGGTATGTAGTCATGATGATGCAAATATTAAAAAGAATAACTGAGGCTCACAAAAAGTTCCCTTTCTGCTGGAACTCTTCCTTTTGTAGCCTCTATTTTTATCAATGACTCCAGCATTCCGGCAGTTCCCATGGTTTAACACCAGAGTCCAGAGTCTTCTTTAACTGGTCCTTCTCCCTAGCAGCCCCCCTCCCAACCCACCCCCCAGTGCAGGCCTCTGGCAAGTACCCAGTGACATGTGAGTCTATCTCCTGAGCTGCATCCTCACTGTTTCTGGTCCCATCTGTCTCTCCTCTGGGCCAGCTCAATAACCTTCTCAAGAACCAGAGGCCAGCACGGTGCCTAGGACTTCACAGGTGCTCGGTAAATGTTGTTGAGTGAATGCAGTAATGCTCTCTCCAGACACTTTCCTTCTTCATCCGCCCTTTCCCTGTAAAGTCCTCTAATCCTGAGATGACTTCAAATGCCTTGTCATGCACATACAAAGGCCACTACTATCAGCCCCTGTGTGGTCCCATCTGCCCAGCTAACTAACTAACCCCATCATTTCCTCCTGTATCCCTCATAATTCTCATCATTTACCTGCCTTTGCTCATTCTGTTCCCCGTGCTGGGGGTGCCCTTCCCTTCCCTTCCCTTCCCTCCCAGGCCCATTTGGCAAATTTCTAGACATCTTTTAAAATACTCTTTATTCATTCCACAAGTATGTATTGAGTGTCCACGATGTGCCAGACACTCTTCTAGACCTTGAGGCTACATCAGGGAACAAAATAGAAGTCCCTGACCACGTGATACCTGCAGCCTACTGACTATCTGGTAGCAGAAGCATCTAACCTGGTTAGAGGTTAACTAGGGGTGGGGGGAAGCGTATCTTCAGCTCCAGCAACCCCCTCTGAGAATCCTTTTCCCAAAGCCCCCTCCATTCTCAGATAGCAGTGGCCGCCTCCTTCCTGGTGTCCCCTCTGTACCAGGACACCGACTATAAAGGTCTATTTACATGTCTGTTTGCCAGAGACGTCCAGGACTGTGTTGTATCTGTGTCATGGTGTCTGAAGTTTGTTCATGAGAAGGAAGGAAGAAAAGAAAAGACAGAGAGACTCCCAGGAGGTGGAACAGGAAAGTTTCAGGGAGGAGGTTGGAGCTGGAGGAGATAGCAGTGCCGTAGGTAGATGGGAACTTACCTCTTCCACAGACACAGAGCTCACGGCCTGGCCTGGACTCTGCCTCAGGTCTTGAAACGACCGAAACCTGGTGTTGGAAGTTTTCATCCCTAGTGGACTGGATGTTCTGCATTTAGAGTGCTTCTGTGGCTCCCAAACCCCCCAGTGGCCCTCAGCCTACCCTCCCCTGTCACCCCGGGAAACCAGTCAGCTTCACTGAGGAGCTGGGCAGTGGAACAAGATGAGAATGAACCCTTGGCCTTTCACACAGAAGGGATGTCATTTAAAGCCATCACCTCCCCACAGTGGTATTATTAACCCCGTTTTCAGCTGAAAAAACCTAGAGGTCAGAGCTTAAGTGATGTGCCCACAGTCGTCAGCTAGTGGCAGAGCCCAGATTCACACTCAGAGACCATACACGTACCTAATTTCAGTCCAAGTTTTAGGGTTCAAGCCAGGGTTTCTCACCCTGGGCACCACTGACATTTGGGCCGCTGTCCTGTGCCCTGTCAGGTGTTTTACAGCATTCCTGGCCTCTACTCACTAGATGCCAGTAACCTCCCCACACACACACACCAATTATGACAACCAAAAATGTCTCTTGATATTGCCCCATGTCGCCTTTGGGCAAAATCTTCCCTCCCCTATAAGACACTCTGGGCAAGTGGTCTCCAAGTGCTCAGTAAGTTTGGGGGGGCAGGTAGCAACTTTATACTTAATACTTAATCTATTTACATTTAATTTTATCCAAGATAAGAAGTTAATCTTTTCTAGTATTTGCTATTTAGACTGATGGTAGAACACACCTATGCTTCTAAACAAACATGATGGATAAAGACATGTCTAATATTATCTGCTGAGAGATGAAGGATCAGAAATGTTTGGAGACCCCTCTGTCTGATGGTTCCAAGGTTCCTGTTAGGTGCCTGTCCTGTTTATGGGAATACGGGAGGGAGAACCCTCTGCAGTATCGTGATGCCACCAACCCTTTTCCTCTCTGAGCATCAGTTTCCCCATCAGTTAAATGGAGATAGGAAAGTACCTACCTCATACGGTTGTTTTATGGGCCAATGAAATGATGCATGCATAGCGCTTAGAACAGTGTATAATAATACCCAGAAAAGTTCTTATTTTATATACAGACGAGAACACTGAGGCTACAGAATGTCCCAAAATTCTCCTTAGGTCCACACTCCTGTGTGCTGAAGCACAAACTCAAACCCCAGTGGTCTCACCCTAGTCCACCTTACTCCCCCCCCAATACTTAGATCTCATGGCACCCCCAGAGAATTCACTGAGGACAGACACCATTGCTTTTTGCCCTATGTACTCACGTCCCTATTACCTGGCACACAGTAGCACGTGTCAAATTTCTCTTGAACAAATAAACTGGTTCCCGGTCCCATTTCGTGTCAGCTACAATTTATACTTTCCTTGGGGAATGCAAAATGCAAAGTTATTACTCCAAAAGATAAGTGTTCATTATAATTTGTAAAAGGAATGAATCAGTGAATGAATAAACAATGAACAAAGGCAGTTTCTGTTTTGGGGTCAAACCTCAGTCAGATTTCCCCCAAATTACAAAAATGCTCAGGAAAGGGTACTGTCATAGCGCCCTAGAATGTTCCTTCAACATTCCTTCAAGCATCATGGTTTATAACTGTGCAATTGTCCGTTTCTCCCCTGCCACACCCCTCTCCCCCAGGCGGTAATCTCCACGAACTCAGAATGTGTCCTTTCTGCTCGCTGTCATATGCCCTGTCCCTGCCTGCTATACAGTTGCACTCACGACCTGTGTGCTGACGGAACACGTGAGTCCATAAAGTACGTACCATCCTAGCCTCTCCGGTGTTTCACAGATGAGGCCTGGAGGGTGGAAGTGACTTGGCCTCAGCCCACATCAGGACCAGGTTTACTGCTACCCCGATGCTTTTCTCCCTCCCTTCCCTTCATCAGGAAGATATATGAGGACTGTGGCATTCCAGGCGTTCAGAATCCCAGGGGTGTTTCTGAAAAGAAAGGATAACAATTCCCTGCAGAACCAGTGGAAGATGCATGGCAGCAGGGAGAAAGCCATCCTTCCAGACTGCACCAAGGCCACACTGGAAACTGGAGCCAGCCCCCCACCTCTGCCTCCCCAGCCTCTGACTCAATAGGTAATGACCAAACAGTGCTTTGTGGATGGACAGGTGTCTCAGAAGGAGAAACCAAGTAGTGCGCCCCAGCTCTGGGCTCACCAAAGTCATGCAGCCTCTCTTGCGCCACCCACTCATCCGTCATCCCTCCATTCATACCGAGACAGAGAGTGGTGGTCATCAGCCGGGATGCCACTTGCTACTTGTGTGACTTTGCACAAACTTCTTAATATCGCTATGCCTCAGTACTCTTTCTGTAAAATGGGCACAATAACAATATTCATCTCAGAGGGTTGTTATGAGAATTTGCATTAATATATGTAAATGGCTCAGAGCGGTGCCTGGCACACAGTACAGCTACGGAAGTGTGGGTTTCTATTACTCTGCGCTAAGCACTGAGAATATACTTCACTGTCTCTTTGGCTCCTCTCCTATGACTTCTCTTTTGTTATTATGGTTGCATGCCAGGGCTTCTAGCAAACCCGCACTCCTCCCCTGGGTACCATATCCCATCCCGTCTCGTGTACTCAAGGCCAGTGCTCCAGTGATTCTCTCCTTTTCGCCCTCACCATCAATTTTTGCCTTTAGACTTGGTAATTCTCATCAGCATACAAACGTGCTGTGATGTCACACACACACGCACACACACACACAATCTCCTCTTGAGCCCACACCCTCCTCCATCCACCATCCTGCTACTTTGCTCCTCTTTATAGCAAAGATACTCAGAAAAGTTGAGTACACGCCCTACCTCCAAATCCTCTCCTCTCTCTTGCTCTTGGAATCACTCTGGTCAAGTTCACATCACCCTCCACCCCCGCCCCCCTCTAAAAGTACTCTTGTTAAAGTCACAGCAACCCCTGACCATAAATCCAATGGTTGAGTCTCAATCCGGATCTTAATGATCCAAGCAGCGGCAGGTAACACACCATTCACCACCTGCTCCGCCTCCATGAAGTTCTTTCTGCCCTTGGCTTTTACGACCAACAGTCTTTTGATTCCCCTTCCACCTGGGTGGCTTCTCCTCAGTCTGCTTTGCCGGTTCCTCCACATCTTCCCACACAGTTTACAGGAGGCCCAGGACTCAGTCCTCAGTCCTCTTCCCTTCTGTAACTGCCTTCACACGTTTGTGATCTCCTGCAACCTCCTGGCTTCAAATACCGTCTCTCCACGGTTGGCTCCCAAATGTCCACCTCCAGCCCAGCCTCTCCCCTGCCAGCCCAGCACCTCCACGTGGACGTCTTCAAGCATCTCACATCGCCTACAACACCTGGATGTTTACAAAAATCCGCCTCCTACCTCCTACCTCACCGAACATCCCCGCACCTCTTGCCATCTTTCCCATCTTGGCTAACGACAGCTCAGTCTTACCCTTTGCTCAGGTCCAAATCCTTGGAGTCCTTCTTAGTTCCTCTCTCTTTTTCACACTGCCCTTCCAAGCTGTCAGCAAGTACTGTTGGCTCTCCCCTCAAAAGCGGTTCGGAGTCTGACCATGTTTTACCACCTCTGCTGCCCAAACCTGGGCACCATCGTCTCTCCCCTGAGTGGTCATCCAGTCTTCACAAGGAGTCTCCCCGCTTCCAGCCTTGTCCCCCTGGGCTGTTTTCAACACAGTCCCCAGAGGAATCCTATTAACACAAAAGACAGGTCACGTGACTCCTCTGCTCCAAACCCTCCGATGCTCTCCCATTGCAGACAGAATATAAGGCAGAGTCAGCAGAGGAGCCCGGAAGGTCCTGTAGGACCTGTGCCCGGCCCGCGCCCCTCCGCCTTGCTCCTCGCCCTCCTGAGACCCGCCTGGGCCTGGCGCGCTGTGCCTTTGGAAGCCACGCCCAGGCTGGTGGGCGTCCCCCGCGTCTCTGTGCCAGGACACCTTGTCAGCGAGGCCCTCCCTGACGCCCACTTGGATGTGGGCCTCTACACCGCTCCCCTGTCTCTCCCCTGCTCTGCTCCCCTCTCCCCGGCACGCGGGGTCCTTCCTCCTGGGCCTGCGGTCAGCCCTGCCTGGAACGCGAGCTGCTCGCCGGCCGCGGGTGAGGACAGCCTCGCTGACCGCCGGCGCCATGCAGTCAGCGTGCCGCCCACGTGTAACAAGCGAATGAATCTGCAGTTGGCTTTGTCTTCCTCCGCTTGTCCTCAGGGAAGAAGCTGCCTCTTCACACGTGCGCTCCTCTCAGTCCCAGTGGAGAGCCTTGCCGCGGTCTCCCATGAGAACATGGAGGAACGAAGGGAGAATGGAGCGAGTAGCTGCACGGGGGTCGGGCTGGGCTGCGCCGGCCACGTTCTTTCAGGAGCCATCCTCCTTCTCAGTGTACTTCTCCGTCACGCCATGGGCGTGGGCTCCAGCGCCGGAAGATACGCCTCTTCTCTTCTCCCCCAAGGGGACCGCCTGCCCACAAACCCAGGACCTGCGCTCTTTCAGGGTCCACCTAGAGGCCTTCCCCTCCTCCCCGAGGCCACTCCTGAGACCCTGGCCCAGCAGTCTCCCCCTGGCCCTCAGTAACCTCTCCATCTCCAGCCTCGCCCCACCAGCCGCCCAGTGAGTCGACAGGACGGACTCTCGCTCGTCCCTCCAGATGGGTGGAGACCGTCACCTGGGCAGAAATGTCCTTTCTCCAGCTGCCTGCCTGGAGAATGTCTCCAGAAGCTTCCCCTCCGCTTCTACCCTTAGATAGAGTAAGGCCCGCCCTCCCCGGGGCGTCCTCGTGGTAGGAGTGATGCGAGCACATTGGACTTCTCTTGCGAGGACTTCTGTTTCCCTGGTGAGCTGGGAAGCAAGGTCTCCAGCTGGAAGTGATGACGGAGGAGGAGGGGTTGGAGTTTGGAGGACAGTGGAGAAAGTTTGAAATAGCTGAGACTGGGAGAGTGACGGGAGAATAATATAGTATCTCGCCAGGCACAGTTAGCGTGTTTGCATGTTTTTCTCAGGCTGTGGTTAACTGCACGGGTGGGGCAGCAGAGTGAGTGGAGGGGCCACCATTAGCCAGGTTGGGGGCTTTGCCCTGCAGTGTAATGAGTCACGTGGGAACAAGAGAAACTGTACGTCATGGAGTGACTGTAATGAAAATCACAATATGAGAATTAAAAGGGTGTAATAAGGAAGCCAGTGGCCCAAAGGCTTAGGTTTGCTAGGAAGAGTCTGACAACGGATTTGGGATTTGGACAGTCCCAGAACATTTTTTCCAGAATGTTCAGGAACATCTTTCCCTGACCTACCCCTTTCCAGGGCAGCTCTGTCTCTCCTGTCTGTTCCCACAGCACCCTACGCTTGTCTCTGCTGTATTTTAGTACTTGATTTACTTGTCTGGCTTCCTTCTGGACTGTGGGCCCTTGAAGGAATGAAACAGGTCTCATATTTCTTTAGATCCCAAGGCCAGACCCAAGAAAAAGCTCACTCAGCAATCACTGACTGATTGACTGAATAAATTCATTTGATAGAAACCAGACCATACTCTGTATAATAATACATCCTCACATTTGTATGGCAATTTACAGTTTGTAAAGCAATTTCACATCCATGATCTTATTTCAACCATACAATGACCCTACAAGATAGCAACTCATTCATTCATTCACTCATTCACTCATTCATTCAACTAAGTAAGAGCACTTAACTCTGTGTCAGGCACTGTTTTAGGCACCGGAATGCAGGAGCAAACGGAAGAGACAGAAGTCCCTGCTTTCATGGAGCTTATATTCCTATAGAACACATTACCTATTTTACAGATGGGCAGACTGAGTTTTGCTCAGGGAGGCTAAGCAATTTGGCCAAGGTCATGGGGCTTGCAGGGAAAAGAACCCCAGTTAGGACACAGGGCTGTCTGACTCCAAGTACAGAGAAAGCATTTTTCAAGAACACCAGTCACCTCAAGGGCTCATCCACTCGTCCATGAGGTGTCTTTTTTTTTCCCCTAACTTAATGACAAATAAAAAGGAGACTTGGCAGAAATCCACACCCTGGGACTACCTTGGAGCTCCTTCCCTGGTCTGGTGTGTGTCTAACCAAGACGTGAGAAATACCTGCCAGGTCTCTTCTTGCCAGCGCCCACGACAGAAGCCACACAGCACTGTCAGCACAGCGTCTGCTTGTGTGCAAACCCGCAGGCATTTTTAGTAACTTTGGGGAACATAAAGAAAGCTGTTGGTTTTGTTTGCACATATTTTTCGCCTCTGCAAAAGGCTTCTCACCAAGCAGCAGCCTCAGAGCTGCCTTTTATTTGATCTTAAGACACGCAATGTCTTTATAACTCACGAGCTGAGCTACAGTTGGCAGATTCCTTCACCTGCGCTTGGATCCCACACATGGAAAATGGGTCTGGTAATAAAGGCTCCTGCCTCTCCTGGTGGTTGTGGGGATTAAATGAGGTCCTGCAGAAATGTCAGCCGCCTGTAAAGCTTTGTGCCCGGGAGGAGGAGTGTGGTGAAGTCCACTGGAGGCGGCCTGGGGAGGAGAGGAATTTATTAGAATCTGAAGGATCTGGGTTGCAGTCTCAGCTCTATCACTTATGTGTGCAGAACCCCTGGCAAGTAACTAATCACCCTCACTCCTCCAGCCTCGGTCTCCGTCCTCAATGGGAATAGTGATACATAACCCCAAAGGATTGTTATGAATATCAACAATACTCATATATATACAAGGTCTGGCACTGAACCTGCATGTAATAATTGTCCAGTAAATGGCTCAAGGTGTTCATTAATATCATTATTGCTACTAGTATTGGGTTGGCCAAAATGTTCTTTCGAGTTTTCTGTAACATCTTATGGAAAAACCAGACAAACATTTGGCCAACCCCATGTATGAGGGAAAAGGTCAACAAAGGTTTTAGGAATTTTAGGCTGTGAATTCCTTGGAACAAGCATATCTCTGTACTGCTGTATACCCAGTGCCCCAAACTCCATCTGGAGGTTAGCAACTGCTAGTGAAGTTTGAGAAGGTGGATTAGATGAAGCCCAAGTCCCTCAGAGTGGTAGCTCAGGCTTGAACAAGAACACGTGTCCACTGCACATGATCACGGGACAGCCTTTGTCTTTGCGTGCATTTACTTCTCAGATAGACTTACGCAGCATGTCAGCAGTCAAATGACTTGCCCAAGTTCACACAGCTAGTGGGTGGCAGAACAAGGGCCGGAACTCAAAGGCGACAACTTTGGAGCTCACACCCTAAACCCCTGCCCTGCACTGCCAGGAAGAGTTCTGGTTTGAGGTTTTCCTTTCCTCTGACCTACTTGAGTTCCTGGCCCTCTAGTTGTTTCTGATGCTTCCATCAGGAAGAGTAGATCTCCTCTCTATAGAGGCCGAAGTAAAAGATCTACATGGCCAGCTTGTGTTAATGTGTTGGGTGTTGGCTTGCGTTGTAGTGTGTCCCCATAACGGTGGGCGTTGGGACTGAAAAGAGAGGTGGACATCACACATTTGTGGTCATCCCTTCCCGGGCAGTGCCCACCCCCTCTGGAAGCAGATGTCACCCCCTGGAACCAATGGACACAGGCATATCCATTCATGAGCATCTCCTGGAAAGTATGTGCTGGCACCCAGAGCTGAAGGGGAGGAGAGGTGAGGAGGACCTGCTCCAGGAAGTCCCTGCCAGGGGAGCAGGGGCCAGCAGCTGGGTATATGTAGACACCAAATTCCTCCTCTGCTCCCAAACCATCAGCTGCTTCCATTAGGACATCACAGTGGGTATTCCCAACAGCCTGCTGTACAGCCCCACGTCTAAAGGCAGAATCATGGCCCCTCCGTCCGGAGACAGGAGGAGGCTTATCCAACGTCACACAGCCATTAGCGGTGGAGCCTGGACTGCCATTTCCCTCATTCCCACGCCCGTGGTCTTTCTAGAGGGTGATGTCAGGAGATGGAGATCAAATCCCAAAAGAATTGTTTAAAGGACTGTGTGCGTTACGTGTTTGAGTAGCACAACAACACAGCAGGTAGGACTTCTGTTTCTAAGGTGAGAGACACTGAGTCTGAGTTCCAGCTGCCCTGCCACTAGTTTGGTGGCCTTGGACAAGTCACATAACCTCCTGGAAACTTCAAGGGGAAGAATGTCCCTACCTGGGAGGCCACCATGGGTGTGAGATGATATAATGCATATAAAGCTCTTCACCCACTTCCTGGCAAACAGTGAGAGATCACAACATATTAGCTTTATTCCTTCCTTTGTTCTCCAAACATTTATTGGACATGAAAATGGACACATTTACATACAGTACTTTCAGTACTGACCATGCTCTAAGGTAGAGCCTAATTAAGAGCCCCTTTAAGCAGGAGTGAACACAGCATAAAAAAGGTTAGGTGTCCAGGGTCTCTTAACTGGTAAATGGGGACCCCGATTCTCTGACTCCAGAGCCCTTGTTTTCTATACTAGTTTGTAAGATGCATTTTATTTTGTCTTGTTTTCGTTTTAATGAAAGGGTGGTGTCGATGAACTAATAGTACCCTGCAAACTGTGACATGTGAGATTTCTGTTGTTCTTATTAACTGCCACCTTCCTTCAGAGGAACAGGATTCCTCCAAGCATGGTTCTCTTAGTACCTGCCTCAGAATCAGAAGGAGGTCTCGTCAAAGATGCAGGTTCCAAGGCCAAGGCCCCAGAGCCACTGAACCAGAATTGCTGGGTGCAGGGCTGTCTACCAAGCTTTCCTGCTGATTCTAAAACACACTCAGGCTTAAGAACAATTGCCTTTGGAGTCAATAATCCAGTAAACACTGGTTAAACCGAAGAGGGAAATCAGTTTTCAAAAACAAAACTCAAACATGTAACAAGCTTGAAAAGCCATCTGTGTGTCAGGATCAGAGTATGGCCATCAGGGATAAGCAGACCCTGGGCTGGGGAGAAGGGGATTCCAGACATCAAGAAGGCAGAACTGAACTGGTGATCCCCAAATGCCCCAGTTGTAGTGCCAATAGGGGTTCAGGTCTGGAAGAGCAGATATCAATGCAAGTAGTGTGGCAAAGGTGCCAGGGGTATCCCCAGCAGCAGGAAAAGCATCATGTCAGCAAATCCCGCAACAGGCGATGGGAAAGGGCCAGGGAAGAAGGAAGCAGGGACCGAGTCTGAACTTCTGGGAAACTGGCTGGAGGAAAAGGCAGGGGCCAGGGCTCCAACAGAGATGTAAGGCAAGATCTCCTTATAAGGCAAAAGACCAACCTAAAGGTCTAGGGCACAAGGTCAGAGGGGAACAGGGATAACTTGATGCAAACAGCTGAGCAAAAACCTCAAGCATACGGCCAGGGCAGCGTCCAGAGGAGGAAGTTAAGTAGGTCCAGCAGTGGGAGTTGCAGGGCTGCTGACATAGGGTGTCAGGCACACAACTGCAGTCTGCACCCCACATAGGCCACCCAGCTGAGCCACTCTTTTCAGAGTCTGACACTGGCCTGAAGCACACGGGGATGTATTATATTTTAATACTGGTCCTGCCATGAGCCGCCTGACCTCAGTCAATCCCCTTCTTGACTCTGGGTCTCTGTTCTCCGTCTGATACAGGAGGGACCATACTTGCTGACCCAGGTCCCTATCAGCTCGTACATCTACCTCCCAGCGTATCTGTGAACATTAACTACTGTATCTGTGAGCAAGCCAGACCACACACGTGTTCCTTGAATCTATCCTCTTGCTATTTTCTACCTGACTGGCATCTGCCCATCTTCTTCTAAGCCCAAGCCCAAGCAGGAGACAGGGCCCCAGTGGATTTCAAACCAGGGTTTCTCCCACTGATCAATCTGACTTGCCCTGGTTCTGCCACATGACAACAGAGCGGCCTGGGTGACAGCGGAGAGCTCTCCTGAGGGGGTGGGGTGGTGAGCATGCTTATCTTTGGCTAATGCAACAACAACAGAAAAAACAAAGAAGGGGAGGAAGGAGGCCCCAAGCCCAGAACACTTCTTGGTGGGCTGTCCAAGTTTGGGAGGAAAATAGAAGCACTCCACTCAAGTGACAGCCCGGAGGACTGGGTCACATGAGAGCACTTGGCTAATCTGGAAAGTTATGAAGTGATGGGAGCACACTGGTCCACTCACTCGGAAAATGCAAAGGAGGAAAAAACAAAGCAACACCGAAAAATATTTCCAGCCTGGGTGGCAGTAGAGGAAGGAGCAGAGTTTTGCCTATTGTAGCAAAATTGACTAAAATCTTAGAAAGATTTTGCAAGATAATGGAAAGGGCCTCCTGAATACCCAGGGTGGCAATGGGAGGGTGGGAGGAAAAATGGAGAGAGGGAAGGGGGTCTTTGGAGGTTCCAGCTCTGCCAAGTATGTGTCGTGAGATCGAGGACAAAGTGTGTAGCCTCCCTGAGACTTAGTTTCTCAAATGTAGATCTGGGTATCACCAAAATTTATTAGAGAATTTAAGGATAACTGTATCATAGCTCATAGATCCTAAGATAGTGATTTTAGCATCTCTGAAATTAGAATGTGTCTTGTAATCTCTCGCATTTTAGAGTCTATGAACTAGTGGTATGTAAAATGCATCACCCAAAGTGAACACTCAATAACTATGGACAAACATTATCTAGTAAAAGCCAAAAGGTGAATCCTGTAACACATCCTGCAATATAATTGAGGCAGTTAACAGAAATGTCAGGGTGGCCAGGTTGCTGGAGAATGGGAGCCACATCTTTTGTTCATTGTACACGGTTCATGATCTCTCAGGTGAATGGATATAACTGAAGGACCTCAGGTTCATTTCAAATCCAAGATTCCAGGTTCCTCAGACAGTGTATCTGCTGCCGTAACACTACCAACCACCAAAGAGTTCCCTATTCTCTGAATCCAAGTTCAGGACACATGATTTCTCATCAACCACAAAATGAAATCTAAAAAATGTCTGGTCAAACTCAAGTCATCAGCGGAGGCTAGAACCACCCCGAACAACCCAAAGTTCTTAGAACCGTATTGTTTCCCACCTCTGGCTCTTTGCATGTGCTCTTCCTCCTGCCCGGAATGCCCTCTTTTGTCCCTTCCCTTCTTCTTTCTTTCTCCTGTGTTGGGGGCATTGGATACAGCAGGACAAATGGACGAGGAATCCTTTCTGTCCACAAATTACTGAGAACTTGGCAGGAAAGAGAGTTAGACAAGTAATACCGGGTAAGGACAGGGTATGGGGAGTGCTGAGATCAGAAAGAGTGAACCTATCCTCACACTGACTACCCGACAAAACCCTACTCTTCTCTGAGGCATAAGTCAGCATCCCTCTTCAGTGAAGCTGTCCAGTACGCCTCCAATCAGGCGGACTTCCCCAAGCCTGAGGTAGCCCCTTTCACTCTGTGTCTCTGGACCTCTGACTTCATTTCTCAACAGTGAGCTCCTTGAGGGCAGAGATGTGTTTTATTCGTAGCTTAGTTCCTAGCAGGACAGCATGAACAGAGGAAGGGCTCAAGAAATGTTTGCTAAATGGAGATCAATGAAAAAAGGGTTTATCTGTGATTGGTGGGTTTCTCCATAGGAAAAGTCTTACAACAGATGTAAATAGCCAAATGCGTTTAACGCCTCTTCTCTGAGCCTTAGGTGTCTGTCTCTGTGAAATGAAGAAATTAGTTACCAGTGCTTTTCTTTAAAACACAATTCCTGTTCTCTCTCTGTCTCTCTGTCATCTCTCTCAATCTCTCTCTCTCTCTCTAGTAGTGAAGTCTTTTCTTGAAGTGAAATCTTACTCGAAGCCCAATGTGCAATACAAATAAAGTCCGAGCTTCTCTGAAGTGAGACGTGGTCTCTGACCCTTCAAGTCTCACCTCTGCTTTCCCTGCTCCAGGAGGAGTGCAGCTGGACGCACTCTGAAGTCCCTCTCACCTCCAGGCCCTGATTACATTGAGTAGCCAGCTTCACCTGGACCACATGTTACAGCCAGAATATAACGCTCAATATTGATTGAGTGTCTAATGTGTGTCAGAACAGTCAGGCCCTTTTAAAAATTATCTTATTTCCTCTTTTTTTCTTTCCATTCCTTTTTCTTTGCCCCCCGTTCTTCATTTTCCAGTTAAAAATAATCGTGTATTATTGTTAGCTGCCTTAAACACTTTTGGAGAATGAGTTAAGGTTGTAAATAGATATAAATACAAAACAAGGTGTTTGTGTAATCCCCACAACAAACCTGTGGGGTTGGTTTTAGTAATTCTGCTTCGTGACTGAGATCAGCGGGGCTCAGAGAGGAAGGGAAGTTGCCCAAGATCATTCCAGGAAGTGCGTGAGCCCCATCCCAACTCCCACCTCCTGGGAGCTTCCCCCGCCCAGCAGCATGCTCACTAAAAGGTGCATGCTTACTAATTTATGTAACCCCTAGAAAACCCCATGAAGTGGATACTGTTGCTATGAGAACACAGGATCAGAGAGGTGCAGTAGCTTGTCCGGAACCAGGCAATCAATAAAAGCCGAGCCAGCCTTGAGCCAAGTCTGGGTGATGCCCAAACCTGGGGTGGTACCCAATGTGGAGCCTCCAAAGCCCTGGTCCTAACTTCCCTCCCCGCTTTGAAGGGGCTCTCCATGCCCTCCTGGCCGGGGTTTGGGAAGACGCAGAAATGCCAGGGACAACACCATACAGAAGCGCAAACCATGGTCTTTAAGCAAACCAGGCTGCCTGCGGGCAAGTCTGGGTTTCATGGCGACTTGGCTGGGCGACTTTGATGAGTTATTTAACCTCTCTGTGTCAGTTTCCTCAACCACAAAATGGGGATTACAATCGTAGCAACCTCAGAGGGATTGTTAGGCATGAAAACTCTTAGAACAGCATCTAGCATAGATTAAGTACTCGATAATTGCTAGCTCCTATTATGCGTGTAAAATGCCTAGCAATTAATAGCCACTTTCTAATAATGTTATTACCATTTCAGTCTCTGTCTTGGGGGATTCCACGCATCCGTGGAACTTTTGCCCGCAGAGAAGCTAGAACAGGCCCCAGAACTGACTCCAAGTAGCGTCCTGATCCTGTTCATCTCTCCCAGGCTGAAGGCTTCTGCTCCCTTCCCACAGAAACTTACTCAAATCCACAGACACTCTTAAACACCTGCTATGTTCCAGGCCCTGCTTGAGACTCTGGGTCCACAGAAATCAAAGAGAAATCTCCCCGCCTTTTGCGCGTGTGCGTGGTAAAATATTCATAAATAATATTTATCATTTTAACCATTCATAAGTGCCCAATGCAGTGGCATCAAAATACATTCTACCTTCTGTCTCTAACTACATGTTAAAACATTTTATTGTGATAAAATATACCGCTTAACATTTAACATTTTAACCATGTTTTAAGTGCATAGTTCAGTGAGTGGCATTAAGTATATTCACATTTTTGTGCAACTCTCCTTACCATCCACCTCCAGATTTCTCACATTTTCAAACTGAAACTCTGTACCAGTAAACACTGACTCCCCATCCTCTCTCCCTAGCTCCTGACAGCATTCTACTCCCTGTGTCTATGAACTTGACTATTCTCGGAACCTGGCATCAGGGGAATCATGCAATATTTGTCTTTTTGTGCCTAGCTTATTTTCACTTAGCATCATGTCCACAGACATCAAGGTTTGTCTGTGTTGTAGCGTGTGTCAGAAATTCTTTGCTTTTTAAGGCTGAATAACATTCCATTGAGTGTACGGACCACATGTTACCTGTCCGTTCTTCTGTTGATGGATCTTTTTGGCTACTGTGATAACGCCACTACGAACAGAGGTGGACAGTTCTCCTTGGCTTGGAGCTGCTGTGGTCTAATGTGGGGGGCGACAGGTAGATTCACCAGCAAGTTACCCTGGATGAGCCCCCATTTTGTCATCTGTGAAATGGGGATACTGTTATCCACTGTAAGGGTTCAATGAGATGATGCACCATTTTGGGCAGTGCCGACACGTTGTAAACACTTGATAAATGTGAGCTCTGACTGCAGCTGCTGCTGCCGTTGGGCAAGATGTGTCTAGAGAAGAGGAGGCCTGAAAGCGGGGGGTCAGCTTGCGCCCTCCCACAAAGGTCATGTCAGCCCACCCTCATGAACATCCTGGCGAGTGGTCCTGAAGATCTCCATTTTCCAGGTGAGGAAACAGACTCAGAGAGATCCTTGGCTGTGATGGTAGAGGTGGGTGTGATGGTGCTGGAACGGGGCTCCTCAGGCCTTCTCACTCAGATCCAGAGAGCAGGGATGGTGTCAAGGCCCAGGGGAGCGAGGGGCAGCCCACGACATCCCTCAGATGTCTGCAGCGCTGGCCCGGGAAAAGCCGACATGCTTGTCCCCGATGGCCTTAGTGTCGGGAGGAAGAGCTGGGAAGGCAGAAGGGAGGAAAGGTGTTAACCTGGAGGCAGAAGGCACAGCCTGAGCGAAAGCCAAAGGGTGGAAGCAGCAGTGTCTGCTGGAGAAATGGGAGGAGGCCGGTCTGCAGGGAGCAAAGGCCGCTGTGCGTGGCAGGGTGGGGTCGGGTCGTGGAGGGCAGGGGAGGTGGCCCAGCCCAGTCTGGTTCCAGGGCTGCGAGGGCTGGGATGAACTACGCAAGTGGTGTTTCAGGAGATGAGTCAGGCTGATTGGACAGAGACGCTTGCCTCACGACAGATCCCTGCTTTCAAACCACAGGCGATATTTAAAAAATTACATGTGTGTTTCACCAACATCACGTACATAGTTCAGAAAGTCAGACAGTCCTGTAAGGCCCTTTCCCCAGCCCCATTTCCCCCCACCCCCAAATCTCACTGCCCAGAGGCAGCCAATCACCAGTATTTCTTCCATAGTTAACTCCATATTTCTAAATAATGGGTTTAAACATCTCTTCCTTCATTTTCAGTTGGAGATATGTTCTATCGACTTGCTATGATGGAAGAGAAGGATCTAGCTCTCTTCCCTACAAAGCCACTTCCCCTTACCCCAACTTCCCAGTCCAGTTACAACATAATTTTTGGTTAGATTTAGCATTTAGTATTGCAACCCCGTAGATCACAGCTGAACCATATAGTATGATGATTAAATTTCTCCTTTTGTACAACTTATTCTTTTTGCTGAAATTAAGGTCTCAGTTTTTAATGCGATACACTTCATTTTCTAAGCACATTTATCCATCTGAGAATGTAAGTCTTTTCTCAGAAGTTTCAAACGCAATAGCTAATCAATTATCTGTCCATCTTGCTTCCTTCCAGAGCCTTCAGTGCTCCTACTCTAATTCAGACACCTGTTCTCTGCATGCTGCAGAGGTAGCTACGCCCAGCTGTGTTTCAATGGAGCCCCTGAGGCCAGAGAGGTGACCAGGGTCAGATGCATCTTGGCCCAATGGTCATTCATCTATAGATTTTACTCAGAAAATACCTATTGTGTGCTTTCTAGGTCCCAAAGAGGTCCAGTGCCAGAGGCTGGGGACCCAGAGGTGAATTAGATGTGGTCTCCACCTCCAAAGGGGTCTGAGCCCAAGTAAGTGCTGGGCCAGAGGCGAGCTCTGGGAGTTTTGGGGTGGGGGGAGGGCAGAGAAGAAGCCCTTAACTCAGCCTTGGGAAGGGCCAGTATGGAAGGCTTCCCGGAGGAGGTGAGGCTAAATGAGTCCCAACTTGTCAGGAGGAGTTTTCTAAGAGTTCTGGGAAGGGCATGCCAGGTAAGCAAGTGTCGTGTGCACAGTCACAGGGACATGAGAAAGCATGACTCTTTCCGGGAATTTCAAATAAGTAATTAGTGATGATCATGTGGGAGGGTTCTAGTGGAGGGGCTGGTGGTGTCTTGTGTACCAGGCTCAGGGAGCTGAGGAAAACGGGGAGAACAGAAGGATCTTAAAGAAGGCAGACATAAACGGGTCTGCATTTTTTAGAAGACAGGATGGCTGCAGGGGGTCAGATAGATCGGAGAAAGAAACGGGCTAGAGAGGGGAACGTTGATGTCTGGTAAAGGATAAAAAGGGACTGAACTACCCCTGGCACTGGAGGTTAAGCATGGGGCTCATAAGACCTTATGGAGCCCAAATGGACTAAACTTGGGGTCACAGGGAACGTGAGAATACTGACTGATAATTCCCAGGTGTCCCAGGGAAAAGATGTTTCAATTCAATGTGTGGTTCCTGGGAAAGCAGAAGCTACTCTGGGCTGGAAAGAAGGACATTGACTTCTTGGTGTGTTTGAAGGGCCAGAGATGTGCAGAGAATGGATGCCCAGGGACTGAGGGAACAGGGTGAGGGCCGGGGAGTTTAGAAATTGGATGGCAAACACAAGATTAAAAGGCTATGGAGTCAGAAGGGTTAGTACAGCCTAGCTGGTAAGAGCATGAACTCTGGGCCCAGGCAGCTCTTGGTTTAAATGCCTGCTCTGACACCTGCTTGCTGAGCCTCTGTTTCTTCATCTGCAAAATGGGAACCATAATCCTACCTACCTCATGGGACATTTGTGAGGATTAAATGAACCCCTGGCTGTAAAGTGCTTGGCACAGTGGCTAGGACATAAGAAGTGCTTCATTTTGTGGCTTCCTATTATTTGTCTTAGGGATCAAGCATGGCTTCAAAAAGCAGGTGAGATCTGAGCTGACTTTGGAAGAGGAGGAGCCAGACCTAGCTTCATAGGATTGTGACCTGTGCTGTCACACCAGGCCCTGTGCTCAGAAGATCCCTGTGCTTGGTTTAATGTTCTACTTTGCCATCTTGGAGTTCTGAATTTTTGAACAAAGGACCCCATATTTTCATTGTCCACTGGACCCGACAAATTATATAGCAGTGCTGTGAATAGGAGACCATCAGGCAGAGAAGAGGGGGTATCTTTGAAGCAAAAGGGTTCTGAGTGTGCAAAGGCATGCCGTAACTTGAGGCTTAGCTCATCCTGGAAACAGTGCCAGGCACGCTGTTTCTAGTCGGAGAGCTGTACATCCCGGGGAAGCGGGAGAAGCTCAAAGTGGAAAACAGTGAAAGGCTTCAAATGCAAAGTTAGGAGGTTTGGATGTTGTATGAGGTGTACATGGGGAGGCTTCCAAACTGTGAATTGGGAACGTGATAGTTCATGGATGGCACTGTGGCACTGTGGAGGCGAATGGTGCAGACGGTGTTATGATCTGTACTTTACAGATGGGGAAACTGAGACCCCAAGAGGTGATGTGAGCAAGGCTGCAAGAGAACTTTTGTGGGCTCTAGGCACTTTTAGCTTCATGGACCCCTTTCTTCATAGATGTGCATATATGTATACATATACATGTATGTACACATACGTACTCATGCACATATGCATGTACATATGTGTATGTATAATTATATTTTACAACTGCATTGGTATAAAGGCAAATACATTAATATTATATACTGAAACACTTTCTTTGACTTAAAGTATGGTGGGCCCGAGGTTCTGTGCCTGCTGCACTTAGCGGAATATCACCCCGGACATTGGCTGTTCAGCTCTTCTGGCTCTTCAGGAGCTGCCCTCAGGACTCCTGGATCTTCCTGGAATGGGTGGGCGGTCCTCTTCTCCCCAAGGGTAGCACTTGCCAGTCCCTAAGCCCCTTTCAGATGGAACCTGCTTTGCCTCCAAGGACTTTCCATCCCAGTTTCCTAAGGAGGGTGCTGATGACTGCTTGGATTTGTATCCGGATGGTGGGGCTGAGTGACAGGTAAAGGAGAGAGAGTTGCAAATGTCCCTGGGTTTGGGAGAAGATCAAAGGTCTCTGTGTCCGCAGATGTCTGTGACTTTTCTCCTGGTGCCACCTACAGCATCACCCCTGGGGACTGGGCCTCCCACTTACCCCACCCGTACGGAGGGTGGGGAGGCTGAGTCAGCGGTAGCTGCTGAGGATGCTGTCTGGAGAGGAGAAACATCACTGTCTGTCTGTCTGGGGTTCCAGGAAAACCTGCCTGGAGGTGGGGGAAGCACGAAGGCCTTTGTGGGTCAACTGCTCAGGTAGCCATCATGGAAGGTGGATGGGGGTTCCGGAACTGTCATCCCCACTTCATCTTCTTCCTCCAGCTTTCCTCACAGATGCCTCATTGGGCTTCTCGTTCTTTCCTCCATATGCCCAGGATGGTGGCGGGATGGCCTGATTCATGAGCTTCAGTCCAGTCTCCCACTTCCCACCTTTGGCCACTGGATGTACCTGGGTAGGCGAGGTGGGCAAGAGACGGCACAGAGAGTGCCAATTTGGGAAAGAAAAATAGGTCTGTCCTGGCTGTCCCTTTAGGTCTCAATCTTCCCTCATCTTCAAGTCATGTCTCTCCAAGCCCCAGATCCCTTCTCACTAGTTATTCATAATGGATGGATGAATAAATGAATGAGTGAACATCTAACCTTTCCCAGTCTTAGAAGTCACTTCTACTTCTGCCCTCCAATTCCTGCGGTCAGGACATAGAACCCAACTGTCTCTTCAATTTCAATGAAATTGAAACTTGCAGATTTGGAGAAAAGTCATTGAGAAAGTACCCACCTGATTGCTTCTATTTTCTCTATGAAGGCTGTGGGTCTGGTGGGAAGATAAAGGATGAAGTTTGGAATTGCTATTGAACAGAAGGGAGACTGACTTGATTGGGGATCTGCAGACACATTGCAAGGTAGTGCCATGGACTCTATGATTTGGAGGGTGGGGGGTGGATAAGAGTAAAAGCTAATATTCCTGGAGCAATTATTACAGGCCAGGAACTGGGCCTGGTGCCCTACTTACATGCCTTCCTTTCATCTTCACATTCACCCAGGAGGCAGGTGCCTAAGTAAGGATGACCCAGGTCATGCTGCAGAAATTTAAAAAAACCACCACAACACACAAGAACCATTCTAAGTGGTTCCCCCTGCTGCTGAGAGGTCAAGAGTCATTTTGACAGACACAAAAAATCTATTCCTTGCTCACGCAACTTGTCCATCCATCAATGTATCAGAAGAAGAGACACAGAGAGACTAAGATCTGAAAGTCTGGGAAGGGAAGGAGGGAGGTGTCCAGAGCCTGGAATTCAGGAGGAGGTCAAAGGGCCAGTGTGGTGAGAGAGCTCTGGAAAGATAAGAGGGAGGGGTCAGAGAGTGGGACCCTGCTGTCTGAGATTTCAGGGGTGGAGCAATAGCCAGCCAAGATAAAAGCCAGGTGTGGCTTTGTGTGTGGGTAGCTGGAGTGGCATAAAGGTGAAGGTCCCCAGAGCTGAGGAGGTCAAGTTTCTGACAGATGGAGCAGTGCTTCCATTCCCTGGGGAGAATGGGAGTCCAGGCAAGGTTATAACAAGCCACTGATTAAGTATATTGCAGCTCCCTGGGCTGTACATTTCACCAGGAGATGAGGTTTGGAAATAATGACTTTTTAATAATCAAACATAGATATATAAATATAAGACCTCAAAAAAGGTCTGTGTGGAAGCCCACTCCCCTCTCCAGTAGAAAGCTGGAGAAGCACTAGATGTAGAAGAATCATTGAAAAGTCGTAGATGATGACAACCAGGAGGATTTGAGATGCAAACATCCAACAACCAGGAGTCTATTAAAAGTTCCATTCAATGGTAACGATAATAAAAGTTAACAGTTCATGAGAGCTTATTATATGCCACACACTGTCCTAACCACTTTATATGTATAGCTGCTTCAATTCTCTCATGACACCCTACACAGAGGTATCATTTTTATTCCCAGCACAGGTGGGGCTACATAACTTGGCCAAGGTTGTGTACTAATGTGTCAGAAGTGGGATTTGAACTCAGGCAAACTGGCTTTAGAGCCCATGCACTTAACTGCTACATGAGTGGGTCTCCAACATGGGTCAGCATCAGAATCACCCAGGGCTCATTAAGCAGAGTGTTGGGACCCTCCCCTAGGGGTCTGGGGTGGGGCCTGAGATTTTTTCATTCCTAAGAAGATCCCAGGTGATCCTCAGGCTGCGGGTCCCAAGACCACACTTGCTACTGCCTCACAAATAGACACAGAGCAACTATTCAGGGCACAGCAAGTACAACATCTCTTTCCAAACATGGCTACCAAATGCCTAGGAGCAGGTGTAGGTGTGTGCATGTGTGTGCGTGTGTGTGTGTGACAGAGGGCAGAGGATTATGACTTAAGTACCACCGGGAGACAAGAAACTTGATCCTGCCTCTTGGCCCTGAGGTATGTGAGATATGGAAAAACAAAGCATCTCCAGAGAGAGAGCGAATGGTACAGGTTCCACTTAAAGTCCGGAGATGAGGCATACAGAGCGGCCAGGTTTTGAATGGCATGCATTTGGTACATATAGGGGCTCTAGAGGGCAGAATGGGAAGAGGGGCAGAGAAGGCGGCAGCCATAGGCTAGAATGGGAGAGACTGGGGTGTGAGTGTTTGGTTGGTAAGGAAGATAGCAGTTGTCTGAAGATGGCCATGCCGGAGAGAAGCACAGACAAGTCATCACTGGAGGCCCTCCTGAAGCTGATTATCTCTCTTCCCCTTCTGGAAATTTCCCAGGGGTCTGTGATGACAAATAAGACAGGAGCTGATGCCTAAATAGAAGTTGAAGACTTTGAGGCTTTTCCTGGAAAGGAGTGAGCCGAAATCAGGTGTCAGCCTCTGCAGAGCCAGCCATAAATCTTAAATTCAGGGGTCACTGAAATGACCAACTCTTTGCCTCCTGAAGAAAACCTTCTGCCTTCCCCACTCACTGCCTTTGCGTGAGCATGCGGGGCCACCTCAGTTTCCCAGCCGCCATCCCTCCTGCAGCTTGGGGTCCAGCTTAATTAAGAGTCTGCCGGTCGATTGGTCTTGATCACCTCTCTAATTGGGCACCAGCTGTGTTTTCTCTCGACAAGGACTCCTTTATGGGAATTCTAAAATGCCTTACATGAAAAAACATAACAGTTTAGGGTTATAGGATCATAAAACCAGGAACACTTGTTTTCTACAGAAATGGAGAGTGCATCTCTCTCTATGTTCCAGAAAATATTTTTTTGGAAAGTTGGGAGGGAGTGTACTGAACATCAAATTCTCCGTTCGTTTATGTTCTGGATATGAACGCTGATTGTGGTTTTAAACGGAGTTTTGCATAATCACAGGTGTTGGTGCATAAAGAATTCGGGAAGTTCCCTGGCAGAAATGTGAGACTTGAGAAATTGAACCATGAATGGCTCCATTTATGAACAGCCACCAGTGATTGACAGAATGACTATTAATAGCTAACATTAGCTGAGCCATTCATATGGGCTCAACCTTATGCCAAGCGCTTGGAATGGACTGTCTTGTTTAAACCTGGCAACATCCTTCTGAGATGGCTCTAAATGTTCTCCCCATTTTCACAGATCAGGAAAGTGAGACCCAGAGAGGTGAAATAATTCACGTTCAACGTCACACGGCTCACCATTCTGTGGCTGAAATGGAACTGAAACCCACATGTCTCATGCCAAAATTCCTTTCTGCCTCTCTCAAACTAAACAATACAATTAACTTGCAGAACTCAAGTGCTTGGTTTGCAACAATTACAACAGCAACAAAAATGACCCCTAACTTTTGTACAGAGTTTCATAGTTACTAAATTCACTTATGGTTGCTGTCTCATGTGATATGATAGCCCTGTGAGAGAAACAAAGCAATTCCTGAAACCTCTTTATCCCAAATTGGGAACCTAGGTATAAGGGGCTAGGTTATTTATTCAGACATGTACCACCAGCAAAGAACCGAGTCAGACCGTTCTAATTTCTACTCCAAGCCCAGTGCCCATTCCACTATTTCCCACCCCTCTCTCAATGTGGCACTTCCACTAGAGGAAGCCAGATATATTTATATTTTTTCCCAGCCATTCATTCATTTATTCATTCATCCATCCCTTCATTTATTCATTCAGTCATATTACATTTTCGTTTCCCCTAGCCTGATTATTTACATTTACTTTGTTGCTGTCTGCCTCCCCTCCTTGGAATATAAGCAGCATGAGAGCAGACCCCTGCCCTTCTTGTGGATTATAATGTTTCCAGCCCCCCAAATAGTGCCTAGAACTTAAGTATTTATTGTTCAATGCATTCAAACAAATATTAATTCATTCACTCAGAAAATACTTATTGAGCATCTACTATGTGCCAGGCACAAGTAGGTTGTAGGGATACTGCACAGAATAAGACAGGCATGATTTCCCACGTCCATGGAGCTTATATTCTAATTTTGGGTGGGTGGGGGGGTACTTATACACAAGTAAATAAAAAAGATAATTGCTGACTGGGATTTGTACAATGTGGGGACTTCACAGAGTGATGCGATAGAAAATGACAGTTACTCAGTTCTTGTCCCAGAGCTGTTCCCATGCTGGGGGCGCAGACCATGCAGCCAACAGGCAGTCTCCATCTCATGGGAATAGTGGGGTTTTTGCAAACTCAGAGGCAGTGCACTTAGCTCAGAGGGCTTGGACAAGGATGGAGGCAGGGAAGACTTCCTGAGAAGGCAGCACCTGGGTGGTTTTAAAGACAAATAAGAGTCATCTAGGAAAGGGGTGGGTAAGATTCCAGGCCTGTGTAGGGACAGGTGGCAGGAGGCCAGCTGGCACAGGGCATGGGGTGACCGAGCCTAGAGTGTGAGGTAGGGACAGAGGGAAAAAAAAGAGGTGAGGACAAGGATGGAGCAGGTCCAAGAGTATCATGTAGTGATGCTTCATTTTCTGTGTCGACTTGGCCAGGCTGTAGTTCCCAGTTATTCAATCAAACACTAATCTGGGTGTCACTGTGAGCGTATTTTGTAGATATGGGTAACATCTACCATCAGTTGACTTTAAGTAAAGATTATCCTTAATAATCTGGGTGGCCCTCATCTAATCCATTGACAGGCCTTAAGAACAAAACTGTGGTTTCCCTGAGAAGGAAGCAATTCTACCTGTGGACTGCAGTGTCAGCTCCTACCTGAGAGTTTCCAGCCTTCGGGCTGACCTACACCTCTGGGACTTGCTTAGCCAGGCCCCACAACTACGGAAGCCAATTCCTTGAAATAAATCTCGAGATGATAGTTAGAGATAGGGAGATAGGTAGATAGACAGACTCCTAATCTCCCCCTGGCTCTCTTTCTCTGGTAGACCCCTAACTGACTGATACACATCTAGCCAGCTAAATGGACTTCACCCTTAAGGTGGTGGAAAGGGGCCATGGGAGGCTTTGAGCAAAAGAGGACCATAACCTGATTTGTGTCTCTAAAACACACTGGCTGCAATGTCAAGTGGATTAGAAGGGCAAAACTCAAGGCTGGTAGACCATGTCAGAAGCAGTTGCCTGAACTAAGTCATGGCAGTAAGAATGGCTGGAAAGAAGGGGACCAATCCAAGTGATATTACGAAAGCAGAATTGACAAGTCTTGGTGTCCAGTTCCATATGGATGGTGAAGATGGTTGCAACGAGTCCCAGGTCATTGGACATCTTGGTAGACGGAACATAAATGCCATGAGAGCAGGGACTTTGTTCTGTTCCCTGCTGTCCTGTTTGCACCCGCAGCAGTGCCTGGCACCCCGAAGCTGCTCCTTGCACGTTTAATGAATGGATGGTGGTGCATTTCCCTGAGATTCGGATCACAGGGTGGATGGCTGGGCGGTGAGGATGAGGAATCTACACGTGGCGTGTGGGGCAGGTTGAGTCTGAGGTGGCTGTCAGACAGCTGGGAGGCCCAGAAGGAAGCTGGAGAGATGGTCCGGGGGCAGGAGAGGCCTCCAGGATAGAGACTGAGTGTTGTGTCCTAAGTACCAGGATTGGACCTGAAACCAGGGGTGAGGGCACACGGAGGGTGTGTGGAGTGTGAAGAAAAGAGGTTGGGGGCTGAATCTTGGAGAAATTGCAACATGTAAGGACTGGAGCAGGGGAAGGACCCTTAGAGGAGAATCAGAAGGAGTGGCCAGAGAGGGAGGAGGCAGATCAAGGAAACAGGGTGGCAAGGAGCCGGCAAGGACACAGGGCTCCCCCTGCTGCTGAGAGGTCAAGAGTCATGTGGACTTCCAATAGTGACCTTGGCCAGCGAGGTAGGGGTGGAGGGGACAGAGGTCAGAGGTCAGATGCAGACATTTGAGAAAGGCATGGACAGTGAGGTAGGGGAGGCCGTGTCTCCAGAGGTCTCTCCCAGATTCCCTTCCCAGTAGTTGACCAGACATTACCAGCCCATATTCAAGGGTGTGAAACTGAGGCCCAGAGAGATGAAGCTGGTGAAATGTCATCACAGGCCAAAGGGGACCGTGCTCTAAGACAACAGCTGCTCAGAACGTACACACTGCCTTTTATGACTTGTCAAGATGCGGACTTGGAAAAGAGTGGTGGTTGTGCAGGGTGGGGTCCAGGCCCTGTCCCGGCTGATCGCTGGGACGACGTGCAGGGCAAGAGCCTCCAGGGCGTGCAAGAACATTTTCTCAGGGGGAACCACCTTCTCTGGAAACAGCCTGTTCTGCTGAGTTGACAGGAGAGAGGAATGGGGACTTCTCAGTCCTGGGCCGGGTGCCAAAACCTGCTCGAAGGCGGAAGGCGCCGGCAGGCCTGTCGGGCTGTAGCCTCCCTGGGCCCTGCGTGGGCCATACCAGCTCCTCTGCCTTCTCCGGGGACTACAGAGAAGCTGCAAGTGCTGGATTTTTTTGTTTTGAACTAACATTGAAGAAGCACTTACAAGGAGCCACGGTCTGTATTCATTTTTACGCACTTGAGTTTCTTTAATCCTCACAGTGTACTTTGAGGAATGTATGCTGACAGTTCTCAGTTAAGAATGAAAAAACTAAGGCCCAGAGAAGTTATGTCCCCTGCCCAAGGCTTCACAGCTGGTTCTGCAGGTGGGAGGGCAGGGATGCTTAAGTCCTGAATCTGTGGGTTGGAAGACTATTTAGCCCTGGAGTATGGGTTCAAATCCTCAGCGGGGATGGGGAGAAGGATACAGGCTTCTCTCTCCAGCTCTGGGGTCTTAGGTGAATTTCATCATGGTTCTGAGACTCTGTTTCCTCATCTGTAAAATGGGGGTAATGTTGCCCACCTCATAAGGCTATAATGAGGATCAACGGAAGTGTCTTTTGTTTGTAAAGTGTCTCACAGAGAATGCCCAGCCCAGGGAAGATGCTCCATAGATGTCCCCTTTCCCTTTTCTTTTCTTTTTTTCGGGGGGTGGGGGAGGGGGAGAAGCTTTGTCTTGAATATGCAAAAAGGTCCAAGAAAAGGTCAGAAAATTAGGGCAAGAGCACTGGACTCTGAATCAGACCGACCAGGAATCGAATGCTGCTTCTGATACCTATTAGCTATTTGATTTTAAACAAGTCATTTTTCCTTGCCAGGGCCTCAGTTCCCCCAGCTGTAAAATATAGGAAGATCAGTTTAGTCCAAGATGGCAATCAAGCCTCCACAACCCCTTGCACCGCTATACAGCTATCACTAGTTGATCACATCTTTGTTTCCACTGAGCCAAGGTAATACAGTTTTATTCTCAAGTGGTATGAACTGCCTACAGTTTGGCTATAATTCTACTAGTAGGCAATTATGCATGGATTACATTACCATGTTTCCAGAAGGCACTCACTGAAGTGCAAAGCCCTCTGATGAAGATAACACATTAATCTTGGCATATATTTGCATCACTAAGGACAATGTCTTATGGGGCTCTAGAAAGCACAGGTCCGTTTGTTGTTGTAGTTGTATGTTTTGGATTTTGTTCTAAGTAGTGTAGAGTACAAACAAGTAAGCCTGCGACAGAGGGTTCATAAAGCTGGAGGAAGATCGGTAATGGAGCAGTTATTGGGAGGGAATCACCATTGACCGCAATATACAGAGGAGAAAACTGTGGAAACACGAACCAGCTCAGTAACTTGCCTGCGGTCACAGCTAGTAAATGGCAGAGCTGGCAACCCTGCCATGAATGCAAAATCCATTTATTTAGTCTGAAAATGATTACTGGCTGCCTCCTCTGCACAAGGCACCGCTTTCAGTGTGAGAACTCAGTAGTGAATAATATTGTCCAAATGCCTTGCCCTCAGGGAGCTTATAGTCCAGGGTCACGTTTACTGGCGCCCGTTATATGCCTTGTACTTCACCAGCACTGGAGGCAAAGAAGCCCAGGTTTGATGGTTCATCTGTACAGGAACATACGTTTGAATCTTAGCTCCGTGGCTTCTTATTAGGTGAGGGAAGCCATTCCATCACTTTTCTTCTCAGTTTCTGCATCTGAAACATGAAGATAATAAAAGCTATTTCCGAGGGGTTCTATGAGGTTTAAAAGAAAGGATATTTATAAAGCATGCAACACTAAAAATTTTATTTACTCAATGAATTGTAGTTAGTATTATTAATTCTGAATCCTCTTAACCACTCTGTGAAGTTGGTACTGTTTTCACCATTTTACACAGGAGGAAATAAAATCTCGGAGAGTTTAAATCTCAGAGAGATTAGGTTACTTACCCAAGATCACACAGCTAACGAGTGGTAGAACTGAGGTTCAAATCCAGGGCTACTTGACTTCATTACTCAAATATGATGCTGTGGCCACATGTTTCCCAAACTCGCAATTGGAGTAGCTGCAGTGCAACAGAAAACTGTGTTCCTCTTTGGCATCTTATGCAACAAACCATATGGACCCTCAAGCTCTTACATAACAGGCCCAGCGCTAACGAGAGGAAGTTTAACAACAACACAAAAAACAGATCGCATTCACAACAGACCACCATATGTTCTCCCGTTCCCTGACAGCAGCCGTCCCAACGCCTACTCGGGCGCCCACAGAAATCTTCTCGAGGAAAACAGTTTTATTCTCAAGTGACTCAAATGATGGATGCCTTTACAAAAAGCAGGGAGGGAAAAAAGAATCTGAGCTTCTTCAAAAGAAAGAAATCTTGTTCACTCCTCAGGAAAGCCCAGAAACCTCAACCTCCTCTCCTTGGCCTTGGAACCTGCCGGCTTCTCCAGGGACAGTCTGACCCTCTGTGACCTGGCAGTTGCTTCACGCAGAGTGAGGGCCGCTGTGACGATGTCTGGTTTCTGAGACTCCAAGTTAAATTGCCTGGGTGCTTTGAGTCATCCCCTTCACTTGGTCTTGAACTCCTTCACTATCTTGTGCCCTTGCTTATTTCTAAAGTCTCAAGTTTGCTGCAGGTTTCTGGAAGTGGGCCCCTAGAACTGAACCCAATTCTAGAAGGGTGGTTTCACCTGTAGACACTGGGGAGCAGCAGCTGCTCCAGGCCAGATGTCATCTTCCTACTCTACCTCTCACCTGGTCTCCTGCCTCTTTGCCTCCCTCCCATCCATTTCCCTACCCTGCAGCCAAAGCGATCCTGACAGTATGTAAATTCGATCCTGCCACTCTAAATTCCTTACAGCCCCAGGGGTGCTACATGCCCCTCACCCCACTTTGCAGTGCTCAGCCCATTCATCCATCCCCCTTTCACTCCTTCCTCATCTTCCAAATCTCAGCTGCATGTGGCTATTGGACCCTTGAAATGTGGTTATTGAAACTGAGGAATTCAACTTTTAATTTTATTAGTTTTAATTAGTTTAAAATAATGTTAGATTAATTCTCAGGTTGCAAAGAAATTCTCTTTCCCATATTTTCTTCCTATATTTATGGATTCACTTCTTATATTAGAATACATTTGGTATTTATCTTAATATGAGCTACAGATACACAGAAGTTGCCTATCCAAATGTCTACCTGTGACACTTTGTATTTTCCAAAGAATGCCATATCGATATAGATCCCACCCCATAATCTTTTCTTACAATGTGATGGTGACAGTCCTTCATAGCGAAGTGGAACTGGGTGGATTTTTGTAACTGACCAAGAGAATATGATGCTCATGACAGCATGTGCCTTCTGAGACTAGGTCATAAAAGTTAGCATTGCATCCTGCACCTTGGAATCCTCTAATTCCTCACTCTGAGGGAAACAAGCCACCATGCTATGAGGACCCTGATGTGAAGAGGAACTAAAGGTATCAGAAAATATCCAACACCAATTTGCCAGTCATGTGAGCCAGCCACCTTAGAAGTGGATTCTCCAGCCCTGGTCAAGCCTTCAGATAAAAACAGCCCCAGCTAATATCTGATTACAATTTCATAAGACATCCCACGTCAGACCTCCCCAGCTGAGCCTTTTCAGACATCCTGACCCTCAGAATCTGTGAACACTATAAACATCATAGTTTTAGGTCACTAAGTTTTGGGGCAGTTTGTTATGCAGTCATAATAACTCTAGTCATCTTTTTCCAACATCATTTATTGAATAGTTTATCTTTTCCCTACAGATACGAGACGTCACTTTCATCATGAATTAAATCCTCATAGACTACGGGCCTACTGTTGGTCTTATTTTGTTCTATTGGACCATGTCAATTAAAAAAAGGATACCAAGCTGTTTAAGTCATTGATGTTTTATTATATGTGTTACTATATAGTAAATGTAGCCACCCTCCAATACTGATATTCTGTTTCCTAGTTTGCCTGGATATTGTCATTTACTTGTTCACAGGAGTTTTAGAATCAGCTTGTCTAGTTTATTAAAAAAAAGGACATGCTGCATTTTTATTGAGCTTGTGATGAACTTACAAAATAATATAAGGAAAATTGATATATTTATGATAGTGCAGCTTCTTGTATAAAAATACAATGTACTTTCTCATTTAAGTTTTGTGATGTTCAGGAATGTTTTAAAGTTGTCTTCATATTTAGTTGCATATTTCTTACAAAGTCTACACTTTTATATTTTGGTTAATGATGTAAATGGATTTTTTTCTGTTATGCTTACTATTCTAATTGTGATTTGCATATGTGAAGACTATTGATTTCTGTACATTAATTTTGTATGCTACTCCCTTACTGAATGATCTATTTATTTATGGTGGCTTTTAGTTGATTCTCTGTATTACCAGGTATACGACTATATTGTATGCAAATTGAGACAGTTTAATCTTCTTTTCTAATATTTATGCCTCCAATTACATATTAATATTTTTGCCTCTAGTATAGTGTAGTGGTAATAGTGGGCATTCTTAGGAGACCACTTCTAAAGAGTACATCTAGCCATGTGGGGCTCTTGGACTCTTGACATGTGGCTATCGAGACTGAGGAATTTTATTAGTCTTAATTAATTTAAATTTAAATAGCTACCTGTGGGTAGTAATTACCATATTGGACAACACAGGATGAGAATTTCTTCATTTAGTATAATGCTAGCTTTTGGATTGAGACACATGTGGAACATTCAAAAGTCCTTATTTCATTGGCTTTTTAAAAATTAAAAAAACAGCTGTTGAATGTTGTGAAATGCTTCTTCAGTATCTATGGAGATGATTATGTTGTTTTTCTTCTTATATCTACTAATATCATGAATCATATTGAACTGTCCTTGCTTTGGATTAAGCCCAACTTGGTTATGATGTATTATTCTTTTAATTGATTGCTTCATCCTGTTTGTTAATATTTCATTTAGGATTTTTGAATCAATGCTAGCCATCTCTTGTGTAATCTTTGTTAGATTTTGATAGCAGTGAATTCTCACGTCTTAAAAAAAAAAAGAAAGAAAACTTGAAAGTTTTTATTTTATGACCTGACATAGTTTAAATAGAACTGTCATTATTTGCTCTAAGGGTTTTGTAGGATTTTCTAGTGAAATTCTTTAGGGGTGAAATTTGGGAAAGGGAGTACATCATTGACTAGTTTCTCTATTTCTTCTATACAGATCAATCTGTTTAGATTTTCTACATCTTTTAGGCTCAGTTTTGGTATATTGCATTTTCCTCAAAAATTGTTTCATCCAGATTTTTAGAAAAAAATGTTTGCAAAGGAGAATCATATATTTATTTTAATTTATTGTTTCTTGATTGTACTCTCATGTTTCTATAATTTTTAGTAATTGCCCTTTCTCCACACCCCTCTTCCCCACAGCTTTTTCAGTGATTAGGTGACCTAGTATTTCATCTATTGTGTTGTATTAGCTTTTTAAAAAGAATCAGTCTATTTATTTATTTATTCATTCATTCATTCATTCATTCACTCATTCTGATCTGTTTCCTAACATTAAATTTTTTTATTTATTAATTTATTCCTTCTGCTTTCCAACAATTTGGCTATTTTTTTTCTAAATTTTTGACATACGTTTGGTCCATTGGTTCCTGTACTTTTTTTTAAAAAAGATTTATTTGTTATTTATTTCTTTTATTTATTTTTTGGCTGCATCGTGTCTTAGTTGAGGCACGCGGGATTTTTGTTGAGGCAAGCAAGATCTTTCTTTGAGGCGCACTGGCTTCTCTCTAGTTGTGGCGTGTGGGTTTTCTCTTCTCTAGTTGTGGCACACAGGCTCCAGAGCACGTGGGCTCTGTAGTTTGTGGCACATGGGCTCGCTCTTTGAGGCATGCAGGCTCAGTAGTTGCAGCACACAGGCTTAGTTGGCCCGCAGCATATGGGATCTTAGTTCCCTGACCAGGGGTCGAACCCGCTTCCCCTGCATTGTAAGGTGAATTCTTTACCACTGGACCACCAGGGAAGTCCCTCCTGTACTTTCTTTATCTTTTTTTTCTTTTATTATTATTTTTGGCTGTGTTGGGTCTTCGCTGCTGTGCACGAGTTTTCTGTAATTGTGGCGAGCAGGGGCTACTCTTGGTTGCAGTGCGCGGGCTTCTCATTGCGGTGGCTTCTCTTGCTGCAGAGCACGGGCTCTAGGCGCACAGGCTTCAGTAGTTGTGGCATGCAGGCTCCGTAGCTGTGGCTCGCGGGCTCTAGAGCGCAGGCTCAGTAGTTGTGGCGCTTGGGCTGAGTTGCTCCGCGGCATGTGGGATCTTCCAGGACCAGGGCTCGAACCCGTGTCCCCTGCATTGGTAGGCAGATTCTTTTTTTTTTTTTGAATTTTACTTTATTTATTTTTTTATATAGCAGGTTCTTATTAGTCATCCATTTTGTACACATCAGTGTATACATGTCAATCCCAATCTCCCAATTCATCACACCACCACCCCCACCCCCGCCACTTTCCCTCCTTGGTGTCCATACGTTTGTTCTCTACATCTGTGTCTCTATTTCTGTCGGCAGGCAGATTCTTAACCACTGTGCAACCAGGGAAGCCCACCTCCTGTACTTTTCAATTGATATAAATATTGAGGTATAAATTTACCTCTGAAACTGCTTTTGCAGTATCCCATGGTTTTAATACATGATATTTTTATTAATGTTGCTTAAAACTCTGTCTGAATTAAAAGTTATTTAACTGAAATACATAAATCTCTAAATTTATTTTTAAATTTTATTTTAATTTCTATTTTTCTTGCTTTGTAAGAAGAAAATATTGCCATAAGTGTTTCTGCACTTTAGAAATTTTTTAGTTTGGGCACCTATTATATGACAAATTTTGTGAGTATAAAATGGGATTTGTAAAACCATAAGATGTAGTCTCCATTTTCAGATTATACAGTTTGAAATACAGTTGGCCCTCCATATCCAGAGATGCCACATCCACAGATACAACCAACTGCAGATCAAAAATATGCAGGGGAAAAAAAAGAAACAAGAAAGTTCCTAAAAGCAAAACTTGAATTTGCTGCACTCCAACTTAACACAGCATTTACCTTGTATTAGGTATTGTAAGTAACCTAGAGGTAATTTAAAGTGTAAGGGAAAATGTGCATAGATTATATGCACGCACTACACCATTTTATATAAGGAACTTGAGCATCTGCAGATTTTGGTGTCCGCGGGGGTCCTGGAACCAATTCCCTGTAGATACTGAGCGACAACTATATATCAATTAGATTTGTTTTACATTTGTTGTTTAGATATTTATTATATTTATTTATTTATTTATCCATCTGCTTGATCTATCAGAGTCTAAGAGGAAAAATCACCTCTTTTTTTTTAACATTTTTTTCCCCTACTACCACAGATTATGTGGTCAAGTTTCCCACATTTGGGGAAATCACAGGGGTCAGCACATCTGGAGTGCAATGGATAAGCCATGCCCTGAGAAAACCACCTTAGTGATCATGGTATCTCCCCTGCCAGGTAAGTATATAAATTACCTTTTAATACCATGATTTTATTGTTGTTAATGTCTTCTTGCATCTCTTATAATTTCTGTTGTATGAATATTGCTGCTGTGTAATTTGGTTCACTGATTTTCAAAATTCTTATATCCTCATTGTGAATTGCACCCTTTACCATTATACAATATCTTCCTTGTTTGGCTTAGTATTTTTTTAAACCTGAATTCAATGTTTTCTCATATGAATGGGCAACCTCAGCTTTCTTTCAATTTGCATTTGCCTGTTACACATTGCCACCTTTTTAACCTTTCTGGGTTAATTTGAATTTTGCTTTGTGATTCAGTCTGATAGTGTTTTCGTGAGTTAATACCCATTTATACTTACTGACATAAGAGATATGTTTGGCTCTTATTTCTGTCATCTAATTGTATGCTATATTCTCAACTTTACATACATTTTACTTTTAAAGTAAGTAATGGGTTTTTTGTACCAACTTTATTGAAGTATAATTTTCATATGATAAAGTGAATATCTTCAAAATGTACACTTTGATAACTTTTGACATATATATGGATATATATGTATATGTATATATGTATACAACCATCACCACAATCTAGATAGTGTACATGTTCATCATGCCCCAAATTTTTCTCAAGCTTTTTGCAATCTCTCCCTCCCATCCTAGTCTGCTTCCCACTCACACCCCCAGCAAACACAGATCTGCTTTCTACCACTATGGATTTGTTTGTATTGTTTTAGATTTTTCTATCAATGGAATCATACAATATATATTCTTTTTTTGTCTGCCTTGTATTCACACAGCATAATTTTAAGATTCATCCTTCTTGCTGGATACTTAATTCCTTTTTATTGCTGAGTAGTATTGTATTGTATAAATATACCACAGTTTGTTGACCCATTCTCCTGTTGATGAACAGTTGTGTTGTTCCCAGTTTTTAGCTATTACATATAAACCCATGATAAACATTCATATACATACTCATATTAATATTGTTTTTAAAATTCTATGTCTAAATTAAAAGTTATTCTCTTAGATAATACCTAGAAGTGGAATGACAGGATAGGTGCATGTTTAACATCATAAGAAACTTCCAAACTATTTTTCAAAGTAGTTGTACCATTTTATAGTCCTACTATCAGTGCATGAGCGTTCTGGTTGTTCCACACCCTAGCCTACACTAGAAATGGTCAGTCTTTCTAACTGTACGTATTCTAATACACATGTAGTGGTATTTAATTATGGTCTGAATTTGCACTTCCCTAATGATGTTGAGCTTTTTTTGTATGCTTATTTGTCATCCATATTTCCTTTGGTGAAATGTCTGTTTAAGTCTTTTGGGTTGTTTTCTCATTACTGAGTTTTGAGAGTTATTTATATACAGTTAACCTTTGATCAACATCAGTTTGAACTGTGTGGGTCCACTTATATGTGGATTTTTTTTTCAATAAACATGTACTAAATGATCTGTGGTTGGTTGAATCCATGAATGTGGAACGGGATATGGAGGGCCGCTGAAAGTTATACATGGATTTTCAACCGTGTGGAGGCTTGAAAATCCACACGGTTGTTCAAGGGTCAACCATAGTCTGTGTACAGCACTTTACAGATATAAGCTTTACACACATTATCTCCCAGTTGATGGCTTGTCTTTTCATTCTCTTAATAGTATCTTTCAAGAAAAATTAAGTTCTTAATTTTTGATGAAGTCCGATTTATCAATTTGTTCTTTTATGGATCATGGTTTTGATGTTGTATCTAAGAAAACTTTCTGACTCAAGGTTAAAAATTTTCTTCTATGCTTTTTTTAAAGAAGTTTTATAGTTTGGGGTTTCACATTTATGTCTATGATCCATTCTGAGTTAACGTTTGTGCATGATGCAAGGTTTAAATCAAAGTTCAATATTTTTGCAATTGGATATAGATTATCCAGTTGTCCTAGTACCATTTGTTGAAAAGACTATCCTTTCCCACTAAATTGCCTTTACACCTTTGTCAAAAATCAATTGTTCATATATGTATGGCTCTACTTATTGATTCTCTATTCTGTTCCGTTGATTTATTTGTTTGCCTTTTCACCAATACCAACCATACTGTTCTGATACCTGCAGCTTTATAATACATTTTGAAATCAGGTAGCGTTAAGTCTCTAATTTTATTATTTTTCAAAGTTGTTTTGGTTATTCAAGGTTCTTTATAATTCCATATTGATTTTAGAAATAGCTTGTCAATTGATACAAAAATGTCCACTGAGGTTGTGATTGAGATTGTATTGAATCTATAGATTAACTTGGGGAGAACTAACATCTTAACAATATTAGGTCTCTGGTCTCATGAAGAAGATGCATCTCTCCATTTATTTAAGTCTTCTGTTACTTCTCTCAGCAATGTTTTATAGTTTTCAGTATACAGGTCTTGCACATTTTTTGTCAGATTTATCCCTGAGTATTTCACATTTTTTAATGCTATTGTAAATATTATTTTCCACAACTTAAATTTCCAATTTTTCATTACTACTAAATAGAAATACAATTGATTTTTAATATTAATCTTGTATCCTGTGACCTTGCTGAACTCATTAGTTCTAGTAGCTTTGTTCTAGATTCCATCAGATTTTCTGTAGACTATAATGTTGTCTAAGAATAAAGAGAATTTTATTTCTTCTTTTCTAATCTGGATTCCCTTTATTTTTTCTTACCTTGTTGCACTGGATAGAAACTCCATTGCAATGTTGATAAAATGTGATGAGAGTTGATATCATTGTTTTTTCCCAGTGTTAGGAGGAAGCATTCATTCTTTTACTATTAAGTAGGATGTTAGCTGTAGGTTTTTCATAGATACCATTTAACAGGTTGAGAAAGTTCCCTTCTACTCTTAGCTTGCTAAGAGTTTTTATCAGGAATGGATATTTCATCTATTGAGATAAACATAATGTGTGTTTTTTTTTTTTACTTTGCTAATATGATAAATGTCATTGGCTGATTTTTTAATATTAAACCAACTTTTCATTCCTTGGATAAACTCCATTTGGTCATAAGTATTACTATTTTTATATATGTTCGATTCAATTTGCTAAAATTTTGTTTACATTTTTGCATCTATGTTCATGAGGAATATTGGCTGGTAGGATTTTGTTTTTGTTTATTTTTTTTCTTTGTCCAGTTTTGGTATCAGTGTAATTCTGGCACCACAGAATTAGTTGGAAAGTATTCCTTCCTTTTAATTTTCTGGGAGAGTTTGTGTAGATTGTGTAAAATCTTCCTTAAATGTTTGGTAAGATTCATACAATGAAGCCAGTTGGGCCTAGAATTAGTTTCCAACTACAAATTCACTTTCTCTGACAGAGGTCAATTCAGGTTTTCTATTTCTTAAGTAAGCTTTAGTAGTTTGTATTCTTCAAGGAATTTGTCCATTTCATCTAAGTTTTCAAATTTATTGGCATAGCGTTGTTCATAATATTCCCTAGTAATCCTATTAATATCTGAAGTGATGTTGCCTTTCTTATTCTTGATATTGAAAATTTGTCTCTTCTTTTTTTTTCCTGATTAGTCCAACTAAAGTTTTATTGATTTATTGACTTCCTTAAAGAACTTTCATTTTCATTGATTTTCTCCATTGCTTTTCTGTTTTCTAGTCCATATTTTCTGCTCTGACCTTTAACATTTCCTTTCTGCTGCTCATTTTGGGTTTGATTTGCTCTTTTGTTTCTAGTTTCTTAAGGTAGAAGCTGAAGTCATTGATTTGAGATCTTTCTTTTTTACTAATATAAGCATTTAGTGCTATAAATTTTCCTATAGGTACTGCTTTAGCAGCATTCTACAAGTTTTAATATGAAGTATTTTTATTTTCATTAAGTTCCAAATACTTTATAATTTCCTTTGATTTCATCTTTGACCCACGAGTTACTCACAAATGCAAGAGTGCTAATCCTTTTGGAGGGTTCTTTCCCTGGTCTTGGATAACTTCCTCATGTGTGTGCTGACCAAAACCCTGTGCAGCTCTTCAAAGTCCTCTGTCTGTGAGTCTTTCCTTTCAGTACTCTGTCCTGTGAATTCTATCTGCCTTTGTCTCTCTGAACTCTCAGCTTCATCTCCTCAAGTCAGGGAGTCTTCTAGGCTCTGCCTGGATTTCTTCCTTATGCCAAAAACTGAAAACTCTCTCAAGATAGTAAACTGGGGCAGTTGTAGGGCTCACCTTATTTGTTTCCTGTCTTTCAGAGATAACTGTTCTTCATTTCCAGATATCTAGAGTCTTGAAAACCATTGTTTAATATATTTTGTCTCATCTTTTTGGTTGTTTCTGGGTGGGAGAGTAAATTCAGTCCGTCTTATCCATCTTGGCTGGAATCAGAAGGTAGTTAGCCTTTATTTACAATTATTTATGTATTTATGACATTCACTATATAAACGGTTTTGATTTGTTATTTTTACGTATACTTTTTGTGCTATTTAGGATGGTTTGTATTTCTGTTCTAGTGGTTACCATGTTAATTATATCTTTATGTAACACCTTTAGTTCTCTCTACTTTTTGGACACTATCTATTAGTTCGTTACTCTAAGCAATGACACAATTAGTGTGCTTGTCTTCCTCTTCTTCTTCTTAACAAACCAATTTCAGTCAACAACATTATCTTTCTTAGTGTGCATGTTTACATAGATACTTATGTAATTAAGCTTATATTTCAATTACTTGAATCTTCAGCTTTTTTCCCCTGCTCTTATTGTGTCTTTAGTATAATTTCTTATTTTTTTTAACAACTTTATTGGAGTATAATTGCCCTACAATGGTGTGTTAGTTTCTGCCTTACAACAAAGTGAATCAGTCACACATACACGTACGTTCCCATATCTCCTCCCTCTTGCATCTCCCTCCCCCCCACCCTCCCTATCCCACCCCTCTAGGTGGTCACAAAGCACAGAGCTGGTCTCCCTGTTCTATGCAGTTGCTTCCCACTAGCTATCTATTTTACATTTGGTAATGTAAATATGTCCATGCCACTCTCTCACTTTGTCACATCTTACCCTTCCCCTCCCCATATCCTCAAGTCCATTCTCTAGTAGGTCTGTGTCTTTATTCCCATCTTGCCACTAGGTTCTTCATGACCTTTTTTTTTTTTTCTTCCTTAGATTCCATATATATGTGTTAGCATACTGTATTTGTTTTTCTCTTTCTGAGTTACTTCACTCTGTATGACAGACTCTAACTCTATCCACCTCACTGCAAATAACTCCATTTCGTTTCTTTTTATGGCTGAGTAATATTCCATTGTATATATGTGCCACATCTTCTTTATCCACTCATCCGATGATGGACACTTAGCTTGCTTCCATGTCCTGGCTATTGTAAATAGAGCTGCAATGAACATTTTGGTACATGACTCTTTTTGAATTATGGTTTTCTCAGGGTATATGCCCAGTAGTGGGATTGCTGGGTCGTATGGTAGTTCTAGTTTTAGTTTTTTAAGGAACCTCCATACTGTTCTCCATAGTGGCTGTATCAATTTACATTCCCACCAACAGTGCAAGAGGGTTCCCTTTCCTCCACACCCTCTCCAGCATTTATTGTTTCTAGATTTTTTGATGATGGCCATTCTGACCGGTGTGAGATGATATCTCATTGTAGTTTTGATTTGTATTTCTCTAATGATTAATGATGTTGAGCATTCTTTCATGTGTCTGTTGGCAATCTGTATATCTTCTTTGGAGAAATGTCTATTTAGGTCTTTTGCCCATTTTTGGATTGGGTTGTTTGTTTTTTTGATATTAAGCTGCATGAGCTGCTTGTAAATTTTGGAGATTAATCCTTTGTCAGTTGCTTCATTTGCAAATATTTTCTCCCATTCTGATGGTTGTCTTTTGGTCTTGTTTATGGTTTCCTTTGCTGTGCAAAAGCTTTTAAGTTTCATTAGGTCCCATTTGTTTATTTTTGTTTTTATTTCCATTTCTCTAGGAGCTGGGTCAGAAAGGATCTTGCTGTGATTTATGTCATAGAGTGTTCTGCCTATGTTTTCCTCTAAGAGTTTGATAGTGTCTGGCCTTACATTTAGGTCTTTAATCCATTTTGAGTTTATTTTTGTGTGTGGTGTTAGGGAGTGTTCTAATTTCATACTTTTACATGTACCTGTCCAGTTTTCCCAGCACCACTTATTGAAGAGGCTGTCTTTTCTCCACTGTATATGCTTGCCTCCTTTATCAAAGATAAGGTGACCATATGTGCATGGGTTTATCTCTGGGCTTTCTATCCTGTTCCATTGATCTATGTTTCTGTTTTTGTGCCAGTACCATACTGTCTTAATTACTGTAGCTTTGTAGTATAGTCTGAAGTCAGGGAGCCTGATTCCTCCAGCTCCATTTTTTGTTCTCAAGATTGCTTTGGCTATTCGGGGTCTTTTGTGTTTCCATACAAATTGTGAAATTTTTTGTTCTAGTTCTGTGAAAAATGCCAGTGGTAGTTTGATAGGGATTGCATTGAATCTGTAGATTCAATGCAATCCCTATCAAACTACCACTGGCATTTTTCACAGAACTAGTATAATTTCTTAGTAGGATAACGGGGAAAATGTTGACTTAAGACATATTTACGTTGGAAGTCCCAAATGCCTCAGTTTAGGATAGAGAGACATGCATCTGAGCCCTGGCTATCTTAATTACCAGCTCTATTGTGACCTTGGAGTAGATGCTTAACCTATTAAAGCCTCAATTTCCTAGACTTTAGGATGGGATAATAAGATCTCTCTTTTAAAACTGTGATGAGACTTAAAAAATATAATACATGTGAAATGCTTAGAAAGCACCTAGAAAACATTAGACACTGTTATTATTAACACAAGTAAAAATCAACAAGCAAACATCAATATAGTACATACCACACACCAGGTTCTGGGATCGCTGCCTTACATTCCTTATTTCACTTAATCTTTACAATGAATCTGTGGCAAATTTATTGCCTTCATATTAGAGATGAGGGAGGGAGGCTACAGGAGGTTAAGAATATAACCAAAGTCATCCAGTTCAGAAGTGACAATGGTGGGAATTAAAACCCAAATATTCTGATGCCAAGTTCAGAGCTCTCACCACTACCCCACAGTTGCCTTTATTATCCTGAACTCTGCCCTGCTAATGAAAGCACGCACACACGCACACACGCACGCACACACACACACACACACACACACACACACACACGTGCATGTACTCACTTTATTCTGAGAACAAACTTGGCCTTACAGCTCAGTATGTAGACAGGATACACCTGGGCGAATATAATTTGCCTGTTTTTCCAAACACTAGGTTCAGAGTCTGGCTTGCAAACAAGGTACAGATGGAAATCTTCCTGGACTCAGACCAAGAAGAGGAGAAAGGGTGGGAAAGGCTTGCCCCATGGCCTGCAGTAGCACTGAGTAAACCCAACTTAGACTGATACTTGGAGATTAGCTGGAGGAATCATGCCTTTGACTCCCACTGGCTGATCCAGCACGTCACAGAGTTCTTCAGCATCCATGCCCTCTTGCACTTTTCACAGCAATATTATAGCTGGGGAAATGGAGGCTCAGAAATGTTAATGTCTTGCCCAAGGCCACAGAGCTGATTGGCGATGGGGCCCAGATGTCCTAACCACCTGTCCAGTGCTTTTCTCACGATATATTTCTGGCTTCGTGGAAGGCATTTACCCTCTCATAGTTCTGATGGTACCCCACAGATGTGTAAGTCAATATTTAACTGGACATGTCCATGTCCTCAGCACTATACTCTGAGCTGCAAGAGATAAAAAGACGTAGACGTTGTCCTTGTTCTCAATACTCATTCATTCATTTATTCACTCATTCTAAGAATTCATTAGGTGTCAGGCCCTGTGAGGAGAGCCCAATACTCCTCAAAGGGCTCATTGTGTAATGGAGGAGACAGATTCAGAAGCCGACTGCTCCGATTCAGGGGGAGAAGCTAAAATAAGAATACCTGGGGTGTGATGAGCATGCTGTTGACAGTACTCTGCCTGTGGAATCCAGGAAGGCGTCCTTGAAAGGAGCTGAGCCTGGAAGGGTCCGTAGGAGCTGAGGGAGTGGGACCCGACACCTGACACCCACAGAGGCAGAAGTGAGCCTGTGCACTCAGAGGACCACAAGTGCTTCGGCGTGGCTCCGGCGGGGGGCGGTGGGAGCAAAGCCGAGAGCGAGGCAGAGGTCGTGCGGAGTAGTTTCGGCTCTCCCCTATAGATGAGGGAAAGATGTTCTAAAATGAAAGCAGAAAAGCGGTGAGATGGTCAGATTTTTTTTTAAATTGAGGTATAGTTGATTTACAATACCTGTGTTTCAGGTGTACAACATAGTAATTCACAATTTTTAAAGATTATACTCTATTTATAGTTATTATAAAATATTGGTTATATTCCCTCTGCTGTACAATATATCCTTGTAGCTCATTTATTTTGTACATAGCAGTTGGTACTACTTAATCCCCTACTCCTAACTTGCCCCTCCCCTCTCTGCACTGATAACCACTAGTTTGTTCTCTATATCTATGAGTCTGATTGGATTTGATTAGAAAGTCACTGGCGCAGGTCTGAAGAACAGACTGATGGAGTGGGAACAATGAAGAGGTTGGTCAAGGCGAGGGCCCACGCTGGGCGGGGCAGTGGGAATGGGGAGGATTTCTCTGGCTAACTCACCCCTACTCAGAGTTTAAGGCTCAGCACAGACAGCAGCTCAATGGACCTTCAGTCTCATTAGAAGCTCCTCCTCTGGTGCCCTGAAACCCTTCTCCCGGGTCCATAAGCAGAGGCAGAGTTCGGTGGTGGCTAACAGCAATGGCTTTTTAGCTGGCTTCGAAGCTTTTTAAACCATTGCATCCTGCCTCAATGGCTGCCTAGCTGTGTGACCTTGGGGAAGTTGCTTATTTACTCCGTTGTCTAGGTTTCCTTGTCTATAAAATAAAGATAATAATAGTACCTATCTCTTCGGGTTATTGTGATGATTAAATGATTTAATACATTTAAAGTGCTTAGGACAGCGGCTAGCAGTGTTAAGGGTGCAATAAAAGTGGGCTTTTATTACCATCACACACATTCACTGTAGGGGAATTGTGTGTCTGTGGGTGTATCTGACCAGTCCGGAAGCTCCTTGGGGAAGGGTATCCTTATGCCCAGCAGAGAGCCTGGGACAGAGCAGGCTGTCAGGGAATATCTGTTGGATGGAATGGAGATGATGGTGAAGACACATTCAGGAGCTAGTTAGGAGTGAAATCCTGCTTCCCTGAGGGACTGATTAGACATGAGGAAGAGAGTTAACAAGGAGGATAAAATCATTCCCAGGTTCTGAACTGGGACCGGAGGAGGATGATGGTGCCCTGACTGAGACAGGGAGTTTGAGAGAAGGAGTTGGTTCAGAGGGTAAGTGGCTAATCTGTCGAAGATCAAATCTATAGTAACTAGTGAAGCTGAGGTTGCAACCCAGGTCTGTTCATATTCCATAGACAGTTTACGTAACCTGCATGTCTACACCTGGCCTAGGACCTGATGCAGTGGGTATTTAGCAATATATAGCAGATGAGCTGGTTAGTGCTTGAATGAATGGATTTGTTTGGTAGATGCCAGGGTTTCAGGGTTACTTTTATTTTCAATGGTAAACAGATGTCTGTAGAGGTAGGGGAAAGAAAGAAAAAAAGAAAGAGAGAGAGAGAGGGAGGGAGGGAGGAAGAAAGGAGGGAGGGAGGAAGGAAAGTAAAGAAAAGAAAAAAGAGAAAGAAGAAAAGAAAGTCACCATGAAAGATTAAAGAAGAAAGAACTAGTCAGCAATATTTCAAGTGAATAAACATGAGGCGCCATCTTCCTTCTTTTTCCCTTTTTCTGACATATCAGGACATTTTTTATGGTCTCCAGCTTCTTAACCTACTCTTGCAAACTGCTAGGAAGGATGACTAAAACTACCCACCAGGAAGTTTGACAAAGCCCAAGCCAAAAAATAAAACAAACAGACAAACAAAAAAAAATGTGCTATCAAGGACTCTAGGAACATAGGAAAATGCCTGATGGCAAAGGAACCAGTCACACAGGCTTCTCTACGTACAATTCCTATGTCAATCACCACCTCCTCAGAAACAGGTTTCTTAGGTTAAGCTGCTTTTGGGACTGGCATATGGGCATTACGGCAGAGAGAATTGTCGGCTATTTGAAATTGATAAGCTCTCCTTCAGTGCAAGCTTGGTGAGTAGGGTAGTAATAATTACAATAATTCTGATATAAAATTATAAGTTAATTTATAATATTAATATATTAATATTATATAATTAAATTAATGCCTATAATTTTTGAATGTTTACTACTTTCAGAAACTGGTGAGTGCTTTCCATATGCTATTTCATTTAAACCTCACCAAATCCTACAAGACACTTACTGTTCTCCCCATTTGAGAGGGGGAAACTAAGCCTCAGAGAGATTAAGTAACCTAAGCCTCAGAGAGGTTAAGTAACTTGACCAAAGTCACTCAGCAAGTAAGTGGGGAATCAGGATCTGAACCCCAGCTTGCCTGATTCCAAAGCTCATGATGCAAACCCTAACCCATGCACCATTTTTCTCCTTGATTCTGAATTTGGGGCTGTGCATGGTTTAACTGTATCCATGTAATAAGCCTCGTTGAGGCAGGGAGCTCACATCTAACTCCAGGTATGACAAGATAAGAGTGTCCCTGCTCAAAGGCTCTTTGTCAATCCAAAAGAATTAGAGGGGTGCTGTGCAGGGATCAAGAGACATGGATTCAGAGAACTAGGTCCAGATATTGACTTTGCCACTTACTGGCCGTGAGCTTCTGTTGGATCGTTTAAATACTCTGGCCCTCTGTTAGTGTCTTAGTTTTCATGTGCCTTCTCCCCTCCCCCCAACACACAGACTCTTTGGAATATGGAATAAAAGCGTTTATCTAAATGATCTTTCAAAGCTTTTAGAAAACTGATTTTGTTTTATTTCAACATTTGTATCTTTTCTAATAAAAACTTTTCTAGCTAAGAAGTAATACATACTTACTAAAGAAAAAACATACCCGCTCAAGGAAAAGTACAAGAAAAAGTGATACACACTTGTTTAAGAAGGGTATAGAAAAGTAGAAAGAAACCTGATTCTTTTTAGTGCAAATGCAGTCACTATTCAAATTATGAATTTAAAGGACTCACAAAGAGGCTTGATACGTATTTAACATTTAACAACAACAATGAAAAATCATGTGCGGGCACCTCTTGTCATTTTCCTAAATATTTCTTGACTTTCCTTTTGAAGGCTTTTGTATTTCAGATCTACCTTTCAGTGTTTAGGTATAAAGGCAAGTTCTTATGAAGCCTTTTTTATTCCTTTGATGACTGCAAATAAAGTAAACCCAAACAAAAACTTCTTGGGGAATATTTTTTTTTCCAAAATAATTCACTCCACAACCTCTTGCTAAGAGCCCACCGTGTCTGGGACTTACACAAGGAGACACACAGAATACAGCCTGGTGCTTGGTGAGGAGGCCCAAAGCCTAGTGGGAGAAAAAGTGAGTGAAGGTAAATACCCTGAGAATGTGTAGGCAGAGCTATTAATCTGTCACAGAGGAAGGGACAAAGGCTGCGTCTGCAAGAGTGGACTGACATCCAATGGATGGCAGAGCCTTAGAAAAGCAACCACCTAGACAAGCTCTTGTTTGGTTATCTAGTGCTAGCGGGACATACAATTTATCTTCCACGCTAGGGTACTTGGTAATAAAAGGAGAACTACTGATAATTATTTCAGGACCTTGGGTGAAAACCAGAACTTCCTGGGCAAACAAGATCAGATGGTCACCTGACTTCATGCTAACATTTTGTTATTGTGAAGAACAGGGCTCTGAATCTCCTTCTTTATACATTGGAAACTGTGATGAAAATGACATGTTCAAAATGCCCCAGGGAAGCCTTCCCCACCCTGGCTAACTTCCTGAACAAGTTATAGAGGTTCCCCTAACAATGCTTTTCAGTCCTATTGTTGGACTTTAGCATAACACAGTGAATTGTTACAATTTAGGAGCACATTCTTGAAACATCCTTAAATTAGCTTCGTAGTATTGTAACGCAAGATTTTCCAAACCACATTGATGTGCAGCCTTATGAGTCTGGGTTTTACCACAATACTTTTGGTAATGCTTTTGGTTAGGGCACTCAATGCCCTAACTCTAAATGTTTCCACTTGATGTTCCTTGATTTGTTTATTTATGTGTTTAGTTGCAATTCTAAAAAGGCAGCCAAGATTCTCTCTTTGCAGGGACTATTTGGAAAAATCTTGGGAACTGAAGAGGAAATACAACATGTTTTAAAATGGGACTGGTGTCATCTAGATGTGACATCTGTTGGCATGCCATGGGCAAAAGGAATACCATATACAAAGGCATGGAGGAGGGAACAAACATGGAGTATTTAGGGAACCGTATGGAATTCTCTGGCTGGAAATAGGATTGGGTATACGATGGGAGAAGAGGTAAAAAGGGTGAGTTGGGACTAGATAGTGAAGGGCCTTGAGTGCCACCCCATGGATTTTGGACTTCATCTTGTTGGCAATGATGAGTCTCTATAGCTATTCAAGCAGGATATTTATTTTTGGTAAAAGGACAAACCGAACAAAGCCAGGCAAAGTGAGTAATCCTGGAGCCAATTTCTCCTTTAAGGGCTTCCCTGGTGGTGCAGTGGGTAAGAATCTGCCTGCCAAGGCAGGGGACACGGGTTCGATCCCTGGTCTGGGAAGATCCCACATGCTGCAGAGCAACAAAGCCCGTGCGCCACAACTACTGAGCCTGAGCTCTAGAGCCTGCGAGCCACAACTACTGAGCCCACGTGTCACAACTACTGAGCCCGTGAGCCTCGAGCCCATGCTCCTCAACAAGAGAAGCCACCGCAATGAGAAGCCCGTGCACCGCAATGAAGGGTAGCAACCGCTCGCCGCAACTAGAGAAAGCCCATGCATAGCAATGAAGCCCCGATGCAGCCAAAAAAATTTTAAAATAAATAAATAAATAAACTAGCCCTGCCTCCCCAGGGAACCATAAAAAAAAAAAAAAAATTTCTCCTTTCAGTTTTGCAGTCCTGACTTGCTCCAAATTTTCTGTTTACATGTTCCCTGAAATACCACCCCCAAGGGAATGTATCTCAACTGACTGGTGATTACAGACACAAATTTCTGATTCTTTGCATTCAGCCAATCCCAGTCTAGGCTATACTGAAATACATCCCTCAGATCTATCCCCAGGTCAGACTCTGTGGATGAGGGGCCTGGGCCAGGCCCAGAAAGGTGAGAACAGAGGCTTCTGTCTTCTGACCACTCTGTAGTAAACTGCTCCTGAAGACTTCCAGGGGGTGGGGGAGGGATTTATAATCTCCCTTCCCTTAACCCTGTACCTAAGCCATGACTGCCTTGAGTGTAAGTCCAAAGTCATGAAGCAAATGTAAAAATGGCAGCTTTACCCTTCTCAGCTATTCAGGATGCCTAATAATGGACCGCCTTGAAAGATAATATGTTCCTTGTCCTCACAGGTATTTGAATAGGCTCTAGGGAGGATTCTCGCAGGCAGTAGGGAATTGGAATCTGACAAACAAGGACTCTACTCCCTGTCCAACTACTTCCAACCTCTGAGCCTCTGTTTTCTCAGCTGTAACACAGGATCACAGTAATACCTCTTTATAGGGTTCTTGAGAAAAATAAACAGGATAATGATGGCACACGGCCCAAGGCCCAGCGCTAATATGTGCTCAGTAAAAGCTGGCCCTAATCATGGTTAACACAATCACCTACGAGTGGTTGAGGTTTGTGCTTCCAATGGTGAGCCAGTCATTTATTTCTGGGTATGACCTCTAACTTGGAACATTACCCCAGTAAAAGCCCTACAGGCAAAGAATTAATACCACTGAATATTACTTTGCAAAGACCATCCAGCTGTGGGAGCCAAACTTCTCTTTCAGTTGAAGAGAGTGAGGAAGAGACAGGCCCAAGTCCACACACTAAGTTAGAGACAGATTCAGGACCAGGTCTTAGGTCCCTCGACACTTACCCCTTGCTCAGTGACATTCTTTTTATGTTTCACTTTCTGTTAACAAGCAAAATTCAGGACCTCAGCAATCCCGTCTTCATTCAATGGACATCTGTCACTCAAGAGATTCGCAGTGGTATATTTAGATCTACACAGATCTAGCTGTTCGTTCAATCCTACAGCAAGGCCACGAGGCTGATCTTATTGTTAATTTCCATTTTATGATAAGAGAAGTGAGGCAGAGAGAACTGAAGTTACTTATTCAAGCTCCACAGCCAGCAAGTGGTAAAGCCAAGATTTGAGCCTGGGCAGTTGGGCTTCTAAGCCTGTACTTAATTACAGCACCATACTGACCCTCCCAAGGTGAAAGAAGTGTACAGCGTCTGCCTCAGAGAAGCACACTCCCTGGAGAAGAGACTCAGTCCACAAGGGTGTGCAGTCACATGCTACAGGCACCAGGAGAACAAAAGAGGGAGGGTTTGTTCTACAAGGGGAAGAGGGAGAGAATTAGGAAAGCTGCCTGGAGGAAGTGACCTTTATCCACTTTCCAGAGCTCACTCCTTTCCCTCCAAATTGGTGAGCCTGGGGGAAGAGAAGGCATTCCCTGTAGATGGAGGCACCTCTGCTGAGGCTGGCAGGTGTGGACTAGCTGGGGTTTAAGGGACACCCAGAAGCAGGGAGGCCAGGACACCAGGTGCTAACTCAGTGTGTGACGTGGGCAAGTTACTTAACCTCCAGGAGCCTCCACTCTCCCACCTGTATAACACTTGCTTTGTGAAGCTGTTTGAATATTACATGAGGTCATGTGTATATACTTTCCAGCCCAGAGTTACTCCTCTTTCTTTATTTACATCTCATAAAACTATTTCCCTCAGTAAAAACTTTTAATTGAGCCTATTTTTTTTACACCTATGCTCACAGTAGCATTAGTAATAATCCTGAGTGTCATGATTAGTCATTGGTAATAACGATATAATAATAATGTTAATTGACATTGATTGCAGGCACTAAATACTTACTTAATATGTATAATCTCTATCTAATCTACTCCTCAGAACATATCTTAGAGATACGTATAACTATCCCCATTTTACAGATGAGGACAGCAAGGCTCAGAGAGATGAAGAAATTTACACAAAGGTCACCGGCTAGGAAGTGGCAGAAGTGGTACTCAGACCCAGGTCTGTCTGTCCAGAAAAACATCTGACAGAGAATGCCCTGAGTTTGAGTTCATGTTGGTCTTGGCAATGTCCCTCAGCCTCTTTCTCAGAAAGAAAACAAACATTCTAAGCATTTTGCTAACACTGTGTAACACCAACGCCCTAGAGAGGGAGGGACAAGCCAGGCTGAAGCAGGAAGATCGGTCCACATTTGGAGGGTGGGCCTGGGGCGGCCGCCTCGTCTCCCAGCCTGGCTGTCTTGGCCAGAGCCTGACTGGACCTGGAACCTTGAGCCACCTTCAGGTGACTCTGGGCAGCCGGGGGTGCCCGCAGGGACTGTCACCCGCCAGGGAGGCCGCGCGCTGGTAACCCAGCTCGTTCCCACGTGGGTGGCTCCCAGGCAGCAGGGAGTTAATCTGCTGTTGGGAAGGCTTCCAGAACCCTCCTCCCAGCCTCCCAGTTTGCTCAGGGGCGGGCTCCTCAGAAACTGAAAGCAGCAGGACGCCAGGCCCCGCCGGCCCTCGTGGGATCCTGCCCGGGCTTACCTTCTATGGGGAGGCCCGGAGGACTGGGCGGAGCCGAGTGTGCAGCTGGGCGGGGCCGGCGACGTGGCGGCCCGGCTCCCTCCCATCCTCCCCAGAGTCACCCCCGCCCCTGCTCAGGGGACCTGCTGCGCCCCGGGGAAGCACGTGGGCCCACCGGCCCCCGCCCCCGCCCCCGGGATGGCTGGATTCCCGGCCCCGTCTCTCACCACCTCTGAGACGCTGAGTACACCACTAAACCTCTGAGTTTCGGTTTCTTTCACTGTAAAATGGGGATAAATCATGCTTAGCCTCTGGAATCAGTAACATCTATCCAGTGCCTCTGATCCAAAAGAAAAGCTCCATATATGGTGACTGTATTGGCACCTTTGTTATTAGTATTGCTGTTCTCACGATGGGCTGGGCAGCCTGCCTTGTGAGGTGGTGTGAAGTTCCCATCACTCAAAGTGTCAAGCACAAGCTAAATGAGATGGAAAAAAAGAAAAAAGTTAGAACAGGAAGGGAGCCATACTTGCCATACCCAGATACTGACCTGCTCGTCTCAGAATCACCTGGGAAGCTCACACCATCTCAGATCCACTGAATCAAAACCCCGGATGGCAAGCTTTTTCGAAGTATAGCTTCGCTGCTTCCTTTCGTAAACCACTGATCTAGGCCAATAATCCCGACATTGTTCCTCTTCAAAAGACCCTTAGGTTATTCCCTCCTACCCCATTGATTGTACAGGGTGAAAGATTTTATTGACCAAATTAGATTTGTTAGCTCATAGGCAATTTTACTCTCTACATAAATTATTAACCAAAGACCCAGAGTTCATTCAACAAATAGTCGTTCATTCAAATGTTTATTGAGTAACTACTGTGTGTCAGACACTGTGCAGGGTACTGGGGGATGGTACAGGAGCTCGGTCCTCAGGGGCTCTCCAGTCTGGTGAGGGATGCAGAAAGGAAACAAGGATTTGAATACTGACCCTGAAGCCAAGGGAATGCGGCTGGGCGTAAGATGCCCAGTACTCCTACAGCGAGCAGATAGAGTTCCAGTCAAAAGCAAATAAAGTTGATGTACTATATTTCTCTACAGCCTCATTATATAGAAAGGTGGATGCCCCTCTCCAACACACACACACACACACACACACACACACACACACACACACACACACAAGACACCATGGCATTATTACTTTTATGGATTACATGAGGTCCAAGAACATCTAAGGCCTTGTGAAGAAAGGGAGACCCTTTGGATCTAATTCCTGCTTGTGTGGCCAGTCTCCTCGCCTGCCATGCACCCCCCCAAACACTCAGAGCAGAGTGGCTGAGAGTGTGGGCTCTGAAGCCAGGCTGCCTGGGGCAGGGTTAATTCCAACTCGATTCCTTACTAGCTGTGAGGTCATGGGCAAGTTACTGTGTGATCCTAGGCACATAGGCAAGACCACTGTGTGCCTGGGTTTCCTCTTCTATAAAGTGGTCTGAATAGAACCTGCTTCACAGAGTTGCTGTGGGTTTGGGTTAGGGTTAGGGTTAGGGTTACGGCACTGAAAGCTGGTGGTAGGCACACACCCTCTGAGCTGTTCTGACGCTGCGTCACGTGTGGCCTTTGATGCTGTCTCTGCCTGGACTACCCCTCCTTTTCTCCACCTGGGAAGCATATAGTTATCGGTTCAATGTCCTCTTCTTTCTAGAGCCTTCCTTGCTTTTACTTCACCAAGCAATTTGCTGCTTTTTCCTCTAAGTTCCTGTAGCTCTTTTTAGATACCTCTTACAGCACCTCTCATTCCACAATCCTTTTTCTTATTGTGACTTAGGTGTTTTCTTTCCTCACTGGATTTTGGGTTCTTGAAGAGCAGGGGCCATATTTTATACATCTTTTCATCTCTAGGGACCAGGCAGTCCCTGGGACAGAATAAGCACTTGCCATTAATTCTGTTGAATTAATGAATGGATGGGTGATGGATGGATGGATGGATAGGTGAAGTGACTTACTTGCCCAGGACCACAGAATTCAAATGGATCTGCATTTAGTGTATGTTGGGAAAATTACCTTTCTGAGCTTCTCGTTTCTCATCTGGAAGACAGATCTGATGATAATGGTCGATAATAATGTCTTGGGGTTGGGAGGGTTAAACGAGGAACGTATAGGACAGTGGTCAATAGTATAAGCTCTAGAATCGAATTGTTTGCGTTCTAGTCCCAGCTCCACCGCTCACGAGCTGTGTGAACACACTAATGGGCCGTTCAGAGAATTAAAAGAGCTATGCTTTATAGGTGCCTGGCACAGGGGAGGTATTCAGTAAATAAATACTTGTTCCCTTCCCTGACCTTCTCCAAACCTGTAGGCCCTGGACTCTGAATGCTCGAGACAGCTGTTCAGATGCCACATTTTGCTCCCGGTGACTAATGTTCCTTAAGCCAAGGTTAGAAAGCTGACTCCAGAACCAAGCTTACATTTGAGAGCTGAATTAGAAGCAGGGAATATGGCTGACTAGTTTATTTAATTAATACAGAAACTTTTGAAAAGGAGCAGTTTAAAATCAACAGCCATGCCGAGGAAATTGAAAAGCAAGCGCTAACCCACAATTTTGTATGTGGGTTTCACATGTCGTTGGAAGAGTCCCTTATGAATGAATAATGGATCATCCAAAACCAAGTTAATGTTTTACAAACTGTAAGAGCAGTGATTGTTTTTGGAGCAAATTAACCAACTAGTCAGTGCATGACATTGTAACAATTCTTGAATTTCCTGCTGCTTTTTGACAATATATTCTAATACACTCATTATTCAAAATTCTCCAGTGGTCGCATGTCTATTACTAAGCCAAAGGGTATTGAAGAGAAAAAAAAGTATTTCATTTTGGACCTAGAATCCCATCACACGCCCACATGAATCCCCCAAACCTCCTCCTTTTTTGTGGGATTTGGAAAGGGCTGAAATGAGGGTGCCCAGGGCCCTGGGCACTGGGGTTGGCAGTGGCTCACCCAGCAAGCATTTGGCAGTTCAGCTGAGAGAGGAAATCGGAGAGGGCAGGGGCCCAGCCAGACCTAAAGGGATGAGCTTCACAGAGGAGGAGGGAGAAGGGCAGGGATCTTATTAGCAAAACCAGCTGCCTGCCAAGTAGGGCGTGTGTCTCAATTTCTGAAGGAAAGAGAAAATTGCAGCTGTTAGTTTTAACCTCAGGCCTTCAAAGATCGGGAAGAAAGTGGGCAGTGGGGAGGGAAGAGTCCGCTACTCTCTATTCCCCAAACAAACTCCCTGTATCTTCTACCTTCATCTTCCTTAACCTCACACCTCCCCATCCATACCTAGAGCCACTTCAGACACCTGTTCCAAGAACTCTTTCCTCATCTCTCCAACTTGGGGAAGATTCTCTCTCTTCTCCCCAATGTGCCCAGGGAACTCTCTGTCCCCATTTAAGACTTCTCACAGAGTTCTTTAATTATATGCCTGCCGACCTCCTTCTTTCTTTTTCCCCTCTTATCTTTTTCTTTTTTTAATAGCTTTATTGGAGGTATCACTGAGTGCAATAAATTTAAGAGCACAATTCGCTGTGTACAGACCTGGGAAACCATCACCACCACCGAGGTAGTGTACATACCCAACACCTCAAAATATCCTCGTGTCCCCTTGCATTCTTTCCTCCTGTCTCCCTTCTCCAAACAACTACTCATCTGCTTTCTAACCCTGTAGATCAGCCTGCATTTTCTAGAGTTCTATATAAATGGAATGATACAGTATGACTGTTTTTTGACTAGCTTTATTCACTGAATTATGTTGAGATTCACCCATTCAACCTTCACTCCTCCCTGGAATGTGGGTTCTGGTATGGGGTGGGGGGAATGGGGTACAGATCCTGGGCACAAAGGAAGGCCCATCATCAAGGACACTGGTGTGATGGGCAGATAATCCAAGCCTCAGTTTCCTCACACATAAATTGGGGTTGATGATAAACTCCCTTCTCTCCGGAGAGCTCTGTGAGACTCCACTGAGCCAGGAGATAAAGTGCTCTGTAAACTGTGAAAGGTCAGTCCTGGGCAAGGGATTAGGCCTGGATCAAGGCAGCAGCACACTGGGAATGCCCCAGCTCCCAGGGCTATTTAAAGGCCGCCTTGAATCCAGGGGAGCTGCCTGGATTGGCGATTCTTCACAGAAACGGCCAATAAGAGCTATGCCTGGTGGCCTTTAATCCTGATCCAGTCATGAAAATGTCAAGGATTCTTTTCCAGCGACCCTCCCCCCCTGTTCCTCCGCTGGGGCTGTGTTTACTTACAAGGTCTCCCTCCCTCCAGGGAGCCGCATGTGACCTGAGGATTCCTCTTCTGGCTTGGAGCCGGCTGATAAGGGCAGCCCATCTGCTGGGGGCTCCAAGAACCACAGGTACAGGAACCGGGAGCAGGAGGGGAGGGAGGGGAGCCCGCCAGGCCTGGCTGCCGCTTCCTTTGGCCAGGATTGGCACAGAGGGGACAAAGCAGGAGGGACAGAAAGAAAGAGTTGTCTCCCGTTTAAAACCGACTTGACCTATAAAATCATACCAGATTTGAGCAAACTTCCTATCTCTTTTCATGAACTGGGTTTCTTATTTGCTGTTGATCGGTAAAGAGAGGTGAGGTGAACCAGAAGGACCCAGAGAAGGAGGTTCAAGTTCTGGCAGTGTCATTTCTTCTGTGAACTTGGCAAAGCCACTTCCCTTTCTGGGCTTTAGTTAGTTAGTTATCATTTGTTGAACACCTACTATGCGTCAGGCGTGACACTGCATTTTCTATATGTTTTTTCAGTGTAATCCTCAAAGCCATACTGAGAGGTGAATATTCTTCCCCTCATTTGACAATTGATGAAGGTGAAATAACATATCCAAGGTCACCTAGGATTTGAGCCAGAATTTGAACTCAGTGCCATCTGACAACAGAATCTATGTTCTTTTGAGAACTGGAGGACAGCAACGCTCAAGGAATGAACTTAACATAAAGTTCATTTAATAAGGGGAATGCTGCCTACAGTGTCCTTGTCATGAAGACCCATGGCGTACATTTAATCTAGAAGGTTCTGAGAAGTCCTGGAATAGAGGCACTTAACTTTTTTTTCAACCAAGAATTTCCCATATTAAATTGATCATCACTCTTTTTTCCTGTAACATCCATTCATATTCTAAGGAACAGGTGCCCCTCAGAGACTCAAAGTTGGGAACCACACTGAAGCAGAATTAAAGGGATTACAGAGTTTATCCAACTAACTCTAAGAATTCCATGAACAACAGCTTTTTTAAACATCTCCAGGGATGAAGAGAGACTCATTACCTGGTCAGACAGCCTGCTCCATTGTTTTACAAACGCAGTGGTTAGAATAGTACTGCCCAACAGAAAGATACTGCAAGCCACAGGTGTGGCTCTCAATTTTCTAGAGGCCACAGGAAGAAACCTAAAACGGAACAGGCAAAATTCATTTTAATAATATATATTATTTAACCCAATGGATATAAAAATATCATTTCAATACGGAACTAATAAAAAATGATTAATGAGATATTTTACACTTGTTTTTTCTTTTTTAATTGTCTTTAAAATCCAGACTAGCCACATTTCAAGTGCTCAATGGCTACGTTTAGCTAGTGTCTCCCACACTGGAGAGCGCAGGGTTAGAAGATCCTTCTTTAGGCTGAGCTAAGCTCTTCCTGCCTGTGTCTCTGCCCCATGGTCCTTGGGTTCAAGGTTACCGTCTACAGATGCATAACTCAGCCACCAGCCCTGAGGATAAGTTCTGTTTGGCCATGTCCTTGCCCATCAAGCGTCCACCATGATGGAGCTCACCCTTAGGCAGTGATCTGCTGAGGTCCGTCTCCCCCTTGGAAAGGGCTTTCCAACACTAAAATGCTGTATAAATGCAAGGCCTCATTCTCCTAACCCCTACTGGGGCAGGGTTTTCAGTGGTCTCATCACACGGTTATTTTACGTTAAACCTGCAGGCAGCTGTTAATACAATGCCAGGCCTGGGGCGACTCCTTCTTTCTGCTCCCTGGGCCTCAGTTTCCCCATCTATCAAATAATATTAATAAATTTGAGTTTTCTATGATTCAGACCCTTTCTGCTTCTTTTTACCCAATACCACTCTCTTGACCTTCTGACTAAATTTCCCTTTAAACTACGTCTTAGTTAGAATTCAGGCACAGTTATAGCTTCCCATATATCATAATAATAAGCCTTTTCTGAGAGTCTGTCACACGTCAGGCACTGTGTGCTAAGAGCCTTATGTATAGCATCTCATTTAATCCTCTCCATACCCGAGTGAAGTAAGCACTATTATTATTCCCTTTTATAACTGTGGCATCAAGGGGTGGAGTCACAGGTCGCACACTTAACATGGGGAACAGCTGGAGCTTCCCGCCCAGGCCCTTCTCCCGGCTCCCTGTTCCCAGGCTGTGAATGCACGTCCAGCCCTGGGACCTGAGGTGGGCTCTCTGATAACTAACAAGGGAACGGGCGAAGCTGCTTCTCGCCTTTTGTCGTGGTTGTTGTTGTTCTTGCTAAAACCCACAGAGCGTACTCCTTCTGTCTTGCAGAGGAAGAAAATATCGTTATACCTTCCTCGCTAAGGAAACCCTCCTCTTTACGAGTCAACTTCCCTCCCATCCCCTTGGCATTGCAGGGAAGGGGCTGAGGCCCCTGAAGGCTCTGGAGGAGACCCGAGGAGCTCAGGGCAGGGGTATTTTTAGAGTTGGCTGCACTGTTTACAAGGAAGCCGGTCCCCCGAGCCTACGGGGGTGGGGTGGGGGTGGGGGTGGGGAATCCTGGCTGCCGGGCCCACCTGCAGCCCAGCTCTGGCTCTCCCTCCCCCCTCCTGGCTGCTCCTCTCCTGTCCTCTCTGTCACACGTGGGCTCTCTCAGCACGTGGGTGCGCTGTCATTACTGCCCTGGGAGGACAACGGAGAAGAGCCGCAGCCCATGGCACTGAACACCTCCTGACACTGGAGAAACCAAGAAGCTGCCATCCATTGGGAAGATGGGGCTGGCAGCTGGCGATGAACCGGAAATCCTGCAAATGGACGTTTCTCCCCTGAAATAGTTTCAGAGCCTCGCCGTCCTGGGCCTTCACTTCCAAGAGGTTGGGTGTGGTGGATGAGGAGTCCACAGAGAGCGTGCCTCCAGCTCTCACCCTGGGCGCCAGGGGCTCTGAACTGTGACAAGTCCCTCTCCCGCCCCAGCCCCCCTTTCTGCAGCCACAGAGCCAGGATGGCTTGGAGAGTGGGGCTCCCCAGTCACTGGCTGGATGTCTGAGCCTCCTCCATGACAAGGTGAGGATTCCTAGGCCCCCTCAGGGGGCGGCGGTGGTATTAAATCACCAGTGGGGTGGACACAGTGGGCGTGCACTACGTAGGGCCATTCATAATAATTCCATATCGCCAGCACTTTACACAGCGCCTGGCACGAAGTCAGGTCTCCACGAGGGATGCTTTCCTTTTTTTTTTTTTTAAAGATTTATTGATTGATTGATTGATTGCTATGTTGGGTCTTCGTTTCTGTGCGAGGGCTTTCTCTAGTTGCGGCAAGCGGGGACCACTCTTCATTGCGGTGCACGGGCCTCTCACTATCGCGGCCTCTCTTGTTGCAGAGCACAGGCTCCAGACGCGCAGGCTCAGCAGTTGTGGCTCACGGGCCTAGTCGCTCCGCGGCATGTGGGATCTTCCCAGACCAGGGCTCGAACCCGTGTCCCCTGCATTGGCAGTCAGATTCTCAGCCACTGCGCCACCAGGGAAGCCCGGGATGCTTTCCTTTATTCTTATAGCTCAGGCTTCACCTCGAAGCCTACATAAACCTCCCCTCCAACTATGCCCTTTTTAAAATTGCGTGTTTACTCCTCACCCAGCCCTGCAGCCCTGTCCCCCAGTGGGTCAGGAGTCTTACAGCAGACCCTGGAAGTCCCTTCTCTAAGTCACAGTCCTGAGGCTTCCCAGGCGGGCTACACATTTGTACCCCATCCCCAGTGGCTCTTGAGACACGGCATCCCGACCCAGGGGGGCTGGACCCGACCCAGGTAAGCAAGTCTTCCAAGGATCTGACCACAGGCTGGCAGGCCTGGCGGGAAGCTGCACCCAGGCAGCCCAGCCCTCACCCAAGCTTCCCTGGGATGCGGCTGTGAAGATGACGGGGCTTCCAGGCTCCTCAGAGGAAGTGCCAACTTCCTCTGTTCTCTGGGCAGGCTGGACTTCTCCTCCAGTGGCTGAAAGACGTTCAGGGATTGTTACTAGAAGTGGCTAAACTCCCACCATGTTTCTTCCATCTCCCTCCTCTATCCCACCCTCCCCCTTCTGTTTCCCGCTTCCCCTCCCCAGTCCTTTTCCTTCCTCCCCCCCCGCCCCCCCCCACCTCCTCTTCTCCACAGCTGTGCTTTTGACCCAAGTGATGGTCTACTGTCTTCCTAAGAGGGAAGTCCCAGCAGAGGGGAGAGGAATTGACTTCCCTCTGTGGCCTCATGCCTGCCCGCTCTCGAGACCTTCCACAAAGACGTCCTGGTGGCCTCTGATGCTCCAGGCACTGGGCCAGCCACTCGAAAGAGTGGCCAGGTGAGAACACCACGGGCTAGTTAGCCTGGTGGGCTGGGGCCAGGGTGGCCCTCCTGGTTGGCTGGGAAAGTTGCATGTTAAAAAGGTGCCGCCTTTAACCACCTTCTCTACTGTCTCGAGGTCCTCCATTCACACATTCTCTCGTGTCATTTTGCTGTCATACAGGTGCCACTTTTGGAGAATGTGGTTACAGCAAGAGGTGCCCTGCCCATCTCCCCCTCCCCTGACCACCAGGCAGAAGAAACAGCTTGTTTACCAGGACAAAAGCCTGAAACGGCAATGGTGCCAGCCGGCTAAGTGTGACAGGTGTGGCTGGAGCGTAGGGCGCTGGCAAGGGAGAAGGTCAGGAGAGTAGGCTGGGAACCCGGGATGGGACCCTCACGCCAGGAGCCACAGCTGGAAGCCTGCATCAGGGGCCGCCTTGAGGGGATGTCAGGCTGGGCTGCAGGAGGGAGAGAGTACCAGCAGGGAGACCTCACAGGACACAGTGATGGTTCTTCTTGTCTCCTTGAACCTCCTCAATCCCTAGTCCTTCCTTCTGAGCTCCCCGCAGACTTTGCAGACCTGAAGATTTCCCAGGGGTGTGCTCATTTGCAACACTCTTCCTCACCCACCTTCTGCTTCCTACTAGCTGGTGACCTTAGACAAGTCCTTTAGCTTCTGTGGCTTGATTTCTTTCACCTGTAAATCAGAGAAAGGGTGTGCATGTGTGTGTGTGTGTGTGTGTACATGAAGGTACACACACACACACACACGCACACACACACACCCCAAGGGCTGTTATGAAGCTAAAGTAAATAAGACACTGTGGAAGGAAGCCCTCTGGAAAGCACAGGCCGTTCCTGATCTCTCTTCGCCCGCCCTCAGCTGCTATTCCCATTCCAGAGGGGAAATCCTCGCCCGGAAAGCCCTGCTCACACTGGCATGGGGCCCAGGGCAGGCACAGAGGCTGGGTCTCTCCCTTCCCATTTCCCTTGTTGATTCCAGTGCGACTGTTGTTGGCTTGCAGATGGACAGGCAGTTTTCCGGGCTCGCCCTGCTGCCAGACTGAGGTCCCACCTTGGCTGCTCGGGCTCTGAGACTGGTATCGAGGACCCACAGGGGCTCAAGGGGGCTCTGCCTGGACGGGGATCTCAGGTGTCTCAACAGAGCTGGACAAGGGCTTCTTATGTTTAGGCTGCAGCTCAGAGATGACCTGTCACTGCTACAGAGGCCTTCCGGCAAGATGAAGAGGTGAAGTTGGGGAGGTGATCTGAGCCAGGAAAGAGGGGCGACATGAAAGGGGCAGGAATCCCAGGAAGGAGACGGAGCTTCCGCAAAGGTAGAGAGGTGTGGGCAAGCAGGAGGGCTGGCAGCCCGGCAGATCCTCCCCTGCACGCAGCCGCCTACCTGCTGATGAGCTGCCCTTTGGCTTTGACCCCTCCCTTTCCCCCACTACCCCACCCCTATTGACTCCCAAGTTCCGCAAGTGTTCAGGCCTTAGATGTCCCTGGTACCCCTCTTGTCTTCTCTAGGCACTGCCTGGGACTCATAGCCCTTTCCGGCCTGGACTAATTAAAACAGCTTCCTTTGTGACCACCTAGAGGGGTGGGATAGGGAGGGTGGGAGGGAGGGGAGATGCAAGAGGGAGGTGATATGGGGATATATGTATATGTATAACTGATTCACTTTGTTATAAAGCAGACACTGGCACACCATTGTAAAGCAATTATACTCTAATAAAGATGTTAAAAAAAAAAAAAAACAGCTTCCTGACTGTTCTTCCCTCCAGTTCCCCCCTCCTTCTAATCCATCCACCTCACAGTGGCCAAAATGATCTTTCTAGTATGCAGATCTGATTGTGACATGTCTGCTTAAATCCATCAAGGGCTCCTCACCACCTTCCAGACCAATTCTGCAGCTTAGAACCCAGGACCCTCCATGGTCTGACCCCATCATCTACCTCTCCTGCCTCCTTTCCCACCAAAACCTGCACAAACCCTGAGTTCCTGCCACACTGAACTTCAGTTCCTCCAATGAGGCATACTATTTCATGCTGTCACGTGTTCTTTCCTGGAGCCCCGCCACCCCTATTTCCCTGGCTACTCCTAACCCTCCCTCAGAACACAGCTAAGAAGCCACCCCGTCTAGAAAGTTTCTCCTGAGCCCTCCTTTGTGCTCTTGGAAGCCACCATGTGGATACCTCTAGCACAGAGTTTCTTTTTTTTTTTTGAATTTTTTCACTCTTTTTAATTTTTACTTATTTATTTATTTATTTAACATCTTTATTGGAGTATAATTGCTTTACAATGGTGTGTTAGTTTCTGCTGTATAACAAAGTGAATCAGATATACATATACATATATCCCCATATCTCCTCCCTCTTGCATCTCCCTCCCTCCCACCCTCCCTGTCCCACCCCTCTAGGTGGTCACAAAGCACCAAGCTGATCTCCCTGTGCCATGCGGCTGCTTCCCACTAGCTAGCTATTTTACATTTGGTAGTGTATATATGTCCATGCCACTCTCTCACTTCGTCCCAGCTTACCCTTCCCCCTCCCCGTGTCCTCAAGTCCATTCTCTATGTCTGCATCTTTATTCCTGTCCTGCCCTTAGGTTCTTCAGAACCCTTTTTTTTTTTAGATTCCATATATATGTGTTAACATACGGTATTTGTTTTACTCTTTCTGACTTACTTCACTCTGTATGACAGACTCTAGGTTTGAATTTTATTTTTTTTTATACAGCAGGTTCTTATTAGTTATCTATTTTATACATATTAGTGTATATATGTCAATCCCAATCTCCCAATTCATCCCACCACCACCACTCCACCCTACCCAGTTTCCCCCCTTGGTGTCCATACGTTTGTTCTCTACATCTGTGTCTCTATTTCTGCCTTGCAAACTGGTTCATGTGTACCATTTTTCTAGATTCCACATATATGAGTTAATATATGATATTTGTTTTTCTCCTTCTGAGTTACTTCACTCTGTATGACAGTCTCTAGGTCCATCCACGTCTCTACAAATGACCCAATTTCGTTCCTTTTTATGGCTGAGTAATATTCCATTGTATATATGCACCACATCTTCTTTATCCATTCGTCTGTCGATGGGCATTTAGGTTGCTTCCATGACCTGGCTATTGTAAATAGTAGCACAGATTAACCTAGGGTCAGAATCAGGAACTTTGTGAATTTGCATGAGGGAAAATAATTGCATCATTATATTCACTAACCTCTACCAAAATTTAACATTTCTTTTGGTTACAAATATAGACTCAGATCACAGTGATACCCGTTGTACCTGTGATTTATCACCAAAGAAGTCAAATAAATTTTCATATCACTCTAGAGTTCTGGAAGATTTTCTCACAAATGGTCTATGCTCATCAATATTATGAAATTTCAAAGTTAATAAACCTATAGATGTGATTATTTAATGTGTAAATAAAGACACTCATAAATTATACCAATTTGATTTTTCCTGTATATTGGGTTGGCCAAAAAAGTTCATTTGGATTTTTCCATAAGATGTTACGGAAAAAACCCAAAAGAACTTTTTTGGCCAATCCAATATTTTGTTAATTCTTTTAAAAAATAATTGACTGCCTTTGCAATCATATACTTTTTACATTATGCATTTTAAAATGTTACTCTGAGAAGAGGTCCATGGGCTTCACCAGGCTGCCTGTGGGCTTCTTGCCATGAAATACTCTTTCTTCAGCAGAAACCTATAACCCCCTCCACTGGGACTGTTGGTTTATCTTGTCCATCTCTGTCAACTTAAAAGCAAGAGACCCTCTTCTTACCTGCAAGTCTTAATACAGTGCATGGCCGCTGGCATGTGCCTAAAAATATTTTTTTGGAATGAAGAAATAAATGAAGACAAAAAGGAAGGAAGGAAAGGGAGGGAGGGAGTAAATTCAATCTTCAAAGAGCATCTGCTCTTCCCTCTATCTGGCACCTTCTCCCGGATAGCTGTAAGGCTTGCTGCCATCCACCTTTGTGTCTTTGCTCGAATGTCCCCTTCTCAGTGAGACACTTCATAACACCACATTTGAAGTTACTAGAACCATCGCCCTAGGTGTGCTCTGTCCTTCCCTGCTTTGTCCTCGTCACACTGATCACCATCTGACACACCACTTTTTTCTGATTTTTAATTCACTTATTCCCTGTTTCCCCTTGCTAGAATATAAGCTCCATGAAGGCAGGAACTTTTATCCTATTCATTCATTTCTGTGTCTTCTGGCACCTGAAACAACACCTCACAGATAATGAGCATTCAGTAAATATTTGTTGGATGGGTGGATGGAAGCAAGCAAGTGGTGAAGGCCAGTCAGTCAGTTAAATCAGCCCCCATTCGGCAGAGGAGGAAGCCAAACCTGGGAGAGTTTAGGGCCCCGAGTCACACAGGGGGTTGATGGCAGAGCTGAATGGATGTGAGTGGGTAGTGGGAAGAAGCATGGGTTGCTTGGATTGGGCTCAGAAAGAAGGACCTGGAACCCCAGGCCAGGAAGTTTTGTTCTAAGGCATAGGGCATGTTTTCAGTGGGGAAATGACAGAGCCCCAGGAAGACTGGTGTGACTTGTAAGCTGGACCGAGGGGCAATATGGAGGTTCATCGGGGACAGGTCTTATCTTTCGGCTGTTGCTGTTTGATTAACAGCCTGGATTTGTAAAAATCCTGCCCCTCCATCCTCCTCTGGGAAAAGCCAAAGCCTGTTCACCCTGAGGGGGCTGACAGCTCGAAGGATCTCTGAAGGATTCAGGACCGGAATAAGTGGGTCCCCCTGGATGCCTAACAGCTCTTGTGCAAACCTCTGCCACAGTGCTTCCCCTGCTGGGCTAGAATGTTCCCTTTTCTGTGAGGTCTCTGATAACAGGACTACAGCACAGACTTCTCTCTTTGGCAGTGAAAGGCCAGAGCACGATGCACAGTAAGACTTTAAGAACTATTTATTGAAGAAAAAATTGTGATTAGAAAATTGTGGATGCTATAGTGATCATGAGATTCGATCATGGGGGAGAGTAATGAACTTTGATTGAGCTATGACAGTATAGTAGGTACTGTGCTGGGTACCTGAGCTACAGAGCTGAGTGAATTGGGGCTCTTGACCTCTAGGAGCTCACGACAGAGGAGGAGACCAATACATGAACGGGCAAGGATGGAGGGGCTGCAACCCCCAAGTCCTCTGGCACTTACCAACCTGAAGTTATATTGTCATTTCATTACTTGGACTCTGACTGTCTTCCCACAAGAATGTAAGCTCCAAGAAGGCAAGGGTTTTGTCTTGTTCCAAGCTCTGCTCCCAGCACAGAGCAGGTGCTCACTTAGGAAGTGTCTGTGAATGAGTCAGTGCCTCAAGGAAACACAGAGGGTTGTGGGTGTCTAACCCACTTCAGGGGTGGGGGTCAAAGAAGACTTCAGGGACAATAGAGGCCTTGGCCAGGAGAATGGTGTTCCAGAACTTATACCTCCTTCAACATCCCCTATTTCATGACTTCCATACAACTCAGTGGTGTCAGAACTACTTTATAAATAAAGAAACAAATCTCGGAGAAGGGGAATCAGCTTGGTCAAGGTCACTCAGCTGGCAGAGCAAAGACTTGAGCCCAGATCTCCTAAGTCAAAAGCCTGTGCCTTCTCCACACAGGCCTGGAAAACCATTCAAGAGGGTACTAAGTCCAAAGGACAGATCATCGTCACCAGCATCAACATCAAACCTCCTCCTCATCACCATCACCATCATCATCATCTTCATCATCTTTATGGCAGCTATAGTCTTCTCATTTAAATCTCCCCTTTTTGCTTAAGCAAGTTTAATTTGAGATTTTGCTCCTTGTAACCAATAGAGTTTTGAACAATTAAGGCAAGAAGTTCGTAAGTTCAGATTTGGAGAGGAGGGGATAGGCATGAAAGACAAGTCAGAGGCAGAATTAAAAGAATGTGGTAACCAATTTTGATGAGTCATGTAAAAGAAGGGGTATCCAAGGGGAAGTCCCAAGTTTTTAGCTTGAGTGATTGGAGGGGGATGGTAGTGTCTTCAGCAGAAGTAGGCAATCCGGAAGATAAACTATGGGGGGGGGGGCGGACAGCAGGAGGAAGGGAAAATGCATTCCTTCATTCATTCATCCATCCATCCATCATCCATCCATTCATTCATTGAACAATTATTTGCCAAGCCCTTTCTGGGCAATGGGGACTTAGTAGCGGATAAGGTGAGCTGAGGTTTGGATAGTATCTGTGGACCATCATTGACTTATTTATTTAACTAACAATAATCACCAACTATGGGCCATGCTCTGTCCAGAGAACTGAGCATAAATCCAGGCAGTGACGTCCAGCAGGCAGCAGGAAAGAGGGTTGAGCTGGCATTTCTGTTATAAGCGTCACCCCCATGGGGATAAGTTTGGCAGCCATGGGAGAGAGTGCTTGGAGAAGAGAAGTCTAGTTCCACAAGCCTTGCCCATCATGCCTGGGCTTCAGCTGTGAGGTGAGAATACAGTGTTTCTTTGGCCCGTGTGTCTGAGAGGCAGACGCAGAAAAAGCATGGGTTTAGGAGTCCAGTCTGGTGCCAGCCTGGGTTCACACACCGGCCCTACCAGGTAACCTTGGGAATGACCCAGAATGAGTTGGCTTGCCTCTCAGAGTCTTGGTTTCCTCAGCTACAAAATGAGGATGTGAACGCTTTACCCAGTGTTGAGAGTAAAAAAAAGGTACAAGTGCATTCACTCAACTGCAAACATGTAGCGAATGCCTATATGTCCCAGGTTCTAGAGTACAGGACTTCAGTGGAAGCCAATCTTAGGGGGTTCACCTGGGAGGGACAGGTGAATCTTTGGGGTTACCATGGCTTGGTTCTGATTCACCTAAAACAGCCAATCTCTCTCCGCCCACCACGAATCAACACCAATCTGCCCTTTCCCCACCGCACAGAGAAGGCAATATTCTATGCAATCAGAGGGAAAAAAGAAAAAGAAAAATGAACGTTCTGCTGTCCTCTGCAGAGCTGCTTTCCAGAGCCGCAGAGAAGGGCCCACGTGGGCCATGCTGTTCTTGGCAGCCGCTGCTCCCCTCGTCACAGCCAGAGGCTTAAAGCTTTATTTGTGGTTTAAGTTACGAGCGAGGGTGAAAACCCCAGAAAAAGGTGGCGGGGGAGGGAGAAAACGTTTTAAAAGTTGAGAAAATTGCCTTGTGTTCTCAAGCGCGGGCAATTTGTCCAAACACCTGAGCTCTGTAGAACCCTAGCGGTCTATGGTTTATATTCTGGGGCTCTGGGCCCAGTGTCAAGATTGGGGGATGCTGTTTTCATACATTAAGAAACTCACAAAATTGCTTTTTACAAGATATTAATGAGTAGCTTTACCACTTCAATGGCGACATTGTTGAAGGTTTTGAAAAAAATCCAGGTCCAGGTTTGAGGGTGGTTTTGTTCGGAAGGTTGCTACATAAAGCATCTCACAGACGTTACCCCGGGGAGTTTTGGTGTTGCCCACCCTGAGGATCCAGAGCAGAGGGCATTAAACATTTTAGGGACAGAAGTGCCCGTGAAGGTCTTCAAGTCCAACCATCTCCTTACACTGATGACAAAAACAAGGCTCAGAGAAAGTAGGCAACACGCCCAAGGCAGGACAGCATGTTTGGGATAGAAGCAGGTCTAGACTTCTGGCTCCTGAACTTCGAAGATCTTTCTGGCAGACTTTGAGGCAGCCCAGAGGTGATATTCCACTTCAGAAACCATGACTGGCCTCCCCTCATGTTGACATTTCTGCGGCAGCGACTTTGAAACTACTTTTTATGGCCCTGGCTTTGGAAGGGCAAACACTGTTATCAGTAGAACAACACAGGTGGCTTCTGGAATTGGGTCCAGGTGGAGCCGGGCAGGAAGGGAGGGCCCTCTGCACAGGCAGACATGACCCAATCACCTGTCTGGGTTCAGAAGGGTGCACAGACCCTCCCTGGGGAGTGGGACAAGAGGCTGGTGTAGTGGTGAAAGAAGGGCTTGGCTTTGGGGAAGACAAGATGGTCCAAATCCTGGCAAAGCTACTTGCCAACAAGCTCCCTGACCGAGCTTTTTATAAAACGAGGGTGATGGTTCACCCACAAGTGCTCAGGAGCCCAGCTTGCTAGTAGCTCTTGTATTGGATAGCACAGGTATAGGACTGGACATTTCTGGTGAGGGTACTGGGCTCTTGACATTGGTGGCTTAGTTCTGGTCTTGCCCACCTTGGCCACCTGAAAACAGAGGGCGGCCCAGGTGAGGTCTCCAGCTCTAAGGGCTCAGGCTCCAGGCAAAGACATCTGGGGTTCCAGGCTCATCCCACCTTCTTGGTCCTCTCTAATATTACAGGGCGGCTTCCCTGGTGGCTCAGTGATTAAGAGTCTGTCTGCCAATGCAGGGGACACGGGTTCGAGCCCTGGTCCGGGAAGATCCCACATGCCACGGAGCAACTAAGCCCATGTGCCACAACTACTGAGCCTGTGCTCTAGAGCCCGCGAGCCACAACTACTGAGCCTGCGTGCTACAACTACGGAAGTCCGCACGCCTAGAGCCTGTGCTCCGCAACAAGAGAAGCCACCGCAATGAGAAGCCCGTGCACCGCAACGAAGCGTAGCCTCCACTCGCCGCGACTAGAGAAAGCCCGCACGCAGCAACAAAGACCCAATGCAGCCAAAAATAAATAAAAAATAAATAAATTTAAAATAATACTACAGGGATTTGGTTTCAAGGTTTGGAGCCTGGCTGAGTGACGTTCTCATGCTTCCTGGAGCAGAACTCCAGGCCGAGAATACGTGTGGGGCTAGGAGCCAGAGGTTGGTTAATACTCGATGTAAATGCTGCCGCTTAGAGTCAGAAAGCCTAGCTAGCATTCAAGTCCTGGCTCACCTACTCAGGTTCTAACGGCGCTGGGTAAGTCAGAGAATCTCTCTGAGCCTCCGCTTCCTCGTCAGTGTTCTTCCTGCCTGCCAAGTCACATACTGGTAAGGGAATGAAGTCAAGGAGATAGAAGACACTGTAATCTGTAAAGTACACTGATAAGAATGGGAAACTTCTAAAAGTAGGGGGTGGCTTTCTTTTTGCTCTGCCTCTTCACTAAAATGGTATTCAGATGCAGGCAGGTAGCTGCCTTTGAATCTATGTAAATAGATGTTGTACTATTTGGAAATATTCTCCAGAAGTCTAGAGATTAAAAGAATCTGGTATCCCAGAGACACCCTGAAAGAGTTGCCTTGAGGGGAGGGGGAGGAGAAAAAAGAAGCAGCTATTATGTCCTAGATAGTGTGACAGTCACTTTCATATATAAAGAGTGAGGGTAAGGATGATGATGGCTAACTTTATTGACAGGTACGGTTCTGAGAGCCTTACACATATTAATCCCATTTTGCAGATAAGGAAACTGAGGCACTGAGAAGTTAAAATCAGTCAACAAGGTAACACTAAGCTGAGGTTTAAATCCCCGCATTCCAAGTCCCGGAACCATGTGTGTAACCATTGCACTGTACTGCTCCCATAGACCGCGTGCTGTTGGATTCTCACGTACACCACCTGCAGCTTTCAGACAGGAAACTGAGGCTCAGGAAAGTTGGGTAACTTGTGCAGGTCACACAAAAGAAAGACAGGAGGTTTGCTGAGGTTTTTCTTGCTTCAAAATTGTTTCCTTCTTTGGCTCTCTTTTTAACTGGTAGAAAGGCAGTCATTCAGCATGAGTCCAAATCTAGCTTCCTGTTATAGCCTCACTTGAGTCCTATCCTCAGCTTTGAATTAGGCAGAAGAAATCTATAGCCTCGGTCATAGGGAAACCTCTGGGAAAAAGCATGTAGCCCAAGCTTGGCACGTAGTAATTGGGGGCTGGTGGGCCCACTCTCCCAACTTCCTCACCTCTTCTCTTCCTCAGGAAAAGAAATGCAGGCCCCTCAGCCTTTACAAGGATGACAGCATCATTCCCTTCCATGTTCCGGTTCTGCGCTTTTGGACAAGTTCCGGTTTGACTCTGATAACCTGAAAATGTGGAACCAGACCTTAACCCTGCATTCCAGCTCCAGTCTGACCAAGGAGGAAGTACAGTGTCACCTTGTTATTTGACACTATGCTCCTAGTGATACAACTGAAGTTTACATTTTCTTTTGGCAGCCAATGCACACTGCTGACTCACGACTCTCTCATGTCCTGACTTCCTGTCTATTGCCTTCTCCTCTACTTGGCCTGATTCCTTAAGTCCTCTCTCATTGGCATTATGCTGGGATTCCTGAGGGATTCCTTCTGTGGGTAGCTTGGCCGGGGGGGTCTCAGGTTAGGGGCTAATCCACACCCTCAAACGTAGGTCTTCAAAGTCCCAAAGATCGCTGGATTCGGTGGGTGACTGGACATAGTTGTCTGACCCTGAGGGAGGAGCAGCAGACAGAGGGCTATTTCATAGAGTCAGATCAGTGAGTGACGGGAAAACATCCCTGATCAGGGAGTGAATGCTGCTGTGGCCTTGTGTGAGGTTCACTTCTAGAAGTGTTTGGGAGCCATAATTCATTGATGCATGTATTCACGTTAAAGAAGTGCTTGGCAGTTCAGGCTTTGGAACCTGACAGGCCTGGATTCAAAGCCACTTACCACCTTTCTGACTTTAGGCAAAGTCCCAACATTTTAAAGCCTCAATTTCTCACTGTAAACCTGGAGCCATAACGTTGCTTACTTCACTGTGATGTGGAGAGGATGAAAAAAGAAAGCATAAATAAGCATTTTACCCCAGTGCCCTCACAAAAGGAGAGTTCAGCATTTGTGACGATTTCTACCATGCCTTTGCTCTCCCATTCATGCATTTATTCAGCAAGTATTCACCGAGGGTCTCTGGGGGGAGTGCAGCAAAAGGCACACAGAGGCTAGTAAAAGCCTGAGGGCAGGACCGGGCTCCGGCAGATAAAGACACTTCCGGGGACCAGCCGAATGCTTTACAGAAAATTTGCTCTGGTTCTGGGTTTGGACTGCTGGACACCCCAGCCGCATCACGCCCCCCCAACACACACACCATCTCCCGTGTCATCTCTGAGTTTGGCATCTCTGAGATTACTCTCAATGTGACCTTGGGCAAATCCCACAACTCATCTCAGCCCCTGGCACATTTCCTATAAAACAGATATGTTAATACCCACAGTGCCAAGGTTTCATTGTAGATTAACCAATAACAAAGGTAAGGTGAGAAGCTAAGCCCACACTTGGCTGATGCCCCATAACTTTTAGCTGTATTCCCCCTCCCACTCCCTCTGCCTGCCAGCCCTCTATTACTATGTGCCAAGCTTGGGCTAGATGCTAATGGTCAACAGACTCATGAGAAGCTAGCCCTGCCCATAGAGAGTTTAAAGTTTGGGGAGCAGGGGGAAATAAATGTTTGAACCTCCAACCCTAATAGAGAGGGCTAAGGACTGTGATGGAATTATGTCCAATGGAACATAAGAATGCCAGGAAGGGCAAATCACTTTGCCTGGTTGGCCTTCAGTTTTTTCATCTGGCAAATGGGTGTAATTTGTTTTTACCTCCCATGAGATGACTTAAGTGAGTTAGTAAATGTGAAACTATATGTTGGAAAGTTTAGTTCTGTGCTAGTGCTTCTATTTACTTATCTATTTTCCCATTAGAAGTCAATCCTCTTGAGGGAGAGCCTACGTCTTCCTCATTCCCCTGTCCCCAGCACATTGACACAGAGCAGGCGCCAGTCAACACTGGGTGAATGAACTGATGGAAGAATTTATTATCTAATTTGATTACCCCACCCTCAGAGAGGTACACCCATTTTATAGATGGAGAGAAAACAGTGTACAAGGGTTCAACAAGTTGCCCGGCAATCAGTGACTGAACCAGGCATCTTCAGACCTCTTCTGATGACCTTTCTACTAGATTCCACAACACAGGACACTGGTTCAGGTAGGATGACACCACTTTGCTGGACCCGACTCACCTTTCTCTGTGGGTCACTGAGCCAATTCATCAGCCTCTCACACTGAGTCATGGGTGGGGGTGAACCTGGGACGTGAGGAGAAAGCAGCGCTGTCCTGCTGGACCGGTGTGCCCAGGGATCCCTCAGGCCAGCCAAGCACATCGCCCAGGAAATCCCTCATGGGGGGTGATGATGGGGTGGGTACAGAGATGTCACACTGGGTCCACTCCCCTCTCTCGCAAGAGTGTCTGAAGGGCAACACCTAGCCAGTCACTGTGTCCAGTGGCCTGTAACTCAGAGGCCTCCCTTCTTCTGCATTCCCAGGGCAAACGCCTTTGACTTATCCCCTCATCATCTCTCTTGTCTTGAGTGGGCTCCCAACCTCCAATTTACTGACCTTCCTCTAAGAAATTAAATAACCTGCCATAGTCACACATCATGACTATGTCATGCTGATGTTCAAAAAATCTTTAAAATCTCCCTAGTATGTAGGGAATGAAGTCAGAATCCCTGGCTCGGCATTCAAGGCTCTCTTGATGACATCTCAGCCTACCTTTCCAGGCTCCTTCCTGTCTATACTCCCCTGAAGCCCTCGCTTTAGCCCAGTATATGTGTTGCTATTCCTCAGAGTTGCCTTTTACACTCTGTTCTCCTCGCCCTGGCTAATACACTTTCTTTCCCTTGGAAAGCCCTTCCCACGTTTTACTCATCCTTCACATCTGAGCTTAAAAGCCACATCCTTTAGGAAGCGTTCCCTAATCTCCTTGGCCCAAAATGATAATACTAGTCATGTTTATTGATCATTTATTTTGGCCAAGTCATAGTGATTAGTACTTTAACATGCTTCCTTTAATTTGATACTTCCCACAATCTTGCACAGTCGTGAATATCATTATTCCCCTTTTACAGCTGTGGAAACTGAGACTCAGAAAGGAGAGCTAGCCTGCCCATCCACACACACCTCGTGAGGTTTCAAAATCAGTCTACCTGCCTCCAAGGTCACTCTGTGATTTTGGTTTGTATTGAGCAAGTTCTTTGTACCTCTTTGGGACACTCCTCTTGCTGGTTGTTGTGTTTTCCTACAGAGTTTATCTACTCAATTCTACTGTGATTTTCCTGAAGATGGGGAACTATCCCTTGTGCACTATTCCTTCAGGTCTCTGTGAAGCGTCTGACACACATTGGTCCGTGAGACAGAAAGAAAGAGTTACTGAGCACTTACTGTGCATAGCCCTGTGCTATTTGCTATACCTACATGTACACACATGTACACACACACATTCATTTAAGTATTGTTAGTCCCATTATACAGTGGAAGAAACAGAGGTGCAGAGACGTTAAATAACTTTTCATCATCTAAAATTTGTGTTTGAATTATTTTTCAATCATTTTCATGTGTTTCTTTTTCAAAAATAAAGTAGTTGATTTGAAATATGGACCTATACAAATGTTTGAAGATCACACATCCTGAGAAGAATTCAGACTTGGGTGTTTCTGACTCCAGGGATCATTCCACTATAACCATCTCATTTCTGACATATCTGGAGAAAATTTTGATATGTGGTGTTAGGATTATGGTCAGCTGCACATGACAGAAAATTCATGGTCATCGTGAGGTTTAATTCTTTCACACATTAAAGAAGCCCAGAGGGAGGTGATGCACTCCATGGTGGCAGAGGCCCAGGCTCCTTCTATCTTGTTGCTCTGCCATCCTCCATACAGGGTTTCCACCTTCTGGCCCAGCGTGGCTACTCTCTCCAGCAAGATGGAGAAAGAGCAGGATGGAGGGCATGTCTCCTGCAATTAAGAACACTTCCCAGAAGTCTCATACGCCACTTCTGCTTACACCCCATGGACCAGAACTTAGTTACTCGGCAACAACTAGCTGTAACGAAGGTCAGACAATACCGACTTCATTTCCAGCAGCCACACCCCCAGCTGAAAACCGGGGGCTCTGTTGTTAAGGAGGACACAGGTATGAGTGTTTTGCTTTCAGAATGTCTGCCCTGCTCTCTAAAATTGATTCATGATTGGAAATGTCTCATCCTTCTGACATACTCTTGAGCCCTCTGTAGAGGAGATTAATACACACCGAGGGAAGACAACCAAATGCTCATCAAAGACCCAATATCTAAACCAAATAATCAATGGTCTTTCTCTGAGGCTAGGTCTGGTTGTGTGTTCTTGGGCAAATCAATTACCTTCCCTAAGTCATATGACCTTGGGCAAGTCATTTGACCACTGTAAACCCATTCGCTATCAGTTAAATGGAGATAAGAGTAAAATAATATCTGCCTCATAGGGTTGCTGGGCAGCAACATCATGAGAAACATGAGAAATTCATTTTGATAGTAGATTTTATTTGCCCCAATATATCCAAGCTATTAACATTTTAACATGTAATCAATTTAAATTGCTAACAGGATATTTTACGCTCTGCTTTTCATACTTAGACTTTGTCATTTTTCTTTTTTCTTCTTTATTTTTATTGAAGTATAGTTGACTTACACTGTTTCAGGTATATAGCAAAGTGATTCAGTTATACATATACATATGAATATACATATATTCTTTTTCAGATTCTTTTCCCTTATAGGTTATTACAAGATATTGAATATATTTCCCTGTGCTATACAGTAGGACTTTGTTGTTTACCTATTTTATATATTGTAGTGTATATCTGTTAATCCCAAATTCCCAATTTATCCTTCCCCTGCTCCTTTCCCCTTTGGTAACCATAACCTTGTTTTCTATGTCTATGAGTCTATTTCTGCTTGGTAAATAAGTTCCTTTGTATCATTTTTTTAGATTCCACATATAAGTGATATCATATGGTATTTGGCTTTCTCTGTCTGACTTACTTCACTTACTCATACTTAGACTTTGAAATCCAGTGTGTGTTTTACATTTACAAAACATCTCAATTCAGACCAGGCACATTTAAAGTGGCTGCTGGCTACTGAGGTGGATAGTACAGGTTGAGATTAATTTACGTGCCCTTTCTGGGTGCTCCCCTAGCACCCTATCCTTACAAGGGAAGAAGTAATCCTTCCTTATGGCAAGTATCTGTTTACTTGTCTTATCCACAAGCAACTCCCTTGAGGACAGGGAAAGTGTGGTCTCCCCAGGGCCTAACATAGTACCTAGCACAGAGCAGACACTCAATCAGTACTTGTTAAACAAATACTATTCATTTCTCTATGACCAATAGCCAAGCCCAGTGGTTGACCCTCAGTAGACATTTAATAAAGATGTATTAAATTAATGAAGTAATGACCCGGAATGGTAAGTGAATTTGTGACTTGTCAGCAGGTGAAAATCAGGCAGTTTATTGCAGAGGAGACAATGGTACCTTTCTAGCCCTCAAAGTAACACCTGCTGTTAAGTCATGTTTCCTTCACCACCTCCTTCCCCCTAAACAGAACTGGAGCCAGCTGGTAGGCCGTGGGCCCGCACATTCCAGTAAGATCACACAACGCCTGGCCTGAAATGATAAGGAGGAAGATCAGGTTCCCATGAACAAATAAAATGAACTCCCAGCGAAGGCTTAATCTCTCTAGTTCACAGTATTCTTTTTCTTTCAAGATTGACTTAACACAGTGCAAGGTGAGAGGTTCTGAACAGTTGCTAGCCTTTGTGCAACAGAAATCGAGGGAACTTGACAAAAATACCAATAAAATTCATAATGATGGGACATGTCAGCCTCAGCAGCACCACTAGCTAGCATGATGCCCCGAAGCAACTTGTGGGCCTGCCTTGATCATGAACTTCCTCATCGGTAAGCTGGGAGTGACTGCACAGACTGCTCTGGCCCTGCAGTTGCAAAGACCCTGTGAGACCGGAGCTTCCTGCACATGCCCAGTGAGGGCGAACTTGCCCTGTTCCTGCAAGGCTCTCCTGAAGGGCCTTTGCAAAGTGAGACTCAGCATCATTTCTGTCTTGCCAATCAGCCGCAGGCTGGATGATTTCCTTAGAGTTATGTAGAGCTTTTTTTCCCCCTCCTTGTGGACAACTGAAACACAAACACTATTTAGAAAGATCTGGGCCGAGTCATCTCTTTGGAGCCTGGTGGCAGGCCAGGAGGCTGGTCACAAAAGCTGCATTCAGCTGCAAACAGCAGCCTGACGGGCAGAGGCCTTGTCCCAAACATTCTTTACTAGGCTTGGTGGGGGAGTGGGGGTGGGGAGGTGTCACCGGCCTCCCAATATTTGTTGCTGTGTCTCCACGGCAACTGCGTTGGCCATAGTGAAACCTTGAAACTGCACATCAAAACTTGGGAGGTGCTGCAAAGACAGGCCTGACTGGGAGAAGGTTTTCTCCTGCATCTTTCCCTTGCTCTCTAACTGGAGAGTTTTCCGGGCTCCTTTCAAAAGGCATTAAAGAGAAGCTATTATGTTGGCCGCACATCGCCTACTGCCTGCTCTAATGAAAGTTGTGTGTGCAAAGACTGTACCAATTGCCCAGGACAGCTTTTAAGAGACACCAAATCGAGCAGCCTGTTGTTGTCTGCAGAGCTTAGCAGCATGGTGTACTGACTCTGGTTCTGGGGCAGGACGGTAATACCACTTACCTGAGCGACCTTGGGCAAGTCACTTCCAGTCACTGAGCCCCTTCCTCAGCAAAAAAATTTAATTTAAATTAAACCCAATTCCCAATCCAGTAAACTCTTATTGATGCCTACCCTGAACTAGATGCTGGAATTGCAAAGTTAAAAACACATGGCTATTCAAGACACGGCAACAACCTAAGTGTCTATCACTGCATGAGTCGATGATGAATGGATAAAGAAAATGTGGTACACACTTACAATGAAATATTACTCAGCCATTAAAAAAAAGGAGGAAATCCTGCCATTTGCAACATAGATGGACCTTGAGGGCATTATGCAAAGACAAATACTGTATCATACCACTTATACGTGAAATCTAAAACAAACAAACTTAGAGGCACAGAGAGCAGACTGGTGGTTGCCAGAGACAGCAGCTGGGGTGTGGGTGAAACGGGTGAAGGGGGTCAAGAGATACAAACTTCCAGTTTTACGATAAATAAATCCTGGGTATGTACCACACGGCGATTACAGTTAATAATATTGTATTAATATACAATATTTATTGTATATTTGAAAGTTGCTAAGAGAGTAGGACTTAAAAGTTTCTATCATGAGAAAAAAAAGTCACTATATTCTGTCATGAAATAAACAAATAAATAAAGAACAAAGCATGAAGGACTGAAAACAAAAAACAAACAAAAAACACACGGCTATTGAGGGGAAGGGATAATTTGGGATTAACAGATACACACTACTATACATAAAATAGGTAAACAACAAGAACCTACTATATAGCACAGGGAACTATATTCAATATCTTGTAATAATCTGTAATGGAAAAGAATCTGATAAAGAATAGATATATTTATATGTATAACTGAATCACTTTGCTATACACCTGAAACATCATAAATCAATTATACTTCAATTAAACACACACACATTGCCCTCAGGGAGCTCATGTAAACTACCAGGCAGAGCTGTATTAAATAGTAGGTTGGATCACACCCCGTGCCCACTGCCTGGTTCCCAGTGGAGACCAGTCACCCTATAAAAGTTTCTTTCCCTCCGTTCTTCATCCTGGGCTACTCCAAACAAAGCCCCCAGGGATGAACAAGATCCCATGTACTTTCATAACATTATTCTCGCATCTGAAATACATTTACCAATTTGGACAAAAGGGGGAGGAACTGATCTTTCATTGATTTTATACATTACAACATGCTTTCACAATCCATGCCTCTTTGGATTTTCTTAACTCTCAGCTGAACTTGGAAGGGCATGACATTGTTTCCACTCTAGACGGAAGGTGCTGAGGCACGAAGAGAAGTGATTTGCCCAGGTCACAGAGGGAATTAGAGGCAGAACTGGGATTCAAACATTCATTTCCCAACTTCTTCTTTCCAAAAATATTTCTTGAGCAGCTACTATGCGCCAATATTGTTCTAGATACTGGGGTTAAAGCAGTGAACAAAGCAAACTTCTGTTAAAGAGCTTAAGTTCCAGAGGAAAAAGCAGACTGTTAACAATCCCATACATGCGTACTCTGTCAGAGAGTGAGAAGCACTATGGAGAAAAAAACAAGCGGAGGGAAGAAAAGAGTGATGCTGAGTACCATTTTCTATAGGGTCATCTGGGGAGTCCTTTCCGAGGAGACCTGAGGAAAGCGAGGAGCCAGCCGTGAGGGTACCATAGTGCAAGAGTATCCAGCTAGAAGGGAGAAGAAGGCTTGAGGTCCTGAGGTGGGAACACGCTGGCACGTGTGTGGAATAGGCAGGTGACCAGTGTGGCTAGAACAAAGAGAAGGAGGAGGAGACGGACAGGAATTGATGCCAGAGAAGAAGTGGGAGGTCTAGTTCATAATGGCCGCTTGGGGGATGGAATGAACTTTGGATTCCACTTGGAGTGAGACTGGAGCCCCTGGAGGGCTTGGGCAGAGGAGTGATGTGCTGTGACGTGGCTTGCTCCAGCTCCAACATGAGTAATCATCCGGGCGCAGCAAGGATGGACAGGGAGACCAGTTTAGGAAGCTAGTGCCACAATTCAGGCAGGACAGGACGGTGGCTCAGACAGAGTGGTGGCAGTGAGGGGGTGAGACGTGGCAGATTTTGGATCTATTTCTCGGGAAGAGGCAACAGGATTTGCTGGTGGCTGAAGGTGGGGTGTGAGCAAGAAGAATCAATGATGACGCCACAGCTCCTGGCCTGAGTCACAGGGAGAATAAAGGTGCCTTTTCCAGACATGGGAAATCCTGGGGGAGCAGCAGGTTGGGGGTGATAATAAAGAGTTTCGTTTTACTTTCTTAAATTAATTAATTGATTGATTGATTTATGGCTGTGTTGGGTCTTCATTGCTCTGCACGGGCTTCCTCTAGTTGCGGTGAGCGGGGGCTACTCTACGTTACGGTGCGTGGGCTTCTCATTGCGGTGGCTTCTCTCGTTGCGGAGCACGGGCTCTAGGCATGCAGGCTTCAGTAGTTGTGGCAAGCGGACTCAGTAGTTGTGGCTCGCGGGCTCTAGAGCTCAGGCTCCGTAGTTGTGGCGCACAGGCTTAGTTGCTCCGCGGCATGTGGGATCCTCCCAGACCAGGGCTTGAACCCGTGTCCCCTGCATTGGCAGGCGGATTCTTAACTACTGCACCACCAGGGAAGCCCCATGAGTTTTGTTTTAAATATGGTACTTTGAGATTCATGTGGGAGATCCACTGGGAGAAAACAGAGAAGGTGGAGAGAGAGGCAAGCTGGAGATATTCATTTGCCATTCTTCAGAACATAGGTTATTGAAAGCCATCAGCCTGGACTGAAATCCTCAAGGGAGTGGGGGGGTGTAGAGAAGAGGACCAATCCTTGGAGCATTCTAATGGCTAGAGTTAATGGAGAGCAAAGAACAGCAGGAAAGCTGTGCAGGAGAGGCCCCTGAAGGAGGAAAATCCAAGGACTCCAGGCCTGGTAGGCAAGGGAAGGAAGTGTTTCAGAAAAAGGTGACCCATAAGGTCAGACTGGTGACAGGTTAGGGCGAGGACCTTGGGATTTTGCACAATGCCCCTCTCTGGAACAGCAAATCATGACATTGACAGCATCTGTTTCAGTGAAGTGGTGAGGGCCAAAGCCTGACTGAGTGGGTTCAAGAAAGAATATAGGAGAGCACGTGGGGAGTGTGAGGAGATTCACCTCTTCCGAGAGGTTGCCTAGAAAGAGGAACAGAGAAATGAGAGGGAGGCAGGGATCAACGGAGGGTTTCTTTGTAAAGATGGCTGCCTTCACAAGCTTGTTAGTGTGCTGATGGGAAAGGCCTGCTGGAGAGGGAAGCATGGACGAGGCAGGAGAGAGAGGGATCTATTCCAGGAGTAATGCCCTCGAGTAGGTGAGAGGGGTGGGAGCGGCTTCAACCCCTGGTGTGTCTTCTACTATAATGACATGGCCCCCCAATTAATACAATTACACATTTGGGGATAATTTTAAACTGCTTTCAGATGCAAATATTTCTTTCAATTACATAGAGTGAGTTTACCAGTACATGAAAAAATATTGCCCACTGGGTCTTGGAGACCCTGCCTTGGTGAACACAGTGAGTAAGCCATTTCTCCTACTGCTGGCTTGCCCTAACATTTGTACACACTTCTAACTGCGGGTTATTTATGTGACTGGCTCCCATGGTAGATGGAACTCCCCAGAGGCAGAGACTGCACTCTATTTCTTGCTGCAGCCCCATGACTAGCAAATGACTGGTATATATGTATTCACAAACCACTTGGGAAAGGAAGGAGAAGAAGAAATCAAAAGAAAGAAGGTGAGAATTGGACCTTCCTGCCCTACTAAACCTCTTACCTTTCATATGAGGCAGGAGCTTCATATTATTTTGTAAATATACCTTCCTGATGGTATAGTGATTAAAGAATTTTTTCCTTTTGTTTTTAATTTGTGAAAGATAAAGGAGAAAGGAGGAAAGGACTAAAGATTTATTGAGTGCCCACAGTGTTCTAGGCACTTTGCTAGGCACAGTCGCATGAACTAGCTCTTTTATAGATGACCAACATGATTAGGAAAAAGTTGCATTTTGTACACAGAGACATCAACACTGCCATTGAGTTAAACAGTCACGTAATGGAATGGGATACTTCATACAGTAGTGAGCTTCCCATCAGTGGAGGTATGTAAGCGGAGTGTGGACAATGTCTATGGAGAACCCCAACATTATCAGGTTTTATCACCTATGGTCTAATCCAATCCTGGGAGTCAATGGGTCCAAGTTATATCATTCTATAACTGTATAACTGGCAACATACCTCAAGGTTTCTCATCATCAAAATGTAAGTGCATAGAATGTGTCGTATCAGGAGACACCCTAGCACAGTACTTAAATATGCAGATTCTGAAGTCAGACTGCCAGGGACAAAATCTGGCTCTGCTAGTTATGAATCATACTCCGTGCCTCAGTTTCTTCATCTGCAAAATTAGAATAATAACAGGATGTACCTCACTCTAAAATTCATCTAAAGTGCTTAGAACAGCATCCAGCACATAGTAAGTGCTGAATAAATGTTAGCTATTATTTATTCATTTCAACCGTCACTTACAGACTTCACCGACAGAATCCTGGGCCTTTGGGTATTTGTTATGGCCAACGTTTATACCTTAAACCTATGCCAACTTCAGTTAGAAAGATTGGGCTCAGCAGACAGAAGCCCTTGGGGATTGAGGTGCTTTGATGGGGGTACCTGCGGCCCCAGCCAAGCTGGCCCTGCTCCTGCTCTATGAATGCACCCATGTGCCCAGGTTGGGCAATGTGCAGAATTGTTTATGGTGACCTTATTTGTTTTCTTTTCTGCGACTGCTGCCTTCCAAAGGCCAGGAACTGCTGAAATTAAACCAAGGCAGGGGCCAGGGGAGCAGGCCAGGAGTAATGAAGTGGAAAATGTTCACACCACAGGCAGCATTACAATGCACCTGTACAAATAGAATGAGACCTGCCCCCCTCCCTCGCAGGGGCCCAACTACCTTAAGACTTCTCTTTATGGCTTTGCTCTCTCTCCCCTCCCTGATCAACAAGTTTAGGACTACAATGGAGATAAGAACCAAAGACAGAGTGGAGAGGTTAGGGGAGGGACAGAATGAGAGGGAGGTGAAAACAGAGACACCCTTAGCCCAAACATTTCCTGTAAGTTCTGATGAGTTCTCTGAAAGCCAGGTTGCCTAAAACAGGGGGAAAATGCACAGTTGATGAGTGTCAACTAGGTGCCGGGATTTTGGCAGGACACTTTCATACATCTTTGTGAACGTCACCCACCCAATACGATTTCACCCTATTTCACAGACAAGGAAACTGAAGTTCAAGGAAAGAAAGCCAGCAGGTGACAGGATCAAGATTTGAATCTGGGTATCACCATTCCCATTTTATAATGAAGCGACTCTGAGCCAGAATGTGAGTGACTTTCTTAAAGTCATACAGCTGTTGAGCAGAAACTCAGAGGTGCTGGGTTCCCACTGTGGTGTTCACCACTGCACCCTGAACAGGTGGGGCAGTAAAGACAAAGGGCCTGGCTTTCCCCAGAGAGAGGAGTCGGGGGGCAGGGGTCATAAATCTCCATCAGGATAGAAGACGGAGGACAAAAGAAAGACCAACCTTCGATCAGCATCGCATCGCTTTTGAAGCAAAGGGACTCTGGGTAAGTCTCCCAGTCTCAGGGAGGTTCAGTGTCTTCATCTCTGAGATGGGAATTCTGTGAGCGTGAAGGGAGATGGCATCTCTGAAAGCCCAAGGATCTGTTGCCCTTCACCTCTCTCAGGCTCCTTCTGCAGTCACTCCCAACTCCTACTGTTGGTGCAACCAGAAGCTTCCTCAGCTCCATGGGAAAAAGGAAAGGTCAAAAGGAAAGGTCTTTGCCCGTACATATACCCTGGGAGCTCACCTTTCATCACCATCGTCTCTTACATAAGTTGTTAGGATCCTTATAAGAGCAAACAGATATAGAAATGCATTCACGTAGAATAGACCATCAATAAATGCTAGCACCCTTGACAAACTATGAGTTCTTTGCAGACCAAAGCATATGCTGCTTTTAACCCTCTAATACATAGCATTATGTAGCTCATAGTACATGCTCAATAAATGTCTATCAAAACTGTCAACGCACTTCCAGAGCTTGTGTCATTGTGCCCCTGATTTCAACACTCATGGTTCGGTCGACATCCAGCAGTTTGGTCCTCTCCAGATGCCAGGTACTTGGTACAGGAATACAGGGACCAATTTGATACAATTCTCCAAGGAGAATGCTTAGTTGCTTCAAAAGGCTCACCTAATTCAATATTTGTAATGAGCTACTTTTGTTGCTCTTTGTTGCTGTCGACGTTTTTGTTGTTGTTGTTGACTTTTGTGATTATTGTCATTGTTTGTGTCAAGGAGGAAGTCTACACTTTGTAATGTATAAAGATCAGGGTTGGCACGTGTTGGTAAAATGCTTTGCACTTACTGACTTTTCCCTATTCGATACACTTGCCCTGGTCTTCACTAGGTGCCAGGCAGAACAAGGCACTCACTGCTGGAGAAGCAGATGCTGGAATAAATACCTTTCATACAGGGTGACTCCTGGAGCCTTAGAAGCATGTACAGGTGGGAGAGAGGAACTCAGTGCAGGAGGGCTGTCCTGAAAGTGCTCATCTGAGTTGGCTTGGAATTCCATCATGGGATGGTCCCTCAATAGACCATATGGCCTTGGCTAGATCTTCTGAACAGTTGAGGTGACCTGCATCTGTCAGGGCAAAAAATGTCCAACCACACATGGTCTGTTTCCCTCCATTTAGTACTTAATGTTACCGCTAGAATGGGCACCTAATCAGACACTAATTAGTGTTCTCAGTTACCAGTTTTTCACACGAAGATTGTGCATAACAGGAACTCCATAAAATTTTGTTGACCCATCTGAACTCAACGACGAAGTCTAGTCCTGCCACTAGAAGATGGCAAGCTTCTTAAGACTAGAGACAAACCTTAATATTTGTAATCTCTATATCTGCATTTTGATTTCTCTATCTCCACAGCAGCTGGCTCCTGCTAGGCCATCAAACTCAGATGGTCTGCATCTCCCCAGGAGTCTTGCCTGATCCCCAGGCCATCCCCTCCCCTGCGTTCCCGTTGCACTCCAGGCCTCTGCCACCACAGCACCCACCTGCTCGTTTGCTTGCTTCCCCTCCTAGGCTGATCTTCTTGACAGCAGAGAGGGCATCTCCATCATCTACACTTTCCTCTGTGTCTGGAACATAGGAGGTCTTCAGTAGACACACACTGAGTGAACGAACAACGAGTATACAGTTTCCCCTAATAGGGTTGAACTTCCCTGAATGGATTTAAAGTTCCCTGTGGACAGGGCCATGTTACCCATTGAGAGTTGGAGTAAGACAGGCTCTGGGAGAAGGATGTTGATACCAGAAGAGCAAGATGGTGCCAAAGAGTGAAGGAAAAGGACTCCTATTTTTTTTTCCAGATTTCCCTCACTTTGGGGATTCTTCCTGAAACCTGGGAGTAATTTGTTAAGGAAAACTTGGTGTGTGATTTCAAGTGGGCTCAGGTAGGCCAGGTGTTTCTTGCTATGGGACTGGTCCCAGCCACTTCTCCCAGCTGAGTGGAGTTGCTATGGCTGGGAAAATGTTCTAGGCTTGCATTACTGTGCAGGACAGGGAGCAACTCAATCTCTATGGAGAAGGGAGGTTTTGCACCCTCAGACACAAATGCCAGTTTGCTGTGCCCCCAGCATTATTACCAAAGGTCGATATTTCTGGATTATAAACCTTTGTAAGATTAGTTTATAAAACCAAAAGGTGAAAACCCAAAGATTTCCTGTTCTCAGTGGGGAGCCCACTTAATTCAGCTAATACTCAGTGTGCTCCATTTAAGAAAAATAGACCTCAAAAACACCACAGAAAAATCACAGGGTGCTTACCTGAAATACGGAAGAATTGCCTATTTGCAAATGGACCCACCACAACCTTCCTTTAAATGGCAAGCAACCCCACAACTTTGAAACATTTAGATTTCAAAATGTGATACTCTTAGCAAACAGCAGGCACACATTGGGGGACAAGGGTGTCTAAACCATCCCACAGTTGTACAATACAATGTCAAGTAAACAGACAGACAAATATCTACTGTTCCTTATTCCTGGTGAATGTACAGAAGCTTAAATCATTCTTACCTTCAAGACTTCAACATGCCTGGATGGTTTGACTTTTCTTTGTTCACATACAAACTACATGAACTGAACAGTTTTCTATCTTTCTTAAAAACAAAATGTTAGAACCAAAAGTGACATCAGAAGTCAAGGAAAACACAACGGTTTTATCTGAAAGTGAATGTGTGAAGCAGTGTTGAGAAGGAGTCTGAGGCCATGTTTGGATTCAGCCAGAGGGCAGGCAGCGATCGGTTAAGGACATCTATCCTGGATGTGTGGATGGTGAATAATAACACACCAGGCACATATTCGTCATCCTTGATCCTGTTTGTAAATCTCAAATTATGGATGATGAAACTGATGCCCTGAAAGATGAATTGTCTAAGGTTACAAAGTGAATTTCTTTTAAAGGGGCTTGGAATTGTGTGTACATAATCATTAGGCCATTTTTATGAGCTAAAAAATGACTTGTATTCAATCTGTAGGGCTTAGAAAAGTCATCTAGCCTTGGTATGAAGGATCTCAGGCAGCTGTGATTCCACACCTCACTTGGGTCAAGCCCCATCCAGGATCTGAGAAAATATACCCCCATTCAATAGCACCATACTACCCACTGGATGGCCCTTTTCAACTGTATTTGAAGTTTAATGAATAGAAATCACCAACACCTTACGTCACCATCTGCCTGAGACCCCTGGGACCCATCACACCCCAAATTCTTGAAACTCCTCCATGAATATCAGCCTGGGACACTAATGTTCATCAGAGAGGCGGTGATGTTAACTTTAACATTAAGCCCATGTGCCCTCTGGTCCATGTACAGCTAGGAGTGTCCTCACAAACCATGCACAGATAGAGGACCTCCCTCTCTGTGCTTGAGTGGTGGCTCTGGTGTCCTAACACTTTCCTAGTCATTCGGGCTTTCTATAAGACTGACCTCTCTTGCCTCAGCTAGGTGAGGCCCCTTTTCCATGCTTCCTTAATCCCCTGTAAGTCCCACAATTATGGCACCCATCACACTTTCTTATGACCATCCACTGGAGACAGAGGTCTTCACAAGGGCCAGGAGTATGTCTTATTCAACATCATAGCTGTAGTAGGTGAGCACAATGTCTGACCCAGAGTAAGTGCTTCATAAGTATCTGTTGTAAGAACGAATGACTAGATGGATGAATAACAGCTTCTTCAAGTTTATCAGCACATTGTGGTTTTATCTTTCCCAGAATGATTATAACCCAGTTGTTCCTAAGGCAGATTTTCCCAAATTATATTCTGTGAAATCTTGTAATCCATGAAATAATTGTTGTCCTGAAAAATTAATAAATAAAAAGTTTAAAAAACTCTTGGGATTTTTTTTCTAAAATGTAATTTAACACATATACGTAAGAAATGTGTGCATGTGTGTGTGTCTGTGTATTCTTTAATACAGCATAAGATGCATGATGCTTTGGTCAGAAGAAATGGAGAAATGGCATACCCTACATTAGAATGCCTGGTGGGCTCATGAGAAATTCCTGATTCACAAACCTGGAACATTCCACAGCAGCATGATGCGTAGGCAGCTTGAATCAACTCATGTATATTGCCTTCTGGATTATTGGTCTCTGTTACATACATTTCTTATAAGAGCACCATATATTTCTGATATTATTCAATGTTTATTGTACATTAAACATATGGATCAAAATATGATCATTTCTTACAACCAATAAATCATCCATAAAACTTTTTATTCCTGTCTATTTTCATTCAAATGCACATGATATTTGTAAGGTCCTCAGGTAGCCCATCAATATACTATTTTTTTAAAGTTTCTTAGATACATAAGTCTGAGAAGTACTACACTTATCATTGAATTGCTTATATATCCAATTTGCTGGTTTCCTTGGGGAAATTGGCAGAGATTTGGAAATGGAGGGAAGAGTAGATGGGGGGTTTGGGGATAATAAAATGAGATTTCACAGAAGTTGAAATTTAAAAAGACATGAAACTCTTATAAACCCACTATTAACCAAGATGGTGAGGGAGCTGTAAAGCATACATGAATAAACAGAAATAAGCTTGTAAAGATAAAAACTCTCAGGTTAGATTTTAAAACAAAAACTAGAGATATTTTTATATAAAAGTCTGGTACATTAACTGTTATGGAAAGTTTAAAATAATAAGTATGCAACAGTGTAAGTCAGATAAACATAAAGAGAAAGCAGGAAAAATTAAAAATTAGACAAAGCAATTTTAAAATGGCAAAAGGTAACAAAAATCATTTCTTATTGATAAAATGAACAAGCCCAGTGAGGACATAATAGTAATAAGCTCATTAAAACTAAAAAACAGCAATTTTGAAAAATAACCAAAAGAAGTGGAAGATTTTAGAACATTTTAGATATTAGAATACTAAAGTTCTACTTAGATAACTTACTATTTTTAAATGAGAAAATGGAATTAATAAACATTTTTACCAAAACATACTTAATGAATCCTCCATGATAGAGAAAGAATTATGGGAAATAGAAAAGAAACTATGAAGACTAGAATTAATTAATTTGAAAGCAAAAAAAGAGTATATAGTGTATATAGTAACTTGCATATAAATTTATGTCATATATATGTGTGTATACATATATATATATATATCAATAACCGAGGAACAAATTAAGAAAATTATCATTAGAATCACCCTCTCCCTTGGTCTCACAGTCTGTCTCAGAACCTCCAGGCTTTATATGGTGAATTCTTTTATACTTTCAGATAAGAGATTGTCATGCTACTGGAAGTTCCCAGAACATAGGAAAATATGAAAAGTTATCTCATTTATATTATAAAGTTATCATAAATCCTTATATTAAAATGTGAAAGATATCAAAATGAGTAATTATAGTTCAATCTCACACATTAATATATCTGTGAAAATTCTAAATAAGATGGTAGTGGATTGAATTTAGTGTGTATTAAAAAGAATAATCTGCCATGACTAAGCAGGGTTTATCCCAGGAATGCAATGATTCTAAAGTTCCTCTTGATGAATAAACAGGGGAGAAATACAAAGATGATTGGGACTATAATAATAATAGTTGAAGAACTACTCTTGATAGATTTTAAACCATATCACAAGACTATAATTAATAAAATAGTGTAATACCAGTACAAAAAAACATAGGCAGGCAAATGGAATACAATAAACATGAGAAATAGGCCCCATTTTACATTCAAATAGAATGTATAATAATAAGGATAATATAATGAGTATAATAATGGGGAGGGAAAAGAGAAGAGAGGGTATGGCTCAGGAGGGAAGGAGAACCATAGCTGTCTTAAAATAACTTAGGACCATCGGCTGAAAGAGGAATCCTTCTCCTAGTTTAGGCTTCAAAGATCAAATTAGAACAAGGGGAAAGCAGGGAGGAGGATTTCTGCTCAATAAAGAAAAAGCATCATAGCTATCAGCCTAGTCCAAATGGGGATGCAGCTGCCTCCAGAAAGAATGTGCAGATTTGCTACTTAATTTGTGGGAACCAGTGCAAAACGAAAATGTGGGACTCCTTGTTCAAAATTACAAAGACTTTAAGATGGCAGCAGCATTGCGTTAAAGCAAACAAGGTTGTGGGAATGCACAGGCTGCAGCGGCCCTGGGTGTGTTTCCCATCTCGGGGAGACAGGGACTGGAGGAAAGCTTGGTGTCAACATTGTCAAGTGACTTCAAGTACAAGACTGAAAGCCTAAGTGTTTCATTCTAAATTAATCAATGATAACCAGTGTCCTCACACTCAACATTTTCATCAAAACTAAGAGGCATCAGAATGGCCATCATCAAAAAATCTAGAAACAATAAATGCTGGAGAGGGTGTGGAGGAAAGGGAACCCTCTTGCACTGTTGGTGGGAATGTAAATTGATACAGCCACTATGGAGAACAGTATGGAGGTTCCTTAAAAAACTACAAATAGAACTACCATACGACCCAGCAATCCCACTACTGGGCATATACCCTGAGAAAACCATAATTCAAAAAGAGTCAGGTACCAAAATGTTCATTGCAGCTCTATTTACAATAGCCAGGACATGGAAGCAACCTAAATGTCCATCGACAGATGAATGGATATAGAAGATGTGGCACATATATACAATGGAATATTACTCAGCCATAAAAAGAAATGAAATGGAGGTATTTGTAATGAGGTGGATGGAGTTAGAGTCTGTCATACAGAGTGAAGTAAGTCAGAAAGAGAAAAACAAATACAGTATGCTAACACATATATACGGAATCTAAGGAAAAAAAAAAAAAGGCCATGAAGAACCTAGTGGCAAGACGGGAATAAAGACACAGACCTACTAGAGAATGGACTTGAGGATATGGGGAGGGGGTGGGGTGAGATGTGACAGGGTAAGAGAGTGTCATGGACATATATACACTACCAAATGTAAAATAGATAGCTAGTGGGAAGCAGCCGCATAGCACAGGGAGATCAGCTCGGTGCTTTGTGACCACCTAGAGGGGTGGGATGGGGAGGGTGGGAGGGAGGGAGATGCAAGAGGGAAGAGAAATGGGAACATATTGTATATGTATAACTGATTCACTTTGTTATAAAGCAGAAGCTAACACACCATTGTAAGGCAATTATACTTCAATAAAGATGTTTAAAAAAAAAAAAACAAAAAACTAAGAGGCAGGACATAGACACACCCTCAGGCTGCCATTTTGAGACTTATCTCTTTCTCCATTGAATTGCCTAGAACTATATCAATTATGTAGTGCTTGCTCATTATAGGTTGCTGAAATAGGAAACATCACTTGGCATTATATAATCTTACTGTCCCACAGCATTTCCACACACATCACCTCTTTTGACCATAATAGAAGCATTATTTTGTCCATTTTAACTGAAAAGACAGTCAGACCCAAGTAAGTTCTGCTGTGCCCAAGTCATACAGCTGGTGACCTCCTCTAGGCTCTTCTGATCCTAAGTCATTCCGTTATTTATTTATCTGAACTCCTGCTCATCTGAACACATGCTCTGTACCAGGCCCCCTGGTAGGCTCTGGGGACTTCACAGTTCCTGGGCTTAAGAGCTCCTGGTTTAGTGGGGAAGACTGCTAAGTAAACAAGTTCCACCACACCATGAGATGAATAAAATGGAGACAATGCAAGTGAGTACAGAGAGCAGAAGTAGCCCAGAATGCTGAACTGTAAAGGGACCAAGGGAGGCTTCCCAGAGAAAGCAGTCTCCTAGCGGGCTTTGAAGGGTGAAATTGAGTGTTTCCCATTGCACAGCTGAATTGAATAGACACAAAAAAAGACATAACCTCCCCTGGTTTCTCAAGGGAATTTTGCTGGCTCAGAAGCTTCTCATCAGTTGATCTGACCCACCAATGGGAACTTTGTGTCACAAGAACCATTTGTAGAAACGAATTTCCCTTGCAAGTGAGCCTGGGTTAGGCGGGGACCACGGTGCAGCCCAGTGATGTCCACACCCGAGAAGTGCTTTCTGAGCATTGGACAAATGCAGTGCATAGCCTTTGGACCTCACACAGTCACCCAGCTAGGTCAGTGGGGCAGGAGCCTTCTCATGGTTCATTGAGAGCAACTGCACTGAGCATGTCCAGAACCTGTTGTGGGCCGTCCATCAGCAGGTATGAGAACCTACGTGGTTGACCTCCAACTTCAGAGCTCTTTCCACTCTCTTCATCTTTGTAGTTCACTTACCTTCAGGGCAAATATGACTGATAGTGTCTGCTGCCTGCCTGTTAATCATAACAACCTACCTGATATATCACCTGAGGAACGCTAGCTCCACAACTTATTTCCTTCAAATACTTGGCCAACAGGGAGTACATTGCTATAATGAGTTTACATCAGGTAGAGCACTGTTATAAAAATAACAATAGCCACAGTAGCATTTATTGTATTGTTAAAAGCAGTGTGGATATGGAGATGAATGACTGCTTTCTAGCTTTGGCTCTGCCACTCACTGGCTCTAAGTGGGTGCCTTGGATGGCTCTTGGCCTCAGTTTTCCTTTATGGATATAAGGCTACCTACCCTGTAAGGTCATTATGAGAATGAAACAACATATAATAGATGGGAAGTAGTTTTTAATTTATAAAATGCTACAGAAACGTTGACTTTCATTACTGTTAGTGATATTATTCCATTATACTCAGAGAAAATTTGTATATCACTATAATTACAGCCTCCAATCCTCATAATTTGTGGGATGACCCCATTATTTCTAGGAAACAAACAATCACATTGAGGCAGGTGAATTTAACATTGTAATTCAACTACACTTCAATAAAAAATAAATCAAAAACTAAATCAAAAAAAAAAAAAGTAAATCACTCTATGATGCAGCCAGGAGCCAAGAAATGCTGGCTGCCTCTAGAACCTGGAAGATGCAAGGAATGGATCATCCCCTGGGGCCTCCAGAAGGAACCAGCCCTCCTTTCACCTTGATTTTAACCCCTTAAGACTTATTTTGGACTTTTGACCTTCACAACTATCAGAGAATAAGTTGTGTTACTCTAAAGCTTAAAAAAAAAAAAAAAGGAAATCACTCCAGAACATGTAGATTGATAAGATCTCAGTTGGGACCAGAATCCCATCTTACTATCACAGATGAGCCACGTAGACAGAGCCATGTCTTAAATTACGTTTACAAAGGAAATGTAACATTTAAAATAAAATAAAATCTGAAGGAAGGTGCCAACATCTCCTAGCAGAGGCTGGTCTCTTAGCTGCCTCCCAAGGAACTGGTATCTAACGGTGGGAACCAAGACATGGTAAAACACCATAATGTAAGGCGTAAAGCATTAACGCCATTAGCTTGACACAGGAAGAGTGTCACGGAGGTGTAGAGGAGATAAAGGTCACCGTTATCTGGGGAAGGGAATCAAAGAAGTCTTCCTGAAAGAGTAACTTTTGAATTGGGCTTTGCAAGGCACACAGATGACCAGTTTGGCACAGTGGAAAGGGCATGGACTCTCAGTTCAGCAAATGACCCACTGTTGGCCCTGCTCAGACCACAGCTTCCCCCTCTGAGCCTCAGTTTCCTCATCCATAAAGTAGGGCTAAAGCTACCTGCTGAGAAAGGATTGCTGTTAGGGCTAAATTAGTAAACAAATGTTTATTTCAACTGTAGATACAAAAAAACCTGTTAATTTCCACCTAATATTCCTGCCCTGGGGTGAGTCTAGATTATGTTTCTAAAAACTGAAGGTAATAAACCAACCAGGGGATATCTAGGGAACACTCTATACGAGTCCAACAAGGTTCTGAGAGTGATTTGAGTACCACGGAATTACAGTATTTCTTAAATTCTAAGATGTGATTGATTTTAAGAAACACTGTTGATTTGATAACTTTTAGGTTGAAGAGAGGGAAAAAAAAAGATTACAACATATGCATATATCAACTGTAAGATCCATACTGATTTCAGAAAAAATAAATTTGAAAAAAAAGTTTGTCTTTGAATTTGAGAAAATGTGGTCTCTACTCTCCAAAAGTAAACAGTCCCATTGGCAAGATAAGACTACCGCGATGAAAAAGAGAAAAAAAACAGCCCAAGCAAGCACATGGTTAAATACTGGGGGTCTCGGTCAGCCTCTCCCTTTCCACAAAACACTTGGAGATCCGCAAAAGGGAGGCCTACCTTATATTGCTTACAACACACAACTGCAGGCCATGTGTTCAGGGTTTCTTGACCAGGCTTAAGGAGTCCTGGAGATAGCCCCGCATTTGGTAGCCTGCAGAATTGTAAATGTACATTCAAGTCAAACCTGAATTCAACATTTCCTGAGCATCTATTCTGTGCCCACAGTTGACATGAGTGCTGGGTGTGGGAAGACCCAATGCCTTGCTCATCCCTGCATTCCCCACAGCCCCTAGCAGACCACACAGCACACAGTAGGTGTGACTGGTGTTGTGCCAAATTGAGCTAAACTGATTCTACCATCCACGTGAATTTCAAATTCTCATACAAAGGAAATAGAACCAGTTCATTGGGCAAATGGTCTGCATCACTGCTCCTCAGGGTGTCTATGGTGAAGGACCACGTTTTTATTCTCAATCTTTTGTAAAAAACAAAATCACACGATTGGATGCCATGGTGATGTCAAATTGCTGTAATATTTCTCAGCTTACTCTCAGTTTCTGTACTGATCTCGTCAAGCACCCATAACAGTTTGCAGACTGACACCAGACTGACACCAGTACACAGACCATACTTTGAGTAACCCTAGTCTATATGATTTCAAAACCCTCATTATATGGAAATCCCAGAATGACTTGGAATATTAATCAATTGGCAAGTTTTGGAAAGCATTTAATAATGATGACGATGGTCTCATTTTCCAAGTGCTTCTTATGTGGAAGTCACTGCCGATGATTTGGAGCTAGCCTCATTACATCTTCTCATTGAAGAGACTGTTGTTCAGTGGGGGAGACTGACCAGTGCACACCTCCATTCTTTTTTTCCATCTCTTGACTGGAGCAAGAGAAGGTATCACTGGCAGTAGAAAACACAAGGGCTCTGGAAGCCAGATGGCTCTGGGTATAATCCCTGCACTGCTATTTACCATCTACATGAGGCAGGGCAAGCGGGCACTTCACAGAACCTCAATTATCTTATCTGGACATAGGAGCCCCCCACCCCAATAACATGGAGCTATTGTTTTAGATGTACAGTGTCTTGCTATGGTGTTGATATCCTAAAGAGAAGCAACTGAGTGGTTTGGCACAGTTTTGAATGAGGACTACTGGCAGACAGAAAAATTCTGATGAGACCCTCAGAGTAATAAAAGGTCTCAAAGACTCCATGATGAAGAACCTCTGAAGGATGAGAAATACTCGTCTTGGAGGAGAAATAACTCAGAGGACAACAGAGTCGTCTTCATTTCAGAAGAGCTTGTACCTTGGAATGAGCGTAGATATCTCCTGGGTGGCCCCAAAGCCTAGAACCACAGTATGAAAAACTTATAGACAGATAGATTTTGCTCAAAGGAAGAAGTTTCTGGCAGCCAGTCTTCCAAAGATGGAAGGGGCTGGCTGCACTGGAGTAAGCTGCCATTCATGTGTGAAACTTGTGTCCACTTGTCAGGGGAGCCTTTAGTGTGTGACCTTAGCATCAGACCAAAGATTGGTCCAGCACTTTGACTGCTTGTGAAGGTCAGATGAGGCAAGGCACTTGAAAATGCTTTGAGCAGCTGGAATGATTTCCTTCCTTCCTTCCTCCTACCTTTCTTCCTCTCTACTTTCTTTTCTTCTTTAAATGTTTACTGAACAGATTTAATGTTCCAAGCACTATGACAATCAGCTGGGATGCCAGGACACATGATACACACAGTCTTTGCCTTCAAGGAGTGGCCAGTCTGGTTGGGGGATACAGACAGGTTCAAGAACAATTCACAAAGTGTATCAATAGTGCAAAAATAAAAATGGATATAATGAAGATTGCTCAGAGGTAGGTGTGATTAACTCAGGTAGGGGACAGTTAGAGAAGTCTTCCTGGAGGAGGTGACATCTGAACTAGGTTTGGAAGACTTGCAGTTCACCAGGCAGATAGTGTTGGGAAGGTTTGGGTGGGAAGAAGAGGGTATTCCAGGGAAAGAAAGGAACATTTACTAAGGCATAGAGATGTGGAACAACGTGGTGTATTCAGGGTTCTGGAAGTAATGCAGTAGAGCTGGGGTATTGAGTGAAGACCAGGAGTGGTGAGAGACAGGACTAGGGAGGTGAGAAGAGGTCAAAGGAAGATTCAATGACAATTTAAGGAGCTTTGGGGAGTTTTGAAAGTGGTTCAGTTCCTGGTGGGGGTGGGGAGTGGGTGAGGGGAGAATAAGAGGGTTTGAAGAACAGGATGGTTTCATTCATGGTGCAGCATGAGATTAGCGGTCTCAGACCAGAGACCACCAAGAATGACATGTTACATGAATTAGAGAGGTGGCTCCCAGTCACCAGTGTGATGCTGAATGCTTTCTGTGTGGACCAAACTGGAAATAAGAGACTCACTCTAGAAAAAAAAAAAGTGGTTCAATTCAAAGAGAGGTATCATCAGGGTTTTAGAACTAGCACATGGGTATCAGAGTGTAGAACAGATAAGAGGGGAGAGGCTATCCATCCTTGGTCCTCCTCTTCCATGTTCCCAGATCTGTTCTCAGCCCTTCTCTGCCAGCTCTGTGCCCCAGGAGGCTGACCCCTGCTGACTGTGCCTTCTGGGCACCCTAGAACAAGACATCTGTGTGCAACCAATGGGGAGCTCCAGCAAGGAGAAGGGAGGTGGTTGAGGAAGCATCCACCATGTGATATCTTCCCCATTCCTCCCCTGCTTCCCCATAGCCTTTCTGGTATTTCCCACTGGGCAGCCCTTCCTCCATGGTTCTAGTTCTCACTGAGCTTCAACATCTTTATTTCTTCCCCTGTTCCTTCAGTCCTAGAGGTGGTAACAGCTCCCAGCCGTTGCTACTCTCTGGGTGCCTCGACATCCCCTGTTCATGACGTTAACCTGCCCCGGCCTCTCTGTCCCTTCATTACTGACTCTTCATTTGAACCATGTGAGATGAGTTCTGCTTCCTGCCATGAGCCTAACTGATTCAGGGGTCAAAGTTAGATACAGACCTGGAGAGAGGCAGGGCCATGGCAGCAATCTGAGAGAGGGATGCAGTGGTAGTGGGGGTGAAGAAAAGGGAGCAGAGTGGAGAATCTTTCCAAGGATGAAGCCGTGAGTCCTGACTTTAGCTTGTGCTGGTCTCCAGGAGGGGGAAGGTCCTGTGGTACGGTACTGAGTGGGTGGTAGGGTGCTCCCCAAAATGGAGAATTCAAGAGGAGAAGCTGGTCCCAGTGGACAGATGAGGTCAGTTTTGATCAGCTGAGTTCGAGGTGCATCAGGAAGAGTTGTCCAGGAGACCCAGGAGGCCAGCGGATCAAAGGGTCTGGCCTGGAGATTCAGCCAAGGCACGAGCAGCACAGAGCTAAGAGTTAAGGTCCACAGACAACAGAGAAATGCATTAAATTTGCCACAAAGTTGTCCCCTTGGTTCTTTCTTAATAATTATTGATATATAAAGAAGTAGAGTTATAATGACCCAAGATGTTACAGAAGACTCTGTTCAGAAGCTGCCTGCCTTGTACCTTGATTAATTGCCCCCTTTTAAAGACGTAGGGGTTTGTTTTTCAAATCCACAATTTTCCCTGGCGTTCCATTTAGTCATTCCTATTTTTCACCACCAGATTGTTTGCTGGGGAAAAGAACAAAAACAGCAACAGATGTCTTTGTTTTGGGGTTTTGCAAAACTCTCTGGTTAAGATAACACTTTCAATTAAAGAAATTATATCATCCAAATACCATATGCCGACAAGCCTTCATTTGCAAAAAAATCACCTGCTTTCAGAAACTGTTTGAAGAGTCCTCTCACACCACCTCTCAATAACTGTCAGGCATCAAAACAGATCCCTTCTCTTCTCTCATCTGGATTCTGAAAGCTTCAGTTCAGAAAGCTGAAGTCAAGAGGGTGTCCTCTGATTTGTCCTCAGGGCTTTGCAGGCATTCATCACCAATTCCTCAGGCTTCATGTACGTGTGTGCGCTCACACACACACACACACACACACACACACCTGCATGTGTGTAGCCTGTGCTATTCATTGTATATCAGGGCCTGGCACGTTTTAGGCACTTAGCAAATAACTGTGGAATAAATTGATTCTTTTTTCCCTCCTTCCTCCCCCTCTCCATCCTTGTTTCTTCTATGGTTTCACATTTTCTGAAAGACTTCTGTGCCACACAGTTGCTAAGCACCGGAAGTTCAAAGATAATTAAACAGATTCCCTGTCCTCAGGACACCGATAGTCTAGAAGGAAGATGGCCAAGTAACAGGAGAGTTCTAATCCCGGGAAGAATATGAGCTCCTTAGGGACAAGAACCGGTCCTAATTCCCTGTGTAGCTCCTTTTTTGTCTTGTGCCAGGGGCTCAATAGGCATTCAGTGTCTGTTGAATGAAATGTTTGTTGAATGAAGCATATCCTATCATGACAAGCAGGCACCACACTGCAGAAGCACAGGGAAAACAATCCTAAGATTATGAGTGGGCTGGGGGCAGTGGGATGTGCCCTGAGAGCTGGAAAAGAAGTGGGGGAAGGTGGGAGGCCAGGGCCTGCTGGGCTGTAGGAAGCAGTTCAACCAAAGCATGGTGTCATGACAGTGCCTATGACTTAGGTGACTGTCAAAGGTCAGATGAGAGAAAGACTCGACATGATCCAAGTCCCATTATAGCAGATCTTTAATGCCTGCTTAGAGTCTAGGTTTTGTTAGACACTGGAGAACCACTACAGGTTGTGACAAATATGAAGTGGCAGCTCATCCAGCTCAAACCTACTGTAATAGACTCACCCCACTCTACCCTGTGTTGTGGATGATGGGTAAAAGTCTCATCTTCCCTATTTGACTGTAAGCAATTTCAGAGTGGGAATTTGGATTCAATATTGATGGATTATTCTGCTGGATATTCTCCATTTTCCCATCCAGATCTACTCTCTCCATTTTTCATCTGACTCTGTGCCCCAGGAGGCTGACCTTATAAAGGACATCAGTTGGTTCCCTTGAGCTCTGGCTCCCAGTTGGGATTCAGTGGGAACCACTAGTAGGAGATCAGAAAATGAGAGGAGAGTGAAGTTGGGATATTGGTGCCCTTGGCTCCTTCTATGTCAGGTTGCTATGGGTTAATGATATTTCTCTACTGAAGGCCACAGCTCGTGAAAGGCAGCCCTCTCTATATAGCTACTCTCTTCTAGTTCCATAACTGGTCCTTCCCCTCACCCCTTCAGGCCCGAGGAGAGTAAAATCTCCCTTCTGTTGCTAGCCCTAGGGTCTAGAACTATCCTTCATTGCTTTCTCTAATGCTGTCTGTAACTCCTTAAATAATTATTCTCAAATTGACCAGTTTGAGTGTGCTGAGAATCGTATATGAACACCTACCATATGCCAAGCACACTCTGAGATGCTTTACATACATTTTTTTCATGTAATCCTCCCAAACAAATCTTCAGGAAAACAATATTTCCATTTACAAATTTTAAAAATACCTGAAGTTCACAAGTTTTAGGTAACTGGTAAAGATCATCTTCTACAACTTGAAATCTCCCTATTTAGAATAGTACCTAGCACATGACAGTTCCTTGAACTAATGTATGAGTGACTACAAGATTGTGCATTCTAAATACTAATATGAACATTAGAGATCACAGGGGTTTTTGAAATTCAGTGCTGGGAGGGGTGGCTTTTGAATCAGAAAAAGCAGAATCTTAATTCAACCAAGTGTGATTTATTTCAGGTATGCAAGGCTGGTTCAACATTTAATGTAATCCATTGTATCAACAGACTAAAAAAGAAAAATCACATAATCATACCAATAGATGCAGAAAAACTATTTGACAAAATCCAACTCATGAAAAAACCTATTCATGATAAAAACTGAGTAAACTAGGAATGTAGAGGAACTTTCTCAACTTGTTAAAGTCTATCTACAAAAACCCTACAGCTTACATCATATTTAATGATAAGAAACTGAAACTTTCCCACTATGATCAGGTACAAAGCAAGGATGTCCCTTCTCATTGCTCCTTTTAACATTGTATTGGATGTCCTTACTAATGCAATAAGACAAGAAAAAGAAATAAAAAGTATACAGTTTGGAAAGGAAGACATAAAACTCTATTTGCAGATGACGTGATCATCTAAGTATAAAATCTAGAATAACCGGTAAAAAAAAAAAAAAGAAGAAAAGAAAAAGACTAATAAGCAATTATAGAAAGGTTGCAGATACATAAAATTGATGTATAAAAGTTGGTTCCTTTCCTATAGACCACCAATGAACAAGTGGAATTTGACATTAAAAACATTAGCACCCCGGAAAATGAAATACTTAGGTATAAATCTCACAAAATGTATACAAGATCTATGTGAGGAAAACCACAAAACTCTGATGAATGAAATCAAAGAAGAACTAAATAAATTGAGAGATAGTCCATGTTCTTGGATAGGAAGACACGATACTGTCAAGATGTCAATTCTTCCCAACTTGAGCTATAGATTCAATGCAATCCCAATCAAAATCCCAGCAAGTTATTTTGTTGATACCAACAAACCAATTCTAAAGTTTATATGGAAAGGCAAAAGACCCAGAATATCCAACACAGTATTGAAGGAGAACAAAGTTGGAGGACCGATGCTACCCAACTTCAAAACTTACTATAATGCTACAGTCATCAAGACAGTGTGGTATTGGTGAAAGAATTGAAAATAGATCAGTGGAACAAAACAGGGATCCCAGAAACATATCCCCATAAATACTGTCAACTGATCTTTGACAAAGGAGCAAAGGCAATACAATGGAGCAAAGATAATCTTTTCAATCAGTGATGCTGGAACAACTGGACATCCACATGCAAAAACAAACGGATATTGACACAAACACCCTTCACAAAAATTAACTCAAAATGGATCACAGACCTAAATGTAAAATGCAAAACTATAAAACTCCTAGAAAATACATAGGAGAAAACGCAGATGACTTTGGGTATGAGCATGCCTTTTTAGATACAGCACCAAAGACACAATCCTTGAAAGAAATAATTGATAAGCTGAACTTCATTAAAATTAAAAACTTCTGCTCTGTAAAAGACAATGTTAAAAGAATGAGAAGACAAGCCACAGACTGGGAGAAAATATTTGCAAAAGATACATCTGATAAAGGATTATTATACGAAGAATACTTAACAATAAGAAAACAAACCCAATTAAAAAATGGGGCCAAAGACCTTAATAGACAGGTCATCAAGGAAGATATACATATGGCCAGTAAGTATATGAAAAGATGCTCCACATCAAATGTCATCAGGGAAATGCAAATTAAAATAATGACATACCACTACACACCTATTAGAATGGCCAAAATCAGGGGCACCGACAACACCAAACGCTGGTGAAGATGTGGAGCAACAGGAATTCTCATTCATTGCTGGTGGGAACATAAATGGTATAGTCACTTTGGAAGATAGTTGGGCAGTTTCTTACAAAACTAAACATACTCTTATTGTATGATCCTTCAATTACACTCCTTGGTATTTACCCAAAGGAGTAGAAAACTTATGTCCACACAAAAACCTGCACATGGATGGATGCACATAGTAGCTTTATTCATGATTGCAAAAAACTTGGAAGCAACCAAGATGTCTTCAGTTGGTGAATGGATGAGTACACTGTGGTACAACCAGATAATGGAATATTATTCAGTGCTAAAAAGAAATGAGCTATCTGGGCTTCCCTGGTGGCACCATGGTTAAGAATCCGCCTGCCAATGCAGGGGACACGGGTTTGATCCCTGGTCCGGGCAGATCGCACATGCTGCAGAGAAACTGAGCCCGTGCACCACAACTACTGAGCCTGCGCTCTAGAGCCCACGAGCCACAACTACTGAGCCCACGTGCCACAACTACTGAAGCCCGTGCGGCTAGAGCCCATGCTCCGCAACAAGAGAAGCCACTGCAGTGAGAAGCCCGTGCACCGCAACGGAGAGTGGCCCCTGCTCACCGCAACTAGAGGAAGCCCGCATGCAGCAACGAAGACCCAACACAGCCAAAAATAAATAAATAAATAAAATAAATTAAAAAAAAAAAAAAGAAATGAGCTATCAAGCCATGAAAAGACATGAATGAAACTTAAATTCATATTACTAACTGAAAGAAGCCAATCTGAAAAGCAACACACTGTATGATTCCAGCTATATGGCATTCTGGAAAAGGTAAAACTACGGAGACTAGTAAAAGATTACTAGTTGCCAGAGTGGGCAAGGGTGGGGAGGGAGAAGAGATGAATAGGCAGAGCACAGAGGCTTTTTAGGGCAGTGAAAATACTCTGTATGATATGATAATGATGGATATATGTCATTATATAGGCCCAAACCCATGGAAGGCACAACACCAAGAGTGAACCCTAAGGTAAACTACGGACTTTGGATGATAATGATGAGTCCATGTAGGTTCGTCCTTGGTAAAAAAAAATGTACCATTCTGGTGAGTGACGTTGGCAGGAGGCTATGCATGTGCGGGGGCAGGGCTATATGAGAAATCTCTGTAACTTCCTCTCAATTTTGTTGTAAATCTAAAACTGCTCTAAAAACATTAAGACTTAAAAAAATATCCTAACTCCACTACTGACTAGCTCTCTAAGCCTTAATTCCTTATGTGGACTTTTGGATAAAAATTCCTACTATATAATGTGATTACAAGGTTTAACCAAGATAATATTCACAAAGTACCCAGAATACAACAAGTGCATTATAAATGATAGGCTTATTTTACACAGAAAATCTACATATATATTTTATATAGTCATATATATATATTCCTCATTAGTACTCAGAGCAATGAGGAAAACCACAGGGACAGATAGCCTCAGTCAAGTACTCCTTTTTTTTTTTCTTACAAATTACTGCTCCACGCATACATACATACAAATGCATTAGTTAACTGAAGTTGTTAGTTAACTTAGTATTAGTTAAATGGAGTTGTCAGTGCTTAAAGCTTCCTGTTTAGACTGTTCCTGCTTCTTTTACTTGACTAACTCAGAAGCTTCATGTTGGAGTCTGTGCAGGTGGAAGGGACGTGACAAGATGGAGAAAGAAAGAACCAGCCAGATTTGAAAGCTACCATGTGCCAAGTATCAATACTTTCATATCCCCTGTCTCATTTCCTTTTCACAGGAGCACACACAACAGAGGCAGAATTCCTATTTTCACCGATGCACTTGAAGTTCAGAGAAGTTAACTACCTTGCTCAGAGTCATGCAATTAGTAAAGAGTGAAAACAGGATTTGAGCCTAGGTCTTCTGGTCCCCAGGTCATATTCAGCCCTCCCAGCGCCTCACTGCAGAATCTAAATCACATCTTGCTGCCAGATAGATAGGATCTGTAAGCTCAAATTTCTTCGACTGGAAGCAGCAAACCTTTCCAAGACACATGATAGTTACTCACTTAGGAGTGAGCCACAGGTCTTTCCTGGCTGGCTTTGCCAGCTCCTCTCCTTTAATTGTTTCTGGGGGAGGGAAAAACTCCACATTAATGGAATTCCGAAAAAGAATGTTATGGTGACAAAGCAGGGAGAAAGCTCAGACAATAGGAGGAAATGTTGAAAGATTCCCTTTCATCTCCTAACGGCAGTTTGGGGCTGCACATGTCTAGTCCCGGGAACAGACTCCCAGGGCAAAGGTTCCCCACGACAAGCAGCCCACGTTTGGTGAGTGCATAGTTACTCTTCCTTCCGTTTTTTAAAAATATTTTTCTAACCAGGTCTCCGGAATTGAATATAAACACTGCAAGAATGGTTTCATTCTTTCCAAAACAGCATTTCCCTCTCCAGCCTCTATCTAACGCCCCTGTTGAGAACTTGAGTATCTAGATAAATGGACCCAGGACTTTGAAATCTTGGGAAAAAGAGGTGTGACATAACAAAACACATAAGCTCTGTTCTGGTTCTGTTTCATCTCCAAAGCAACTCCGTGAAAGCAAGCCTGAGGGGATCTAGGGCAGGGCTCTGATTTTTTCTTCACTGGTCACGGAGTCTCAGCTGTGCAAAGAAAATGGGGTGGTGTGAAGAAAGCAGATTTGGACTGAAAAGCCCTGCTTTTGCATCCTGTCTCGGGCATGTATTAGCAAGTGACTCAAGCCATCTGACTCTCAGTTTCTTCAGCAAGGCAATGGGGACAATTACCTCTGCCTCTCAGAGCTGTGGAGAAGATGCAAAAACACTCTGCCTCCTGGTTTGGCCTCTCAGGGCTGGTCTCTTCGAGGGGGGCGGGGGCAGGGCTAGAGCTGGTTGACAGGAGTGGTAACCCCATCCTCACCCCACGCAGCCATTTCTAATAAGAAGCAGTGAGTGCCTTGAACCACTGGCTACCGACCAGAAGTCACCCCAAGTTGAACCTTCGTGATCCACAGCTTACTCACAGGCTGGGGTATAACTTCTCCGACAGGAAGTTTCCCCAATTCAAGGGGCCCACCGCTCTCTCATTTTTATTTATTTTTTTAGTCTAGGAAAAAAGAATTGCCACAAGTATAGTAACACAGATGTTGTTGGGAGTGACTGCTGAGAAGAATGAAGAGGAAGAGAACCAGTGTGACACAGTTGCTGGGGAGACCAGTCTGGCTAGAGGAGCTGGTTGAGCCAATAGAAGCCCTTTAAAACCTGGCTCAGGCATCCCTTCCTCCAGGAAGGCTTCTCTGACCACATTCCCCAGGCTGAGATGGGTGCCCTCCAGGCACCAACACCCTGTACTCACGTCAATCACAGCACTTATGCACGGAGCACCGTATGCTTCCAATTGGTCTCTTTGTGAGCTAGTGATAGGATCTTACTAGATTTGTGAACTCAACAGCTGGCACAGTGCTTGGCATACAGTACTTTTGCCCAAAATGTTAAATGCTATGGAATGAATCAGTGTCTAATTGATTAAGTGAGCCTGAACTTGCCTCTCCTAATATCCTGTCCCTCACTGGGACGCAGACACAGGTAATGTTGAAAATCAGATAGGGTGGTAACCGCATGGCACCATGGAAATCATCACATTCGTGGTTCATGGCACGAAGGACCCTGTCGGTGGAGGATGAGTAGGAAAAGCAGGACCAGCACCTTCCTGCCCTCTGCCCACACCAAGGAAAAGAGACTTGGCAGCAGGGTTCCAACTCACGAGGCTTGAGTTCAAGTCTGAGCTTTACCCAGGAAGATCTGAGGTGTCAAGCAGGGAAAGTGAGGCAGCTGTCCAGAAATTTAGACCAGGCAGCTTACTGTGAGGAAAAAAAATTATAGCTTAGAGATTGTGAGGGCGCCAGGACAGAGTAGAGTCTAGCTTGCTGGCAATACAATTGTCCATTGGCCCAAAGGGCTTATGTTACTGATAGTCAACTAAGAGAACACAGGATGGCAGAGGTGGGCATGGGGAATGCCTTCATCACGATGATGTTAACACAGCAAAAATGTCCAAGCTCTGTTCAAAACGTATCAGGACAGATCTCTGGGGAGCTATATTTTTATTAACTTCCTCTTTGGGACTGTGTAACTGAAGGCAATAAGAAAAAGAAAATTATTTCATTCTGAAATTCTCTCTCTTTTCTCAATGCCAAAGATGTGAGATCTCCTTGTACCTTAAATAGAAAAGTCTCCAAAAAAAAAAAAAAAAGGAAAAGTCTCCATGCTAGGACCTGTGCAAAAATCAAAGGTCAGAAGATGCATAAGATGGGGTCCTCATCTGTCTGGGTTCCTCTAGTATGTGAGTAAGACAGAAGCTGGGGCTAGGGGGAAATGGGGGCTCCAAAGAGAATATACGGGAAGCCTGGCCAAAGGCTTTCCTTGAGCACTCTCAGCCAAGTAAAGAGAAAAAAGGGTGAAGTTCAATTCTTTCCATGAGATGCTTCATGACAGTTGACAGGTATAGATCAAGGTTTCTCAACACTTGACACTATTTACATTTGGTGCTGGATGATTCTCTGTATTGTAGGGGCGATCCCATGCATTGCAGGAGGTTAAGCAGCACCCCTGGCCTCTGCTCACGAGATTCCAGTAACAACGAAAGATACATCCAGACGTTGCCAAACATCCCTTGAGGGGCAAAATCACTCCACCTCCACACCCACCTCAATAGAGAGCTACTGGTGTAGATGAACGATGAAGTTTATGGCCAAGTCTGGGCTTGGGTAGGGCTTCCCAGTAGAGATCTTAGACATATAGGGAGCTCTGGACAACATATGGCCCTAGTGACATCATGGGCACTATTATTATTAGACTGTCTTCTCGACAGCCCAAAAGACACCTGTAAAATTGAATCAGAGAAAGAGAGAGATCTGAAACCACAGAATTCATGAAAAAAACTGTACTCAAAATCTAACTCAAGCATAATACGAAATTAAGCACCAAATTTAATTCTGAACTCCGTGGAAGCCAAGACAAAGATGGGAAATTTGAAGACTGCTATAGCTCTTGTTTTCTGATCAAGGGAAGTATACCTTTTTTATTTGTCTGAAGAAACCTACTTTCCTCCTATAATTGAATGTTATGGGGGATTTATCAGAATATCCTTGTAGGAAGATTATTGAAAAACATAGGGACCAGACAAATTGCAGTATAGCAACGAGGCAGGCAGAGAAGAATCAGGGCACCACATATCCTAGAAAAGAGCAAAATACAGCTTTCTCATTAATGCAACCAATATTTATTGCTCACCATCTACATGTCCGTTACCGCACTAGACACAGTTGGGATATAGGTCTATAGATATTGGAGCTGTATCTCTGAATAAGATAAAAAGTATCCTGGTTTTCCTAGAGCTTACACTCTTGTTGGATCAGAATCAACTACTTAATTGTGTGTCTTTAAACATGTCATTCCATCCTGGGGTGCCTCAATTTCTCCATCTGTAAAATGAGAATATTACCTACCAACAGGACCAGACTGGTACTGTAGGTGTTCTTTGAAGGCTTAAAAGTCTTTGAATATTTGTTTAGCATTTATTTAGAAGAGAGAGAGAGCATATTGGATGAGGGGAGAATTGAAAAGGGGGACCATGGCAGGCCTGCCATGCAGAGTTGTCTACAGTATGGTATATGTAATGGGGCTCCTATATGTACATTTACATATGGTGCCTGTAACATACAAGGTATATGTGAGCAGTGCACAAATTCACAAACTGACAAGCTTGTGTGGTGTCCCAGGACAGCAGCATCCCACCACATACTCCATTCAGCAAAACAAAGTCCTGCAATCATCTCACTCACCCTCATGGAAGACAGTTTAGGCACCTACAGGGCTCACTCCACATCCCAGGCAACTTATCTAACTCTTCTTTCCATCCACATACTCTGCCTTGGAGAAGCTCTGGGAAAAAGATGTTTTGCAAATCTAGTGTTGCTTAATGCCTCTCGAAGACTGGTGAACTGGGCTACTGTGTCTTGGGTTATTGTTTAACTGGCCAGCTCTGCTCCCCTTCAGGGTTTGAAGGGTTAAATGAAAAAGAATGGGTAAAGCCCATAACAGGTGGGACCCACTTAAAAAGTGACTGCCTGTGACCGCCTGGGGGGGGGGATGGGGAGGGTGGGAGGGAGGGAGATGCGGGAGGGAGGAGATATGGGAACGTGTGTATATCTGTAGCTGATTCACGTTGTTATAAAGCAGAAACTAACACACCATTGTGAAGCAATTATACTTCAATAAAGATGTTTAAAAAAAAAAAACCAGAGATAATCCTCATAATCTCCATCCCTTTCACCAAGGGCTGCTAGAGAAGTAAGCAAGATGAGGCAGGGGGGCTGGCGGTATCTAGTCTTCCAGACCCAGTAGATCCTAGTGAGTGTCATCATTGTCAATTTCATCAGTGGCAACAGCATCAACAAAAAAACCAAACAATCAGCAAACTAGATAACTAAGGGTCTGAAGCTGCAGAACAAACTAAGGAGAACTGAGAGTCAAGGGCAACCAGAAACTCTACAACCTGACATTCTGCTCCTACCCACGGATTCCAGAGGAAACCCAGCCCCTTCCCCCATTCTCCCCCACCTCCTCCACCCCAGCTTCCGCTGCCCAGCCAACATTATTTTCTGGGCCCCTTTAATTTGGAGGCTTTTAGGGCCATATCCTGCCATCAATTTGGGGGTTGACTTCAATGAACATTCTGTGCAGGGCGGGAGAGGGGCAGGATGCAGCTTTCTCCTGGCGGGCCCTGATACAATAGGGTTTTCTACTGAGATCAATGGATTAATTGCGAACGCTCGGTTTGGGGCCATAAGGAGATGCTTTGTTTTCCCACAGTCGCCAGTCAGGGCTGGGCTGGCCAAACCTCATTTTTGAAAAGTCAGGGAAAACAATTTGGTAAAAAAAGGCTGGGGGCGGAGGGGTACGGGAGAGTAATTTTGCTCATCGCACTAAAGGTCAATAACAATTATAGTGAAAATTCAGAAGGCACATTTGTTCTCTGACTGAGGCCCTGTCTGGAAAATTCCATCCAGAAACAATTTGCTGTCTCTCTTCTCATTTTCCCCTCCTCCACAAGGCTCTCTCACCACTAATGCTCTAGCCAACCCCACTATCCCCACCCTCTCATCAGAAACTCTCTCCCCTGGAAACAGCCTCAAATGTTGAGAAGGGAGAGGAGAGCAGGGAATTCTCTCCCTTACCCTCGGGAGGTTGAGGAGGGTATGGTGGCATCCTTCCTTTCTCAGAGTGGTGGGAATGTTTACCTGGTAGTGGAAACAGCCCGGGCAGGCGGGAGGTAGAGCCCTAGTTCTGCCATTTAATAGCTGATAAACGGGAAAATCCAGCTCTTTGAGGGCATCCACAGGGTCACCTGTACAGTGGAAATAGTAATGAGGACCTCCTGGGATGACTGGATGACTGAGATGTGACATGCAGTCTGCACTGGAGTTAAAACACAAGGCTAAATACAGCCTAAAACAGAAGGCTCTAATTATGGAGCCACCCTGTGTGGAGACCTTCCTTGGTACCCCATTCCCACACCAAGCCCTCCGCTTGCTGGCCCATCCTCCCCTTTCAGCCTTATTTCCCACTCCTCCTTACCCGTCTCTGCCTTCCCTGTGCTTGATCTGTCCTCTCCTCTGTCCTCACCATGGTTCTAACTCCGGACTCTTGACTCTGGAATGCACACATTCACACCCTACCCACCCAAAGACTAAGCTTAATTGTCGACTTCTCTGAAAAGTTTGATTCTGTCAGCTACAATGCATTGATTCTCTTCTCTACACATAGCACATTGCTTCCAAATGCCTTCCAAATCCCACATTCTGCTTGGCTGTAGTTCTCCCAATCGTTCACGTATTCATTAAACATTTAGAATGGTAGTTAAGAGCTCCAGCTCTGGGGTCAAGACTGCCTGGGTTTGAAACTCAACTCCACTTCTTGCTAGCTGTGGGATCTTGGCCCTTTCGTGCATCAGTTTCCTCATTTGCAAAACGGGAGTAATGATTGGACCTACCTCAGAGGTGTCTGGTAAGGCTAAGTGAGATGAACCAGACAAGATAACACATGTAGAATCATTCAAAGAATGCTTGGAATGTGGTAAGTGCTCAATAAGTCCTGGATAGTATTATTATTAAAAGCCCAGTCTGTTTCAGGGTCTAGGGACACAGTGATGAAGAAGACAAGCTTTCCTTCAACAAATATTTGTTAAGTGCCTTCTGTATGCCAGGGACTGTTCTACTTCTAGAGGAGTAGAGATAGATAATAAACAAAACAATATGTAACAAGAAAAATGTCATCTTGTGAAAAGTGCAACGTTGCAAATTACAATAGACTGAAGTGGTAGAGAGTAGAGGGCTCCTTTAAATGGGGGGCTGGAGAAGGCCTCTTTGAGGAGGTGGCATTTAGGCTGCAGAGGTCCCAATCCTGGAGAGGTTGTTAGTGTTGGGTGCACGTCGGCTGACCCCACTTGATTTGGTGCTCCAGAGGAGAGGGGACTGTCAGGGTCACCTCTGTCCCTCCCCGCACCTCATTCTGCAGTCAGCACACAGTAGATACTTGATGAATGGGGACACTGAATTTGAACCTTCACTCTCACTCCCTCTCGACAAGAGCAAGGATTCCTGGGAGGGTGTGGCTCGGATGTAGAGGTCTGTTAGGGATACAAGGACGACGATGCGAATAGAATTGATAATGGATTGGATGGCAAACACCCTTGTATTCTCTTGAAGGAGATGTAGGGTGTGAGCACCATGGCGTTGGAGTCAGGCAAAGCTGGATTTGCATCCCAGCTGGACCATTCTCTGGCCTTGGGCCCTCACTCTCCTCTTCTACAAAAATAGACCCAATGGCACCTCCTCCCAGGGGCGTTGTGAACACTGCATAAGACCTTGTAGGTAAAGTGGTTTCGTGGGGTAGAGATTCCATAAGTATTCATTCTCCTCCCTACCATATCAGATCCCTGAGGCCAAGAACTACATTCCTGGACTCATCACTATAATAAACATCGATAGGAAAAAAGTAGAATATTCTAGTGACCACTTGTCCATCTCCCAGTCAAATGCCATAAAATGTTTTTCAATGGAAATAAAATAGTACGAAAAGGAAGGATGCTTTTTTAAAAAATTCTTCTCGCTTCTCCACTGCCCTCAAAAAAAAAATTGGTTTCCAGAACATCAAACGCTCCTTAAAGAATCAACAATATTTTTTGATGATGGAAGTATGAATAATCAGACATATGGATTACATTTCCTTAAATTATGCAGAGCCCAAAAACCAGGAGGGAAGGGAACGTGCTGGTAAAGTTTTTTTTCACATTTTATTAAAACCTCAAGGTCTGAGGAATACTTTCATGAATACACACACACACACACATACAAACACACACACACACACACACACACACACACACTTCTTGTGTCCAACTATCAAGAAAGAAAAATGAACACATTCAGCATTTTTTTCCTGCTCAAAGCTTTGTCTTTTCTCCAGTCAGCTCTAATTCTCGGCACCAGCCTCATTCATGGAAATAAATGGATCACACGTTGGTTGGGCTCCCAGGCTCTACGCCTTACCAGTTGGTGACCTTGAGCAAGTCACTTAAATTCTTGGAGCTTGAGTTTCCTCTGTGGCAAATAGGAATAATGGTCTGTGCTTCACAGATGGTGATGAGGATTAAATGGAATGAGACATGTGAACATATCTTGGAAACTGTACAATGTCAGGTAGGTATAAGAGATGGAAGTGGCTCCTGGAAACTATCCCCACCTCGACAGGCAGAACGGTGCGCTGGCAGTGGTTAAAGAGCCTGACTGCCCACCTTCAAACTCCCCCTGTGCTGATTCTAAGCTGTGTGTTCCTAGGTAGAAAACTAAGCCATGCTTTCTGTGCCCCATTTACTTATTTGCAAAATGGGATGCTGCTGATAATAATGGTACCTACCTCACACAGTGGTAATGAGGATTAAATCAGTAAATATTGACAAAGCACTTAGGTTAGTGCCAGTGTTTTGAAAGAGAGAGAGAACAGGAAGGGAAGGGAGGGGAAGGGAAGGGAAGGGAAGGGAAGGGAAGGGAAGGGAAGGGAAGGGAAGGGAAGGGAAGGGAAGGGAAGAGAGAGGGAGAGAGGGAGGGAAGGAGAGAGAGGGAGGGGGAAGAAATGTCCAAGTAAAGATTCCCTGTGCTAGAAATTCACCATTTAGTTGTTGGCATTAGGTATTATCTTTTCCAGGAATACTTTTAGAAAATGCAAACACACTTAAAAAGCATGGCACAGCAATTCAGATTCAATGGGTACTTATTGAGCTCCTACTGTATGCAAGGCAGTGTGTTGTCTTATATAATCCTTTGGAAAATCTCTGACTCCTTGGAGGGTGGGTATGGGAGGACGTGACAAATGGAAAAGAGAGGAAAATAGGAGACAGAGGGAGAGAAAGAGATGGAAGAGCCGCTTCCACTGCTGTGGCTTTGGCACTGGACAGACTTGGGTCCATAAGTCGGCTCTGCCAGTTACTAACTGTGTGACCTTGGACAGGCAAGGACAAATTCAGACACCGCTCCGAGTTTCACATTTTTTACCCTTGAAAAATGGGGATAATGACCATAGGTTGTGTGGGGATAAAATGAGACAATGTGTTAAAATATCTCATTTTCCTCTTCCCCAACTCCACATTTTTGTCACATGCCTCCCAAGACTTCTGTGGGCTGAGTAGAAAGGAATCATTAGTGGCAGCATCTAGGGTACTAGAGTCAGGACTCCCAGAAGAGGAAATCAGTTTGCCACTAACTTTCTCTGTACAAGAAAAAGGCCATTTTTTTGGAAGACTGTACGCTGCTAACTCATAAGAAGCGTGTTTCCTCCCCATGACATCTATCAATTTCAGCCAGCGGTAACCAAGTGACTAACTCTTCCTCCAGAGGCAAAGAGCCAGAACTGGTGGTGACTTCTCCCTAGACTCTCAAGTGCAGAGATGATTCTTGCCGGATACTGATCTCAGAGGAAATGGGAGAGAAATTCAGCTTTGGCTCCCACAATTCAAGCAATAATAAAGGACGCAGGGGAAAAGCTGAGTTAGAAAGAGAGGCTCCATAACCCTCTTCCTGGATCCTGGCAGATGCCAGAGGAAGAATCAGTGAGTGAGTAGGACTGCAGCCTGAAGTCCAAAGGCTGCAGCTGGAGGTCTGTGCCAAGACGAAAGGGCCAGGTTTGGTTTAGAGGGAGGGGGACAGCTCCTGGGCCAGCCTCAGCCAGATGGGGACAGCTCAGCATGAGTCAGGGGCTGGGTCTCTGCTCCAAGGCTCTCCTGTGGGCTACATCCATTCAGATGCACCTCCCACAAAGGGAGCTGTCCTTGCAGAGACTCAGGTGGCTTTTATTGGGGTGGTGCATCATCAGTGGGCACTGAATGGAAATGATAGAAAAGTTCTGTGGTCTAAGCATAAGCCAGCACAAAATAGAATGCAGACAGTCCAGGATGCAGGTACCAGGTCTGTACCCAAGGTTGTGGGCTGCGGAACTCCCACACTGCAAATGACAACAGCTACCGTTTACTGATTGCTCACCAGGTCCCGGCACTGTGCTCAGTGCAATCAGCTCCAAAGCCCTTGCATGCAATTACGAAGCATGGTGATCTCCAGAAAGCATAATGAATCTGGAAGAATATAAAGTAAGTCATTTCCCCTCCCATTACCTCAGTTTCCCCACTGCAAAACAGGGATGTATCTGCCTACCTTATGGGTTACTTTGAGAACTGCAGCACAGTGATTCAAAACCAAGACTTCTGAGTCAGAAAAATCTGGGTGTGAGACCCAGCTCTGCCTATAATTCACTGTGTGACCACGAGCAAGTTTCTTAGCCTCTCTGAACTTCCATTTCCTCATCTGTTATGACAAGAGAACCAGCCTCAAAGGATCATGACAAAGATCAAATGAGGCAAAGTATGAACCTGCTTCCTCATCTGCAAGCCAGAGAAAATAATACACATCTCTCATTGTAGTGAAGAGTAGATATTTTTAAATGGCCTAATAAAGTATCTCATACTCAGTAGGTTCTCCATGAATCGTGGTTATTATTATTATTAGCATCAAATGAATCATTACATGGAAAATTATTTAACATTTAGAATGGTGGTTAAGAGCTCCAGCTGGATAAAGAAGTAAAGTGTCACTGTTTGCAGATGACATGATATTATACATAGAGAATCCTAAAGATGCCACCAGAAAACTACTAGAGCTAATCAATGAATTTGGTAAAGTTGCAGGATACAAAATTAACGCACAGAAATTTCTTGCATTCCTATATACTAATGACGAAAAATCTGAAAGAGAAATGAAGGAAACATTCCCATTTACCATTGCAACAAAAAGAATAAAATACCTAGGAATAAAACTACCTAGGGAGACAAAAGACCTGTATGCATAAGACTATAAGACACTGATGAAAGAAATTAAAGATGATACCAACAGATGGAGAGATATACCATGTTCTTGGATTGGAAGAATCAATATTGTGAAAATGACTATACTACCCAAGGCAATCTACAGATTCAATGCAATCCCTATCAAATTATCAATGGCATTTTTTACAGAACTAGAACAAAAAATCTTAAAATTTGTATGGAGACACAAAAGACCCCGAAGAGCCAAAGCAGTCTTAAGGGAAAAAAGCAGAGCTGGAGGAATCAGACTCCCTGACTTCAGACTATACTACAAAGCTACAGTCATCAAGACAATATTGTACTGGCACAAAAACAGAAATATAGATCAATGGAACAAGATAGAAAGCCCAGAGATAAACCCACGCACCTATGGTCAACTAATCTATGACAAAGGAGGCAAGGATATACAATGGAGAAAAGACAGTGTCTTCAATAAGTGGTGCTGGGAAAACTGGACAGCTACATGTAAAAGAATGAAATTAGAACACTCCCTAACACCATACACAGAAATAAACTCAAAATGGATTAGAGACCTAAATGTAAGACCGGACACTATAAAACTCTTAGAGTAAAACATAGGAAGAACACTCTTTGACATAAATCACAGCAAGATCTTTTTTGACCCACCTCCTAGAGTAATGGAAATAAAAACAAAAGTAAACAAATGGGACCTAATGAAACTTAAAAGCTTTTGCACAGCAAAGGAAACCATAAACAAGACGAAAAGACAACCCTCAGAATGGGAGAAAATATTTGCAAGCGAATCAACAGACAAAGGATTAATCTCCAAAATATATAAACAGCTCATGCAGCTCAATATTAAAAAAACAAACAACCCAATCCACAAATGGGCAGAAGACCTAAAGAGACATTTCTCCAAAGAAGACATACAGATGGCCAAGAAGCACATGAAAAGCTGCTCAACATCACTAATTATTAGAGAAATGCAAATCAAAACTACAATGAGGTATCACCTCACACCAGTTAGAATGGGCATTATCAGAAAATCTACAAAGAACAAATGCTGTAGAGGATGTGGAGAAAAGGGAACCCTCTTGCACTGTTGGTGGCAATGTAAATTGATACAGCCACTATGGAGAACAGTATGGAGGTTCCTTAAAAAACTAAAAATAGAATTACCATATGATCCAGCAATCCCACTACTGGACATATACCCAGAGAAAACCATAATTCAAAAAGACACATGCACCCCAATGTTCATTGCAGCACTATTTACAGTAGCCAGGTCATGGAAGCAACCTAAATGCCCATTGACAGACGAATGGATAAAGAAGTCGTGGTACATATATACAATGGAATATTACTCAGCCATAAAAAGGAAAGAAATTGGGTCATTTGTTGAGACATGGATGGATCTAGAGACTGTCATACAGAGTGAAGTAAGTCAGAAAAAGAAAAACAAATATCGCATATTAACGCATATATGTGGAACCTAGAAAAATGGTACAGATGAACCGATTTGCAGGGCAGAAATTGAGACACAGATGTAGAGAACGAATGTATGGACACCAAGGGGGGCAAGCGGCAGGGGGGTGGGAGTGGTGGTGTGATGAATTGTGCAATTGGGATTGACATGTATACACTGATGTATATAAAATTGATGACCAATAAGAACCTGCTGTATAAAAAATAAATAAAATAAAATAAAAAGAATGCAAAAAAGAAAAAAGAACAAAAATTAAAGTGATAAATACTGTTACTAGATCTAATTAGCAGATGAGGAAACAGGTCTGAGATGTTGTCATTTACCCAGGTTTCCACAACTAGCAAGCAACAGAGCTGGGTTTGATACCCAGGTCTGCCTGACTCCAAAATATTTTGCTTACAAATGAAGGATCACGTGTGCTAACCTGCATTTTAAACATGTGAATATCCTTTCCACCACCATTTTATTCCCACTCCACAGGGTTGACATGAAAAGACCCTAAGAGCAGGTGGCAGGAGTAGGGACGGTGTCTGCATTCAGTAAATAAGCAGTAAATAATGAACAAAGCACTGGATGGGAAGTCCAGACATCTGAGCAATAAAGTCAATATACTCATTTTAAACTGTGGACTTTGGGAAGCCAGTTGACCTCTCTGGGCTTTAGCATTCTTTAGCATTGACTGGAACTGATAAATTCTAAAATCATTGTAAACCTGAGTCTCCATGACTCATCCAGACTGTTTTTTAAAGTCCACTTGAAGCTTTTCTAAAAGATCTTGCATGTATATTATTTCACAAGACTTGCCTAGCCCACATTTTAGCAGTCTCTCCCTGAGGGAATCTTAAGAGGTTTCTAATTGATGACCAATGCTATATTAAAAATCAAAGAGGAGAGTAATAGTTTTTCCACCCTGGCCACAAAAAGAAAAATGATAACCATAATCAGAATCAAAATGCTGCTCCCTTGTTAAAGAGGTTTAGAAAAACTGACTTGAGCACAACTTTTTCATTCAGTTTCCCACACATCCTCTGGCTGCAGGGACACGAGAATGTTTTTCCTAGGGTGAGATGGGCCCTGGCACATAGCAGTTAAGGAGAATCTTCCCTAGGTCTCAGTGTGCTCCTCTGTAAAATGGAGGTTTTCAAGACCTTTGCTCTGCCTACTTCACAATGTTGTTTGGTGGATAAAAAGAGATGAAAAATGAAGAAGGTGTTGGACAATTACAAAGGAAATTATGGTGATTGTAGGGTTCTCTAGAGAAACAGAACCAGAGAGAGAAAGAGCTTGATTATAAGGAATTGGCTCACATGATTATGGAGGTTGAAAAGCCACAAGATCTGCAGTCAGCAAGCTGGGACCCAGGAGAGCTAATGGTGTAGTTCTAGTCTGAGTCCAGAGGCTTGTGAATGAGGAGAGTTGGTGGTGTAAGTTCCAGTCTGAAAGCTGGCAGGCTGGAGACCCAGGAAGAACTCATGTGTCAGTTTGAGTCATAAAGCAGGAAAAAAGCCCACGTCTCAGTTCAAAGACCATCAAGTAGGAAGAAGTCTCTCTTCCTAGTGGGAGGGTCAGCCTTTTTGCTCTATTTGGGCCTTCACCTGATGGGATGAGGCCCACCCACATTAGGGAGAGCAATCTGCTTTACACATTCTGCTGATTTAAATGTGAACCTCATCCAAAAACACCCTCACAGACAAACCCAGAATAATGTTTGACCAAATAGCTGGGCATTCTGTGGCCCAGTCAAGTTAACCAATAAAGTTAACCATCACAATGACGAAAATGTAAGCTCAATAAGGGAACCAAATTTTTGTCTATTTTGCTTCCTGTAGTATCTCCAGGGCCTAGGGAAAAAAGTCTAGTACAGAATAGGGGCTCAAAACATATTGAATGGGGACTTCCCTGGTGGTCCAGTAGTAAAGAATCCACCTACCAGTGCAGAAGACACGGGTTCGATCCCTGGTCGGGGAACTAAGATCCCACATGCCTCCGGGAGACCAAGCCTGCACGCCACAACTACTGACCCTGCGCGCCTCAGCTAGAGAGCCCACGTGCTGCAAACTACAGAGCCCATGCACTCTGGAGCCCACACGCCACTAGAGAGAGAATACCCGCACACCACAACTAGAGAGAGCAAACCTGCATGCGCACACCACAAGTAGAGAGAAGCCTGCATGCCGCAACGAAGATTCCACTTGCCACAACTAAGACCCTATGCAGCCAAAAAAAAAAATGAAAGAAAGAAAGAAAGAAAAGAAAGAAAGAAAAAAATATTTTAAAAAAATACTGAATGAATGTGGAGGAAGAGGAACATTTGAAGCCAGGGGAAGAAGAAGTCCTATACACAACTATCAGCCAGGGACTTTCATCATTTGTTCAATCAACAACTACACATGTAACCCTCAAGCAATTGAATCCTGACATCAACTTTGTGAGTTAGGCATTAATATTCTCATTTTTCCAGATAAAGAATGTGAGGTTCAGAGAGGTTAAGTATCCAACAGGTAGACTATATCTCCATTCCACAATTTTCCAGGTTTCTTTTCCTATCTCACCACTCACCACCATGTGCAATTATATCATTGTTTGTTGATTTCATTTTATTCTTGCCCCCTGCAGTGGACTGCATGGGGCAATCCCAATAGATGGTCCACCCTGGACCTGGTAAATATGGCCTCATTTAGAAAAGAGTCTTTGTATATATAGACAAGGATCTTGAAATGAGATCATCCTGGATCAGAATGGGGCCTGAATCCAGAGACAAATGACCTAATAAGAAAAGAGAAGGAGAGAAGACGCACAGAGGAGAAGGTAATGTGTAGATGGAGGAAGAGCTTGGAGTGATGCGTCTGCAAGCCAAGGGATATGGAGGATTGCCAGTAGCCACCATAAGGTAAGAGAGGGGCCTGGAACCGATTACCCTTCAGAGTCTACAGAAGGAACCAACTTCACCAACATCTTACTTCAGACTTCTGGCCTCCAGAACTGTGAGAGAATAAAAACTTCTGTTATTTTAAGACATCCTGTTTTGGGCTATTTGTTATAGCAGCCACAGGAAACTAACATGCCCCCCCACCTCCACTCCAGCCTCCAATTAGGCTGTAAGAGCCACAAGGGCAGTAATAGATTCCATTTTGTTCACTATTTTATAGCTAGTGTCTAGAAGTGCCAGGATCAAAGTAGGAGCATGGAAATTATTTGTTGAAAAAAATGAAAGCATGACTAACCAAATTTCAGATGCCTGCAGTCAGGAAAGTCTCTTGAGTGGAAGCAAGGAATCCTGGGTTCTCTGTCCTGCTGGTCTCACCAGGACATATTCCCTAGGACTAGCAGCACAAATTTCGGGGAGTGGGGGGGTGGTGGAAAAGGCTGGGGGAAGGGGAAGGGGGAGTGAGGGAATGAGGGCACGTGGGTGTCCATCTCCCAGTTTATAAAATGGGCCTGAGGCCTCCTCCCAGGAGTCTTTGGAGGCTGGCACCAGGTTTGCCCACCCACACAGGTATACGAAACAGGAGGGTATAGGGTGCCCTGATCAAGGGGAAAGGATGCGTCCCAGAATTCCTGACCCCAGTCCAGCTGGACCCAGTATTCTGTCCCCTGTTTCCTTCTCCTCCTCTCTTTCTGTTTTTCTGCCACTTCTCTTGAAGCTTCTCTAGAAGCATGGGGTAGTCTGTCAGAGGTGCCTGGTAGGGGGCTACCCCAAGGCCAGGGGACTCAGGAGCTTGGGCTCTGCCAGGTCCCACCCCCTCTACCCACTGTGCGTCCTGGGCAGAGCCTGCTCCTCTCCAAGAGGATCACTGAGACCTGCCTCATCCATTTAACCAGTCTTGACTCAGGACTTCTTTGGGCCTGAGCACTTCCTGCTTATCAGCAACATGTAGGAGGGGGGCTCAAAATTCAGGAGGAAGACAGATCCATATACCTTTTCCAAGTAGCTAAACTGGGTTGAAATCCTTGGCTGTACTACTTATGTGGCAAGTTACTTAACCCCTTTAAGCATCTATAAATTGTGATAATAATACCTACCGATTTGAAAAGAAGACAAAACAAGAGGTATTAGGTCATCTAGAATATGTCTAATACATAATGGGTGTTCAAAACACCACTTTATCTCCCTTTTCACTCTCTTTTCCAAAAGAGATAATTGATCTTTGCATTCATTCATTCAATTCATGCATCGATATATTAAAGTATTTAACATGACTCAATTAATGGCAGCTACTATTTTTCGTCCTTTGAGCAATTATAGCATCTGTGATCAGATGGGATCTGAAAATCAAAGTGCTGCAAGGGAGTTTCAAGAGCATATAGCCCTGCCCTCGTTCTTCAAATCAGGAAACGAAAGCTCAGAGAAGGCAAGGGATTTCCCTGAGGTCACACAGCTGGTAAACTCAGAGTTACAATTCCACTCAGCCTGCTGCTTATTCACCTGATGACTCATCAAGCCTCAGGCAGTGGTGACAACGGCCATTCACCGACATCCTCTGGTACCTACAGCACCCAGGGCCAGTGCTGGCCACTCTGGAGGCCCAGAAGCTCTCAAGGGCCCCCCAGAAATGCGGACAGATGGAAGAAATTATAAGGCAGGCATTTAGGAAGCAATTCCTTTCCAAATCAAATGCATTCTTGTACTCTAACACTCATATCCTAAAAACTGTTGTTTAACAGGCTCTCCACATTGGAACTTGACTCACTCTTTGAAATGGGAATCTGGGCAGTTTGGATTTTGGGTGGCGGTTCCTAACGGCCAGTGACAGGATAGTGCTTATTGGCAGTACCTCAGGCAGCCTTGATCTCAGGCCAGAGCCTCAGCCTCCAAGGCCACCAGGAAGGTTGCAGAGGCTCCAGAGCTGGGGCCTCGGCCTGGAGAACCTTGACCTTGTTGGAGGCTGGATCTGTTTCTGATACGGCGTGGCAAATTTCTAAATCTTAGCTGTGGAATGGCATTTACTCCTTGCAGAGAAAGAGCAAGGGGCCCAGGAGGTTCCAATTGATTCCAAAGTAGAACCAGCTGTCGGAGTCCTGCAGTGCTGATTAGGGAAGTTCACTTCCAGGTTGCGGTTTCCAGTCGGTGCCCTCACCCCCACCCAGTGCTGTCAGAGAAGCCCCCCAAAACCTAACTTGCTGCCTCCATTGATCCAGAGCTGGAAACCAGGCAAAGGCAGGAAGAGGGACCAGAAACAATAGCTTCCATCTCTTGAGTACCTACTTAATAGGTACCAGCCACTGGGTTAAGTGCTTTGTAAACATCATTTCCAGTTTTTACAACCATGTAGCAACACCAGATTTACAAATGAAAGAAAAAGAAAAAGAGATTCAGGGAATTATAATTATTATCATCACTCTTTTTCTACTTAATAGTTACTGAGTGCTTACCATATGCCACACATTTCTTAAGCACATTACACGTCATCTGCCAATTTATCATCACATCAACCCTAGAATACAGGTATTATTATCATCTCCACCTTATAGATGAGGAAACTAAGGCTTAGGAAAGTTAAGTAACTCCTCATGTCCCTCCGTTTGAGATGCCCAGCATGTAGCTGTTACTGCCTGGGATACAAAATCTAGGGGCTACAAACCCAGGTCTTTCTGACTGCAGTATTAGTAATAATAATAACAGCTAACATCTGTTAAGAGCTTAGTATGTACCACATGCTGTGCAAAGTTTTTTTTTTAAGCACGTGTTACCTCATTTAATTCTCATGACAATCCTGTGATATGTGCCATAGTTTCCTGCTTTTACAAATGAAGAAACTGAGGCTCAGTCATTAAGAGAAGCAGGATTCAAAGGCAGGCTCATTTGCCCCCAGAGGGCTAGTTTTTAATCACTGTGATCTCTGCCTCCCCAAGTGTCCTGAGGGTCCACATCTTTTGGTTTGAGTTCCCAAGTTTTCCATTCTTTGTATAATTTTATCACATTATGGAAAACAGGGAGCTAGCCTCTAACTCAGCTCTACGTTTCATGGTGACTATTCTGTCATTCTTTCCAATATCAACTTTCAAAAGCCACTGCAAAAATGCACTTGCAATTTGAAACTTGCCATGAATGCTACAAACAGAACATTAGTTTAAATTAGTGTTGATTTTGTAAACTATTAAGGATGAAATGAGTCTGATATTTACTAAGTTAAAGGAACATGAAGTTTATGGTTTTAAATTGCTTTGAGGAAGCTTACTAGAATTTCCCCTCATATAAAGTCAGAATGAATAATACTTCTGATAATATATGTTTTATTTTCTCAAACAGAGGTCCACTTGGCCTCACAGATATCCTTTAAAGCAAGATGAAATCAACACATCTGAAAGGGAGTATAATGACAATTACATGTCTCATGTAATTGTCTCATGTCTCACAATCAATCCACAGATATTAAACACCTACTGATGTATCTGTGACCACTGGACATGTTCCAGGAGCTTCCAACATGGTTAGACTTGTTTGTTAAGTTTGCATGAATATGTGATATGGGTATTCATACATTCATGCAATTATTCATTCATTTGTTAATGTTAATTGAATGTCTCTATGTGCCAGACACTATAGTAGGTGCTAGGCATAGAAGGGTCCTCCAGAACTTCCAAGTCTCAAGGGGAAGCCAGGCAAGAAATGTCATTTAGAGGTCACCGCTGATGCCACAGGAGCAAATGGAGGTCCCTAATACTGGCTGGGTACAGGAGAGATCAAGAATGCTTTCTGAAGGAAATATCATGTAAGCGGATGAATAATGAATGAAGTGGAGTTAATCTGAAGAGAGATAAGTAGGAGTACCAAGTGGAGAAAAGAGCTTTGCAAAGATCTTGAGCACTTAGTATTTGCTAAGTGCTGAGAGTATGAGACAAATGACACTGTCAGACTTTAGAGAGGAGAGCTCCAGTAGTATTGGAGTGGTCAGGAAAGATGTACTGGAGATGTTCAAACTGGATACAGAGTATTTAGCCAGGAGAGGAGGGTAGGGAGATATGAGGAACTGTATAACTAAAGGCACCAAGGGCAGAAGTCATATTAAAAGGTCAATGAGAAGACCTACCACACTGAAGCAAAGCACACACACCACCACCATCATCCTCATCATGGCTGATACTTACACAGCACTTACAACACACCTGGCCCTTGTTGGGAGACAATGCTCCATGGGTCTTTCACATTTCTACATGACTTGTGAGCAGAGGCACTGACTGCCTTTGTTCCAAACCATCTTTTCAAGGATGTCTGTATAAGAACAGACTTGGAAGATAGAGATAGTGTCCCACTCTACAGCAGAGGGAGGGCTCACCTACAACCCACTAAAAATGATTCAGGTTCTTTGAACTCAGGGATCCTCTCCATAATGCAACCCACAAATGTCAGGTGTCATCTGGCACCTCTTCACATCATCCCACGGGAATTGAAGCTCAGGGAATGGGCATAAGAAAACACCGATACTCACAGAAATACAAACAATCATAAGAGAATACTATGAACAATTACATGCAACAAATTGGAGAACCTTGAAGAAATGGATATATTCCTTGAAAGATACAATATTCCAAGACTGAATCAGAAAGAATAGAAAATTTGAAACGACCAATTACTAGTAATGCAACTGAATCAGTAATCAAAAAACTGTGAACAAACAAAAGTCCAGGACCAGATGGCCTCACAGGGGAATTCTACCAAACATTTAAAGAAAATTTAATCGCATTCTTCTCAAACTATCCTAAAAAATTGAAGAGGAAGGAACACTTCCAAACTCATTCTAGGAAGCCAACATTACCCTGATACCAAAACCTGACAAAGACACTACAAAAAAGAAAATTATAGGCCAATATCCCTATGAACATAGATGCGAAAATCCTCCACAAAATATTAGCAAACCAAATTCAACAATACATTAAAAGGATCATACATCATGGTCAAGTGGGATTTATTTCAGGGATGCAAAGATGGTTCAATATCTACAAATCAATCAATGTGATACACCACATTAACAAAACAAAGGATAAAAATCACATGATCATCTTAATAAATGCAGAAAAAGCATTTGACAAAATTCAGGATCCATTCATTATAAAAACTCTCATCAAATTTAGTATAGAGGGAACATACTTCAACATAATAAAAGCCATTTATGACAATCTCACAGCTAATATTACACTCAGTGGTGAAAAGATGAAAGCTTTTCTCTAAGATCAGGAACCAGACAAGGATACCCACTCTCACCACTTTTATTCAACATAGTATTGGAAGCCCTAGCCACAGCAATTAGACAAGAGTAGAAATAAAAAGGCATCAAAATTGGAAAAGAAGAAGTAAAACTGTCACTATTTGCAGATGACATGATACTATGTAGAGAAAACCCTAAAGACTCCAGAATATTAAAAATATTAAAAACTAATAAATGAACTCAGTAAAGTTGCAGGATACAAAATTAATATACAGAAATCTGTTGCATTTGTATACACTAATAATGAACTATCACAATGAGAAATTATGAAAAACAATCCCATTTACAATCACATCAAAAAGAATAAAATACCTAGGAATAAATTTAATCATGGAGGTGAAAGTCTTGTACTCTGAAAACTATAAGACATTGATGAAAGAAATTGAAGGAACACAAATAAATGGAAATATATTCTGTATTCATGGATTGAAAGAATTAGTATTGTTAAAATGTTCACACCCAAAGCAATCTACAGATTCAATGTAATCTCTATCAAAATACCCATGACATTTTTTCACAGACCTGGAACAAATAATCCTAAAATTTGAGTGGAACCACAGAAGACCCCAAATAGCCAAAGCAATCTTGAGAAAGAAAAACAAAGCTGGAAGTATCAAGCGCCCTGACTTCAAACTATGCTACAAAGCTACAGCAATCAAAACAGTATGGTACTGGCACAAAAACAGACACTCAGATCAATGGAACAGAATAGAGAACCCAGAAATAAACTCATGTGCATATGGTCAGTTGATCTATGACAAATGAAGCAAGAATATACAATGGGGAAAAGAGAGTCTCCACAATAAGTGGTGTTGGGAAAAGTGGACAACTACATATAAAAGAATGAAACCAAACCATTTTCTCACACCATATACAAAAATGAACTCAAAATGAATTAAAGACTTAAACGTAAGACTTGAAACCATAAAAGTCTTAGAAGAAAACACAGGCAGTACACTCTTTGAAATTGGTCTTAGAAATAATTTTTTGGATCTGTCTCTTCAGGCAAGGGAAACAAAAACAAAATTTTAAAATGGGACCATGTCAAACTAAAAAGCTTTTGCACAGCAAAGGAAACCATCAACAAAACAAAAAAGCAACCTACTGAATGGGAGAAGATATTTGCAAATGATATGTCTGATAAGGGGTTAATATCCAAATTTTAAAGAACTCATACAACTCAATATTAAAAAAATAAACAGGGTCTTCCCTGGTGGTGCAGTGGTCAAGAATCCGCCTGCCAATGCAGGGGACACGGGTCTGAGCCCTGGCCTAGGAAGATCCCACATGCCGTGGAGCAACTAAGCCCATGTGCCACAACTACTGAGCCTGCGCTCTAGAGCCCATGAGCCACAACTACTGAGCCTGCGTGCCACAACTACTGAAGCCTGCGCACCTAGAGCCCATGCTCCACTACAAGAGAAGCCACCACAATGAGAAGCCCGCGCACCACAATGAAGAGTAGCCCCCACTCACCGCAACTAGAGAAAGCCCGCACACAGCAACGAAGACCCAACGCGGCCAAAAATAAGTAAATAAATAAATTTTTAAAAAATAATAGACAATCTAATTAAAAATGGACAGAGGACCAGAACAGGCATTTTTCTAAAGAAGACACAAAAACACATGTCCAACAGACACATGAAAAGATGCTCAACATCACTAATCATCAGGGAAATGCAAGTCGAAACCACAATGAGATATCACATCACACCAGTCAGAATGGCTATCATCAAAAAGACAAGAAATAACAAGTGTTGGCAAGGATGTGGAGAAAAGTGACCCTCGTGTACTGTTGGTCAGAATGTAAGTTGATGCAGCCACTGTGGAAGACAGTATGGTGTTTCCTCAAAAAATTAAAAAGAGAACTACCATATGATCCAGCAATTCCACTCCTGGGTATTTATACAAGAAACTGAAAACACTAATTAGAAAAGATATATACACCTCAATGTTTATTGCAGCATTATTTATAACAGCCAAGATATGGAAGCAACCTAAGTGTCCATCAATAGATGAATGGATAAAGAAGATGTGGTATATATATGCAATGGAATATCACTCAGAAATAAAAGAGAATGAAATCCTGCCACTTGTAACAATATGGATGGACCTAGAGGGTATTATGTTTAGTGAAATAAGTCAGAGAAAGGCAAACACCACATGTTTTCACTTATGTGTGGAATCTAAAAAAACAAAACAGGACTTCCCTGGTGGCACAGTGGTTAAGAATCCGCCTGCCAATGCAGGGGACACGGGTTCGATCCCTGGTCCAGGAAGATCCGACATGCTGCAGAGCAACTAAGCCCGTGAGCCACAACTACTGAAGCCCGCGCGTCTAGAGCCCGTGCTCCACAATGAGAGAAGCCACCGCAATGAGAAGCCCACACACCGCAACAAAGAGTAGCCCTCGCTTGCCACAACTAGGGAAAGCCTGTGCGCAGCAACGAAGACCCAACGCAGTCAAAAATAAATAAATAAATAAATTTATAGGAAAAAACCCCACACAAACAGACTCAGATACAGAGAACAAACTATCAGAGAGGAGGGGGATGGGGGGATGGACGAAATAGGTGAAGGGGATTAAGAGGTACACACTTCCAGTTATAAAATAATTAAGTCACAGGGCTTTAATATACAGCACAGAGAATATAGTCAATAATGTTATTATAACTTTGTATGGTATGTAATCTATAAAAATATCAAATCACTATGTTGTACACTTGAAAGTAATATAATATTGTAAGTCAACAATGCTTCAATAAAAAAAAAGAAAGCAAAAAGAAAACACTAATACTCTGACTACTGCTATTACTGTGAGTAATAAAATCCTTGTCTCTGACCTAGCAGCCATGGAATTGTGCCAGGTTAACCTGTTATTTTGCAAACAACGAAAGATCGCAGACCCCTCACGATTCTTGAAAGCCCTGTTCTAAGTGCTTTTCCACTATGAACTCACGTAATCCTCACAAAAATCCTATGATTATCATCCCTATTTGGGCAGGAAAAATAGAATAAAAGTGTTCAAAAAGTAAGTTGGTGTTAGATCACGAAGAGTCTTGTGTAGCAGGCTAAGGAGGTTAAGCTCTATCCATTTTGCAGTCATGGAAGGATTTTGAACAGGAGCGGAATATGAAGAAAACAGCATTTTCAAAAAGCTTCTCTAGCCATAGTCTGTTGGATGGATAGGTCAGGGAGGAAATCCTGCTAGGAAACAGGCTAGCAAGTGTTAGGTGGCAGAACCAAGATTCCAGACAGGCTTGATAGATGGGCTAAATGTACCCCTGGTAGAGTAGAATTTCACAAGCCTAAATGTCAGGCCCTGGACAAGACTTCTTAACACCAATGGCTCCAGCAAATGGTTGGGGAGATGTCAGTTAGCAGTACAGCCCTTGAGAATGAGGCTTAAGGCTTCCAGGGACTGGGCAAACTGGTGTGAGTCAGCAGGGGATGTGCCTGCCGAAAGGGCCACCATGATCCACTATGTGAGAAGTCCAGTGTTGGGCCTGGAGGCAACAATCCAGCTCCTGCTAGGCTCCCCCAGGTCAACCTGTATTCAGGCCTGGGCCCCTCACTTTGCATATCCCCATAGGTGGTGATTATGGCTCGCTTGTCATATGTCAGGCTCCATGTCAAGCGCTTTACATCCATGATCCGATCTAAACCTCCCAACAGATGGATGGGGCATTATGACCTTCTTGTTTTACATATAGAGACACTAAGCCTCAGAGAAACTTGCCTAGCTCTCCTAGCTAGTAAGTGGCAAAGCTGTGCTTCATAATTAGGCCTGGTGAAACCCTGAAGACTGTTCTTAAGCGCGGTGCTAGCTGCTACTTTATGAAGAATGTCATCAAATGGAACAAGTTCAGGGTCAATGCTCAAAGATGAGAAGGGAGCTGGAGACCATGACACTATTCAGGGATGACAGAGGTCCTCACGAATGAGGAACGAAGCCACACACACAGCATGGCACGTGAGCTGTTCCCATACCTAGGGACTGTCCACAGACTTTACGCATCTGTGCAGTTTATCAAGGGAACACAGACCAAGGAATGGATAAGCATCCCTCTTCGTCTAATTCCTTGCTTCTATCTCTCTGCCTGGAAAGTCCCTGTGCATCCTTTAAGCCCGAGCCCAAGGACCACTCCCCCCAAAGTCTTCCCTGCCTGCTCGGGTGCTCCTCCTCCATGAACCTGCAAGCCCCCACACTTCCTTCCATCCACCTGTTTCACCCTGGGTGGAGCGTTCAAGGTCCCCCCAGCCTGGGAATGCCTCAAGGGCAGAGGCTGTGTTCAACTCTACATTCCCAGAGACCCATGGGTGCCTAGCTCAGCAGATGAGCATCAAGTGAAGACAACCAGAAGATTCCATGGTGTAAGAAAGAAAGCCATGAAGTCATGAAATGAATCCAAGAGTGCTGATCTGCAAGGAGGTTGGGAAAACGGGGCCCATGAGAAATGGACAGCGTGTCCTTAGCTCTGGCCAAGGGAGAGGATGTTCTGGTGGGCAGAGTTATTCCCGGTTGTTGGGCAGCTGCCCCCAGTGACATTCAGGACTGGAGAGGAGGGGACAGGAAGGAAACATCCACCTTGGGCAGTCAACTTTCTTTCCCACATCTTCATATCCTATTCCTCCCTGGACACATTCCAGGTGGCAAAAAAGAACAGGTGTCCATTCAGGGACTAGTGTTTCGTTAGTGCCAGTGGGGTCAGGACACCAGGGACAAAACTCTCTCCCCTCACCTCTGCACGCCCGCCCTGAGAACAAGAAGATGATACAGAAAGAGAACACAAATTAATAAATCAGAACATTGAACCTTTCCTAAGCTCCTACTCTACTCTTGGCATTGAGAGATGAATACCAATATAAATACCAAGTAGCATGGTGTAGCCTGGAGAGGAGAGGCTTGGGAGTTAAGGAGAAATCCCAGCTTCGTTCCTGATGTGCTGTGGGATGCTGGTCAATGACTTGACCTCTTGGAGCTTTGGTTCCCTCACCTATACAAGGGGGCAGATGATGCCACCCTCACTGGACTGGTGTGAGGATTAAATGGGACCCCACATGGGAAGTCTTGGCAGGTAAATCACAGGGATGCCCTAGCTGCTAATGCTGCCCGCTTGTCCACCTGCAGCGGGAATGAGAGAAAGCCCAGCACTGAGAGGCACGCAGGCGGGTGCGATGAGCTGGGATACCTGACCCGTCTCTCCGACTCGCTGAGCCCGAGTTCCAGCGTGGTAAACTAGGATGAGGTGATGGCTGCGAATGTGCTTTGTTAACTGCAAAGACGCTATATAAACATGAGGGATTGCAGCTATTGTTATTCATTCTCTCCTTCAGAGCATAAAACTCCATGCCTAAAGAGATGTCCCAAAACACAAGAGTCGGTTGAAGTGCAGTGGGATTTTGAGAGCAGGCCTTCAGAGCTGTAGGCTTCCAGGAGAGGAGGCCTGGGCTGCACGTGGGCTGGGGTGGTTGGGAAAGGCTTCTTTTCGAGAGGGCTCGATGGGATAAGCTTGGGCAGGCTGACTGAGCCCCTCTAGAGAGCATTCGTGGTCCCTCTGACCTAGGAGGTCGCCCTTCCTCTGGGCTCCCGCAATCCCCTGCACTTCCCTCCCAGAGCGTACCATCCTGAGTTGGAATCATCTACTTATGCTTCCATTTCCCTGCCAACCCATGAGGTTGGGGGCCATGTTTCTTCATTGTTACATCCCTACTGCCTCGTGCAGGACCTATGACACAGTGAATGCTGAATAAATGCATTTGAGGGAGGGTGGAAGGGTGGGAGGGTGAGGGCAGAGAACCAAACTACAAGTCATATTTGAGCCCAAGCAAAACCCCGGCAAGCTTTAGCAAGGTTTTCTGGGCCACCAAGGACCTAACAGGCCATGGTTCCAGAGAGCATTGCAGCACAGGAGGCAGGACCTGAATGCCATTAGGGTTTGGTCCTCCCTGACCCAGCAGCACCAAGCCCTAGAGAGCCAAGTAGTTGGACCTGGCTTGGCCTTCTTTAAGCCAGACCAGTGCCATCTCATGGGAAATGTTCGCTCTCCCCATCCCCTTCCTTCATCCTTGCTGCCTGACCCTGAAGTTCTTTCTGCCTAAAGGGGAATTTGAAGTCTGGAAGAGCAGCGCTCAGCAGCCCTTTCCCTCATGAAAGCACACCTCCCACACTCTAATTAAATTTCTCAGCACACCTGTGAGGCCACAAGTCCCTCGCTACCCCTGTCTGCCTTCCCTTTTTTAGAGTCGGGAGCCAAAAGGGGTGCCTATTCCTTTTTCTGCTCGAGGCCACAGAGAAGGAGTCTGATTTTCAGGACTTTATGGCTTCTCATCCCGTGTTCAGACCCATATTTACCTTTTTCATAGGGGAGCTGGGAGGAGTAATTATTGCTCCCGGAAGATTTGAAGATCAGCTTGTTCCATGGCAACAGAGGTGTCCAATGTGATGATTACCATTAATAATAAGTATTATGAGCAGCAGAGCTTAGCTCTTTTGAAAGGGGGAACTAGCCCTGCAACTATCTCCCAGCTGCTGAGGCTCCCTCCACTGCTCATTTTGCTCTCAAAGGGGATGCCATGACAGGATGGGGCAGGGTTAGGAGTTGGACCACAGGCCTCCTGGAATGATCACAGGCCAGACCTGGCTAAAGAGGGAGAGAAAGAACTGTGAGCCTAGAATTTAGTATTTCTCAAGATGCCCGGTCTGGCCCCTACCTCCCTCATCTTGAGCCATTCTCCCCTGGTTCTCTATATCAAGACACGCTGGCCCTCTTTTACTTCCTCCAGTGTATGCGTTCTAACCCCAGAACTGTTACGCATGCTAGTCCGTCTCCCTAGAAGGCCTTCCTCCCAACCATGACACTGAGGAGGGCTGATGTCAGTACCTCCTTTGGTCTGTTATGTGCTGCTGGGTGCTCTGGACTTCTCTTTTTTTTTTTTTTTTTTAATATTAATTAATTTATTTATTTATGGCTGTGTTGCATCTTCGTTTCTGTGCGAGGGCTTTCTCTAGTTGCAGCGAGCGGGGGCCACTCTTCATCGCGGTGCGCGGGCCTTTCACTGTCGCGGCCTCTCTTGTTGCGGAGCACAGGCTCCAGACGCGCAGGCTCAGTAATTGCGGCCCATGGGCCTAATTGCTCCGCGGCATGTGGGATCTCCCCAGACCAGGGCTCGAACCCGTGTCCCCTGCATTGGCAGGCAGATTCTCAACCACTGCGCCACCAGGGAAGCCCCTGGACTTCTCTTTTGCAGCACAGATACTTACTCAATTTCTGCCTTCCCAGCTATGCTGGGATTTGTACGAGCACCAGCCAGAGTTCATTCATGAGCCAGTTCATTTCACTCCATTCTCTATACTAAGTTTGATGACGCAAGTAGGTGCTTATTCTGTACATTACACTGAGCCAAACTTATATTAAGCAAGGAGAGGCAAGATATCCCGAGAGCAATAAGTGCAAAATTCCCCCTTATACCTCTAAGCAGGCCTGTGCTCCCAGAGCTAGAGCATCCTAGAGAAACCAGAAGCCTGCAGAAATATCCCCTTTTCATATCTTTCATTGCTTAAATTCCATTTTTGTGAATACAAGTGAGCGTGGCCATGTCTGTGCTTTCTCTGACCCCTGGCCACATGAGGTGGGCTGGAGACCTGAGGTGGGTCAACGGTAATATCCATGCTTGGCCACAGTGATTTGTCCAAGGCAGGCACATGACCCACCCACACCAATCACAGGGCTTCCCTGGGATTTTTCTACCTCACACTGTAGGAAGAAACTCTCTTCCCTCTCTGACAACCAGCTGAGAAAAATGGAAGCCTAAACTGTACCTATATCAGTATATACTTTTAAGTATATGTTATATTTCATGAATTAAAAAAGACTCTACAGAAGTTGGAAGGCAAGCCCGGAGCTTGGGCAGTTGTGGCACCCAGCACGCGTAGGATGCTCACGAAGAGCAGAAGAGAATGAGGCAGATATGCAGTGAGTCAGAGAGGAATCCTGGCAGGACCGGAGACCCACATCTAGCCATTTCCGAGGCTGGCCCCACTGCTGCCCTTGACCTATCTGAGCAAATAAAGTTCTCTTTTTGGCATAAACTAGATTGAATTTGGATTTCTTTTACCTAAACTGATTAACCGCCAAGAAATAAAAATAAAATTTCATGTATTATTTTTGTTCCCTTTGTTCCATAAAGGATTTAAAGCTAACATCCTTCCTTTGTCTTTCATTTGCTGACTTATGATGTATTACTTCACTCAAGGTCCTCTCTCAATACGGTTTTGCGAGGTAAGCAAAGCAAGTATAATTCACCCATTTTACAGATAATATAACTGAGGCCCAAAGAAGTAAAGGAACATAGCTAGTAAATGGTAGTGCCTGGACTGGAATCTGGTATTTCCTGTTTTTCTCTGTTTTGCTAATAAATCATGGCTATAAGCAATAAGAGACGGTTTGGCTGCTTGGGTCTGTATCAGTAATATTCCCTAGCCTCCTGCTGTGGGTAACTATGTCCCTTTAAGAAGCACCTCTTCATAGTATAATAATGTTTGCTAGAAATACCCCTGAGAAGTAACGAAAGTTAGAGACTATCACAAAGTCTTAGGGGTATTCTGGTTTGAAATAATATATTTAATGTCAAAGTGATACCAAGATCCTGACTTGTTTCTAAGGAGGTCAGGGTGCTCTGAGCTTAGTGGAAGGAAATATTGGGTGCATTTGGTGAGGAAGTCTCCACTGGTGTTGAGAAGAGGCAGGAAGTAAAAGGGAGGAGGCTGGAAAAGGTTCTGCTTTTATTAACTGAGTTATAAAAGGAAGATGAGAAGTTGGAAACCACCGCTGTAAAGTCAGACAGACCCGAGTTCAACTAGTTAACATCTTGGGCAAGTCACGAAATCTCTTTAAGCCTCTGTTTCTTCACTTGTAAAATGGGGATAATAACAGCTTCTTTCAAAATGCATGTATGTGGATCATGCACATAAAAGCACCCAACAGTGCTTGGCATATAGCAGTTGTTCAGTAAATGTCTCTCTTTCATAGGAGGAATGCTCACACTTTGTCCTCCATCATGGGAACCCAGTAGGAAACACCTGCGTGACCCAAGACGGAGTAGTACATGGCGCACTGCGACTCAGCAACTGGACCCTTCACCTTGTGGCCCCAAGCCCCTTCCCCCGCCATGAGGCCCTTCCCTCTTCCTCCTCCTGTGCTGCTCCAACCATCCAGACTGTCTGTCCTTCTTTGACTAAATCTCATCCTTCCTGCTCTGCCCGTACCTCAGCGCATTCCCAAGCAGACTGTTTTCCTGGACAATTGATTTGCCTGTTAGACTTGCCCTGAAAGAGATCCTAGTGGTGTCCTCTCTGCAGAGAGCATTATCTCTTCCAACAGAGAAAAGGGAAGGAAGCAGAATAGGAAGGCAGGGGAAGGTCTGCAGGATGGAAAAAAAAGAATAGAGGAAATATAATAGACTTATTGTTTCAAGGGCTTTCCCTAAGAACTATATTAATAGCCATAGGAAAATAGTAGATTCCGTTAAACTTCATATTTACCAATTACTATACCCAAATTCTCTATTTTTTGGAAACTTCTACATACACCCCTTTCTTCTATGGGCAAAATGCTGCACAGCCTTCAAGGCTTGGCTGAAATGCTTTTTGACTTGTGTTTACTAATTCATGCATTTGACTAATATCAATTGAACTCTGATTATGTGCTAATAAACACTGTGCTGGGTGCTGGGAATATAGCAATGACCAAGACAGACATTGTCCCCATCCTGATGAAGCTTTGAGCCCTGCCTGGTTCCCCCTTAAAGACAGTGTGTGCCCCTCTCTCTGCTCCCATAACTGTCATTACTACTGTTACCATAATTGCTTTTATGTCTTCCTTCCTTTTTAAAAAGCCTATAAAACAGTGTGACCAGCTCACCTCAGTTTGCTTAGGCCTTTCCTGGCTCTAGCACTGAAAGTACTATGTCCCAAGAAACCTCTCAGGCCCCAGAAAATTGGGACAGTTGCTCACCCTATGATAAAGGCAATGCTATGACTATAACCAAAACTATTCTTGGAAGGAAACCACCTAATCATTCAGTCTTCAAATATTTATTGAGCCGAATTCATATATTATTATAGCTGGTTGCCTCTATTTTGTGTTAGATCTCTCCCACTCTACTATGGGCCCCTGTGGGTTGGGGCCCACGTCTTTTCAATCTTGCATTGCTAGGCCCCAGCTCAGCGTCTGGCACATAAAAGTAACTTAATTTTATGAAAACCACTGTATATTGAGAAACAGAGTATGTTTGTGCAAAGCAATTTTAGAGTATGTGTTTCTACAATTTTTAAACAGAGATCTCTAACTAGTACCTAGCTTGGGATGTTCAGCGAGTAATAAGATCCACTAACGACCCCTCCTCTCCTACTCTCCCTCTAACCCCTCCAGCAGATGAGGTATCTCTCAGCAGCTATGGCAGGTTAAAAGCTGCAAATCTCCCATATGAAGGTACCAGTGTCATCCACTCCCAGCTGGCTTTAGACAATCCTAGTTTTAACTGTAAACTGACTTGAAATACAAATCTCTGTAGCTTCCACCCGCTGGTCGTGGTCCTTTTAGCCAGAGACACAACAAACAAACTCCTCTAGCTGGCAGCCGTTTAAGCATCAGAAGTGCATTCTCATGCCCTTACTTCTCACCCCATCCCATCACCCGTGTACACACTTGAGATTTTCTTAGGCATTCTAACAGTAACTGTGGCCAGACTGGCAAGATTTCAGAGTCCAGGTCTCTGTCCTCTGAATTTGCCCCACTTTACCTCCCTCTTAAATTGCATCTGAACAGTTCTCTAATTGGTCTGACTAGTAGAATAGGACTACCGTTCCCACCTGCCCCTAGCTTAGTAAACTTCTAATAATATGGCCTAAGATCTCAAATGCCTTTTTCTTTATGTGTTGTGGGCCATCTATGTAGGTACCTGGCACATTTGAAGCACTCAGTAAGTGATCACTGGCTGGCTGGCTAGATGCGTGCACAGATTCATTATATGGATGGAACACAGTAAAGATTTTTGAAACCACAATCATAGGAAATAAGGGTTGAACTGTACTGGGTTGAATAGTGTTCTCTCAAAATTCATGTCTACCTGGAAGCTCAGAATGTGACTTTATCTGGAAGTAGGGTCATTGCAGATACAATTAAACAATTAAGATGAGGTCATAGCAAAAATATCATAGATTTGGAAAACAAGCCCCTATGTCTTATAAGAAGAGAAAACATATACACAGAGGGAAGACAATGTGAAGACACACAGGGAGAAGACCACGTGATGTAGGCAAAGATTATTGTGCTGAAGCTGAAAGCCAAGAAACACCAAAGACTGCCAGCAACTACCAGAATCTAGGAAGAGACAAAGGATGATTTTCCCGCAGAGCCCTCAGAAGGAGCATGACTCACCTGACACCTTGGTTTCAGACTTATAGCCTCCAGAACTGTGAGGGAATAAATTTCTGTTGCTCTAAGCCATGTAGTTTATGATAATTGGTTACAGCAGCCACAGGAAACTAATACAGACATATTAAATGTCTTCCTCTCTTACATTCATCCCAAGAGCATGTTATGAGATTATTGGAAGAATATTCAACAAGGTTAGAAGACCTGGGTTCAAATCATGGTTTTACCACTCACCAGTTGTAAGACCCTAAAAAGTAATCTCACTTCTTGGATCTTCAGTTTGGTCACTAGCAAAATAGAGACACAAATATATAACACATAGGATTAGTTTAGGACCAAGTGTCATAAGGAATGGGAAAGTGCTTTACAAATTATAGAAAATTTTCAGATATCAGTTATTTGATTTTTTCTCTTTTTTCCTTAAGTAGATTTCCTATAGATTTGCCTATTTTACTCCCCCCCCCCCACCAAAGAACCAGCTCATGAATTTATTTATGAATTCTACTATCTTGTTGATTTTCTAGTTCACTTATTATCCTTACTTTATTATTTTTTTTGTACTGCTTTTTTTTGTTTTGTTGTGCTGCCCATTTTCTAAATTCCTAGGTTAGACATTTAGTTGCTTTCTTTTAATTTATTCTTATTTTTAAGTGAAAGCATGAAGGCTATGGATTTACCTCTGACCATGGCTTTGGCTGCATTATTAAATATTTAGACTTAATGTTCTCATTTTCTTTTTTTCCTAAGTTGTTTACAACTGTGTATTTTTAAAATTTTCTTCTTTGAGTTATTACTACTTTTATCCTATAGACAGCAGTGTGTATTGGCTTTACACATCAGGAGCACTTGTTATTAATGTTATGCTGAAACAATTTTCTGTAAACAGCTTTCTTTCTGACATCTTTTAGACACATACTTCATGACTGAAAAAATTTTTTTTAAGTAGAGAGTTTTAATTTCCTCATCATGAAAACTTCAGCCACAAAATATTAGCAGCTTTTTGGATTCATACATTTGTCAGTGAATACATTTCTAGTACATTTCTAGAATGTTCTCATATCTACCTCCAAATGCACCAGGAGCTAAAGAAATCAACAACCCTGCTGAAAGGGGGAAGTGTTAGCAGCACTAGTCAATGGCCAAAGAGTTGACTTATGAATTATATTGCAGTCTAAACATTAGTCTTCCTTTAAGCTTAGCATGAGGCCCAATTTCTCCCTGAAATCTTCACAAACCACCTCAACACAGGGGGATCTCTCCTTTCTCAGATCACATACCTTGCCCACAAATCTAGAACTCAGCCCAAGCTCCCAAATGAGATGGTAAGCTCCTTCCGAGTAAAGCCATGTCTTATACTTCTTTTCATTCCTCCTTATACTCTCTAGCATCAAGCTCCAATAAATACTTGTTTGATTAAAATTCTTTGAGAACATTTCCTAAGAGAGAATGTAAGTGAAATTTAGGGTCATAGATTTTAAAGCAGTCAAGTGGTAAAATCAAGGTTCATTTAAAAACCTTTAAAAAAGGTTGTGGCGAGTGTCTTGGATGCATGTTTTGAAGAGAAGAAATCCTGGCATCTCAAACATCAAGAAATTCCATTTTTAGACATTGCGAAAACCCAAAATGGCATGTTGGTATTCGTCCAACTAGAGCTACCTGTGGATTTATGTCTGTCAACTAAGGTGGTGATGGCAATGGAGTCCAAAATGATTCTAACAATAGTGTGTCACATACATAAAATACCTTACAATTCACAAAACTCTCCCATGTGTGAGCTCATTTTGATGCTCAAGGCAAACCTGTGAGGGAGGCAAATTAGGAACTATTATCCCCTTCATGGAAAATAGGTGTTCGGGCTCAGAAAAAAAAAATTGGCTAATTTACCCAAGGTCGCAAAGCTAGTAGGTAGGTGGAATAGAATTAAGCCCAGATCTTCTGATACCCCATTCTAAATTCTTTAGGCTACAGCTACTCTATTGATTTGGGAACTCATGGAATAAATCTCTGTACTCAGTCATCAGTTTCAATGGCTTTGGTGAGATGTTTACTCACCAAATACCCTTTGGATATCCACATGCTTGGAGATACCGGAGAAAGAAGACAAAGTCCCTACCTTCAAGGAGCTCACAGACAAGTAACCTGAGCATTATAATGTGCATGAAAAATTGTACTTGCTACAAGTGCCGTGAGAGAATTAGAAATAATAATAAGTTACATTTATTGAGAACTTACGATGTACCAATTTCTCTCCTAAGCACCTTGCATCTGGGGTGAGTAACGTTATGGACTATACTGCCTGGTACATAGGAAGAATTTAAGTTGGCATCCATTATTATTATTACAGTTTTTAAAAATAAGATCAGGAATTGTTAACTGAAAAAAAAAAAAGGAAGAATATTTAAATCTTAAATTACCCAGAGCAACACAGTAGAGGGGAAACTAACTATCTGGGGGAAATCAGAACTCAGGGCGAGATGTTGAAGCTGGGCTTAAAGGAGGATTAAGGGCTTGCAGACAGGGAGGGGAGAACATTCCAGGCAGAGCAAGGGCACTTGCAAAGACCTGGGCACTGACCGGCAGGGAAGGAAGATGCACGGAAAGGAGGTGCTGCCCTTTGGGCAGCCAGAGACAACATACAAAAGAGGAAAAAGGAAGTGGCCTCCAGCTAGAAAGCAGCAGAAGGGTGCGGCCCTCCCTGACCCAGGCACTCAGGGGGAGGCACAGATTTTCCAAGGCTATTTGTTTGTAGGTTACATTTTTCCTGAACAGAATCCAAATGCCTTTGTTTTCACAAAGAGCACCATAGTTTCCAAAGAAAAGAAAAAACAGACTTCTTGGTCCAAGGGCTTTCCCTGAGAAATATTCTAATGGCTATGGGCCAAGACAGGGTTCCACCAAGCTCTGCACTCGGAGAACAAGAGAGCAGCAGGCTAGAATCTTCTTCAGAACCTGCAAGAAAATGGAAATTCAAAGAACATTCCCTGGGAGATTTTTAAATACAAGTAATATGTCCTGTTGGATCTGCCCCAAAAAAACCCTCCTACATGAGGTTCCCAGAATATTGCGTGCAGTGTGAAAATTCTGTGCCTGGCAGGCACTGTCACTTACACCCCACCCAACAGCCCTGCCTCCTCTTCCCTGTTTGGCATGGCCCTCTCTTCCTGCAAGCCCAGCCGAAAGACTCCTCCTCTGTGAGCTTTGCCTGGCAAATCTCGGCCCCCAAACCAGGGTGGGAGGGTGGCTTTGACCTCAGTGCTCCTACAGAGCCATGGACCCACCTCTATAGACAGTCACCTCACCGCTTTGCAATCACAAAATATCTTTTCCCCAACCCACCCACCCTGACCCCAGACCATCTCTCTCACTTAATCTTGTGAGCCAGTGATGAACCGAAGATGGTGGATATGAGCCGTCCACTCTGGGTGCAGGTAATAAGGGGGGGGGCATTATCTGTAGCAGACTTTAAGAAGTAAATTTAATAAAAGTCAGTCTTTTTTTTATTGTCACCATGTGCAGGCAATTCTGAACAATGTCAGAAATAAAATACTCTTCCTCTCTGGGGCAAATGGTATGTGGCAAGTGGCATACCCCTTGGTGTGCCACTCCTGTGAACACACTCCAATTCCTTCTGTCCAGGAAAAGGACATGCATCGGTGACAGAATGTAATGCTGGCCAGATCTTTCAGTCAGTCAAGAGTTACTTACTAAGGCACACTACGTGCCAGGTACCACGCTAGCCATTTTATATGCATTATATCCAATCTTCCCAACAACCCTGAAATATGTGCACCTCTATTTGGTCATTTGTCATATGAAGAAACTGAGTCTCAACTTAGGGAAATGATTTGTCCAGGGTCCAACCACAAGGAAGTAGTGGAGAGAAATTCGAACCCAGATCTGTGCACCCAGTGTCCATGTTCTTTCTCCTGTGCCTGGAACATCACGTCCACCTCGTACCAAGGGCTAGAACTGCAAGTCACACATCCCCTTCTTAGAAGTTCACAGCCTAATGGAGAAAGAGACTCATGCAACTCACCATGATTCAGCTTAGCATGTGACAAGTAACTTCAGGAATAAACCAGACCAACCCCCAACTACAGCCACCGCATTGCGGATTTAAGTCTGAAGATCCAAGTGGAGGAGGAGGGGTTGGCAAGAGAAGTAATCAGCACTGATTGATCTTATACCAGATGCTCTTCTGGATACACACACATGTTCTCCTGCTTGGGTCTTGCCACAAATAGCTCTGAGGTAGGTCTCATTGTCCTGAGTTCTCAGAAGTTCTCAGAGAGGGTAAGTGACTCACCCAGGGTCCCAGAGCAGCTAGTAGTCGGTAAAGTGGGGAATTGAGCAGAAGCCTCTCCGACTCGGTAGCTGGCGCTCCGGGCACAGCAGCAGCCTGATGAGGAGGGTGTGAGCACAGCCACACTGGAGGTCCTCTTAGGGACTAGGGAATATAATAATGACAAAGAGGAGGAGGAAGAGGAAAATGATAATTCCTCATTTTTCTTTCAGCACTTTACAATTTATAAGATGATTTCTCGTCCACTGTCTAATTGGATCCCTACGAATTTGGGAGGATGGGTATTACCTCCATTTTGCAGATGGAAAAATGGAGGCTTTAGTAAAGTTATAAGATTCTCCTGAGGTCATACTAGTTGGTTACAGAGAGCCTACCGTTACTTTATCTTACTTGCTCCACACATTATCACAGGTAATAGACAGGTACCTGATTCTTGAAACAACCCAGGAAGGTAGGTTGGGCAAGTCTGTTGCTCCTCGCTTTACTGTGGAAGAAATGGAATCCAGAGAGGGTAAGGGACTTACCCGAGAGGTGGAACTGGGTCTAGAAGGCAGGCACTCTCTATCATACGATGTAGAACAAATCACTCATTTACTCATTCAGCACCAAACTTAGCAGGCTTGCCAATCACTTGGGAGTGGGTGTGTCCCTAAGAAGCCCACCAGCATGTCGGACATCCAGGTCCCTTCCCCTCCAATAGCTCTTAGATCTCCCACTTACCGCCACCTCCAAACCTTGATATCAAAAGGCAACTCTCGCAGACTCTTGAGTCTGCTTGGCCAACAGGAGGCAAAGAGTGATCAAACAGTGGATCCCACCCCCGACATAACTGCATCTTAAATAAATCTTAGTTTATTTCCCTTTCCTCCGCCCTTTTTTAAAGTTTCCCTCCAGTTCTAAAGAAAGGTATAAAATTTCTCCTCTGCCAACTTATTTCAAGTTCCTTGACCAAGATCCTATAATTATAAGCAAGAAAACAAGCAAAGTAAAGGCTGAATGACTTACTAAGCATGAATATCAATTATGCACAGTTCAGCCAGAATTCATTTGGTTCCTGAAAAACAGAAATTGTCATTTTTGTTGTTTCAGAGACATTGTAGACACACGGTTGGGGAGCCCGAAAGACAAGGCAATGTGGTGGAAATGTCTGGGCCTGCGGATTATTAAGAGTTCTAGCGGAGAAAACTGAGGCTCAGAGAGGTTAAGTAAAGTGCTGAAGGTCACACAGCACTCCATGGAGTTGAAAATGAAGAATCTGAATCCAGGTCCTTCTGCCTTCACATTGCTTCCCTGCTCTCTTGGCATAAAGTGTGTATTTATCCACCCTCAAGGCTGAGTAAAAGCAAACCAAGGGGTTGCAAACTGTGCCTAGGGACGTGGGCCCCTGGCTCTCCCTTAACTGTCCTGGGTCCTATAATCATTATATTGATAGTATAATGAGTGCTACATGCATGAGGCAGCGCTGAGGCAGAAGAATGTCCAGATCAACCTTTTTTTATTCTGCCTTATTGTACCAGATAATGTCATTGTTCTGACCAGATTCCAGTGGGATTCCTCTTTACTGTTTACTGGCAGGGCAGAGGGGACCTCCTCTGGTGTGACTTCAATGGCCAGTGCTATTCTTGGGAGGACAGTCAAGTGCTGTAGCTCCTTAGCCTTGAGTGGGGGTAACTGAGGTGTAACACACATTCCGCAGTCCCCCAGCAGGATCAAGCTGAAGCTACCCTCTGCAGGTGGCATCTCAGTGCTATCCCCGAAATTACAGTGGAAGCAACTTGTACATTTCTGTTGAAACAACCCTGGGATGGATTTGGCAGATTCCTTTTTAAGGAATAAACAGTAAAATGCCATCTATTTTACACTCAGAAACTCACTCTGACTTTGTTCTATTTTGGTCATTTAAACTGATTTTAAAGATCATATTGCCCTTATATTTTGCTCCACAAGCCTTCATTTTGTTGTTGACTAAAAGCTATAAAAATCTGACCAAGGTATTCAGCCCAGTTTCCTGGCTGATAGACCATGTTTCATTCATTCACTCATTCATTCACCCACAGCTGAGTTGAACTCAGAACTACATATTGATTTTATCTCACTACCAAATTATCATCTAACACCAGCAGCTGCCATTGAAAACAACCCAGGACCTACCCTAGCCCACCTCAGGGCCTTTGCACTTGCTGCTTCCTCTGCTTGGAATACACTTCCTGCAGATCTTCACCCGGCTCCCTCCATCACTGCATTCCAGCCTCTGCCAAATGCCAGTTCGTCAAAGAGCCTTCCTTGACCTCCCCATCTAAAACAGTCTGCCCATCCTCCATTCCATCTGCCTTTTGTGATCCTGTTCTTTCTTCGTAATATTTATTACCATCTGAACCAAGACATTTATTATTTACTTATTTATTGTCTTTCTCCCCCAGGAGAGTGGAAATTACATGAGGGGAGATAGTTTATCTACCTTGCTCGTTACTGTATCTGTGGTGCCCAAAATAGCCCCTGGGAGATAGCAGGCAATATTTTTTTGAATAAACAAAGAATGAATGAAAACAAATTCTCTTCTCCAGCCTCTTTTTTATAAAATAAAACCTTTCCAGGGAAAGATTACATAGGCAAAGGCCTGGAAACTGGGAGATCTACAGCTTCTATCCCATGAGAAAGTCTCTATGTTGCCTGTGGATCAAGGAACTCTCTACCTCAAAAACCTGCAGTGGCTCCCTATTGCTTCAAAAGAGGACAGTTGTCCATGAGAGCTTAGAGCTTGGGTGAAGACTGTTAAAATAATCTGATAGTGACATTCAGTGTGGGTGTGTACACATATATTTCTCTCACACACATTTACTGTGTGCTTGCTATATGTCAGTCACTCTGCTAAAAAAATACAAAGTTGTGGTTCCATCCCAATCCACCATAATTTGGGCAGTGGTGGTGGTGGCAGCATGCACAGGGAGGTCATAAGTGACTGAGAGGGAGGGACTTGTCAATAACATGTAAGTATAACAAATGCCAGGAGATAGTTCTACCCAGGCAGGCAGGAAAGAAGAATCAGTCCCTTTACTTGGATATAGATGGAAGTCCAGAAAACTTCCTAAGGGAGATGCATTTCACCTGAATCTTGATGCACAGGAGTTCACCGGGCAAACTGGAGCGGGGAGGGTGGGGGCAGGATGAGAGCATTCCAGGCAGAAGATATGGCTAAGCAGAGGCCTGGAAGGATGACACATTCTGGAACTCCAGGTGATAAAGTCGGTTTGAAGCATGGACCCTGAGCTAAGGAGTGGTGAGAGACCAAACTGAGAGGCAAGTGGGGTTGTTAGACAAAAGACACCGCACTTGGAGCTAGCCAGTCAAACCTAAGTTCAAGTGCTGACCGTGTCACCAGCAATTCACTCCTCTCTGGGCTCGACTTCCCGGGAAGGAAAGGATCAGGAGGTGGGGGGCACCGTCAGCAGCTCTCCACTGGGGTGGGTGGAGGTGAGGAGCTAGAACCCTGGAGAGGCTTACTGTGTTTAAAAACAAAATACTGAAAATGGGACTTCCCTGGCGGTCCAGTGGTTTAAGACTGTGCTTCTAATGCAGGGGGTGTGGGTTCGATCCCTGGTGGGGGAACTAAGATCCCACATGCCACAGAGCACAGTCAAAAAGGTAAAAAATAAGTAAATAAATAATACTGAAAAGGCTGTCCCTATGCTTTGTTTTGAATCACGATATTTAAATTATTTTGAATTTGAAACTCATTCAAAAAGCGTGTGAGGCTTTTGCGTTTATCTAGGGTGACCTGGATTTCACAAAGAGGCAGAGAAACCCTGGCTGAGGTGATCTTGAAGTCCCCTCTGATTCTCGCCTCCAGGTCTAAGATGACTGACAGCCAGGCATACAGGAAAAAGCAGAGTGGTGCAGTGAATCAGCCGCTGAACTTGGAGTCAGACCCAAATTTCAACTCACACTATACCACTTACTCCCTGGTGAGATAGGCAAGTTAATGAACTTCTTGAAGTGTCCATTTCTTCCTCTATAACATGATATTTTCCTCACATGCTTATTGTGCAGCTTATTTGAAATAATGGACTTACAAGCAACTAGCACATAGTAGGTGCTCAATGAAAATCAGTTGAGTGGAAAGTCTTCAACGCTCTCTCTGCATCCCGGTCTCTAATCATAATGGCTTCTCTTTGAGTGCCTACCATGTGCTGAACGCGCTCCACGAGCTATCCCATGTTCAAAGAGAAACTCACAACTTAATACTTTGTCCTCAATTGAGCTCATTGCATTGTCTAAAGGTGGTTTAACCCTCAGAATACAGCCACGATGGATGATAGGAATGTAGGGTATGCTGCCTGGAACCAGACCAGGCTTCAAATCTTTTAAAATTTAAAGCTGTTTTGTATTACTCTGGAAACCTACCCACTGCACGTTTTTATTTCCAACCGTTAAGCATTTTTCTTTCTTGCTTTCCACATTTAACTCAAGGCTTCAAATGCAAAAGCCAAGCTTGAAATGATCATACCATTTAAGCAATGAATGTAACGACAGCTTACACTTGCATCGCAGGAAGATCTACATTCTCTATTTAATAGCTTTAGCCATTTACAGCAAGAGTTATCACAGGCACCCCAAAGAGGGAGGGTTGGAGAGGGAGGTTTCTGCACCTTTCATTAAAGATGTCATAGTCATAGCTGTTTTGGAAATGATTAAGTGATAAATACAGTAAATTCATCTTCCGTTCTGGGAACCCCACGTCGCAGACAGTAATTCTCAGAGGCAGAAGCAATCATTATTATTAAAAGGTCTAAACCTTAAGTGTGTGCACTTTCAATCTGTTGAACTGGAAGATCACTAAGTACAGGGAAGGAGGAACTCGTATGGTATGTGGAGCACCTGCTAGATACAAAGTGCCCTATCACCTAAAACATCTAAGGTCCACCCTCCAAGTAAAGACTTGTAACTAGACCCCAAAAATACAGGAAGAGGGAAATTAGCAATGTTGAATACCTCCCGAGTACAAGGTGCACACAGTGGGTATATAAAATATGATAAAGTGCATGCAATGCTTAAGCACATAGAAGGAATGCCAGCAAACTCAGAAAGGAGATCCTGCCTTTTGTTGAGGAGGTGGCTGTGTGACGTTATTCCTGGCTGCATCCCCAGACCTAGCATAGTGCCTGGTACATCTGGTAGGGGTTAGGAACATGGAGTAGAAAGCCAGATTTTGTGGCTTTGTGCAAATCCTACTTAGTAGCTGTGTGACCTTAGGTAATCATTTAACCTCTCTGTGTCTCGGTTTCCTACTTGTGAAACGGAAAACAGTAATACCTCTCTCACACTGTAATTGTAGGATTAAACGCACTAATAAGTGCAAAGTGCTTAAGACATTGCTGGCAAATAACGAGTTGCAAACATAACCACGTGTGGACTTGCCAGATGCTGGGGAGGCCCTCTGTCCTCACCCCCACCCTGTTATGGAAAGTGTAATGAAGCTCCCTTTTCCAGGTGGGGGAACTGAAGAAAGTCCATCTGCCCAGGTCATCCAGTTCTGAATTGGCCTGAGATTCCCACCGGGGCCCGCCTAACAATAATAGTAAAACAGCATTTAATTAGTTTTTTAAATGTTCTAGGCCTTTACAGATAGGCACACATTTACTTCTCACAGCAATTATATGAGGTAAGAGTCGCTAACTCCCATTCTACAGATGCAGAAACAGAGAGCTTAAGTAATTTTCTCAAGACTTTAGAGTTAGCAAATTATCAGGGGCGGATTTAAGGCCAAGCCTAAGAACCTGACTGTCCCCACGCGCAAGGAGAGGGCCGCCGGTCCCAGAGGCCTGAGGTTGGGCGGACTGGCCAGAGGTCCGGGCGTATCTTTCAGCCCCTGCCGAGAGCAGGGGTTTGGGGCGGGGGTTCTCAGGTCCCGAATGGGTCCCGCGGGCCTGGGGCGGGGGCGTGGCCTGCGGCGCCCGCGGCCTGCGCAGGGCTGGACCGCAGAGAGCTGCCGGGGCAGGGCGCCTCCCGCGTGCTCGTGCCGCGGGAATCCCGGCGGCGGCCCCGCCTGCGTGGACGCCTGGGCTCTCGACCCGCCGCCCTCCCGGGCCCGTCGCCCGCGCGTCCCTTTCGCTTTTAGCCCCAGCCGCGCTGATCGCCTGCGATGACTCAGAATCGTCCGCACTTGGTTAACAGAGCGACAAAGATCGGCAGTGGCTGTCCGAGGATACCTATTTACAAACAGGACCCGCGCCCCCCACCGAAAGCACCCCAGGCCGAGAGCCCGGAAGTCTCGGTTCTCCTCCCGCTCTGCCTCTCGCCCTCAGTGGGACTGGTTTCAGGCCTCAGTTTGCCCATCTGTGTAATTGACGTCAACAATGTTTCTGGACAATAGAACAAAAGGTGTGCGTTGTGGAAACAGCCTGAAATTTCTTTGAAGTCTCCTATTTTCAGCTACCATAATTCTGAAAATTATATTCTTCTCCATCGTTATCTGTTTTAACAAATCTATATAATTTTTAATTTAAAAAAGAGTAAAATTGTCACCCAGGAAAAATAGTCTGTTATTTATCTTGTGGTTCGAGTTCTCCTGTTTGAGACACAGGAGGAAGCTCTGGAAGGCCCTTTCAACTCCCTTTGATCTGTTAATCTGATTCGTTGTGGCTATTTTTTTTTTTTTCTTCCCACCTTTACGGTCTCACTGGTGACCAGTGAGGTGGGGAAAAGACTAGGTTTTGCAACCAGAATTCGGTTAGAATTTCTTGGTCTGCCTTTTTTTTTTTTTTGCCTATGGGACCTCGGTCAAGCCACTTACACTTGCTGAGCCTCGGTCTCCCGTCTATAAAATGGGGAGAATACTCGCAGCGTCGCTGGGAGGATTCGGGATGATGTTTGTCAAGGGCCTGACACGTGCTGGGTGACCCATGGAAGAAGGTGCTAGCGGGTGGGGACTCTCACGGTCTAAGCCTGGATTTCTTCGCTCTGCTCCTTCTGGGGGCCCCGGAGCACCGCCCTTGCGCTCAGGGCTGGGCGTGGCTGGCTCCCAGTCTCCCCGAGGCCCACCTGCTGCGGTTGCACCGGTTCCCGCCTCCCCCATCAGCCGGCTCCCGGTGGCAACCTGCAGGCGGAAGGCCAGGCTTTATTTACACAAAAGCAGCCGGTGGAAGCTGGCCTTGTATGGAAGAAAGAACGCTGGCGGGCCGGGAACGTCGCCGGGGGAGGCAGTAAGAAGCCTTCGCCTGATAGGAATCTGTGAATAAATAAATAACGTGAATCAAAGAATGCACTGAAATGCCCTCCTAGGATCACAGAAACACGACCCAAAGGCGGCCTTCGGAATCCTCCCACACACACCCCATCCTATCTGATAGTTTGGCAAAGAGGTTCAAATGATTCTCGAGTTATTACCAAGCCAGGGCACCTGCCACCCAGACCCCACCGTCCTATGGTCGCCTATGGGGCGCGACTTCTGGGTTGGGAGTGAGATCTGGGTTTGAAACAAAGAAGGGAAAGGGAACCCCGCTTTATGGGCACCTACTCATGTGCTAGGCAATGTTCCTATGTGATTTCATTGACTCCTCACACCACGCTTAGAGGGAGGGAATCCCCATTTTTCATCTGGCCAAATCTGGCTCAGGTAGGCAGGGGTAGTCTCTTGCCCCAGAACACAAAAGCCGGTAGATGGGACAGCTGGATTCAAATACAACTCTGTCCCTGGTTCTTTCCACCCAATCGTGCTGCCCGGGAAGGCGCAGGGGTAAAGCGCAAAATGCGCGGTTACAACGTCAGGACAGTGGCGTGACGACCCAGCTGTTGTTTCTGAGCGCCGCCTCTTCCCTCTTTTTCCTTCCCCTACCTACAGGATGTCCAAAGCCTCTTCCAGTTCTACCTATCAGCTGATTCGCTGCTGCCGCGCCCGCTCGCCTGATTTACCAGCCGGAAGTCGCACGCCGGGTGACCGCTGACCTAGAGCCTCTAGTCTTATCATTGCCAAAGCCAACGTCGCCCTGGAGGACACACAGGTGCGCCCAGGGCGCGCATTTCTCCGGCCTCCGCCCTAGTCACGGGGCTGCATCCGGTCCGGGAGCAATGGAAACTGGCCCAGCCGCCCCTTTCCCAGCAGGGCCCCGCCCGCGCCCACCCTGCGGTGGCCCAGAACAGGTTTCTTCACTTTCCCTGGCCCAGCTCCTGCCGTGGTGGGTCGGGGCTGGCGGCGAGGAAGGGAAGCTGGTTGCTCAATGTGCCTGAGGATTGTTCTGGTTCTCAGGCGACTTGTGGACGAGCCATCAGTCAGGTGGACCCAACTCAAGACACCTGGCACGTACAGTGTCTTGCACACCGAGGTCTACCCAACAAACCCTTAGGGTTCGTCATGTGACATGCAGGCCCCTTGCTCTGCTCACGGCCGGCCAGCATCAGGTCCCAAGGAGAAGGTGAGCAGAATGGGATGAGTCACCCAGCCCTCTGGGTCCATCCAGCAGTGGGGGGTTGTGGGAGTCCAGTGTCAGCCTTGGCCTGGGGGTGGCACACTGACCTGTCACTGGCCCTCCATCAGTATGCGCCCAATGACCCTAGGGGACTTTCCCAGAAGCCCCAGCTCCTTTGCTTTAGACCTCTTGGTCAAGAGGAAAGCTTGGACAGAAAATCCAGGCAAAGGACAGAATTTATTCACACATATTTATCAAGTGTCAGGTACTCTGCTGGGCCCTAGGGAGACCACCATGACCCAGACACAGAGCCTGCCCTCACCAGTCCCAGCCTAATGAGTCAGACAGGCAACAGGTCATTTTAACGCCCGGCAAGGAACCATTTCCTGGAGTGCATCTGGGAGAAGACCTGAGTTGGTTAGAGGTGGGGTCAGGAAGCATTAGGAAAAACTTTCCCAGGCTTTGAACACTGCCCTTTTCCTTCCTTCTTCCATCTTTCTTCCACATTTCTGGAGTACCCGCATCATGCTGAGAGCTCAAGGAGCAGTTGGTGGTTCTCAAGGGACAGCAGTTTATGGTATCATGGTGTAGTGTTTAAAACATCAGGGCTCTGGCTACAGCCACTTACTTTGTGCCCCTGAATGATTTGCATAATTTCTCTGAACTCTGCTTTCTTTCTCTGTAAAATAGGGATAAGGATAATACCAGCTTCATAGAACAAGGCTGGCCCACAGTAGCTATTAGTGAAATCTATCGTGTTACTTTGTTGTTTGTGGTTCACATACTTTTTCCAGTCCGCACGACAACCACCCCCCACCCCCAATGTGGCAGCACAAGTCACTTCATACCCATTTTACAGATGAGGAAGCTGATTTGGACAAATTAACAGGATGGCTCATGCCTGGTAAGTTTTCAAGACCAGGACCGTGAGGAGGAGAGGCCTCCTGAAATAGGGGAGATATTCTGACCTTCACCTGCCCTCCCTGAAGCCCCAGATGACTGGTTAAGACTGAACTGTCTGGGGAACTTCCTTTGACCTAGATCCTGTCAGCTCTACCTGAACACCAGCCAGAAAATGCAGGCAGCCACACCCTCAGCGTTCTTGCCCCAACCTGCACTGCATGCCGGGGATTGTGCTTTCAGGGACTATTTTTTAAAAGGGGGGAATATATGATAATTGGACACCTATTGTGTGCCAGACCCTACACCAGGCATGCTCATGAGGGTTAGTTCATCTTCTGTGAGCCATCTTATGTGGTCAGGGAAAGGAAGAGGAAAGAGTCAACTTATCCCAATAATAATCATGTGTCCATAATAAAACTTGACACATGCACATTCAGCCTAAGTGTTCTTTCTAAAGTGCAAATGTAATGATGTTACTCCAACTCTCTTGCTTAAAATCTCTCAGTGGTCTCCTACTGCCTTTACAGAGTCCACACTGAGGAAAGGCAGACTCAGCTAGCCACATTATCACATCTGCTGTGCCCTAGCCTTTGTATATGCAGTTCCTTCTTCCTGGAATGCCCTTCCCAGCTCGTCACTTCCTTTCCTACTTTTATGTGGTTAAATACTATTCATCCTTCAGCTCTCAGCTTTAGATGTCACCTCCTCCAGGAAGCCTTCCACTCAGACAGGGCTAAGCCTGACTACACTCTACTGTAAGTATCTGTTTAACAGTCTGTCCCACTAGATGGTGAGCTCCTTAGGGTCAGGGACTGTGTCCTATTCCTGTGTCCTCAGCACCAAGCATGATGTGGCTCATAGCAGGCATACAATAAATATTTAATGGATGGATGAGAAAAGGTTGAGCATGAAGATTATCTCCATTTAACAGAGGAGAAAACCAAGTCTCAAAGAGGGCAAAAATACCTATTTCAGGTCAGACATCTGGCTAGTGGGTGAGTTACGCTAGAGCTAAATCCCTCTAAATCCCATCTTGTTTCACTATCTTACTTACACTGAAGATAATACAACCTCCTTCTAAGTTGTCTCATTGAAGTTGTTTCTAGCGCTGTCTTTTCCATATTGCACAGAAAGAGATCCTGGGTCCTGATAATGGAATATATATGAATACCAATCACCAAGTCTGTAGTTAGTCACAGCTACTGATTTTAGGTGCCTGAGACAGATTACATCTCATAACATCTTAGAGAAGCCAACATTGTGATGTCTACTTAGCAGATGAGGAAGCTGGTTCAGAGAGGTTAAGTGATTTGCCCACATGTTCCACAGCCTTCAAACCCAAGTCAGTCTCCAACTCCTAAGCCCAGGTTCTTTCCGCCTCCCCAGACAGCCTCCTGACCATGGCTCTAGAGCCAGCTCTCATGTGGCCTTAGGCACCAACTGGGCCCGAGTTCTCTCTCGACAGGATACAGATGAGACTCCATAACTTCGAGGGATCCTCTGGGCTTGGCCCAAATGTCATCCTAACACTGGCCTTTTTCTCTGGCCACTCTTCTCTTCTCCCTTGGATTCCAGCATCTGCACTGGCTTCAACTCTGGGGAAAAGCCAGGGCATGGGAAGCTGTCGTTGTTCCTTGTTCCCAGTAAATGGCTCCCTTGGGAACTGGGCAGGTAGGGACAGATCCTCCTGTTCTCAGGTGTCTCAACAAACAAACTATTTAGTAATTACACACACCCTTGGCCGGAGCACCCACGACCTTTCCTGACTCCTAGGAATTGCTCCTCAACTCTAGGGTCACCCCAAGAGCTTCCCTAAGGTGCTTGCATTGATTTATTTGTTCAATGAATATTTGCCCATCTATTACTACTGTTACATTGCTCTTTCAGCCAACAGTGTTCCCCTTGGAGCCCCGGCACTTCTTCAACTATCTGAGATGAGGAAGCTCCCCCAAACTATCCCATACTAGACAAGAAGCTCCATGCCGGGCCGGGCTGCAACTGTTTTGTCACTCTATACCCATCACCTAGCACTGTGCCTGACACACGGCTGTCCTTTAATAAATGTTTGTTGAACAACTGAATAGCTGAATATTAAAAGCTCCATTCATCTCTTAAAAGTTAATCCTCCACTTAGAGATAGGAATCATGGCATGTTAGATCAATAGAGACCACAGAGGAAGTAAAACTTACTCTAAACCCCTCATTCTGCAGAAAAGGAGACCCTGAGAAAGGAGATACAGAGTCCAGGGCAGATCTAAAGGACAACTCAGGCCTCCTGACTTTTGCCTCAGCGTCTTCTCTGCATTGGGACCCTCCTCCCAAACCATAAACATATTCTTCTCTAATTCTCACAGCACCCACCTGGAGCGGACAGCGGGGAAGGGCAAATGGCAGAGGAGGAAAGTGGGGCTCAGAGAGGTGAGTGGAGTATCCCCAAGGTCACACAGCCAGAATCCTGGGCTTTCCCCACCACAGCCCGTGCTCAGAGCTCATTCTCCCCCATTGCTTCTCCCCACTGCTCTCTGCTTTTATGAGCCTTGAAAGAGCTTTGAAAAGACAGCCTCTAGGGTTTCAAGAACTTTCATCTTTATTATTCATCTTGCTTCTGGAAGATTTGGTCAATCTGTGTGCCCAGTACAAAAAATTAAGACCATTCAGGTATTCAAAATTGTCATCTACTCTTAAAGGGGGCTGGTGGCCCAAATGCTTGTCTCAGAAGTCAAATGTTCTCAAGTGACACAGAGGACATCTTCTACTTTCTATGGGGGGCATGGTGAGTGGGGACCAGGGGGGCTTTGGGAGACTATTAGAGCCCATCACAAATCTGAGGTCCCTTTGGACCCTGAGCACACCAGCTCTCTCTGACCACAGGCTCATCCAGGCCACAGGTCCTGCCTTGCCAGTCATGGCTGATGCTACCTCGGCAACCACATAACTATGGTGATGGTGGGGAAGGTCTTGAAAGGAGGCCAGTGCCTTAGGAAAAAAAAAGAAGAAGAAGAAGAGGTGTCAAATGAGCTAGGATGGCCATTGTTGTACCCTCTAGACCTCACACTCAAGTGACCTGGCGTGAAGATTCTTAGCTCTGGGACGAAACAGCCCAGTTACTCAGGAATGAAAAGATAAAGCACTTCTTTCCCTAAAAGATCAGGAGCAGAGTGAGTATGCCAGCATACTGGTTCATGAATTCGAGATCATTTAAAACGTTATTGAAAAATAAAATGGCCCACCAATAACTTTAAACTGCCAGTGTAGCCTGTTGTTTGGACAGCACCAGACAGGAGCCCCTGTTCTGCTCCACCCCAGTTGAGTGACCTCGGACAAATGGCCCCAGCTTCCTGAATCTGTCTCCTGGGCTGCACAGGGGCACTAATGGTGTCCCCTTGGCAGGGTTTGTGGGAGTTAAGTGATATCACAGATGTAAAGTGCCCAGCACCATGCCTGGCACATAATGGGTGCTAAACAAATATTAGTTCCTTTTTTAAAAAAAAGAATGGGAAATGAATTGTGCTTTGGAAAGAGAACAGTCATGGAAAAACCCAGGGGCCCCCCAACAAAGTGAAGTTCTACTGGGGCTACGCAGAGCCGCTTCCCATTGGTTTGTTTAAGGACCAGCCCTCACTGTGTGTCTGGCCTCCCATGCAGTGGGCTTGTGTGCTTCCTTTTCTCTTCTCCTTGAGCCAGGCTTTGCCAGCAAAATAATGCAGTTAGACACTCAAAACGCAATTGTTACGACTCACCCAGCAGGCACGTTGACATGCCTGTTGACATGTGCACACAAATACTAAAAATGCATGCAATGCGATGCAGCCCGATAAAACGTGTGGCGCCCTTCCACGTACATTCAGTGACACGGTAGAGCAGACTGCAAAGAGCAGGAACTTTGGAGCTGGATGAATGGGGGTTCAAAGCTGTTTCCTTCTTTTAATAGTGGTAGGATCCGGAGCACGTCTCTGGGCATCTCAGCCCCCCTCATCCGAAACATGGTAATTAGAATACTCAGCTTTTGGTGTTATTGCAAGGATCATATAAGATCATAATGTATATAAAAGAATGGTCTGATATGCAATAGATGCTTAAAGGTATCTGTTGCAGAAATGCCAAGAATCTGAAAAGGGAAGAGAGAGGGAGAGTCTAGTGCTCACCTTCTTTATGGTCTTTTACCGAATGGTCTCTTCTGTTTCTCAACTCCTTAGGGGCTTTTTGCCTCTTAACAGCAAGACCTTGACCTTAGCTGACTCTGCTCTCTTATGGACCTGTTTCCATTTTGCCTCAACAAATAACTCTCTGAGTGTGAATACTATGTTTCCCTTCTGTGTCTCCCCACCTCCCACCCACGATCCCAAATGCCCTGTGCAGAGCTGGGGACAATACATCCTCAGCAAAGGCTGGGAAAGGAGCATCGGATTTATCTTCACCCTCAAACCTCTTTCCATGGCCCAAACTCCCTGCCCTCTTCCCTCTGCCTGTTTGAGCCTGGTTGAGTGAGAAGGACAATAGTGAGCAAGAAGGTGGGACTAAAGAAGGGTACAGGAGTGACAGTCCAGATCTGGAATAGGTATTTTGGAATGGGAAACAGACAAACAAAAAGTGCTGCCAAAAGAGTAACTCTCCTCCTCCCCTCCTCGTTTATCTGAAACACTGTCAGGTGGAGAAGGAAGAAGGTAAAGTGAAGAAATCCAGTTCTGAGACAGATTCGAATTTGAGAATCACACAAGCACTTTTTTTTGCATAATGCAGAGAGCTTTCCCCACCTTTGTCCTGTTTCACCTTCACACCATCTTGTTGAGGCAGATACTGTTAGTCCATTCTACAGATGGTAAAACTGAGGATAAGGGAAGTATAGCCATTCGCCTGAGATCACACAGCAGAGAAATACTAGATATGGGGCTCAAAACTAAGTCTTCCTATTCCAGATCCCAGCAACTTCCTGTTATGAGGGTCATTTCTCCACAGGACAAACAAGAGTAATTGTGAGTCATTGGCCCATCTTGAACTCTACTCTCCCTTTGCTCTGACAATCCAACGACCTAAGTGGTGTACACACAGGGCTATTCACTTATGCATCAAGCTGCACTCTTATAACGTGTGCACTTTTCGGTGTATATGTTATACTTCTTTTTAAAAAAACACACACATAACATAATAAATACAATTTTTAGATCTACTGGAAAATCACTTTTCACTACAGGCTTTCTCTACTTTTTATTTTTAATAGGCAGATCTGGTCATGCCTAGCTCTCCACTCCTCTCCAGATGGCTCACAGCACCCTATACAATCTGACCCCTTGCCTGCCTCACTAGCCCACCACCCCCTACTTTGTGGAGGACCCACAGAGGTTGGGCTTTCTTTCTTTCTTCCTAGAACTCCTCCCACTTTGGGCGTGGCTGGCTCCTACTCCCTCATCCTTCAGGTGAGACAATCCTTCCCCCTCTGGGAAGACTTCTCTGACCACCACCCCTCCGGAGCTGTAACCCAAACTTTCTGCTAAGCCCCCAAAGCTTCAGCGCCCACCTCCTCCAAGCCCTACCACGCTGAGCTGGAAATGCCCGTTACTCTCTCCCTATACCACGCCTTTCCAACCCCTCCCACCCCCATCAGTCTGTGAATGCCTTATCATTTCTGCTTCCCTGCATGCAGCTCAGCAAGGGTTCAGCAATGTTTCTGGATCAAAGAATGAATGAATCACACCCCCTACTCACCTTCCAGGAGGGGTTGTTTTACTCTTTACTTGAGACTCCGGTTGCTCAGCTGTGCATATTGTGTCCCTTTGCCTAACTGAAATTCCCGGAGGGCACTGTAGTAGGTCGAACTGTGTCCCTCCCCCACCCCCAAAAGATACGTCCAACCCTGAGTATTTGGGAATATGATCCTATTGGAAATAGGGTTTTTGCAGATAGAACTAAGTTGAGGATGCCGAGATGAGATCATTTTGGATTTAGGGTCAGCCCTAAATCCAATGACTAGTGGATGATAGCAGAAAGAAGAGGGAGATTTGAGACACACAGATACCCAGAGGCGAAGGCCAGGCAAAGGTGGAGGCGGAGATTGGAGAGATGCTGCCGAAAGCCAAGTGTTATCAGGAGTCACAGGAAGCTGGAGGAGGTAAAGAACGGATCCTCCCTTAGAGCCTTCAGAGGGAGTGTGGCCCCGCTGACACCTTGAGTTTGGATTTCTTGACCTCTAGAATTGTGCGGGAAGAAGTTTCTGTTGTTTGAAGCCAGCAAGCTTGTGGCATTTGTTACAGCAGCCCTATCAAACTAAGAGGAGCAAAACTGTGCTTGTGTGCCTTGATATCCCACCCCCCCCCACCTGCCTGCCCCAGAATCTTCTACCCCACCATGCAAACAGTGAGACCTCCATGAAAGCCTTATGAAGTACTGATTCTGAAAGGCCTTGCCTCCATTTTTAGCTGGGTTGTCTATCCTAAAGGTTGACCAAAGCCAAAGAAAGGATATCAAAACATCACAGTCATAAATTTAAAAAAAATAAAAATAAAAATAAGGAAAAAGAATATCACAGTCGTGTAAATCAGTAGGCATGGAAGGCACTAGCATTACTGCGGGCTACCGCTCTACCCGGGTGTTGCATTTTGCCATCTTTCATTCAACACATAGTATTGAGTACGTGTTGTCAAGGCCCATTCTACAGAGGAGGACACTGAGGGTTAGGGAGGTGAGTTAACCTGCGTGAGATCTCACAGTGAGTAAGTGGTGGCGTTGGGACTGGAACCCTGGACGCCCAGTGTGACTCTGCCCTTTACTAAGCTACCATACTTTACGACAGGAACAGAATCAGGAAAGGGAGGGTGAAGGCAGGGAGAGGCCAGGTGGAAAAGAGTGATTCAGTGCTAGCAGACTTTGTATTTTTGCTTTCATAGTCTGGGAACAATTAGGTAGCACACCTCCAACTTTCAGTTTGTTGTGGTGGTACTAAATATAAACCAGGAGTGATCTTTATCTGTGATCGATACCTATTTATGTGAGCAAAATTCATCATATGGCAAAACTGCCATGGGAATTCCAGACAACATTGCAACTATGGCACGAAGCAGTGTGAAAGCAGGCATGTCACTGCCACAGATGAAACAGCGTTGGTCTTCAAGGCACATATGTGAAGGGGGTGGGCCCCTAAAAGACCACCTGATTCTCCTCTTCACTGCTCATCACTTTGGCTTGGGTAAAATAAATACTGGTCAGTGAGCCATCAGGGCTGGAGTGTCTATGGAGGCTCTTTCCTGCCATTTCATACAGAGGCAACACACATTCATGTATTCAGCAAATATTAATTGAGCACCTACTATGTGCCAGGCTCTGGGGATGCAGCATAAAACAAAACAAAGTCTGCTCTCATACAGCTTAGCTTCCATTGTGAGGAGAGAGGCAATCAAAAGGAAAGGAATAATATAGAATCTGTCAGTGAGAAGAAAAACGAAATGGAGGATTGAGAGTGATTGGCGGTGTTATTTTATGTAAGGTCATCAAGGAAGGCCTTTCTGATAAGGTGACATGTGGGCAGAGGCCTGAGGAAGTGAGAATGAACTCTACAGATATTTGGAGGGAGAGGGAACTGCACGTACAAAGGACGCAAAGCTGGAACGTGCTTGGAAAGTTCCAATAACAGTCAGGAAGCCTTTGAGGCTGGAGCAGAGTTAGAGAGAGCGCGCTAGGAAGCCGGGTCAGAGAGTTCGCCAGAAAATAGTTCACACAGAGCCTTGCGGGCCATGGTGAGGGCCACAGACTGCTCTGTGTGTGATGAGAATACTGGAAGGAGTGGCACAGAGGAGTAGCAAGGTCTGGGTCAGGTTGATGGAAGGACACCCTGTGTGAAGAATAAATCATAGAGTGCTGGATGGAGGGGAGGATGGACGACGCCAGGGAGAGAGCTGCTGTGACAATCCAGGGACCAGGTGACCCTGGACAGAGGGGCTGAGTCACAGTAGACGGAGGCTGACCTAAAAAGAAAAAGAAAGGGGACGGATAGGGAAGGGAGGGAAATAAAGGAAAAGGGTGGGAAGGAGAAAATAAAAATGGAGTGTGAGAGAAAAGAATGTGTTTTACAAATCGAACAAGAACTTAGTCATCCATCCTTGAATGTCATCAGCCTCTAGGATGAAAAAAAAGGGAAATGGATACCTCCAATGTGCTATCCTAGGTACTAGGTCTTCATAGGTCCCGCCTCATCACGTGACAATCGTTTGAGGTAGGAATAATGAGCCTCTATTTCATAGATGAGGAATCTGAGGCCCAGAAAAGTTAAGTAATTTATCCAAGGCCACACAGCCAATATGGGAGTGCTAGAATCAAAGCTGAGGGATTATGTAAGTCCAAAGCCTGCTCTTTCCAAACCTCATTCTGGCTGGGTGCAGAGAAGTGTACAGACATAGTCCCTGCCCTCAAAAACCTCCCTGAGGTCAGAACTGTTTTAACCCCTATTTTTAGAAATGGGAAAATTGATGCCCAGAGAGGTTAAGTGACTTGCCTAAGTCACAACAGCTGTTAAGTGGCAGAGCTAAGATTCAAACTCTGGTCTAGCTCCAGATATCTTAACCACTACTCGGTGTCATTATATAATGTAATTGTTTTGAATATTAGTAAAATATATTTTTAAACCTCATTTACAGCTAGATGGTAGGTAATAAAGGAACCAAATCATCTAAGTCCACCAGTACCTCAAGACTTCCTGAAGAACACACACACACACACACACACACAGACACACACACACACACACACGCACATACACACACATGCACATACACACATTTATTGACATATAATATGGACACACCCATAACGTGCATGCATATATAACATTCCAAAGTCAACTACTTCCTAAATTAGCCTCTGTTATCTGGGTTTCTGGGGAAGTTAAGTCATTCAGCCAATTATGATGAATTGCCAAAATCACCTAGTCCATTCACAAGAAGTACATGGATGTAGTCTTCAAAATTACTTCTTAAAAAGTCAACTGGAAAATTCTGTTAACATTTCCTTGAGAAGCTCGGGGAAGAGATGGGAGTTGGAAGGTTGAAATGTCAAATATTCATCCTCTAGCAATGGAGGACTCTGCAAAACACCGATTCCCAATGCCTTGCTTCCTCTCTGTTTGAAATACAGACTCAACCCTGCTGGTGTGTAATTCAATTCCAAGCATCAGAAGCAAGTCTCCTGTTGAGTGGTGCTATAGTGTAGGGAAATGTGTGGAGGCTAAATTTGTCCTCCGACAATGCTCAGTTCTAAACCAATATCCAGCTATGTGACCTCAAGCAGGTGACTGGGTTCCCTTAGAAACAAAATAAGGATAATATAATACCCACCTCTAAGCTGTCATGAGGATTATAAAAGATCCCTTAAAGTGTCAAGCACACAGTTGATGCTGATGGAGTGTCAAAGTTCAGTGTCTTGACCTCTTCCCTACAAGGTAGAAAGTCACTAACTTCCGACCAGTAGAACCTATAATTACTATCTTTGGCCACCACAGGAAGGAGTTTAAAAAAAAAAAAAAAGTTAGATATTTTCACGCAGAAAGGCAGGCCCAGGCATCATTACCACATTGCTAGGTGTTGTTAAACCACCCACCTAGCCGCAGAGTGGGCAGCAATTAATGTAATTAGCATAGTGATGAGTGTCCTCTGCAGCAATAAATAGCTCAGCCCTGTAGAACTTGACAGACCTGCTGCTCCCACAAGGCTCCTGACCCTGTAGGTCCACTTGTGGAGCAGTGTAGTGTAGTTTTGTGGAAAGAGACCAACCAGCTTTGACTCAGAAACAGACGTAAATCCTGTCTTTGCCAATTCCTAGCTGTGTGACTGAGGGCAAGCCGTGTCACCTCTCTGAGCCTTAGTTTCCCTTATCTATAAAATGGGGTTAATGATATTTTCATAGGGTTGTTAGAGTTATCTTTACCATCATTATCATCATCACCACCACCACCATCATCAATATCGCAGAAAACCCCAAGCCAGGCTGATGCTGAATTAGTGGCAAAAGGGTGCAGGGTTCCAAGAAGACAGAAACATTGCTGGTACCTAGAGCTGGAGCAGCCCATTTCTTTTTCTCTGGCTAAATTCAGAGCATGTAGCACTGATCCAAGTGGCTTTAGGGAAACCACTGGAGTTTGGGATACAAAGGATATTGATACCCAGAAAAAAGGGTCGGGGGGAGAGAGAGGAAGTACTCTGATTTGATTAATTATTTAAGATAATGTTATAAATAATTACCACAAGTGTTATCAGCACTACTACTGCTTACACAAAACAAAAGCCACAGTAATCTGGCAGTCGGTAATAAAAGCAGGAAACCAGCTTATAACTTTGGATCTAGCAATTCCGTCCGAATTGACACCCTCACAAAAGAAGTCAAATGATCCAAAGGTTATTACATGTATGGATACATATGTTGAGGTTCTTGATAATCATTAAGAATTCAGTAATTCATCCAACAGTTGCTAAGTGCCTACTGGTGCCAGGAATAAAGACCTTGAGTGTGGGGAGATACACACACACAGTTAGGATTCATTGAAATGAAGGCTCTGAAAAGGTCTGTAAAGGAGAGTGAATCAAGAAGGGGGGATCAATAGGGAAAGTACTAAGCAAAACTGAAGCTGAATCCCTGAGGCTGACAAGGGAGAGAACCCCCGTGGATTCTTGGAAACATGCATATGAAATGGTGTTAAATGAAAGGAAACAAAGAGAAAAGAAAAATAATTACAGGATTCAGAGAATGTCAGAGCTAGAGAGGACCTCAGCGAACATCTAGTTCAGCAGTTCACAACCCCTTCCATGGAGTTCTTGTGACAAGTGAGGCTTACAAAGCCTAACAATCTAGGCAGAGAAAAATTAAGTTCTGGGTCATAGTAATAAAACTCTTCAGCTGCTAGTTGTCACTGCCACTGTTTTCTCCCCTACTGAGAAAGCTTTTTCAGTATACCAGAGACTATGGCTCCATTTAATAAAATGGAGATTGGGAGTGAACACTGCAGTTGAAAACCAGTGATCTGGCCCAAGCCTTCACACTGTCAGTGGAGAAGCTGAGGCCCCAAGTAACCCCTCTACCCCGTCACACGAGCACATACTTCTTGCTCAGCTGGTATCTGTTGAGTGAGTATTGGTGAAGGAAGAGGAAATGAGATGATGTAACCAAGGTTACCCAAACTGTATGTGGTTGGCAATATATACTGATTAAAACTTGGGCATCGGTAATGAATTTAGACCATGGCACATAGAAATGCATGCTCATTATGTCTCCTTTCTTTAATCTGCTCAAGTGTAACCTAAGAAATAAAACAATGGCCCAGCCAGCATGGCAGTGTAGAGGGAGTCACAGTAACAGCGTGAAAGGACATGGAGTTCTAGAATCCTGAGGATATGGGTGGTACCAGTGTTCAGACCCCAGCACTTGAAAGCCACCACTGAGGGCTCCCCATACAGTAGACACTGAAACTGAGCAACTGGGAACAAAGGATCTTTTAACAAGATTGGCCAGGTGCAGAGCCGGTAGGGGAAGGTCCTCAACACCTGATCACCTGATCACCAGTGATGGCTCTTTCCCACCTTTCCTCTGCCTGGAACACCCTTCCCATGCCACCCCCCTCCTGCGAGAGTCAGTGTTTATATCCTTTATATTGCAGCCCCTCTTCAGAGAGGCCCTTTCAGATCACCCTCTTTAAGAAGTTTCCCACTGTTAATCTTCTTTCAAACCAGAAGTGTACAGAGATCTTTCAGGTCCCCAGGCCCAACCACCTCCTGACTCCCCTGTCAGATAACATTTGCATAGTCTACTAGCTACAGAGTTAGATAGAACCACAGAGTTCCAGGTTATTCCTGGAATTTCATTCATAATACTTATAGCTTATCATGATTTTATATTCATGTGTTTATCATCTATAGACAGCAACTGTAATACTACTAATTACAGTTAATATTTATTGGGCACTTACTGCGTCAGGTACTATTCTAAGTCCTTTATATGTCAATTCATTTAATATTCATAACAAGCCCTTGAATTAGGTTCTATTATGAGCCTTATTTTACAGGTAAGGAAACAGATTTGGAGAGGAATTTGGCCATGTTCATATAGTGAGAAAAGGACAGAGCCAGATAACAGATCCAGGGAACGTGGCTCCAGAAGTTAAGCGCTTAACCTCTAGGCCACACAGAAGCACCGTGAGGGCAGATTCCAGGTCTTTCTTGCCCAACACTTCATCCTCAGGACCTTGTATAGTGCCTGGTATGGGATAGGGGCCCGATAAATATTTGTTGAAAGGAAGAAAGGAAGGCAGGAGGGCTGAGGAGGAGGATATACTGCTAGCCCTGTCGTGGTCTTCTCGCGGCTAAAGCAGGGCTGGGACCCACTGAGGAGTCCCTGCCTCAACTTGGGAGCAACAGGGATGCTGGACACAGAGCTGAATGAGACACTGTCCCTGTCCTTGGAAGGTGGGCGGAGGGGGCGGTGGTGCGCGCAGTGCCTCCATCCTCATCTCAAGGTGCCCAGTGTTTCGGATGCGCTCCGATGAGCCCCAGGACCCTTCAGTGAGTTTGGGGTTCTTCCTTACCTACAAAGGGAGGCTCAATTGTAATGCAGCTATTCTGTTCCGGGGCCCCTGTGTGGGTCTTCAGAGCCCATCAATGAATAAGACAGAGCCCTCTCTCAAGGAGCTCACAGGCTGGTGAGGGAAGAGGAAGCCTGAAACCAAGGAAAGGAGAAGAAATTAGACTGGTCAGACTGAGAAGAGAGGGAAGGGGCCACGGAGAGGAGGCTCACGTCTCTGAATGAATTCTACCTCTGGGAGTCTTTGCTTGTTTTGCTCACGGAGCCTGGGACCGGGGCACGGGCTCCTGGCTGAGAACTGCAACTCCCCCCATCTGCATGTGTGGACTGCTCCACGACAGTACATGATGCTGTGACCCGTGGTACTGGAAGACAAGGTAAGGCTGATAACTAGAGGAATGAGAGCGGCATAACATGCAAGCTGCTTTATTCCACACTGATTTCTCCCAGGATGTTAACACTGTGTCCCACCGAGAAGCAGCAGCCGAGCAGACACTACACTAACAGAGTGGAATGCGGTTGCCTCAGAGGCACCCAGTGCTCTGGGTACTGGACAGAATGCCCTTTCACCCTCCATCCTCTTGCTGGGCTGTTTGCCTACATACTCCTTGAGAGAGCTTACTGCATGGTGCGGTCCCATCTTTGAGCGTTTACCCTCGCCCCCATAACTTCAGCTGCCTTGCCTTCCTCATGCCTTCTGTCAAGCTGCCTTTGCCAGTGTTAAGGTAAAATCCTACATTTGCTGTAGTATGTATGTGTGGGTGTGGGTGTATTTATTTAGTCAAAATTTAACAGATCTTTTTAACTCTATTACTTTTATTAGGATATTTAGAGTTTTATCTTAGCAGTATGGTTACAATATTGTACAGGTTTTCGGTGGCCTGCCTTAACCCTATTTTTGCAGAAAGTCATGTTATTTTTAATGTACAACTCTGCAGAACACAGAGTGTTTCAGGAATGTACATGTCACATTACAGCAGAAATGCCTGTATCCGTGTACCAAAGGCTTTCCCATTAGTAATGATGTCATTCCTTCCAGAAGTTCTTGGAAGTAGGCATAAATGGCAACCATCACACTCATTTTCAGATGAGGAAACTGAAGCTCAGAGACGTTAAATGACTTACCCAAAAGGAGATAAGATAGGACTTGAATCCAAGTCTTCAACTCCAAGTCCATTTACCCAGTTTTCATTGTACCCACACACTTAGCACATTACCTAGCACCTGGTAGGCAATCAATCACTAAGTTATTCCATTTTATGGATTAAAATGCTGTTCCATTTTATGGATAAGAAACTGATGTTCAACAATTAAGAAAATTGCCCAACAGGACAGGAATAAAGATGCAGATGTAGAGAATGGACTTGAGGACACGGGGAGGGGGAAGGGGAAGCTGGGACGAAGTGAGAGAGCGGCATGGACATATATACACTACCAAATGTAAAACAGATAGCTAGTGGGAAGCAGCTGCATAGCACAGGGAGATCAGCTCGGTGTTTTGTGATCACCTAGAGGGGTGGGACAGGGAGGGTGGGAGGGAGACGCAAGAGGGAGGGGATATGGGGATATATGTATATGTATAGCTGATTCACTTTGTTATACAGCAGAAACTAACACACCATTGTAAAGCAATTATACTCCAATAAAGATGTTAAAAAAAAAAAAGAAAATTGCCCAAGATCACATTATTGGGAAGAAAATGAGTTGTTATTTGAACCCACGTCTTCCTGATTCCAGAGCCCATACCTTTCCACAATATCAGTGGAAAAACACCTACCACACATAGAATAAGAGACAAGTTATCTATTTTAATGATTATGTATTTATTTTTACAGTTGTATCAGTGTTTATGGCAAGTAATACTTCTCATCCATTTACACTGGTAATATATCATCTCCTATAAAAATACCTTTAAGTTTTAAAAAGGTGAATCTATCTAAAGAAAAATAGTAAGTTGATTTGAGAGAAGTAAGTGGACATAGCAAAATGGAAAAAGTGATGGATAAATGACTGAAACTTGAGAAATACAATTCATAATCTTAACAAATAAAGTCCTTAGTAAAACATTTGCTTTATGCAATTGATTCCCATAAGCTATATCAGCAGATATTTCTAAATTACCTAGAATAGAAAGGAAATTAAAATACACGTGATTCCCTGGCCAGTGTTCTAGGGAATTTAACATGCTTCTCTTCATTTCAGAGTCTGTGCCAATACTGTTTTTTGCATGACTCAGAGTTAGTTGGTCTAAGCAGTACTTGGGTTCTCTTAAGACAGAGGAAACAGTAAAAGAAGGAGGCTTAATATACTTTTTAAAGAGAGTAATGGAAGCTTCAGGTCCTAGTGAATATTCCCAAATGATCCATATGCTTGAATGTTCATGTTATGCAAAGAAACAAAGCAAGAGGCCCTGGGCCTACTAGAGACAATTAGGTCTCCATCCTATCTTGGCCACTCAGGTAAATGACAGCTGGGGATCTCACTGTCCCCATGGGCTAAATGAAAGAATTTTGATTTCCATAACCATTTTCCAGCAATGTGAGACACACCCAATCAAGAATGACTATAATTGGCAAAAGCAGCTGTCCATATAACTTAAGAGGCACTTGCCTACCACAGGCACTAGAGCCTTCCAGGTTTGAGAGTCTGTGATTCCATGATTTAAGTTCCTTGGATTGCAGATGGCCACACAAGTAGTAGAGATATATACATAGGGCCATTAAACAGTCTCTGAATTATGCTCAGAATGTTACACCACGAGCAGCATAAGCCAAGCTGGTGTAAATGCCTACCTGCCCTACTAGGCAATGAATACTTTGGTTAATTAAATGTCCATGTTATTATCACCGTGCTCATTATAACTGTAGATATGGAGCTTGTATTTTTGAGAAATGCATAAAGTGACTTTGCAATCTATTGAACACAATTTAAACTATCACTGGTAAATATTCTTTTTCTCACTTTATTGTGATTTATTTTTTTTTAACTAAGAAAGCAACGAATGCTGATTGTAGATTACTATACAGTGAGTACTCACTCCCTCCTTCTAAACCTCTATGACTTCCCAGCTCCACCGATATTGGACTTGGCCATGTGACTTGCTTCAGCTAATAGAATGTGGGCCAAAATGACAACAGACCAGTTCCAAGCCCAGGCCTTCAGAAGCTTCCCATGTTTCCATTTGTCCCCACCTCTGCCACGAAAAGAACAGAGCCCTGGCAGATTCTACTTCTCCAGGATGTGTTCTAGAATGAGGCACATGGAGTAGACCTGAATTTGACCCTCGGTCCTATTTCTCCAGGTTGCACCTGAGCACACACAACACAGCACTGATATCAGCAGTTCCAAGAAAAGCCATCATCACTACTTAGAAAACTGCAGGGGAGGCAGATGCAGTGGGGAGGAAAGAAGACCAAGCAGGGCCTTGAAAGGCCATGCCACCTCAGCTGACTGCAGACCCATGAGCAGAAAATAAATTACTGAGCATTGCACAGCACTCAGATGTTACTGTGGTTTCTTTTACCACAAAAGCTGATTAATCCACCTACTGTGATCAGTAAAAATGTACAGAAATCATTTACTTTTAAAAGTAAATAAAATCTCTCTAATCCTACCCCCAAGTAAGATAGCTGATAATAACTATTCAATATAACTTTCTACTCCTTTCTCTGGGTTTTGCAAGGATTAAATGAGCAAATGCACGTAAAAAGCACTTAGCACAGAATCGGCATATGATGTAAGCATTCCTTAAACATTAGCTATTTTTATTAATGTCCTCATGCAAACAAATATGCTCAGATATAGGTTTTCTAAATTTATGTAAACATGACACCAAGCTATACACTTTACTGGGCAACTTGCGTTCTTCACCTAACGCTATATCATGGGCTTCTCTCAGGTCAACACACTTTTTTTTAAGGGCAATTAACTCATTTTTTTAAAATGGCCACATGATATTCCATGGTTTGAATATCCCATAATGTTTTATACCTATTTCCATTTTATAGATACAGAAGCTGAGATTCCGAGAGCTGAGAAGGTATCTGTCAAAACATTGGCTGCCCCTCCCTGTCAGCCCCGTGACACACTCTGGCCAATCAAAGGTGAGCAGAAGTGACTGTGGGCAAGGCTTTAAGAACTATCCCCCGGTGTCACCTCTCTCTCTTCCCTGTGACACACACCAGCAATATCTCAGATGGGGGTCACTTCTTCAAGGGGGCCACTTCTTCACCCAGAGTCTCAGAGTAAAGAGCTAAGCCCTAGATCGGGATGGAAATGTAACATGTGCATGAATTAAACTCATGTCATTTTAAGCCTCTGAGATTTGGCAGGTGGTTTGTCGCCGCAACATAACTTAGAGAATGTTAATACAGTGTTTCAAGACTTTCAGATGTTTGGGTGTTCATTGTCACTGGTTTGGCCAAGCACCAACACACTAGTCAATCAAGATATGGGTTGACAGAATAATGAGAAACAATTTCCTCCCTAACTAGGCAAAGGACATGAGAGCATCACAGAAGAGAGTGGTCTAAGGATGTAGACCAGGAGGTGGAGGACCATCTTCTGCGTGGAAAGCCTCTTAGGAGGGCAGGATCATGAGGACGTGGATCCAATTTCTCCAAGTTGCAAACAACATACACACGAAGACGCAACATGGCACTAAAGTCAGTAGTTCCAGGAAAAGCCATCATCAGTACTTAGATACCGCAGGGGAGGCAGGCACAATGGAGAGGAAGTAGGCTGAATGGAACCAGAGGAAAGCTAATTGTAATATCACTGTGTATCAGCTCTGGACCTCAGTTTGCTCAGATGACTGTTCTGAAGATCTGATGAGGCCCAGCAGGTACAATCACAACTAAGAAGAAAATACACTTTGATTTTTTTTAATTCCAAGTGCAATACGTGTTTATTGTAGAAAGTTTTAAAACAAACAGAGAAGCATAAGGAGGAAAAAAGAAATTACCCAAATGTCACAACTGTTGATATCTTGATGATTAATCAGCCATATTTCCTCCTAGGTAAATTCATACACGTATAGTAAAAGGCTTTCTGTATGCATTTATTAAGTATGTGCCTCATACTTATATATTATATAAGTTCCTCTTATAATATATAAGTTCCTCTTCTCATGCTCATCCTCTCCATTCTTCCTTTCCAGCTTACCTTCTGGTCCCTCCAAACACACCCCATCTTCAAGCCCCATATCCAAGCCTTCGTGCATGCATTCCCTATTCCTAGAGCACTCTTTCTCCAGTCTCCTCTTCTTCTGGCTACTCCTGATCATCCTTGGGGAGTCTCAATTTATTCATCACCTTAATAGAGGACAATTCTCTGACCGCCACCCTTGTCAGATGTCCCTTCCACGTGCATCCAGAACATTCTGTCCTTCTTTCTCACAGCTTTATCACGCTCAACTAGTCTTGCCTCTTTATCTCTATTTTCCTTGCTATACCCCAACTTGTGGGCAGGTACCATAGCTTTTGTTCACCAGTGCTTCCCAGTGGCTGGCTCATAGTGAATTCTCAAAAATTGTTGAGTAAGTGAATAACATTTAACAATATGTGCTACCTATATTTCTTCTGAAATCCTCAAAGCACCTGGCATTTCTCTATAAATATCCACCAAAAGATTAAATATAAAAGAGGATGTAAGACATTGCAACATGTCTCATGAAGTTTATAAATTAGTTGGGAAGAAAACATGAGCACAAGGAAGCATCGGTGTGTAATTAAGTGCTATGTCTTTCACTTCTGCCTGCTCCACTAATTCTCCTCAAACAGGAAAGGGCAGAACAAAATCCCTAACTTCAGTTCCATATTTCTTCTCTCTTCGAGGGCATCCTGCAGCACCAGTTGGAATAAGAAGACACTAGCAGCTTTAACATATATACTCCAAAATCTCGGTGTTTCAACAGTAAAGTTGATTTCTCATTCAGGCAAAATCCAGTGCAAATAATCCTGGCCAGTGGGCAATTAATCTTCCACGTGGTCATTCAAAGATCCAGGCTCCTTCCACCTGTGGCTCTGCCCTTCTCTATGTCCCTGAAGATGGGGAGAGATGTTTTTATGAGCCACATCACATTAACCCCCTTTGCACTGGTTAAAACTCAGCCATGTGGCCACACCTAATTACAAAGAAGGCTGGAAAATGTAGTTGAGCGGTACGCTTAGGAGGAAAGGAAGAGGAGTTTGGGGAACACTTTGTAGTTCTTCTGCCCCAAATGGTAAGGGAGTATCTAGTCTTAAGTCATCCCAAGTACAGGTAATTTTGACTTATGGACACTAAAAACACTTTTTTTTTTTTTTGGCCATGCTGTACAGCTTGTGGGCCCTTAGTTCCCCGACCAGGGATTGAACCCGGGCCCTCGGCAGTGAAAGCCCAGAGTCCTAACCACTGGACTGCCAGGGAATTCCCAGCAATTGTTTTGATCGAAGAATGTTCACCTAACTAACACTGGAAATGAGAAAATATCATCTTAGGTTTTCAAATTTTGAGAGGAAAAAAAAATGTCAGTTCTAGAATTGAGGAAAAAAGCCACTAATATTGGTGACCACTCCCAGACAAATTCTAAAAGAGAATATTTTAAAAGGGTTTTATGAACTTTGAAAACAAAGTATAACTTGAATACTGCAAGTTACTACGGGCTCACTAGGAATTATCATAAACTAACCCAGTATAGTGTCTGGCACATAGTAAGCGGTAAATATGTATTGAATGGATGAATTTCCATTCTACTTTTAAGGCAACGATCACATTGATAAATAACTATAACTTCAGAAAGTTCTTCCTTAAAGATAGCCGAGTCTTCCTCTCTAACTTCTAGTCATTACCCTTGCCCTGACCTCAAAACCTGCAAAATAAGTGAACTCCCCAATGTGATAGCTGCACAGCTATTTGGAGACTTCTCTACTTGGTCTCACGGTCTTTTATTTTTCCCCTTGGGTAAATATTCCCAGTTCCTTCAATTCTTCTCCATGGGTCATAGTTTCTGGCTTCTCACCATTCGGCTGACCTTCTCTGAGATCTCTCTGACTGATCAAAATTGCTTCCCACAGTTTCATGTCCATAATATTCCCAGTGAGGTCCCAATCGGCAGCATTCATGTAGACATCAATCCCCAAGCTCTGAGGATCACTAGAAGCACTTAAGTAGTGAAGATGCTGTCAAAGGGATTCCTACATTGGGAAAAGGGCCAGAGAACTTGGAAGGTGGCTTCTAGAGGGCCCTGTACTTTATGATCCCTTAAGTTTTGCAGACATTCTGAGTGCTGAAAAGACATCACCGTACGGGGGATGGTGTATACAAAAGCAGGCCCATCTCAGCCATCTGTTCTCTCTTCTCAGAATGAATTTGTCTACAGGATGCAAACACTTGTCCATTTGGAAAAGGCCTGCAACTGCCCGCCTTTGCCAGGGACCCGTGGGTAAGTTTAATTCAGGGTGAAACATGAGGAAACCCATTATGGCCTCATGTCTGCCATGCCCTCCAATCTAGCCTATATCAGCTATCAAGTGGGCATTGCAATCCACATTCATCTGATTCCTGTATCTAACTTTCAGCTGGTTCTGAACTCAGAAGGGAACGAAAGAGGGTGTGATTTATCACCCTCCTGAAATCTCAACTGCTATAAAGAAAAAACACAGAGACTTATGAAAAGGCATAAGAGAGGAACCTAATTTAGATGGGGGTGGGTACAGGGGTGTAATATAAAAGAAAGCCTCTTTAAGTGTCATTTAAGCTAACCTCTAAAGAAATAAAAATTGACCAAGGAACAGGGAAGAGGTAGGAGGGCTCATATAAGGGTTCTTAGGCAAGAAACAGTCTGTCTGGTTTGAGGAACTGAAGAAGTCCAGTGTGAGAGTCATTAGGACTGGTCGCCAAAGATTTGCAGCTCTCTGCCTTCCAGACAAATAGGATGGCATTTCCTGGTCAACTTGTGGCTGGGTGGGGCCATTAGACTAGTTTTAGCCAATGAATTGTAAGAAGTGACATGTGACATTCTCCCGCAAATGTGCCTAATTGCCTGGCTAGAGCCCTTCAAAGCTCCCTTTCCCTTTCCCATGAGGTCTGTGATGTTCCTGAAAGTGCGTACTCCATTGGACTGGATCCCAGGGGAAGCCAAAGTGATCAGACTGCCTGACAACTTTTGACGGACATGGAGCAGAAGCGAGAAATAAAACTTTTTTGTCTTAAGTCACTGAGATCTGGAGTTGCTTTTTTACTGGAACATAACCTAGGCTATCCTGACTGATACAATCATAGCCAGTGTGGCTGCAGAATAGTGAGGAGAGAAGTACTAGTAATTTCAGGCTGGTGAGGTAGGACAACCCAGGGCATGTGAGATCTTATAGGCAAAGTAAAGAATTTGGGTTTTATCCCAAGTCCAATAGGATGTGCTTAGGGAAGTTTCAGCAGGGGAATTTGTTAGAAGTTTATGTATTAAAACAAGTTATTGTTGCTATTTGACTATTAAAACACCCCCTTAATTCTGCTATAGAAAAGACTATTTTTAAGAAACTCATCAATAAGATTTATTGAGTACCTTCTATCCTTCCATGTGCCAGGCACTGCATAAGCATTGGAAATATAAAATGAGTAAGACACAGTCCTGGATTTTGGAGTCACGGTGTAGAAGACCTTTACAGAACACGTGATGTACATTCTCAGCTCGGGTCTGTACCCAGTGTGATGGGAGCCAAAGAAGATAATAACTACTTGAGGGTGAAGCAATGGGGTAACAGCAAGCTTCAGAGGGAGCAATTATTTGAGCAGGGTCTTGAAGGGTGAGTAGGAGTTTGCCAGGTGGCATTTTTATTAAGGATGAAAATAAATGGAAAACCAGGAAAATGTCAGAGGTATGGAAAATGTTTAGGGTAGCTGAGACTCATAGGAATGGGAGGAATGTGTAGTGTAGGGTGTGGTAGACTGTAATACTATGTGCAAATACTTGCTGCCGCTCCCCACTGACAACAGGCTTAGCCACGTGAACTGCTTTCAGTAGAAGCTTTAAGCACCATGTTCTTTGCTGTCTGCCATGGCAATCAGCAATGTTTCAGAAAAGGTCCCAGAGCAAAGATGATGTGTCTGAAGCAGAGACACAACCAACCCGTAATGGGCATGCAGCATGAGTGAGAAATAATTCCATGGTTGTCATTCAGTAAGATTTTTGGATCGCTACCAGAGCATAACCTGGGCTATACAACGGTGTGCATTTCCAGCTCTTAACTTCCAAGTGCATAGTAGGATTGCACTTTCCTGCACCTTTTAAGTAAGACATGGTCATATGACTAGTTTTTGTTCAATACTATGTAAACATAAGTAACATGTCATTTCTTGGAGGAAGCTTTTAAAGCCAATATGGGGGCTTCCCTGGTGGCGCAGTGGTTAAGAATCTGCCTGCCAATGCAGGGGACATGGGTTCGAGCCCTGGTCCGGGAAGATCCCACATGCCACAGAGCAACTAAGCCCATGTGCCACAGCTACTGAGCCTGCGCTCTAGAGCCCGCGAGCCACAACTACTGAGCCCGCGTGCCATAACTACTGAAGCCCACGTGCCTAGAACCCATGCTCCACAACAAGAGAAGCCACCGCAATGAGAAGCCCGCACACCACAACGAAGATTAGCCCCTGCTCACCGCTACCAGAGAAAAGCCCATGTGCAGCAACAAAGACCCAATGCAGCCAAAAAAAATAAAATAAAATAATAAAATAAATAAATTTATTTTTTTTAAAAAAGCCAGTATGAATTCACCATGCTTTCTTTTCCCTGTGAAGGTGATTGTGATGATTGTAGAAGCACACATATTTCAAGATGAAACCTTCAGACTCTGTCTTTGAGTGAGTATATTGAGAAAAGCCCCTCTGACCTTGAACATGTAGTATAAGCAAGAAGTAAAGGTTTTTTGTTAAGCCACTGAGATATTAGGATTGTTCTGGTGGCAAACCTAGCCTATCCTGACGGATATAAAAACTGGCACCTAGACACGGGGTAATGTAATAACAACAATAACCAAAGTAAACATTTGGTTTAGAGGGGCAGTAACTAAGAACACTGTTATCAGAAGGTAAAAGGATGGTGATCTATTTGGTGAACATATCACTGTGATAATTTAGAAGACATATCATGAACCTAATGAACTAAGGCAAGAGACTGTAAAACAAAATATTAGTAGCATGTGTTGATGGCTGTTGGATGCATTTAGAAACTTATTACGAAAAAGAGATGAGGGCTTCCCTGGTGGCGCAGTGGTTGAGAATCTGCCTGCCAATGCAGGGGACATGGGTTTGAGCCCTGGTCCGGGAAGATCCCACATGCCGCGGAGTAACTAAGCCCGTGCACCACAACTACTGAGCCTGTGCTCTAGAGCTCGTGAGCCACAACTACTGAGCCTGTGTGCCACAACTACTGAAGCCCACGCGCCTAGAGCCCATGCTCCGCAACAATTGAAGCTACAGCAATGAGAAGCCCATGCACCACAACGAAGAGTAGCCCCTGCTCTCCACAACTAGAGAAAGCCCGCACGCAGCAACGAAGACCCAACACAGCCAAAAATAAATAAATTTATAAAAAAAAAAAAAAAAGAGATGAGCTCAGAGAAGATTTGGCCAGTTTGCAAGCAGGAATGAAAGAAACTAGGGACGATCTATAAATTCAGAGTTATGGAGGGTTAGAGGAGGCTATTGTTTCTCAATCTCAACTAGTAAAATTAAGGAAGATTTTCAGCAAGAAATGGCTAGTTAAAATCAGCCCTGAAGTATGGCTCAAGTCAAAGGTATGGCCTCAAACCTATTGTTAAAACCTCTGGATAAATTAAGATGTTACCGAGCATATGCTTTCAATTAGAGAAAAGGGAAAAGGGAGGAAATGGGAGGAAAAGTATGACTCTCCCACCTAAGCCCAATAAGTGCAAAGCACTCAAAGCCAAGTCAGGAGAGAGATAGACAGAAAGACAGCAAGACAAAGAAATAGAGAGAGAGACAGAGAGAATATGAAAAGGAGATGAATGAGAGAGATATTAGCAGGCAGGAGAGCAAGAAAGCAAAGAAACATGGCAAACCATGGAGGCATGTCTAGAAAAGAATTGGCTGTGGCTATTGACACATGGAACGCCTGGAATCAAATAGATAAGAAACCTACATTTTTGGGAGAGTTGCACTGCCAAAAGAACATCAGCCTGGATTAAAGGAGACTGTATTTGAGACTTAATATCACTCTGTTCCCCCAACACCACCCCTATTTTTAAAAGCTGGTTTGAAAACCTATTTCCTATGCCTGCTTTAGATGTACAGAAGGAAGACTCTCTCAGAGGTCAAGGCCAGGGGTCACAGAAAACAATGGCTAGGGCAGCTACACTTAGGGAGCAGAATCAACGTCTAATCGGGGTGTTGGGTAGGGGGGGTCCCCAACATGTCTGCTCTGGATTAACGTACACTGTGGTGTCCCATTCCTTCACTTTCCGATCAGTGTGTCCATGCAGTTATCCCACCTCTGTCCCACTGTTACATACTGAGAGTATGCCGGGCAGATATCTTGCCTTTGGATGAAGAGTCACATCTGGAGCTGATATAGAGTCTACTACGCATCACCCACTCCCTGGAAAGTGAGCTTGATATACCGTGACTAGGTGGGTCTTTAGGGTCATCCCCCTTGAGGAGAGAGTGGAATTCTGCCTGTGGGAGGACAGTAAGCCAAACATTTGGTGAACAGAAAGGGAGACTGTTCGAGTCATTAGTGTTGTTTCCCAAATATTCCTGGCGCTCTCCCTTCGAGACACTTGGCAGGATTACAGAGCTTTAAAGTTAGGCATGGCCACGTAACTTGCTCTGGCCAAGGATGCATGAGCAGAACAGTGTGTCACTTCCAGGTGGATGCTCTGAGAGCCACTGAATGATTTGCCGCCTTCCCTCTACCCAGCCGAGACTGTAAGGAGAAGCATGCATCAAGACGAAGCCTTCTTCAGCCCAAATCCATGGTGAATGGAACTCCCCTGCAGACCCACAGTGGGGACGTGGCATGAGCAAGAAATAACCTTCCCTGAGGTAAGCCACTGAAATGGTAGTGCTGTTTGTTAAGGCAGCATAGCCCAGCCTTTCCTGATACTAGGAGTGAAGGATGGGGCTGGACAGCAGGAGCTAGGTTGTGAAAGGCCCCCTCTCCCACGCAAAGGCATCCGAACCCTCTCCTGGTTGTGAGGGGAAGCCAATGAAGGCTTCCAAGCAAGGGCGTTAACATGAAAAGATCTGTTATTTTTTGGATGAAATATGCTATTTCTCAACATAAGGAGAAAATCAGCCTACTAAACCACATAAAGCAGAGTGGAACACACAGAACCCTTAGGCAAAAGATATATATTTATATAAAGTCCTAAGTTTTGAAGTTTCTAAATACAGGAGCTCTGAAAGGAGGCTTTGAAAGGAGATACAGAGAATCGGGCAAGACAATTTCTTCCATCCCACCATCTAAGGGCCGTTTCCTCTGCAGACAACCAGTACTTTACAAGAGCCTCCCTCAGCAGAGAAGATATAAAAAGGGAATGTAACACACACCTGAAGTCTACTTCCAGCTGCCTTTGTGACCTGAGCAGGATACTTAACCTCTCTGGGCCTAGTTCCTCATATACTAAATCCAGATAATAATATATATAGCCCAAGATAGTTGTAGGGAGAAGGAGTATATATAAATTGCTCTGGTGAATGCCTGGCTGATAGTAGGTGTTTAATACATGACATTGATTCTTATTACTGTTATCATTAAAATTATTTTAAAAACACCAGCTCCCTGATTACAGAAGAAAACGATTCAGGGCAACAGTATAGAGGAGAATTTTCCCTCCTTGAGGAAAGTAACTGGCTCGTGTCATCACTGTATCCTTACCCCCACCCAGTTCAGTGCCTGGCTCACAGCAGCTACTGTTTTCTCCTGCTGCACAAGGCAATGAGAGGCAAGTGCTGGAGTAAAGGAAAGCTGTCAAGATTTCCCTGACACCAGCTGCTGCCGGGCTGTTGGATCTGAACTCTCAAAGCCACAAATACCTTAAAGCTCTGGGCTATGAACCCAAGGCTGAATTCCCCCAAGCTCAGAAGCTGAAAAGCCAGAATTAGAACCTAGGAACATAAGCTGCTGCAGGTCCAACTTCAAGCCCCAGTCCTGGAGAAAACTCTGGAAGGAGCTGACTTCTGACCCTTTCCTCCCTCACCCTCCTGCCCTCACTGCTTCTCAACAGCATCAGTCCACGTGGTCCTGCCAAGTCACACTCTTACACCCTGGCATCCCATCGACGCTCTGGGAAACTCCGAAGAAGGGCAGGGAAGGGGGCTGTTGGCGACCACCTCCTAGCCCTGGAGGCGATGACTCTATGCTAACTCAGCCCAGTAAGGTGGGTCTCACCAGCCCCACCTGCAGATGAGGGAACTGAAGCTCAAAGAAGTTCTCTGATTTGCTCACTTCACAACGTGGCAGCGCTGGCCACGAGAGAACCCACGATTCCCGACTTCGGTATTCTTCCCACCATACACTTTTGTCCCTAAGTGGCGAGGGGTTGGGGGAGGATAAAATAACAACCACAGAAAAGGAACCACTTACATGGGTCTAGCGCTTCCTAGAGGCTACACAGGATATGGGCCCACCGGCCGGCCGGGAGCGGAGAAATTTTAAATCTTGATTCCACTCCTGACTCGCTGTGTGACTTTTGGCAAGTGTCTGCTGCTCTCGGACTAGTTTTCCCGGAAGCAAATCAGGGCGGGAGGAGTGGGGTGTGTGTGTGTGTGTGTGTGTGTGTGTGTGTGTGTTCGTGTGTACGTGGGATGTGTGGTGTGCTTATGCATCTTGTGCGGGGGCGGGGAGTAGACGATCACCCGGGTTCCCCGAGTTTCGGATTCCCTAAACGCTCGCTCCCAACTAGACACCGAGCTGCCCGCTAATTCCACCTCCTGTAAGAAACCTCCTCTCCGAAGCGAAGCTGCGAACCCCCGCACCCTTTCTCCCACGGTCGGGAGGGTGAGGTGGGGTGCGGCGGGGACTTAGCTGAACACCAGGTTTCAAGCAATGCAAATCACTCGGCTTCCAGGCGCAGCCGTACAGTCGCTCTTGAACTTGACCAGGAGACAAACTTCAGAGCGTTCTCAACGTGGGGGGCCGACTCTCAAGAACCGCCCCTAAACTTAAAAGCCCACTTTCACTCGTCCCCACAGGGGACTTAACAGAGCCACCTTAAGGGCGGTGCTCCCGCCCCCCCGGAAGTGCGGGGGGGGCCGGGACCCGGGCGCTCAGCCGGCCCGCCCCTCGCGGCGGCGAAATGACACCGAGCCCTGAAGTGGGGAAATACCACCCGCCCCGCGCCCTCGGCCCCAGACACCTGGCCCGGTTCCCCCGCCTTCTGGGTCCCCTTATCCCCTGCCTTCCCGCCCCGAGCCCTGAACTTCAGCCCGCTTCCTTCAGAGCCTGCGAGCGCCCGAGTCCGCCCGGCTCGCGGCAGCCACCGTCACTAGGCAGTCAAACTCCAAGACGTCAGCCCACAATGCACCGGGCGGGCCGGGAAAGACGCGCCGGGGAGGGAAGAAGGAAGACAGGGGCTCAAGTCGCGTGGAGGGGGAGGCGGGGGGGAGGAGGAGAAAGAAGGGCCCAACTGTAGGAGGGCAACGGAGCATTACCTCATCCCGTGAGCCTCCGCGGGTTCAGAGAAGAATCTTCTAGGGTGGGGTCTCCATGGCGACGGGTGGGCCCGCCCTCCTGAGAGCGACGCGAGCCAATGGGAAGGCCTTGGGGTGACATCATGGGCTATTTTTAGGGGTTGACTGGTAGCAGATAAGTGTTGAGCTCGGGCTGGATAAGGGCTCAGAGTTGCACTGAGTGTGGCTGAAGCTGCGAGGCGGGAGTGGAGGTACGCGGACGCAGGCAGGCAGACAGGCACAGTCAGCTGGGAAGGACTGCAAATCTTATTTTCTTTTCCATTTTCTCTCCAACGGCCCGGAGCTAGTGCTTGTGGCTCCCGGGCTGGTGTTCTGGGGAGCGCCGGGAGAGCCCCTTCTCCAGCCGCCCCCAGGCGGAGAGAGCCCAGCTGCGCTAGCGCTGCTGACAGCGTGGAGAGCGGCCACTGTCCGCCCGGGGAAGTCCGGAGAGCGGCTGCAGCGGCAAGAAGTTTGCCGGCCAGGAGGACAGGAGACAAGTGGCCGCCGGGTCCCGGAGCGAACTTTTGCAAAGCTTTCCTTTGCAAAGGAAGCTGCCGCGGCGGCGGTAGAGAAAAGGAGGCGGCGGAGAGAGGAGGACGTGCGCTCCGCTTCGCTCGAACCGGTTGCTGAACTTGGGCGAGCGCGAGCCGCGGCTGCCGGGCGCCCCCTCCCCCTCGCAGCGGAGGAGGGGACAGTCTTCGGAGTCGGGACGGCGGAGACCCGCCGCCGGCCGGCCACCGCGGGGTCCGCGCTACCTGCTGCCGCCGGGAAGCGAGTTCGTCCGCGGGCTCCGAGGAACCGCTGGGCCCGAGAGAGCTCCGGGAGTGACCGCGACTTTTCAAAGCCGGGCGTCGCGCGCGAGCGGACAAGTAAGAGCGCGGGCGGCGTCCTAACCCTGCGATCCCCCGGAGCGAGCCGGTGAGGAGGGCGCCGGGGGAGGCCAGCCGGCGGGGGCGCGCGCTCTTCCAGAAACTTTCCTTGCTCAAGGCCCGGGGAGGCGCGGGTGTCCCCCACTTGCCAGCGCGCTGTTGCGGCCCCGAAACTTCTGCGCGCAGCCCAAACTAACCCCACGTGAAGTGACAGACTGTTCTATGACTGCAAAGATGGAAACGACCTTCTACGACGATGCCCTCAACGCCTCGTTCCTCCAGTCCGAGAGCGGCGCCTACGGCTACAGTAACCCCAAGATCCTGAAGCAGAGCATGACCCTGAACCTGGCCGACCCCGTGGGCAGCCTGAAGCCGCACCTCCGGGCCAAGAACTCCGACCTCCTCACCTCGCCCGACGTGGGGCTGCTCAAGCTGGCGTCGCCCGAGCTGGAGCGCCTGATAATCCAGTCCAGCAACGGGCACATCACCACCACGCCGACCCCCACCCAGTTCCTGTGTCCCAAGAACGTGACGGACGAGCAGGAGGGCTTCGCCGAGGGCTTCGTGCGCGCCCTGGCCGAACTGCACAGCCAGAACACGCTGCCCAGCGTCACGTCCGCGGCGCAGCCGGTCAGCGGGGCGGGCCTGGTGGCTCCAGCCGTGGCCTCGGTGGCGGGCGGCGGCGGCGGCGGCGGCTTCGGCGCCAGCCTGCACAGCGAGCCGCCGGTCTACGCCAACCTCAGCAACTTCAACCCGGGCGCGCTGAGCGGCGGCGGCGGCGGCGGCGGGGCGCCCTCCTACGGCGCGGCCGGCCTGGCCTTTCCCGCGCAGCCTCAGCAGCAGCAGCCGCCGCCGCCGCCGCCGCCGCCGCCGCCGCACCACCTGCCCCAGCAGATCCCCGTGCAGCACCCGCGGCTGCAGGCCCTGAAGGAGGAGCCGCAGACGGTCCCCGAGATGCCCGGGGAAACGCCGCCCCTGTCCCCCATCGACATGGAGTCCCAGGAGCGGATCAAGGCGGAGAGGAAGCGCATGAGGAACCGCATCGCTGCCTCCAAGTGCCGGAAAAGGAAGCTGGAGAGGATCGCCCGGCTGGAGGAAAAAGTGAAAACCTTGAAAGCGCAGAACTCGGAGCTGGCGTCCACGGCCAACATGCTCAGGGAACAGGTGGCCCAGCTTAAGCAGAAAGTCATGAACCACGTTAACAGTGGGTGCCAACTCATGCTAACGCAGCAGTTGCAAACGTTTTGAGGCGAGACTGTCGGGGGCTGAGGGGCAACGGAGAACAAATAACACAGAGAGGGACAGACTTGAGAACTTGACAAGTTGCGAGAGAGGGAGAAAGAGAGAAAAAAGAAGTGTCCGAGGACTAAAGCCAAGGGTTTCCAAGTTGGACTGGGTTGCGTCCTGACGGCGCCCCCAGTGTGCACGAGAGGGAAGGACTTGGCGCGCCCTCCCTTTGGCAGGGAGCCAGGGAGCGGCCGCCCGCGGGCTGCCCCGCTTTACGGTCGGGCTGTCCCCGCGCAAACAGAACGTTAGACTTTTCTTTAACATTGACCAAGAACTGCATGGACCTAACATTCGATCTCATTCAGTATTAAAGGGGGGAGGGAGGGGTCGCAAACTGCAATAGAGACTGTAGATTGCTTCTGTAGTGCTCCTTAAGAACACAAAGGGGGTGGGGGCGGGGGGAGGCGGGAGGGAGGTTTGCGAGAGCGAGGCCCAGTCTGCAGATGAACTCTTTCTGGACTGCCTTCCATAACTGTGTATGTACATGTATATATTTTTTAATTTGATGAAAGCTGATTACTGTCAATAAACAGCTTCACGCCTTTGTAAGTTATTTCATGTTTGTTTGTTTGGGTGTCCTGCCCAGCGTTGTTTGTAAATAAGAGATTTGGAGCACTCTGAGTTTACCATTTGTAATAAAGTATATAATTTTTTTATGTTTTGTTTCTGAAAATTCCAGAAAGGATATTTAAGAAAATACAATAAAATATTGAAAAAGTGACCCCTCCCCCAACCTCTTTTCTGCATTACCTGTAGATTACTTGGCCAGGTGGAGCTGAAAGAGTTAAGAGTGTCCATTAAAATCACTCTCAGTGCTTCTTACTATCAAGCAGTGAAAACTGTTACCTCCTGGAGTTAAGAGATAACTGTAGCTGATTCCCTCATCAAGTTATACTCTTCCCTCCCCAACAAGCTATACAGAGTGGCTTACAAAGGATAGTGTGGCATTTCAGGAGGCTGAGGGAAGGGAGGCTGTGGTGGAGAGGGGCAGCTCCCTGGGAAGTCAAACATTTTAAAGTTTGGATCATATCAAGTGGCATGTGCTGTGACCATTTATAATGTTAGTGGAAATTTTAACAATAGATGCTTATTCTCAAAGCAGGAACAGTGGCAGATTTTTACAAAAGATGTATCCTTCCAATTTGGAATCTTTATTTTAACAATTCCTAGATAAAAGAGACGGTCTTTGCATATGAATATTTATAACAGCATTCTTGTCACAATAAACGTATTCACATACCAATAACAGATCTTGAATTCCTTTCCCTTTACTACTTTTTTTCTTCCCAAGCTCTGTTCTGAAGCATTGCTTTTCAGTTGCTGGTGTTAACATTACTGCCATCTGAAGTTATTTGGTAATTAAGAAGCAAAGAATTTATGAAAAGTCAACACAGAAATTGCAGTCTGGATGAAACATTTTCCCAGCTTCATTCATCCTCATTCGCCTTCTCTCTCTCTCTCTGTCTGTCTGTCTCTCTTTCTCTTTCTCTTTCCACACACCCCCCTCCCTATGCGTAGACAAATTACCAGTATAGCAGTTTATCATTTCGGATTCTTCTATAGTTTCTTAATTTGTCTCTAAAATAATCAGCCTTGTTTAAATAATTATTATAGAATCAGTCTCAAAAGATGGTACTCTAGATTCTATTAAAAAAATACACAAGAGAAAACATGAACACCAGTACCATGATTATGTATATAAATCAAACCTTCACTAGGGAGAAATGGCAAACTTAAATTCCGTCTACAGATATAACTTAAGAGATCAACAAGGCAGTCCTGAACAAGGGAACAATTTTTGCTTGGTTGCTTTTCATCCCAAGAGCAGGTAAGATTATCAAGCAGCAAAAGCCATTGGATATCCAGGAATATTTCCCAAACCACTAATTGAGGCAGGGCTGTTTGCTCATTAGCAGTGCTCTAGTACCCAACAGGTCTGGGAGTGCTAATATCCTGCCTGTGGCTGTAAATCCAAAGACACAGAGAGTTTCTCCTTGGGAGAATGTCCAGGAGTGGAAGGGATTGGACTGACTTGTTAGCTATCAGATCCACTCCATTGTGATAACACTTATTTAACGAAGGATTACTGGGAGCAGAGACAGTTCGCCAAAAAGTGAATTTGCCCATGTCAGCAACCCGGAAGGTGAGTTGATTTTGACCATTTGTAGGAATAGTCAGAAGAGGGACAATAAAGCACTTTGGGGTGGGGCTTTGTGGAAGCTAAACAAGAGCCAACTAGAAAAAATAAGCAGGCTGGGAATTAATTACCTGCAAAGGTAGACTAAGCCCAGACAACAGTGCAGCACAGAAAAGCCACACCACTCCCCAGTTTGCTTTAGACTCTGACTTTAAAAAAAAAAAAAAAAAAAGCCTGAAACTCAGGCCTATCCCTACGCTTGTTTGTTTCAACTATCGTTCTGAATGTATATCTCTGAAATTCTAACAAAAGGGATAGAAAAAAAAAAAATTGTGGTAGAGGAAATTCACCAGTAACCTCCTGTAAACTCTGGAGACAGAAAATCAGATACTTATAGACCCTCAAATGTCAATGTTATTTTGGCATTCAATGAGTTATTGTTTGGGTAACACTAATGGTTGGAGAAGATGAAGCTAGTGGCACATAAAACCATTAATCCTCTTTTAATCTGTCTTACATATGTATATTTCAGAGATTCTTAACCCTTTGTGTCCATTGGGGCAGAGGATTCATGAACTCAATGAAAATGCCTACAAAATTGTGTTTGTGTATGGGTGTGCCCACATGAACACACACTCCCCTAGGGAGAGAGATCATTAAGCTCTATTTGGTTCTCAAAAAGTTCCATGACTCGAAAAAGGTTAATAATTTCTAAGCTGAATGGCTACACATTCACTATGAGAAATGTATCTTTGTGTGAATCTGAATTTCATGCCCTTTTCACCCTTCCATGCTTCTGCTTGTACTCATGCCTCTGACTGGGATACCTTTCCTTCTGGCTCAACTGCTGAATCCTGCCCATTTTTCAAGGTTTGGCAAAAGTGGCACCTTCTCTGTGACGCCTTCCTTGCTAACTCCCTCTTCAGGTGGAACGAATATTCCCAATTGAGCATCCACAGCATTTTATCCAAACTTCTGTGATAGCACTTATCAAAGTATCACCATTGTGAACCTCTGTGTCTCTTGGCTAGAACCTATCCTACTCGTCTGTGGAACCCAGACTCCTAGTACAGTGCCTGGTTACATAGGAGATGTTTATAAAATGTGTGTTGACTGAATAGACAATTGAACTGAAATGCTCCAAAATAATTCCAGGTCTTAACTTCTTCTAGTGAAATATACCTCATCCATTTCCAGGCACACAACTCCAGATGGACTGAAGACCCTCAGAAAAGTCAAACGTGGCCAATCACCAGGTCCTAAAGCCTAGTTCTCAATGAGTGCTCTTAAAAGAATTAAACTATTAGCACATTCATTCTTCCAGCCACACAGTGCGTCCCTTCCCTCCTCCACTAAGCGGGCATCTTCTCATATAAAATGGGCCTGCCTGAAACATTAGGCTTGGAGGTGGAGATAGGGAAGGATAATATGTGATCATTAGGCAGGCACAAAAAATAGTTCTACATGCGACTATATTAAAAACCACTATTTCATTGGTAATGACAGAGAGGACTTTCTGTTTGTAAAGCTAATGTATTTCAGGGGTCCTGAAGTTAGTACCCAGTGTTTGCTTGACAGAGACAAGGATCATGCCAATGTATCTATGCCTCATGCTCTTTTATTGTTAGAGAAGATACCCATTGAATGAACCAAGGAAAAAGACAATGCCTTTCGGTCTTGCCCACCCCACCACCTACTTCTACATGGGTCAAGTGGAAGGTTAAAGAAGAAGGGAAGAGGGTTAGAAGCTGGGATGGCCCCAGAAAGTGAAACAATCCCTTCCTAACTCTGGACCCTGGCTCCAGTTATTTGGTTTTGGACTTTTGACATCCCAAAGAAGGGCATTCCCCTGGGCCCAGTCTCACTGAGGCCCTTGCTAAGAGTGGGGCTTCAATGAGGAACACGACACAATCCCTGTTCTCCAGGAACTCCCAGTCTGGTGGGGAAGAGTACGGAGATGAAGCAGAAAGAGGTGCCAGATGCAGGGGGAGGAGAATTTATCAGGAAAGACTTCATGGGTGAAGTGCCATCTGAGTTGATCCAGTGGAACTCAGCAGGAAGAAAAGGTTGGAGGAGGAACTTGTGTGCAAAGGAACAGGGCATCAGAAAACATGGTGTGTTGAGGGACTTGTAAGCTGCTTGGAGAGGCTGGGAATGAAGGTGTGAGAAGAAAAGTGAAGGAGAAGAAGCAGGAAAGTTTAAGGGTCGGGTTGTGAAGTACTAACTGTTCCATGCTAAGAGTTTGATTGTCATCCTGGTCTTTCTGGAGAAATACTTGAACTGAGACTGATTAGATGACTTAAGAGTTCATCAGGTCAAGAACAGAAGAGATGAGGTAGGGAATTCCAGATGGAGGGTCAGCATGAGGAGAAGCCTGGAAAAACTCTCGGGTACCCTAGGAGTTAAGGGAAGGCCTGCCTTCCTGGAGTGGGGTAAGCAAAGAGGAGAGGAATGAGCACTGAGATTGGTACTCACCAGTTTGTACTCTTGTCCTTTCCAACATGATTTCATCTCTTCTATTGCATTTTATTTTCACCACTACCCTGCGTGTGTCATTGTTAGTAGCTGTGTTTCACAGGAACAGAAGCTGAGGCTCCCAGTGAGTTTTAAGGGTTTTTGTTGAGGCCCCTCATGCAGTGACTGGTGGGGCCACAATTAGGTCCCCAGCCATCAAGAACCATATTCTTCTCCTATATTTTTCTAGGAACCTGATGCCCTGGTGATCCTGGGGCTCCCCCTTGATTCTACACCAAGGACCCTGAGGAACTGAATTAGTCATCAGAAGGTTCTTTGATGTACACAGCATCTGAGCAAAGGTAATCAGATAGTCTCCTGGGATATTTCATCCACGCTACAGCAACGTCTAATGAACTCTCGTTGCCCTGCTGCAAACCGCTTCGCTCTGGGGGGACTAGAATACTAGTGCTGAGAAGCCCTGACAGTTTCTTGCTACACAAACTTCCTTCATGTACATCCACTAAAAGACATTGCTTGATGGTTGCTTCATTATTCCTTCAAAAAATTGGGTTACCAGATCATTAAGTTACTGCCTTCTTAGGCTATAGGTTTTCACTAGCTACCTGGACAAAATTTGGGCATTTCCCAGATCTCCGTGGGACTGTCTGTCCATCAGCTTCTGCTGATGGCAGATCTCTTCCAAGGTGTATTTGATTCATCCTAGATTCATGCTCAGAGGGAGGAATGCCCTCACCTTATAGCAAATCTTGAAAAAAGATAAGCAGGTATCTGGGCTGTTATATAATCGACCACTCCACCAGTTCGGATGCTTACACGGACCAGTAACAGAAGACACAATTTAAAGAAGATCCAGGGCAAATACAGTGGCTCAACGACATCATCATGGGCTTTCTATCTGTTTCACCATTCTCAGTGTGTCAAAGACGCCCCTTGTGTGGACTCAAGATAGCTTTAGCAGTTCCTGGCATCATAGGTAAACACAATAATCACTAGCAATGCAAGGGTGTTTACTTTCATCTTTCTAGATGCTGCTAGAAGCTCCCTACTTCCACCAGAGTAGACTTCCCTTCAGGTCCCATTGGCCCGGAGCAGGTCATATGCCTATACCCAAACTCATCCCTGGCAAGGGAATGGGACCACCATGATTGACCTACAGTTATGATTCACCACCTTGGGATCACCTTTTTCTAAGCACATGGGAAAATGAACACCAAAAGTAAATTTAAAAATAAATAAAAATCAAGGCTCTGATGGCAAAAAATAAGTGAGATGGAGGGTGGCTTTTGGGTTGGTGGATAGTCATTAGTGCCCTCCACCAAATGTTTCCAGTTCTCCCTTTGTACAAGGTAGGGTAGTACTCCCCTGTCTTCTACCTCCTGGAAGTTGGGTGAGAGGTATTGTGACTTGTGTCAGTCAATGAAATGCCAGCAGTGGTAGCATCTCTCACATCCAGGTGGGAGCCTTAAGAGTGAGTGTGCAATTCACCACGTTTCCTTTTCCCAGCCTTGGCAACTGTGGAAGCAGAGAGATGGAATGTCCATTAACCTGGTCCTTAAATGACGGCGATGTAGATCAGAGTCCCTCCTCACCCCCAGCATCTACAATAGACACTTAACAGAAGCAAAAATTAAACCTTTGTTGTATTAAGACACAGAGATGAGGGCTTTTTGTTACTGTAGCGTTATTTAGCCTTGCCTAACTGCTCCAGTAGGAAACAACAGTGTCTGCCGCAAGTATAATAAACAAAAACCTGTATAATATTCAATACATATACCATTTACTAAGTTTCTACTATGTAACAGGCACTCTGCTGGGAATTACAAGGTAAATGCTACGGCTACATTGTATACATGAGAAAATGGAGGTTTCCATCTTGTTCAGGTTCATGGAATAAGTGACTGGTGGAAGCCCGAGCTGAGTCCAGGTCTTTCTTGACTCATAAGAGCTACCTTTGCTCACATATGACTCTGCCCTTGAGTAGTACTGCCACATGAATTTATATCTCAGTGGAGCCTCACAGCCTCCCTGCCACAGACACTGCTATCATTCCAGTTTGCGTATGAGGAAACTGAGATTCAGAGAAGAAAACTAACTTGTAGAACTTCACAGAACTCAGAAGACACCAGAGCCTTGCTACCCTTCTGACCACATGAAGAATCGAGATATTACAAGTTGGTAGAGAGAATTGAGGTATTAGGAGTTAGTGGAGGCACAGGGATTTTGGAGTCAAGTACCCAGGGGTTCAATCTGTGCTCTGCAGCTCAAACCTGGGAGACATGGATCAAGTCCATGAGTATCGCTATGTTCCTTCCTTTGTAAAAATGAGGCTGGCCATGTCTACCTCAGAGGGCTGTCAGCGGTTCATATATGTAAAACCCTGTATAGATCAGGCAAGCAATAATTAGCCATTTTTCACTGTAGATTTGTTAATTTAAGAGGAACTGATCAGGAATTCCACTTCCCCGCCCAAGCCAGTGTGAATACACACACACACACACACACACACACACACACACCCCACCCCGGCTGAAATGAAAACGTTTCCCATTAAGATTCAACGACGTCTCGCAGGACCTGCTTCTTGGTCATATAAGGGCTGGCAGGTCCTCTCTGCGGGCTGGAGAAAAGTTTTGTTTCCCCAGCTGCACTCGCAGGGGAATACTCTGCAGGCACGGGCGTTGGGAACCTGTTTGGCTTGGCTCAAAGGCCTGTCAGCACATTCAGGAAGTGAAGTCAGAGAGGGACAGGATTTCAAACAGAGCCAGCTGTACACGAATGCCCGAGCAGTAAAATGCCTTATCCAAGCAGGGTGCCTCTCAGCCTGGGTTGCCCTGGGTGCTGTCAAACGAGCCTCTGAGGATGGCTCTGGGCCAGGAAAGGAAGAAGCAATCACTGACACCCAGGGAAGGGCCATGACTTCACAGCAAAGTGGCCAGAAGGACTACGTGGGGGTCATCTCAGCCAGTCCCCTGCCATGGGCCAGGGAAGGGCTGAGCCTGGGCTCCCAGAGCTTGCTGGGTGGAGGGGCTGATGTTGATCTCCCTGGAGTCTCAAAGTCAAGGTATGGGAGGGGAGGGGAGGGGAAGAGAGAAGGAGGACAGCAAAATGAAGGACCAGGTTAGGAGTATTGGGAAGGGAGGGTGAGAAGTGGATGGTGCCTGATAGATGGTACCCCCCAGCCATGTTCCCATGCCCCGGAAACAGTGCAAAGCTAAGACCTGAATCCTAATTCCAACTCTAACATCTCCCACCTGTGAGTGGGAAGATAGTTAATTTCTCTAAGCCTCTATTTCATCAGCTATGAAATGCAGATAATAGTTACTCCCATAGGGTTGTCGTAAGGATTAAATTAGCTAACCTACGTAAAAGGGTTTAGCCTAGTGCTGGCAAATTATAAATGTATCAGTTAGAATTCTATGGTTGCAAGTGACAGAAAATTCTGTTAAAGTCAAAAGGCATTTTATTGGAGTATATCATTGAAAAGCTATCAGTAGAGGTAGCTCTAGACCTGGCTGGATACAGGGCTCAAATGGTATCATGAGACTTTGATTGGTCTCCATCACTCAGCTTGCTGTGGGAAGAGTTAGCTTCATCCTCAGTCTCCTTTTGATAGTGTCCAGCAGCTCCCATTCTCTGTCTGTAGGAATAAGTAAGATGGCTATAGCAGTTCCTCACATCCTCCCAGGATGGTGCTTCATTGATCTGATTGCACCTCATATTCATCCCTGAACCAGTCAGGCACAGGACATACTAGATTGGCTGAGGTGTAGGTCAATTGCCCACCTCTAAAACCAAGGTTTTGGGAGTCTCATCAAACTACATGGCCAGAGAAGAAAGTGAGGAGGAGAAGATTTTCAAAGGACAATCAGGACCTACGAAGGAGTAGGTGCTGGAGGTCAAACAGATTATTATTATCTGCTGTTATTATTATCAAATTTTTCAGTCCAGGATAGAGGGGCATTTACTCCACTTCAAAAACCAGGTTGGCATTCATAATCCACAATTTGATCTCTTCTAATGAGTTGGGAACTCCAGATATAAATCATCAAGAACATGCTTCTTTGGATGGAAAATGCTCAGGAGGGACGTATTCAATGATATAACATATATAAAAATATTCTGTAAAAACAATAGTCATTAGTGTTAGTCACTGTTGTGATGTTCACTGTAAAAAACTTGACCCAGGCCAATTAAAATAGAGAGTTGAAGATTCTCCAAGCAAGATTTTGAAACATCAAGAAGCCCTCTAAGTATATCTACTTCTGGTCTGTGTTTTTCTCCACTCACCTGCTCATTGAACTGTATCAGTATCAGTTTCTACACCAGGATTTCCACAATTCAATAGTTGAAGTAGTAAAAGTAGAAAAGAAAAACTGAAATCTGTTATCATCATGACTGAACCCTAAAAAAGGAGAATCCAATATACAATGAAATATTCTTTTTCCTCCCTATAACGAATCAAAGATCTTTACACCCCAGAACCAGAATGTGAGAAGGATCTCTGAAAATTCTTAGAACTGACTATAAGCATAAGAAGTGAATGATAAATCCAGTGTTGCAAGTAGAAAATACCGAGAGGTTGATGAGTATCTACTGCGTGGCTTAAGCCATGGCTGGGAGGTAATATAGTAACCAGTTCTTGGCATAAATAGTCTTAAAATCTTTCCACCTGAGGAGAGCGGTATGGGATTGAATGATTGTCACTCTCTCAGAAGGCCATGTGGCTCTATTCATTTACCCCATGTTTATTGAATCCATTCACCTCCTCTATCCAGGCACCTGCTAAGCGCTGGAGGCGAGAAGCTGTGTAAAACATGGAGCCTGTTATCAAAAGCAGGTGGATTCAATACATAATCGCCATGACAGAGGTAAATACAGGATACTTTGGGAGCAAGTACCCCACCTAAGGGAATTCAGCAATGGCTTCACTGAGGAGCTGATTTGGAATTGTATCTTAAAAGAGATGAGTGGGAGTTTGACAGAAAAATGGGGTGATCGTTTTCCAGGAAGAGGGGACATCAGGGACTAAGGTAAGGAGGTCTCAGAGCCCATCCATCCAGCATCAGCTATTTATAGACAAAATGGACAGAATTCCTGACCACTTATTGTCAGGTAAAGAAAAGAGACACCAGACAAATTATTAAACAGATTATCACAATGACTTTATCCAGCCCAACCCTTTGCAAAGTGCTGCAGAGAAGATGGACGGCAGTGTCACCGCATAGACTGGGAAGCCACGATCGGAGGCTTCAGTGGAGGGATGGAGGGGCTGGCCTCAGTCAGGGAAGTCAAGGAGGCCTCCCCAGGAAGTGAACTTTAAACTGAGACCTGGAGGAATTAGGCACATGGGTGGGTGGGGAAAGCATTGTTGTCTTGGGCAAGAGCGTGTGTTAGAAGTAACGAGAAGACCAGTGTGGTTAGAAGGGTACTGTTCCCTTGGGGGGAGGGGATGGGGGAGGAGGAGGTCATGGGGCAGGTGGATCTAGAAGAGGTGTGGTTAATGTGGCATGTCCAAATATAGCACCCAAACTCCAAGTCTTAAACAATCTGAGAGGCTAGATGACGGTGAACAAAGGGGACCCAGGCTTTATCTGAAAGTCAACACTTCATTCCGAAGGCAGAAGCTCCGATTCCCAGCTACGAGAGACTGATCATGATATTAGCTGTTTATGAAGCTCTTGTGAAGTGCCCAGGCTCATGGTAAATGCCTTCTGTATTACCTTGTTTCAACCTCGCAGTAGCCTATCAGGTAACTAGCACAGGCTTGTTCCCAGGTGAGGAAACTGAGACTCTGTGTGCTTACAGAAAATGGCTAAGGCCCCAGGACTGTAAAAGGCAGAGCAGGATTTGGTTCTGAAGTTGTGCCCCTGATCCCTCCATCGAAACGCCTCTGAAGAAAACCAAAGGCATTAGAAATATTGTAAAATTCCAGCGGTTCAGCAATATCACCCTCCCCGCATGGTATTCTGACAGATAGTCGGTTTACAATGATATTCCTTTTCCTTAATGTGGAAGGTGAAGGGGAAACTCCAGGGACCTTTTCATGTTTTCTTTCCCATTTGTATCTGGGCTTTATGCCCCTGCTGTTTCGAATTCCATTTCAAATGAAAAAATAACTAAAAACCACACTCAGCCAAGCTATTTGGATTTAAAACAGACCGGCAGAAACCTGGAAAGAGTCAGGATTCTCCCTAATATATCAAATATAGCAGACAGCCCCAATCTGAGAGGCTCTGCTCCATTTCGTAAAGAGAACAGGCTGTAATTTGAAAATGGATGAGTCAAGTTCACTGTTGTGACTTGTTTGAAGGTCTGGAGGCCAGGCCTGGTTTTGATCTGACAGGCCTGGGTCTCCAAACGTGGGTTATTCCTTTGCAAAGACTCAGAGAGGCGGTACGCTCGCCAGGCGCAGACCTGGAGTAGCGTCACTTTGAAGAGTTCCTGGGTGGGTCTTAAATGGGATTTGGTGCCTATTGTGGAATCAGAGTAATGAGCTCAAAACCAGTGATTTTCATTACGCCAGCAAACCAGTCAGCCACTCTGTTTGCTCAGGTGTGCAGCTGTGTGCCCCATGCCCTGATCTCTATATAGTAAGAAAATAAATATTTTTAAAGGAAGAGAGAATTGAAGATGAAGGAACGTCACAACTGGTGGGGTGGGAGAAGTGAGAGAGAGGAGATCCTGGGCTCTTTAAAGTAAGTTAAAGTCTTTGATATCTACTCTCTTTACTAATTGGTCACTCTCTCGTCCGTGTAGCAAAAAAGAATCTGCTAATGAAGTAGCAGGATTCCTTCAATTAATTACTGAATACATCACAACTCCTCTCCAGGGGCCGCCGTCAGACTCGAACAGTGCCAGTAGATGGCGCCAGAGGGCACGCGCAGCGCTCCCTGCTTCGCAGGGTGTAAAGGATTAGAAAAAGCCCAGCCAACAAATTCGGCCGGGACAAAAGTATGGGCGTCGTTTGCCTTCAGGGGAACCAAGTATAAACACATTTTTTTACGGAATAGGGAAGCATATGTGCTGGAAATGTTCTTGCCCCACCAGCCGGAGTCCAGGAAGCGAGCACCAGATACTGTTTACGGGGCAGCTCTTATTTCAAAATGAAGAATAAGGCTCAGCAGGTAGGGAGCCCTTGAGGACCAGCACCGAATTTCCAAGAAGCCCAAGCTACGATGGACCTGCCGAGGGCCTGGCTCAGGAAATTTATTGGATTAGACAGTGGAGGTTGTGGAAATAAACCCATCTGTTTTACCAGAGGGACCAGATTGGTATACTGGGGAAAATGTGAATTTCTGGAGTTAGACAGAAATGAGTTAAAATCCTACATGTGTGACCTTAGGCGAGTCTCTTTCCTTCACTGAACAACAGTTTACTCATCCTTGGAATAGATGTAATACTTGTAAAGCATGGTGGGGAAGGGGGTGTGGAGAGTTGATTTGTGAAAATCACTTAGCACAACATTCAATATTCAGCAATCTCTGGAAAATCTCTTCCAACCGTGGCACTAACACATTCATGTGGGAATCGGGAGCACTCCAGGTGGAAAAGACAACCTTCCCATTTGTGTCATCACATTTTCTGATACACCCTGATTCTCTATGGGCTTATCACACTATTTTGCATCTTATTTATGTATACAGGTCACTATATTGGGTACCCCTTCAAGGACTGTGGTAAAAAATTCATCTTGCATTCCCAGAATCTATCAGGGCCCCTGCATCATAACATCTGTTGAATACACGAGTTTTTCTTATGAGCAAGTTGTTCCAACCCACCAAACTGAGTGATTCAGATACAGTATTATAGCCACATCTCACTTTTTTTTTCTTCACTGTGCTCAGGAAAGAAAACAGAAAATACTATAAACCCGGTGATGAAAATTAATTTTGAATTTTTTTTTTTGTTTTAGCCAAAGACCAAATAAAAGCCAGATGCTAAGCAGCCATTTTCAGTATTGGCCAACTCAACCAGCCAAGACTCAAAATAAGTTCCAAGACAGAATTACAATATGAGACATAATTCTATGATTTAATGTCATAGCCTAAGACTTGGACATGTGGCATTGTAGTTTATGCAGGCCAAAGAGAGAGATGCAGAGAGACAGGAGGAACAACCTGGGTGGAAGCAAATGACAGGGAACCAATGGGGTGAGGGATGCCCATGGTGGCCAAAATCAAGGAGGAGATGGAGACAACAGAGCTTGGCTATTGTAAGTCAGATAGACTTGGTCACTAAGTAGCCCCTTTGATTAGGGCAAGTTACTTAATTGCTGACTCAATTTTTTCATTTATAAAACGGGGTGTATTAGTTAGGATAGGTTAACCTATGCTGTGGTAATGAATAAACTCTGAAATCTCATTGACTTTGCAAAACAAAAGTAAATTTCTCATTCACCCAAAGTCTCACCCAAAGGCAGGTTAATGGGAGTTCTACATCCAGTGACTCAGAGATCCCATTTCCTTCTATCTTGTGATACTACCACCCCATCTCATCATGTAGCTTCCAGTGTTACTCTGGCAGGGAAGAGAGAGCTGGAGAGAGCACACTGGCACTTAAGTGCCTTAGTGCAGAAGTGACATGTCATTCCTGCTCAGAGGCCGTTGGTCAAAATTAGACACATAGCCTCAACCCAACTGCAAGGGAAAGAGAAATGTAGAGGAGCATATAGATAATTAGGGAGCACCATTCATGTCTGCCTCAGGGGATAATCATTAAAATAATTAAATCAGGGCTTCCCTGCTGGCGCAGTGGTTGAGAATCTGCCTGCCAATGCAGGGGACAGGGGTTCAAGCCCTGGTCTGGGAAGATCCCACATGCCGCGGAGCAACTAGGCCCGTGAGCCACAACTACTGAGCCTGCGCGTCTGGAGCCTGTGCTCCGCAACAAGAGAGGCCGCGATAGTGAGAGGCCCGCGCACCGCGATGAAGAGTGGCCCCCACTTGCCGCAACTAGAGAAAGCCCTCGCACAGAAACGAAGACCCAACACAGCCAAAAATAATAAATAATAAATTTAAAAAATAATAATAATAATAAATCAGGATTCACTCCTATTGAGTAAAATAGAGCAGCCAAATCACCGTGGCTTTAAAAATGTTACACATATATTTCCTCTGTTGAACAAGAAGTCTGAAGAGAGGTGGTGTGGCAGCTCTCAGTCTTCAGAAGCACGGGCTCTATTGTTTCTGCTCCACCACTGTTTGCATATGGCTTCCATCTTAAAGTCACTTCATGGTTACAAGGTGCTCTCCAACTGTCAAGTCCCCATTCCAGCCAAGATGAAGGAGGAAAAGATCAGGGCAATAAAAGGCACCCTACCAGCTTTAAAGAGCTTTCTCAGAAGCTCACCCAGCAACTTCCATACATATTTCTTTGGCCATTCCTAGTTGCAAGGAAGTCTAGGAAATGTAGTCTTTAACATTTGTGAATGAGAGAATGAACATTGGGTAGGCAGCTAGCTCTGGAGTCTGAGGGACTTCCTCTGAAACCCATGCCTCTGTTGGAGTCAATGGTTCCCAATCATGTTTCTGTGCTTTTTCTCTCTACTCAAGAGACATATTCCTGGAAGAGAGAGATGCTATTGTCCTGGCTTGATTTACATTTCTCCCCCTCCATACCTGCTGCCCAGCTGATAGTTTTCACCACCTCTACAAGCAATAGGACCTGGTACTTCCCCAAAGCAAAATTGGGGTATGACTACCAGAAAGGCAAATGGATACTGGGCAGGCAAATAGCACAGGCAAATTTAAGGAGGCACCTTACTCTCAGGGTCATACAAGTGCAGAGTCAGCACTCGCACGACCCAGAGAGTATGGTGCCTCCTTAAATTGCGCACCTCGGATGTTTCTCTGGCTTTATCCTACTCAGGTGGATCAACTTCCAGAGCCCTTGCTCTTTCCCTGACACTAACAGGACAAGGTTTAAGACTGAATCAACCTATTGATACATGATCACCATGAGAGAGTAACTGGTCTTAGTCAGAGATTTAAGAAATACTTTCTTTGATATTAACTATGAGATGTAAGATTTAAAAAACTTTCTGAAGTCTCCATTTCACAGCACCTCTGCTATCTTAAGAGCTAGCTTTGGGACTTCCCTGGTGGTGCAGTGGTTAGGAATCTACCTGCCAGTGCAGGAGACACAGGATCGATCCCTGGTCCGGGAAGATCCCACATGCCATGGAGCAACTAAGCAACTGAGCACCACAACTACTGAGCCTGTGCTCTAGAGCCCACGAGCCACAACTACTGAGCCCATGTGCCACAACTACTGAAGCCTGTGCTCCACAACAAGAGAAGCCACCGCAATGAGAAGCCCATGCACCACAATGAACAGTAGCTCCTGCTCGCTGCAATTAGAGAAAGCCCGCGCACAACAAAGACCCAACGCAACCAAAAATAAAGAAAGATAAATTTCTAAAAAAAAAAAAAAAAAAAAGAGCTTTGATTGTTAGCTTGCATGGGAGTGAAAAGCCCTTCTGAAATACCTCGCCCTCCCATCCGCTTTCCAAGCAGGCAGTCTTGTTTATATATCATTTCTCTTGGATGAATCATTTGTAGCAAGAGTACAGCTTCCACTTGTCCATGAGAAATTGTTCAAAACAGTCCTTCCCACTCTGCACAAAACCTCAAGAGTAACTATAGACATTCAAAATGAGACTGCTATTTGTCAGCCTCTTAAAGTCAGGAAACAAATGAAAGTAACTATGTGCCATCACAAATCACTTGGAAAGAAAAAACAAAACCCTCCCAGTGATCGTTTTCTTTCTTTTTTTTTTTTTTTTTTGAGCTCCCACCCTTCATCTTCTGCAAAACTGGCTTTTATATTATGCTTCCTGCAGAAGCCTCCAGTTCCTTTTGTTTCTGGTTTCAAGGTGTTATTTTCACATGAAGCTTCCTGAAATCCATGCAGATTTATCATGGGGGAAAGGAGAAGGCTGGTTTGGGGGCCAGAGTTTAATTGTCATTTGCACCTTAGGGATCAGAACCCCCAAATCAAGGTTAGGGGGAAATGTAGAGTCATTCTCAATATTGTGTTTATCTGATATGCTGAGCTTATGTAGTGCTGTACAAAGACCTTACAAAGAAATACATTTTCTGCAGATCTCTGCCAAACTCTCAGGAACAGAGAAGGGGTAGGTGGGGAGACAGGGCTAGAGAAGACACCAGAAGTGGAGAATGGTGTCTGGATCATGGCTTGTGAATAGCTACTGTCCCAGAGTCTTTACATTAATTCTCACAGCCCCCGCTTCAAAGTGAGTGTTTTTATCTCCTTCTTACAGGTAGAGAAAGTGAAGCTCAGAGAGATTAAGTAACTTAGCCAAGATCACACAGCAAAGAAATGGCAAGTGGGGCCCCAAATCTAGGCTGACCCTACTCAATATCTGTGCTCTTTCAGGTGTGCCTTGCTGCCTGCAAAAGGTCAGTTTATATCTTGTTAGAGGGAAGATCAGCAAGATGTGGTGAGTAAGGGAACTGAGGATCTAGTCCCAGCATGGGGACACGGGACAAAGCATCCCATTCCCCTGGGCTTTAGCATTCTCACCTATATAATGAGTAGAGCTAGATGGTTCTTAAACTGCTTCTGCTCTCTGATCGTCTGGATTTTCATGTCTACTTTCATCAAAGGCATCCAACAAGAGAATCAAAATAACAGGAAGGGTGAGCCACAGGCAGGATCCCTCCCTGTGGGTCAGGAGTCCAGTAAAGGCCAGAAACCGCCACTGCAGGATAAATAAACTGAGCTTGGTGTTCCTTGCACCCTCTCATTTTCTCCTCAACTTCCCTAGCCCCTGCCTCCACCATCCAGGTACTCTGCTCCTGGCTTTACCATGTCTAACCACCCCGCCAACTGATAGCACCCCATCCAGGCTTGCCTGGATGCCTGCCTTGCTGAGTTCAAAGGTCTAGCTATTTTTAATCTAGCCAAATGAATGGCTCCTTTTTGCAAATTATGAGAACATGCTTCTCCAACCTAGGTAGACATAGCCCTGAATTGGGATGTGTGGCTTGGCGAGCAGAGCATGAACTGACTCTCAGCACCTGCCTTCCCCACTCAGCCAGATACCTTGTGCAGTACACAACTCACTCACACAACTGTATGTGGCAGCCCTGAGACAAGGCCAACTGCTGATTCATTTCAGTGAATGGTATTCCATCCATCCAATTATGCATGCCAGACAGGAACCTAGGAGACATCCTTGACCCTTTTGTCACCTTCATCTCCCATGTTCCATCCACCATACTATTGATTTAACTCCAATTTATCTCTCCATCACTGCCACCACCTTAGTCAAAAGAACATAACCTTTCTTCTGAACTGCAACACTAGCTTCCTAACTGGCCTCCCCCTCATCTATACTCTTCTGCCTTCTGTTTATTCCCATTGTCACAGCCAGAAGGTATATAAACTCAACTAGTTTAACACTGAGAGCTTGCAAATTGGAGAATCTTTTCAAAATGTAAATATGACCATCCCTTTTCATGCTTGAAATTTTCAGTGGCTTCTCATGACTCTTAAGATAAAGACAGAATTCTTTGACTGAACCTCCTGCATCATCACTCCCCTCCCTATGGATCCAGCTTCATCTTGCATCATCTTCCTTTCAGCTCTCTCCTCTCCAGCTCCTGTGGAGAATAGCCCAGGTACATGCTATTCCTGCTATCTAGAGCACTGGTCCTTCCCCCTCATCCCTATTAACTCCTATTCACACTTCAAACGTGTCAAAGTTCAAGCGTTATGCTTCAGCAAGGCCTGCCCTGGTACCCCTCCTGATCAGCTCCCCTTATGATAAGTTCTCAGTGACAAAGTTCTTCTTCCCTTCTCTGCACTCATCAGTTACAACTGCACATGTATCTGTTAGATCATCTGACACTGTCTCTCTCTCTCCAGCCAGCTGGAAGGTACATAGCAATCACACTGCCTGGACTCATCACTGGATTTCTAACTCCCTTACTGTAGTGTCTAGCACACAGTTTATATCGATAAATATGTGTTGAATGAGTGCAGATTTGTCTGGCTTGGAGAAACCAACATTTAACAATGACCGGTTTTGATAATCCCCCAAGAAATTTGCAAGTTTAACTTCCCTAAAACTGGTGGTATAAAAGGAAGAGGAAGAAGAGCAAATCATAGAAAATTAGTAATTGACAAACAGCTCCCTCATAACTAGCCAACTCTGAAGGCATCGTCTGTGAGGCATTGTGGTTCACTGGTTCCTAGCAAATACTTGTTGAATTGATGGATCAAATCCAATCATTCCAGGCCCAGATTAGATGCCACATCTGCTAAGAAGTCATTTCTAATGTGTACCAGTCTCCAGAAATAATCTCTCTGTTCCCTATATATTCAAAGCATTTCATCATTCCCTCTCTGATGATAGTTTTTATCCTTCATAAGAGTTATTTGGGTATCTGTCTCATCTCTTAGAGTACATTGTAACTGTCTAACGTATTTCTACTCTGACCCTCCATTCCCCAACACCTAGCACAGTGTCTACCTATAGCAGTGCTCAAATCAAGTTTGGTCAATGAATGGATGTACAAATGGATTATAAATAATGCTGGAATTAGCTCTCTCTCTCTCTCTCTCATGGGTACAGACTGTTAGTTTGAATGTATTCTGACTTTCCTGATCTCATAATCTCTTCAAAAAAGCTTGGGAAAAGAATTGCTTAGGATACTTTCAATTACTTTAAATTAATTAATTGTCTATCATTTATTAAGATTCCATTGTGAGAAGTCAGGTTTTTGTTTCCCTTCCCCCAGTCAAGCATCTTCAGTTCAGGTGGTCTTGACAGCTTTCTAATTCAAATCAGAGAACTTCCAGTATCAGATATGTGCCCCAAACACTCCGGAGGTTCAAAATCCACCTTGGGAGAGCTCAGTACCCACCATATAATCATCTAGGCTTATGTCCTTATGATATGGAAATTCAACTTAATAACCGTCAACACTTTCCTTGGGTCTCTTGTTTGTACCAGTCGAAAACATACATTGATACATAGAAAATCCATCCTTTTTTCAGGTCTCCCAATTCAAAGGCAGTTTAGATCATTTGTCAGGATGGTAGTAGTCTCTTTTCTAACCATGAGCTACCATTAGGATTCAAATACATTTACAGAAATATGCCTTAGAGTTATCAAGTTTGAGAGCAGAGAGAAACCTCAAGGGTTATTTGACCTAAACACCTGTTTTACAGGTGATGAAACTTAAGTCCAGAAAGAGGAAGTGACTGGTCAAGTGGGTTGTGGAACTGAGATCCAAATTCAGGTCTTTGGAGTTGAAATACTTTTTATACCCTGACGATGTGCCAGGCTTCTTAAATACTTTATCTCTGGTTATCTCGAATAACACCCCGAGAAAGGTGTATCACTCCACATTTTACAGATGAGGAAACTGGACTCAGAAAGTTGAAATGGGGGCTTCCCTGGTGGTGCAGTGGTTGAGAGTCTGCCTGTCAATGCAGGGGACATGGGTTCGAACCCTGGTCTGGGAGGATCCCACATGCCGCAGAGCAACTAGACCTGTGAGCCACAACTACTGAGCCTGTGCGACTGGAGCTTGTGCTTCGCAACAAGAGAGGCCGCGATAGTGAGAGGCCCGCGCACCACGATGAAGAGTGACCCCCGCTTGCCACAACTAGAGAAAGCCCTCGCACAGAAATGAAGACCCAACACAGCCAAAAATAAATAAATTAATTAATTAATTAATTTTTTTAAAAATCAACTTAAATTTCAATTAAAAAAAAAAAAAAGAAAGTTGAAATGATTTGTCTCAAGTTTTCCTGGCTAATAAGTCCTCCAGATAACAAAGCTGGGATTGAAGCCCAGCTCTGTCTAAATCTGAAGATGGAGCGCCTTCCACTACATCATGGTGGTAAAGGTCATCGGAGCTTTGTGAAGAGCACATTGCTACTGAGTGATGAGTTTGAGACCAAAAAAATGCAAATTCCAGACTAGAGAATTCAAGACTAGAGATGCCATATCCTCCTGCATCCCCACCTGCACCCCCCCCTACACAACCACCACCAGCTCCCTGGATACCTAGACCAATGTCTTCGTAAACTTTACTGTGCATGCAAGTCTTTTTAAAATGCAGACTATGATGAATAGGTCTTGGATGGGACCTAATTTCTTCAGATTCTGAGATGTCCAAGTGATGCAAATGCCGCTAGTTCTGGAACCATACCTTGCACAACAAGTCTTCTAAAGATATGACTCAGTCCTCAGCGGTTCCATCCCCAGACTGCCAACCAGCAAAATTCGAAAGGGCAGGGGAGGGCAGCTGTGGCTAAGTAGTTGGAGGGGACACAATGTTTGTGTGGATGTCATTTGTTGAACATCTTACCATGTGCTGGGCATAATGCTAAGGACTTTACAAGTATAATCTCATTTAATCCCCACTGTCATCCTCTGAGTAGCTATTGGTGTCCATATTTTACAGATGAGGAAACAGAGTTTAGGCAACTTCTCCAAATTCACATGGTTCTGTCTGATTCCAAAGCTCATGCTCTTAACCACTGTGCCAACTTCCTCCGCGATGAGTGTTTCCTTTACACCCAGTCTGAATGGTACTTTCAAGGAGGAAGGAGTCTTTGAGTAGATATTGCTGAGCTGATGTGGACATCATAAAGCCAACTCCAAGGTGCTAAAGAATATCTTAGACCAGATGTTTATCAACTTGCTTGAGAAATGTGCAAAGGATTCATTCACACCCAGACAGAAATAAGCATGAATAGTTTGAGTGAAAAATTAGAAATAATTTTTATTGCATGCTCAGCAATAGAGGAATGGTTAAATAAAACATAGTATATTAGGCAATGGTCATACTAATCAGTCAATGGCTATACAGATTTCAGATAATACATTTGCTACTATAGCACGATCTGAATTTTTTTATTTTTATTTTTTTATTTCCTTTTTTTGCAGGTTTTTTTTTTTTTAATTTACTTTTGGCTGCTTTGGGTCTTCATTGCTGTGCGTGGGCTTTCTCCAGTTGTGGTGAGCGGGGGCTACTCCTCCTTGTGGTGTGCGGGCTTCTCACTGCGGTGGCCTCTCTTGTTGCAGAACATGGACTCTAGGTGCGTGGGCTTCAGTAGTCGTGGCATGCAGGCTCTGTAGTTGTGGCTCAAGGGCTCTAGAGTGTAGGCTCAGTAGTTGTGGCACACTGGCTTAGTTGCTCTGCGGCATGTGGGATCTTCCCGGACCAGGGCCTGAACCCATGTCCCCTGCACTGGCAGGCGGATTCTTAACCACTGCGCCACCAGGGAAGCCCCTGAATTTTTTTAGAAAAAAAAATGTGTGTGTGTGTATGTTTGTACATAGGAAAAGTTTGGAATGAGATACCTCAAGAAATTAATATCAGTAAACTTTGGATGGTATTATTATTCATTTTTTTAAATTTTATTTTTATACTTATCTATGTTTCTCATTTTTCTATAAAAGGGTGTACCATATGAATAATTGTTTAGAGAAAAAGTAAATATGGGTGAGAAGACAGGAGAAAGCTGAAAAAGGACAACAAAAGTAGATATACACTCCCATATATTAAAATAAATTATAAAGTTATAAATACTAAAATAGTTTGGAATTGGGAGATATTAAAATTACAAATTAGTGGAAGAGAAGAGAAAATAAAGTCAAAGACCAGTAAGATTTGCATACATAAATAATTTATTTTTTCTCTTGGAGTGAGAACACTTTCCTAAAAATAACCCAAAACTATATTATGACCCCCCCAAAATACTATATATGCGTTCAATAGATCATTGACAAAATAGGAAAAGATATTTCTAACATGGAGAAAAATATTTCTAACATATACAACAAATAAATAGGACTAATTTTCTTAATATATAAAGTGTTCTTATAACTCAATAGAAAAACTGGCAAAGAACATGAACAGCTATTCAAAAAGAGAGAAGAAAGAGTGTGAGAATTAATGCTAGCACAGTAGCTTTTAGGAAAGGGCACTGCTCATGCCATTGTCCTCCCTGTTCATTAGAGTTTTTATGTAATAATCTAGGTAGAAATTCAAATCAAACCAGAACAGGAACAATCCCATTAGTCACTTCTGACCACTAAGGGCTTCATCAGTAGCTTAGTGAGAGAGGGATAGGAAATGAATACCCGGTTCCTACCGTGCAGGATTCATAGTCTGTTGTGTATAATTAGGCTTATGCTGACTGCATAATACACTATAGCAGGAAGGGAAGTGAGATGGCATGAGGAATGAAAAGGGGACTGATAAGGGACTTAAATCCCAGCTCTTCCTCTAGCTGTGTGTATCCTGGAAAACCTCACTGAACCTTCCTTTCCTCATCGATAAAATGGATGCAATAAATCCTATTTACAGTGTTTTTCTTTGGAAAAGATAAGATCGCATATGTAAAGCGCCTAACACCTTTAGTGAGTAGGGAATACACAGTAACTGTTATTACATCCTCAGGATTATTATTACCACCCATGTCAGGGCAGAAACAGGGCCCATGCTTTTGGCCTCCCCTACGGTACTGAGAACAGAGCAGGCCTCTGTGATGACTGAGGTTGGGGCCAGCACCCAGTGTTGTGGCCACAGGGCGGGAGCAGGGCTTGGCCTCAGGTTCAGAGGCTGCACTGCACTGACTCCCACCTGGGGAGCCTTGCAGGACCTCTGTTTCTTCAAGTAGGGAGAATGTCGGTGATGCAAGCTACAGGAATCAGATTAAAGGAGATCCTGTTTGGGAAAACACCCTCTGAGCTGTAAATCTGTCAGCCTCAGCCCTGCCCATCCAGTTTGGAGACCCCAGTCCTTGAGGCAAGCCTATCTGGCAAAGGTCACCTCAACGTCCCCTCATTCGCCTCCTCCGCCCATCAAGCAGGGCTTAGAAGATGTTCTCAGACCAGGAATCTGGTAACTTTGCCAGGACCAAGCACCACCTCATCTAGTGCGTGACGCCAAGATCAGGCTGCCTGGAAAACTATGGTGACCTCCACCAGGGGTATCCCCTAAACTGCCACCACCATCCAAACACATACCACAAAGCCCCATTTCCTGTGCCTTCGCTGCCAACCCAACCAGGACCTGACATCCCAGGACAAATTAACAGCTACAATTCATGGAGTGCTTTCTATGTTCTGAGCCTAATGCTAAGTATTTTACCTGCATTGTTGCAATTAATCCTCACACCAGATCTATGAGATAAGAGGAGATACTCTTAGCCCCTTTCTACAGATGGGGAGACTGAGACTTACAGAAGGTAAATACAGAAGCTAAGGTACTTATGGTTTATAAGTGATGAATCAGGGCCTGGAACCCAAGTCTGTCTGACTAGGATCTTGGTTACTGCACTGCCTCTGCAGGAATGATTTTGCAGATGTGCCCCAAGAAGTGAAGTGACCTACCCAGGATCACACGTCTAGTAGGTACCAAAACTGAGATTCGAATTGATAGTCCCACAAGTCCAAAGTCAGGTGCTCCCCATGACACCATGCTGCCTTCCCCAATCCTGTAAGACTAGCTTCCGTCTAAGTGCCTCTTCCCTGAGCCCAGAGCCTGCTGGTGTCCCAGCCCATTGGTTGGTGGCCAGGAACCATGCCTGACTTTTCTCAGCTCCTTTCCCTGGGGGCTGGGTTCTGGAATCTGTCCTTGCTGGTAGGACACCTCCTGCATGTGGACAGATCTTCCGCAAAGGTGGCAAATCCCTACCTGGTTGTGGAGAATGCATGCAGACAGGAGTTGCCACTCCAGACACATCCACCTTTGAGAATAAGAAGCTAACTAACCCATTCCCTTGGCTACTCTGTTGGGTCTCCTAGGTTGCCTTGCTCTTAAGCTGACTTGAGTGGGGCCTAGGTTGATCCCCTGCCCTGCCTTCTCCCAGTGTCATCCTTCTGCTTGTTCAGGCATGCTAGGCATCCATAATGCCTTATACTCAAGCCTGACCTGTGACAACTGTGCGCTGTTATTTTTTGTTATGTTTGTTCATCTCCAATTATAAAAGCAACCTGCTCATTTTGTTATTTCCCACTGCTATGACAAACCCATCCTCTCCACTGCAAATGCTACAGAAATATCCAGGGAGCAGGAATTACCCTTGAAGTTTTATAACTGGCGTTGAGTACCAATTAAAAATCCTCCAAGGTGTTCAAAGGATGCTACAACCAGATCAATTTGCAACAGATTCAACAGAGGAAAAGCAGACTAAGAAATAGAATATTTAAACATTGCAAATCATTTCCTTGGAATGGCTCTCTGCATCTTGTCAGAGGAGCGAGTCATCTTCCTGTGTGAAGTGTTCATACTCATTTCCGGTGAGTAACGAGAGGGGCATTCAGGTCTGGACACAGCCATTGCACACGTGGTGGAGCCCACAGCACTACAGCTTCCTTTTCAGAAAGCAAAGGTGCTGCCTCTAGGGCCCCATAACTCCCAGCTTTTCTCCAGGCTGCACAACAGCCGGAGTTTCTAAGGGGCATCTGCGGATGGCATCTGCCAGGTCTCCATCCAGTGCATCATGGTGTCGTGACTTACAGCCAGTTCGCACCGGAAGACATTCCCCTGTGTCTCTGTGCAGACTCTGCTGGCTGAAACTCATGCCAGCCCCAGGAAAGTTTTGTGATGCTGGCAGGCAGCAATCGTGAGTTGGAGAACACAAGGACCCAGCCTTAGCTTGGGCTGCAGCAGCACTTAAGGGCAAAAATACAAACCGGCACAAACTGATTCATGTGATGAATGGGCCTGTCTATTCAGTAGGCTGGAAAACACATACCGCAGATCTGGTGGAGAATGCAAATGCGTGCCGCACACACAGAAGGCTATATGTTATCTAGGCCAAGCACGGCATTTCCAAAGAGATAAGGAAGGAAAAGAACCCATTGCTCCGAACAGCAGATCAGGCAGGACAATGGGAGACTCAGTATGTTAGAAACTCCCATCCTGCCTCTAATTTAGGTTAATCATAAAACCTTCAAATGACCACACAGAAACAGCCTAGGAGGGAGGAGCTGTCCCCTCCACTTTACACAAACTGAGCTTCAGACATCACACTAGTAGTCAGTGGTCCAGTGGCATGGGAACCCATGTCTGTCAGTCTCCCATGCTCTTAGCTACTTCAAAATTCATTTTGTTCTGATAGATTTTTATTGAAAGCTACCCGTGTACAGCATCCCAGCTTGGAGCCAGACATCCTTGTGAAGTGTTGAATGAAAGAAAGAAAGGGAGAGAGGAAGATGTCTCAACATTGCTGCTTTCCAAATGTGTGACCTTGAGCAAGTCGCAAATAACCTACAACTGCTCTCAGGGATCCTGTCATGCACAGAGCCCCATGGGGAGGATAGAGCCGGACCTCCATCTGACTCCACCACCCACCAGCAACCAGACTGGGGGGATAGGGAACACCCGGGTGGTCACCTCTGGCCTCCAGTTATTCATTTGTAAAACAGTGGACTTATCAATAAAGACTCCTTCTACCTCTGACATGGTTTTATTTTATGGTGGAGAGGTTGAAATTAGATTATTGTAAAAATCTAATTTTTGTTGTAAAATCCCCATCAGCTCAGATTTTCTTCATAGATATGGAGATAGACTGAAGATCTTATCATTATATAAAAGATTGGTCCCTTAGCACCTAACACTGTACAGCTGGGCAGTGTTGCTGCCTCTCCCTCCTTTCCTACTGGCATTCATGAAGTTCTGGATGGTTTCTCCTCCAGCTGGGTTAACGTACAAAGTGACTCTCACCAAGACCACTCTGATCACTTTAGTTTGTGAGTCAGAGGCCCAGCTCTGATCTCTAATGAATTACAGCAATATAGGCAGGGAATTCTACGGGAAAAAAGTCTGTGGCTGCTTGTCACCCAGCTCCTAGCCCAGTGCATAGCAAATGCTACTATTGCTGCTGCTGCTGCTGCTGCTGCTGCTGCTGCTGCTGCTGCTGCTACTACTAACCCAGTGCATGGCAAATACTACTACTATTACCACTACTGCTGCTACTACTACTATTGCTGCTGCTGCTACTACTACTACTGCTGCTGCTGCTGCTACTACTACTACTGCTGCTGCTGCTGCTACTACTACTACTGCTGCTGCTGCTGCTACTACTACTACTGCTGCTGCTGCTGCTACTACTACTACTACTGCTGCTGCTGCTACTACTACTACTACTGCTGCTGCTGCTACTACTACTACTACTGCTGCTGCTGCTGCTACTACTACTACTACTGCTGCTGCTGCTGCTACTACTACTACTACTGCTGCTGCTGCTGCTACTACTACTACTACTGCTGCTGCTGCTACTACTACTACTGCTGCTGCTACTGCTGCTACTACTACTACTGCTGCTGCTGCTACTACTACTACTACTGCTGCTGCTGCTACTACTACTACTACTGCTGCTGCTGCTACTACTACTACTACTGCTGCTGCTGCTACTACTACTACTGCTGCTGCTGCTGCTGCTACTACTACTACTACTACTGCTGCTGCTGCTACTACTACTACTGCTGCTGCTGCTGCTACTACTACTGCTGCTGCTGCTGCTACTACTACTACTGCTGCTGCTGCTGCTACTACTACTACTACTGCTGCTGCTGCTACTACTACTACTGCTGCTGCTGCTGCTACTACTACTGCTGCTGCTGCTACTACTACTACTGCTGCTGCTGCTGCTACTACTACTACTACTGCTGCTGCTGCTACTACTACTACTGCTGCTGCTGCTGCTACTACTACTACTACTAGCCCAGTGCATGGCAAATACTACTATTATTACCACTACTGCTGCTACTACTACTACTGCTGCTGCTGCTACTACTACTACTACTGCTGCTGCTGCTACTACTACTACTGCTGCTGCTACTGCTACTACTACTACTACTAGCCCAGTGCATGGCAAATACTACTACTATTACCACTACTGCTGCTACTACTACTATTGCTGCTGCTGCTACTACTACTACTGCTGCTGCTGCTACTACTACTACTACTGCTGCTGCTGCTGCTACTACTACTGTTGCTGCTGCTACTACTACTACTACTACTGCTGCTGCTACTACTACTACTACTACTGCTGCTGCTGCTACTACTACTACTACTGCTGCTGCTGCTACTACTACTACTGCTGCTGCTACTGCTACTACTACTACTACTAGCCCAGTGCATGGCAAATACTACTACTATTACCACTACTGCTGCTACTACTACTACTGCTGCTGCTGCTACTTCTACTACTGCTGCTGCTGCTACTACTACTACTACTACTACTACTACTGGCCCAGTGCATGGCAAATACTACTACTATTACCACTACTGCTGCTACTACTACTACTGCTGCTGCTGCTACTATTGCTGCTGCTACTTCTACTGCTGCTGCTACTACTACTACTACTAACCCAGTGCATGGCAAATACTACTACTATTACCACTACTGCTGCTACTACTACTACTGCTGCTGCTGCTACTTCTACTACTGCTGCTGCTACTACTACTACTACTACTAGCCCAGTGCATGGCAAATACTACTACTATTACCACTACTGCTGCTACTACTACTACTGCTGCTGCTGCTACTTCTACTACTGCTGCTGCTGTTACTACTACTACTACTACTACTACTACTACTGGCCCACCGCAGGGCAAATCTGCTGCTGCTACTACTACTGCTGCTGCTCCTCCTCCTATTACTACTACTGGTTCAGTGCGTGGCAAATACTACTGCTATTACTACTACTGCTGCTACTACTGCTACTACTGGCCCAGTGTATGGCAGGTACTACTACTACTACTGGTAGTAATAATAATAATAATAACAACATCAGAATCTGCAACAATAGCATTTAGCACTCAGTAAGCACTTATTAAATACCAGCCTTTATGCTACATGTTTTATATGCATCATCTCACATATTTTCCTTCAACAGTCCTTGGAGGGAGGTACCATTATTATCCCTGCTTTACAGATGAAGAAACAGAGGTATGACAAGGTGAAAATACCTGCTCAGAGTGACAGAGCATCAAGTGGAGGAGTTGAGATTTGAACCCAGAGATCCTGACTCCCGAGCTTGTACACTTAACCTCCAATGACACTGAACTACCATTTTGAATAAATGAGTGAATGTGTGCGAGGATGGGGAAGGGGTAGGACACAGGCTTAGAAGTCAAGCAATTCTGGGGTTTGAACGTCCGCCCTGTCACTTACTAGCTAGGTCTGGAGTCCAAGTTTCTGTCCCAGCAACCTTTGGAAGTGCTTCTCCTTTTCCACAGTTTTTGTTCGAAATTCCTTGGTGAATCTGCTTCTTTTCAACTAAAGACACCTCTACAAACATGTATGAAATGCCTCTCATTGCCTGGTATGCCACTGGGTCCTGGGGAGAGATGCAGGAGTGAACGGGACACAGTCCTTGTCCTCTGAGGGCACAAATATCTCAGGTGTGGACACGGAAACAGCTGCTCACTAGGCACATGGGACTGATGCTGCAGGACATGGGCGCAGAGGAAGGGCTGATTAATGCTCAAGACTCCATCCCAAAAAAAAAAAAAAAGTCTCCATCCCTGGAACACAGCCGCCTTCTGGAATTACACCTTGGGTCCTTTGGGGCTGAGTGACATTGTTGGGTGATTTATTTTAGAATTCAAAGCTGGAGAAGAATTTCGAGACCATTCTAATCCAATCTTTCATTTCACAAGTGGTGAAACTGAGGCCCAGAAAGGTGAAAGTCACAGGTAGGAAGGGACAGGAACTGATTCTGGACCCAGACCTCTGGACGTCCCTGCCTTGCTAAGTTTCAGCAGTTATGAGATGCCCAAATCTTCCCTCTCATTTTATCTTACCACTTCCATTCATACGCTCCAATCTCATTCAACTGGGTGTAATAATGCAGGACAGGAATTCAGAATAAATACAACATTTCTCAGTGGGACACTTGAAATTAAATAAATATTATTTTTTTGGACTAGTTTCCAGAAATCTCTCTAGCGAGGACCTTTATTTATCTAGCTGAAGTGCTGAAGTCTCAGTTAACACTAAAATCTGCTGCGGGGCTTCCCTGGTGGCGCAGTGGTTGGGAGTCCGCCTGCCAATGCAAGGGACACAGGTTTGATCCCTGGCCCAGGAAGATCTCACATGCCGCGGAGCAGCTAAGCCTGTGTGCCACAGCTACTGAGCCTGCGCTCTAGAGCCCGTGAGCCACAACAACTGAAGCCTGTGTGCCTGGATCCTGTGCTCTGCGGCGGGAGAGGCCACGACAATGAGAAGCCCGTGCACTGCTTGCTGCAACTAGAGAAGGCCAGTGCACAGCAGCGAAGACCCAACACAGCCAAAAATAAAAAACAAACAAATAAATAAATAAATTGAAAAAAATATTTTAAAAAAATCTGCTGCAGATTAATCTTGTTTGCAAAATGTAGTAGATGGAAAAAGTCCTGATCTAGGATTTGGGAAGCCCAGATTCTAAGGTCAACTATCCCAGGAGGTGGCCTTGAGACCTTAGGCATGTGACTCAGCTCCTGGGACCTCCAGCAGTCCTCTGACTGTAAAGGAGAAGCCTGAACACAATAGAAGCTTCATGAGGTCGGGGACTTGGTCCATCGTTGTCTCTCCAGAGCCCAGAGCCATCCCTGGCACACAGTCGGGACTCAACACATACTTCTTTAACATGTGGACCATCTTCAAAGACTCTAGCATTCGGTGAATAAGAGTCCATAGAATCATCTCCAAAATCTAAAGCTCATCTCTCTGTTTTTTTCCCCTCCCTTTAATTAGAGGCATGAATACCTCCCCCCATCCTCAGCCCGGTCTCTTAGCAACAATGTGGAAGAGTTGACAGCTCTGAAGCAGTTCTCAAGTTGTTTGACCTGGCAGCTGGGAGTTATTCTGTGGACTCTAATATTATCATTTCAGCATCACTCCCCCCACCCTGCTGTCACTCCCCAGGCCTCCTGCTCAGAACCACCCGCTCAGCGCATAGTGCAGATCCCAAATTTGAAACCTGTAAGCATTTCCTGGCATCTTCCACATGTCACTTGACTGTGCACCAGATTAAACATTTTTAAAGCAAATAATCAGGTTGTTTCGCTTGAGGTGACCCAACATTGGAGCCTACCTGGGCTCTTTAGTGGGGCTAACGGTGGACTCTGGGAGGGTTCACGCCAAGGAGTACTTCCCAGAACTTTTGCTGCCAGTGTCCTTGTCCTCACGGTGAGACACAGCCACCCCCCGCCTCTGCAGGAGACTCTCCAACACTAGCAGATCAGAAAACCTTCATTAAAAAGCCCCAATATGGAGACAGCCTCATCCACCAGAGGGCAGACAACAGAAGCAAGAAGAACTACAGTCTTGCAGCCTGTGGAACAAAAACCACATTCACAGGAAGATAGACAAGATGAAAAGGCAGAGGGCTATGTACCAGATGAAGGAACAAGATAAAACCCCAGAAAAACAACTAAGTGAAGTGGAAGTAGGCAACCTTCCAGAAAAAGAATTCAGAATAATGATAGTGAAGATGATCCAGGACCTCGGAAAAAGAATGGAGGCAAAGATCGAGAAGATGCAAGAAATGTTTAACAAAGACCTAGATGAATTAAAGAACAAACTAACAGAGACGAACAATACAATAACTGAAATGAAAACTACACTAGAAGGAATCAATAGCAGAATAACTGAGGCAGAAGAACGGATAAGTGACCTGGAAGACAGAATGGTGGAATTCACTACTGAGGAACAGAAAAAAGAAAAAAGAATGAAAAGAAATGAAGACAGCCTAAGAGACCTCTGGGACAACATTAAAGGCAACAATATTCACATTATAGGGGTCCCAGAAGGAGAAGAGAGAGAAGGACCTGAGAAAATATTTGAAGAGATTATAGTCAAAAACTTCCCTAACATGGGAAAGGAAAGAGCCACCCAAGTCCAGGAAGCGCAGAGAGTCCCACACAGGATAAACCCAAGGAGAAACACAACAAGACACATAGTAATCAAATTGGCAAAAATTAAAGACAAAGAAAAATTATTGAAAGCAGCAAGGGAAAAACGACAAATAACGTACAAGGGAACTCCCATAAGGTTAAGAGCTGATTTCTCAGCAGAAACTCTACAAGCCAGAAGCGAGTGGCATAACATATTTAAAGTGATGAAAGGGAAGAACCTGCAAACAAGATTACTCTACCCAGCAAAGATCTCATTCAGATTCGATGGAGAAATCAAAAGCTTTACAGACAAGCAAAAGCTAAGAGAATTCAGCACCGCCAAACCAGCTCTAAAACAAATGCTATAGGAACTTCTCTAAGTGGAAAACGCAAGAGAAGAAAAGGACCTACAAAAACAAACTCAAAACAATTAAGAAAATGGTAATAAGAACATACATATGAATAATTACCTTAGATGTGAATGGATTAAATGCTCCAACCAAAAGACACAGGCTCAATGAATGGATACAAAAACAAGACCCATATATATGTTGTCTACAAGAGACCCACCTCAGACCTCAGGACACATACAGACTGAAAGTGAGGAGATAGAAAAAGATATTCCATGCAAATGGAAATCAAAAGAAAGCTGGAGTAGCAATACTCATATCAATAAAATAGACTTTAAAATAAAGAATGTTACAAGAGACAAGGAAGGACACTACATAGTGACCAAGGGATCAATCTAAGAAGAAGATATAACAATTATAAATATATATGCACCCAACATAGGAGCACCTCAATACATAAGGCAACAGCTAACAGCTATAAAAGAGGAAATCGACAGTGACACAGTAATAGTGGGGGACTTTAACACCTCACTTACACCAGTGGACAGATCATCCAAATAGAAAATTAATAAGGAAACACAAGCTTTAAATGACACAATAGACCAGATAGATTTAATTGATACATATAGGACATTCCATCCAAAAACAGCAGATATCACAGTTTCTTCTCAAGTGTGCACAGAATGTTCTCCAGGATAGATCACATCTTGGGTCACAAAACAAGCCTCAGTAAGTTTAAGAAAATTGAAATCATATCAAGCATCTTTTCTAACCACAACGCTATGAGATTAGAAATCAATTACAGGGAAAAAAACGTAAAAAACACAAACACATGGAGGCTAAACAATACGTTACTAAATAACCAAGAGATCACTGAAGAGGAAATCAAAAAATACCTAGAGAAAAATGACAATGAAAACATGATGATCCAAAACCTATGGGATGCAGCAAAAGCAGTTCTAAGAGGGAAGTTTATACCAATACAATCCTACCTCAGGAAACAACAAACATCTCAAATAAACAATCTAACCTTACACCTAAAGGAACTAGAGAACAAAGAACAAACAAAACCCAAAGTTAGCAGAAGGAAAGAAATCATAAAGATCAGAGCAGAAATAAATGAAATAGAAACAAAGAAAACAATAGCAAAGATCAATAAAACTAAAAGCTGGTTCTTTGAGGAGATAAACAAAATTGATAAACCATTAGCCAAACGCATCAAGAAAAAGAGGAAGAGGACTCAAATCAATAAAATTAGAAATGAAAAAGGAGAAGTTACAACAGACACCACAGAAATACAAAGCATCCTAAGAGACTCCTACAAGCAACTCTATGCCAATAAAATGGACAACCTGAAAGAAATGGACAAATTCTTAGAAAGGTATAACCTTCCAAGACTGAACCAGGAAGAAATAGAAAATATGAACAGACCAATCACAAGTAATGAAATTGAAACTGTGATTAAAAATCTTACAACAAACAAAAGTCCAGGACCAGATGGCTTCACAGGTGAATTCTATCAAACATTTAGAGAAGAGCTAACACCCATCCTTCTCAAACTCTTCCAAAAAATTGCAGAGGAAGGAACACTCCCAAACACATTCTATGAGGCCACCATCACCCTGATACCAAAACCAGAGAAAGATGTCACAAAAAAAGAAAATTACAGACCAATAACACTGATGAATATAGATGCAAAAATCCTCAATCAAATACTAGCAAACAGAATCCAACAACACATTAAAAGGATCATACACCATGATCAAGTGGGATTTATCCCAGGGATACAAGGATTCTTCAATATACACAAATCAATCAATGTGATACACCATATTAACAAATTGAAGAATAAAAACCATATGATCATCTCAATAGATGCAGAAAAAGCTTTTGACAAAATTCAACACCCATTTATGGTAAAAACTCTCCAGAAAGTGAGCATAGAGGGAACCTACCTCAACATAACAAAGGCCATATACAACGAACCCACAGCAAACATCATTCTCAATGGTGAAAAACTGAAACCATTTCCTCTAAGATCAGGAGCCAGACAAAGATGTCCACTCCCACCACTATTATCCAACATAGTTTTCGAAGTCCTAGCCACGGCAATCAGAGAAGAAAAAGAAATAAAAGGAATACAAATTGGAAAAGAAGAAGTAAAACGGTCACTGTTTGCAGTTGACATGATACTATACATAGAGAACCCAAAAGATGTCACCAGAAAACTACTAGAGCTACTCAATGAATTTGGTAAAGTTGCAGGATACAAAATTAATGCACAGAAATCTCTTGCATGCCTATACACTAATGATGAAAAATCTGAAAGAGAAATTAAGGAAACACTCCCATTTACCATTGCAACAAAAAGAATAAAATACCTAGGAATAAACCTACCTAGGGAGACAAAAGGCCTGTATGCAGAAAACTATAAGACACTGATGAAAGAAATTAAAAATGATACCAACAGATGGAGAGATATACCATGTTCTTGGATTGGAAGAATCAATATTGTGAAAATGACTATACTTCCCAAAGCAATCTACAGATTCAATGCAATCCCTATCAAATTACCAATGGCATTTTTTTACAGAACTAGAACAAAAAATCTTAAAATTTGTATGGAGACACAAAAGACCCCGAATAGCCAAAGTGGTCTTGAGGGGAAAAAACGGAGCTGGAGGAATCAGATTCCCTGACTTCAGACTATACTACAAAGCTACAGTCATCAAGACAATATTGTACTGGCACAAAAACAGAAATATAGATCAATGGAACAGGATAGAAAGCCCAGAGATAAACCCATGCACCTGTGGTCAACTAATCTATGACAAAGGAGGCAAGGATGTACAATTGAGAAAAGATAGTCTCTTCAATAAGTTGTACTGGGAAAACTGGACAGCTACATGTAAAAGAATAAAATTAGAACACTCCCTAACACCATACACAAAAATAAACTCAAAATGGTTTAGAGACCCAAATGTAAGAATGGACAGTGTAAAACTCTTAGAAGAAAACATAGGAAGAACACTCTCTGGCATAAATCACAGCAAGATCTTTTTTGGTCCATCTCCTAGAGTAATGAAAATAAAAACAAAAATAAACAAATGGGACCTAATGAAACTTCAAAGCTTTTGCACAGCAAAGGAAACTACAAACAAGATGAATAGAGAGCCCTCAGAATGGGAGAAAATATTTCCAAACGAATCAATGGACAAAGGATTAATCTCCAAAATATATAAACAGCTCATGCAGCTCAATATTAAAAAAACAGACAACTCAATCCACAAATGGGCAGAAGACCTAAATCGACATTTCTCCAAGAAGACATACAGATGGCCAAGAAGCACATGAAAAGCTGCTCGACATCACTAATTATAGAATTGCAAATCAAAACTACAATGAGGTATCATCTCACAACAGTTAGAATGGGCATCATCAGAAAATGTACAAACAACAAATGCTGGAGAGGGTGTGGAGAAAAGGGAACCCTCTTGCACTGTTGGTGGGAATGTAAATTGATACAGCCACTATGGAGAAAAGTATGGAGGTTCCTTAAAAAACTAAAAATGGAATTACTATATGACCCAGCAATCCCACTACTGGGCATATACCCACAGAAAACCATAATTCAAGAAGACACATGCACCCCAATGTTCATTGCAGCGCTATTTACAATAGCCAGGACATGGAAGCAACCTAAATGCCCATCGACAGATGAATGGATAAAGAAGATGTGGTACATATATACAATGGAATATTACTCAGCCATAAAAAGGAACAAAACTGGGTCATTTGTAGAGACGTGGTTGGATCTAGAGACTGTCATACAGAGTGAAGTAAGTCAGAAAGAGAAAAGCAAATACCATATATTAACGCATATATGTGGAACCTAGAAAAATGGTACAGATGAACCAGTTTGCAGGGCAGAAATTGAGACACAGATGTAGAGAACAAACGTATGGACACCAAGGGGGGAAAGTGGCGGGGGGGTGGGGGTGGTGGTGTGATGAATTGGGAGATTGGGATTGACATGTATACACTGATGTGTGTAAAATAGATAACTAATAAGAATCTGCTGTATAAAAAAATAAATAAAATAAAATTCAAAAAAATACAAATAAAAAATAAAGCAAATTATCATCACAACCATTTACTGAGCACCTACTACGTGTCAAGCAGCTTCACGCACTCCTTCCTGCTTAATCTTCTCAACAATCCTGGGAGCACCTCCTCTTACAGGTGAGAGAACAGAGGCTCAGAAATGTCAGTGAACTTCTCAAGATCATACAACTAGCAAATGCTGTGACTAATACTGAATCTGGGTCATCTGTTTGATTCCAACATCCTAGCTTTTAAAATTTAGAAGAATCTGGGAAGTGTTCTAAGAAACCCACAAGAACAACGTAGTGAAAAATGAACAGGATGGCAGTTACAGACCATACAGTTCTTTCTCCACCCACTTTAGTTCCAGTCCTAAAACTGAAATAACTTCTTTAATGTTGCTCCAATATCCAGAGCTGACACTAACAGTTTGGAGTTATGAGGAGATGACCAGCAAGTATTACGCCCAAGAGAGTTCAATCTGGAATGGATTTTGGCCCATTCAATCTAGCCCTGATATTTTCTAGATGGTAAACTGTAGCCCACAGAGCTTAAGAAGGTCACCCAAGGTCACCCATCTAATCAGGAAGTAGCAGAGTCAGCCTTGTCTCTACCAAATCCTAAGCTTTTTATCTGTAAAAGGGGCAATAACGCCTGTGTATAAGGCTGCAGCCACAAGGACCAAGTGAGATAATGTCTTCAAAGTGCTCAGCCAGGTCAGGGCCTGGGCCATGGCAAGTCCTACAAATGGTAGTTCCCACTGACCCTGATACTCTCTGAACCTTGGTCTCTTTGTAATTGGGGCTGGCAAGGGCCCTAACTCATATATTAGTTAACAAACTCCAATGAGCTCTTGGATGTGGCAGAGCTTTGATGTGTTTGCTTCACAAACACTAGCTCCAATCTTCTGGGTCTGTCAGGCAAGGCAGTTCAGATGCTCCTATGTGATTTCCCAGGTGGGCAACATCAAAGCCAGGTCGACAGCATCTGCCCCTGGCCTCTGTTGATTATGGATGATTTTGAAACAGGAGAAAGGAAAGACGTGGGAAAGATCTTAAAACTTACATCCACATATAAATTTTACCTTCTTACTATTCTCTTCTTGGCATTGCTTAGACTTCAGTGAAGCCCCAGTAGTTGCACTGGAAGATGAGGTTTCTTGCCCAAGATCAACCAACTTTATTTTATTTATTTATTTTTGGCTGCGTGTGGGCTTTCTCTAGTTGCGGCAAGCAGGTATGGTGCATGGGTTTAGTTGCTTCCAGGCATGTGGGATCTTCCCGGACCAGGGCTCGAACCCATGTACCCTGCATTGGCAGGCGGATTCTTAACCACTGCGCCACCAGGGAAGCCCCCAACCAACTTTAAAAAGCACCTGAACCCAGTCCATCCAACTTCCAGGTCAGTAATCTGCAACGTGTTGATTGTGGGACACACAGTAATGGAGATGAATTGGAAAGGCACTGAAGGCTTGGGGCTGTCTGGACTAGGGTTGATTAGAAGTTAGGTGCTACCAGGAAAGGGCTCGTAATGTGGGAGGGAGCTGCGTGCATGTGGGTAATGAGCCTAGAGGACTGTGGGTTTTGCCCAACACATGAGCCTGGATTGCCTATCCGGCACTGAAGGCCAGCAGCAGCCAAGGTCACCAGAGTCTCTATCACCTCCTCTTCTTTCTATACCTTCTCTCTAGGCCCCCTTTTCAGGTTGGAAACCAGCCCTGCCTGCCCTTGTGTCTTTTATACCTTGCTTTTTCTAGACTCCAAATATTCAACCTATTTTTTAAAGGCTGCACCATTGGGAGGAGTGAGTGGGAGGTGAGGAAGGAGACAGATTTGTTGTGTAGACAAATACGGTAAGGAGTTTGACTGTGAAAAGATGGAAAGAAAAAGAATGGCACTAGGGGGAGAGTTGGATTAAAGCTGATTTTTTTTTTTTTTAATGAAGTGGTGTTTGTTCTAAGGTGAAAGAGACAGGAGCCCATTTAAAATGTTCTTGGAGGGCTTCCCTGGTGGCGCAGTGGTTGAGAATCCGCCTGCCAATGCAGGGGACACGGGTTCGAGCCCTGGTCTGGGAGGATCCCACATGCCGCGGAGCAACTAGGCCCGTGAGCCACAACTACGGAGCCTGCGCGACTGGAGCCTGTGCTCCGCAACAAGAGAGGCCGCGACAGTGAGAGGCCTGCGCACCGCGATGAAGAGAGGCCCCCGCTTGCTGCAACTAGAGGAAGCCCTCGCACAGAAACGAAGACCCAACACAGCCAAAAATAAATAAATAAATAAATAAAAATTAAAAAAAAAAAATGTTCTTGGAGAGGAGTGAGTGGAGAGGAGAAGGCTGAAGGGACAGGGGCTGAATCAATAGCACAAGGTCCCTGAGAAGAGGGAAGGGGTTCAGAGCTCAGGGGCAGCCATTGGCCTCACCCAGGAGGGACCTCTCTTCCGTGGTGGTAGGAAGGGAGGAGGGTACCAGGGAGTAAAGGTGAGGCACCATCAGTCCAGACATCCCCAGACACACCAGGTCCAGAGTTCGGCACAGTCTTTCTTCTCTCTTTGCCCAGCTGTGGCCTCATGCCATGTGCCGCCTCTGGTGCTCTAAGTGCCTGAATTGCCATCCTAGCCACAATCTGCAAAGCAGACACTTCTAACTGCCATTGTATAGATGTGCACATCAGATCTCAGAGAGCACATAAAATTGCCTAAAGCTACACAACTAGTATTCTTAATAAAAATAGTGTTGACATCACACAGTCCTAGGTATGTGTCACACTCTCTTCTAAGTACCTATATTCATTAACCTACTTAACCCTATGAGGTAGGTACTATTACTATTCTGATTTTACAGATGAAGAAACTAAGACACTGGAAGATGAGTTTTTTTTGCCCAAGGTCAAACAACTTTACAAAGCACTTGAACTCAGTCCATCCACCTTCCAGGTCAGTAGTCTGTACCATGTTGATTGTGGGACACACAGTTATGGAGATTAAATTCAAACCCTCTTTTGTCTGACTTCCAAGACCATACTTTTCTCATTATGTCAACCCATGAGGCTGGGTAAAGGGGAATCAGCCTTTAGAGTTGAATACCCTGTGTCAAGATCCAATTAGGATGCCTGAGGACAAGTAAAAGAAACACACGTACCCCCAACAGACTTCCTTCAATTTCTCATTGGCCAAAACTGGGTGACAGGGCTCTCTCAAACTCCCTAACAGCTGGGGTCTCTATGGTGGGAGCAGGTGAGTGGGGAAGGTTGAAAATGGTATAACTTTAACCAAGCCACAGTGTCTGCCACAACCATGCAGGGAGCTAGGTGTTTTGCCTAAGTCTTCATTCATTCATTCAGTAAATCATTGATTGACCATCAGTTCTGCCCAGCGCTGTCCCTACAGAAGAGAGAGCTCCTAGTTCTTGCTCTTTAAGGAGCTTACAGACTGATACTCAGGACGGACACATAAGCAGACACGTCCATCTCAGTGTGTGGCAACATCCTATAGTGAGCTGTGTGCAAAGGGTGATGGTAAGAGGGGTGATACTCTGTCCAGGGGAGGGAGGGAGAGGCAGGCTTCACAGAGGAGCCATCACTATTAAGAAAACACGTTTGCCGGATGAACAAGGGAAGTGAGGGCGTGTGACTCAGGCAGAGGGGGCACGTGTGCACAGTCAGGGAAGCAGGGAGAAATATGACAAGTTCTAGGGAGTTTTGAAGAGTTCAGTATGGCTGCAGCAGAGATGCCAGCTTTGGGGGGAGGGAGGGTGGGAGTAGCAGCTGGCGAGGTAGGCAGGGGGCCAGACTATGTCACAATGGGTGCTGTGCACCACGTACAGGAATTTAATCTCTAATCCTTACTACCACCCTGCGAAGCTGTTCTATTCCTATTTCCAATTTCAGATAAGAAAATGCCCTCTGTCCAGTACTGATAAGAAGCAGAGCCAGGGTTTGAACCCAGGCTGGCCTGAAGCAAAGCCCACACTCTTTCCCCTACACCATAAGGACTGCCTCTGCTAGGCCTCTAAAGCTATCACAACCTATTATGTAACCGAAAAAAATAAAAAGCCTTTTTTGCTATGCTGGCAGTGGCCATGTCATTCCAGAAACTAAGATTTGTTCCCTTTACAAATAAGGGGTCAGTGTATTTTTTCCCCTGCTCGTTATAAAGCCCTGCTTCCTACCGGAATGAATAATGAGGTTGTAGCTGTCTGCATTCAGCCAAAGGAAGGCGCATAATTGTATTTCTTCCATGATGGAAGAAGCAGCTGTGGCACTAATAAAAATGACTGCTTTTCAATTCTTGCAACAGAGTAAATAAAACTCCCTTGTGATTAACAGCAAATTGGTTTCCTACAGAGTTGTCAAATCTGAAGGGGTGTGATGAGAGGGAGGGGGAGTTTGGGGGTGAGAGCTTGGTTAGGGTGCTTTCTCTGAGTATGTGTTCCAAAGGTGCTTTGGGTAAGAAAGATATTTTTAACTCCTTTCAGGAAATTCCAAAACCTGGCAAAATAATGCTCCAATATCCTGGCATGGGGACAAAAGGAAAAAAAGAGACTCACCTGTTAACAACTATAGTCTCTAAGGCTGTGAAATGCGGGGTACCAATTCTTTCCCCATTCATTTATTCTATGAATATTTAAGAAGTGCTTCCTAGTGCTTTATTCATTAACTGAATATTTATTGAGTTTCTACTATATCCCAGGCACAGTGCTGTGTTTCGGGAAAGAATGGTGGAGAAAATCCAGTTGCTGCCCTCAAGGGGTTCACAGTCTAATGAAGAGAGAGAGGCACATAAGTGGTTTGTTAAGATTCTTGTGATAAGACCTATATGCTGGAAATTAAAATAGTGGATTTTTACAGTTTTTTTCTCTCTTGGCAAATACGGTAGAAAAGCTGTTTTGCCCCCCAGCTTCACGTAAAAGAGTTACAAACCAAGACCAATGAATGATCAAACAGAAACAAAGATAATATAGTTTTGAAATGGTAACAGAGGGAAATGTGATTCTGTTTGTAAAACATTGGTGGATCAGCTAGGGTCCCCCTAGGAAACAGAAAAGTATAATTCAAGGAAGTTTATTTACAAAGGGATCCTTTATTTACAAGGAGTGGGTGGAATGTAGGAGACCCACAGGGGCTGTGCAGGGACCCAGGGCTGGCAGCTGTTACCACCCTGGGTGCTGGTACCACCCCGGGTCCAAAAGAATAGGGGAGGGAATTGGCTACAGAGACCTGGAAGGGAAGAGTTGTGTAGAGAAGATAACCTTGAAAGGAATAGTGACTGACAGTTGAGGGTCAAAGCCAGACCAGGGTGACCAAAGAGGGAAGGTGTCAGGGAAATAAATACCTAATCTCATTCTCCTCCATCCCAAGAATTTTTCCATCTTAGGGGTCAGGGAAGGCTTCCTGTAGCGGAGATAGCATTTGAGCTGGATCTTGACAGATGAACGGGAGTTCAGTAGGTGATGACTAGAGTGAAAAAAATCTCCAGTCAGAAAATAGTCAGAGCAAAAGCAAGAAGGTGGGAGGTAGACTGAAATCAGATCCTGAGGGACCTTTATATTATTGATAGAAGTTTGGCTTTTGTACCCAGAGCATTAGGGAGCCATTGAATAATTGAAACCAGGTGAAGAGCATGATCATATTTGCATTTATAAAGAATCCCATTGGCTGCAGCATGGAAGATGGATCGGAGAAGAGTGGATACTGGAGAAGAAGGGGCAGGCTGGTACAGTAAGTAGCAGATAAGGGGTGAGAGTTGGACCAGGACCGAAGTCATGGAGACGGAGAGAAGGGGATAGTTTTGAAACAAATGTAGGAAGTAGAAACGATGGCTGATTGAATGGGAGAGGTCTGTGCAGGAGAGGGAGACATCCAGGCTGATTCTCAGGCTAGGGTGTCAGTGGATGGCATGTTTACTTGGATTAGAAGCAAAAGAGGCAGAATAGGTTTGGGGAGGGAAACGAGATGGCTTTGGTCTAAGGCATACTGAGTTTCACACGCCTGCAGGACATCTAGGTGGAGATGCCCAAGGTGACTCGGGTATGACTCTCAAGTTCAGGAGAGGGAGAAACCTGGGTTCACAGAGAGAGAGGGGCCACGTGAGCACCATGGTGACTAGGCCACAGCAGTACACAAGGAGAACCGGGAAAAGCGTGGAGAGAGAGAAAGGAGAGGGCTCACAGGCTGGGTGATCTCCCACCCTCATCTATAGGATGAAAATGAGCATGCCTCCTTTGCTGACCTGTCATGAGCATTACGAGGGGAGATACATGTGAACGTGCCTTGTGCAGAGCAGATACTAAATATATTTGCAGAAGCAGAGAAAAGGTACAAACAGTGAGAAACTTGATTTTATACTGTGTTCAGAGAACAAAACAGCAGCTGCTTTACACTTAATGAACATCACAATATGATCTCTGTGCTTATTTCCTTACATATCTGTCAATCCTTGCTACTTGGACATCAAGGGGATGGGGGAGAGGTCCCAGAGTAGTTTGTATTTCACATTCCCCTAAGTATTTGTAAAACAACTAGCACGTAATAGGTATCCACTCAATACATAAATATGGCTGATTGATTGTCTGGCAAGGAAAAAAAAAAATTAGAAAGACTCCAAGCGGGATATAGTCCCAATTACCCCAGCACTTCTCCATAACTGACAAACCGTTCGCTCTCTGGGTTCTGTCCCTACCCCACTGGGAGACATGAGTAATGTCCTTTCTCTGTTTGAGAGTGGAAGTCCAAAGATTAATGAAGTCAGAATAGAATCCCTTGGAGATACTTGAGTAAGAAATGGGGTGTATTGTTGTCTTGTTTTAATTAATTTGAAAATTATCCTATATTGTTCAAATGGCAACTGACTCATCAGAAGTGGGCGTTTGGAAGTGATAAATGGAAAGTCTGAGGATTTTCTCATTAATTAATTTGGCTGTGAAAATAAGCACTGGCCCACATTCCCAGTGAAATAAAAACAGACCAAAAGGTAACCAAGAAGCTGGGCTAGTGTGGAATGGCATCAATTCTGCCCCGGGGCATAGACTCACACTTTTAGCAGCCAAGAAATAATTTTATATATGTGATATGTAATATATGATTTTCTGTATTTTTCAACTTTTCTACAATGTGCATGTTATTTTACAATGAGTTTAATTTTTTAAAAACATGAAAATAAAAAATATTCATTGTACATATATAACATATAGAATACATATAGCATATACAATAAGTAAAATAATATAAATTCTACATTTATTTTCCTCTTTATCTATGCTTTGAGACTTTTTAAAATTAATACTCCATAATGTTATTTGTTCCTTTACTCTGTTACCAAGTAAACCAGGAGTCTTTACTCGTATGCAACAGAAACTGCATTTGATGAATACATGCCAAAAGACAATGGGGGGAAGAATGTGAGGGAATGCACAATTTCAAAAGGAAAGCTGGCAACCAGGCTGAGAAAGACAGGAAGAGGAAGCAAGCGGTTCTAGGGGTTTTGCAAGAACTACACCACAGGCTCGTCCAGGAGCCCCTGTGACAACCAGTGAGCTCAAACCACTCATGTGACCAATTAGGAAGGGAAGGTCTGGTCAGCCCAGCGAAGGCCATGTTTCTGCCTGTGGCTAGAGGAGCGTAGGGCACCTTGCTAACTGTCCTAGCCAGCCTGTACTCAAAAGACTTTGATCGTTCACCCAAGTGAATTTTAATCCTAGTCCCAAAGAAAATGTCATGGATGTTGGACAAACAAAAACAGATGCCCACCACATTTGTAATAGTTCCCCCCTTCCCCGACCCAATTTTTTTAGGTATAATCTACATACAAGCAATGATATTTCAAAGTGAGCACTGATCCATTGCTGAACAGCTCTGATTGTTAGAAAAGCCTTCCATAAGTGTTGATTCCACGTCTGTCTCCCTGTATCAAAGAGGAGGTCGGATTGTGGTGGAATTGGAAACGGTCTTGTTTGAGGATCAGTTGAGAAAGCTGGGGGAGAGAAAGCTTGGAGGTGAGAAGAAGACTTAGGGGTGAAATGGGCTGTCATCACCATACTTCCAAAGGTCTGTCTGCCATGTAGCAAAAGAATGAGGGTTGTTCTCTCTTTTCCTGAAGACCACAGTTAGAACCAAGAGATGGAAGTTCAAGGGAGGCAGATGTCATCTCAACAAATGGTTTTAACTTTTAAGAATTAGAACTGCCCCACTCTGGAAAGTAGGAAGCCCGTTATCTCAGGAGGTAGGCAAGTTGGAATTCCAGCCCGGGGGGAGGTTGGGTTATATGATTTCTAAAGGATTCTTTGAACCCTAAGACTCTATGATCTTATGAATTTGCAAACCTAATAACCTTTCTAATGCCAGCCCATGGTTGCCAGAATTACATGAAATAGCACATATCATACTGGACTTAATTGAGGTTCCGTTATCCTGATAAGAAAACCACGGCTCAGAGGGGTTTAATTAATCTGTCCAGAGTCCAAGGGCAGGGGTAGGGCAGTAGGAAGGGAAGTGCGTATGCAGGGTGGATCTCAGGTAAAGAAGAGGCTCGGGGCTGTGGCAGGGTGGGGAGAAGATTCCAGACAGTGGTTTTCATCTGCGCTGCATGTTGGAGTGTCGAAGGTCACTTGAAACAGCACTGATGACTGGATCCCACCCCTGGAAATTCTGTTCACTTGATCTGGGAGGCAGTCTGGGTATGGAGATTCACAAAAGCACCCCAGGATATTTTAATGTGTAGTCAAGGTAAGAACTACTGGTTTAGGAAAAGAGCTATTGGAATGTGGAGGGGTTGAGGCCCCTCCAGGCAAAGGTAACAAAAATCCTGTCTGTCTTGTTTCTCCTCAATAATGCCACCGTCTAGGAGGGCGCCCCATGTTCCAGGCGTAGCTGTGCCCTCAGCGCTGACATCTAGTAGGCAGTCATAATGGAATGGACCACAGATGCTCTACTCAGAGAATGAGTAACTTTCATACAACCTCCACCAAGTAATAGGGCTTCCATTTTACAGATGAGGAAACAAAGGCCCAGAAAGAGTCAGGAACTAAGTCTCTCTGGCTCTGTGCTTTCAAGTCCTGTCCATCTGCAGAAGAAATCAGGAGTCTGAGAAACAAAACTGGACCTCTCCTCTCTTTCTGCCCTCTACAGCATCGCCTTGCATCTTACTCGGTCTCAGCCCTTCTGTGGCCCCTCCCACCTGCTGGGGAACATCAGCCTCCTGAGAGAGATGAGGAAAGGGCTGAAGCTTCCTGACTAAAGCACGGGGTGGGGGGCAGGAGTCAGGACCACTCATCATTTTTGAGAAACCCTATAACCCTGTAAGTTGGGATTCTAGCCTGGTCTCAGAGCCTCACTTGTACTGTGACCTTGAGTAAAGCACTTCCTACTTCTAGGGCCTGTTTTTCTCATCTATAACATGAAGAAGGTGGACCATAATCTGCAGGTCACAAACTTAAGTACTTTGGGATCTAGGTAGATGATGTACACCCATGGGGCAGGCTGGATGGGGACGGTGGGGAAGTAGCAAGCATATGCCTTGCCCAAAGGGGCCAGAATTTATTAAACTCCAGCCAATTGTCACCAGGGAGGCATGTGGGCTCAGAGTTGTGAGATCTTCTGATTTGTTTTTTAAAAAAAATGCTAAGAGGGACTTCCCTGGTGGCGCAGTGGTTAAGAATCCGCCTGCCAATGCAGGGGACATGGGTTCGAGCCCTAGTCTGGGAGGATCCCACATGCCGCCGAGCAACTAAGCCCATGCGCCACAACTACTGAAGCCCGCTTGCCTAGAGCCCAGCTCCGCAATAAGAGAAGCCACCGCAATGAGAAGCCTACGCGCTACAACAAAGAGTAGCCCCTGCTCGCCGCAACTAGAGAAAGCCCGCATGCAGCAACAAAGACCCAATGCAGCCAAAAATTAATTAATTAATTAATTTTTAAAAAAAGAAATGCTAAGAAATCTTTATCTTATGTGCAATCTCCTGCTTAATCTAATGTTAGCCTAATAATAACAATAATAATGTAGAAAAAACAAAACATGAATGTGGACTGAATTTGGCCCACAGGCTCCTTCCTTGTGACCTGAGGGCTAAATGGTCTAAAAGTCTCTGTCACATTCTGTGATTTCTAAAGGAGGGGACTTGACCCAATATTGCAGAATACAAAAATTGGTATTTCTGCACTAGCTGAAAATTCTCTTTAGGAAGTAAAGCCAAATGACATCCTCCCTATTATTAATTCCTAGTACTTTAGTATGCATTTATTTCTGGGGTCCCTGGGAAATTGTTCTCCCTCCAAAGTCTAACAATCGTGTTTGAAAGAGAAGGACCACCTGCTTTACAGAGAAACAGTGCCCTCTGCTGGAAGAGTAATGCAGAAAGACGCATTTGGCGCTGAGATCATCTAATACTAGAAAAGATCGGATTTGTTTGTTTTCACTTGAAATAGATTTAATGAAGAATAATAAATAAAAATCTAAATACATATTAATGGATGGTTTGATGTATGTTAGGCAGAAATTGGTCTTTCATGTATCCATTTGGGAGTAATTACTCTTAATCTATAAAGAAAGTACAGGATTAGAGAAAGGAAGAAAACATTTGTTACATCAACTGACAGCAATCTGGAATGCACAGACAAGGAGAGGAAATTGCAGTCTAGGTCTCCAGACTGTTTTCTGGAAAATCAGAGCCTTTATAATAATGTATTGCAAATTTATAGGTTTTCATAATTACTTTCACTGCAGCCTTTTAATAAATCCTCCCAATAACTCTCCAAGGCAGGTATTATTATCCTCATTCGGCAGATAAGGAAAATGAAGCACAGAGAGTCTGAGTGACCAGCTTGAGATTTTTTGGCAATTAAATGATAGAGTCAAGCTTAGGCCAGTTGCTTAGCCCCTCTAAGCCTCAATTCCCCTATTTGTAAAACATGGTAAAAATACTATCTATGTTTGCAACAGGGATTAAATGCAAAACAGGGCAAGGCACTGAACACCGGGCTTAGCCTGGAGTGAGCCTGGTGCCTGGTGCTAGAAACTATCACTGCAATGACAGAGCCCAGGTCTTTTAACTCCTAGTTCTATGCCTTTTGCACTATATTGCACGATGTCTTGAATGGTCAAAATAGGGACCACAGTTCTGCTGAGATTTATAACACTGGCCCTAAACCCTAAAAACATAGCCCAGATTTTTTTTTAACATAAGTGGCTTTGTCAACAGCTATGAAGATCCTGAGTTGCATCATACACATAGCATATTCTAAATGAGGAATTTTATGGTTCCTGTGAATTGAGCTCCCACCATCCTAGAACTATTGTGGTAGACTCCTGAGCTCTACATTTGAATAGGAACATTACCATGTTGGATGATGTCCAAAAGAAAAGGGTGAGGGGTCCAGGACCCATGTCAGAGACTGAACATTTGTTCAGTTGCTCCTTCACTTGTTCATTTACTCTACAACATTTATTGGGTGCTTGTTCTGCGTCATGTGCTAAGGATACAGCCAGGAGCAAAACAAACATAACCTCTGGTCTCATGAACCTCAATCTAGAGAGCATTCATATGGTCAAAGAGTAGTGGAGAACGTCAAGTAAAGAACTAGCCTCATTCTTGGGGAACCCATACAGCAGGACAAGGATAGCAAGGAATAGATTTGGGCAGAACACTTTAACTGGCTGGAGGGGCAGGTGGGAGGCGACTGGCTCAAACATGGGAACTCCTTACTGCTCAGCGTATCCAAGAGGAGTCCAGAAGGCTACTGGGAGGTGTTAGAGGGGTTTCAAGATAGGGGTGGTTTGGGGCAGAGTTTGGCCCCCTTAATTTCCTCCAAGCCTAGCTAGGCACTATGGGTGTATCGACACTGACCAGTCTGGAAAGGCTCCCAGGAGCTGCCTCCATAGTGGGGGAGAAAAACAAGGACCTGAATTTCCTTGGTCTTTGGCTTCTCTCCTGAGCCTCCATCTTCTTGATGTTTCTGTGACACTGTGGCCCTTTCTCTCCCAGTCACAGAGAATTCTTCTGAATTGTGTCCCTCAGCAGAACATAAGGGGATTGGCAGCAGAAATCTTTAGTGCAGGACATAGATGTTTTTCAAAAGCCTCTTTATAGAACAAATCCATTTACATTGTAGCCAATTCTGATGCAAAATATAAGCAATAGGAGTGAGAGAAAAAAATCATCCAAAGATGACTACAGCTAAGAGTATTTCTTCCATTTTTTCCTTCTGTTTAGGATTTTATTTTATTTTTTAAGTACAAATAATCACAGCAAATCCTGCTTTTTCACTTACCATTATTCAAAAGAAATCTTTCTTTAACATTTTTATAAGTTCTTCATTAGAATCATACATTGAATTGTGTAATTATTATTCCATTATTATTATATAATATTATACTTAATATAAATACACCATCATTTACTTATTCATTCTCCTATCATTGGCCATTTCCAATTTTTGATACTATTTTGGTACTATGGTAGAAGTCCATACAGAACACAGATTTGGGGGAATAAAGGAGGAAATGGTGTGCTCTGTGGGGAGGAAGGAGCTTGGCGTTGGGTGGGGAGTGGGAGAGCTGATAAAAAGGAACAGAGGAAGTGACATAGACTTAAAGATCAATAGATGTTCCAGTGATGGAAGTGCCCATGCAACCAGGCATGTAGTGATGAGAGATCCTCCTTGGGGGTCAGACCCAGGGTCCCACACTAGTGACCAGCTGGGGGACCTTGGGAAAGTAACTCCTCCGAGACTCACAGTGTGGCTGTGAGAATTGCATTAAACTGGTAGATACAAGGATTAAATTAAATGAGATAATGTGCAAAGTGCTTAGTGCCATGCTTGGTTCTCAGCATGTGCCCAACAGAGGCCAGCTGTGCTGGAGAGCCTCTTGGCAACTCAGAGCCATTCTTGCCCTTCTAAGTTCTCCCTTATAACGTGGAGGCTGGAAGCCTAGCAACTATGTCTTATAAAGTCCCTAATCCCAGAGTGTGTTAGTTTGCTAGGGCTGCCATAACAAAGCATCACAGACCTAACAACAGAAATTTATCTTCTCGCAGTCCTGTGGAGGCTGGAAGTCTGACATCAAGATAGGCCTCTCTCAGGGTGTGAAGAAAAGGGAACCCTCCTACACTGTTGGTGGGAATGTAAATTGGTGCAGCCACTATGGAGAACAGTATGGAGGTTCCTTAAAAAACTAAAAATAGAGTTGCCATATGATCCAGCAATCCCACCAATCCAGGATCTGGGTTAGAGACATGCATGTAGTATTTGAAAGACAGAAGAGAAGCAAGATTCATTTTCTTGGTCTTCGGCAGGCGGTAGGCATGTGGTTTTTCCAGTGTCTGCAACCTCCAGGCATCCTCTTGAAAATCACCCATTTTCTGCTGCAGACAGCCTAGATCATTAACAGCAGTTTCCTGCAATTCCTGTAATACTGCTTTCTTGAACACTGACAGTGGTTTCCCTAACCTTTGTTCCCCTACATCTTCTAACAGCTTTGGAAGCACCTGATTTCCTGTATAAAATTAATTTCTGTTTGAGATGCCTACAGTGGTTTTTGTTTTCTGACTGAATCCTGAAGGCTACAGTAGCTATTATTTTAAATGGGGTGGGATAGTTGGTGAGTAGAGTTCAAGGAAACCATTAAAAAGAAGAGGGTGGCAAGCCAGGCATGAACAGATCCTGGAGAAATTGAAGACAGGATATTTGAATTTTATCCTATGGTCTAGGACATTATAGATTTTCCCACTGAAACATCCGTAACAGCAGAAAACAATAAATTCATACTTCCACAGGTTCTGACAGCAACTGCTACGAGTAAGAAAATTCTTTGAAATCTTTGTAAACTCCCCCAAAGTTTTCATGTGTTCTATAATATATTCATTTGTTTTAATGTAAAATAATATTTTAAATTACTAGCCATCAAGTAAAATGAACATTCTAGAGTGATGCTATGTTCATCCTATTGTTTTGAATACTGTCCAAACCTGGTCACTAACCACAGTTTGAGAAGCACAGCCCCAGGCAATATGGAAACACTGAATGGTTTTGAGGATCAAAGTAAAATAAAGCAATTGCTTTTTGAATGATCTCTGTGCTGCTGTGTGGAGGGTGGGAGGAGGCAAGCATGGAGGCAGGGAGATCTGTTAGAGGCTGTTGTAATAATCCAGGTGAAAATGATGAGATACCAAAATAAGACCCTGGCAGTAAGAAAAGAAAGGAGTCAAGACAGGTACATAAGAGAGCTTGTGCAGGTCACTGTCACCTCTGACATCAGCAGAAAAAAAAAGGTAAAAACATATGACAGCCAAGATCCTTTCCAGCCCAAAGATATTGGAATTTCTTTCTGCTTCTCTTTACCTTGTGCTCGCCCATTAATCTATTATAAATTTTCATCTTTTATTTCTCTCAAAAGCCAGCAGCACTCAAAGGGGACTTTTGCTGCTAGTTTGCCAATGAACAAAAGTCTGTAGACTAAAAACAAACAACCCAATCCAAAAATGGGCAGAAGACCTAAATAGACATTTCTCCAAAGATGATATACAGATTGCCAACAAACACATGAAAGAACGCTCAACATCATTAATCATTAGAGAAATGCAAATCAAAACTACAATGAGATATCATCTCACACCGGTCAGAATGGCCATCATCAAAAAATCTACAAATAGTAAATGCTGGAGAGGGTGTGGAGAAAATGGAACCCTCTTGCACTGTTGGTAGGAATGTAAATTGATACAGCCACTATGGAGAACAGTATGGAGGTTCCTTAAAAAACTAAAAATAGAATTACTATATGACCCAGCAATCCCACTACTGGGCATATACCCAGAGAAAACCATAATTCATAAGGACACATGCACCCCAATGTTCACTGCAGCACTATTTACAATAACCAGGACATGGAAGCAACCTAAGTGTCCATGGACAGATGAATGGATAAAGAAGATGTGGCACATATATACAACAGAATATTACTCAACCATAAAAAGAAATGAAATTGAGTTATTTGTAGTGAAGTGGATGGACCTAGAGTCTGTCATACAGAGTGAAGTAAGTCAGAAAGAGAAAAACAAATACCGTATGCTAACACATATATATGGAATCTAAGGGGGAAAAAAAATGGTCATGAAGAACCTAGGGGCAAGACGGGAATAAAGACCCAGACCTACTAGAGAATGGACTTGAGGATATGGGGAGAGGGAAGGGTAAGCTGTGACAAAGTGAGAGAGTGGCATGGACATATATACACTACCAAACATAAAATAGATAGCTAGTGGGAAGCAGCTGCATAGCACAGGGAGATCAGTTCGGTGGTTTGTGACCACGTAGAGGGGTGGGATAGGGAGGGTGGGAGGGAGGGAGATGCAAGAGGGAAGAGATATGGGGATATATGTATATGTATACTGATTCACTTTGTTATAAAGCAGAAACTAACACACCATTGTAAAGCAATTATACTCCAATAAAGATGTTAAAAAAGAAATAAAAAAGAAATTTTAAAAAAGTTACATATATAATTTAAGCTTTTTAGGTTAACAACAACAACAAAAAAAGTCTGTAGACTTGCTTGTTTTAAAGCAGAAGAGGTAGTTCTAGAGCTAAGAAGCAGTGATATCTTGACAGAGGTGTCTCGTAATTTCCGATTCTAATTTGACAATGTTACCAGGCTTATAGGAGGCACTCAATAAATATCTGTTGAATTACCAAGTGAATGAATAAATGACAAGACACATATTTCAATGTATTCAAATATATCTTACAGCAAGTCTTCCCTTACGCTATCGGTGTAACCTTACATTATCTTGGCCCTTCAGCCCACAGTTCAAGGTCTTGTTCATATATGTGCTGTTCCTTCTGTTTACAATGTCTTTTGCCTGTTAATACATCTGGAAAATGTCTGCTCACTTGTCACAACTCAGCTTAAATATCACAGAGAAGAGAATAGCTATGTAAGTTGAACACAGGCATTTAGAGTCACACAGACCTGGGTTCAGATCCAGGCTCTAACACATACAGTGAGAGGGTATCCCAACAGTCTTTTCTCGTAAACTTTTGGTTTCTTAGATGATAAGTAAAACAAGAAAGAAAAATCATTTCACCAGATCCAGCCTTCATTTTCCATGGCTGTGAGCATGGCATTCCAACCTGGTAAGAGCACCAAGCTTCATGTTTGGTTTTGCTGAATGTCTCAAACTACTGCCCGTGTGGAAACACGGCCATAGGCTTGATAGCAAACATACCTGATGACACGAAATCTCAGCCATATACTAGATGAACCAGATCTTTAACTCCATCCATTTTCTGGATTTTTCTTGGGTCAAACATGTTCCCTATGCTAGTGCATCACTATGCTTGAAGGGTCCATAATTTGGGTTGACAGCGGCTGGTCAGTGCTTCTCAGAAATCTTGAAAACTCTCATTATTCACATTCAGTTATTCAGAGATCCATGTGGAATTCATTGCAAGACTGTGGGGGAACCAATTGAAAACGTAGAACCTCTTCTTCCACTAAACATACACCTTCACCTTGTGCCTGAGTCCACCTGCTTGACCCACCAAACAGGACACATGGTGCATTTCATCCACGGTCAACCTCTGGGCTTTTGGGCTCACAGATGTGTCCAGCTGCCACCTTCACTCTCAAGCCTGTTTTCCAGAAGAAACCTAGAAGGATTTAAAATGTACTTTTGTCATTACACATCCAGAGGCCTAAACAAAATAAAATGTACTTAAAAGGCAGGAAATCATGGACAGCTTGAAATAAATTGCAAAGTGATACCAAATGTGTTGACATACAATTTGACATTCACATGGCAAACCCAGCATCAGTATCATCCTTTACTACAAAGCAATTTTTGAGACTCACTAGATTTCAGACCTTAGGCAAGTTTCCTAAACTCTCTTAGTTTCAGTTTCCTGACTGTAAATTGTGAGTAGTAATTCCCATTGTGAGACATCAGGACAGTATATAAACAAGCCCGGAACACAGTAGATGCTCAGTCAACAGTGTCTGTAATTATGCCTCCAAAAACTCTTCCTTTCACGGAGTGTGTTTCCTTCCTCAGTATCACTAATACAGAATGCCCTCACCTATTCAGTGGGCAAAATAATACCAAAGCATAGGACTGTTAGGTCTAAAGTAGATAAGGCACATAAGATTTACAATCTAATCACAATTCTCGTTTGCATTACCCTAAAATCGAACATGTTTCCACTAGAGTTCTAATCACTTTATAAGCGTCAGTTATGTGTCTCTCTTGTTCACACAACTACACATTCTTTGAGTTTTTCATGTGTGTCTTGGGGGAGGATAACTTGTGTTATCCCTGTAACATGTGTTTCACACATGTCTTGGGTGAATAATATGTGTGGGTATCTGCACAGGCCAGGCATGCATGATGTGCTTTTGATACTTTATCTTCTTGGATCTAACCCCAGACTCTGTAAGGAGACATAAAATCCCTATCACAAGATGAGAATACAGGTGCTATGAAAAGTTGAGGAACTTACCAGGTGTGATGCCATGTTCTTTGCATCATTCTGTAGCATAACTGAGGCCAAAGCAGGTGTTTAATAAATGTCAAAGAACACTCCCACGGATGATGAGGCCCCTCCCCTGATGCTGAATGTTCACTAAGACTCAGCACTTGAGAGCAAACACTCTGGGGCCAAATTGCCTTGGCTCTTCCACTTTCCAGCTCTCTAGCTTTTGATAAGTTCTTAAACACTCTGTGCCTCAGTTTAAATGAATTGTAAAATGGAAATCATAATAGAATCTACCTTACACTATTTTTTTGAGAATAAAATGAAATAGTGTATGTAGATTATTTTGTATAGTGCCAGGCATACAGTAATTTCTCAATAAATGTCTCTCCTAAATAATTAGGTCTCAGAGCCCCTTGAGTAGCACTGCTAGAAAGGCTCAGGAAGCTGCCCATTGAGCTGTGGTAGGTCCAGGCCTCAGGAGCCTGCAGACACTTGGATGCTTTTGCTGATAGGAAGTGGGGCCCATTTCCAGCTGTAACAGCCTCACAAAGGGATGGCGTTCATTTCCTTCAAAAGTTGTTTTGCTCTCTTTCCAAGGCTTTAGGGCAACTGCCGTTTCAAGAGGAAGCTCTCCAAAGCTGTGAGTCAACAGTCGCTCATCCTGGGAGGTGATTCACACACCAGAGTGTGCGGTCCACAACTGGTGCGGGGGTGGTACCTCTGGGGGAGAGACTGACGTGCCCCCAGATGAGTTGTTTGTGATCACAGGCGGCTCACAAGCAGACGTGAGAACAGATGCACCAATTACTTTCTTGTCATGTCCCCTCCGCACTCCTTCAGGACGGGCACAAATGTTGCTCGAAAAGATGTTGAACTTGGACATGAGAATGGTCATTTCCCCCCATCCCACAGATCTGTTCAAAATGAGGGCTGGTTAAAGAGTCAGAATGAGGAACAAGAGATTTGGATGGTTCCAAGATTTGTGTCACTCATATTGAGGTAAGACAAGTGAATTCCTGAGCACCTGACTGGAGAGGGATTTTGGAGCTGAAGGCAATTTCAGTGGGGTGATAGTTTTACACCTAGATTTTTGCTTGATAATAAAAATTTTAAGATAAAAAATAATTAACCTATTATTTATCTGTCTGTTTCTTCCAATAGACTGTGCACACCCCAGGGGTACTAAATCTTAAATGCAGGACTGTAAGTCCTGCAATGTCCATGTGCCAAAACACCTGGGTCTGAATCTGAGTTCTAGACAACTTATTTAACCTCTCAGGGCCTTTCTCCTCTACAATATGAAGATTCTGAATAATATCTACCCGATAGGGCTGTTAAGAACATTACTTGACCTAATGCAGTGCTACTCAAAGTGGGATCCACGGACCAGAGCTCACCTATCAACTGTTACCAGTCCTTGGTCAGGTACGTACAAAAAGTGAAAGTAAACTTTGGGAAACTTCTTAGCAATTGTGGATTACATACAGCAATAGTTTTATTATATTTAATGAAAGTATCAGCGCATAGTAGATAAAAGTTAAAAAAAAAAAGTCCTTCATCACAATTTGAGAACTATTAACAGTGTACATCTTATAATGTAGATGTGTTCAAGCATCTACTTTTTATTTTTTTTAACATCTTTTTTGGAGTATAATTGCTTTACAATGTTGTGTTAGTTTCTGCTGTATAACAAAGTGAATCAGCTATATGTATACATGTATCCCCATATCCCCTCCCTCTTGTGTCTCCCTCCCACCCTCCCTATCCCACCCTTCCTATCCCATCCCTCTAGGTGGTCACAAAGCATTGAGCTGATCTCCCTGTGCTATGCAGCTGCTTCCCACTAGCTATCTATTTTACATTTGGTAGGGTATGTATGTCAATGCTACTCTCTCACTTTGTCCCAGCTTACCCTTCCCCCTCCCCGTGTCCTCAAGTCCATTCTCTACGTCTGCGTCTTTATTCCTGTCCTGCTCCTATGTTCATCAGAACCATTTTATTCTTTTATTTTTTATTTTATTTTATTTGTGTGTGTGTGTGGATAAAATATAATTTATTCTCTTACTGAAGGACATTAATTTTGTTTCCAGTGTTTTGTTATCACAAATAATATTAAGTGAATAAATTTTAGTCTATATCCTCTTATACATATGGGAATGTACCTACAGGGAAATTCTTAGATATGCATGGTAATTTCTTTTTTTTTTCTTTTCTTTTAGATTCCATATATATATGTTAGCATATGATATTTGTTTTTCTCTTTCTGACTTACTTCACTCTGTATAGGATTCTAGGTCCATCCACCTCACTACAAATAAATAACTCAGTTTCATTTCTTTTTATGGCTGAGTAATATTCCATTGTATATATGTGCCACATCTTCTTTAACCATTCGTCTGTCGATGGACACTTAGGTTGCTTCCATGTCCTGGCTATTGTAAATAGTGCTGCAATGAACATTGTGGTGCATGACTCTTTTTGAACTATGGTTTTCTCAGGGTATATGCCCAGTAGTGGGATTGCTGGGTCATATGGTAGTTCTATTTTTAGTTTTTTAAGGAACCTCCATACTGTTCTCCATAGTGGCTGTATTAATTTACATTCCTACCAACAGTGCAAGAGGGGAGGGGGAAGGGTAAGCTGTGACAAAGTGAGAGAGTGGCGTGGACATATATACACTACCAAATGTAAAATAGATAGCTAGTGGGAAGCAGCCGCATAGCACAGGGAGATCAGTTTGGTGGTTTGTGACCACGTAGAGGGGTGGGATAGGGAGGGTGGGAGGGAGGGAGATGCAAGAGGGAAGAGATATGGGAACATATGTATATGTATAACTGATTCACTTTGTTATAAAGCAGAAACTAACACACCATTGTAAAGCAATTATACTCCAATAAAGATGTTAAAAAAAATAAAAATAAAAATAAAAGAGGGTTCCCTTTTCTCCACACTCTCTCCAGCATTTATTGTTTGTAGATTTTTTTAATGATGGCCATTCTGACCGGTGTGAGGTGATACCACATTGTGGTTTTGATTTGCATTTCTCTAATGATTAGTGATGTTGAGCATCCTTTCGTGTATTTGTTGGCAATCTGTATCTCTTCTTTGGAGAAATGTCTATTTAAGTCTTTTGCCCATTTTCGGATTTGTTGTTTGTTTTTTGGATATTAAACTGCATGAGCTGCTTGTATATTTTGGAGATTAATCCTTTGTCAGTTGCTTCATTTGCAAATATTTTCTCCCATTCAGAGGGTCGTCTTTTTGTCTTGTTTAAGGTTTCCTTTGTTGTGCAAAAGCTTTTAAGTTTCATTAGGTCCCATTTGTTTATTTTTGGTTTTATTTCCATTTCTCTAGGAGGTGGGTCAAAAAGGATCTTGCTGTCATTTATGTCATAGAGTGTTCTGCCTATGCTTTCCTCTAAGAGTTTTATAGTGTCTAGCCTTACACTTAGGTCTTTAATCCATTTTGAGTTTATTTTTGCGTATGGTGTTAGGGAGTGTTCTAATTTCATTCTTTTACATATAGCTGTCCAGTTTTCCTAGCACCACTTATTGAAGAGGCTGTCTTTTCTCCATTGCATATTCTTGCCTCCTTTATCAAAGATAAGGTGACTATATGTGTGTGGGTTTATCTCTGGGCTTTCTATCCAGTTCCATTGATCTATATTTCTGTTTTTGTGCCAGTACCATATTGGCTTGATTACTGTAGCTTTGTAGTATAGTCTGAAGTCAGAGAGCCTGATTCCTCCAGCTCCATTTTTCTTTTTCAAGATTGCTTTGGCTATTCGGGGTCTTTTGTGTTTCCATACAAATTGTGAAATTTTTTGTTCTAGTTCTGTGAAAAATGCCATTGGTAGTTTGATAGGGATTGCAATGAATCTATAGATTGCTTTGGGTAGTATAGTCATTTTCACAATGTTGATTCTTCCAATCCAAGAACATGGTATATCTCTCCATCTGTTTGTATCATCTTTAATTTCTTTCATCAGTGTCTTATAGTCTTCTGCATATAGGTCTTTTGTCTCCTTAGGTAGGTTTATTCCTAGGTATTTTATTCTTTTTTGTTGCAATGGTAAATGCGAGAGTTTCCTTAATTTCTCTTTCATATTTTTCATCATTAGTGTATAGGAATGCAAGAGATTTCTGTGCATTAATTTTGTATCCTGCTACTTTACCAAATTCATTGATTAGCTCTAGTAGTTTTCTGGTAGCATCTTTAGGATTCTCTGTGTATAGTGTCATGTCATCTGCAAACAGTGACAGTTTTATTTCTTCTTTTCCTATTTGGATTCCTTTTATTTCCTTTTCTTCACTAATTGCTGTGGCTAGGGCTTCCAAAACTATGCTGAGTAAGAGTGGCAAGAGTGGACAACCTTGTCTCATTCCTGACCTTAAAGGAAATGGTTTCAGTTTTTCACCATTGAGAACAATGTTGGCTGTGGGTTTGTCATATATGACCTTTATTATGTTGAGGTAGCTTCTCTCTATGCCTACTTTCTGGACAGTTTTTATCATAAATGGGTGTTGAATTTTGTCGAAAGCTTTTTCTGCATCTATTGAGATGATCATATGGTTTTTATCCTTCAGTTTGTTAGTATGGTGTATCACATTGCTTGATTTGCATATATTGAAGAATCCCTGCATTCCTGGGATAAACCCCACTTGATCATGGGGTTTGATCCTTTTGTATATGATCCTTTTGTGTATGAGCATTTTAATGTGCTGTTGTATTCTGTTTGCTAGTATTTTGTTGAGGATGTTTGCATCTATGTTCATCAGTGATATTGGCGTCTAGTTTTCCTTTTTTGTGATGTCTTTGTCTGGTTTTGATATCAGGGTGATGGTGGCCTCGTAGAATAAGTTTAGGAGTGTTCCTCCCTCTGCTATATTTTGGAAGAGTTTGAGAAGGATAGCTGTTAGCTCTTCTCTAAAAGTTTGATAGAATTCACCTGTGAAGTCGTCTGGCCCTGGGCTTTTGTTTGTTGGAAGATTTTTAATCACAGTTTCAATTTCAGGGCTTGTGATTAGTCTGTTTATATCTTCTATTTCTTCCTGGTTCCGCCTCGGAAGGTTGTGCTTTTCTAAGAATTACTTTTTAAAATACATATCATTTTATTATAAATAGCGTCCTTTTATTTTTTCTTTGTGGTTGTTTTTGAGCTTTATGGGTCGGGAGTATGAATTCCATTTCAGGATTTTTAAAGAGGTATTTTAAATGTTTATTATTAAAAGTGGGTGCTCTAGACTTAAGAACCACTGATTCTAGAACTTATTAAACATAAGGATTTTGGTTTTGATTCTAGGATAGCATGAGAGAGAGTTAGCATTCTAAGTGGGAACCCTGGGAGTATGGTGAGAGAGGGGCTTCTGTGAAATCCCATTCTCTATGGTAGGCTCTCCTCCATGGTTGTGCCATTGGAAAATCTCTCTTGATGAGCTCTTGGTTAACAGCAGTCTTTCCAACCTTATGGTGCATTCCATGAGGTAGAGGATGAGTTTTGCTTAATATCAATTCATCTAATATTGAACAAGAGCAAATTTTGGGCCAGTGAAACCATCATTAAAGTGATTCTCTTGAAATCCACCAGTTCACAGGCACTTAAGTTACCTTCGATGTTCTCCATATAATGAGAGATTCATAATAGATGAATGATAGCGCAGTGTAACAGAAAGAAAAACATTTTGGAATCAGGCATAACTGAGTTTGAATTTTAACTCTGCCACCTAGTGTTCAGCAAGTCACCTAATCTCTGGGCCTCAGCTGCCTCACTAGTAAAATGGGGATAATAACATTTACTTGGCAGGGTCTTTGTGAGAATCAGTAGTGATATTTGCAGTGCGCTCCTGACATAGAATATTTCAATAATTGTTAGCTTCTATCTCCCTTCCCTCATTTTTCCATGAGGGAACTTCTGTGAAGTAAACTAAAGATGGCCACAAATTTTGTACTATTCCTCTTAATGAGAGGTGGAGTTGAATGTGCCTCCCCTCAATCTGAGCTGGGCTCAATCTCTTACTTGACCATAGAATGTAGCAGAAGTCATGTTGTTGGACTCATAAAACTAGGTCATAAGAAATCTTGCAGTTTTCACCCAGGCCTCTTCGAAAATTTTCAGTGCCATCTGCCATGTACTGATTACTCTATGTCCTCCATGCTGTGCGGAAGCCCACACCAGAAGAGTAGAGAAGGCAGTGGAGGAGAGATGCCCCACCAGTCCCCCACTGGACCAGTCATCCCATCCCAGGTGCCAGGCATAAGTGAAGAAGTCTTCAGATGACCCCAATGCCAGCCACCATCTCTAATGATAACCACGTGAAAGACCCTGAGCAAAAACCAGCCAGCTAAGCCTGTCAACAGCAGAATTCTAAGAGAAAATACTATATTGTTGTTTTAGCCACTACATTACAGGGCAATTTGTTAAGCAGAAATAGATAGCCGGAACATTCTGCTAGAGTAAGATTTCCAGTCTTTCTGCCCCTTACTAACTTATTAGTGATTGGTGGTTTGCCAATAGTTTAAGCTCCATTAATCAGTCTACAGTCCTGTACTGGCCAAGGTTAAGGTATTCAGGGTTGCTGTTCACACACGGCCTGCCCTTGTTTCCTTCTTTTTTTGTGTGACCTGTGAGCATTCTCCTCCTCCTCCTCTGTGAGGTGAGTGGCTGTTCCTTGGTGGTGAGGGCTACTTGCCTTGCTGATCTTACCTGTGATTGGGTTGATAAGTAAAGAGGAATCTAGTTTGACTTCAGGTTGAGGCTACTTTCTCCAGGCCAGATCTGATATTTTCATTGTCTTCTCTTTGACTCAACTGGTCCAGACCCAATAGTGGGGAGTGTTGGGACTGGCATTGCAGAGGGACCCCAAGCTCCCTTACAGCTCTGACAATCAGTAGAGTAAATGGTTAGGTACTAAGCAGGTTCCCAACTTGCCCTGTACCCTTACTGATATGGAATTCTTGCTCATGTTGCTAATAATGTGTTTAATATCCTCAAACTTACAAACAAACTAAGGCAATTATAATCATGGTTGGTAAGTTGCTGGTTTTCTCTTGACATGTTTGACGGTTTGCTTACATTACTTCTCACAAAGATCAAGACAACTTTCTGCCAAAAGCGGCTGGTAAACAAAGCCCTGGAGACTGGAGACTGCCATCATATCCTGTACACAACTCAAACATGACTTCTAATTTCCTCGACCCCTGGGAAGCCAACAGTGTGTATCTGCTTTACTAAATTTGTTGGGCCTTTGTTATTTATTTATTTATTTTTAGTTACTATCGTGTTGCTTCCAATCATTCTTGCTGCTCAAGACATAGAAAGAGAATGGAAATTCTGTTAAGGTGACAAATATGGTGTTTTCCCACCTCCGCCCCATGATTATTTTTAATTCATTCATCCATCAAGTCATTCATTCAGCATGTCTTTATTGGGAGCCTTCTCTGAATCAGCACCTGTGTCCTAGACATATAACTATAACTGAAATACTTTCAGGCACTTGCCTCATAGGCAATGCATCTAGAGGCGGGGAAATGGAGCAGGCAACCAGAATGTTGTGTAGGGAAGAAAGCAGAGGCACTGAGGACATCATTTTCTGATAACCATCTTCTTTGAGCATTCAAGTGTAAGCACAAAATTTGAAAAATTTTTATGACTTAGCTTATGGGTGAATTTCACCATTGCATTTGGTATTCCTCCATTGCCTTATTAATAAAATCTTAGGCAAAAGAATTGCTGAAGATGGAAAATGAATCTCTAGTAATACGTATTAACATAGATCGCAATATACATTATCTTAGTTAAGCCCCACCACAACTCTGTGAGGGGGCTATCATCTCTGTTTTACAGGGGAGGAGGCTGAGATTTCCAAAGGTTAAATAATTTGCCTGAAGTCACACAGCTGATAAATGGCAGAGACAAGATATGAAGACAAGTCTGTATGAATCCAGTTCCATCTTCTCTCAACCATATTGCACAATAGAAAAATATCTATAGAAAACATATCCACCCTTAACATTTTGCTGTTAATTGTGGATGTGTTCATTTGGCATTTGATCTGAATGCTCCTGAGAAATGGGACTGTATCCCCACCTTAAGTTAAGTTGTAATTAAAGATTCTGTCCAGAAATCCTACTTCAAGTGGATTAAACCAAAAATCTAGGGATCGGGATCGTTGGTCAAACCACAGAAGAATAGGAATGTACCTGACCACAGGGACGCCTGGAGCCACAGATTCAAACCTCATCAGTGCTGTCTCTCTCTGTTCCTCACCTCTATGGAATGATGTCATTCTTTCTGTCCAGAATTCTATGTGTGGACTCACATTCTGGCAGCTTCATGGCCAGAGACTGAGGGACTCCTTCCCCAGAGCAAGTTTGGAAAAGCTCCAGAGAAAAACTCCTACTGACTCAGTTTGGGTTGTTCTGATAAAAGGGATGGAGTATAATGATTGGTTCTGCTTATAACTGACATGGATGGGAAATTACTGATGAGCTGGATCAAGAAAAAAATCCATTTATAAGGTGCAAGTCACTTTTGCAAGGAGCTCTAGGACCAGTCATCAGGAACCAAGATGGTAGCAAGGAAGAAAAATAAAATGCTATTAGCAAGATCAGCCTCAAGGACTAAGCAAGTAAAATGGATGTAACTATATTAATCATGAGAGCACCATAAATACAAATATAACCACTAGGACATAACGATTAAAGTAAACTTTAGACTTTAAATATTTAGAATGACAGAAAAAAACACAACCTAAATGTCCAACAATATGGAAGTCATTAGGTAAACTCTAGTTTAAATTATCCATGGGTGCTATGCAAAAATATGTCTACACAGAATTTAGAATAGAGACAATCCAAATGTTGAGAGCAGCATTTTTCATAAAACAAAAAAATGGAAACAACACAAATGCCCATCAACTGAAGAATGAATAAACAAACTATAGTACAATGGAATATTATTTGGCAATAAAAAGGAATGAAGTACTGATTCGTGCTACAACATAGATGAACCTTGAAAACATTATGCTAAGTGAAAGAAATCAGTCACAAAACACCACATATTGTACAATGCCATATATATGAATCCATATATATGAAATACTCAAAATGTGCAAATCTATAGAGACAGAAAGTAGATTAGTGGTGGCCTGGGGAAGAGGGGGCAAATTGGGAATGGCTGCTGATGGGTGTGGAGTTTCTTTTTGAGGTGAAGAAAATGTTCTAAAATTAGTGATATAATCACGTGCAGAAGAATAAAGTTGGTCCCCTATTTTACACTACTCACAGAAATTAACTCAAACTGGATTAAAGAGTTAAGCATAAGACCTGAAACTGTAGAACTCCTAGAGGAAAACACAGAGAAAAGCCTTCTTGGCAGGAATTTCCTGGACATGATACCAAAAGCACAAGCAACAAAAGCAAAAATAGGTAAGTTAGACTATATCAAACTAAAAAGCCTCTGCCCAGGAAAAGAAATAATCAACAAAATGAAAAGGCACCCTACAGAATGGGAGAAAATATTTGCAAATCATATATCTAATAAGGGGTTAATACCCAAAATACATCAAGAACTCATACAACTTAATAGCAAAAACACAAACAACCTAATTTAAAAATGTGCAGGGGACTTCCTTGGTGGTCCAGTGGTTAAGACTCTGCACTTCCACTGCAGGGGGCACCAGTTCAATCCCTGGTCAGGGAACTAAGATCCCGTGTGCCATGCGGCCTGGCCAAAAACAAAAACAAATGCGCAGAGAATAGACATTTTTCCAAAGAAGACATACAAATGACCAACAAGTGCATGAAAAGGTGCTCCACATCACTAATCATCAGAGAAATGTGAATCAAAATCACAATGAGATATCACCTCACACCTGTTAGAATGTCTATTGTCAAAAAGACAAGAGATACCAAGTGTCAGTGAGGCTGAGGAGAAAAGGGAACACTTGTGCGCTGTTGGTGGGAATGTAAACTGGTTCAGCTGCTATAGAAAACAGTATGGAGGTTCCTCAAAAAATTAAAAATAGAACTACCATATAATCCAGCAATTCTACTTCTTGGTATATAGGCAAAGGAAATGAAAGCAGGATCTTGAAGAGATATCTGCACCCCCATGTTCATTGCAGCATTATTCACAATAGCCAAGATATGGAAACAACCTAAGTGTCCATCAACAGATGAATGGAACAATTTACATTCCCACCAACAGTGCAAGAGGGTTCCCTTTTCTCCACATCCTCTCCAGCATTTACTGTTTGTAGAATTTTTGATGATGGCCATTCTGACCATTGTGAGGTGATACCTCATTGTAGTTTTGATCTGCATTTCTCTAATAATTAGTGATGTTGAGCATCTTTTCATGTGCCTCTTGGCCATCTGTATGTCTTCTTTGAAGAAATGTCTATTTAGGTCTTCCCCCCCATTTTCTGATTGGGTTGTTTTTTTGTGTGTGTGATATTGAGCTGCATGAGCTGTTTGTATATTTTGGAGGTTAATACAAAGTCAGTTGTTTTGTTTGCAAATATTTTCTCCCATTCTGAGGGTTGTCTTTTCATCTCGTTTATGGTTTTCTAGCTAGTGGGAACCTGCTATATAGCACAAGGAACTCAGCTCGGTGCTCTGTGGTGACCTAGATGGGTGGGATGAGGGGGTGGGAGGGAGACGCAAGAGGGCGGGAATATATGTATACATATAAGCTGATTCACTACATTGTACAGCAGAAACTAACACAACGTTGTAAAACAACTATACCCGTGTTAAAAAAAAAAACAAAACAGATGAATGGATAAAGAAATATGAGATACACACAACACACACACACACACACACACACACACACACACACACACACACTGGAATATTATTCAGCCATGAGAAAAAAGGAAATCCTGCTATTTGCCACAACTTGGATGAAACTTGAGGGCATTATACTAAGTGAAATAAGTCAGACAGAGAAAGACAAATACTGTATGATATCACTTATATATGGAATCTGAAAAAGCTGAACTCAGAGAAACAGAGAGTAGAGTTGTGGCTCCCAGGGGCTGGGGGGTGGGAGAAATGGGGAGATATTGGTCAAAGGGCACAAACTTTCAGTTATAAGATTAACAAGTTCCAGGAATCCAATGTACAGCATGATGATTAAAGCTAATAATACTGTATTATATTTTGAAAGTTGAGTTGCTAAACTTATTAAACGTTCTTACCACAAAAAAGAAATGGTAACTATATGATGGGATAGAGGTGTTAGCTAGTTACTGTGATGATAATTATTTTGCCATATATAATGTATCAAATCATCATGTTGTATACCTTAAACTTGTACTATGTTGTATATCAATTATAGCTCAATAAACCTGGAAAAAATAAAAGAATTCCTATTAGATCTTAAAGCTAAATATAAATAAATAAATAAAATTAGATCGTGGTGATGGTTACACACTCTGTGACTTTGATAAAACACCTTAAAGTGTGAATTTTATGGTATATGAATTATGTCTCAATAAGATTATCATTAAAAAATAATAAAACTCTTATTGGGGAAACAACAACAAAAAATAATAGGGAGACTGTTAACGGTCTAATAGTATTAAGAGAAAGAGCAAGTGTTGTGGACTGAATGCTAGTGTTCCCACCCCTGCAAATCCTTATGTTGAAGCCCTAGCTCCCAGTGTGATGGTATTTGAGTGGAGCCTTTGAGAGGTGATTAGGTTTATATTAGATCATGAGGGTGGGGCCCTCATTATGGGATTAGTGCCTGAATCAGAAGAAGAAGATCCATCTCCCTCTCCGGGAGCGTGCACTAAGGAAAGGCCATGTGAGGACCCAGAGAGAAGGTGGCTGTCTGCAAGCCAGGAAGTGGCTTTCTCCAGGCACCAAATCTACCACATCTTGATCGTAGATTTCCCAGCCTCCAGAACTGTGAGAAATAAATGTCTGTTTCTTAAACCACTCAGTTTATGGTATTTTGTTATAGCATACCAAGCAGACTAATATAGCAGAATACAAAATTCAATACAATCATAACTATATAATACAAATGTACAGAACAAAAAAACACATGGAAAAAAGGTTTAAAATGTTTATTCTAAGTGATACTTTTTTCAAACTTTTCTATAGTTTCTAGGATGTTTGTAAAACAGGTCATTTGAGCACCAAGTGCTCATAGGCTAATGTTTTTTGAGCATTTACTCCATGCCAGAATCCATTTCAGTTGGTTCTTACAACAATCCTATGGGGCAGGAACTATAAATTCCTCCACAGTTGACTCTCTGTATCCACGTGTTACACATCTGCGGATTCAGTCAACCTCAAATCAAAAATAATTGAAAAAAATTTCAGAAAATTCCAAAAAGTAAAACTTGAATTTGCTGCGTTGGCAACCATATACATAGCATTTACATTGTATTTACAACTCTTTACGTAGCATTACATTGTATTTGGTATTATAAGTTATCTAGAGATGATTTAAAGTACACTGGAGGGTGTGTGTAAATTATATGTAATACTGTGCCATTTTATATAAGGAACTTGAGCATCAGCAGATTTTGGTATCCAAGGGGGTCCTGGAAATGATCCCCTTTGGATATTAAGGACTGACTGTACTTTACATAAGGAAAAAGTGAGGCCCAGAGAGTTTAAGTAATTTGTTAAAGATCATACAGCTGGTACATGACAGAGTAGGTTCAAACTTCAGTCTGTCTGGCTCTACAACTCCCACTTTTAAGTTCCAAAAGCAATAAACTTTACGTTCTTCCTTGCCCTCACCCTAAATTTAGACTCCAAAAAATGTTATACTATTTCAAAATTGTAACCTCCACTTGTGTATTCCTATTTTGATACTGGGAAGACGATAAGTCTACAGAGGTGGCTCAAAAACCCAGGCTGCCCTAAGGGAGTAAATGTCTTACTTTTAAGACATGAATGAGTTCTTAGAAACCACTTAGTAACTTGTTTCATCCCAGGGCCTTCCTTCATCCCTTCCAGATTTTGCTTTCTGTTACCCTTCTCATTGGCTATCCCACTGAATCACAGAACCCCAAAGTTGGAAGGGCCACAAAGACCATCTACTCCAATTCCCCATGTGATGCTGGAGGCCTTCTTTAACCTCCCCAGCAGGGGGTGCTCTAACTATTCCTTGAATACACCTCTAAGAACAATCACTGCCCTCAGCACCGTGATCCCAGCATGACACAATCTTGGCTGGGATCATGTTCTTACTCTGAGGAAATTTACCTCAGCCACATCATTTGCAGAGAAAAATAGAGCAAATGTAGTGCGTTCCTCCTTTCTCTCATGGAAAAGGAATTTTAATGTGCCGCAATAAATTGATTGTCCAACAAATATATTCAAGATATATCAGTGCCTAACTATGGTAGAAAACATCATCAATACTCAGCCAAGAAGCATTTTGCATCAGGCCACATTGCCTCTGACTGCGGGCTTCTCCCTCAACCTGCTCCAGCTCCAGTCTTCACATCTCAGCAGACAGCACCTGCATCCCTTGCATTGCTCAAGCCAAAAACCTAAGAGTTATTCTTGTTGCCTTCTTCTTCCTCACACCCATAGCCAATCTGTCACCAAATCCTGTTGATTATACCTCCAAAATGTATTTCAATTTCATCTGCTTCTCTCTATTGCCACTACTCACATCCAAACAACTATCATACCTCATCTGGATCCCTGATCTTCCCCATTTTCACAATACTCTCCCCAAAATACACACACACACACACACACACACACACACACACACACACACAAATACATTAACCACCCAATACCCAAAGTGATCTTTTAGAAAAATATGCTAGATCATGTCACTTTTCTGCTTAAAACCCGTAATGTGTTTTCCGTTTGTCCTCAGAATATCATTAAAAATCTTCCCTCATGCTTCCATGGCCCTCCTGTGATCTGGCCTCAGCTCATCTCTTGGCTCCATCTCACACCCTTCTCCATCTCATTCATCATATTTCAGTCTCAACAGACAGCTTTCAATGCCTGCCTGCCCTGGGGCTCCCATCACCTACCAGCCTGGAATACTCTCCCTGCACTGCTCATCCTCTTCCCTGATCCTGGTTTGACCAGTTCCTATTCATCCTTCAAGTGTCAGCTTAACTGTTACTTCCTCAGAGAGGTCTTCCATTATTTCCCAGTCTATATCAGCTCTCTCTGGAGGCCAGGGATCTTTTCTTGCAAATAACAAAATCCCAACTCTAATTGATTTAGTTAAATAAACAGTTTTTCTTAAATAAAATTTTCAAATGAATTTGTTGACCTGCGGAACTTAAAAATCTAGAATTGGTCTTATTTCAGACAAAGTGGATCCAGCACTCAAATTTCAGAACTGGGTTTGACTCCATCTCTTCATTCAATCTTATATTCAACAAATATTTGTTAAGTATCTATTAGGTACCAGGCACTGTACCAGGTGCTGGAATGCATCAGTTTAAAAGAAAGATAAAAATCCTTGTGTTCATGGAGCTGTCTTTCTAGCAAAGGAAGATACACAAGAACAGTAAAGATAATAAATAAGTAAAGTATACCAAATAGTAGAAAATGTGCTTAATATGAAAAATATACATAAGGTAGATAGGTAGAGGAAGGAAACGGGGCTTGCAATTTTAAACAGGGTAGTAATGGTAAACCTCTAAGAGAAAGTGACTTTTGAGCATAGTTTTGAAGGAGGTGAGGGAATAAGCCATGTAAATATCTCAGTTGGAGGGTCTTCCAGGCTGAAGGAATGGCCAGTAAAAAGCATCCTACAAGAGTGTGTCTGCCATCCTGAGGACCAGCAAGGAAGCAAGTGTGGCTGGAGTGGGTGAGGGAGGAGGGGAGAAGGTCACAGGTAACAGGAATCTCATCCTGAGAGTCTCACCTGCCATTGGAGAGTTTTGAGTAAAGAAGTTAAAAATCGGACTTCCAAAAGATTCATTCTGTGTTGAGTGAAGATTCCAGGTGAGAGCAAGAGTAGAAGCAGGGAAGCCAGTTAGGCGGCTACTGCAGTCATTCAAAGGAGAATGATGGTGACTTGGACCATAGGAAAAACAGGGTAATGGCGAGAAGGGGTTGGATTCTGGACACATTTGACAGTTTGGATGTGGGGTGGGACAGATGCCCAGGGTAAAGACTTCATTTCCCAGCCTCCCATGAAAGTAGGTGAGGTCACCTAATTCTAAATTGTGGCTCATGGGACATAAGCAGAAGGAGGTAGGTAACTTCCCAAAGGGAAGGGGTACTCTCCATTTTGCCTCTTACCTCTGCCTTGCTGGCTGACTTTTAGCTGTAATGCTGGTAGCCACCTTGGATTCTGCCAGGTTGGATCATCCCAAGAAGGGCAATACCTTAAGCAGCCACTGAATGATCCAAGGAGGGGCTGCTACATCGGCCCTGGTCTGCCAATGCATGGCTTGTTACATGAGAAAGAAAGACACTTCTGCAGTATTTAAGCGCTTTTACTTTAGGTCTCTGCCGGAGTTGTCAAATGTCCATCATACCTAACATAATAGCCATGTGTTCTTTATTCCACGAGTTCCAACAGGGCTTGCAATCTGAAAGTCTAGGTCAACCCAAGGAGATATTTTGATGGCAGAAATTAAGCCTTTTAGAAGTTACTGAAAGGAAGTCAGAAGTGTTAATATTTTACTTTTCATAATGAGCTATTCAGTTCACAAAATACTTTAAACTGCATTATTTTATTTAATTCTTGAAACAGCACTGTGAGTTGAGTACCATTCTCCACTCTAGTGTGATCACCCATCGGGTAGGGACTGTATTTTAATCACCTTTGTATCCACATCCCCCGTATCTTCAGTCCAGGGTCTGGCATCCAAAGGTGTTTAGTAGATATGTGATTAATAAGTTAATTTACAAATGCTTGGATACATGAAAAATATGGTCCCTCTATTTTTCAAGATATTTTTAAAAAAAGATTCAAAGCTGTTAAGTGACTTGCTCCAGGTCACACAGTTCATAAGAGTTGAAGACAGAGAGCTTTGCCTTCTGAGTTGACACTTTGCTCTAGATTTTACTCAAAGAGGGGAGGCAGGAGAAGGATGGAGAAAGGGGGAAAGAAAGCAGAGAGAAAATAAAGAAAGAGAGAAGACAAGGGGTATTAAGCAGAGACACTACCCCTTTGCTGGCATATGTCATCTGAAGGGAAGGAGACAAATGCGCAAAGGGATTTCTTCATTTCCAGATCCTTGGGTGGAGCATCGAGATCCAGTAAAGGCACATTAAAGCCCGGCTTCCCTCTGAGGCCAGCACACACCAGGGCAGGCCTTTGAGCCCCCAACCATCTGAACTCCAGAGCATGTGCCAGTCACTTTCCCACTGGCACATTCCTGACCCAGATACTCTCTTTGGGCAATGGATCCTTCTCTAAGTAAAGATCATTTAAGAAAACCAGACTAGCAAAGCATTAGCTGCTTGTGTTTGCCAAGAACAGAAATGAGTGTTTTTTTCCCTTAAATCATTCTCGTGTGATTTTAAACCTTCTGGCTTGCACAACATGAAGGGGAATTATTAGACCTCAGATTTCATGTTTAAATCATTCTACAGCTTTAGAGTCTGTCTGTCCTACTCACTGAACGGGGAGGATGTGGGCAAGGCCGTATGATCTCAGATTTAATACAGACCATGTCAGTCATCTCAAGCGGCAACTGACAGCAAAGGGCCATGATAACCAGAAATGCAGAGCTCTCCTCCCTGGGCAGGCAGCAAAGGCCTGGTCCCCAGTGACATTCTCAGCTGCACCTCACAGGCAAGCTAGTGCCCATTTGAAGGAGCGACTGTTTTGAACACAGACCTACAGCAGACATTATGGTCAAACCCAGACGCATTGTGTTTGGAGGAGAGCCATAGCCAAGAACAACTGTCGCCTGAGGCAGCATAACATTTGTTAAGTACCTAACCTTGTGTCATATCCTGGGCTAAGCCTTTCCACTTACATTATCTTTATTTCATTTTGTTTCATGTCATTTCATCCTCCCAACAGCCCTCCGAGGTAGGGATCCTTACCCACCATTACAGATGATGAAACAGAGACCCAGTAAGGATGAGTACTTTTCAAATGCATCATGCCAGTAAATGCAAAGCCAGAATTCCCTCCTGTTCACTTTCCACTCCTCCATTCGCTGTTCATTCTGGCAAACATCACCTTTTCCATTCAGAGAATCCACCTAAGCTCTTAAGTTAGGACAAGCCATGAGCAGACAAAATAAAAATAAAGATGAAATCCCTGCAGCGGTAGTATGAGGGTGGGTGTGTGTCTGTCTGTACTCTCCCGGGAAGCACGTCAGATGACAGTGCTGTCTTCCGGAGGCGTGGGCAGTCTAGGCCATGGGCCAGGATAGGAAGGTGTAGACCACAAGAGCAAGGGGGAGAAGGAGCCCCTGCTCTGGGGCTAATGAGGTGTAACCACTGCACCCCAGGCATCAGAGCCTTCCAAGGTCCCCAGCTCCTTTTATGCCAGATCCAGACTAAGGCTGAAAAATCCTCGTGGTCATAGTATATTTTCAAAGGCTTAGTCGGATCAGTAAGAAGAATGCCCCGGAATCTTCACTAATGCAGGGAGGTCTGTTTCCAAGACATGGAGCTTAGATGCCAAGAATCTTACCAAATATCATCTGGGCTGCTTAGCAGAGGAAAATCACAGCAAGTTCAAGGTGTTGGTGGCTGCGATGGAAACGGGCCTCAGTGAGCATGAAATTAAATCAAATAAAAGCATGGAAAACCTTGAAAAATCCCTTCCTGCCTTAAATGAAAACCACAAAAGAATGTATATGAATAATTCCTTGATGTCCAATTTTTTCTTTCTACGTAAATCCTTTCAAAGGCTTAGAAGAGTTACAAACAGCACGTGGCCTCCCAAACACACCTTCCCGTGTAAACAATTAACACAATATCTGTACTTTCAAAATTATTTTTACTACCACTTATAAACAATGATTTTTTTAAAGAGGGCCTTGGTTTTCTTATACATGTGATAGAATATGATCTGTGGCATGGAGACAAACATACATAAAACACATTGTGGAAAATCTTCACACACTTTGACTTCTCAACTGAGTATAAACAAGAAGATGGTAATATGATATTTTTGTTGATACTGAACAGTAGTAGGTCTATGTCATTACGTTATGCAGGGTTCTGAGATGGGTGATGAAATTCTCATCCCAAGGAATGTCCTAGTCTGTGGTAGGATACCCACCATGGGTAAAGATAGATAGAGATCTGCTTAGTTTAATTCAGCAAACATTTGGTGAACACATATCAACTATACATGTACCAGGAACTGTACCAGTGGTAGAAAAAGTCAAAGCTGAACAAGTCAAATTCCCATCTCCCCCAGAGCCCACAATCAGGCAAGGGAAATGAAATTACAGACATCTAATTTACATTGCCTATTTTCTCAGATCTCTGAAATCAGGATGCATGTCAAAATGTAATTGGCAGTATTTTTTCATTTTTTAAAAAATTAATTAATTTATTTTATTTTATTTTTTTGGCTGCATCAAGTCTTAGTTGCGGCACACAGGATCTTCATTGATGCACACGGAATTTTCATTGTGGCATGTGGGCTCTTCGCTGCGGCGCAGGCTGCTCTCTAGTTGTGGCATGCAGGTGCTTTTTCATTCTTAACGGCATATAAAATAAGGGAATAACTTACTATCCATTATAATGAAGTTAAGATTTGATGAAATATGGTCATTACTATATAAATCAGAACATAGTACTAAAATAAAGAGGTCCAAAATTTCTTTTCAAATGTAAATGTACCACCCCTCCCTAAGAGTATTTGTGGTTAAAGAATTTAAGACCTAATGGGTAAATAAAAGTAAATAATGTGGGAATTATTACACAAAAGCACTTGTAAACCTTTTTTGTTCATCATAATAAAACAATGAAATTCACTGCTATTTTACTAATTAATAACAATGCATATTACACAATTCATTTCCATTTACTTTACTTCCTTGAAATTTTTTGGGGTTCCCTTCTTTTGGTCATGGTAAGATGGTTGTAAATTGTTTTACATACCTGTAGATAATATGCACACTAAGAGCAGTTTTATTTTCCAGAATTTGGTCTTTCACCGAAATATTCAACTTTGTCTTCAACTTTCAGCATGGCTGAAAGTTATTATCCAGTCCATGGGCCACTGATTTCCCAGAAATGAAGAACAATGCAGGTGCTTATGATGAAAAACAAACAACAAACAAAACTTTTGAGGGAATGTTTTTTCAATGTTCTCAGCTTAGTGTATCTGATAAGTTATTTCTCAATCAACAAACCTTCCCACTAGGAATTTTCTCCTCCTCACATCCTCCAAACACCCCATGCTTCAGCCACAGCTGGTTACTGCAAATCCCTAGATGTGCCTGTACTGTTCGTGCCTCATTGTCTTTGCTCCTGCTTTTTCCTTTTGCCGGGGATGCACTCTCCCTGTCTCTATACTTGGAAAACTCATGCTCAACTTTCAAAACCCAGGTCTAACACCACTGTATTAGCTTGGGCTTCCCCAGGAAAAAAGGGTGTGGGACCAGGGCTTGAAGAGGGTGATTTATCTGAGTCCCAAAGATTATGAAGGAGGACTGGAAAGAGATTAACAGTGAAGAAGACCAAGTCAATAGAAGAGTAAGTTATTGCTTTGTTCCTTTCTGTAAGCAACTGGGGCTCCATCCTACAGGGATCATTTCAGGATCTGCACAGGATGCACTTCAGAATTATTACCTGTGGGATAGAAGAGAAGGGCATTTACTCATGAAATCCTACTCCCCATGGGTCATTATTTGCCTTATGGGATGTTAACATCCTTGCTTTCCCAGACTGTGCATGAGTCAGAGAAGTCCTGGTACAGAAAATGAGAGATGCGTAGTGCTATCAGATTATACCTGTGTGATGCTGGTTGCCATGGCAACAGCTGGAGTAAAAGATGGGCTAAGAGGATGAGGCCATGCAGAAGAGGTCTCTCTTTCCTAACTTGCACAGAATTAGCCTTGCCCCATCAGACCTCCACGGTGCCAGGCACAGACCTCTGCCTCATGGCATTTGTCTTCTTGCTTTCTGATAAACAGTTTCTATATTAGGTATGAACTTCTTAGCAGTGCCGGCAAGATTTTGTTCAGTAGCTAGTGAATCCAGCAGAGTAACCAGCATACACCATATAGACTAAGGCCCCCTCAGTGGAGTCAACACGCACATTTTATTTTTTAAATTTTTTTCTCTTGGGTATTTTTTCTTCTAGTTTTATTGAAATATAATTCTCATACAGCACCTTTTAAGGTGTGTAGCATCATGATTTGACTTACATACAACATAAAATTACCATGTAAGTTTAGTGAACATCCATCATCTCATAGAGATACAGAATTACAGAAAATACATAAAATTTTTTCCTTGTGACGAGAACTCACAGGATTTACTCTCTTAACTTTCATATATAACATACGGCAGTGTTAATTATATTTATCATGTTGTCCATTACATCCCTAGTACTTATTTATCTTATAACTTCAAGTTTATACCTTTTCACTACCTTTCCCCAGTTCCCCCCTCCCCCCTCCCCACTCTCTCCCTGCCTCTGGTAACCACAAATCTGGTCTCTTCTTCTATGAGTTTAAAACACACATTTTATTTTGTGTGTATGTGTGTTCCAATAAAGCTTTATTTACAAAAACAGGCAACAGGTCAGGTTTGGCCCACAAGACATAGTTTGCTAATTCCTGGTATAATCCACAGGCTGGGTACATTTTTTAATGCAAAACAGAGATATCTGTGTTAATGAAAGCTTCCCCCTTGTATCTGTATAACATTTCAGAAAAAATGAAGCTATTTCATATATAATGACTCAAAGTTTAATCCTCATACCAACCCTTTGCAGTGGGTAGGTCTTATTATCCACATTTTATTTTATTATTTTTCAATGAATGTATTTAGTGTAAAATTTATTTTTTAACATCTTTATTGGAGTATAATTGCTTTACAATGGTGTGTTAGTTTCTGCTGTATAATGAAGTGAATCAGCTATATGTATACATATATCCCCATATCCTCTCCCTCTTGCGCCTCCCTCCCACCCTCCCTATCCCACCCCTCTAGGTGGTCACAAAGCACCGAGCTGATCTCCCTGTGCTATGCGGCTGCTTCCCACTAGTTATCTATTTTACATTTGGTAGTGTATATATGTCAATGCTACCCTCTCACTTCATCCCAGCTTACCTTTCCCCCTCCCCATGTGCTCAAGTCCATTCTCTAAGTCTGTGTCTCTATTCTTGTCCTGCCCCTAGGTTCATCACAACCACTTTTTTCTTTTAGGTTCCATATATATGTGTTAGCATATGGTATTTGTTTTTCTCTTTCTGACTTACTTCACTCTGTATGACAGACTCTAGGCCCACCCACCTCACTACAAATAACTCAATTTTGTTTCTTTTTATGGCTGAGTAATATTCCATTGTATATATGTGCTACATCTTCTTTATCCATGGACACTTAGGTTGCTTCCATGTCCTGGCTATTGTAAATTGTGCTGCAATGAACATTGTGGTACATGTCTCTTTTTGAATTATGGTTTTCTCAGGGTATATGCCCAGTAATGGGATTGCTGGGTCATATGATAGTTCTATTTTTAGTTTTTTAGGGAACCTCCATACTTAAAACACACATTTTAAATTAATGGGAAATTTTATGGCAGTCAGTCTATTTCTCAAGCAGTTGATATGGCTGTTCAAAAGAGACATTATAATGTAGTGTGAAAAAAGGAGAAATAAGTCATGTGGATTGAAAACCAAGTCAGCAGAGACAAAAAGGTGATCATACATGATCCTGGAAAAAAGGAATTATTTTGAGAAAAGTGTCCGTTATACTTGATGGGATTTTTTTCTTAAGAAATCTGACATATGTTGTATGTTTCTTAAGAAACATTAAATACATTATCAACCACTCAGTACGTAATCTTAAGTAAATTTCAGTGAACTCATACTGCTAAAATCTATCTTTAATCTCTCTAGATCCCTGCAATAACTCCCAGATTCACTAAGCATGAGAACTAATGTCCTTATAATAACACCTAAAGCTCTACAAAATGCGGTCCTATCACAAGTCTGGCTTTTTCTCCAAATACTCTCCTCTTTGCTCACTTTCCTTCACACTGGCCTCCACTAGGTACACTCCCACCTGGAGTCTTTTGCACTGGCTGCTTCTCCCATCTGAACCCTTTCTCCTGACATCAGGTGGGCAACTCCCTCAGTTTTGCAAGACTGCTCAAATGCCACCTTTCCCATAACGCCTACCCTGAGCCCCCTCTTTAATCCTGCAGGCCTCCACCACTCTGAACTCTTGGGCCCCTTGTCCTGCTTTACTTTTTTTCTTTTTCCTTAGCACTCAACCACTTCTAACAAATATACAATTAATTAATATATGTTCATTGTTTATTTTCTTTTCCCCTCTGCTAGAATGCGAGTTCCACCAAGGTAGGGGACTTTGTCTTTATTATTCATTGGCATATCCCAAGCATTCAGAACAGTGTCAGGCACATAATAGGTGCTCAATAAACACTTACTGGATTGATCTGAATACCTTGAAGCTCTGGAGATGATATGCTTCCTAATGTAGAGGACATGTCATTGATGCAATTCTCCAAACATTGACTGGGCACCCACTAAGTGCTAGGCATGGATAACCTATACATGGACCCCATCCTCATAAAAGGCCCCAGGCTAGTGTGGACATGGGCAGGGTCACAATTATATGCCGGAGTGATGGCACCCTGACACAGCATGCACTGTGGCTTTAGGCTTGTGGAACAGGGAGGGTTTGTATGTGGATGGTCAGGAAGATGTTAAGTGAGGAGATAACACTAAAGCTGACTTTTCACATAGAAATGGAGCTACCAAGATGATGAAGTGAAGGACACTGGACTGGATTTTGTGCACAAGGATTCTATCACATGTGAGTTATAGAAATGAGAGCCAGCACAGGTGTTGATCTTAAACAGTCCTTTAGGAGCAATACACAGTGAACTATTTTCCTCAATTTAATTACTTATCTTCTGCCTCCCCTCGGTTCCCCCTGAAAGTATAGACTCTAAATAAATAGTCAGGCAGTAGAACTTCATGTGTCTCTCCCTCAGTAATGGAAAGGGACTTCGGGAATCTATTTAGGTTTATAATTTTCCCCTTGTCTATTGGGTTGTGTATTTTTGGTCAGGATCATAATTCAATTGCCATATATATTTCTCATTTAAAATATTCATTGATTATGTATTTATAAAGTAAGTTTCTTTGTTTTCAATTAAAACAAAACTCTGGCCATATTCTTTCCACTTGATTCACTCATCCATTCAACAATTATTAAGTGCCTACTGTGTACCAGGCATTGTGCTAGATGTCATGAGTAAGAAGAACAGAAGCATTTTCCCTGCCCTTAAGAAGTCTTTAATAGCAGGACAAGCATATGTGAAAACAAAAACAAAAACACTGAAGCATTACATTTTGTATGAGAGAAGGATTTAAGACAACAGTCACAAACTGCAGGTCAGATATAGCCCTCATAAGTGTTTGTTTCAACAGCATTTTTTAAAAACTTGAATTGGTTTTCACAAATTAATCTTGATTTCTGGCTGGTCTTAAAAGAAAAATTGGATTTGGCAACTCTGAGCCAGAGTTTCAAAAGGGCAAAAGAAGACCAGAGTTCAGTCAGAACCAGCCCTTTCAGAGGGAGGGAAGGAGGGAGAGAGGGAGGGAGGGAGAGGGGAGGGATGGAGAGAGGCAGAGTGCCCTTGAGAATGTGGATGGGCTGGGAATGGGAGAAGAGATGCAGATTTAAAGTAGAGGGCATGTTTTGTTTGTGGTCCAGAGAACTATATATAAACCCATGCAAACTCCGACATTCCCATCCCCCTGTTTTGCCCATAACAGTGTTCAATAAATGTTTGTGAGATGAATAAGAGCAGGATCAAAGAATTTTACCCCGGAAGAGATTATTTCATAGGTCATTTTACAAATGAAGAAGCAGGAGACTGGAGAGGCTGAATAATTTGCCTGATAACAATGTTAACATGAGCCTGTAGTGGTTCACAGACTGTATCCAAGGCTTGAGGGAACAGAGGGGACATGCAACATGGAACAGTACAGTGGGCATCTGCTGTCTTACCTACCCAGCATCCATTCCTCCTCTCTCTGGAAATGGTACCCTTATTTTGTTTGGGGAGCCACCATTCCTCTTATTCCATGTGGTGCTGGTGGAACTGAGTCCACCTGGCTTCTGGGATGGCATGAAACCCAAGCCTGGCCAGCCCCACTCATCCTCCCGGAGCTATTGAGAAAGAGGAATAATCCTTCCACTGGGGGCTGCTGAGAAGAAAAGATGCGATTCTGAATGATGCTATTAGTACCCAACCTGAGATAGCATGATGTAATGAAAAGATGATAAGCTACATTTCCTTGGGTAAATTGCTTAACTATTCTGAACCTTAGTTACCACATCTGTAAATGGAAATAACAGTTCCTTGCCTCAATGGGCTGTAAGGAAATAATGTATGTAAAATGCATGGCACACAGTAGGAGCTCATTAATGTTGGCATCTTTTCTTCTCCTTCCGAATAACGTCAGATGAATGTAACATTACTGTAATTAAAATGTAAGAAGTGCATTGGCAGGCTTTCCTTACAACATATTGAGAACAGCTTTTGCAGTAGCTACCTTATGTGATTTCAGGGAATTGGGGAGGGAAAATAAAATAAAATGCAGCTTGCTTTCCTGGAACAATTCAAGCCATATCCAATGCTTGCCAAGTGTAGCCTATAATTCTATGTCTGCATTCATCTATTATCTCACCTCTATTTAGATAAAGTGGTTTTCCTCCCCACTAACTGGCCATTTTATTTTTAAAATGGGAACTCTTTTGAATCCCTGGCAATCATTTAGCTGACAGTTTGGATCGTAATGTAATAACAACATTAGTGAGCAGTTGTATGACACTTCCCACTTTTAAAGCACGTTACAAATCTGAGCTAATTAGAATGAATATTAAAATGCCAGCTTTTATGGATTAATATTGCCATTATACTTTGCTTTTTCAATAAAAATGCAGTGATCTTTTTTCACCAGAAATGGGGAAAAAGGAAATAAATAAGCTCTCCAAAGGATTCAAACACAATGTAGCTGAGATATGTGACAGACACTTAATTGACTGAATGTTTCTCTAACAGCATTCAGGAGGATTTACAGGTATGGCACCTCCTGCTAATTCTACTTTAGGATCAACAAAGGATCAAATAGAGTGTATTAATGGGGGACAGAAAATCTGAAACCCAAGACAGTTTTCCAGCCTTCAGAATACACTTTCTACTCATTTCTAGACCTAAGCACCTCAAAGAAATCAGAGATACCTGATTGTGATTTATTCTTAAACCAAATGAGAAAATATCACACACAGTATTGCAAAATACCCTATTCTTTCTGTGGTAAATGAAAATATAACAGAGTAAGTGTAGAGTGAGAAAGACTTGGGTTGGAATCCCAGCTCTGGTACTCAGCTCTGTAACTCTATCTAAATCTTGGTTTCCTCACCTCTAAAATGAAAGTGATAGTTCTTTGATTATGTGCTCAAGTCCACTAATCCTTTATTTTGCAATGTCTAATTTACCATTAATCCCACCCAGTGTATTGTTTGTCTCAGGCATTGTAATTTTCGTCTCTGGAAATTCAGTTTCATTATTTTTATATTTTCCACGTCTCTACTTAACTTTTTTAACATACAGACATATAGAATACAGTTATAACAACTATTTTAATGCCTTAGTGTGCTCATTCTAATAACTGTGACAGTATTGGGTGGGTTTCAATTGATTGATTTTTTTCTCTGATTATGGGTCATATTTTCCTACTTCTTTGCATGCCTCATAATTGGATGCCAGAGATTTTGAAAGTTATTGGGTGCTGGGTATTTCTGTATTTAAAAAAAAAATTTATTGAAGTATAGTTGATTTACAATGTCGTGTTAGTTTCAGGTGTACAACACAGTGATATATACATATACTTATACATATGTATATATAATCTTTTTCAGATTCTTTTCCCTTATAGGTTATTACAAAATATTGAGTATAGTTCCCTGTGCTATACAGTAGATCTTTGTTGGTTATCTATTTGATATATAGTAGTGTGTATATGTTAATCCCAAACTCCTGATTTATCCCTCCCACCACCCTTTCTCCTTTGGTAACCATAAGTTTGTTTTCTATGTCTGTGGGTCTTTTTCTGTTTTGTAAATAAGTTTGTATATTTTTCTTGTTTTTTTTAGATTCTAAATATAAGCGATATCATATGATATTTTTCTTTGTCTGGCTTACCTATTTTTGTATTCTTATAAGTACTCCTGAGCTTTTTGGTGAGGGAGGCGAAATGTAGTTAAGTTTACCTGGAAACAGTTTGAGCCCTTCAGATCTTGTCTTTAAACTCTGTGTAAGTATCAGACGCTATTTCTTCTAATCTTTTTCCATTGGTTTTTTCTCCAAGTTAGGGACAGAGTCTTCTATTTCATAGTCCCCAGAGTCTAGAGCATTACTCTCAAATTTTAACTGATGAATATCATCCTCAAAAATGTGACATAGGAGAGTATTTATTCTGGGATAAGTGCCCACCCCCCTGTGATCCCATAGGAGCCTGTAACTCCTCCATCATAGAACTTATTACATCATCTTGAAATTGCATGTTTGATAGATTTTATGAGAGAAGAGACTGAGTGCATCTCGTTCAATGTCATTTCCCTAGTAGTGAGTACAGTAGGAATATAAATATTTGTGAATTCTGAATTCTGAATTTTTCAGAAAATGGGTGAGAAAATAGGTCTTTAAACAAGTCACAGAGTTGCAGACCTCTAGAACAAGGAATTATAAATAGTAGACCAGGCCTCAGGAGTCCACCCGACTGTGGGGTTATAGCTGTATCCTTGCAGGTGGGGTTGGGCTAGACCCTTATGGAGCCTGTTTCACATAAAGCCAGCAAACCAAGAGCACAGTGTGGGGTATGTATGGAGAGGCTTCAGACTAGTCCTTCTGTTTAGGGAGGCCTTTATATCAAAGGCCTTGGGGCATATCTGAATTCTGTGCAGGACTTCCTTCTACATATATTTTAATGCCTACTGATGCCTGGCACTGGGCCAGAAAGCCTTTAGCTCTGTGTTGCAGGAGATGCTCTTCACACAGTATCCTGTGTCATGGTCTAGAAAGCATTTGATATCATGTGTATCCAGACAGTACTACCAGGGTTCCCATCCTGCCTGCTACGTAAAATCAATGAAAAGCATCTATTTTCTTTTTTTTAATTTTATTTTAATTTTTATTTATTTATTTATTAAATTTTTTTTTTTTTTTTGGCTGCGTTGTGTCTTCGTTGCTGCGAGCGGGTTTTCTCTAGTTGTGGTGAGCGGGGGCTACTCTGTTGTGGTGTGCGGGCTTCTCATTGCGGTGGCTTCTCTTGTTGCAGAGCACGGGCTCTAGAGCGCAGGCTCAGTAGTTGTGGCGCGCGAGCCTAGTTGCTCCGCGGCACGTGGGGTCTTCCCGGACCAGGAATCGAACCCATGTTCCCTGCATTGGCAGGTGGATTCTTAACCACTGCGCCACCAGGGAAGTCCCTATTTTCTTTTGACTATCTGGTTATATCCATCTATCTAAACTTGCTGTAAATTACATCCAACAAATATCTTAGAATGCCTACTCTGTTACAGGCATGCCAGTTATCAGTGGGACTGGTCATTGGAAAAGCCCTTTGGCAACAGGAAAAGCACCCTCAGGGTGACCTAAGGATGGGGCATTATTCAGTTTTTGAGCACTGGATCTCCTTCTTTACAAAACTTTCTCTCCATCTTCTGCCATCACATTCATAGTACAGCTCATCTTATGGCTTGAGCACAAAGGTGAGATGGGACAAACTCACAACAGTGTGGGAAGTGAACTCATTCCATTAACTGATTGGTTCATTCATCAGTTCAATATTTATTGCACACCTTATGTGTGTCAGACACCATGTTGAATGTTGGTAGTATATGGACTAGTGCAAAGACTAGCAGATACAGTCTTTGTCCTTAATGAATTCACCGTCCAGCGGTGGAGGCAAGTGAATGAACAGCTACAATAATGTGAGTGATAGATGGCAAGGTAGAAGAATACATAGGCCAATATCTAATTTCTTGAGGAGCCATAAATTCTGAGAGAAATGGTGCTTGTCTTTCACAGTTCCTAATAACATGATCTGTAGAGGGTGAGTACTCATAAAGAGTCAAAAGGCCTAGATTCTGGTCCCAGTTCTGTCTCTGACTAGTTGTCTATCCTTTATGTTAGTCATTTCAGCTTTCTGAGCCTCAGTTTCCTCATCTGTAATGTGTGACTGCTAATACTAGTCTTGCTTACCTCACTGGGTTATTGTGAAGATCAATGGTCATGAGAGTGATTTTTAAATTAATTGTAAAGATCTCTATGAAATAAAATATGCAATCATAAGTTACATTCTTAAATGTTCTTTTGAATTTTAAAACAGATGTTGTTCAGCACTTCAATAAGTGCTGAATAATCCTCTTAAAAAAAAAAAAGGAAAGGAAGGAAGAAGGAAAGAAAGGAAGGAAGGAAGGAAGAAAGAAAAAGAAAAGAAAGAAGGAAAGAAAGAAAGAAAGAAAGAAAGAAAGAAAGAAAGAAAGAAAGAAAGAAAGAAAGAAAGAAAGAAAGAAAGAAAGAAAGAAAAGAAAGAAAGAAAGGAAGAAAGGAAGGAAGAAAGGAAGAAAAGAAAACCAGCAGGTAAGGGTCACTGTTGCCACCTTCACAGTTCAAAGCAGGTCTGACTTGATCTTTTCAGCACACTAGATATTAACTATTATCCCCGTTTTACAAATTAGAGAAGTGAGGCGCCAAAGAATTTATGCAAGAGCACGGTCTCTTCAAAACCCAAGCCTGGGCTACTTGCCAAGGTCTTTACAAGTCAACAAAAGTCAAAAGGACCAAGGCGCAGGGCTCCGAAACATCTTCTCCTCTGAAAGCCCCGCTTCCTGTACACGGGAAAGGCTGGCCGAGGCTTCGACTCCGCCCCGTGACGCATAGGACCCCGCCTTCAGGCCCTCCACCTCTCGCGGGATCTCTCGAGAGGACGGCTGGGGTCAGGTCTCATCATGGCGGCTGAAGAGGCGGATGTGGATATCGAAGGGGACGTGGTGCCAGCGGCGGCACCGTCTGGGTGAGGCGTAGAGACTGGGTCTTGCAGAGACAAGGAGGGGCGCAGATGTGAGGAGGGTATCCTAGAAAGGCTGCGGTTCCGGCAGGGGCCAGGGGAGCGGAAGACCATCCGCTGGGCCAGGGTCTCCTAGCGGCCAGGGAGACGCCTCGCCCATCCCGCCTGCGGGCTCCTCCTGAGCCCAGGGGGCGGGTACCGGAGGCTAGTGACCGACGGCCCTTTCACCTTTTACCGGGGATGCTGTGAGGGCGCCGGCCGCGCCTAGCACGTTGTCCACTCTTCAGCAGTTAGATTCCTTTTTCCATTACTGCCACCTCAGAATCCGCCCCCTTGCCACCGCCCAACAATAACTAGAACAAGGGCGGCCCCTGGACAGTACCCGAGCTTAGGAGTCTTGTTCCATCGCTTGCAGGCCGTGTGACCTTGGGCGTGTCGTTTTATCCCTACCGGCCACCGGTTTCCTTTTCCATGTAGGGATAGTTATGAAAAACTTCCCGAGAAGCAGCGTGACTTGAAGGAAAGGGGCTGGACTTTAGAGTTGGACAGCTCTGGGTTGACCCTGCCGGTTACTAGCAGTGTGACCTTGCGCCTCAGCTCATGTGTTAGCTGACAATCATGTTATGTACCTCATACGGTTATTGTGAAGATCAAATGAAATAATTATGGGATGTGTTTTAGCATAAGGTAGGTGCTCTCTAAATGTTGTGTTCTTTACCATCCCACCAGGGCTAGTATTTTGAGGACCCAGTGAGGGGGTCATAATTTATTTAGTACCAATTCCTGCAGAGCAGGCCAGTGTGATTTTAAACAGCATCCTCCAGCTTGAGACATCTAGCTCTTTGACTCCTTGCTTGCAGAGAGAGAAGTTGATACATGCCATTTTAAAAATGTGCTTTCAGAATCTTCTTTTAGTAATGGAAGAGGCCTAGACTGGTCAGGAATCAGAAGACCTCAATTCTAAACTCAGCCATCTATGTTGTTTGTAACTATGAGCAACTTCATTAGAAGTCTCTAGGTTGAACCATGTAAAACTGCCAATCTTAGACCATTTTTGACCTATAAAATAGCAATTTCACATGGTCCAACCTGATAATAGCACCCCTGTAAATTGTGGAGAATGGTGCTCATGAGGCACCAAGATAGTGGGTTTAAAGTTCTCCTGAACTCTAAACCACTATAAAAATGAGGAGTGACTAAGTTCATTTAGTCATTCTCCCTCAAATCTTTAGGCAAAGCAGTCCGAGTCTGTACAAACGAGTAGGAAGCCTTTAATAACAATCATTGTTCACATTTGTGTAGATCAAGTTAATATTGATCAAGTGCTTTTGCATGCATGATTTGATTTACTTTTCACAATAAGTCGGTGAAATAAATGGGAGGGATTCTTTTCTTTTTAACATCTTTATTGGAGTATAATTGCTTTACAATGGTGTGTTAGTTTCTGCTTTATAACAAAGTGAATCAGTTATACATATACATATGTTCCCATATCTCTTCCCTCTTGCATCTCCCTCCCTCCCACCCTCCCTGTCCCACCCCTCTAGGTGGTCACAAAGCACTGAGCTGATCTCCCTGTGCTATGCGGCTGCTTCCCACTAGTTATCTATTTTACGTTTGGTAGTGCATATATGTCCATGCCACTCTCTCACTTTGTCACAGCTTACCCTTCCCCCTCCCCATATCCTCAAGTCCATTCTCTAGTAGGTCTGTGTCTTTATTCCCATCTTACCCCTAGGTTCTTCATGACCTTTTTTTTTTTTGCTTAGATTCCATATATATGCGTTAGCATACAGTATTTGTTTTTCTCTTTCTGACTTACTTCACTCTGTATGACAGACTCTAGGTCCATCCACCTCACTACAAATAACTCAGTTTTGTTTCTTTTTATGGCTGAGTAATATTCCATTGTATATATGTGCCACATCTTCTTTATCCATTCATCTGTTGATGGACACTTAGGTTGCTTCCATGTCCTGGCTATTGTAAATAGAGCTGCAATGAACATTTTGGTACCTGACTCTTTTTGAATTATGGTTTTCTCAGGGTATATGCCCAGTAGTGGGTTTGCTGGGTCGTATGGTAATTCTGTTTTTAGTTTTTTAAGGAACGGGAGGGATTCTTATATGCAGTCCAGAGAGAAATGAGTTGGCCTTGGAAACACTAAAGATCATCTGAGAGCATTGGCTTTACCCCTTTCCATGGGTTCTTCTTTATTTTCTGATTGTGTTTTATTTCTCTTTTTCCTTTTTCTTTCCTTTCTCATTATTCTGCTGAGCCTTAAGTCTGCTGGTGGCACCTGTAATCATATTAGTCTCAGGCAACCAGTAACAGATTATTGGTTCCTGATGGTCAGAGCCATTGCCTTACACAATTCCACAGATCATCATTAACATTATATTCTGGTGAAAGTTGCTCCTTGGTGTTGGGGGCTCTGATCACATGGCATTTGGTGTGAGTGAACACTTAGTTGCCCCTCTGAATTGCGTAGTTACAGCTGATTATAACATCTGTGGAACCCTGGAGGATTAATTGAAAACACACTTTTAAGTCCTTGCTAAGTGCTGGCTGCCAAAGTTAGAAGATGGTGTTGAAATGTTTTGGTTTCCCTTCTTTGTCATCCTCCATTCCTTCTGCTTATTCTTTAAATCATAACGTTCCAGGGGATTTTTGTCATAAGACTTCTCTCTAACCACACAGTGCAGCTCTCAAGACTTAAATTTCTGTTAAGTTGGACCATATGAAATTTTCCCAACGTTCCACCATTTTTGATTTACAAAAACAACAGTTTCTTAAGTTCCACCCAGTACATGCTGATGTTTCCCAAATCTCTTCCCTGAGCTTCAGATCCATTTATCCAATTCTCTGAATCTGTTTGCCCTTGGACTTTCCACAAGCACCTCAGCTTCACTTCATAGAAACTTTCCTTACCCGACCTGCCTCTCCAAGTTCCCCAGTTCAATGAGTGGCACCATCCACCCAGTCATGCAAGGCCCAGACCTAGATTTTATCCCTTTTCCTTACCTCTCTCCTTCTGTCAGAGTCTGTTGATTCCGAGTATCCTCTCAAATGTGTTCACTTCTTCCTATTCACACTGTTTGTTCTTTAGGTCTAAGTTACTGTCACCTCTCTCTAGTATCTGTATAATCACTCCGTCTTAACCACTTCTTGTCTCTTTGACTCCCTTCTAGTCTTTTCTGAAGTTAGAGCAGTCTTTTCTTACATCCAGATCTGATCATGTTATTCCCTTCAGTCCTCAGTTAGCTTTATGATAAAATCTTTATTCCTTAACTCCTAGAGACCTGTGTGATCCATGCCCCACCTATCTCGTTCATTCAGTCATTCAGCGAATATTGATTATCTTTTATATGCCAAGCCCTGGGTATATAGCAGTCATCCAAACTAAGTCCTTGCTCTCTTAGAACTAACATTCTTATTGGATGAGACAGACAGTAAATCTTATATATATGCCAGATGGAGATAAACCTGTAGATAGGTTTTTGCAGTCTAAGAGGTACAAATTCTTTCCACTAGACTGAGAAAAGTCAGTAACTAGGAAACTTTATAACCTCAAAATGTACAGAAGCAAATATTAAATTTAATTATATCACAGATTGGGCCTCCTCAAACTTAACTATTCAGGCTTTTTCCATATGAAGTGAACAGTGTGACTTTAGAAACTTCTAATTAGTGAAAAGAGTGAGAATTAAAGTTTAATCCCCCATGGACATAGAAAAGCCCCCAAGTAACCCAAGTTAATTTTTTTTTATGTGAGTTGTTACTAAAGCATCACATTTCTTATCTCTTCACTGTACTGTCCTCCTTTGAGTATTTTCTTTTGGTTCTTCTATCTGTTCTTGCTTTGTCTTCATTTTGAGGGTGGTACTGTTGATGGGTGGCTTTTATGCTTCAGATATAACTAAAAGAATTAATTGTAAAGTTGAATTCCTGTATACACATGCATATTCATCAAAAGAAATCTGAAGTGTTGGTTCATAGCCACAGAATATGTTGTGGTTGCTGTTTGGAGGTATTTTTTCCCTCATGAAGTTGTTTATTGGGAGAAGGAGAAGTCTGATATTTAGCAATTGAAATAGGGTGGCTTAAAGCCACTATATATTTCACAGGCCAAAGGTAGAGCAGGCATCTGCAATGTTAAATCTGTTAAGGGGGGAAAGGAACTAAATATTTGCTTAACATCTGAAACCTTGCAATCACTGTGCTCTGTAAATTATGTTCATTAACTGGTATAATCTCACTTTCATACCCATTTTCTTAATTATTACAGAAGTGATGAAAATACAGCATCTGTTTTACAAGACCACTATCTTGACTCATCGTGGAGAACTGAGAATGGTCTTATTGTAAGTATTTTATGGGAATATCAGGTGCATTAAGCTATTACTCAGTACCCAGAGTACCTCTTTTTTTTTTTTTTTTTTAAACTTGGTGCTAATTCTCAGCAGTCACAGAGGTAATATATTGAAACCTTTTTCTTAACTTAAAAATAGGAGGAATTTATTCTTTCTTCTTTTGACTTTGAAAAAATGGCCTTTTGGGAATCAACTTAGGAGCCAGTTAGATTTAGGTATGAATCAGTGCTCTACCACTTATCAGATTTGTGAACCTTAGTTTCTTCATCTAAAAAATCGAGATCGTTGCATGCTTAGTTTCTTCATTTAACAGTTATTTGTCAAGTACTTATTGTGTGCCAGACACTAGGCCAAGTTTGGGGGATACACCTGTAATCAAGACAGATATGGTCCTGCTCTCAAGGAGCTTATATTCTAAAGGGGAGTCAGGTGGTAAACAAGTAGACTAATTATAGATCATGAAGGACATAAGCAAGATGCTGACCTGAGAGTTACAAGGTGGGGAACCTACTTTAGATAAAGTTGGTGAGGGAAACTGAGGAGGTGACATTTAAGTTGAAAACAGGAGTAGATACGTGAAGAGTTGATGAAAAATATTCTAGGCAGAAAGAGTAGCAGCACAAAGGCTCTGGTTGAAACCCAGTGTCTAGAATATAGTGGGAAAGGGGAGGGGATGACAGCTGTGACAAGGTTGGAAAGGCAAATGAGGGGAATCAAAGAGACTAGTTAGGAAACATTTGTAGGAATCTAAGCGCGATTTGGTGGTGGCTTGGCCTAAGGTTGTGGTAGAAGTTGACAGATTTGAATTATGTTTTGGAGGTAGAAATGCTTGGTATATTGGGTGTGGGGATTGAGGAAAAAGGAAAGAATCCAGGATGATTCCTGGGTTTCTAGCTGGAATAGCTTGGTGACTAGTAGTACTGTTTACAAAATAGGGAAGGCAGGGGGAGAAGCAGGTGAATGTATGTTATGGTGAGTTTTATTTTGAATATGTTAAGTTTAAGAAGCCTATTAGAGGGGCTTCCCTGGTGCAACAGTGGTTAAGAATCCGCCTGCCAATGCAGGGGACACGGGTTCGAGCCCTGGTCCAGGAAGATCCCACATGCTGGGGAGCAGCTAAGCCCATGCACCACAACTACTGAGCCTGCGCTCTAGAGCCCACGAGCCACAACTGCTGAGCCCACGTGCCACAATTACTGAAGCCCACGCGCCTAGAGCCTGTGTTCTGCAACAAGAGAAGCCACTGCAGTGAGAAGCCCACACACCGCAATGAAGACCTAACACAGCCAAAAATTTAAAAATTAAATAAATAAATTTATTTTTAAAAAAAGAAGCCTATTAGAGATCCAAGTGGAAATTTTGAGTGGGCAGTTAGTTATAACAGTCTAAATAGAGAGAAGAGACCTGGGCTGAAAATTTTTAAGTTTTGAGAGTTAAAAAGGAGTATGATTATTTAAGCAGAGAGTGTGGCTTAAGGGAAAAAAAGAATTGTGAGTTTTGGAAGTAGGTGAAGTATCTAGCAAAATGCCTAATACCTAATAGTTCCTCATACAGGATAGCCATTATTACTTTATCTCTTCTCTCCTGCTTGAAATGTCAGTGAGTGCCTCTGTGGATGCACCTGTGAAGAAGTAATGCCTGTCTCATAGCGTTATTGTGGGAATCAAAGATAGGTCTGTGTGCTCAGTAAATGGTAGCTTTATTATTTGTGATCATTGTATTGTGTATTTTTATTTAACAAAACAAGATAATTTCAAAAAGCAGTAAATAAAGAAATTTATTCTTCCTTTTTTTAATAGCCTTGGACTCTGGATAGCACCATCAGTGAAGAGAACAGAGCTGTCATTGAGAAAATGTTGTTGGAAGAAGAGTATCCTTTAACGATTATGAGGAAAGTAAAGATTTCAGGGTTAAAAATCCATAAATGCAAAACTTACAGAAGAGACCACTGTTAGTTACTAGATAGTATATAACTGCTAGTATATAATGTGTTACCTACCTATTCTGTTTTACCACTAAGTCTGAGATCTGACTCAATATTTTTGAGTTTCTGTTGTCAACCAACTCTTTATACTATCTTAATATTGAGTAGAAATTATAGAGTGTTTCATTTTTTAATTTTTCTTGGCCACGCCACGCGGCATGTGGGATCTTAGTTCCCCGACCAGGGATCAAACCTGTGCCCCCTGCAGCGGAAGCATGGAGCCCTAACCACTGGACCACCAGGGAATTCCCTGTAGAGTGTTTTAAATCAGCTAGAATCTTTAGTTGAAGTCCAAATCATTCAGTCTAAACCTCCATTTTCAGTTATATGAGATGTTAATTTGTCCAAGGACATAGAATTAAAATACGTAAAAGTTCTCACTTCCTGCTCTGCCAATTTACAGGTGTTAATGGGAGCAATCCAAGTAAAAAGCATAAAACTAGAATGAAGATTTTTTTCCACCAGAAATTGTAGGTCCTTATTCACAGTTCAGCCACTGGCTTCTTGTCCTTATTTTTTTCATCTATTTGTGATGTTTGCAACTTAACTTTTTTGGGACTCCATTTTTTTATATATAAAATGAAAGGATTGAACAAAAAGATTTCTGGTTTATAAAGATTATTGATACTACTCTAATAAATAGTGAGTGGTTTATTTTCAACTCACCTGTGTTTCATGGATTTTTATCTCCTCTTTAAGCCAGAATATCTGTTCTTTTTATTCCCAGTTATTGCTACGTTGTTTTCAGGGTGTCTTTGTACCTTTAATTATCATAGGTTAACCCTTTTTAGGCTTTCTTACTCTCTAACTCTCCCCAAACATTACAGTTATAGCCTAGATCATTGCTTTTCAGTAGAAAAACAGTGCAAGTCACATATCATTTACAGTTTCTAGTAGCCACATAATTGTAATAACATTTTATTTAACCCAGTGTATTTAAAATATTGTTTCAACATTTAATCACTATATAAACATTATTGAGATGTTTTGCATTCTTTGTTTTATACTCTTTGAAACCCGGTGTGTATTTTGTACTTACAGTACATCTCAGTTTGTACTAACCACATTTCAAGTACTCAGTAGCTACGCATGTGGCTATTGGCTAATATGTTGAACAGTGCCATTCTAGATTAATGAATATTTAAGTAGTCACTGGTTCACTTCCAGATTTGGAAACAAAATAATGAGAGTAAAAGCTATGTGAGCTCTTGTAGGACAGGGGTAATGTTTTCTCTCTTTGTCCTCAGCACCTAGTACCTAGCATAGTGCCTCATGTACACAATACATGTACACAAAATACAATATTTGTTAAGTGAAGAATATCTCAGACTAATCTAAAGTATTGCAGTATAGGGTAAGTTTAAAAAGTCTGCGAGAGAGACTCTGGTAAATTTGACCCAAGCGTTTGTTATTTTTATTAAGATAGAGCAACCCTAAACTCTTCTCTGTTACTTTCAGAAATATGAAAGCAAATACTCCTAAATTACCCTGGACAACCAATCAGATTCATCTGTTACATTCTCCATGTGTTTTAGAAAAAAAGATTTAAATAAAACATTGAGGATATATCTTCTCTTAGCCACTAAATAAGATAAAAGAAACTAACATTTATGTAGCACACGTTTTGTGCAGGTACTGTGTTATGTGTGACTTCACATGTAATATTTAATCCATATAACAACCCTGTGAGGTATAAACATTTTTGTCATAATTTTTGCAGACCTGGTTTAGCTAGAATTCAAGTGTGACTTTCACAAGTATGTGAGTGCCTACTTTAAGTTGCATAAAAATTATAGGACTTTATTATTTTTTTAAAAGTTCCTTAATAATTACACAGGTATTATTTATCCAAAAAGTCACTTCCAGGAAAATTCTGGCTTGATCAAAAGGAAGATGATAAAAAATACATGAAGAGGTAAAATCAATTTATAATACTTTTAAAAGTCTGGATTGTATTTTTAAAAACTTCTTCACAAGCTTCCTTATTTTCTTTTTTCATGTGGTGCAGTCTGCAGAAACCAGCAAAAATCATGTATGTACTTATGTTTTATATTTTAATATCTTTTTGATTAGTTAAAAATTATGGAAAAATTAAAAAGTTACAGCTGGCCTGTAGAAAAGCCCTCTTGACCTTGGGTTATACAAAAATATAAAGTCAAAATTTCTTGTACAGATGTTGGAATGTCACAAGATAATTTTATTATGTTATTTATTTGTCGGAATTTTTTTCAGGCCCTACAAAAAGGTGGTTTTCTAGGGATTTGTGGGGAACATTTTTATAAAGCTGCCCTTTAATATGTTAGGAATTGACTTGATTTCTGTTGCCCTGTCATTTAGTTTTCAGTCGTTTCAAACAAAAATTTAATTTGAATTTGTGGCTTTCAAAAATTATCTAGAGAAATTAAGTATTAACTGTTTTATAAACATCCTTTCCCTACAATTGAAAGTTTGATGTTATTTAGTATTTCTAAACTTTCATGTTTATAATCCCTTAGAGGGTAGATTTCCAATTACCAACAGTTTGAGCCCTGAGCAGACTTTGGCTTTTGCATTTTGCTGAACAAACAGAAACCAAATGAAGTCAATGAAAAGATTAATGGTTTGCTTGAATTAAATTAGTGAGTTTCATCACTATTTTATTTTTAATTTCTTAATGTCCTGCATTTCAAAATCAATAAATGTAATGTCATAGTATTTTTACCTGTTTTCTGGCTTGATAGTTACATAGATTTACATAGAAGAATAAGAGAGATGATATTTCTGGAGCCAATTTAAACTCTGACATGCCAATTAGCAAGCCAACTTAAACTATGGATTTGGAAATATATTAACATCTGCTGCTTTGTGTCCAGTCTGAGGAAGCCTATTTGTTGTCACATTGACTTCCTTTGATGTCTTTTAGTATTATCTTCACTCAGACCCAAGGGTTATGTTTTTGGGGGCTCCTATCATCCTGAGCTAGAGAAGTATACGAGACAGGGCAAATCTGTTCCCCCAGGTGGAGACTGCAGCCTTCTTCTTCTCTCTTTAATTCTTAGACTCAGAGTATTAAATTTAGCCCATGGCTATGTATAACCTTTAGCTGCATAAATATGGACTGTTCCATTTCAGAAATTTTTTTTGCAATTCCTCTTTTTCCCCTCAGGGTACACTCTCCTACAAAACCAGCCAGTTACTCAGTAAAGTGGACGATAGAAGAAAAAGAGCTGTTTGAACAAGGGCTGGTAAATAGAGCAATTTTTAATTTATAGTAAAATAATTCTAGAAGCAAATATTGATAGAATTATAAGGTTAAATTAATTTATAGAGACTGGAAATTTCTTTTTAATTACAGTGATCATATCTATAGTGTTTCTGTAGTTAGAGTGATGTTTGTAGTGTAGCATAAGAGAATTCCTTTTAACTCATACCTAAGTTACTAAAATATTAAAATAGATTTGGATCAATATTGATTTTCACCCCTTTTTTGTATTAATAAAATCCAAGAAATTGTACTGTATCTGCATACATGACACCAACTACCTGGATTAAAAGGCAAAATTATTTGGTTACCTGATCTTTTCTCTAGGGAAAAAACATGTATATTTGGAACCGTCTGGGTGATCAGCTGAGTTTTTTTTTAATTCAGATATTTGGCATTGTGCACATAGTCTAAATATTTTAGTGGATGTAATTAAAGACCAGAAACATTCCTTTTGCATGAATGTTTCACTGAGATCTATTTAAATGTCCATAAGTTGCATAATGGAAAAAAATATGTGCACAAGTTTCTAATTATGAGAAAACTCCATAATATAATGAAGCTTAACAAAACATGCAGGAATTTTTTTAACTGTCAATAGTAGATTATATCTTTTTCTTACATGTTACCAGTATTGTACTAATTAATTTTGAAATTATATATATTTATATATTACATATATAGAATATTTATGTAATATTATGTAGGATTCATGAATGCAAATTGAAACATCATTGTTAATATTTCTGCAGATGACAGGAAATAAAATGTGTTTATATTTTTATAGTTAACATCACCATGACATCTATGTTCTGTGATGTTTTATATAAATACATAAACTATTTTGAGGGTTTTATCTCCTGAGATTTTTCTCCTGTACTGTTGATGTTTTTTATATTGGTATTTTAGTCTGTTGCATGATTATCATTTATATAATCTAATTAACCAGTCGTTTATTTAAGATTGCTGACAACTTTGCTGTTTTGTTCATTACCAAAGATCAGAACACACACACACACACACACACCCCCCCACACACACACACGGGTTGTGAATTTTTAGGTTATTGTTGACTTTGGTGGTAGTTATAAAGGCTATATCTGCATGGTTCAAAATTCAAATAGTACGTGAAGTTGTAGGGTGTTAAGTCTCCCTCTGACTCCTGTCTCAACCTTTAGTTCTCTTTGCCTCAGGTAACCATTGTCATCTGTTCTTGTATATCCTTCCAGAGATACTTTGTCCCTGTAAAAGCAAGTGTCTATTTATTTAGGTACATATGTAGATATCTATATCTTTATCTACCTATCTATCTATATACATAGATATTTTAAACCTAGAATATTTTACCACAAAAATACATGGAACCATTGGTTGTATTCCCAGCTTTTTAACCTATGAGTATCATTTGTTTATAGACTGAATTCTGTCAGGCTTGAGAGAAGGAAATTATGTGGTACTGAATGATGAAAGATTTTTCCTTCTCTGTCTTGTCCCTTTGCTCTGTTTTTAAATTGGTAACTGTTTTCTTTGCTCCTCTTGTTAGTGTCCCCTCTCCAATTTTCATAGTGTCCAAGCCCCTGCAATCCTAACTAGTCAGACTTTATCCAGATCCTTCCTGTTTCCAAAAGTGATCCATGCTACCAAGTAACCTATTTGCCTTCATCACGCAATACAGATAACTAAATCTTCAGTAAGTTGATCTCAGTTAGGTATTAGTTAAGAAAAATCTTAATTAATTTATACTTAGTAATCATTTTCTCAGAAGTACTTTCAGTTTTAAGAAATTGTCCATATGTCAGATTTTCTAATGAATACCAGAAATAAGTGTATAAATTAAGGTTTATCATTTAGGTCAGAACTTTGAAGACGATTTATTGCCATAAGTCATGACTGTCTGACCTGTAAATCTGACCCTGGAATCAGCTTCTCTGAATTGTTGTGGGTTTTTTTTTTTTCTTTAAATAGTTTTAAGAATTCTAAAAAAGGATTGTTGAGCTACTTTGGGAAGTAGAGAATATCTTGCGTTGGAGATAATGTAAAGGAGATTTATGTATCAAATGATAGGCTTGATACCTAAAAATCCTGTCTCGCTTTAAAATTATAATGTGTTCCTGTCTGTGCTGCAGAACACACCAGAGCTCCCTCAGGTTCTCAGCTTTTCCTTGCACAGCTTCAGTGTAAGTAGGTATACAGCCTTTGACAGTGGAGGGATGTAGGGAGATGTTGGTTGCAGGTTGCTTCATTTGTGATTCACTCTTGTAAGTCAGTTTACTGTGATATCTGTATAGTGTAAAAGTATCTGCTATGGAATATGTAATAGGTATTGTAACAGATGGAATCTGGGTAAAAAAAAATATTTTGAAATTAGTGTCAGAACATATTCAGTTGATTCTATATTTGGAAAATATAACCTGCCTCCATTTCAGGCACTTTTTTTTAAGTTATCTTAAATTTGGAACATCATAATGTACACTACTAATACATACTGTTAGGAATACATAGAAGTGATGGGTCTTCATTTAGGTAGCTATAAAAAGAAAACAAATTTCTAAATCATCTTGGTCTGTTTTCAGAAGTCAAGATTTGAAAAGAAGAATGTGGGCTTTGATTTTAGGAGTCTTAACTATATATTGTATGTGAGGCTTCATTGTGTGCTTTAGAAAATAAATAAAGATAGGTTTTTTTTTTAGTATGACAGTAGTTTGGAATATTAAGCTAATCAAAAGCTATTTCTTTTCCATTTTGATAACATAGGCTAAATTTGGCCGAAGGTGGACCAAAATTGCAAAGCTAATTGGAAGTCGCACTGTTTTACAAGTGAAGAGTTATGCCAGACAGTACTTTAAAAATAAGGTAAGCAGAATATAAACACCCTAGTGATAATATTTAAAATAAACAAAATTAATAAGCAGAAATACTTCTTTAATTCAGGCATTAAAGTCTTAATGTTCAAAGTTTTTATAGTGAAAGTATTTTATACCCATAAAGTACCCTATAAATGTTTGTCTTCAAAAATCTCAAAGCATATATTCAATGTATTGAGCATTGCTATTAAATAGGTATTATTATTTTACTCCACTTAATTTCATGCAGTTAAATAGGACAAAATATTAATTGCTCAAAAACATCCTATAAAGCAAATAATATTCCAAAGAGAAAACCTTAGAGGTCATTGTTTCCTGGAAATTTAAATTTCTTTTTAACTATTTGCATTAAACTTTTTTTTTTTAAGTTTTTTTTTGTTTTTTTTTTTTACTTAATTAATTTATTTATTTATTTTGGCTGTGTTGGGTCTTCATTTCTGTGCAAGGGCTTTCCCTAGTTGCGGCGAGCGGGGGCCACTCTTCATCGCGGTGCACGTGCCTCTCACTGTCGCAGCCTCTCTTGTTGCGGAGCACAGGCTCCAGACGCACAGGCTCAGTAGTTGTGGCTCACGAGCCTAGTTGCTCCGTGGCACGTGGGATCTTCCCAGACCAGGGCTCGAACCCGTGTCCCCTGCATTGGCAGGCAGATTCTCAACCACTGCGCCACAGGGAAGCCCTTGCATTAAACTTTTAAGAATGATTAGAGCTTAAGGGCCCAAAATGCTAACATGATTCTAAAATCTTTTTAATAGCAGTGAAACTTGTACAATTACTATGAAGAATTGTCTGAAAACTTTAATAAATTGCAGTGTTCAGAAATGTACAGTTATGGTCTAGTTCTTTAGTCTTTCAAGTAATTTGTGCTATATTCAACCATATAGTTTTGATACTTAGAATTTTTCTAATATGTTCTGCTTGAGTTCTCAAAACATAATTATACAGAATTTTAAAGTATCTTAACTGAAATTTGATGTTTTAATGTAAATAGGGTTGGCCCTTAAGTGAAATTTGGTATTTTCTTTTAATGTAAATAGGGTTGACCCTATTTACATTTTCTTTTAATGTAAATAGGGTTTGAACTGAGCAGGTCCACTTCTATGTGGATTTTTTTCAATAGTAAATACTATAGCACTGCACAATCTGCTGGTGCGGAATTGCAGCTGTGGAAGAACTGCAGATGGTGAGGAACTGCATATACGGAGGGCCAACTATAAGTTATATGCAGATTTTCAACTGTGTGGACAGTTGGCACCCCTGACCCCCTTGTTGTTCAAGGGTCAGCTGTAATGGGTTTTACCCTGTATACAAGATTTATCTAACTTAGTGTCATTTGGGCATAGGAAGTAAGTAATGGAATGGATTCATTGTAAATCAATCATCTACTACCTCGTTTAATCAGCGAAAGCATTTTCAAGACAGCCTGCTAAGGTTAAGGTATTATGGAACAGAATAAGCCTAATTTAGTTATTCTTACTCCCATGCTCCTCAGAGTAGAATGTGCGGGGCATCTTGTAGTGTCAGTTTTACTCAAAGGCTTGAGGTGAAAGGGTACATTTTAATATTAAAAGAAACATTAATATATAATGAAATACAATGCAAAATTTTATCTAAATTCTTAAGCTAAAAACTGGAGACTTCAAATAAATAGCAAGGTTGTTAATGGCTATTTCAGGCTAAATGTCCAAATCTCCTTTTCCCTCCTGCTACCTTCTCCTTCTCCTCTACATAGTAAGCCAGTTAACCTCAAATATGAGATCCTGGGAGTCTATTGTGATAAAAGATCTATAAATAATCTCTCTTTGGAAGCTGTCATCCCTTGGGTCTATCAGTCGTACAAGATTTTTCAAAAACTATATGTAACAAAGGTTTTATTTCAAATCATATATACTCGTTGACATTTATTTTCTTTTCCTTATTGCATTACAAGATATTTATGTTTATAATAGCAGATATGATAGATAATTTCATGCCTTAAATTGGAGCTACATTAAATGAACCTGCAAAAACCAGTTTGTTTCTATTGTCTTTGTATTTAAATAAAAGATGATTTTAATTTACTAAGTGAAGATATGTGAGATAGACTCCTTTAACTAAAGGATTTTTTTTAGCATTATAAAAAATGATCAGCTGAGGTATCAGACATTCTGAGAAATAAGCCTTTACAAATATCTTAGAGAATACCTTGTATGACGGTTGTTTGCTTCATTCTGTATGGTTGATCTGAGCCAGATTCCTGTTTTAAACTTAATATTGAAAATTAAGTATTGAATAGTAGGTCATGATTATTTCATTAATAAAAATCACCAGACCATGAATGAGTCAAATATATTTATGGAAATTTGAAATGATGATCTTTTACATTTAAAATGCAGTTGTAAACCCTTCAAAGAAAAGCACAATAAAGGTATAATATACCATTGACATATACTCAGTTTAATAATTTTGTATCTATCCTATTTTTTTGTGCCAATGATTACATTTTAAAATGCTAATATGGAGGCTTTATCTTGATTTTTAATAAGGTAAAATCAGATGGTCCAGAGAAGGAAACACCAAATCAGAAAAACAGCAGTGGTTTTCAGATGAAAAATGAAGATGAAGGCACAAAGGCATGGACACCATCAGGTTTAAGGGGTCGTGCTGATCCCAACTGGAATGCTGTAAAAATTGAAAAGTTATCTGATGATGAAGAAGTAGACATCACAGATGAGGCAGATGAGTTGACTTCTCAAGCTCCCCAAAAGAATCTTAGCAGTGATCTCTTATTAGATATCTCTAAAAATAAAAGTCATGAAACCAGTAAAGGAGAATTCATTGCTTCTGACAGCCAGGAAGATCCCATTTCTAAATCTTCCAAGGAGTATCTTCAGAATATAAAGCAAGATGAGATGGAAACACTTTCAAGCTCAGGAAATACATTTTGGACTGAAAATCACAACACCAGTGACCAAAAATCAGTTGAATTATATGATCAGAAATGTAATAAACTGATGAAAAACTGTAATAAGCATGATGGAAATGGAATAATAGATGATGCCAGGCAGTTACCTTCTCCAGAGCCTTGTGAAGTTCAGAAAGACTTGAGTGATAATGAATTGCTTTTTCATTCTTCCTGCCAAATGGAGGAGGAGAGCCATGAGGAAGAAGAGCTTAAGCCACCAGAACAAGAAATAGAAATTGATAGAAATATCATTCAAGAGGAAGAAAAACAAGCAATTCCTGAGTTTTTTGAGGGACGCCAAGCTAAAACACCAGAACGCTATTTGAAAATTAGGAATTATATTTTGGACCAGTGGTAAGGAAAAATTGTATTTTTGGTGCTGGTTTAAAACTTATGATACTCTATAGAGTATTTACTTAGGCCTATGCAGAATTTAGTATTTTATATTCCTAGTGTTCCAGAGAGCTTTAACATATTATATATTTCAATAGGTAAAACTTAAAATTTCTCATAATGAAATCTTTTGAAAGTTTTGGTAAATATTGTCATCTATAGCTATCTTAACCCATCTGTCTGTTCTTTAAGAGTCTGTGGTCCTAGAAGAAAAAGGGATAGATGATTGCCTTAAGAAGCGGTTTCTTAGGACAATGTTAGGAAGATATAGAAAACACTAACTGCATGGGAAAAGGGGGAGAATGTCTTTCTTAGTTTATGATGTACTTTGAAGTACAAAGAGAGAAAACTTTGGTGACAGGATAGTATCATTAAATGTGGCTAGATTTCAGAAACCATTCTAAATAGCTGCCTTAAATGCTTTCAGCTTTGAACTTGTGACATAATGTGTTAATAATTCCTTCATCAGGATACAGGAATTTTTTGATATATTAAGTTTACCCTCTAAATTTTCAGTGCCTTTTATTTGAATTATTTACTCAGGGATGGGGAACAAACCAAAAACTTCCCACCTTATTAGCTTAAGTGCTCTGAAAGTGATTTGCATTTTTCATAATAGTTTAATTAAGACATCATCAAACATGCATAATTTTTATTGCTTTAGGAGCTACAGAATTGTGTAGAGCCATCTTTACAGAGGGCTTCTGCTGTAACCTAGGAAGATTACCAAAGGAAAATAACCAGACTTACTAAATTAGTAACTTTCATTTTACCCACACAGTATTAAGTATTTTGACATCTAAAGATAGCCTTATTCTAAAAGAAAGATTTTTTTCTTGTTCTTGACTCTTGGTTATCTCACAAATGGTTGAGGTTAGGAAAATTCTAGGTAAGGGTGGTATCAAAGTAAACAATACCTGTAAGGAACCACTCCTGACATTTGCATAGTGTTTTATAGTTTACAGAAAGCTTTTCTCTGTCATCTGTCTTTTCAGATTCTCTGTCTTTTCTCTGTCATCCTCACAACAATCTTGTAAAATAGGTGGTATTTTCTCTATTTGATAGAATGATCTTGAGGTCAGGAGAGGTTTAGGGAGCCGCCTTGAATTATACAGACCAGCTGCTGACAAAAGAAGGACTTCAGTGCAAGTCTCAACTCTGTAAATCACTCTTTCCATTATTCCACATTGCCTAATTCACACTATTAAAAAAGACAAATTAAATTAAATCTCTGTTGGTATCTAATTTTGTTTTTGGAAATAAGAGCATGAATGGCCAAAATAAAAGTGCTTCAAAATAATGGCTAACTCAGAAGTGTCTATAAATTATCAGTGACTACTTAATGTTACTGTAATCACATTTCATTTGTTACTTTGAATTTTGGATTTATGAGGCAGAATAATTTATATGGATAGCATAACTTATATGGCAGTAGTTTCCTAATGTCATTTGCCTTAGTTCATGAAACCAGTTAAATATTACTGTTTCAGTATGATGATTTAGTCAGAGTGTGAAAGCAAAAAGGAATGTTTTGAACAGGAACTCAAACCTATTCTCTTCAGAAATAGAAGAGAGTGTTTAGAGACTGGAGGCAGTATTAAAAAAATAGAAGAGTTAAAGTTTTAAAGATAAAAAAAGTCCTGCTAAATTTGTTTGTTGCTTAAAGATCCTTTCCATAAAAGCACATGCAGTTAACTCCCTGTTTAGGGGAATATTTTATTAAAATAGTAGTCAGTATCATTATTGAATACTTACCAAATGCAATGCGTTGTATTTAAGTCATCTCTAGTCCTCTTGACAGCCTTGTCCTCATTTTACAGATGAGCAAAATGAGGTTCAGAGAGGGAAAGGAACTTGTTCCAGGTCCCATTAGGCGAAGGTGGTTCCAGAGACTGCAGTCTTGACCCATTATTTTCACACTTTCAGCTCTGGGCCTTGACTGACTTTTCATGCTGCCTTGCATGTTTTCCCCCCGCCAGATCTTGGTGAATCTTGCTTCCTCTTCTCTTTCCGTTCTGCTCAAGGGAAATTAGAGGCCTTCTCTGACCACCCTGTGTCTACAGTAACTCACATATCTCCTCCCTGTCATTCTCTAACCCTGCATTTTATGTATCTTATAGAACTTATTACCACTGAAAATATTATATTTTTATTTGTGTGTTGTCTCCTCTCTCCCCAACCCCCCATGATAATGTAGGCTCCATGTTCATTGTTCATTGTTACGTCCCTAGTGCTTAGAACAATGCTTGGAATACAGAGGCAGATTGAAAGAGTGAATCATCATTATATCATAAACAGATATTTGTAGAGGCCTTACTATTTGTTCAGTGCGGTACTAGTACTAAGCTCTTTGTTTAAAGCCTTTCAATTTGGATAATCTTTAATTAGGCCAGTACAGTTCATAGATTCGTACAGTTTTTGGATGGCTGGGTATACCATGCCCATTCCAGCTTTCTTGCCTTCATTTGCACAGTTTGTTTACTTTTCTTTCAAGATACACTGAAATCTCACCTTTGTAATGGAACTTCTGATACCCTCCCACATCACAGATTACTTTTTACCCTCCCTGAACTTCTATAGAATTTATGATTTTCAATTTGGTTTTTGCTTAGGCCTTCCCTAAACACCCTATCTAAAATAGTATGTAGCTGTTTGTCCTATTCTATCCTCTTATCCTTCTTACTGTGTCTTCCTAGCACATACTGCCACCTGACAACATAGTATATATTATTCATTAATTTATTGACTATTAGAATGTAAGGTCTGTAAGTTCAGGAACTTCAGATTCATCTCTGTATCCTTAGTGCCTAGAACAGTGCCTGGTGTATAGGACACAAAATAAATATTTGTAGAATAAAGATTGATTAAGAAATACCTATGTTATATGATATATCTGAATACTTGGTTTATAAAGTCTGTGTTTGAATCTTGTCACTTCCTTAAGTCAGTGCTTTAATCCCTCTCACCTACTTGTTTCCTTTCCTCTAAAATAAGAATGATAAAATCTGCTTTGTAGAGTTGTATATAACCCTTAGTACAGCATCTGTTATAAGCACTCAGTAATTGTTTGTTACTGTTATTAAGTCCTCTGTTACTTAAACTTTATGTTGTACCATCTAACATGGTACATTAAGTATATTTAGTAAATACGTGTTTTGTTATGGAAACCTCTTATTTCTTTCATAGTCTTTGTGCGTTTCTTTATTCCTTTAGAATGCCCTGTAGTATCCGTTTCTGTTTTCCACTGAGAGCACTTAATATTTACTAGCATAATGATTAAAAACTAATATAAAACTTTTAAGCATTTATAAGGTAGCTTGTAATTAAAAGATGTTGTCCAGCAAAGTAAAAGTAAATGAACCTAAGCAATTTATTAAAAATTGGAGTGTCTAATACTAAATATTTTCAATATATTATGAATATGCCCTTTTCATTCAAAGATTCAGGCTTGCATTTGGATCTGTAGATATATAACGCTCTAACTTCAGAGTCCTGGGATAACTGAAATCTATTGAATTTAATATTGGGGAAGAAATGATACTTGTAAAACTCACACTATACTTGTAAGTTACTGTATCGTTGAAAGATATTTTATTTCAGAAAAGAAAGTACACTTGGGTATTATGTATTAACGTTGTCTGTACACATTACATATTGAGAGGGGGTACATTTTTAAAATATTTCAAAGATTAAAAGTTTCCCCCAGAAATCTTCTTTTATGTTTTTATCCAAAATAATTGTACTTCCATCTCTTAGGGAGATATGCAAACCGAAATACTTAAATAAGACCTCAGTACGTCCTGGCCTGAAGAACTGTGGGGATGTTAATTGTATTGGACGGATTCATACATACCTCGAGTTGATAGGAGCAATCAATTTTGGATGTGGTAAAAATAAAAACCCAACAACATCTTTTACTCGACATTTTTTATCCTTATAGCACCCATTAATTTCTTTGATAGTTAGAATTCAAGTTAGACTTATTATAGATATAGAATACAGAAAGATGCTATAACATTATAGAATAAATGTATTATTGAGATTTTGTTTTGAAACAGATTTCTGTTGATAAACTATATTTCCTTTTAACCTACATTGAAAATTGGTGGTATGATTTTAAAGGAAGAATATTCAGTCTAACTGGTAGAAATGATTTAAGGATGCAGTTCTTTGTCAAGTAAAAGTAATTTTATGAAAAGTCCAATCAAAGCCCATTTGATTTGGAAATACTGTGTTAATGCTAGAAATACTGTCTAGCAGTGTTTAAATAAAGAAAATAATTTATGAACCTCTACACTTAAATGTAATAAAAGTGCCAAAATATTTTTCGTGGTAGAAAGTTTCTTTCACTCTAGTTTTTCTCAAATTTAAGCACATTTTTAAATGTATTCTGTCCTTTTATTGAATTAACATGACAAATTTTGAAGAAAGATAATAGTTATAGTTGCAAAGTGATAAGTTAATTAGAATCTTGTAACCCATAGTTTGAGAGGAGTATATTCTGTATTCTGTGTCTATGAAAAGACAACCAGAAAACGTCCTGTGAGAGATTATTTCATTTCATGTAGAGAGAGAATTTATAGTTTGCCCTGGGATCTGTCCTACATTTCAGCATCCTTGTTTGCCCAAAGCACGGTATTAGGACTGGCTTTACAGGAAAACTAAGGTGTCATACCTTCCTTAGCCACTAAAAGAAAAATGAAATCATGTTTACTGTATTAGACTTGCAAAGGTAACAAAGTGGGCTTAGCACTCATTTAATCAGAAATTAAACAAATGACCCATTTCCTAAATGTTTCATTTTATTGAGATTTCCTTAGAATAACAGCATACTTTTATGTGAGAACTACCAAGTAGCACATCAAATGTGTATTGTGGAAATAAGCTCATAGTTTTTTAAAAACTTAGATATTGGCTTATAATTAATAGTATAGATGTGCCTTCCTATTTAACAAATAAGTTCCATAAAATAATAGATTGTTTTGTTTTTCCTGGATTCCATTAGAACAGGCTGTATATAACAGGCCACAGCCAGTTGATAAAGTACGAATCAGAGACAGAAAAGACACAGTAGAAGCGTACCAACTTGCCCAGCGTCTGCAGTCTATGGTAAGCAGTCCCTTCTCTCACTAAATGATCTTTCCTGATTGCTCCTTACCCTGTTAAGAAAGATATGCCTACTTCTCCTCCCCTGTTTAACAAATGGCCATCTAGTAGAAGAACATGTTTTCGCTTTTATTTCACCCAAGCCATTCACTTTTTTGGTTTCCATTCAGTTTCATGTTGATTTATGAGGCAAAAAACAAACCCCCAAAATTTAAAAATTCACTCACAAACTTCACACAGAGCATGATGTTTCGCTAAAGTGGTCTTAGACTGCTTTGTTTTGATTTCTGTATCTAATGTATCTTTTAAAACTATACAGTTTAGCTCTTTTTTCTTTCATTTGTTTTTTGTTTGCTGAAAATTCTTACCATAAGATTTAGCTTTGTAGAAGTGCCTTTCAAAATATTTTAGCCTTTAGTTTTTAATTCTTGAGGTTAGTGAGTTTTACAGTATTTTAAAATGCATGCATCTTATTTTGAAAATAAGTGATCCAACAAGTCTCCTAAAAGGCAGAGTCATATTGTGGTCTTGTTGACTTTACTAATAAAATAGGTTAAATTGGTAATAGGTAAGATAAATGGAAAAAGTATAGATAATAGAGTAGGTATTTTTCTCAGAGTGTTTAGGCTGTAAACCATTTCTACCTAGTTTATTTTTTTAAGAAAGGGTGTTTTCATATACAGTTGCTGGAGGTGGTGCTAGTCATACACTGGCTTCTGGCAGCCGGTCCATTTTAAAGGCTTCAGTACTGATGTTTGCAAAACTGGATATTACTAATCCAGTCAACCAACTTTATAATTTTTTACTATTTGTATTAACTAGGCAATCTTTTCCTAAGCCTGAGATATAATTATTTTGCTTCTAGTTTTCAATATTATACCTCTGGCTGTGTGTTCTTGCAAGTTTTCTACCACAAAGTCATTTTCATGGTGATTCTTTTTGGTCCTAAAAAATATTCTTGTCCTAGAGTTGTAACTCCCAAATGGTGAAAGGAAACGAAAATTAAAGAGAAATTGAAATAAAATTTAGAAAATCATCACTGATTTATTTCTGAGCAGAGTGCTAACTATTCAATGTAAATTAATAAAATACAGTCAGGCATTGCTGATCAGGGATTATGGTATTTTAATGGAGAAATTGAATTTTAGAAAATTATCATTTTGGTTTTGTGTGTTAATGTGCTGTGATTTCTCCAAGCTAATCTTGTGACCTTTTGCTTTATTTTTAATTTCATCACAGCGCACAAGGAGACGTAGGGTCCGAGACCCCTGGGGAAATTGGTGTGATGCAAAAGACTTAGAAGGACAAACGTTTGAGGTAACTTTGATCCCTTCAAATGACTCAAAAGTGAAAGTTGTTTTGTCAGTATACATTTGTATATCTTAATGTCACATATATTACACTTGTTTTATGTGTGGGTGTATATATATATATATATATGTCTCTTTCCCACGTTAATTTGTTTGTCTAGAAGTCATCAGTAAACAACAAAGAAGGCACTGATGGTACAGTTAACTAGGAGTTTGACTAATTTTCAGAACTTTGATTATCTGTCTCTATATTCTGGTCTCTAGCTCCAGAATATCTGCCAAGGTGCCAGGGAGTTGTGCCCTATTCATTTCAGTAAAGTCACTGAATGATGTTCTGATATACCAATCAAAATATTGTTCCATGCATTAGACATAAATTGAATTACAAATATTAAAGTATTATTTCTACTAACAAAAATTATGGTCCTAAAAAGAAACATAGTTAGTGAGTATATGTGTGTATGTGCACGCACGCGTGCACACACACGAATGTGTTCTGTGCATATATAATTTGTTTGTGAACAACCAGTGCAGTCAAATGGAAATAATATGGGAATGTGTACTTACTGGCTTTGTTACCTTGCGTAACTGTACCAAATCTCAGGGCTTTATTTATGAAGTGTGGGTGATAACATCTCCCTCAAAGATTGTTGTAAGAATTAAGTGAAATAAAATGTATGACGGTCCTAATACTCGGTACTCAGTAAGCCTTTGCATGTACCAGGTACTCAATAAATGTTAGTTCTCTTCTTTCTCTTCCCCATTCCCTGCCCCCCAGCCTCACATCTGAGCATTATTCTAGGCACAACAATTAGTAACACATGGTTCCTTCCTACCAGGAACTTACATTTCTAGTAGGAAAGATAAAACCTATGGTAAGTTCTATGAGATTGGTTCCAAGAAATATAAGGTCCTCCCTAAGGGTGTGATCAGGGAAGGTTTCACAGAAGATGGGATTTTTCATCTGTGACTTGAAGGATGAGCAGGAGAATCTCAAAGTTTGGAAATGTGGATGAGGGAACTCCAAGCTGAAGCAGAGGCATAAGCAAAGGTACAGACATAGGAAAATACCAGATATATTCTGGAAAAGGTACATAGTTCATAAGGGCTGGAATATAAGATTGGTAATAGAAATGAAATGAAAGAGAATTATTTTATTTTATATTTATAAAGGACTTACTGTGTCAGACATTATTGTCAATATTTTGGAAACATTAACTCATTTAATCTTCATGATAACATCATGACATTGTTATTATTACTATTATTGTTCTCATTTTAAAGATGAGGAAAACTGAAACACAGAAAGCTTCAGTAACTTGGCCAGGGTCACGCAGCTAGTAAGTAGTAGAGACAGGCATTCTGTCTGCCGAATCTGTGCTCTTTAGCTTTATGCTGTGGTGTCTCTTTATTAACTTTCCCTCTCAGTGGTTGATGGACTCTTTGATCAAATGGTATTTTTTTTTTTTTTTAGCATCTCTCTGCTGAGGAGTTGGCAAGAAGAAGAGAAGAGGAAAAATGCAAACCTGGTAAATCTTCAAAAGTGCCAAGGCCAACAAAAAGGTATAGTGTGACATCATATAAGTGTGATTTTTTTTTTTTAAACGTATCACAAGTGATTAGAAAATGTATGGAAGGGATATCTGATATTGCAACATTACATTGTCCACGTTAAGTTTAAAAATACTGCTGAAGGGGCTTCCCTGGTGGTGCAGTGGTTGAGAATCCACCTGCCAGTGCAGGGGACACGGGTTCGATCCCTGGTCCGGGAAGATCCCGCATGCCGTGGAGCAACTAAACCTGTGTGCCACAACTACTGAGCCTGTACTCTAGGACCCACGAGCCACAACTACTGAGCCTGCGTGCCACAACTACTGAAGCCCGCGCACCTAGAGCCCATGCTCCGCAAAAAGAGAAGCCACCACAATGAGAAGCCTGCACACCGCGATGAAGAGTATCCCCCGCTTGCCGCAACCAGAGAAAAGCCCGCGCACAGTGACGAAGACCCAAAGCAGCCAGAAACAATAAATAAATAAAATAAAATAATAAAATAAATAAATTAAAAAAAAATACTGCTGAAATTTTTTATTTCACTGATTATTAATTTGGGAGACCTTGAGCAAAAGTGTTAATTTGTTCATGTTCAGTGAATATAGGATCCAACATATGTTGTAAGGGGACCTTGTTTGTGACAGGTGGTCATTTAACTCCTTAGACATTATGAACAGGTAACCTCATGAAATGACTAGTTCTCTCTTTGATTGATGCTGAATGTTAGGTTTTTTTCTTTAATAATTTAAAATATTTAACTTGTAACATTAAGGGTCACCAAATAAGTTAAATGCCTTGACTTTGTAGACCCTCACTTCCTGCAGATGACCCATGAAAGAGACTATAGTTTTGTCAGTGTCCCTTTAAAACAAGACATCCAGGAATGCCACTTGGTTATTTTCAATGGAAAGAGCCCTAATACTCAAGCAGTTGTATGTCCCTGGGTAAGTTACACAAAGCCTTTATAAGCCTTGGGTCCTCATTTATAAAATAATGTCTATAATAGCTAACACTGTTGGGTATGTTTTAAGCACTTCATATATATTATCTCATTTAATCCTCATGACAACCCTATGAAGTAGTTAATATAATCATTCCCATTTTATAGATGAGGAAACTGAGAGGCACAAAGAGGTTGTGTGACTTGCCCATGCTTGTTAATGGCGGTGTTGTGATTTAACCCAGGCATTAAGGCTTAAGAATCCATACTCCTAACCATTACATTATATATCACCTCTCTAAAATTAAAATCAAAACTTAGAGTTGTGAGAATAAATTAAATGAGATTAACCATGTAAGAAAATACAGTTGTCCATAAGCTAGGACTCCTCATCTAGTGTCCGCACATTTGATTTTCAGAATCTAAATGTGAGACATACTTACTGTAATTTCAAGTCATTCTTCCAGTTTGTGAGGACCTTTTTGAATCCAGATCCACTTTTCTTCGTAGCTTTGAATCAACATTTCAATAAGCTTGCCTTTTCTACCATTGATCACTGATTAAAATATTTAACTGAGATAAATGTAAACCTCAGACATCATTGTTCAATGAGCTATATACTACCACAATTAACTCTTATTTCTTCATCTTATGCAGAAGAATAATCATAGCAGATGTCTTGCTTACATTTAGTAACTATATTTGAGTCTTTATGAGTCTGCTAGTTTCTAGCAGATCATTCCTATCAAAAATGAAATTTAGGTATACCTGTCATGACTTATGTTTTCATGAACCCATTATTGTTCTTAGTAGTCACCTCTTCACTTGCTAAAGGCTCACAAATCAGCTGTTTAATCTTTTCTAGAATTTTCCTGATACTCAACATTTAATTCCTCTGCTTCTTTTTTTGTGTTTTGAAAACAGGCCCAATAATTGCCTATTCCTAGTCCTCCAATAATTTTTTCATTCTCTATGGTTCCTCAAAAAGGGTTGATGGTGGTTTCACATGATGGTTCTTCAAAGTGTTCTGGGATGCATATGCTTTCTTTCTATTTTCTCATCTATCTTGACCTTTCATTTCTTTTTATTTGCATTGACAAAGCACTTTCTAACTTGAAGATCTTCCTCATTCAGCAAACACTTTTTGAATGCCTACTGTGTGTCAAGCACTGTTCTAGGTACTTGCGATACAGTATTCAGCAAAACAAAGTATCTGATCTCCTAGCACTATGTGTGTGGTAGAATAGGAACTAAATAGTTCTGCTCTTTTCCAGTTGTTAACTTGAACATATTCGCTGTTTGTTTTCTCTGCCTGTAGCCTAAAAACGCTTTAAATATTTTTCTCAAACCTCAATTCTTTATTGGTCAAACAAAGCCTTTCTAATATTTCTCTCAGATTTACACATGCTTTTGTATCTAGCCTTGCTTAGGCATCCCTCTTTCCATCGTTTATACTTTTTCATTTTAAAAGATGAGTTTATCATAGAACTTTCGATATCCATTCATATCTTTAACAGAACTGTTTGTCATTTATTCATTCAACAAATACTTACTGAGTCCCTACTCTGCTGAACACATTGTACTGACAGAAGTGTTTCTGAGAAACTTCCATCTTTCTTGAGCTTTGTTTCCTATCTTAATGTCAGGGTTAGGTTTTCATTGAACTTTTGAAACCTACTTTCAGTGTAGGACACATGTCTGGCCATTTATAATGTTCTCCTCTTTGGGTGTTAAAAGAAATTAAGACAACAAAATTACTTTTTCCCAAAGGTCATGTTGTTTCCCAAATTTTTAATCAAGTCTGAAAGAACAGTGCTTCTTTCAAAAGGGTTATATCACAAGAAGTTCTCCTAGTTTAATATTTTTTTCACTCAGAGTTTAGGTTTAGATTATTGGTACACATTTTCAAATTTGTAAATGAATGTTATTTTCCTGGTTATGTTACTGAAATTATATTAGGAATGATTTTTTCTTCTTTTTCCTTTTCCAGCTCATTCGATCCCTTCCAACTGATACCTTGTAATTTTTTCAGTGAAGAAAAGCAGGTACTACTTATTCATCACTGAATGACCGTAAATAATACCCTCCTCTCAGACATGAAATATTTCTTCTTTTTCTGTGTGTGCAAGGCATGTGTATAAGAAAGGTTGGATAAGGCAGGGTACACTGAAGGTCAGATGAGTGATACAGATGGAAAATGAGAAAAGAATTTCTCCATGCTAGGGCTTTGAATTATACATATATTTCTTTAAAAGTCTGATTTGTGCTGAGCCTTGGTTGGTGGTGAGAACTTGGTGTGATAGATAAAGGAGAAAAGGGTGGGCATTCCGATAGGAGGAACAAAATCTCTATTTTTATGCTCCCCCATTTTTTTTTTTTTTATATTTCAGGAGCCATTTCAGGTGAAAGTGGCTTCAGAAGCACTTTTAATAATGGATTTGGTAAGGATATTATATTGTGTTTACTTAGTTATTCTGATTTCTATTCTTGTGTATTTTTATTGCAGGCGTAAGAGAGAGTATGGAAGACGTGTATTTTGGATCTTAACTATCCTCCTTTACAAGGAATCTAAAAAATAAGTCTTTTCTTTTGGAGAAAAGCCAAACAATTGCATGTTTCCATATTTTAGAGAAAATAAATTAATGTGAGTTTTTGCAGACTGTTTATCATCATTAACCCTATTTTAATTTCCTAGTATCCTTGTCTGCTGCCTTCTAGATAACTGCAACAAAGCACAACTCTTATAGTTTGGAGACTCCTTGTTCTGCACTAAACTACAGAGATCTCCAGCGGTTGTGTGTGTTTATGGTGTTTTCTGTAGGAGGACCCAGAGTGATTTTTACTTTGCATCCTTATGATACCTTTCCTCAGTAGGGGGAGCAAATGGTATCTTCATTTTGTAAATGAAAAAAATGGCATCTTGGAGTGTTCTAATGTTTGGTTCAAAGCCTCTCAGCCAGCAAGCAGTACAGACAGGTCTAAAATCTTAAGTGTCTGTGTGCTGAGCCTAGCATCTGGTTCCTCTACTATGCTATTTCATTTTAGAGAAGCATAATTACTGTACTTGCAAATGACTCTCCTATGATAAGTGAGATTTATTCTGATTTTTTGGTCAGGTGGGTTTGGTTTGTATGTTTGGGCTAAGTCTATCTTGTATTTCTTTTAGCATGCTCATGTTTCTATGGCAGAAGTGATTGGTCTGTTAGGAGGAAGATACTCAGAAGTTGATAAGATAGTTGAGGTAAGTTTTCTCTTAAAATTTTTAAAATTATTTAGTCCTGCTGCCATACCAAATATTTTTATAGATTTCAATGTGTACAATTAACATATAAACCTTATCTATGATATAAATGAGAATATGCAAATGTGGACAGTTACATATTCCCAGAGGTGACTGAACATTCCATATATTGAGCACCTGTTTCCTTTTACCACCGAGAAAGAGGGAACGTTACCAGGCCTTAGTTCTTCCTTGCCTTTGCCAGTAAAAAGCTTCAACTCCTAAGAGGCCAGAGACCAGGAAACATGCGCTAACCTTATAATTGAAGCTTGGTATACATCATTTTGCTAGAAATTATTAGCATAAGTAATAGGGGTCATTGAAAGACTGTGTTTATACAGATACTATACAGGCCAACCTGGAAAACTAACCCGTAACTTGTCTTGAGTAGGAAAATGGATTTTGAGTTCCTCGAATACAATCACACTTTTGGAGAGTAATTCGTTTGCAAGTTAAAGGCTGCCTATTATATAGGCAGATAAAAGGCTTGGCTTTAAAAAGTTCCTGTATCTGTGTATGAAAGGACTGAAACAATAGAATTAACAGGATTTCAGTATAATCATCTAAGGATTAATCCCTTATAGGTCTGTGCAGCAGAACCATGTAACAGTCTGAGTACAGGACTACAGTGTGAGATGGATCCCGTCTCACAAACACAAGCCTCGGAAACCTTGGCTGTCAGGGGCTATAGTGTTATTGGATGGTATCATTCTCATCCTGCCTTTGATCCTAATCCTTCCTTACGAGATATTGACACTCAAGCCAAATACCAGGTGTGTTTATAGGTCTTTTTGTATGTAGTCGGTAAATAATTGCACAGTTTCTCCCCTCTCATTGTTTTCTGTTAAATAAATACACTTTTAACATTTCTAGCAAAGTGATTATAAGAGTAATACATGTTTATTTACACATTTAGAAAATTAGCTATTCTGTGTAATATAGACAAGCCATCAAAGTAACAGTGATAATTCCCCCCAGAGCCTTTAAAAATGATGGGGATAACTAAGATAGGGGCTGGGTACAATTGAAATAATTGGAAATATAATATATTTTGCACCTCTGGAAAAAACAGAGTTTTGTTTTATTCTGCAATTTTATGTTTGATATCTGGATGTTTCTGCTGTAGACAGCTGTTTGTAAATTATTACCATATAGATAAAGATTACAGCTGAGGGGCTAGTGAATATAATTTGTAAATGTATTCATGGCAAATATAGATTTTGCAGGCCAGGTGATCTTTTTAAGGGTGATCTTAAAAAAAAAGTGATCTGTTCAGGTTGGGTTGGACATGTTTTGGCCTGAAAATTTTAGGGTATGGAATAAATTTAGTTGCTGTTCGGAAGTGAAGTTTTTAACACACTTTTGCATTCCCTTTTCCTCTATTGGATGTTTAAAATGTTGGTATGGGTAAATACTGACTTTTAAATTTATGTGGTTGAAACTAATTATACTTTTTTTTAAATTGTAGAGTTACTTCTCCAGAGGCGGTGCAAAGTTCATTGGAATGATTGTTAGTCCTTATAATAGAAATAATCCTTTACCTTATTCTCAGATTACCTGCCTGGTTATAAGTGATGAAATTAGCCCAGATGGCTCTTATCGTAAGTTTTCAACAAAAATAATCCGACTTCTACTTTCATTTTTTTTGAATCTTACAAATCACAGAATTTATACCTGTTGAAAGCGATTTGATGGAAAAGTTTGTGTCCTCAACTAGGGAATCACTGTTTGCATACCATGTAGTGCAGCCACCCTCTTTCCTTTTATGATTTCCTTCTGCATTAAAGTTCCCACTGTGTTACCATGGCCACTGGGCAAAAACATTACCATGTAGAGAAAACTTATGGCCAAGCAGTGTGTGTGTATTAGGTCCTGGAGACATTGCAGTAAGCAAAACAAAGTCCCTTCTGTTCTCTTGAAAATTCTGGATAAATGCAGATTGGCTTTCTCTGCAATGACATTCAAATGAAAAAATAATATTAATAAAGAATAATGACCACCCTACCACTAGCTATCCATGATCTCCCAGTTTAGGCTCAACAGTGCCTAACGATTTTTATATCTGTCTCTCTCAAGAAAGAATTTGGTTGGTTTAGCCCATCATATGACTTGGTTCCTTTGGAATTTATGTCCGCTGCTGTTCCAGTCAGCTCTGGCTGGATAGAGAATTAGTGTAGCAGACTAGGGAAAGTAGGGGAGTGTAAGAGGCAAGTGTGGATGGAAGGAAAAGATGAGAGGAAACAATTACATCTCTAGGATACTCTCTTTTCATCCTTAATACCACTGCTCTGGTTGACTGTCCTCTCTGGATACTGTCACTCTACATGATACTCTTCCCCATTAGCTCATGAGCCCCTTGAAGGTAGATATGATATTGTACTCATTTTTCTATTCTCAGTTTCTAGCACAGGGCCTGGCATAAAGTAGGTACTAAATGAATGTTTAACAAATTAATTTCTTCATTCTTAATAATGTCACAAAAATACCCTCTTTGGCAAAGACCCCAGCACTACCACCCCTCATGTCATTTACTATTAGTTGCTCTATTCTTTGTGCACCTGCAACATTTGTTTCCTGCCTTCATGGTTGCTTGCATGTTTTAATATAGTTTATTTATTTAGCCTGTCTCACTAAATTGTGAGCCCCAAAGAGCAGGAACTATGCCTTCTTTGTATCTCCTGTAGTACCTAATCAATTGCCTTATACCTAAGGAGTGGTCAGTGCTCTATAGGTTTTTGTTGAATGAATAGTATTGACATTAACTTTAGTCCAAAATGCCCATTTTGAACATAGCGCATATATACATCATTCTTTACGCCAGTATAATTTTACAAAAAGTTAACAAAAGGAAGAATCACAGTGAACTTGTCCTCCATTTAAACCATGTCTTACTGTCACATTCTGCTAGATTTGGGGAGTGAGCCTCTACTCTGATGCTGTCTAATACAGTCACATGTGGCTACGTGTGACTGTTTAAATTAATTAGAATTAAATGAAATTTAAAATTCAGTTCCTAGAATCCTACTGCTGACCAAAATGAAGTAACAAGGACCTGTCTGAAACAACCAAAAAACTGGACAAAATATAGAGAACAGTGGTATTTAGGATATAACATCAAACAGTGAAGGAATATGATTCCTGAGAGATGGGAAACAAAGTGAGCCCAAGTTAACCTAGCTTATTGACTTAAAAGAACTTCCAGGTGTGGCACAAGGTGGAGAAACCCACCCAGAGCCTAGCAGACTCTGAGTTGAGGTGATGGAGGTAAGAGCAAGGAGACCAGGGCAACTAAATTTGCAAGACATTGTACCAGAGAGCAGAAAGCTGCCTAGAGAGCAGACTCCAAAGATTTGTAGAAGGTTCAAATTTATTGTTTAGCAAGATAAAGACCAATGCATGTGTGTGAACAGACTACCCCAGATGGGAAAGAATCACCCGAAAGATTAGCGGGCACAGTGCTGGATTCTTGCATAAGCTACCGTCACAGCACACAAGTATTCCACGTTACCATCATTGCAGAAAGTTCTCTTGGGCAGAGCTGCCTCTTACATGACTTGACCGTTGTTAACCCTGTTTGTTAGGTCTTAATCCTCGGTTCTTCTCTTTGCTCCTCTTGGAAACCTTCTGGTTCAAGAATTAAAATTTCCTAGAAGCCCTGGGATACCTTGTGTTACAGTACTTTGAACTGGGTCCTTTACTTATTTATTTGTTCATTCATTGATTCATTCTTTTTTTTCCCCCTCTATTAGGTGTGTACCCAAATCCTATCTTTACAGTATGTCTAATGGTTAATCATTTTCTCTATTTGTAATAGGCCAGAAATATACTTAGTGATTCGTTTTATTCTGACACTTTAGTGGATAAAAATAATCAGTACATATATGTGTAATTGAATCACTTTGCTATACACTTGAAAATAACACAACATTGTAAATTAACTATACCTCAATTTAAAAAAATAATAAGCATATCAAAAAATAATCAGTACAAAAAAGAAATTTTTACTGGTTTTAGTGCCGTTTTTTTAACTTAGAAAGTATTCTTAATACCAAATAGAGGTGTATAACGTGTTGTGTGTGTGTGTGTGTGTGTGTATTTTCATGGTTTTTTTATGAGCACAGACTGAAAATGTATTTATTTATTTACCTCTCTTTTAGTCTCATTTTTTACTTTCATTAAGAGTAGGAGTTGCTTACCTGGATTCAGATCCCAGCTCTGATATTTATTAGTTATTTTACCTTGGGCAGGTTACTTAATCCCTCTCATTCTCATTTGCCACATCTGTAAAATGAGAAAAAATTATTAACTTGCTTACGGGAGGTTGTAGAGATTGTCAGTAATGTATGTAAGGTGCTTAGTAAATAATAGGTCTAAAATAGGTAGTTATGATCATAGCTATTGTCTGTGCTTAGTAGGTAATCAAAACATATCAAGTAAATGATTGTTATCACAAAAGGAGTTTGTGTAATAGCTTGTGTACTATAATGTGTCACTCTTCTTAAGTTCCTGGAGGGGGAAAATGAAATAGAAGAGAATTGAGAAATGAAAAAAGATCAGTTATCATCAGGCTTGCTGTTCCTTTCTCTCCTTCCATACACCTGAAAAAAAATGGGGAGAAAAAGCCTTTTTAGGGCACATTGACAAATTATGCTTGTATTGTGTGGAAGTAGAATTATGATTTTTTTCTTAATACCTTCTGATTTGCTGACATTTTGTTTACTCGAAAAGCCTACGATGGCAAAAATGCAAGTTGAGAGGCAGTATAATGTAAAGATTAAGGACATAAACTCGAGCCAGACTGCCTGGGTTCAAATCCTGGCTCTACCTCTTACTAATTAGATATGTCCAAGAACAGGTTATTTAGTAACCTTTCTGTGGCTCAGTGTCCTCGTCAAAAAAAACACTGGGGACAACACTGGTAGCTAGTTCATGTAACTGGCCTTACATCTATATAAAAAGCACCTTTATATATAAAGCCTGGCACAGAGTAAGCATTATATAAGTGTTATTATGGTATTGGCCTTTGGTAATGAATCAGCTGAGCCTTTAATATACTGCAAATACAATTACATGGAGATTTTGAAAGATATGTGAGAAATGTCTAAGTAGGCTCGTCTTTTGGTATTTTTTCCTTTCTAACTTATGTACGTGATATCTACCCCTTGGACTTGTTTCCTCCAGAGTTTAGCGTGACTCAAGTGCAGTTACTGGCTCTCCAGAATTAAACCTAGCCCCTGTCTAGTCTTAGATCAGCACGGAGAGGGAGGTGGAATGAATGTGGGCTCAGAAGTCGGGCAAGCCTGGTGGGGTTTGAAATCCAAGCTCTTTGCTTTACTAGTGGAAGGAGCTTGTTCAACCTGTCTCAGCCTCAGTTTTATCTGTTAAATAGGAATAATGCTACCTACCTTATAGCAGTGCTGTAAGCTTGATAACATGTGTTAAAAAAAAAATATCACTGGGATGGAATATATCTTGGTTTGCCTAGGTCAATCCCAATTTAAGCCTGTGGTTCTGGCACAATTATTAATAGTGCCAGCTTTCACTCCAAAAGTGTCTTGGTTTGGATGATAAATTATGTGATCATCTTACCTGTCACAGTTCCTTGCATAGAATTGTCATGAAAATGGCACTTTTACTTTTCTTTATTAATTGCTTGGCATTAATACGCTTGATGAACCAAGTTCAGCCAGGCAGTGCATATTTAATGAATGCCCACTATGTTTTAACGTGCTGTTTAGCTGGTCTGCCAAACTGCGGTTGTGAAAACACGAAGGGGAATTTTAAGTAATTAAAAGGAGATTGGAGATTTAAGAAATAGTTGGTAAAAATGTGCTGCTTTATGCTTTTCTAGGTTTACCTTATAAATTTGAAGTACAACAGATGTTAGAAGAACCTCGGTGGGGATTAGTGTTTGAAAAGACAAAATGGATAATAGAAAAATACGGGCTATCCCGGAGGTATGTACTGTGGTTTGAGATGGTTGCACATCTGCAGTGTTTCTCATTAAATTACGTTTTAGGAAAAACCCAAGTTAAATATAAAATTGTGATGTATGGCATCAGTGATAGTTTATTACAAAACTGATTCGTTTATAGTATTTGTTTCATTGGTTTGTTTTCATATTTCTTCCAACAGCAGTGTCCCCATGGATAAAATCTTTCGCCGGGATTCTGACCTGACTTGTTTGCAGAAAGTAAGCTGCCTTCACTTTAATTGGTTTCATTGCTCACAGATTCCAAAGCTATTCATCTTGATGTGTTTTCCCATGATGCCTAATGCTTTGTGGATACACCTTCTGTGTATTTCCTTTATTGCTTTTTTCTTTCTAAAATTAATTTCTAGGAGATAATTAGTAATGTGTTTTGGTGCCCATGCTTGCATATAGAAATAATGCTGTTTTAGAAAAAATTTGTTCATGTTGGCTGATAAATTTCTTAGCAGATTATTATTGTACACAATGGAGAACATTTTTCTTATTTTATTAAATTCAAAAGTGCCATGTTTCCATTTAGCTTTAACAATTGATCATTTTTAAAAACGGTAGTATAAATCTAACAATTAAATTTAAATGGTCAGGGCTTCCCTGGTGGCACAGTGGTTGAGAGTCTGCCTGCCAATGCGGGGGACACGGGTTCGAGCCCTGGTCTGGGAGGATCCCACGTGCCACGGAGCGACTGGGCCCGTGAGCCACAACTACTGAGCCTGCGCGTCTGGAGCCTGTGCTCCGCAACAGGAGAGGCCGCGGTGGTGAGAGGCCCGCGCACCGCGATGAAGGGTGGCCCCAGCTTGCCGCAGCTGGAGAGAGCCCTTGCACAGAAACGAAGACCCAACTCAGCCAAAAATAAATAAATAAATAATAAAAATAAAGGAATTCCTTTAACAAAAAAAAAAAAAAATTTAAATGGTCATTTTACTTAACTTTCTGGTAGGAAAAAAGAGTCTTGAATTATTTTATTTCACTTCTAGTTTTGTTTCTATGAGTATAATGAATTTCAATAAGATTGGCAACATTGGTCTTTCTTTTTTTCCTTTGGTAACAGTTTGGGAATAGAAAATTTTAACATTAAATTTCTTTTTAACTTTTTTTTTTTTTTTGGCTGCATTGGGTCTTCATTGCTGCACGTGGGCTTTCTCTGGTTGCAGCGAGCCGGGGCTACTCTTACTGCAGTGTGCGGGCTTCTTATTGCAGTGGCTTCTCTTGTCACAGAGCACGGGCTCTAGGTGGGCGGGCTTCAGTGGTTGCAGCATGCGGGCCCTAGAGCATGTAGCCTTCCTTCAGTAGTGTGGCGCGCGGGCTCAGTAGTTGTGGCTCTCAGGCTTAGTTGCTCGTGGGATCTCCTGGGACCAGGGATCGAACCCATGTCCCCTGCATTGGCAGGCGGACTCTTAACCACTGCGCCACCAGGGAAGTCCCTCTTTTTAATATTTTTTACCCCCTCCTATTATAGCCACTTTTTCTTTGCTCTGTTGGAAGATTAATATGCACATTTCCCAGGAAATAGACTCTATCATCCTATTTTTGAAATGGTAGAATCCTGTATTTTTATGTACATAGATTTTTATCCCATAGGATTCTTGGCTTTGTAAATAAAACTACTAAAAAAAGAAGCAAAGTCACAAGTTTGTCCAAAGTAGAAAGCATCATACATGCAATCTCAGTTTTATCTCCTTATATAAAATCAGAAAGGAACTGCACCTCACCTCCATTGGCCTCTACCGTGAGGCCCTGGCACTCTGGGCCAACGCCTGGCAGCTGCAGGCCCAGCTGGGTGTCCCGTCGGGCCCAGACCGCCCTCTGCTGACCCTGGTGGGGCTGGCTGTGTGCCACCAGGAGCTGGAGGACCCTGGGGAGTCCCGGGCACGCTGTGAGAAGGCCCTACAGCTGCTGTGGGACAAGAGCCCTCACCCTTTTCTGGTACCCTTTCTGGAAGCCCAAGTGCGACTCTCCTGGCACCTGGGCCTGGACAAACGCCAGTCAGAGGCCCAGCTTCAGGCCCTGCAAGAGGCAGGCCTGACGCCCACACCACCCCCCAGTCTCAAAGAATTACTCACCAAGGAGGTGCTGGACTAACACACCTAGATTTAAGGCCGCTGTGGGGAGAGGCACTGCCCCAGGATGGGGGGTGGGGTGAGGACATGGACAGCAGTTGGGAGGCGACCGGGGTCCTGGGAACCCCTAGAAGTTCCACAAACAATTTGTAGCAGACTGAAGAATTGTGCTTCTTCTGTTGAGCTGGGCTCAGGACAAGCTTTGCTAAGCATTCCTCAGCAATGGCTTCCTGCACTTCAGCTGTACAGTTATTAAACACAAGTTTATCCTCAGTCACCTTTAAGGAGAATGTTTCTCATTTAAGCATTAGAAAAGGGGAGATTTGGAAAGGGATAAAATAGTGATAGTGATGCAAACCCTCTTCTTACCACTTTTTGTTTTAAATATAAAACTTTCCTTTTCAACTAGCTTTTGGAGTGTCTGAGGAAAACTCTGAGCAAAGTGGCCAATTGCTTCATTGCTGAAGAATTCTTGACCCAAATAGAAAATTTATTCCTTTCCAATTACAAAAGCCAGCCAGAGAACGGAGCGGCCGAAGAGAAGTGCGCCGTGGAGCCAAAGGTGCTGTTAACGTGACTATTTTAAAGTAAGACGTCTTAACCGCGACACAGTAGACCGTACTTTCAGAGTTATAGCCTTGAAATTATTGTAATTCAGTTAACAGTGGTACAGCTGTGATTTTTTTTTTATTTTTATTTTTTTGCTAGTTCATGAAATCCAAATTTTGCCACATAAACCATGTGACAAGAAAGAGACACGGGCTTGGACTTGTTTTCATATGTGGCGCTCAGTCCTCCTCGGCCGGTCAGCAGGGTGTGGACTGAAGGGCGGCCCCCCTGCTCTCTTCAGGTTGATAAGTGCAGTGTGTCTCAGATTGTTATTTCCCCCTGAACTAGTCATTCCAGTTTTGCTGTCTCCTGTCTCATGAGGAGCACTTCTATTCTTTTCATGTGTTTTGGTGAGGCTTGTTTATGGTTGCAAATGAGATACGGGTGGGTGGTCACAGCGGTAATTAACATGGTTGAGAACTGCTGGTTTAATGAATCTAAGGACATGCTGTGGGAGGCCAGGGGAGGCATCAGGAGAAAATCTTCAAAACAGACTAGAGACCTAAAGGAGAGAATCAAATTACCAGTTTTTTAATTACAGATATTTGCTTCCATTTTATTGTATAACAACACTACTATAGGATATGCCATTTTCTCAGCTGAAACATTTTGTATGGATTTCAGATACGTAACATAATAAGCTTCAACTATAGGTCCACTTATGTTCATTTGTGTGATAAAGCCTCGGTTAACTAGAACACAGGTAATCATAACCCTTAAACTAGACTTTTATTTTTTCCTACTACCTGCTATGAGGAGAAAGAGGCAGATTACAATAAAGCTTAAATAGATCAGATTTAATTTTAAAAACAAAAAATCCTTCCAGGACATATTATGTATTCAGCCCCGTTTCATGTACTTGCTGAATCCAGAACAGGGGTCAGTGAACTTTTTATGTAAAGGGGCAGTTAGTAACTTAGGCTTTGCAGGCTACACACCATCTCTATCAGACATTCTTCTTTATGTTTTTTAACAACCCTTTAACAACATAAAACCATTCTTAGCTCATGAGGCTCACAGAAAACAGGTTGCTGGCCATTATCTTCCAAACCCTGCTCCAGAGAATTGCAAACATTTAGAATTTATTTTCAAATGCATGAGCCTGAGACATTGAAAGGTCTTGTATCATCTTCAAACAACAATAAAACTAAAAATTGTGGTTTACATTTAAGTTTGTTTTCAAATGAAAGTTGGTAGTCATGCTGCCTGATTTATTCTGATAGATTTTAGTTTACTTCTGTTAACTAAAGAATTGACTAATGTCCTTTCTCCAAGCATTCTTATTAATATCAGTTTTATTACTTCTAATCTGCATATGATTCTGTACTTTTGCCTTTTTTGGTTTAATGAATATCCAAGGAAAATAAGTCAGTATTGGAAGGAGCAGTGAGCCAGTTTTAGATGACCTGGGTCTTGACTCAGCCTTGTGATTTGGGGGATATAGTTTACCTTCTCTGGGCCTAAATTCATGTGTAACCGAGGTCTAAATTATCTGCCCTGCATCCTTTCAGGTCTAAAATCTTATGATTCACTCTGATTGTTGGACTTACCCACCTGGAGCTTGTATTTTGAGATGTTACAGTTCCCAAATTAATGAATGTTTTTAAAGAAAAGTGGTAGTATTTTCCATTTTTCTATATGTATTTAGGATAAACAGTGAAACATAACTTACAAAGCAGTTACTTTTGGGACTGGGCTTATTAGAGCTATAGACCAAGAATCAGGAACCCTGAGTTTTTACCCTAATTCTCTTACCAGCTTTGTTGTGTGGCAGTGGTAAGATCACATAACCTTCTGGACCTCAGAATCTTCACCTGTAATTCAAGGGCAGAAAGTCTGTGATTCTGTAAAAGGGTAGTGATTCGTTCCTTTCTACCCTTCCTTTTGACATACTTTCTTCATTGTATCAGGAACAGATCCTAGAAAGTGGTATTAATTAGCTTTCTTGATTGACATTTCCCAGTAATATTGATGAATTGGGGTTGGAAACTAGTGGAAATTGTTGAAAGTTCTGTTCTCAGTCTGGGTCCTCTGCATGCTGGTGGTTCACCACATTTAGTAACCGAAGCCATACTATAAGGGACTCTCAAAGGTGCTAATATTCAGAGTTCAGAGCTTTGAGAGAACAATTTTTAAAATAATACTGTTTTTTTCTGATGATAGAGTACACTTATGAGAAAATATTTTTTAAAAAGCAGAAAGCACAGTTAACATTTTGGTATAAATCTTTCCCCATTTTTTTTTTTTTTTTTTGCATCATGTAATTTTAGATTAAAATCTGATATCTTCCTCCCCTCCTCCCTCATTCATTGTTTTTTTTTTTCTCTCATCATATTCTTAAAACATTTTTGTAACTACAGGTGCCCACATTCCTGTCACTGCCAACCTTGGCCTGCTGAGGGCAGTAGGAGCTAGGCCTTGAGAAGCACAGAGGATGTCTAGGGCTGAGAGTGGCAGTGTAATGCAGGAAGTTTAGGAGGCAGGGAGGGTCTCAGAGGGAAACCTACCTCTAGTAATTTTTACAGAGTGAAGATGGGACTTGAAAACATCCAAGTCTCTTCATCCTGATTTGGTTCTTTCTTTTGCACAATGACAATAAAATAATGAGCTTAATTTATTTTCCTTTTCCAGCTTGCCTGGTGGAAATTGACACAAATACTTCACTAGTATTTGACCTAGCACTCTTAAAAATCTAATCCCAAAGTAACATTCAAAAAAAGAAAAATCAGTGGAATGAGACCCACAAGATCAGACTCTCCTTACCCCTCTGTAATTTTAGCCTTGAACCACTGGCCCTCAGAGCAGCTTTATGACTTTCATAGGCCTTAGACACTTTTGCCTTCTTAGGCCTCTTCTTCCATAAAAAATTAAAAATTAATGTTACAATTGCATTTGTATAAAATGAATTTTATATTATATATAAACACATCCTTAAATCTAAAAGTTTGGTTTTTTTCTTACGAATTTAAAAGAAATTAAAACATTTTGGGGGGCCTCTGAATGTATTATGGGCCTGAGACCTGGTGCCTAATAGATAAGTTGGCCCTGCCTATGCTATGAAGGGTACTATTGGGAAAATGGCAGTCACTACCCGCTCCCCTATAAACCCACCTCACAAACCCTAGAGGAACTTTGCCACACAGCCAAGAACATTGCAGTACCTGCAGCTTTAGATCCATAGACTTGAACTTTGTTCTTTACCGACGTGACCAAAATTCAGGAGTGTTACTTGGGACCATTCATCCCCCAAAGAACGATAGGCCGCTGTGGCTAACTTCAGTTTTCAGGTAGATATTTTATTCTATTCTTAATCGATAGTTTTGAAACTCATGCCACATGTCCTGCCGCCTTTTCTTCCTGTGTTTCCGTCAAGCCCTTTTTTTTCATCCTCACTCCCTCACTTCTTACCTGACAGTGTATAGGTACAAGATCCTTCATTGTCATGTGTTGAAAGCAGGGCCTGAAGAATAGAGTTGAACAAACCCATTCATATTTCCCAGAAGCTGACTAATGCTGCCCCAGCCCTCTCTCCATAACTTTCCTCCCCCAAAGGACTGGGGCAAGGGCTGTGGCATGCAGACCATCTGGGCAGCAGAGGAGACTGTGGTCTCAGCATGCCAACCTGAGTGGGCTTCCTGCTCTTCAGTTTACCTTCTTCTTCTTTGTCTTGCTGGGTCCTAATGAAGTGAGCTGTAAGACCTGGAGGAACTGATGCAGTCAGGAGGCCCTAGAACTGATGCTTTGTCCTGTCCCTACAATAGAGCCATAGGACACCTGGCCACCTGGAAGGTAGCTACCATCCTCAGGTCATCAGCAAGCGTCCAGTTGGTGGGTTTCTCAGTAGAAATTAAGTCAGAGTACCCAAATGTTGTGGTTTGTTTTGTTTTGTTTTTTTTTTTACCTATGCTCTTCTCTACCCAGAACTAGACACTAAATCTAGAGTCACATATTATGACATTTAGGAAAACTTTTTTCTCACAAGCACGAAGAAAAAAGCACATACATTTGTAACATCATCTGTTTCATCAGGGTTAATACAAAATTTAACAAAGAAATTTGATCTGCACCTCCAATTTACCAGTGGTTTAATAGTTTTCTTACAAATTAATGCCATATTTTGCAATATTTCCAGAAAATCACTGTGGAGAATAATGTAATATACTTTAGCTTAATTCCTGACCTTTTCTTAAATGGTTTTATGTGTACTGTTCCCCCAAATTCTGTTTTTTCATTTAACCTATAATTGTGCTTTCTGGTATTTTCTAAATCTTATCTTTTAAGCTACCTTAAATCCTTTCTGGAACAAGGCAAAGAATAAATATGTCATCCCCCCTAAGTCAGGAGAAAGTCAGAATATCCCAGAGAAGCTGTGATTATGCCAGGGGCTCTATACCAAACTAAATTTGAGAAGGTAAACTTAACTTGTGGTATCTGGGTTGTTTTATTTTATACCTTTGACTATATTTATGAATATATTCATAAGAACTTTAATGTCAGCAAAAAATGCCTGATCTGCTGTCTTTGAGGTTTCCTGGAGTACTCTCTTACGAATTAAGAAGTATGTTAATTATGATTTTATAGTTTGTATTCCTGTTTCATAGGTTACCACAGAACATTTGTTTCAACCTATGGATTATAAAATAGTATTTAGATGGTAGCATGATTTAAATAGATAGGTCATATATATCTTTAAATTTGTCGATTTGATGTGTAAATTGTGTATTATGTATAAGTTTACTATGATTATTGGTAAACCTGTTGCTGTTGTTTTCCCCAAATGTTATCAGTGTTTATGGATTTCTTTATTAGTTTGAATTTTGGAATGTTCTGTAATAAAATATAATGATTTCAACTATTCTGTGCTTTTAAATATGCCATGTTGTCTATATCTGTAATAAAGAATATTGTAAATATTAATGTTTGTACAATTATGAAAGCTTTTCCTCAAAATGATTGAACTCTCCTCCTTGTACTTTATTTTATGTACTGTGACATAAAATATCTGATTTTAAGCTTTGGGGTTTTAGCTTGTAAAATTTAAAGGGAAACATTCTGAAGATTCTATATAAATAAAATTTTGAAAGTAAAGTGGTGAATCATTTGGTTGCTTTCTAAATCATTAGCAGCATGCACACTGAATTACAAACAGTGCCCCATTAATTCAGCAAACATTTGTTGGGCGTTGTAGGGGCACAAAGATGAATGTCTTGGTTTCTTTCCACAAGAATCCTACTACCTACTACGTAATAAGTGGGAAACATAAAACCTGACATAGGTAGCTAAGACACTAGGATACAAACTGGAACTGATTACAAATGCCTGTAAGACTTCAAGGGTAAGAGGTGTTTTAGATAAATGAGAATCCTCTAGAATGTAAGCAGTGAGATTGCTCGGAAGAGATCACCTTTAAACCAAAATGACATTTGGGGAAGATGTTCCAGAGAGAAGTGATCTTAGAGCATAGGCATGGAGGTAAGGAATGAAAAAAGATTTAGAGTGGTGAGTCTTTGGCCAGAGGGTAGGGTATGTGAAGATGTTAATTATGAAGGTAATTCACATTCAGTCAACCAACTAAGGATACAAAAGGTATAAATTGACAGAAAATTCTCACCTTAGAATTAACTCATTAACTGGTCCTTAACTTCCCAGTCCTTATCTTCTGCAAAACCTATCAATTTCAAAAACAGAAAAACAGGATCAGACTTGTGTATATTCAGTACATACGTATCTTCAATGTCTGTCCTTTTATTGAGGACTTCTTTCCATCTCAGCACATAAACATCTATTCATTCTTTGCAAGAGGTGCATAGCATTCTGTAGTATAGATTTGCCATAATTAATTTGATCAGTTTTCAACTGATGAACTTTAGATGTTCCCATTTTTCTATGAAAAATAATTTTTGCACACTTCTAAAATTTCTCTGAATAGATTCCTAGGTGTTTAATTGCTAAATGAAGATCTATGTACCCCTTACATTTTGTTAGTATCTGCAGAAAAAAATTTCAATTTCCACAAGCTAATTTTTCTCATAGTAGTACAGCCACGTTCATCATCTTGTTTACAGAACCAATTTGAATTCAGGCTCCTAAATGAAAGTAATTTAGGTGGCAAAGTATAATAAAATCCTAAGAGTGCTAATTCCACAAGGCTGTACAGCTGTTATGGATTCCTGCTAATTAAGCATTTGCTATAATTTTCTGATTGGCCAGCGTCATAGCCTGTAGCTCCAGACCAGCATTGTCCCACAATCTAATTTGTACTGTAATGATGGTTTTTCTTACTGTTGCTGATGTGTTTCTACATCACTGATTCTCAATTATCTTCCCATAGAATGCTAGCTTAAATACAATATTGTCAGTATATGCAATATTGTCAGTATATGCAGAGAGATATAGCTAAATAAAAAACTTGCTTTTGTCTTCCATATTTTTCCTGCTATCAAAAACAAAACTTATCAGTTAATAACTCTGATACCTGTTACTGGGTATAATCCATGATTCCTCTCCCACCTTCCCCCATTAACAAGTTCACCTCAAAATGCGGAAGAATTGGACAATTTCTGAAAGCGAGTTCACTGCTTAGTTCATTTTACCTAGATTAGTGATCATTGAACTTTCTTTTGTTCCAAAACACCTCATAATTAGGACTCAGCGGTAATTGTGGCATCTTGAACCATCGATACCCAGAAGATTGTCCACATCAGACTCCCTTTGTGTAACAAAATAAAGGAAATCTTGATAAGACCTTTTTCAGAACCATCTTCCTAATCACAAAACAATGAGTAGACTAATCGTCCCTGTCACATACCCCCCACCCCCACCCCGCACTGCCAGAGAGAGAGAGAGAGACAGAGAGAGAGATTGCTTTTAGGCAAAACCTCTAATTAGATTGCAACATCACAGATTTGGAGAGTATGTTAGGATAATTAAAGCTAGCTGCTAGAACAAACCACCCCTAATTTTCAGTGTCTTAACACTGGTTTATTTCTCACACAAAGTGCACTGCAGCTGTTCTGATTGGGTGGCTCCCCTGAGCAGCTCAACTCCCACAGGTAGTTCGGGTACCCAGATTCCTTTCCCATGTGGCTCTGGCATCTTGTGACTCTAAGTAGCGCAGGTGTCATCCATTTGAGGACAGGTGGTTGAGAAAGAACAGAATCACACATGATAATTGACCTTGGCTTGGAGTACACACAACGGTTTTGCTCACATTTCTTTAAGAACTAGTCATATGGTCCTACCTTGATGCCAAGGTGGGCCGCTCAATGGAGTCCTGATTGCACAACTGCTTCACAAGATTCTACACTGTGGAAGGAGAACACGAATCTTTGTTAGTGACTAGCCATCTCTGTTACAGGTGGCTAGGGTTGGTTTTATAGAATGTTATGAATTCATCTTCAAATGGACTTTAAATTACTGTGCCAGAGCCCGAGTATTAAAAGAAAATGGATAACGTATCCGCCTAAAATCAAAGAATCTTAAAAGTTGGAAAGGACCTTGGAAACGTTTAGGCTTAGAGTCCTATCTTCTAATATGAAGAAACCGAGGTCCATAGAAATGAAGCAAGGCATTGCCCAGTCATACAGTCAAGATTGTAGCAAGGTTACGTCTAGAAAAACCACAGTTTTGCTATTGCACCATCCTTTTGAGTGATTCCAAATTATTTTTAATTTCATGGCATAAAGAACTACTCTGAAGATTTTATGTGCAATTCAAATCTTCAATATAATTTATGTTTTAATTTAAAATGTAATTTTGTCTTTCAGAACTGCAAGATCTAATAAATGCCCAGAACATGACTTTTATGGAAAAAGTTGACTAAAGAATTACTATTAGAAGTGATATAATTAATGGCCCTTTATTAGCTTTAATCTAAGATTAGCTTTATTAGCTTTATCTAAGATTAACGAACCCCAAATCCTTGCTGTTTGCTTATAAATCCACAAAACTCCATTTGTTCTTCAATCTTTTTAATGAAAATGTTAATATCTAAAACCACTAGAGGGCCCTCCGTCACAGTCTATGAGCACGATGATCTCAGCCCTGCAGTGTTGCTTGGCTTTACAAAGAGAAGATTGCACATCTGGCTGAATGTGTAAACACTGTAAATCATTTGGTTGCCTAGTGCCTTGACATTGTGTGATCTTGGGGTGAGCATCCTTGTTTCATGGTATCTACAGGGTAGCCATTTTCATTTTTCAAGGTTTCATTTTGAAGGTATTATAATAATAGCATCATCCATTTATAGTTACAGGTCTAAATGCTATACATAACGGTATAACATTTAATCCCCACAACAACCCTGAAAGAAGTTTTATTATCCCCATTTTAAACTCAGCTTTAGGAGACTGGTTCAAGATGTCAGAGTAGAAGGACGTGCACTCACTCCCTCTTGCGAGAGCACCAGAATCACAACTAACTGCTGAACAATCATCGACAGGAAGACACTGGAACTCACCAAAAAAAGACACCCCAAATCCAAAGACAAAGGAGAATCCACAGACAGTAGGAGGGGCACAATCACAATAAAATCAAATCCCTGGGTGGGTGACTCACAGACTGGAGAACACTTATACCACAGAAGTCCACCCACTGGATTGAAGGTTCTGAGCACCACGTTAGGCTTCCCAACCTGGGGGTCCGGCAACGGGAGGAGGAATTCCTAGAGAATCAGACTTTGAAGGCTAGCGGGATCTGATTGCAGGACTTTGACTGGACTGGGGGAAACAGAGACTCCACTCTTGGAGGGCACACACAAAGTAGTGTGTGCATCAGGACCCAGGGGGAAGGAGCAGTGACCCCATAGGAGAATGAACCAGACCTACCTGCTAGTGTTGGAGGGTCTCCTGCAGAGGCAGGGGAAGGCTGTGCCTCACCATGGGGACAAGGACACTGGCAGCAGAAGTTCTGGAAATTACTCCTTGGCAGGAGCCCTCCCAGAGTCTGCCATTGGCCCCTCCAAAGAGCCTGCAGGCTCCAGTGTTGGGTCACCTCAGGCCAAACAACCAACAGGGAGGGAACTCAGCCAGACCCATCAGCATACAAGTGGATTAAAGTTTTACTGAGCTCTGCCCACCAGAGCAACACCCAGCTCTACACACTACAAGTCCCTCCCATCAGGAAGCTTGCACAAGACTCTTAGATAGCCTCATCCACCAGAGGGCAAACAGCAGAAGCAAGAAGAACTACAATCCTGCATCCCGTGGAAAAAAAACATATTCACAGAAAGATAGACAAAATGAAAAGGCAGAGGAATATGTACCAGATGAAGGAACAAGATAAAACCCAGGAAAATCAACTAAATGAAGTGGAACTAGGCAATGTTCCAGAAAAAACATTCAGAATAATGATGGTGAAGATGATCCAGGACCTCGAAAAAGAATGTAGGCAAAGATTGAGAAGATGCAAGGAATGTTTAACAAAGACCTAGAAGAATTAAAGAACAAACACCTAGAAGAATAAAAGAACAAACAAACAGAGATGAACAATACAATAACTGAAATGAAAAATACACTAGAAGGAATCAATAGCAGAATAACTGAGGCAGAAGAACAGATAAATGACCTGGAAGACAGAACGGTGGAAATCACTGCCGTGGAACAGAATTAAGAAAAAAGAATGAAAAGAAATGAAGACAGCCTAAGAGACCTCTGAGACAACATTAAATGCACCAACATCGACATTATAGGGGTCCCAGAAGGAGAAGAGAGAGAGAAAAGACCTGAGAAAATATTTTAAAAGATTATAGTCGAAAACTTCCCTAACACGGGAAAGAAAATAGCTACCCAAGTCCAGAAAGCACAGAGAGTCCCAGGCAGGATAAACCCAAGGTTAAACATGCCGAGACACATAGTAATCAAACTGACAAAAATTAAAGACAAAGAAAAATTATTAAAAGCAACAGGGAAAAATGACAAATAACATACAAGGGAACTCCCATAAGGTTAACAGCTGCTTTCTCAGCAGAAACTCTACAAGTCAGAAGGGAGTGGCATGATAGACTTAAAGTGATGAAAAGGAAGAACCTACAACCAAGATTACTCCACCCGGCAAGATCTCATTCAGATTCGATGGAGATTGAAAGCTTTACAGAAAAGCAAAAGCTAAGAGAATTCAGCACCACCAAACCAACTCTACAACAAATGCTAAAGGAACTTCTCTAAGTGGGAAACACAAGAGAAGAAAAGGACCTACAAAAACAAACCCAAAACAATTAAGAAAATGGTCATACGAACATACATATCAATAATTACCTTAAATGTGAATGGATCAAATGCTCCAGCCAAAAGACACAGATTCGCTGAATGGATACAAAAACAAGACCCCTATATATGCTGTCTACAAGAGACCCACTTCAGACCTAGGGACACATACAGACTGAAAGTGAGGGGAGGGAAAAGATATTCCATGTAAATGGAAATCAAAAGAAAGCTGGAGTAGCAATACTCATATCAATGAAATAGACTTTAAAATAAAGAATGTTACAAGAGACAAGGAAGGACCCTACATAATATCAAGGGATCAATCCAAGAAGAAGATATAACAATTATAAATATATATACACCCAACATAGGAGCACCTCAATACATAAGGCAAATGCTAACAACTATAAAAGAGGAAATCGACAGTAACACAATAATAGTGGGGGACTTTAACACCTCACTGACACCAATGGACAGATCATCCAGACAGAAAATTAATAAGGAAACACAAGCTTTAAATGACACAATAGACCAGATAGATTTAATTGATACTTATAGGACATTCCATCCAAAAACAGCAGATAACACAGTTTCTTCTCAAGTGTGCACAGAATGTTCTCCAGGATAGATCACATCTTGGGTCACAAACCAAGTCTCAGTAAGTTTAAGAAAATTGAAATCATATCAAGCATCTTTTCTAACCACAACGCTATGAGATTAGAAATCAATTACAGGGAAAAAAACGTAAAAAACACAAACACATGGAGGCTAAACAATACGTTACTAAATAACCAAGAGATCACTGAAGAGGAAATCAAAAAATACCTAGAGACAAATGACAATGAAAACATGACGATCCAAAACCTATGGGATGCAGCAAAAGCAGTTCTAAGAGGGAAGTTTATACCAACACAATCCTACTTCAGGAAACAACAAACATCTCAAATAAACAATCTAACCTTACACCTAAAGGAACTAGAGAAAGAAGAACAAACAAAACCCAAAGTTAGCAGAAGGAAAGAATTCATAAAGATCAGAGTAGAAATAAATGAAAAAGAAACAAAGAAAACAATAGCAAAGATCAATAAAACTAAAAGCTGGTTCTTTGAGGAGATAAACAAAATTGACAAACCATTAGCCAGACTCGTCAAGAAAAAGAGGGAGAGGACTCAAATCAATAAAATTAGAAATGAAAAAGGAGAAGTTACAACAGACACTGCAGAAATACAAAGCATCCTAAGAGACTACTACAAGCAAATCTATGCCAATAAAATGCACAACCTGGAAGAAATGGACAAATTCTTAGAAAGGTATAACCTTCCAAGACTGAACCAGGAAGAAATAGAAAATATGAACAGACCAATCACAAGTAATGGAATTGAAACTGTGATTAAAAATCTTACAACAAACAAAAGTCCAGGACCAGATGGCTTCACAGGTGAATTCTATCAAACATTTAGAGAAGAGCTAACACCCATCCTTCTCAAACTCTTCCAAAAAATTGCAGAGGACGGAACACTCCCAAGCTCATTCTATGAGACCACCATCACCCTGACACCAAAACCAGACAAAGATACTACAAAAAAAGAAAATTACAGACCAATATCACTGATGAATATAGATGCAAAAATCCTCAACAAAATACTAGCAAACAGAATCCAACAACACATTAAAAGGATCATACACCATGATCAAGTGGGATTTATCCCAGGGATGCAACATTTCTTCACTATATGCAAACTAATCAATGTGCTACATCACATTAACAAACTGAAGAATAAAAACCATATGATCATCTCAATAGATGCAGAAAAAGCTTTTGACAAAATTCAACACCCATTTATGATAAAAGCTCTCCAGAAAGTGGGCATAGAGGGAACCTACCTCAACATCATAAAGGCCATATACGACAAACCCACAGCAAACATCATTCTCAATGGTGAAAAACTGAAAGCATTTCCTCTAAGATCAGGAACAAGACAAGGATGTTCACTCTCACCACTCTTATTCAACATAGTTTTGGAAGTCCTAGCCACAGCAGTCAGAGAAGAAGAAAAATAAAAGTAATACAAATTGGAAAAGAAGAAGTCAATCTGTCATTGTTTGCAGATGACATGATACTATACATAGAGAATGCTAAAGATGCCACCAGAAAACTACTAGAGCTAATCAATGAATTTGGTAAAGTTGCAGGATACAAAATTAATGCACAGAAATCTCTTGCATTCCTATACACTAATAACAAAAGATCAGAAAGAGAAATTAAGGATACAATCCCATTCACCATTACAACAAAAAGAATAAAATACCAAGGAATAAACCTACCTAAGGAGGTAAAAGACCTGTACTCAGAAAACGATAAGACACTGATGAAAGAAATCAAAGATGACAGAAACAGATGGAGAGATATAACATGTTCTTGGATTGGAAGGATCAATATTGTGAAAATGACTATACTACCCAAAGCAACCTACAGATTCAATGCAATCCCTATCAAATTACCAATGGCATTTTTTACAGAACTAGAACAAAACAATCTTAAAATTTGTATGGAGACACAAAAGACCCCAAATAGCCAAAGCAATCTTGAGGGAAAAAACAGGGCTGGAGGAATCAGTCTCTCTGACTTCAGACTATACTACAAACCTACAGTAATCAAGACAATATGGTTCTGGCACAAAAACAGAAATATAGATCAATGGAACAGGATAGAAACCCCAGAGATAAACCCACACACCTATGGTCAACTAATCTATGATAAAGGAGGCAAGGATATACAATGGAGAAAAGACAGTCTCTTCAATAATTGGTGCTGGGAAAACTGGACAGCTATGTGTAAAAGAATTAAATTAGAACACTCCCTAACACCATACACAAAAATAAACTCATAATGGATTAGAGACCTAAATGTAAGACAGGACACTATAAAACTATTAGAGGAAAACATAGGAAGAATACTCTTTGACATAAGTCACAGCAAGATCTTTCTTGACCCACCTCCTGGAGTAATGGAAATAAAAACAAAAATAAACAAGTGGGACCTAATGAATCTTAAAAGCTTTTGCACAGCAAAGGAAACTATAAATAAGACAAAAAGACAACCCTCAGAATGGTAGAAAATATTTGCAAATGAAGCAACAGACAAAGGATTAACCCCCAAAATATATAAACAGCTCATGCAGCTCAATATTAAAAAAACAAACAACCCAATCAAAAAATGGGCAGAAAACCTAAATAGACATTTCTCCAAAGAGGACATACAGATGGCACATGAAAAGCTGCTCAACATCACTAATTATTAGAGGAATGCAAATCAAAACTACAATGAGGTATCACCTCACAGCAGTTAGAATGGGCATCATCAAAAAATCTACAAACAACAAATGCTGGAGAGGGTGTGGAGAAAAGGGAACCCTCTTGCAGTGTTGGTAGGAATATAAATTAATACAGCCACTATGGTGAACAGTATGGAGGTTCCTTAAAAAACTAAAAATATAATTACCATATGACCCAGCAATCCCACTACTGGGCATATACCCAGAGAAAACCATACTTCAAAAAGACGCATGCACCCCAATGTTCATTGCAGCACTATTTACACTAGCAAGGTCATGGAAGCAACCTAAATGCCCATCGACAGATGAATGGATAAAGAAGATGTGGTACATATATACAATGGAATATTACTCATCCATAAAAAAGAACGAAATTGTGTCATTTGTAGAGGTATGGATGGATCTAGAGACTGTCACACAGAGTGAAGTAAGTCAGAAAAAGAAAAACAAATATCGTATATTAACGAATATATGTGGAACCTAGAAAAATGGTACAGATGAACTGGTTTGCAAGGCAGAAATAGAGACACAGATGTAGAGAATGAACATATGGACACCAAGGGGGGAAAGTGGGGGCGTGTGGTGGTGGTGCTGGGATGAACTGGGAGATTGGGATTGACGTATGTACACTAATATGTATAAAATTGATAACTAATAAGAACCTGCTGCTATAAAAAATAAATAAATTAAATTAAATTTAAAAAAAATATAAAATAAACTTAGCTTTAGGGAATTCCCTGGAGGTCCAGTGGTTAGGACTTGGCGCTTTCACTGCCAAGGGCTCGGGTTCAATCGCTGGTTGGGGAACTAAGATCCCACAAGCTGCATGGCACAGCCAAAGATAGATAGATAGATAGATAGATAGATAGATAGATAGATAGATAGATAGATAGATAGATAGATAGATAGATAGATAGATAGATAATAAACTTAGCTTTAGAATGTTTAGGTAACTTACCCAAGGTCTTGCAGTGAGAAGTAGCAAAAACAGAATTCAAACTGAGATCCATATGATTCTACAATCAGCTCTCCAAACTATCATGTTATTGGTTTCAGAGCTGCAAGAAACCTAAGGAACAATTTAATTCAATCTCTTCATTTTTGGATGGGAGAACTAATACCCAAAGATAAGAAGTGACTTGTCCAAGTCACAAACCCAGTCAAGGCCAGATTGGGAAGTCAAGGTCTTCCCATTGCCAGGGCTCCTGGATCACACCTCATGGGAATCCCTGACTTCTCTGCATAACCAAAGAAATCCTGTGCTCATAGACTCTGCACCACATTGTACCCTAACACAGCCGATGAAGCCGTGGGATTATTAGTCTGTTACCCAAGAACAGAAGAAATGGGCCTCATGGATAGAAATTTGCTCCAACATGGTTCCCTGTCTTTTCCATTACAGCCAAGCCTGGGAGAAGAGAATTCATAAAAACACCTTGCATTTTTAAAAGTAATTAATCTCTCTGCCTCCAGTAGGTCCCCCTGCCTCCTCCATACTGCAGCCAGAAGGATTTTTTTTATGAAGCACAAATCTGAGCATGTCATTTCTTGGCTTAAAATTCTCCAATGGTTCACCAAGCTTTCTGCACCAAGTCCAACGTGGAAGCTGAGAAGACCGTTATGATGTGCCCTTATCCATGCTCCATCTCACCTCTTACCAGCCCTCCTGCCCTTCCAATCCAACACACACACGCGTGCACACACACACACACACACACACACACTTGCACTCTTTGCTCTAGTCATACTGAACGACTGGGTGAATCCAAACACGTGCAGCTCCACCCTGCAGCCTATCCACGCCTTTCCCCTACATGGGACACCTCCCCTTGTCCCACCATTGTCTTACTTCTATGTGAACTTCAAACTCAAACACCACCTCTGCCCTAGAAGCCTGCTCTTCATTCTTCTACTCTTCCACTCTTCCCTCTAGACTGGCTTGATCCTTTCAGCTGAGCCCCTCTGACACCCTCTTCTTACCTCAATCACGGCCCCAGGCACGCTGGCTTTCACTTGTCTCTGCTTTTCTGCCACGTTCACGGTCCTGTGAGCTTCTGAACAGCATGGACCCTAACTTTTTAAACTTTGTATCCGCAGTGCCTACTATGATACCTAGCATGAATTAATAAGGCACCGAATGGCAGTTTGATGAATGAATAAAGGATTGAATGAATGAAAGAAAACAATAAGAAAAAACGGAAGGCAGATCTTTTTGGGGGGGGGCAGGGAGGAATCAGTTTTTTCACACTCAGATGCCAGGTGTTTTTGTCTCCTACTATAAGGAGGAAAAAAGAATTGAGGCAGGAATGTTTGTTCTGAAAAACGAGCCCTATTCTGGGGCGGAGGGCGGGTGGAGCCGAGGGCCTGGGAGAAGCAGTCTCTCTTCATTAGCGTAAGTGTGTTGAGATCTTCCGGAGACATGAATCAACTGATTAGCAAGGGCCGCTTGCTCCAGAAGACGCATCCTCCTGCAGTTTCCTCAGAAACACAAAGACAGGTGAGATTATAACACTATAAACGTAACTGTTATAAGTTCATCAGTTTTTCATTAGAGTTCTGAAAATGCTTATTCCTTCAGTTCAGCAGTACAGTCAGTTACCAGAAACCTGTACTTGTCAGAGTCTTTTCCATGAATTTCTTGAAGAGGAAACCCTTTTATAGGAACATATATACACTTATTAGCACTTATAGCACTTATAAAAGTGCTAACAAAAGATCAAGATAAAAAAAAATTAATTACATGGGACTGAGTGAACTGATGAGGATGATTATAATTTTTGTGACTTTCTGTTTGAATTAAAAAAAAAAAATCCCACAAGGACTCAGAGGCAAAGAATATACAAATCAATTTTCACTGCAAAGTAAAGGAGCTGTTACAGTGGAGGATTACTGGACTGAATGTCAATATTATGACACAGTATGAGTGTGTTTCGTGTTTGGTAATTGCAATCATTGTTGCTTTTGTTGTGGTCATCCATGTACAATGCTTGGTGTCAGTCTATTTATCTCTTGTAAAAATAAAATACAGTGTGTGTGTGTGAAAAAAAAAAAAAGTAACTGCATTTTCTAATCAAAAGTGCAACAGAACTTGGATAATTATGAGGCTTCAGTAACTTCATCATTTTACATCCTGTGTATTTTCATCACTGAAAGCTGGCGGGGGTGGGGGGGAGGGGTGGTGCTCAAGCACTCTGATCCATCACATTGTGTTCTTTTCCATGGCATCTACACATGGAGAAAACAACTCGGAGTGGTGGGGCAGGCAATGAGGTAGCCTCCATTTCAAGACGACAAAGATGCCTCCGTAATTTGAGGTCAGGCAGTGAAGTGGGCTCCCTATTCTGTGGGCAAGTGGTATTTCTGTGTCAGGCAAATGGGGACCACAGGGCATCATCTTTAGACCTGGCTGAGCGGTGCAGATGAGGCAGCACCAGCTCACATCCAAGCCCTTTCTCCACTTTGAAGGATGCCCTTGAACAGCACTATCTTTTCATCCAGGGAGTCAGCATAGCCCCAGGCGAAAGGGAGGGCAACCTAAGTGTCCATCGACAGATGAATGGATAAAGAAGATGTGGCACATATATACAATGGTATATTACTCAGCCATAAAAAGAAACGAAATTGAGTTATTTGTAGTGAGGTGGATGGACCTAGAGACTGTCATACAGAGTGAAGTAAGTCAGAAAAAAGAAAAATAAATACCGTATGCTAACACATATATACGGAATCTAAAAAAAAAAAAAAAGGTCATGAAGAACCTAGGGGCAGGATGGGATTAAAGATGCAGACCTACTAGAGAATGGACTTGAGGACACGGGGAGGGGGAAGGGTAGGCTGGGACGGAGTGGGAGGTTGGCATAGACGTGTGTACACTACCGGGTGTGAAGCCGATGGCTGGTGGGAAGCAGCTGCGTGGCGTGGGGAGATCAGCTCGGTGCTTTGTGACCGCCTGGAGGGGTGGGATGGGGAGGGTGGGAGGGATGGAGACACAAGAGGGAGGGGATATGGGGATATATGTATATGTATAGCTGATACACTTTCTTGTGGAGCAGAAACTAACACACCATTGTGGAGCAATTATACTCCAATAGAGATGTTAAAAAATAATTTAAAAAAATAAAATAAAAATAAAAAAATAAAAGCAATTATGATTCAAAAAAAAAAAAAGGGAGGGCAGAGTGTGCTCCGGGCCGACTGGGCTCTCTGGACCCAGAACTGACTGAACTCTCCTCTGTAGGAGAGAGAACATCTACAGTAAAAACAGAAAAACAAAAGAAAAAACAGGACTTTGTGGGACTGGAGGGCTTTCTAACGGCTGCAGAAGGAAAAGAAAAGGATCCTGTCAAGCCCAACCCCCTCCCCAAGATTTAGATGTGCAACAGTCCTTCCTCCTGGCCCTCAGACACAGGACTCAGCTGTGCATTTTGCAAGGTTCTGCGTAGCAGGCATTTTTTTGATTTTGCAGAGAGGGCCACTTGGCGGGAGCCCTAAATTTCTAGACAAAAGATAACTCTGTAAAATGGAGAGCAGAATTTGGACAGTCAGAGAAAGGCATTCTGGGCAGAAGGTACTGGGGCAGCAGGGGCACAGTGACAAGAGAAGACAGTGCCACATGGGGTGACATGAAGAGTCCATGTGGCTGGTACACACTGCATGTGGTGCCACATAGATGTGGAAATAGGGTCAGACCTTGAGGGTGTCAGGAGCCATCCTAGAGAGAGGTGTATTCATAATCCTCATGAAAAGATTCAGGCAATCAACAGCCACCATCTTCAAATCCTAGAATGAAGGGGTTCCACTAAGTCAGTAATGTTCAGGCTTTTATTTAGCTAGAGATCTCTGTTTAAAGAAAAGCTTACATAAAAACCAAGCTATTATGACAGATGATAAACCAAGTATTATCTGTAAAACAGATAATAGCCCCAAAGTAGAAACAACCAATTGGCCATCAACTGGAAAATGGATAAACGAAATGTGGTCTATCCATACAGTGGAATGATAATCAGCCGTTAAAAGGAATGAGGTACCGATAGATGCTACACAACAGAGATGAGCCTTGAAAACAGTGCTCAGTGAAAGAAGCCAATCACAATCCAAGCATATGAGATGTCCAGAATAGGCCAATGATAGAAACAGAAAGTAGACTTATGGTTGCTAGGGACCTGGGGGAGGAAGGAATGGGGAGTGACTGTAATGGATACAGGGTTTCTATCTGGAGTGATGAAAATGTTCAGGAATTAGATGGTGGTGATGATGATTGAACAACCTTGTGAATTTACTAAGAACCACTAAACATACTAAAAACCATACTTTAAAATGGTGAATTTTGGGCTTCCCTGGTGGCGCAGTGGTTGAGAGTCTGCCTGCCAATTCAGAGGACACAGGTTCGAGCCCTGGTCTGGGAAGATCCCACATGCCGCGGAGCAAATAGGCCCGTGATCCACAATTACTGAGTTTGCATGTCTGGAGCCTGTGCTCTGCAACAAGAGAGGCCGCGATAATGAGAGGCCCACGCACCGCGATGAAGAGTGGCCCCACTTGCCACAACTAGAGAAAGCCCTCGCACAGAAATGAAGACCCAACACAGCCATAAATAAATAAATAAATAAATAAAATTTAAAAAATAAAAAAATAAAAAATAAAATGGTGAATTTTATGGTATGTGGATTTTTGTCTCAAAACAAAACCAAAACCAAAACCAGATAAAGCAGAACTGATGTGGGGAAGGGAGGAGACACTGTAGCCCTCCCAGGTGCCCTGATCATTTCGTGTCCTTTCCAATCTCCCATCCAGAGCTTTCAAGCCTGGCTTCCAGAGCCCTGGGGAACCAAGTAGGAGAAAAAGTGAGGGTCCTAAAACTGAGAAAGTAAACTTTCACTTAATTCTCCTGTTTCCCCCCCAATCCAGAAAAGTTCTGCTTCCCCCTCTCCAGATGCCAAACAGGCAGTGACCTAGTGGCGTTAGGGAGGGTCAGTTACCTGCCAAGGGAGCAGAAAGGCACTGAGAGGTAACTGCTTCTTAAATGTACGTTTTACCCGTCCTCACCTCTTTAGCCTCATCTTCATCTCTAATTCCAGCTGTGCTGCGTGCTATAAATTCCTGAGCCCTGATGGGTGGGAGAGGTTCTACAAGGCAAATGGGTTACTTCTCGCCTTCCCCCGACTTTCCTAGGTCTGCTAAGTCAGGCCTCTCCTGCTTATCTGCTACATCACACCTGTCAGTACAAACCAACCACCACCACCTTGCTGTGCTTTACGGGTGTTCCAGGAGGGAACGGAAGTTAACGGTGCCTAGTTACTCTTTCATCTTTAACCCAGAGTCTGCCATGGTTTTCCATATTTCTTAAATTCCCTTCAATTAGCACACATTAATTTTATAATTGGGGGGGAAGAAAAGAAGGAGAAAGATGAACACTTTGGAGGTCAGTTTGAAAACATTTGGAAAGTGCAAACAGATTTGAGAGAGAGGCAGGAGTCCGGAGAGACGGAAGGGCAGGGGTGCCATTGGCAGAGATCTGCAGTCCGAGATCAGAAACAGGTTCGACGGTGATCAGCCAGAGTTACGTTGCTTCATCCTTAAGGGAGGGATTCATCTTTGAGCGATGACCACAGGGCACATGGGGAAGGACCGGCTTTCCAGAATGACCAATTGGGTGTGCAGTGTCACCAGGGCCTGACCCAATGCCCCAGGTGCCCCTGACCTTGGAAGCTGGAGCCACTGGACACCCTGCTGCCCCGCACCCAGGCTCAGCCCTTCCCTATACCGGAACCAGTTCTAACTTAATGGGAGTGGGTGAGATACGGGACATCCTGGGCTCTGGAGCGGTTAGCACCCAGGAAGCCATAAATTCCCCTCTGACTCACACCTCAACCCTAATAACCATCCACTGAAAAAGGCCCCACCTTACAGCCCAATTCTAGCACCAGCCTACCCAAACACACTTCTTTTTTTTTTTTAATTTAATTTTATTTATTTTTTTATATAGCAGGTTCTTATTAGTCATCCATTTTATATACATCAGTGTATACATGTCAATCCAAATCTCCCAATTCATCACACCACCACCCCCACCCCCTGCCGCTTTCCCCCCTTAGTGTCCATACGTTTGTTCTCTACATCTGTGTCTCAGTTTCTGTCCTGCAAACCAGTTCATCTGTACCATTTTTCAAGGTTCCACAATATGCGTTAATATACGATATTTGTTTTTCTCTTTCTGACTTACTTCACTCTGTATGACAGTCTCTAGATCCATCCACGTCTCTACAAATGACCCAATTTCATTCCTTTTTATGGCTGAGTAATATTCCATTGTATATATGTACCACATCTTCTTTATCCATTCGTCTGTCGATGGGCATTTAGGTTGCTTCCGTGACCTGGCTATTGTAAATAGTGCTGCAATGAACATTGGGGTGCATGTGTCTTTTTGAATTTACCCAAACACAATTCTAAGTCCACATGTTGCTGGGCCTTCCACCAAGGCCTGAAATCTAAGCCAGAACACACACCTGGTAGCTAGATCCCTGTTACCTGCTGCCAATCGTCTCTGATATGCCCTTTGATGTTTCTTCAGACCCCCCCTACCCACCTCCCATCCAGAACCAAAGTGCTGCTTCACCCTGGCACGTTCATGATCAACAAGACAGTTAAAGTAGCCAACACCATCTCCACCCCTGGAGGCTTGAGGTCATGACTCAGCAGTAAGAGAAAGAAGTGTGCCTTATCTGAGACAGCTGCTCCAGATTTACCCTCAAATGGATCTCAACCCCTAGGCTTAGCCCAGACCTGGCTAGTCTTTCTGGAGATTTCTGGGGCACTTAAAAGCTTGATGATTTCTTCCCAATGCCAATAGACACACTTTCCTCTTGCCCAATTTAGACCTGGGAAGGCCCTATCTAGAGCTTGCTCAGCCAGTTTTGCAATGTAAATTCAGAGGAAAGACTACACATGAGCCACAATAATGAGATTGCATTTCCTATAATCGGATCTTACTGGTTTTCTACTAGTAATTAAAATAAGTGCTGTTAAAAGGTTAAAGCCAGTGAGGGGCCAGGGAGTCCGAGGGTCAGGCAGGAGAAACAGACAACACATCTAAGAAAGACATCTTCCTGGCTGTTGTTATTTTTGTGGTACTGCCCAGGTTTAAATCCATGCCACCACTCACTCGGTGTGTGACCTTGGGCAATCATTCTGCATCTCAGGCACCAATACCGCCTAACTCATAAGGTTGTTGAAAGGAATAAATGAGTTAATACATGCAAAACAGTTAGGACAATTCCTGGGATGAAGCAGGAGCTCAGTAAATGTTACTTATCATCATTATTGCCTTTATCATTCTTATTATGATTATAAATGATATTAGTATTATTATTTAAATACTATTATTTATGTATCACTATTATTTAAATATTATTTAAATCAGGCAAGTTTCTGTGTGGGAAAGAGAAACCACTGTAGGTGTTTTATGCAGGAGGAGATTTAACATAGGAAATTAGATGCTTACAAAACCACTGGAAAAGGGATGAAGGTGTGGGCACCAGCCAAGGCCTCCAGGAATGACCACCAGGTGATTTGCTAGGACCTCTGAGGCTGCCGCTGGAGCCTGCTGGAATTAGAATCCCACCACTGCTGCTTCCGCTGCCTCTGAGTGTGGGGAGGCCATGGCAGTGAGCACCCAGGGGTCAAGATGCCAGTGAAGGAGCCCTCGTCAGCAACGGACGGACACCAGAAGGCACAGAAAACTCTCACCTCTACACTTGCAGCAACAACATCCCAAAGAGGCAGGAAGATGGCTTTCTCCTCACTTCCACCTGCCAGGTCTCCTGAAAGAATATCTAAATGGCAGGACCTAATCAGCGTGTGGAACTCTGAGAGCCTGGGAAGTGCAGTTGTTCATCTTCCAACTGTTCCAACGAGGAGGAACAGGAACAGAGGTGGGGAGAGACAATCCACACAGGCAACTGAATGAGAAGACCGTCCTAAGCAGAAGACACACCTCTGTCTAGAGAGTGGGCCTCACCTGAAGGGGGAAACCATTCCTAATGTCGGTGCATCAAACCAGATGAGGATAGAAAAGGCACGTATGTATGAGCAGAGCGGGTCTCACTCTCTTGGCCTTCACCATGAAGTTGGGTCTGTTATGAGTAGAAATATATCGTCTAAGAAAACACAGGAGAAAGTTCTTATAATGCTTGCCTTTCAGGCAAAGCACAAAACCCAGAAGTCACAAGAAAAAAGATGGACCTATTTAACCAAAGAGAAAACCTAAAATAAAATTACAAGCCAAAGTCTGAGAGGAAATATTTGCAATTTAAATAAACAGTTAATATCCACACTATGTCAAGGGCTCCTTTAAAACAATAGGATTGAAATATTCAACTGGAGCAGGTCACCTAAAAACTTTTCATAGCTTGGTGTGCTGCGTATGCTGTGTCCTCTGTCCGAAGAGCCTTTTCCCCCTCACCCATCTGGAAGAACCTCTATTAATATCTGAAGACTCTAATCCTAAACCCCCTCCTTGACTCATTAACTGATGTTCCCTCTGTAGTGGACAGTATGGTGCACAGCCATTCTGAAGTCATTCCCTTCAGAATGGCAGCATACTGTCCTTAGCTACAGGAGAGCTGAGTCTTGTACAAGAATTGCCCTCTGGGGAAAGAAGTTGCCCTATCCAAGGCTACACTACTTTCCTGCGGGCAGCTTGCAACCAAGATGGTGGATACAGCAGTACAAATGCCCACAGCCCTTTGACAACTAGGAGAACAAAGTAGAGCGATGGCAGCTCCAGAGATGATCATGGGACTAGCTAAGATCTCTTCAGATTTTCTGTGTCCAACCAACTTTTCCTCCCTCACCCCTCACGAGTATTGGTCCAGAGAGCACTTCCCAATAAACCTCCTGCAGACAAATCTCAGAGTCCTGGGTTCTGTTTTCCTGGGAAGCTGAACTATGACAATCTCCTATTGATGGTTTACAGATTTTTTCCATAGTGATATGTGTTCATTTATTTTGTCCATCTTGATAGCATCTTATTGTACAAACATACCACAATTTAGTTATTCTTCCCTTTCTATGGATACATATTTCACTTCCATTTTTTTTGCTCTTATAAACAGTGTTTCTATTAATATCTTTTTACGTATCTCCATGAGCACTTGTGAGTGTCTCTGGGATGTATACCTAGAGAAGTGGAACTGTGGAGTCAGAGATATATGCAGCTCCAAGTTTAGAGATATCACCAAGTTTCTCTGTAAAGTTATATTACCCATCGTCACTCCCACCAGCCTTGCATCAGAGTGCCTACTTCCCCACACCTACCCAGGTAGTCAGACTTTTACATGTCTGCCAATCAGATGGGAGGGAAAGGGCATTTCATTGTTTTTTGAATTGTAATTTCCTTGGTTACTAGTGAGCTTGAGCATCTTTTTGTGGAGGGTGGTGGCATATTCCTCTCTAGGAATTACTTGTTCATACCTTTTGCCCATTCTTGTACGAGGTTGTTCAGCTTTTCTTATTGATTTTTAAGAGTTCTTTATATTTGGGCTAAATAGGGACCATTTGTTGGTCAAATGCAGGACAAAATCACCTCCCTCTCTAGTTTCTCCATTAATTTTCTTAGACTTCTTCACATATATAACTTTTACATATATAAATTTACATATATAATTCTTTATGACTTTTGTGGTTTTAGGAAGGAAAAGCTGGTTTCCTACCCGAAGACCATAAAAATATGTTCTTATATTTTCTATAACAGATGATTTTTGTGTGTAGTTTTTTCCATATGAATAGCTAACTGTCTCACTCATTTATTTATTATCTCTCCCACTGATTTATAATGCCACCTCTGTCATGTATCCAACTCCCATATTTGCCTGGCTCTATTCTGGGCTCACTATTCTCTTCCATTATTTTGTCTATCCCTGTGACAATTCCTTACCACTTTGGTTTCTAGAGTTTTATAAGTCCTAACAGTTGGTATAGCAAGTTCTGCTCCTTATTCTTTTTTTTTTCTTTTTTTTTTCAGAAGTATGACGAGTTTCACCAAAAAAACAACAACCACCCTTTGGGAGTTTGATTGGAATTGCTTTGACTCTACAGAAAATGTTGAGGAGAATTGACATCTTTAGAATATTAAGTATTCTTATCTATGAAGATGGTATATGTCCCTATCTTTATCACAGCAACTTTAACATCAATTTTGTTAATATCTTACAATTAAACTTTATACTTTTATCCATAAAGGTCTTACATACGTTCTATTCTTAAAGTGTACAAATAATATATTTATTTTCAGTACCTTAATTTTTGACATTTTTGTAAATTATACATTTTAAAAATTATAATCAATTGTTTGATACTGGTGTATAGAAATGCAGTTGACTTTCACATATGGATTTATACATATAAGCCTTCATAAGTTATAGATTTTCATGGGTTTTAGAAAATCATATCATCTTTAAATAGTGACACTTTTTTTTCTTTCTTACTAATCCTTATACCTCTTATTTCTTTCCTGATCTTATCATGCTGTCTAGGACCATCAATAAAATTCTGAGAGAAAAAAGGGGGTAATAAAGATGACCTTGTTTTTTTAAAAAAGTTTGTCTTAATGTTATGCTATGAAGAAATATTGTGTGTGTGTATTTGTTTCCTGCAGCTACTGAAACTTTCCTTGGCCTCCAGTTGCTTTAGAGCAACACAGAGATATGTGAAGTATGCTAGGATATTGTCTCTAATGCAGCTCCCCATGACTTGATGGAGATGGGACCAAGGAAAGTTTTCTGTGAACCCATCACAACTTTTTAATGTAGGAAACTAGAGAGAAATCTAGACTAGCTCTGATTGGCAAATTGGGTGGTAGGGAATTTAATATTCAGAGTCAGAAACTTTTTCTGATCTGCCTGGAAGAAAGCCTCTTCTCTAAGGTCACCATAAGCAATGCCCTCCAATTACTGAGAGTAACCAATATTAAACATTGAGATTATTGGCATCCTTGGTACAGAGATCACTGGCCAAGGATGCAAGACCTGGGAAATGAGAATGAGCTCCTCTTGGACCAGGTGTAGCCAATGGCTATGCTTTGTGGAACCTTCTGATCTAAGCTTAATCAAACAGAAGCCCAACTTATTTCCATTGTTAAAGCTTAAGAAATTGGAAGAGGAGGAAGCTAAGTCTTGTCTCCATGAAAGGAAAGCACACAATGTAAAACTGGTACCTACCAGCTGAGAACTTAATAGCTGAACACACATTTCATATAAGGGAGGATAGAGACCACACTGGTGCTCATGCCTCTGAAGGGCAGTGGGGCAAAAGGAGATCAGGTGATCCATAAAGTGAGCCTAATGCTCATAGGAGAACGTACAGGTAAGAGTACCACCACATAATCAAATGCAGATGGGCCCTGACAAAGCTGAGGCAGGAACATCTCCCAAGCATAAGCTGAGAACTCATCATTCTAACTTACTTGGAGCACAGAGGAAAGTAGATCAGGAGTGAAAGTGAACATGTGGGAGACAGCAGTCTTGGGAAGCAAACACTCCAATGTCGCAGAGTCTCAATACTCATGTGCAACCCTATTAACCTTGACTGGTAGGAAGTAGAATGGACAACTCAGTGGGAGGCCTGGGGAAGTAAAGAGCAGCACCAGATAAAGAAAGCAAGTAATACACACATGTCTTGGCTCACTCAGACCTTCAGGGAACCTGAGAAAATATCACCACCCGGTTATACGCTGTTTCACATGTAGTAATTTCTCTCCCAGGGAGAGCAGCTGGGGACAAGGACTTGGTTTCCACCTTGTGGAAGATAAGCAGTACCGTCAATCTCATTATTCATAGTAGTTATGATGAAGAAAGTTGCCGTGTACACTGAATTAGTGAATACTGAATCATTGCTCCTAAGGGAGATACAGGGTTGGGTTCCTACGAGCCCCTGGTCACAACATCTTCATCAACTAATCAATACATTACACTGTTGCAGGTGTGTTTCTGTTGAAAAAACACCTTATTAACATATTCTATTGCTTCATTAACAGTGAACCACAGTCTCCAGCACTAACTCATGCCTGATCTGAGCTTATCTAGCATGTGTATTTTCTCCGTCAGGGACATCACAGCCTTTTTACACATAGGAACACTTGACAGCACTTCAGCACTACACTTGGGGGGCTATATTAAACAGCAAAATCACCAGTAAAAAGCATAAAAATTTGAAAAACATGGCACTACATAGACTACAAAAAAGACACGTTTATAATCCGAGCTGAAACAGGAAGGCAGAGCCTTGCCTTGTTGAACCTCAGCTGAGAATGTGAGGTTTGGGTGACTCAAATTTTTTGCTGCTCTATGCATATCCACAAATGACCACAAAAGCACTCACCTTTTGGAGTTCTAAATACATTTTAGGGAGCAGGCAAATTCGTGCTCACTAAATCCATGAATGTGAAATAAATGAAATGAAATATTTCCAAATATGAAATATGAAATCCATGAATAACAAGGGTAGACTCTACATCTTTTGTAGGCACACAAGATGTGCACATCTTGTGCACAAGATGTGAGGAGAAATATAAGCTCCAGAGAACTAGGGTGGGATCTTAGACACCTGTCAGGGAGGAGGAGGCATAGCAGGGAAAGCCCTTGTACTCCTACTTTGGTGTATGATGAGGACCTGCTGGAAACTCTCCCTGGAGCTGGTAGACACACTCTCTTACACCTCTATTATAATCAGCTTTCCATCTATCTCATATTATAGTTAATATTATGTATAACTTCCTCTAGACTATGAGAGGTCCTGGGTACAGGAAAATTATATATTTTGTGGTTTCCCACCACCAGTGCCTAGAGCATGGCAGGCACACAGCAAATGTCTTTTCAGTAAATATAAAGCTGGGAATCTTAAAACTGAGTTGCCCATGAGTAAGTATCCAATTTCATACAATGGCATGGCAAAGTACTTTTCACTTTGCAATGTACCTTCACATCCATTGTGCTATTTAATCCTCACAGTGACCTTGCAAGAAAAGTATTGTTTTTCCTCTTTGTAGGCGAGGAAACATTTCCAGTCCAAACTGCTCTTCTGCACTCCAGGCCATGTTTCAGACATCTGGGATGACTCACGAGCATTCCAAGCTTCATGCATCCAAAAAGGAATTCAGTGAGCTCCCATTCCCCATTGATCCAAACCAGGACATGCCCATCCTCCAGAATTGCCCATCTCACTTCATGGCACCACCACTTACCTACTCAGGTAGACAGAAACTTGCAAGGCAGTTCACACTCCTTCTCTCCTTCCCTTCCCACATGCCATCTGTCTGTGAAGTTTCCTCCCAGTTCCATATCTCTCAGTCCCTCTTCTCCAAACCACTCTTCCTGTATTACCTCAGGCCCTGATCACCTCTCCTGGGCTAATGCATTAGCCTGGATGCTATTTCGAACTCCTGTCTTGTCAATCTCACTCCTACCTCACCCCAGCTCTAGTTCCCCTGCCTTCTAGACCACACATCCCAATGCTGACAGCATGGTTTTTATAAATGCCAGTTTGATGGTGTCCCTGCTCTCCTTTAAACCATTCAATATCCCATTATCATTGGGACAAATTCCAAATTCCTTTAGCTTATCATGGCTCCTTCTGTTTTCAACTCAGCTTTCCATTCTGGACTTAGCACTCCTTATTCTTAACTTGAGTCTGTATCCCAGTCTTACTCAGCTATTCATGGCTCACTAATGTGCCCCATCTTTCAAGACTCCACCCCTATTCATATTTTGTTCTTTCTGCCTGGAATTTTGCTCTTTCCACCTGACTGATTTAGCATCAACTTCTCTACCAAGTTTCACCTGACTTCCCTGGTCCCAACATAGAACTAAGACCCTTAGCACATTTGATGGAGCTCCAATGCTTACTATGATACTTGGATATGAATTGTTGTTTTCTCTCTTTTCCACTAGAGGGAGCGCTCCTTGGCAGCTGGAATTGCTCATCCCTATCTCTAGGGTCTAGCAGAGTGGCTGTCACATAGTAAGTGCTTAGTAAATGTTAAATGGGTGGATGGATGGATGGATGGATGAATAGGTCCCCTGTTCAAGATGGCATAGCCAGTAGACAGAATGACAATGCTCAAAACCAAACCTTCCTTTCATATTCTTACTTCTGAATTGCCTATCTTCAAAACCAGTTTTTCAACCTCCCATGTCTCCCAAATTACACCTGCCATAGCAGGCTGCTACAAATGATGATGATATGCCCTGAGAGTTCCAGTTGCTCAGACGAAGGACTCTGTGCCCAGTGAGTACAAGGTGGTAATTTGTCCAGTGGGCTTCTTATGTCCTGGACTGAATGTTGCAGAACCAGCTAATGAAATCTACATTGTAATTAGGCAAAATATTCCTGCAGCAGGTTGGAGAGATAATTACTGCCTAATTGTATTTCCCCCCAGTATTTTAGCCCAATGGTCTAGAAAAATAATTTAGAATCGTGATTTTTATAATTATTTTTTTTGAGAGGTCTGTCCAGAATTGTAAATACCATCTAACAGGTTTGAGAGCTAACTTTGGTGTAGGCACTACTCTAAGGGTTTTATGTGCATTATCTCATTTGATTATCTCAAAAACCCCGTGAGGTAGGTCCTATTTGCCTTATTTTACAGATGAGGAACTTGAGGCTAAGATGGGCCAAGAATCTTGTCTGAAGTTACCCCTGGTAACTGGGTTGAACTAGAATAGTCTGTCTGCTGCCAAAGAGTATGATCTTATCCACTTTTCTCTGCTGCCTCCACAGTTCTCAAAGGATTCATTTATTCAATTAATTTAGAAATTCTTTATTATTAAATAGTGGCAGGCTCTGTTTTAGGTGCTGGAGATACAATAGGGAGCGTTTCCATGGAGCATATGCTCTGGGGACAGAAGAAGGCAAATAATGAATAAATAAATGTATAGTGTATTATATATTGGTAAATGCTTATGTAGAAAGGTAAAGAGAGAATGTGTAAGGAGAACTGTTTAAAGAATGAATGCATCTAAATTTCAAATCAGTAGTATCTTAGTCTAAGTTCCCTGGAGACATACTCTGAGCCTGGGATTGCTTGCAGAAGATTAACTGGGAAGTGCTCTCAGGAGCTCTCAGGAAAGGTACCTGTAAGGAAATGAGGACAGCTGGATTGGGCAGAGGAGAAGTTGAGCCATAATGTGAATGCATCTGAGCTCTCGGTAGACACTACAGAGAACTTGCCATTGTGAGTGCTCTTTGGGGTTGTTTAAATCGAGGCAAAGGAGGCTGGGCCTTTGTGTCCTCGCATCACCAGGCATTGGCCCCTGCTATCGCTGGGGGGAAGTGAAGCAGCTCCCTGTGACCAAGGGCAATGCCTACTGTGGGGCAGTTTTTGGAGTCCTGACTGTTGTTCCTGGACAGTGGGTATTTCCTGTCAAGCCTCTCTTGTAGGATTATTGGCTGATGCCAAAGAACTGTCTGAGTCTTTGTTCTTCATCTCTACAAAGCCAGGATAATAATATCTCTGCCAGAAGGGTTGCTGTAAGGGTCAGAAGGATAAAATGATAATAAATGACCATATAGAAATATAACAGATGAAATGAATTAAGGTCATCTATACTGTGGAATAGTATAGGTCATGTGTGAAAAAAAAGAGTGCCACAAGGCTTCTAATGAAACACAGCAAGCCCTTGTCCATCCTTGTTCCACATTCCAAAGGCAACCTCATTTAACTCATCAAGCTATCTTACCAGACAGTTACCTCTGTATTTCTAAACAGTATGGTTATTTACTGTTTCCTGTTTTATCAAATTTAGACATTATCTATTGTCTTTCTATTATGATCCAAGCATATAGCATTCTTATACTACCCTCCCATCCCCCATCATCTGTCCCATAGTTTAAGTAAGATTGAAAATCAGGGCTTTTATTATAATGACTGTGTAAATGGTTCTTTAATTTTTTAAAAACTCTTCATCAGATCTTCCATCTACCTATTCTTTGATTCATGTTTACAAACATTCTCATATTGGATACTCTATTTACCTTATTAACTCCTCTTTCTGTTTCCACATGGGGGCATCCCTCCAGGAGATTCTGTCCTCCTGCTCTACCCTAGAGGGGTTATTCTTAAGATCTATCACACAGCTGCCATCTGGGGGGGATCCTCTTGTTGTTCTTCTAGGTAGAATCCTCTGTTGCCTGGATGTCATGTCTTTTTCTCTCCCCAGTTTTGCTGGAGCACGTCCTTAAGAAAGGAACTTGGCAGGAAGGGGTGTAAGTTTCATCTTTCCATCATCCTCTGGATGCCATATGTATTTGCATTTGGCCAAAAGCAAGATGGTTTGCTTCCTAGTAAGGTACCTCACACCCCTGAAGTTAAACAAGTATAAACAAAGCATTGCATACTAATCCATTTATTTAACAAATATGGACTTGGCCCTGTCCGATGATCTGAAATCAATAAGGCAGGAACTCTGCTCTCAAGATGTTTTTTCACTAAGGAAAATACATAAATGGGCAATGACTTAATGTGATCAATACTATAGTAGAAACTTCATAAAAAGCTAAAATAGCACCCCCTGCCCCCAACAGCAACAACAAAAAAGGACTTAGGGAATTCTTAGAAGACTTCCTAGGATTGGAACTACCTAAATTGAGCCTAAAAAATGAGAATGCATGTTTATTTATTTATCAAGTATATAGTTTAAAAATTGATAAGATATTTTGCAAAATGCTTATAACTGTTCTGTTATACTGAAATTCTTCTAGCTACCACGACTGTGTTTAGATCTCCCTAATCTTCTGAGTTTCAACATTTTTCTCAGTGACCTGAATAGTGCCTGGTACATAATATACAGTTATTGAATGAATGGATGTCAGATGTGGCATTATAAATCAGTGGAGGAAGCAAGTTCTTTAAAAAGAACTTTTAATAAATTATCCTGAGACAGCTTACTATTAACACACAAAAGAAAACAATAAAACTAGTTCCTTGCTTTACCGTATTTACAAAGATAAATTCCAGATGGACTAAAGGTAAAAATTTTTTGAACTTTTTGAAGACAATACAAAAGAACATCTTTATGACATCAGAGTAGGGAAAGATTAATTTAATAGGACACAGTGTGTAAATCACAACATCAAGATTGATCCAATGGACACCAAAAGACACTTATCACAGAGTAGTGTCAAAAATTTCTCTTCCCCTGGACTTTGAAGGTCATGTCTGTCAGTCTGACAGACTTTGATTCTAAACATGACCTTGCTGTTTACTAGCTATGTGAGCTTGGTCAAATAATTTAACTTTTCTGAGTTCAGGTTGCATCTTCTGCAAAGTAAGATATCATTTTGGAGCATTAAGTGATATGACGAATGTAAAGGTCTTGGCAGCGTGCACGGTTCATTTTAGGTGTCCAGTGTGCTAGGTGTTGAGGTTTTCAGGATAAATGAGCTGTGATCCCATCCTTCAACCTTGAAGAACTTATAGTCTATTGGGCAATTGAGACAAATAAATAGACACTTACCTATAGAGTGACAAGTGTCATCACAGTTCTCTTTACTTTGGCCTTTTGTAGATCAAGAAGCAATGGTACCCCCGTCTTGGGGAGTGGGCGGCAGGCCCCTCTTGGCCTCCTCCGTTAGTCCCGTTCCTCAGGGCACTATCACAGCTTTCCTGTTCTCACCATGCACTCTCTTCACACATGATCTCATCCACTTCTATGGCCATGAATGCCATCTCTACGTTGACAACTCCAAAAATCATCTCCAGCCAAGACCTGACACATCCACTTGAATTTCAAATACACATCTCACACTTAGTATGTCAGAAACTAAACTCAATCTTTCTATGTCCCTAAATAACCTCCTTCTCCCCATTGGTCAAGCTCAACAAATAGTCCTCAACCCACTCATTTACTCCAATTACTCAAGACAAAAACCTGGGACCAGTCTTAATAACTGCCCCTCATGTATTGCCTAAACCAGGTTCACTCTCCCATCAAAATACTTCTTAAATCAAATCCATCTACTTGCCTCCACATGAACTTAACCAACCTGGTCTAAACCATCATTTTCTCTCACCTGGATTTCCACTGTAACTACCTAACAAGCCTCCCTGAATCCCCTCTTATCCTTCTTCCCACCCTCATTCTTCACGCAAATAGTTTGAAAATGCAAATTAGATTGATATTTTCCTACATGAAACCCTCAGTTGGCTTCCCAACATACTTAAAAGTCTAAATCTCTTGCCATGGTCCACAAAGCCGTGGATTACCCAGCCTCCACCCACTGCAACTGCCTTGCCTCCCTCCCTTTGCGCATCAGTCTTCCCTGACACTTGTCTTTTTCCAATTTCTGCAACACACTATATTCTTTCTACTTCAGGCTATGGGCATACGCTTTTCTCTCTGCCTGAAACAATCCCTACCTCCCCCTTGGCCTAGCTAACCCATCTCATCCTTTTGGATCTCTTCTTAAATGTCATTTTCTTGCAGGAAATTTCCCTGTTGCCCCTATCAAAATCAGGTATTTTAACTTTCTAACCACCTCCTTTTATTCTATCCCTATGTTTATCAATATAAATATCTATTTATTTTTATGATTATTGAGTATATTTATCTCACCTAAGAGACTAAAATTTTTATAGGGTAGAAACTATGTCAAATTTGTTCCCTATACTATTTTGTCCCTTGTTATAGTTTACTATACCAGCATAGTTTACTATACATAGTAGGGAATTGGTTATCAACCTGGCTGCACAGGAGATTTTATAGGGTGTTATTATGGGCTGCATATTTGTGTTCCTCCTTCCCAAATTCATATGTTGACGTCTAACCTGCAGTGTGATGGTATTTGAGGGTGGGACCCTTAGGAGGTAATTAGGTTTAGATGAGGTCATGAGGGTGGGAGCCTACTGAGGGGATTAGTGCCTTTATAAGAAGAGAAAGACAGAGATATCTCTCTCACCACATACATGCACAAAGAAAAGGCCATGTATACAAGGAAGTTGGCCCTCACCAGCAACCAAATCTGCCAGCACCTTGATCTTGGACTTCCCAGTCTCCAGAACTGTGAGAAATAAATGTTGTTTAAGCCATCCAGTCTATGGTATTTTGCTATAGTAGCCCAAGCTAACTAAGATAGGTGTTTAATAAATACATTTATTCGGGGGCTTCAAAAACCTACTGAATCAGGATCTTTTAGGAGGGGAGTCCAGAAATCTGTATTTTTAACTAACTCCACAAGTGATTCCTATTTAGATAGCCCAGCTCTGATGTTTGGAATCTGCTGCTCTAGAGGAAAGTGCCCAAGGTAAGAAATCAGAAGACACAGGTTTGAATTCTGCTCTATAAATTTTTAGGTGTGACACTTAGGGAAGTTATTTAATATCTCTGATCTTCAGTTTCTTTTACTGTAAATTTGGAATAATAACATCTTCTTCAAAGCATAGTTGTGAGGCTCCAATGCATGCTATATTTTATTATTTTTTAAAATTTCTTATACATTTATTTATTGATTTATTTTTTTTTGGCTGCGTTGGGTCTTCGTTGCTGCACGCAGGCTTTCTCTAGTTGCAGCGAGTGGGGACTACTCTCCGTTGCGGTGCGCGGGCTTCTCATTGTGGTGGCTTCTCTTGTTGTGGAGCACGGGTTCTAGGCGTGTGGGCTCAGTAGTTGTGGCTCACGGGCTCTAGAGCACAGGCTCAGTAGTTGTGGTGCACGGGCTTAGTTGCTCCTCAGCATGTGAGATCTTCCCGGACCAGGGCTGGAACCGGTGTCCCCTGCATTGGCAGGTGGATTCTTAACCACTGCACCACCAGGGAAGTCCCACGCTATATTTTAAAACACTTTGTAAACTGCATTGTAAAGAAATAGACTTTCCACTTGCTAAGGATGTCTTCTACATAGTGCTTACGTCATCATCTCTGACAATCTACCTGGTGCAGCCCACGCTTCTTCAGTGAGATAGCATCCCTTTCTTCACACTTCTGAAGAAGGACTAATAATAGTAATTCACAGAGCCTTTGCTTCTCCAAAGTTCTGGGCCATCATTGTCCAGGTACACATTGTAACAAACCCACAGCCTCAATAGCCCTTTTGCTCCTGGGGAAGAAACTGAGATCAGGCAGCAGCAAAGCCAGGAGGAGAAAGCTTGGCCTCACCTCTATGGGGATGGCAATGTCGAGTCTATGGAAAGTAATAAGGAAAAGCCACCACCAGGAATTGGGAGATCTCTGAGCAGTGTCTTAACTGACATTCACATGCTGAATCCTTTGAAACCTTGTTCTTTGGAGTGATGGCAAAATCAAGAAAACTGGATTCCCTAGCAGAGGTGTAATTTTTTTAAAAATGAACTCTCAAATTTAAGCAATTTGCTGTGTGAATCTAGGAAAATCCTCTCATCAACTTGGTTCTCAGGTATCTTATATTTGGAACAGGTGGTTGGACCAGATAAACATATAAATGAATGGATGAATGAGCCCAACTGCCTGCAAGACAGCTTTTTGTTTAAGAATATGGCACCAACACCCAGTCATCCAAGCCAGAAAACTTGATTCTGATGATTCTTCCTAGGTTGTCTTAATTTCCTTCACCTTCCCTCCCTTCTCCAACCCTTCTAAACCGACCTGATTTAGCCCCTCATTATTTCTCACCTGGACTATTTCTCCAGTTCCTAACAGCTCTGCCTCTTTTCATTCATTACCTTATTTGCCCACATATTCATTCATCTGAAAAACATTGAAGTATCTTCTCTGGGCCATGCATTGTTCCAGTGACTGGGGATCTGATGGTGAACGAGACAAAGTTCCAGCCTTCACAAAGCTTACATTGTCATTGGGAGAAATGACTGGAAAACTAATAAACAAATACACATGAAATACAATTTGAGGTTGTGGAAAGTGTTATTAAGGGAATGTGAAAGGTGGCCGAAGGAATAGAGAGTGGCATGGGGGGAGAGCTTTATTTTTTTTTAGGGGAGTTGGGCAAGAATCCTCTGAGGAGGAAGTCAGGGAGTGGGCCATGTGAGATCAGGCAGAATACCATTCTAAGCAGGAGGGGCAATATGTGCAAAGGTCCTGAGGTGTACACAAGCTTGGTGTGTTCTAGGAGTAGCAAAAAGGAGACCTATGTGACTGGAATGGGATGAGTAAGGTGAAGAATCATAGGAGATGTGTTTAAGGGGTAGGCGTGGACCAGAATCACGTGAGAAAAAGAGAGATACTAAGAATGACCTGTGACTTTGGGCTTGAGCAACTGAGAAAATGGTGGTGCCATCTACGAGGTGGCGAAGACTTGGGAAGAATGCAGACAGGTACAAATTTTCAGTAGTCCCGTTTCCACTGGTTTTGATAGGTTTGTTAGATAACTAAGTGCACATATCAAGTAAGATGGATAAATAAGTCTGAAGCTCAAGGAAAAGGTGTGAGCAGGAGATGTGAAATCTGGACTTATCAGATGTTATTTAGAGAGGGTATAGATGAGATAGAAGAGATGTGAGGTTTAGCCATGGGGAAACTGCATACAGAGAAGGAGACTGAGAAGGAGCAGCCAGGGGCCGGTGGGGGGGTGGTGATGACACCAGGAGAGGGGGGTGTGGGAGCCAAGAAAAGAAAGCATTTTAAGAAATAAAAAGGGTCACTGTGTCAAGTGCCTCTTCTTTTCATGGAGAATTTAAATCAACTACATTTCTTTGAATACTGAGGTATTTGTTCACCTTTCTTACATCTTATTTTGTATTTCTATTTACCATGTTTTTTTCTTTGCTTCTTTATTTCTCTGCTGATAGAAATTCAGTTTGTAACTGGTTTACAAACTGAATTTCAAGGGAGTCTTGAATTGTTGGGTATACATATGAATGATTTTATTTTTCCCATGTGTTGCTTCCAAACTCTGCTATGATGATCCCTTTCTCTCACTGGGTAATGGTTCCCTTAATGGCATCTTGGCTAGATTACTTAATTTTCAACAACTTTTGACTAATAGCAGTCTAATTCTGTTTTTTAAAATTCAGTTCTGTTTATTTAAAAACCAAGGTTTTTTCAAAGGCATACCTTTCATCTATAAAATTTTTAGTGGAAATTTTCAAACATGTTACAAAACACAGGGAAATTCTATTCATTTAAAACCTCAATCTTATATCAGTTTCAAAGCTCTTATCCTCTGGAGGCTAGATGGGGACAAGTGGGGGACCTATGGTGTCCTGCTGTCAAGGAGCTCATTCCTGAGCTGTGTCCTCAGGGCATTTGCGCTCCCTTTGGAGATCTGATCATGTCTCTGCCCCTCCCCACGTTGGTGGCGTCATGCATCCCTCTGGATGCCTGTGACTCTCCATTCTCCACTCTTCCCTGGCACTGGAGACACCACCCCTCCCCCGTCCCTGCCAATATTATCTCTGAGCCCATCTTCCATATGTCTCAGGAACTCGGATCAAAGTGGGGACAGCATCCCCCCCCCGTTACCCTCTAGTTCTCTCTTCCTGCTCCCTTTACCCTCTACCCCTCTGAGTTCTAATTTCATTATATCTTGTTTATTTATTGACTTATTCCTTTATTTATTCAACAGTGTTTATCAAGTACCTACTATGGGTCAGGCACTTGCTCAAAGTGGTGAACAGGTAGATATGCTTCTGCCTTGACGGAGCTCACAGTCCCGCAGGGAAAACAGACAGCATGGCACTGGCACAAAACCAGAAACATAGATCAATGGAACAGGATAGAAAGCCCAGAGATAAACCCACGCACGTATGGTCACCTTACTTTTGATAAAGGAGGCAAGGATATACAATGGAGAAAAGACAGCCTCTTCAGTAAGAAAACTGGACAGACAGCTACATGTAAAAGAATGAAATTAGAACACTCCCTAACACCTTACACGAAAGTATGTAATGATACTGAAGTGTGATGCTATATTACACATAGATGTTCATCTTTTAAATTCAGTTTAGACATTACCTCCTCTGGGCAGTCTCTCCAGATTCTCCTGGCTGGGCTAGGCACTCTCCTATGTGCTCAGTTGGCATCCTATAAATATCTCTCCCGTAGCACTTCACACACTGCCCGTCACTGTGGACGGGCCCGTCTTCCCCACAGTAAATGGTGGGTGTCTTAGGGACAGGCATTGCCTCATTTATTTCTTAATCTCTAGTTCAGTTTCAGTACATAATAGATTCCAAAAAATGCTAAGTTAAAGGCTGACTGAATAAACATTTCCATCAGATCCTTCCAAGGAGAGTCTCAATAAATAACCCTCTGAACAACTTGAGAAATAAGTCAAGAGTAAAAACACAAGCCAAATATCCCCTTTAGTAGTGCTAGATCCTCTGTTGGAGGATGTACCTTAGTTTGAGAGCCAAATGGGTGTCAGGGAACCATAGTATTAGGCAGATGCCTACCCAGGTGAGGGGCCATCAGGAGCCAGTAGGCAAGATTAACATTCCTTCTTAATCTTGTAAAGAGTCAGAATGACCTACTACTTGGTAACTCCTTAGGAGATAACTTTCCTTCTTAACCTGGTAAGGGGTCATGATGAGCTACTACACACTTCCTACATGCTGATCTGGATTGTGTAAGCTGGCAATATGTCATTTGACATATAACCCTTTGTCTCAAAAAGTTATATAACTGTGCTTTGACCTCTAATGGGTGGAACAGTCCTCAGAGCTTTCTGAAAGACTGTCCTGGGTTATAATACTCAGGTTGGAAAATAAAATTTTCCATTTCTTTCTTAGATCAACTGTTGATGAATTTTTTTCATTGACAGTATCAATCATTTTGCTAAACCCTTTTGCTTATGTTAGATTGTTCAATCCATACAAAGGCAGAGAGAGGTAGGTATTATTCCCATTTTGCAAAACACGAATCAAGGTTCATATTGGCTAAGTCACTTACGTGAAATTGCAAATCAAGGAAGTGGTAGAGAGAGCCTGGATTCAACTGTATTATTAATAATTACGGTTGAGACTTGTTTAGGTGCTTATTATGTGCTAGGCTCTGGGATAAGTACATCAACACATCTAATCCTCAGAGCAGCCCTGTGTGGTAGGTTTTTTTTTTTTTTAATTCAGTTTTGTAGAGGAGGTAATTTAGGCCAAGGTCACCAGCTCAGGGCTGAGATTCAAACCAGGATCTGTCTTCCAAAGCCTCCGTTTGCTTCCGGACTCTCAGACCATTCCTGCCTCAGGTAAAACATGTAAGCAAATCCACAAATTACCTCAAACCACAGGACAGACTGCATCCCCTAAGGCAAAAACTCATTTCTAGGACGGAAGTAAAATCTCCAGGGTCTGGGTTTGGATCTTGCCACTGGCCGGCTGCGGATTTCTGGGCCAAGGCCTCAGTTTACTCACCTACCAAGGGAAATAATAACACCCCCATCACAGAGATGGACAGACACAGGAGAAGGGGGTGAGCTTCCCAGCTGGCACACAAGGCACCAGGTTAAGGATTTGGGTGACGTGATGGCCTGTGCCTTAGGCAGGAAACAGGCTGACGGGTTTATCTCGACTCCTTGGGAGCTTGGTTCCTCTCTCTGTGTTTGTACAGCCCAGCCAGGTGCCTTGCCCATGTCTGAGACTGGAAGGGATGCCTAACGGGGAAGGAGGGTTCTCTTAGCAGGGGTGACACTGGGGTCCTGTGATAGAGAGCAAAGGACAGACCCTAGACTGGGAGAGGGGCGGGCAATGGGGTGGCTGACGGGGGCATTGAATTTGTTCCTGGAACACCGGAGATGTGGCCCTTAATCCTCCCAACAAACCTGAAAGGCAAACGTTAGCTCTGGTCTTCAGAGAAGTGAAGGGAGGGTACTGAAACAAAACCAAACAAAGCAGGTGGCAGGAGGAGCTGAGTAGGATCTGGGGCTGGTGGAGGAGGATTAAGGAGAAAGGGTGAGGGAATCACTTACCCACTCTGCCGGCACCCTCTCTATACCAAGGGTGTCCTGTCTTCTGTCCCACAAGGAGGAAGGAGGTGAATTCTGGTTGTTGGAGGTCTGGGTGCAAAGCTGGTATAAATGAGCAACTATTTGCTCATTTATGAAGAGCCCTTGGCCCTGCCTGAGGCCCACAGCTGTGGGCGGTGGATGAGGGGGTGGGACTCAGGCTGACCTGACCCCTGCCCTCGTGGGGTCTTTTTTCCATATGCTTGTTACTTAAAGTGTTACCAGCATTAGCAGCTTCAACCTCACCTGGAAGTTTGTTAAAAAGGAGGCATCTCAGGCCCTGCCCCTGGCCTCCTGGCCTGAGTCTGCCTTTTAGCGAGATTCCCAGGTGATTTGAATGCCTTTACATTTGAGAAGTCCTGTCCTACGCTGCCTCTAGGTTATCCCAACATTCCTTCACAGCTGCTGTCCACGCAGCAAAAACGACCCCTCCCGTTGCTCTACTGCTGTCCGCAGACCCCATCTCATTCTGAGCTTTACAGCAACTCTTTAAAGTGGGTTTTATTATCAAAGTCAACAAGAGACTTGCCCAAGTTTTCAGGGCTAGTTTAGATCAAGATAAGAAGCCCTCCCAAGCCTCCTGTCTCTTCACCTCTTCCCCCCAAAAGAAAACTGCACCGCCAGTTTGGAGGTACTGAGACATGAGTATAGTACATAGTTTTTAAAAAGATGGCATGAGGGGGGACTTCCCTGGCGGTCCAGTGGTTAAGACTTCGTGCTTTCACTGCTCGGGGCGTGGGTTCCATCCCTGGTCCCCGAACTAAGATCCCGCATGCCACGTGGTACAGCCAAAAAAAAAAAGAAGGCATGAGGTTATGGCTAGTATCAATCTTCTGGAATCCCTGCTAGCCTGCACAAACCCCAGTGCTCCCAGGAGAGCGGCCAGTCCGGAGGCAGGCTTTCCTCTGCGTGCAGGGATCTGTCATCACTCCAGCTGAGGAGCCCGGAAGAAACTAGCAGCCTTGGCCTCCAGCCTCAGCTGTCACTCACTGGCAGACTCGGGTGAAGTGAGCTTACGTGTGAAGCACTCAGCTCTGTGCCAGACACAGAGACACTCAGCGGCAGTGCCTGTTGTTCCCTGGGCCTCCGTTTCCTCATCTGGAAAATGGTGTTCTCCTGGAATCAGTTGTTTTCAAACTGTGGTCCAAAGAGCTTTGGGGATGTCAGTTTGCATCTGCAACTGGGTTTGGGTTGAGATAGAAAAGAGAAAGCACACAGATTCCTGTGCTGCCCCTGATTTTAACCAGAGCACCACGACTTTTAATCCATTTTACCTACAAGTTTCCTTGTGAGACTTCCTCTAAATATATATATATACACTCTTTGGTCTAAAATAATTTTGGAAACCATTGTGCTGAATATAATGAGGTCCCTTCCAACTAGTACAGATTCTGATTCCAGGCCCGATTGGGATTTATTAAGTGAGCCACTAAAATACTTATTGAGTGCCATGACGTCCTTCACTGAGTGACATGCCCTGATTGCTGCTCTACCGTGTTCACTTTGGCTGCTGTAGGGAAAACAGACCATAGGGGTATGTGTATGACAGAAACCCCAATATCCACTCAACCTTCCTTCTGCAGCAACAGAGCCCTGATTTTAGCTGGACACCTGGCTGCGCAGAACAAAGCCTATGTTTCCCAGACTCCCAGGTAGCTAGGTGCAGCTGTTTGACTAAATTCTGACCAATGCGTTTAAATGGAAGTGGGCACAATGTGTGGGTCACCCAGTTAAAGAAAAGGGGTGTGTCCTCCCCTTCTCTATTTCTTCCTCCCAACTGGAGGAACTGAATGTGAACAGGGCGGTGAGCCATGTCGGGTCAAAGAAAATGCCTCATGGAGGGTGGGTCACAAAAACAAGGAGCCTGGCACCATGGGGCTGCCACACAAGCCCTGGACCGCTTCCACCCAGGTGGCTACGTGAGTAAGAAACAAAGCCCTGGCTTGTTTAAGCCACTGTTTATTTGGGTCTCTGTTACAGTAACAATATATATACATATACCAGCTATGTACTATATGTGCTTATGTATATACTAACCATATGCCATATGATACATGTATAAACTTACATGTATAAACTATGGGGGAGGAAAAAAGTAATTTTCTCTCTACCCTTTTAGGTTCTTGGCTGAAACACCACCTGTAATAAAAGGCAGATCAACAGAAGAAAGAGAAAAAAGAAAGTTTAATAATGCATATACTTCCTGTATACATGGGAGAGACCCAGGAAAACTGAGTAAAAACTCACTGAAATGGCCCAAGCCATCATCTTAAATACCATCTTCAGCTACAGACAAAAGATGTTAAGGGGAAGGGGAAGACCGGTTATGGGAGGTTACCAGGAAAGGCACAATAAACAAGGATATGGCTGTTATGCAGACTTCAGTTCTTACCTTCTCCATTGATAACTTCTCCATTGATAACTTCTCCATTGATAACTTCTCCATTGATAAAGAGTTTCTAGTAATTTAGAGTCATCCTTCTCTTCCAGGTACAGAGAGGCAGACGCCCTTACAAATGGAGACCTCCCCTGTAAATGTAGACGACTTTTACAAAATGGCTAACTTTTACTTGGTTTTCAGAGCTTCTCCTCTGTCTGCAATTTCTTAAGAATAACCAGCCTAAAATAATCCTTATGCCAAAGAGGCATATTTTGGGGTGACAAACCGCTCCCCTTCGATACTACCTGATAAAGTGGGCAAAAATGGGAACAGAGAGACCAATTAGAAGATTTTGAAATAGTCCAGGCAAAGGTAATGGTAGTTTGGAGAAAGGTAGTAGATTTGGAGGTGTTAACCTGAAACAATAAAACAGCCAGTTATTTTACCAGCAAAACTGGTTTATTTGGGAGCAGAAAAGAACTGCAGTTGAGGACATGCAACTGTCAAATGACATGCAAGTCCAGTAAAGCAAAGGAGAGGAAATTCTTTTATTTTATAGAGGAGAAGGGGGAAGATGGGAGGGGCTGTTATAAACAAGAAGTCTTTTGGAGGAAACTGGGAGTTTGAAGTATAGTGGCTTTTCATTGGCTGAGTAGTGACAGTCTCATTGGCTGAGCTATGCCAGGCAAGGAGAAAATCTTTCTTCTTCCTGCTGGCAGGAGTAAAGCAGTGTCACTTCCTGTCGGAGATGCAAGATATGTCTCTTCCTGTTGGGTTCTGTATTGATATCAAGTGGTACGGGTGTGAGAGCTCCTCCTTCTGGCCTCCTGACTCCATTTTAGTGAGGTTTCCCTTTATTAATTTTCACAGAGGTGAAGAAGAGAAGCTCAGGTGGTTCTGGAGATATTACAGAGATAAAGGAGATGCAATTTGCTGGTCTAGTAAATGTGAGGTATGAGAGAAGCAGTAGAATCATGGATGATCCCAAGATTTGGAAGAATGTACTGCCAGATGGAGAAGGCTAAGAGAGGAGTATGAATGAGGCTGGAAATCAGGAGTTCAGTTTGGACATGTTAATTCTGACATGTCAAGTAGACATCCTAGTGTTGACTGAGCATTTGGATTCAGGTATCAAGATTTCAGAAGAGAGGGAATTAAGTATAAAAACAGAACTTTTGGGCAAAAATGTAGAGAATAGAATTCCACAGTAAAAATCTGATCAAGCTGCTGCCTTGTCATTTTCTGTAATTGCAATATGGCTTTTAATTAACTGGCTCTACAGACCACTGGGCACTGGGAAACCCAGAGGACAAATTACTGCTCTGTGCACCTTGGAAAGTGTAGCCTTACATCTGAACAGCTCAGCGTTCCCAAGGCACATAATTATCCTCTGAGAAAGCTTTCCAGGGTGAATGGAATTTGGGAAAGTTGGGAAGTTGGGGAACTGGATTTTCAATACAAAAGACACAATGGAAACAGTGGTCAGAAGATCTGGCTTGGAGTCCTTAACTCTGTATATAAAGACCTGATGATATGGGACAAGTCATCTACTATCCAACCATCCATCCATCCATCATCTGAATAGACTATCTCCAGTGTCATTTCTTTTCTCTTGAATCGCCTACATTCCTACACCATATGGTTGGGCGGTGCTGCTTATTGCCCAAGTAAGATGAGAGAGGAAACCACCTGGAACATAAAAGGCTATAGAGTACAAAAAAAAAAAAAAAAAAAGAAACTAGAAATAAAGGGATATCTGTCCAGAAATAAATGGGTAATGGAAACCTCTTCTGGCATCAGAGTTTGGGGCAATAGACACAGAGGGAGAAGAAGAAAGCCCAACCCTAGGGCTGAACTCTCTGAAGTAAAAGCTGTTTCGTGAGAGAAGCTTAGGAACAACAGTGGGGAATAGTTTGTGCCTTGCTTCTCAGGGTCTAACTCTGGGAAATTCCAAGTCTCAGGTTCAGCATGGCACCATGTCCAACACAGCTATGGATATATAAGCAGTAACAGACAAGGAGGTGTCTAAGGGCAATGTCACAGAGGCTGCATACTAGCTTGGGGGAGATAGAGAAACAGGGCGTTCCTGGATCCCAGGGCTGGGGTCAGGAGCTAGACGCCACAGAGAACAGGACTCTAACAACTACAGAGTAAAGCAGGGACAAAGCCTTCAGCATCAGGGGCCATAAATGGTTGGATGACACCCAGAAGATCACAGGTGTTCTGAACGCCTGAATAGTCATCCACTCAGAGTGCCCAAACCCACCAGCCCTCTGGATTACACAGAGAATTACAGGAGCTCTTGGACCAGGGTCCCTCCCCATGTGTACTCTCTTCCCTGCCACCTCCATGACCATGGAGATGTATTAAACTCATGCCTGCACCCAGACACCATCTTGGGAAAGAAGGAAAAAGTGGGCTGGGCTTTTTGAATGAGGAGAGAAGCAGTATTGTTAAAAGGCTTGAGTTTAAATTACAGACTCCAACATGACTGGATTTGGCAGAAAGAGTAAATCCAAAACAAACTGATTTGCCTTTAATTGGCAAGTTTAAGGATTATTTTCCACTATCATTAGCAGTGTGGGTGCAAGAGCAAAATACGATCAGTTATTGTCAAAGAAAAGGATGTTATTTTGCACATCAGGGTTGTGTACAGATTTTTAATTTTCTGCTATCATTCTTTCATTCATTCATTCTTTTATTCATCCCACAAACATTTGCTTAGCACTTACTTTCTGTCAGGCACTGAGAGATAGGTGAATAAGATTTTTCTGATCTTAAGAAGCTTAGAGGTTGGGGTGGGAACCACTGCCCAAGGTCTCAGTTCAGGGTAAGAAGTGCTGTAATAGAGGCCAGCCCAGAAGAAAAGCAAAGGGTGCTCAGCCCAGCCTGGGTGGACAATTAGGGAAGACTTGCTGGAGGAGTTGGTGCCTGACCTGAGTCTTTAGGATGAGTGGGAAATCACCATGTGGAAAAAGACGGATAGGAATGGTGACATTCATTTCTGTGTTCATTCATTCATTCATTTAATTAATACTTATTGGGTGCCTACTGAATTAAAAAACAGATCTAAGCAATGGGTCTACAGCAGGGGAAAAAACTAATGAGATCCCTACTTTGGTGGAACTTATATTCTAGTGAAAGGAGAAAGAGAGAAAAAAAACCCCAACAGAATAAATATGTAATATAATATCAGATAGTGATAAATGCAATGAAAAACAAATGAAGTTGAATAAGGAGATAGAGGGAGGCTCTAGTGGGAAGTGAGAAAGGGGTCAGAGTAGGAATAGGCTGAGGGGAGGACCCTGGTGAGTTGAGATCTGAATGGAGCTCCAAATGAAATCAGAGCCTTAAACATGTGACATCTAGAGGAATAACATTTGAGGCAGAGGGAACAAGTGCAGAAGCCCTGAGTCTGGAGTTTCCTTGACAAATTAAGGAACAGCCGGTAGTTCAAAGTGGCTGGAGCAGAGAGGGAGGGGAAGAGCAGTAGGAAATTAGGCTGGGAAGGTATCCAGGGCCAGTTCACACAGAGCCTTGCAGGCCACGATTAGGCGTCTGGATTTGTTCTGAATGTGAAGAAAAGCCACTGGGGTTTCAAGGCATGAGATAGTAGGGAGCATTCGGGGACTTACACATAGCTGGTATGATTAGACTATAAAGTACAAAGTAGAGATGGTAAAGGATTGAACCAGATAGGTAGGCTGGAGGCCGAACACAAAAGGCCTAGCCAAAATAGAGCTTTATTCAGCCAAGAGAGTTGGGATCTATCTTGAGTGCATTGGAAGCATTGAATTGACATGATCAGATGTGGGTTTTGGAAAACAATTTGTGGGCATTTTGGAGGATAGACTGGAAAAACAGGAGAGTAGTATAGGAGCAAGGGAGCAAAATGAGGGCCCGGAAAACCAATCAAGGTGGCTGGTGTAGTCATGCAGGTGAGAGTTGATGACAGAGCAGGTGCGGCAAAACTGGGGATGAAGAGAAGGAGTGGGGTCCAAAGATAGAGAAGTGGAACCAAAGCTTGACTGGATTTGGGAGGTGACGAAAGAGGAGGAGTCCGGCTCTCTCTTCTCCCTCCAAGTGATCTTGTCTGTTCCCATGAACATCACCACCAACCTTATGATAACTCCCAAACTTGTATCTCCAGCCCAAATCTCAGTCAATTGAGGTCCAGAAGATACCAGAACTTCTACTTATATTTATTATAGCATATCCTTTGTAATTTATTTTTCTTTCTTATTTCATAAGGTACATTCCATATTAGTTTGGAAATATTGATAATAGTCAACAATTAATGAGCACCTACTATGAACTGGACCCTGTTCTAAGCACTATTCATTAATTAGCTCATGTAATTGTCCCAACAACCTGGTGGGGTTGCTATTATTATTATAATACTTATTTTGCAGATGAAAAGACTGAAGCACAGAAGTTATAAATACCACAAGATCACATAGTTCATAGCTGCTGGTGGCAGACAGAGATGGGCTACATTTTTCCTCCTTCAAGAAAGGATTCCTTGCCCAGCTGTGAGGAGGTGATAAGCCGACAGCCTCTGTTTGTTCATTCTTTATGGAGCTCTTAGCTCTTCTCAGTGTGGCCCCAGCCAGTGACTGAGCAAGATGGTGGCACGAGGGCCTCAGCATTTCCACCCAAAGTGGGATTCTGCTACTGGACTCTCTCCTCCAGCGCTCTGCTTTGGGCTAACAGAGCCGGTGCCAATCTGCTTCCAGTCTAGCAGCTTCCTCTACCCAGTCCTGCTCACTCCCTTTCCTTTCACCAGGTTACTCCTCCAGAAACCTCTTGGTCCCAACTGCATCTCAGCATCTGCTTCCCAGGAGACCCTCCAGACACGGAGACAGAGCCAGGACCCGATGGCTAGGCATTGTAGACAGATGAGCCTGTGCACCCCAATACCCTGTTCGCCCTTCTGTCTTTGCATCTGCTGCACTGTGTTGACATTTTTGGCTTCTCAGTCTGGTGTGTGTGTGTGTGTGTGTGTGTGTGTGTGTGTGTGTGTGTGAGTATGAATTAGGTAACACATAAAATTTACCATTTTATCCATTTTGAATTGTGCAATTCGGTGGCGTTAATTATATTCACATTATTGTTCAACCAACCCCATGTTCTTTCTTCCAAAACTTCTTTTTATCACCCCAAACAGAAACTCAGTACCCATTAAACAATAATCTGAGTCTGCTTTTTAGACACCAAAAATAAACTGAGCTCTCAGGACAGTAATGCTATCTTACTCACCTCTATCTGTAGCTCCCAGTCAGCCAGAGCATCTACTAGACATCCAAGATATTGCTTATCAAACTGAGGAATTAAAAGAAAATTCCTACTGAAATTATCTGGGATGGCTTCCTGGAAGAAGTGACATTTCATTGGCATCCTAATTCGGTGGAAATGTGGGAAGCGCATCCCAGGCAAAGGGAAGAGAAGGAGGGGGCAAACTTGGCTGATTGTCAACCCAAAGTCAGTGCTCCCCTACCACAACTGCAATTTTGTTTAGGGTAGCAAAGTGCACAACTAAGACATATATATACATTTCCTAGCCTCTCATATCAAGATGGCCATTTGACAGTTGTGGCCAGTGAGATGTAAACAAAAGATTCACATTCCTGAAATGAGTGCTGCCACTTCCTCTTGTTTTCCTCCCTTCCACTTCTTGTCTGGAATGTAGATGTAGTGGCTGGAGCAATATTAGCCATCTTACAACCATTAGAGGGGTGGCAAGAATATTGTGAAGTCCTTGGTCCTGACACTGAGGCACTGAATTAGCAGCTCTAGACTTGTGTGTTTGTGTGTGTGTGTGTGTGTTTATAAAACTCCTAACTGAAAAACTTGGTTGAGATTTTTTTCTGTGCAGTCAATATAAGTCTTAACTGACACAATGGTTAAAGGCATAGAGGCTTGTATCTGAGGCTGAGGTATCAGAGACGGTGTGATGAGGAAGAATGTCCAAACAAAGGAAACAGACAGAAAGTACTCACTGAACACCTGCAATGGCCTGGAAATGCCAACCTGGAAGTTTTAGGTGTTCTCTGGCTGTTACAGAAGGGGGAGTGAAGGACATCTAGTCACATGGTAATGAAACTTACAAAAAACCGAAGAGAACATCTTAAAAGTAGTTCCTTGGTTGATGAGGAAAAGTTCTTCTTTATTGAAGAATCTCAGCGAATCAATGCAGAAGGAAGGATTGTATTAGAAAGTCACCATTTTACAACTCCCTAATGAAATAATGGACCTAGTCAACAGTCATCCATGGCTGCAAAATATCATAAAGTGAAAAATTGTTGGGGAACCTCATAAAGGATCAACAAGACAAACACCTAAACCCACGGATCAATCGCAACAGCAGTAGAAGTTGAACAGCCAGGCAATATGTGGCTCCTAATGTGATGCTATAGGAAGTGTAAGGCAGCCACCTACGAAATAGTGTTGCCTCATCCCCTCCCCCCACAAAACCCCCAAAACAAAACACTTGAATCTGAATCTCATCAAGCCTCTAGGTCTAACTACAGGTTGACAGGAAATATGGAGGATGACCTCACAAAGAGATGATCAGCAAACCCGGAATGTAGAGAAATCCTAGAAGACAAATGACCCAGTGTATTCGTTAGGGTCCCAGCAGGAAACAGATGGCATACCAAATTAGGTAATTTGAGGAGAGCTTAATAAAAGGACTATTTACAAAGATTTGGGGAGGATGTAGGAAAACCAGGAGGGAACACGGCTAGCGCAGAACCCCAGAGCTAATTACAGCTCCAGAGACATCACCACTGTAGGGATGAAGAGACAAGGGGAGAGAGCAGTTAGTGTACTAGGGGTACATGGGGAGAGAGAGCAGGAAGGGAGAGAGGGAGGGAGAGAGGAGAGAGAACAAACTACATGAAGAGGCCTCATGACAATGGCTATGACTTTCTGTTGAAGGACACAACAAGATAGCCAAGAAATATTGTACACTGATGGTCAGAATAGTGGTCACACTCTATTTGGAATAGAATAGAAGAAGGAATAAAAAAGATTTAATTTGCACAAAAATAAATTAAAGAATCTCTTATTTTAACTACCAATATTTCAGCTTGGAACTGAGTATTGATGTATGAGGTCTATTTTAAATCCAGGACCAAGACAATAGATTCCACTTCAGGTCTGTGCATCCACCCCTCAAGCTGTCTCCACTTCGTAGGCAGTGTCACTGAACACTACAAATGGTCTTGGGGTTAAACTGCTTACAACACTTCAGTTGCCCTTCAGTAAAGGTTTTCAACACGAATCATAAGGCATTCCATGATCTAGCAGTTTCTTGCCCTCCAGTCCTTTTTCCCTTGAATGGCTCCACCCCAGCCACATTGGACATCCTTGGAATTCTACCCGTTTTCTTCCTAGTAGACATTCCCACATGTGGTTCTTAGGGTCTGTAAATTGTTTAGGGCTCAGTTGCAGGAATCAAAAGCCGCTCTGGTTAGATTAAGCAGAAGAGGATTTATTATAAGGCATTAAATGGCTTCAGAAGCAATGCAAACCTGGAAAATAAAACTCAAAGAATGATCTCAAGAGCCACGGGCAGCTCTGGCCACCAAGAGGAATTTCTGCTTCAACTGCCGTCAGGCAGGTGGCAGCCAAAGTGGGAAGCTGCCCTGTAGTGCTGTCTGCCAGGATCAGGAAGCCACCTGAATCAGCAAAGAGTCACAATCTAGAAGCAAGAATGACCAGGAAGCCACCACAATCAAGAGGTGCCTCAGGAAAGCCAGACCTCCTGTTTACCTGCCAGCAGAAGCTCCAGATGCAAGGAAGCAAGGCAACCTTCCATCGTCCAAATCTTGCATGAGTGCATCTGACTGATGGGACGAATTCACATCCAGAACTTGTACTTCAAAGTATCCTGGGAAATGCGTTTTTTGCTTTCCAGTCTATACACACTAGAAGGAGGTTGGAGTAGATGTTGACTGTCGATGGACCACATCTGCCATAGCCCGAAACACTCTGTTCTTCTCCCTCTAGCCCAGTATTACTCATCTTTCAGATTGTGAGTTGGACTTCACTTGCTTAAGAAGGCATTCCCAGACCCCCAGTCTATTTAGATGCCCCATCTCATCCCAACCCCTTGCTGAAAATATCCATATTGCTTTGTGATTTTCCATTACAAATTATACATTCACCATACTTCTACTCCAATAACTTGTCCATCTTCCCTGCTAAGCTCCATGATGGCTGACACCATATCTATCTGGTTTACCTTAGTATCCTCAGTAGCTTGCCCACTGCACGGCACATTTTAGTCTCTTTATATGAAATGAATGAATTTACTGAATGAATAAATAAATGAATGCACAAAGGAGAGGATGGAGATAATTACTGTGGAACAGCTTGTAATAAGGCAAGTACAGATATCAGTTGGAGGAGAGTTCCTCGGACGTGGAAGGGGGTGTCAGTCTCTTATAATTTGTTTTGCAGGAGTGGTTACACTGGTAAGTATAAAATATGGCAGGCCTGGGACTTCCACTGGTGGTCCAGTGGTTAAGACGTCACCTTCCAATGCACGGGGTGCGGGTTCAGTCCTTGGTCGGGGAGCTAAGATGCCACATGCCTCGCAGCCAAAAAACCAAAACATAAAACAGAAGCAATATTGTAACAAATTCAATAAAAGACTTTTTAAAAAATGGTCCACATCAAAAAAAAATCATAAAGAAAAGACAATTAAAAAAAAAAAGATGATTTAAAATATATATATATGGGGACTTCCCTGGTGGCGCAGTGTAGTTAAGAATCCACCTGCCAATGCAGGGGACACGGATTCAATCCCTGGTCCAGGAAGATCCCACATGCTGTGGAGCAACTAAGCCCATGCACCAAAACTACTGAGCCTGAGGTCTAGAGCCCTCGAGCCACAATTATTGAGCCCACGTGCCACAACTACTGAAGACTGGGAGCCTAAAGCCCATGATCCGCAACAAGAGAAGCCACCACAATGAGAAGCCTGCACACCACAACAAAGAGCAGTCCCTGCTTGCTGCAACTAGAGAAAGCCCGCATGCAGTAACAAAGGCCTAATGCAGCCAGAAAGAAAGAAAGAAAGAAAGAAAGAAAGAAAGAAAGAAAGAAAGAAAGAAAGAAAGACAGAAAGAAAGAAAGAAAGAAAGAAAGAAAGAAAGAAAGGAAGAAGGGAGGGAGGAGGAGGGGGGGGGGGGTTAAGGATGAAGGAAGTAGCGACTAAAGAAGAAAGAACGCCAGTATAATCATTCCACCCCGAAACGATCCATCCCTCCCATCCACACCCCCTCCCCCTCACCTAGTCCCTCCCTCCTCAAAATACGCAAAGACAACCAGAAAACCTTTTCCTTTAAAAAAAAAACCAGAACATGGCAGGCATGGATAGCATCTGGAAAAATCCGCCACACTCTAAATGATTTTCTTCAGCAGGCTTGAATGGAACCAGATTCTCCTAAGAGAACAGCACTTCCCATTCATTGGCATCTGTCTGCAATAAGGAACATGGTCCCTGGAGCACTTGACTTTGAGGAGGCTGGAGATAATGAGAGGCTCAAGAGCTTAAAAGATGCAGGAATAGTCTTTTTCAGAGGTTGTCCCTTGCCCAGTCCTCAGAACAAACTGCATCTCAGAGAAGGAACATTTCCCATGCAGCTCCTGGACAGGTCTCTTTGGGATACAGACTCGCTTCTCCAAGGATTTGACCAGACAACTTGTTCGCCTGTAAGGATTGGATCTGTGTGAAAGCCTAGCCATAATACTGAAAAGTTTTACTTCTCTGAAGAAAGAGCCTGCCTGGCAGCTATGTGTTTGGCATGGTAATACTAAGGTTCTGGCATAACATCAGTCTGTTGGAAGCTCCTTTCCCCTACACAGAGGGATCAGTGACGTTGGATGGACCAAAGTCTTGTCTCAGATGAATGCAGAGCCCACTTCAGAATTTCCAGTCCCTCAGTCTCTTGCTCCAAAGAACTGACTTTACCATTGAGATTGCTAGTGCACTGAGTTCAGTGAGAGACCAGGGAGAGGAAAGCCCAGGGGAGGATGAGCTAGTCAAGGGGGAGCCACGTGCTCTGGAGCTTGGTTTTGACACCTGTTGTCTAGGTCACACTTCCTCCAAGATACACTACCATAGTCAGAAGAATTACAGTTTGCTAGATTGAGGTCACACAGGAAAGAAGTATTAATAAGAAATCCATAATATATGTGTGTGTGTAAATATGTAATATAGCTACTTATAAAACATCAATGAACTGTAGCCATGGGCATGTAAGATGTTGAGAGTTCACTTGTGCCTCATTATTCCTTGATCTCATGATTGATCCCTTCACCCCCAGTACAGCCCACCTATGAATCCTCGTTCCTTAATAACAAATCTACAAAGCCAATGCTATTATTTTCTTGGTTTAGAATAATCATTGAGAGACAGCACTCTGAAGTCAGACTTTCTCAGTTTGAATTCCAATTCCACCACTTGTGGCTGTGTGACCTAGAAAAATTAAGCCAATTTTTCCCTGTCTCAGCTTCCACTCTGTAAAATGGAGATTAAATATCTCTAACTACATGGAATTGTTGTAGGAATTAAATAACATTTAAAACAATGCTTGGCATATTGTAATTCCTAAATGATACTCATTATCCTTCTTATAATTATTGCTATTAATATTCATTTGTAGGAGACTGGTTCAAGATGGCAGAGTATAAGGACGTGCACTCACTCCCTCTTGCGAGACCACCAGAATCACAACTAACTGCTGAACAATCATCGACAGGAAGACACTGGAACTCACCAAAAGGATACCCCACATCCAAAGACAAAGGAGAAGCTGCAATGAGATGGTAGGAGGGGCGCAATCACAATAAAATAAAAGCCTATAACAGCTGGGTGGGTGACTCACAAATTAGAGAACACTTATACCACAGAAGTCCACCCACTGGAGTGAAGGTTCTGAGCCCCACGTCAGGCTTCCCAAACCGGGGGTTCGGCAACAGGAGGAGGAATTCCAAGAGAATCAGACTTTGAAGGCTAGTGGGATTTGATGGCAGGACTTCGACAGGACTGGGGGAAACAGAGACTCCACTCTTCGAGGGCACACACAAAGTAGTGAGCGCATCCGGACCCAGGGGAAGGAGCAGTGACCCCATAGGATACTGACGCAAACCTACCTGCTAGTGTTGGAGGGTCTCCTGCAGAGGCGGAGGGTGGCTGTGGCTCACTGTGGGGACAAGGACACTGGCAACAGAAGTTCTGGGAAGTACTCCTTGGCGTGAGCCCTCCCAGAGTCCACCATTAGCCTCAACAAAGAGCCGGGTAGGCTCCAGTGCTGGGTCACCTCAGGCCAAGCAACCAACAGGGAGGGAACCCAGCCCCATCCATCAGCAGACAAGCGGATTAAAGTTTTCCTGAGCCCTGCCAACCAGAGCAACACCCAGCTCTACCCACCACCAGTCCCTCCTATCAGGAAGCTTGCACAAGCCTCTTAGATAGCCTCATCCACCAGAGGGCAGACAGCAGAAGCAAGAAGAACTATAATCCTGCAGCCTGTGGAACAAAAACCACATTCACAGAAAGATAGATGAGATGAAAAGGCAGAGGACTTTGTATCAGATGAAGGAACAAGATAAAACCCCAGAAAAACAACTAAATGAAGTGGAGATAGGCAACCTTCCAGAAAAAGAATTCGGAATAATAATAGTGAAGATGATCCAGAACCTCAGAAAAAGAATGAAGGCAAAGATCTAGAAGATGCAAGGAATGTTTAACAAAGACCTAGAAGAATTAAAAAATGAACAAACAGAGATGAACAATACAATAACTGAAATGAAAAATACACTAGAAGGAATCAATAGCAGAATAACTGAGGCAGAAGAACAGATAAGTGACCTGGAAGACAGAATGGTGGAAATCACTGCCATGGAACAGAATAAAGAAAAAGAATGAAAAGAAATGAAGACAGCCTAAGAGACTTCTGGGACAACATTAAACGCATCAACTTTCACATTATAGGGGTCCCAGAAGGAGAAGAGAGAGAGAAACAACCTGAGAAAATATTTAAAGAGATTAGACTCAAAAACTTCCCTAACATGGGAAAGAAAATAGCTACCCAAGTCCAGGAGCACAGAGAGTCCCAGGCAGGATAAACCCAAGGAGAAACACACCGAGACACATAGTAATCAAACTGACAAAAATGAAAGACAAAGAAAAATTATTGAAAGAAACAAGAGAAAAGCAGCAAATAATATAAAAGGGAACTCCCATAAGGTTAATAGCTGATTTCTCAGCAGAAACTCTACAAGCCAGAAGCGAGTGGCATGATATATTTAAACTGATGAAAGGGAAGAACCTACAACCAAGATTACCCTAGCCGGCAAGGATCTCATTCAGATTTGGCAGAGAAATGTAAAGCTTTACAGACAAGCAAAAGGTAAGACAATTCAGCACCACCAAACCACCTCTACAACAAATGCTAAAGGAACTTCTCTAAGTGGGAGACACAAGAAAAGGACCTACAAAAACAAAGCCAAAACAATTAAGAAAATGGTAATAGGAACATACATATCGATAATTACCTTAAACGTGAATGGATTAAATGCTCCAACCAAAGGACGCAGGCTCATTAAATGGATAAAAAAAGAAGACCCCTATATATGCTGTAACAAGAGACCCATTTCAGACCTAGGGACACATACAGACTGAAAGTGAGGGGAGGGAAAAAGATACTCCATGCAAATGGAAATCAAAAGAAAGCAGGAGTAGCAATACTCATATCAGATAAAATAGACATTAAAATAAAGAATGTTACAAGAGACAAGGAAGGACACTATATAATGATCAAGGGATCAATCCTAGAAGAAGATATAACAATTATAAATATATATGCACCCAACATAGGAGCACCTTAATACATAAGACAAATGCTAACAGCTATAAAAGAGGAAATCGACAGTAACACAAAAATAGTGGGGGACTTTAACACCTCACTGACACCAATGGACAGATCATCCAGACAAAAAATTAATAAGGAAATACAAGCTTTAAATGACACAATAGACAAGATAGATTTAATTGATATTTATAGGACATTCCACCCAAAAACAGCAGATTACACTTTCTTCTCAAGTGCACATGGAACATTCTGCAGGATAGATCACATCTTGGGTCACAAATCAAGCAAATCACAATAGGTAAATTTAAGAAAATTGAAATCATATCAAACATCTTTTCCAACCACAATGCTATGAGATTAGAAATCAATTACAGGGAAAAAACGTGAAAAACACAAACACATGGAGGTTAAACAATACATTACTAAATAACCAAGAGATCACTGAAGAAATCAAAGAGGAAATCAAAAAATACCTAGAGACAAGCTATAATGTAAACATGATGATCCAAAACCTATGGGATGCAGCAAAAGCAGTTCTAAGAGGGAAGTTTATAGCAATACAAGCCTACCTCAAGAAACAAGAAAAATCCCAAATAAACAATCTAACCTTACACCTAAAGGAACTAGAGAAAGAAGAACAAACAAAACCCAAAGTTAGTAGAAGGAAAGAAATCATAAAATCTGAGCAAGAATAAATGAAATAGAAACAAAGAAAACAATAGCAAAGATAAATAAAACTAAAATCTGGTTCTTTGAGAAGATAAACAAAATTGATAAACCTTTAGCCAGACTCATCAAGAAAAAGAGGGAGGGACTTCCCTGGTGGCACAGTGCTTAAGAATCTGCCTACCAATGCAGGGGAAACGGGTTTGATCCATGGTCCAGGAAGATCCCACATGCTGCAGAGCAACTAAGCCCACGAGCCATAACTACTGAGCCCCCATGCCACAAGTACTGAAGCCCGCGCCTAGAGCCCGTGTTCCACAAGAAGAGAAGCCACCGCAATGAGAAGCCCGTGCACCACAATGAAGAGTAGCCACCACTCACCAGAACTATAAAAAGCCTGCACACAGCAACAAAGACACAATGCAGCCAAAAAAAAAAAAAAAAGAAAGAAAAAGAGGGAGCAGACTCAAATCAATAAAATTAGAAATGAAAAAGGAGACGTTACAACAGACACTGCAGAAATACAAAGTGTCCTAAGAGACTACTACAAGCAACTCTATGCCAATAAAATGGACAAACTGGAAGAAAAGGACAAATTGTTAGAAAGGTATAACCTTCCAAGACTGAACCAGGAAGAAATAGAAAATATGAACAGACCAATCACAAGTAATGAAATTGAAACTGTGATTAAAAATCTTCTAACAAACAAAAGTCCAGAACCAGCTGGCTTCACAGGTGAATTCCATCAAACATTTAGAGAAGAGCTAACACCCATCCTTCACAAACTCTTCAAAAAATTGCAAAGGAAGGAACACTCACAAACTCATTCTATGAGACCACCATCACCCTGATACCAAAACCAGACAAAGATACCACAAAAAAAGAAAATTACAGACCAATATCACTGATGAATATAGATGCAAAAATCTTCAACAAAATACTAGCAAACAGAATCCAACAACACATTAAAAGGATCATACACCATGATCAAGTGGGATTTATCCCAGGGATGCAAGGACTCTTCAATATAAGCAAATCAATCAACGTGATACACCATATTAACAAATTGAAGAATAAAAACCATATGATCATCTCAATAGATGCAGAAAAAGCTTTTGACAAAATTCAACACCCATTTATGACAAAAACTCTCCAGAAAGTGGGCATAGAGGGAACCTACCTCAACATAATAAAGGCCATATGTGAGAAACCCACAGCAAGCATCATTCTCAATGGTGAAAAACTGCAAGCATTTCCTCTAAGATCAGGAGCAAGACAAGGATGTCCACTCTCACCACTATTATTCAACATAGTTTTGGAAGTCCTAGCCACAGCAGTCAGAGAAGAAAAAGAAATAAAAGGAATCCAAATTGGAAAAGAAGAAGTAAATCTGTCACTGTTTGCAGATGACATGATACTATACATAGAGAATCCAAAAGATGCCACTAGAAAACTACTAGAACTAATCAATGAATTTGGTAAAGTTGCAGGATACAAATCAATGCACAGAAATCTCTTGCATTCCTATACACTAACAACAAAACATCAGAAAGAGAAATTAAGGAAACAATCCCATTCACCATTGCAACAAAAAGAATAAAATACTGAGGAATAAACTTACCTATGGAGGTAAAAGACTGTACTCAGAAAACTATAAGACACTGATGAAAGAAATCAAAGAAGACACAAACAGATGGAGAGATATACCATGTTCTTGGATTGGAAGAATCAATATTGTGAAAGTGACTATACTACCCAAAGCAATCTACAGATTCAATGCAATCCCTATCAAATTACCAATGGCATTTTTTACAGAACTAGAACAAAAAATCTTGAAATTTGTATGGAGACACAAAAGACCCCGAATAGCCAAAGCAGTCTTGAGGGAAAAAAACGGAGCTGAAGGAATCAGACTCCCTGACTTCAGACTATACTACCAAGCTACAGTCAACAAGACAATATGGTACTCACACAAAAACAGAAATATAGATCAATGGAACAGGATAGAAAGCCCAGAGATAAACCCATGCACCTATGGTCAACTAATCTATGACAAAGGAGGCAAGGATATACAATGGAGAAAAGACAGTCTCTTCAATAAGTGGTGCTGGGAAAACTGGACAGCTACATGTAAAAGAGTGAAATTAGAACACTCCCTAACACCATACAAATAATAAGCTCAAAATGGATTAGAGACCTAAATGTAAGACTGGACACTATAAAACTCTTAGAGGAAAACATAGGAAGAATACTCTTTGACATGTCACAGCAAGATCTTTTTTGACCCACCTCCTAGAGTAATGGAAATAAAAACAAAAATAAACAAATGGGACTTAATGAAACTTAAAAGCTTTTGCACAGCAAAGGAAACTACAAACAAGACAAAAAGACAACCTTCAGAATGGGAGAAAATATTTGCAAATGAATCAACAGACAAAGGATTTATCTCCAAATTATATAAACAGCTCATGCAGCTCAGTATCCAAAAAACAAACAACCCAATCCAAAAATGGGCAGAAGACCTAAATAGACATTTCTCCAAAGAAGACATACAGTTGGTCAAGAAGCACATGAAAAGATGCTCAACATCACTGATTATTAGAGAATGCAAATCAAAACTACAATGAGGTATCACCTCATACCAGTTAGAATGGGCATCATCAGAAAATCTATAAACAACAAATGCTGGAGAGGGTGTGGAGAAAAGGGAACCCTCTTGCACTGTTGGTGGGAATGTAAATTGATACAGCCACTATGGAGAACAGTATGGATGTTCCTTAAAAAACTAAAAATAGAATCACCATATGACCCAGCCATCCCACTACTAGGCATATACCCAGAGAAAACCATAATTCAAAAAGACACATGCACCCCAATGTTCATTGCAGTACTGTTTACAATAGCCAAGTCATGGAAGTAACCTAAATGCCCATTGGCAGAGGAATGGATAAAGAAGATGTGGTACATAAATGCAATGGAATATTACTCAGCCATAAAAAGGAACGAATCTGGGTCATTTGTGGAGATGTGGACGGATGTAGAGACTGTCATACAGAGTGAAGTAAGTCAGAAAGAGAAAAACAAATATCGTGTATTAACACATAGTGTGGAACCTAGAAAAATGGTACAGATGAACCAGTTTGCAGGGCAGAAATAGAGACACAGATGTAGAGAACAAATGTAGGGACACCAAGGGGTAAAGTGGCGGGGTGGGGGGGGCAGGCGGGTAGGGGGGTGGGATGAATTGGGAGATTGGGGTTGACATATATACACTAATATGTTTAAAATAGATAACTAATAAGAACCTGCTGTATAAAAAATAAATAAAATAAAATTCAAAAATTCAAATAAAGTTTTAATTCTGGATGATAGGAATATAGGTATTTATTGTTTTATCCTTTGTGTTTTTCTGTATTTTAAACAGTTCTAGAAATGTAAATAAAAGTAAAATACAAACATCCAAAAAAATATTCATTTGTAGCACTCTTTTATTGTTTAAAAGCATGGCTTTCATGGATTTTATGTAGTCAGTCAAATTTATGGTTCAATTGACAGCTGGATGAAAATTATTTGTCTTCCTTTCTCCAGTCTAGGGCTTTAAATATAGCAAGTGAGCCTAAGTTGCTCTCAGGATGAACTGGAACTGATGAAATTGAACTTACCCACCAAATGTCCATATTTTAGAGAAAAGAACTACAGCATTAATTAGGTTGCCTTGGGCAGCAAGCAACAAATCATGGACAAACTGGCTTAAGCTGGAAACAAATGAATTAGTTCACATAGCAGATGTCCAAAAGTAGGGTGGGCTTCAGGGCTGGATTATCAGAGATCTGATGATGCCATTTTGGTCCTAGGTTCTTTCCATCTCTCCCCTCTGTCCTCCATAGCATCAGCCTCATCTTAAGTCTGGTATCCCTGGTGCTCATACGGTGGCTGCCAATGGCAAACAGGACACATGTCTTCTTTCCCATCCAGTAAGGGAGAAAAAGAGGCTAAATACCCATGAAAGATTCTCTACTGGCATCTCCAAGAGCCTCTCCTCATGACTCAGGAGACTCCCCATATCTACCTAGGAAGGAAGATGGTGTTACCATGGTTTTCTTAGACCCATCAGCTGGGGTGGAATAGATATTGGAGACTCAGTCTGTGGCTTTTGTAGGTGTCATATGAAGAGGCTTTCAGATGGTGCTGGGGCTTACCTACTTTTATGGTCCTTGAGTGTCAACAAGTAGGGCTGTTCTGTTTATCTATTGCTACACAACAAATGACCCCAAACTTAGTGCCTGAAGGTATAATCATTTTATTATGTCTCACAATTTACACGTCATGAATTCAGGTAGGGCTCAGCTGGGAGACACTTCAGTTTCACATGGCTTCAGCTAGGGCCACTCAGTGGTATTTGGTTGGAAGCTAGGTTGGTCTGAGGGTCCTAGGATGTCATCACTCACATGACTGGCACCCTGGGGACAGCTAGTGGTTGGGTTCAGCTGGCACCTCTCTCTCTCTGTGTAGTCTTAAGACCTTTGCCTGTGATCCCAGCAGAGTAGCTGGATCTCTCACATGGTGACTCACTTTGTTACTCAGACGTAAGTGATGGAGAAATTGTGAAATAAAAAACGGTTCCAGAGGATCTGAAATGTTATCTTTGATACACATAATAAAGGTAAAGAAATAGACATGCAATTTTTAATAATGGATACTTTGTTTCTTTCCATGCCCACTAAATAGATGTGTCCATTTAAAAAGTATTAGTTTGAAGGTGTGCTGCTTTGTCATACTGCCCCAGGCACCAGTGTCACTGGCTAGCCCTGTACTGTGTGAGCTGTGGAGCTCTCTTTCCTTCTCATCAGCCCTGCTTGCTCTAGGGCACCAGCATGTCTCCCCTGTGGTATCCCAGTAACCTCCAGCCTGACCTTCCTGCCTCCAGACTCATCCCTTCCATTCATTCCCCCCTATTGTTTTCCAGTGTGATTTTTCTGAAAATCAAATCTGCTCAGACCATTTCCTGGCCTAAAGTCAATACAGTAGTCATCCCCTTAGGCTCAGGAGATCTGTTCCAAGAACGCAGTGGATGCCTGAACCACTGCTTAGTACTGAATCCTATATATACTATGTTTCTTCCTATACATACATGTCTATGATAAAGCTTAATGTACAAATTAGGCACAGTAAGAGATTAACAACAATAATAATAGAATAATTATTGCAATATACTGTAATAAAAGTTATGTAAATGTGGCCTCTCTCTGTCTCAAAAATATCTTATTGTTAAATTTAATGTCTTTTCCATCTTAACGAAGTACTTATCATGCACTGTGGCTGTAACCCTTGCAGTTTGAGGTGCGACAGCAAAACTAGCACAAATTTCTTTTTCCTTCTTCACAATTTTATAGGTAGAAGATTGGTTCTTACCATAGATGTTAGCAACCTCAGCATATGATTTTTTTTCTTTCCTTATTGAGAACTGTCACCTTTTCAATTAATGGAAGCACTTTATGGCTTCTCTTTGGCGGATCCGAATCACCAGCAGCACAACTCTTGTGTTTTGGGGCCATTATTAAGTAAAATAAGGGTCACTTGAAGACAAGCACTGAGATACTGTGACAGTCAATCTGATAACAGGGGTGACTACTAAGTCTGATGGGTGGCATACACTGGACAAAGAAATGATTCACATCCCAGGAGGAACAGAACAGGAGGGCAGGAGATTTCATCATGTTATTCAGAACAGTGAGCAATTCAAAGCTTATGAATTGTTTACTTCTGAAAGTTTTCATTTAATATTTTCAGACCACAGTTGACCACAGGTAACTGAAACCACAGAAAGTGAAACCATGGATAAGGGGGGACTAGTGTATTAGGTTCTTTTTTACCAACCAAATAAATTCCATTCTTCAGTATGGCTTAAATATTCTTTCACAGGTAGCTCCTGTCCTTGGTCAGATCCCCCAATTATCACTGGAATGTAAGTACCAGGAGGGCAGGGATCTTTTCTCTCTTGCCCACTGCTTTACCCTCAGCACCAAGACCAGACCTGGCACACAGTAGGTGCTTAATAAGCATTTGTGGAAGGAAGGGAAGAGAGGGACAGAGGGAAGGAGAAGAGGAGGAAGTTAGTTCCGACAGCATCCTGTACTCCACTGTCATAACGTTCATTTGCAGTTTAACATCTGGTTTCCTCACCAGATGGTAAGGTCCCAGGAGGAAACCAACACACCATATTCACCACTCCTAGCACAGTGCCTGGAACAAAGTCAATGCTCAAAAAATGTTCTAAAATAGATGAATTAATAATGTGATAAATGATTAAGGCACATACACAGAGGGGTGATAGCCTGAAGGAAAGGCCAGTTGATCCTCTTTCTGGAGTTAAGGGGTGTAAATGGGAAGGGGTAGATTGTGAATGAGCCCTTGGAGGGCGATGCCCTTGGCTTCTGTCTGGGGGCCCCGCCTTATGGAATCCCTCCAGGTGATTGGTTCTCTTTAGGCCTCTGGCCCTGAAATGTTGGGGTTCTTTGCTCAGGCCTGATAGCCCTTTTGTGTATTCAGTTTTTTTATTTGGCATAGATATCCAACCCTGCTAGTTTTTTTCCAAGAGAGTGGGTCCTTTGAAATGATGCATGTACTGCCTTGCCTCAGCCTCCTGGAATGTGACCTCATTCCTTCCCCAGGTCGGTACCCTCATTAAGCAGCTTGCCCAGTCCTGCTCCAGCAGGCAGCCTGCCAGGCATGCACTTGGCACTAGGAGTCCCAGTTCAGGGGCTGAGGCAGCCTTTACTATTTAAGAGCATGGACTTCAAAGTCAAATAGACCCCAGAGGGCAGACAGCAGAAGTAAGAAGAACGACAATCCTGCAGCCTGTGGAACAAAAACCATATTCACAGAAAGACAGACAAGATGAAAAGGCAGAGGGCTATGTACCAGATGAAGGAACAAGATAAAACCCCAGAAAAACAACTAAATGAAGTGGAGATAGGCAACCTTCCAGAAAAATAATTCAGAATAATGATAGTGAAGATGATCCAGAACCTCAGAAAAAGAATGAAGGCAAAGATCTAGAAGATGCAAGGAATGTTTAACAAAGACCTAGAAGAATTAAAGAACAAACAAACAGAAATGAACAATACAATAACTGAAATGAAAAATACACTAGAAGGAATCAATAGCAGAATAACTGAGGCAGAAGAAGAGATAAGTGACCTGGAAGACAGAATGGTGGAATTCACTGTTGCAGAACAGAATAAAGAAAAAAGAATGAAAAGAAATGAAGACAGCCTAAGAGACTTCTGGGACAACATTAAACGCAACAACATTCACATAATAGGGGTCCCAGAAGGAGAAGAGAGAGAGAAAGGACCAGAGAAAATATTTGAAGAGATTATAGTCAAAAACTTCCCTAACATGGGAAAGGAAATAGCCACCCAAGTCCAGGAAGTGCAGCAAGTCCCATACAGGATAAACCCAAGGAGAAACATGCCAAGACACATAGTAATCAAACTGGGAAAAATTAAAGACAAAGAAAAAGTATTGAAAGCAGCAAAGGAAAAATGACAAATAACATACAAGGGAACTCCCATAAGGTTAACACCTGATTTCTCAGCAGAAACTCTACAAGCCAGAAGGGAGTAGCATGATATACTTAAAGTGATGAAAGGGAAGAACCTACAACCAAGATTACTCTACCCATCAAGGATCTCATTCAGATTCGATAGAGAAATCAAAAGCTTTACAGACAAGCAAAACCTAAGAGAATTCAGCAACACCAAACCAGCTCAACAACAAATGGTAAAGGAACTTCTCTAAGTGGGAAACACAAGAGAAGAAAAGAACCTACAAAAAAAAAAAACCCAAAACAATTAAGAAAACGGTAATAGGAACATACATATTGATAATTACCTTAAACGTGAATGGATTAAATGCTCCAACCAAAAGACACAGGCTTGCTGAATGGATACAAAAGCAAGATCCATATATATGTTGTCTACAAGAGACCCATTTCAGACCTAGGGACACATAAAGACTGAAAGTGAGGGGATGGAAAAAGATATTCCATGCAAATGGAAATCAAAAGAAAGCTGGAGTAGCAATACTCATATCAGATAAAATAGACTTTAAAATAAAGAATGTTACAAGAGACAAGGAAGGACACTATATAATGATCAAGGGATCAATCCTAGAAGAAGATATAACAATTATAAATATATATGCACCCAACATAGGAGCACCTCAATACATAAGGCAAATGCTAACAGCTATAAAAGAGGAAATCAACAGTAACACAATAATAGTGGGGGACTTTAACACCTCACTTACACCAATGGACAGATCATCCAAAATGAAAATAAATAAGGAAACAGAAGATTTAAATGACACAATAGACCAGATAGATTTAATTGATATTTACAGGACATTCCATCCAAAAACAGCAGATTACACTTTCTTCTCAAGTGCACACAGAGCATTCTCCAGGATAGATCACAACTTGGATCACAAATCAGGCCTCAGTAAATTTAAGAAAATTGAAATCATATCAAGCATCTTTTCTGACCACAACGCTATGAGATTAGAAATCAATTACAGGGAAAAAAACGTAAAAAACACAAACACATGGAGGCTAAACAATACGTTACTAAATAACCAAGAGATCACTGAAGAAATCAAAGAGGAAATTAAAAATATCTAGAAACAAATGACAATGAAAACACGATGATCCAAAACCTATGGGATGCAGGAAAAGCAGTTCTAAGAGGGAAGTTTATATCTATACAAGCCTACCTCAAGAAACAAGAAAAATCTCAAGTAAACAATTTAACCTTACACCTAAAGGAACTAGAGAAAGAAGAACAAACAAAACCCAAAGTTAGCAGAAGGAAAGAAATCATAAAGATCAGAGCAGAAATAAATGAAATAGAAACAAAGAAAACAATAGCAAAGATCAATAAAACTAAAGGCTGGTTCCTTGAGAAGATAAGTAAAATTGATAAACCATTAGCCAGACTCATCAAGAAAAAGAGGGAGAGGACTCAAATCAATGAAATTAGAAATGAAAAAGGATAAGTTACAACAGACACCGCAGAAATACAAAGCATCCTAAGAGACTACTACAAGCAACTATATGCCAATAAAATGGACAACCTGGAAGAAATGGACAAATTCTTAGAAAGGTATAACCTTCTAAGACTGAACCAGGAAGAAATAGAAAATATGAACAGACCAATCACAAGTAATGAAATTGAAACTGTGATTAAAAGTCTTCCAAAAAACAAAAGTCCAGGACCAGATGGCTTCACAGGTGAAATCTACCAAGCATTTAAAGAAGAGTTAACACCAATCTTTCTCAAACTCTTCCAAAAAATTGCAGAGGACGGAACACTCCCAAACACATTCTATGAGGCCACCATCACCCTGATACCAAAACCAGACAAAGTTACTACAAAAAAAGAAAATTACAGACCAATATCACTGATGAATATAGATGCAAAAATCCTCAACAAAATACTAGCAAACAGAATCCAACAACACATTAAAAGGATCATACACCATGATCAAGTGGGATTTATCCCAGGGATGCAAGGATTTTTCAATATATGCAAATCAATCAATGTGATACACCATATTAACCAATTGAAGAATAAAAACCATATGATCATCTCAATAGATGCAGAAAAAGCTTTTGACAAAATTCAACACCCATTTATGATAAAAACTCTCCAGAAAGAGGGCATAGAGGGAATCTACCTCAACATAATAAAGGCCATATATGACAAACCCTCAGCAAACATCATTCTCAATGGTGAAAAACTGAAAGCATTTCCTCTAAGATCAGGAACATGACAAGGATGTCCATTCTCACACCTATTATTCAACATAGTTTTGGAAGTCCTAGGCACAGCAATCAGAGAAGAAGAAGAAATAAAAGGAATACAAATTGGAAAAGAAGAAGTAAATCTGTCACTGTTTGCAGACGACATGATACTATACATAGAGAATCCTAAAGATGCCACCAGAAAACTACTAGAGCTAACCAATGAATGTGGTAAAGTTGCAGGATACAAAATTAATGCACAGAAATCTCTTGCATTCCTATACACAAATGATGAAAATTCTGAAAGAGAAATTAAGGAAACACTCCCATTTACCATTGCAACAAAAAGAATAAAATACCTAAGAATAAACCTACCTTGGAAGACAAAAGACCTGTATGCAGAAAACTATAAGACACTGATGAAAGAAATTAAAGATGATACCAACAGATGGAGAGATATACCATGTTCTTGGATTGGAAGAATCAATATTGTGAAAATGAGTATACTACCCAAAGCAATCTACAGATTCAAAGCAATCCCTATCAAATTACCAATGGCATTTTTTACGGAACTAGAACAAAAAATCTTAAAATTTGTATGGAGACACAAAAGATCCCGAATAGCCAAAGCAATCTTGAGGGGAAAAAAACGGAGCTGGAGGAATCAGACTCCCTGACTTCAGACTATACTACAAAGCTACAGTCATCAAGACAATATGGTACTCACACAAAAACAGGAACATAGATCAATGGAACAGGATAGAAAGCCCAGAGATAAACCCATGCACCTATGGTCAACTAATCTATGACAAAGGAGGCAAGGATATACAATGGAGAAAAGACAGTCTCTTCAATAAGTGGTGCTGGGAAAACTGGACAGCTACATGTAAAAGAATGAAATTAGAACACTCCTTAACACCATACACAAAAATAACTCAAAGTGGATTAGAGACCTAAATGTAAGACTGGACACTATAAAACTCTTAGAGGAAAACATAGGAAGAATATTCTTTGACATAAACAACAGCAATATCTTTTTTGACCCACCTCCTAGAGTAATGGAAATCAAAACAAAAATAAACAAACGGGACCTAATGAAACTTCAAAGCTTTTGCACAGCAAAGGCAACCATAAACAAGACAAAAAGACAACCCTCAGAATGGGAGAAAATATTTGCAAACGAATCAACAGACAAAGGATTAATCTCCAAAATATATAAATAGCTTATGCAGCTCAGTATTAAAAAAACACACAACCCAATCCAAAAATGGGCAGAAGACCTAAATAGACATTTCTCCAAAGAAGACATATGGATGGCCGAGAAGCACATGGAAAGCTGCTCAACATCACTAATTATTAGAGAAATGCAAATCAAAACTACAATGAGGTATCACCTCACACCAGTTAGAATGGGCATCATCAGAAAATCTACAAACAATAAATGCTGGAGAGGGTGTGGAGAAAAGGGAACTCTCTTGCACTGTTGGTGGGAATGTAAATTGTGACAGCCACTATGGAGAACAGTATGGAGGTTCCTTAATAAACTAAAAATAGAATTACCATATGATCCAGCAATCCCACTACTGGGCATATACCTAGAGAAAACCATAATTCAAAAAGACACATACACCCCAATGTTCATTGCAGCACTGTTTACAATAGCCAGGTCATGGAAGCAACCTAAATGCCCATTGACAGACGAATGGATAAAGAAGTTGTGGTACATATATACAATGTAATATTACTCAGCCATAAAAAGGAACGAAATTGGGTCATTTGTGGAGATGTGGATGGATCTAGAGACTGTCATACAGAGTGAAGTAAGTCAGAAAGAGAAAAACAAATATCGTATATTAACGCATGCATGTGGAACCTAGAAAAATGGTACAGATGAACCGCTTTGCAGGGCAGAAGTTGAGACACAGATGTAGAGAATAAACGCATGGACACCAAGGAGGGAAAGCCACGGGGGCGTGGGGACGGTGGTGTGATGAATTGGGCGATTGGGATTGACATGTATTAAAAAAAAAAAAAAGTCAAATAGACCAGGGTTTGGATCCTGAATGATCACTTACTAGTTGTGTGGTCTTGAGCAATTTATTTATCTGTCTGAGCCTTGACCTTATCATCTATAAAGTGGAACTAAAAATAAAGCCTAATTCATAGCATATTTGGGAGGATTAAATTAGATAATACATGAGCCTATACCACAGAGCCTCAATAAATATTATTTTCCTATTCAAGGACTACTCTTGCCCTTTGGTAGGTCATACATTTCTCTGGGATGGAGCAGGGGTGGAGGGAGAGAGAGGGAAGGGGAATTAGCATGTATCAAGCACCTATAACGTACCAGGCCCTGTGCTGGCATGCCCACCAAACCACATGACAACCCATGTCGTTGTGTGTAACATCAGCCCCATTTTCCTGCGAAAGGAATGTAGATTGTAGAGTAGACAAAGCTGGGTTGGAATCCAGGCTCTGAAACTCACTTGCGATATGAGTCTGGGCAAGGCCCTTCCCCTCTGTAAACCTTGGGTCCCCACCAGTACTGGCTGTTACTACATGACAGGCTTGCTGTGCAGATTGTATGAGCTAACACTATGTAAAAGATGCTTAGCCAGATGGTACTCAGTAAATGTGCATTCTTTCATTCCCGTGGGGTCCCTGGTTGAAAGCAGAGCTTGAATGGAGAGAGGAGAACATGGGGCATGCTAGGAAAAGACACCCCAAGGCATCAGGATTCTGGGGGGACACACTTCTCTTACTCCCCAGAGAACAAGCCTGCTATAAACACCATGAGTGGACCTCCCTGCTGGGCTAGCAAAAAGACTCAGGTGGCTGGCCATCTCTTTCCCTGACCTTTCTGGCCCCAGGGCATGGTAGGAGTGGTAACGATAGAGCAGGAAAGAGTTCCAACAACAGTTCTAAAGGTCAGCGCACCTGGGTTTAGCTCTGGCTCTGCCACTTATCAGCCATGTGACTTTGGTTAAGTCGCCCTAATCACTCTGAGCCTCAATTCCCCATCCAAATAGGGATAATATCACATGTTCTGGTTATCTATTGTTGCATGACAAACCATCCCAAAACACAATGGTTTACAACAGCAATTATTACGTCTCAGGGTTTGGGGCTGACTTGGTCCAGCTGGGTGGCTCCTGCTGGGGGTCTCATGCAGTTGTATTCAGATGGCAGCTAGGGTTGGAGTCATGTGAAGACTGGACAGGGCTGGATGTCCAAGGTGGCTTTTTCATTCACATGTCTGGCACCTGGGCTGGGAGGGCTGGAACACCTTGGGGCTGGGTGGGCACCTCTCTTGCCATTTGGCCTCTCCACATGGCTAGCTGGGACTTCTTCACAGCATGCTGGTCTTAGAGTAGTCAGACTTCTCCCATGGCAGCTGGCTTCCTCTAGAGCAAGCATGCCGAGAGATCAAGGCAGAAAGGGAAACGTTGCATCTCACCTAGCCTTGAAAGTCCCTCTGTGTCCCTTCTGCTACATTCCATTGGTTATTAGTGGGACACGTGGCCAGCCCAGATACAAAGGGAGGAGATGGGAGGGGTGTCAAAGATGGGCTGCCGTCTTTAACTCACCACCCCACATATCCCATCCTCACAGGACTGTTGTGAAGACATGGAAAGATGGCATGCATGAAAGCCTTTAGTGTAAGTGATTAAAGAGACATGAGGTTACTGTTTCAAATCCATCCCTTCCTCTCTGCCTTAAATCAGGCCCTCATCCTTTCTATTCTGCACTATGAGCTTTCAGAGCCATTTCTCTGACTCCTGTGTCTCCCCATCGAATGTATCCTTCATAAATGCCAGCCTCAGTGATCTTTCCAAATCAAAAATACATCTATGTCTGTCCCCAGGGGAAAACTGTCATTAGCACCTAAGGCCCTCCGTGATGTGGCTCTCGCTCCCCTGTGCAGCCTTGGCTATAATCTGGACACCACAGCCATACTATTCTGTTCCCCTCTGCAGTATCTCAGTGCCTTGGCCTACACCATTCTTTCTCCCCACAACTCCCTTCTCTTTGCACCTCTGTCCAAACTCCCACCTTTCTGGTAACAATTACTCCTATTTTTAGGATTCCCTGCAAAATCGTCTTCTCCAAGAAGACTGCCCCAACTCTTTCCTTCTACTACTGTCCCATGTACCTGTTGGATTTAAGCATCCCTTCTGTGAGCTCCCATAAAACCAGCGCTCACTGCAAACTGGCCTTCTTGCCATTGCCCAAGCAGGCCAAGCACGGTCCTGACTCAGGGCCTTTGCACATGCTGTTCCCTCTGCCTGGGATTCTCATTTCCTAAATATTCACTAAATAACTGGCTTCCTCATTTCATTCTGGTCCCCACTCAAATCTCACCTCCTCAGAAAAGCCTGCCCCTAACAGCCTGTCTAAAAGAGCAGGCCCTCCATCCCTCTCCATCTCCTCAATCTGCTTCTTTCCTTTCAAGGTACTTACCATCTGTTGCAGTGTCTATGCAGTGCTGTGCCGGAGCTGGCTCGCACCAGTTTGCAAGAGGCAACTGTGTGCATCACTCCCAAATTGGTGTTCAGTGATGCCATGTTGGTAGCTTGAAATTAGCCACGGGGAGAGTATTTTCACCAAGAAGATCACCAAATGCTGCAAATTATGGTACTCTCTCTTTTTCTTTTTTTTTCTGGAGAACTTGTTGTTAAACATCTACCAGCACACTACTGTGTATATATTTTTGTTTATTGTTTATCTCCTCCACTAGATTAGAATTTCTGTAAAGGTAGAGCCTTTATTAATTCCGTATTCCCAGCATCTACTGCAGTGCCTGATACAACATGCATATTCAATAATGTTTGTTGGATGAATGAACAAATGCACAAACCAACACATGAGTAACAATAATCACACTGAATTGTGAGCCGAGGTCCTCGAAAGCAGAAATTGGCTCTTTTTTCATCTTTTGCACCCAGCACAGAGCCTGGCCCATAGAAGGAGATCAGGAAATGTCAATAAACAAGTGAATGCACTCTGCAAAGGGCTGGATCCAGGTTGAATCCAGCTGCATCCTGGTTAGCACCAAAAAAACGGGACTCGACAGCTGCTCTGGTAGTTTCCATTATGTGCCAAAGACAGCAATCTGCACTAACGCAGGCAGGGAAAAAGCACTGACCTGGAAAGCAGGGGCCAAGGTTTCCAATCCCAGTCCAGCTATCTGATCTAGGGCAAGTCATTTCCCCACCTGGGCCATAGTTTTCCTATCGGTAAAATGAAGCATCTGGGAATAGCTGATGGGGTCCCTTCTAACTCACAAACTATGATTGAGTTTGTTTCTGGAGCTACCCCAGGAAAGGTTGCGCTAAAGTAGGGTAGGTGTGGGAAGAAGGTGGCTGACCTGGCAGGACTGCTTAGAAACAAAGGCCTGTGGTCCCCATTCCAGCTCCTCCCACCTGTCTCTGCCTCAGGATGGTGGCACCTGACTTGAGCCTTCCCTGAGAATAATTACAGAGCTTTGGTCACTTTGCCTACTTCAGTTGGACATGGATGGGAAGGTCTCTGCACCAGGGAGAAGCAGGGAGCCTCTACACACCCTGGTAACTTGGGCTTATTTGTGACAAACAGCTTGGCTGAGTTGGTCAGCCAGCACCTTGTTTCCTGTTGTTAGTTATGCTACATGGAGGTGACCCTGGCAGCTGAAAGAGCCCTGGGAGAGCAAAAGCTAGCACTTATTGAGCACTTACTGTGTACTAGGTGCTGCTCTAAGCTAAGGGATGGCAAACTATAAACCCATGGGCCAAACCCTGTTTTTGTGCGACTGCTTGTTTTTGTATGGTCCATGAGCTAAGAACTTTTTATTTTACATTTTAAAATAATTCTATAAATATCTCCAAAATAGCCTTGAATTTTGCTCCTTAGTCCACAAAGCCTGAAATATATACCATCCAGCCTTTTACAAAGACAGTTTGCTAACCCCTGCTCAAAGTTTTAACCTGGATGAGCTTCCAATCCTCACAATAACCTTGTGAAGTAGGTTACAGTAAGTCCCCTACATACGAACCTTCAAGTTGCAAACTTTCAAAGATGCGAACATGTGTTCCATCAGCGTCAGGTGTGAATAAAGTTGCAGCTTGCCCTCTGTCTCCTATTGCTGACGATCCTTCAGCTCTACCATCTCCCACCTCTTCCTCCTCCAGTCAGTAACTCTTCTTGCCTGTTCACTCAATGCCAGCCCCTGTATTCCAGCTGTTGTACTGTACTACTGTACTTTTCAAGGTACTGTACTATAAGATTAAAACTGTTTGTTTTTTGTATTTTTTTGTGTATTTTATGTATTATTTGTGTGAAAAGTATTATAAACCTATTACAGTACAGTACTATATAGCCAATTGTGTTAGTTGGGTACCTAGGCTAACTTTGTTGGACTTACAAATAAATTGGACTTACGAACATGCTCTTGGAACAGAATTCATTTGTATGTATGGGACTTACTGTACTATTATCCCCATTTTACAGATGAGAAAACAGAGGCATAGAGAAGTTAAGTGGTTTATTGAAAGTCAAATAGCTGATAAATGCTCAACCTAAAAGTTGAGAGTTATGTTTTATTTAGGGACCTTACTGAGGACTATAGCCTGGGAGACAGCCTCTCAGATAGCTCTGAGGAACTGCTTCAAAGAGGAAAGGGAGGAGCCAGGATATATAGCAGTTTTTGCTGAAAACAAAACAAAACAAAACACAGAACCATGTAGCTGAACATCAAAAGATTAATCACAAAAAGCAGGCACCTGGGAATTCCCTGGCAGTCCAGCAGTTAGGACTCTGAGCTTCCACTGCAGGAGGCACGGGTTTGATCCCCGGTCGGGGAACTAAGATCCTGCATACCACGCAGTGACCAAAATAATAATAATAATAAAAAAAAGCAGACATCTCGAGTTAATGATTTTAGTGCTTTTCTGTGTATGAGAAGATGTAAGAGTCTGGGCTCATTGAAAGTATTCCTTAGATATGCATCTTAACTATCTAGGGCCAGTATTCAGGGCACAGAATGCTTCCTGTTTTTTTCCGTCCTGAATCCCCCTCAGGGTGCACTGTGGGTGTGTGTGGGGTGGCCGCAGTAGCTGGTGGCTTGATGCAAGAGAGGGGGCTGCAGGGGGCAAACATTCGTTGTTTCGTGGAATGGCAGGCAACATTCCCTTTCCAAGCGCTGAAATCAGGATTTGAACTCAGGCAGCTGGTTTTTAAGCTCCTTCTAAAAACCAAACTGCCTCATGTTTTCACTAACTGGCTGTGTGACCTTGAAGAAATCATTCCACCGTCTCTGTTAAATGAGGTGAAGGCACTGAACTCTATCAGAGATTCTAAATTGGGAGTGGGAGGGTCCTTGAGATGGATAAACTTCAGGGACTCTACGACCTCCACTGGAAACTACAAAGTTTAGTGTTTGTGCACAGTTGCATTTACTTGAGGTGGGAATCCATCACTTTCCTCAGAAATGGATTCCATAACTCAAAATAGATTGGAACTACTGGACTAGTTTTCTTGGAAAGTCATCTCCAACTTTAACATTCTTTGATGTTACTAGGTTGGGTTGTCATTTTTGTGCCTCACACGTTATCTCTTCAGCTGTCTTTTCTGCCCAAATATTTCAGTTGCCTTTTTAATGCAAATGTTATCTGTTGGGTTATATTTTTCTCCTCATCCCTAAAGCATTACATATTCATCATCGACAAAAATGAGAAAAACGTACAAACTTAAGAGCAAGTTAGGTTTTTCTAGTGATGTATTCTGCAACTCTAGGTACATAACCCATATTAGTGGGGAGGGCAGGAACAGTGCTTTATAACCCTTTATTGTAATGATTCATGTTTCTATGGTGTTTATTCAACATATTTGTATTGAGACCCCACTAGGCAGCCATTGCTGTGTGGACCGTGAACTCCTGAGAGTCAGGGCTTAGGTGTTATTTGTCTTTCATCCTCTCAGCCTGGTACAGAGATGGTACATGGTGGGCACTCGGAAAGGGTTTGGAATGACTTAATGATGCCTGGCTGACTGGCTGAATGGATGTACGGGAGACTAGTCACGTGGGCAGGGAAAGGAGGTGCAGGGTGCTGAGCAGGTTGGTTCTGTTGGCTGCTGGTTGCCTTCTCATCAGTGGCCTCCATGTTCTTGGAGAAGCCGTTGAGCTCAGCTAATGGGGAAATGGGAGGCCAGTCCTCATCTTCCCATCAGCCCAGTCATGGTTTGAAAGGTTATGGCTGAAGGTTAGCTGAGGGAGCCAGGACTTCCCACATGAATCCAAAGAAATGAGTCCAATTTCTTGCATCCTATTTAGGCCATAGGAACAATGAGTGCTTTCTGGCCCTTTGTTCCCACATGACAGAACAATGAGTTCTCCTCTCTCCCGCCTGGCCTGCACATTCTCCCTAGACTTCTGAACTTTTCCTCTGTCCCACTCCTCCTCGCCACTACGTCTGTCCCCAGTGTGAGTCTAATGACTCACAACCACTGAGAGCAGTAGTGGAGTACAAACCCCTCAGCACACTGGCACCTGGGAGAAGATATTTGCAAATGATGTGTCCCCTGATAAGGGGTTAATACCCAAAATATACAAAGCAACTCAACATCAAAAGGACAAAAAAACAAAAAAAAAACACAATTAAAAACTGGGTAGAGAAGCTGAAGAGACATTTTTCCAAAGAAGACGTACAGATGGCGAACAGACACATGAGAAGATATTCCACATCAGGGAAATTCAAATCAAAACCACAATGAGATATCACTTCACACCTGTCAGAATGGATGTCATCCAAAAGATGACAAGTGTTGGCAAGGACATGAAGAAAAGGGAACGCTTGTGCACTGGTGGTAGGATTATAAATTGGTATAGCCACTATGGAAAACCGTATGGAGTTACCTCAAAAAAATTAAAAATAGAACTGCCATACAGTCCAGCAGTTTCACTTCTGGGCATTTACCCAGAAAAACAAAAACACTAATTTAAAAAGATATATGTATTCCAACGTTCATTGCATTATTTACAATAGCCAATGAAACAGTGCCCCTCAGATCGGGACTTGAACCCAAGTGCTGGGACTCGAACCTGGCCAAAACCCAGGTTGGGACTTGAACCCACGGTCTTTTAATTAGAATCACTCACTTGGTGTCTGGACTTACTGAGGCTCAGGTTCTTTGTGTCTCAGCACAGAAGGAATTCAGTGAGAGGCAAAGTGATAGGCAAGAAGTAGATTTATTAATGTAGGACGCTTGTAAGAGTTGTAAGCGGGCAGGTGAGGGAGCTCTGCCCTGAAGATTAAGTGGGCTACAATTTTATAGTCAAAGGAAAGGGGGAGGGGAAAAGACCGTCTTCTTCAAGTAGACATGAGGCTTACATCACTAGTTCCTCCTTCTTATCAGGCAGGAGAGTGTCTGACCCTATGAGGTCAAACTAGGATTATCATAGCTCTTATTCAAATCAGTAGAAGGGTGGTGACATTTTTCTTCCACTTAATGGCCTGAGGCATATCTCGTGCTTTTATCTATGGCTTTATAGTTAAGCAAGCCTGCTTCGTTCCACGATGTTCCAATAGCTTTCTTGAATGATCATTTACTTACAGTGGTCTCCTAAAGTTTCCTAGGATTCCCTCTCTATCTATAGTCCCCTACTGGGACTTCTACAACTACCTATATAACTAGCCTATTCTATCCCTGTCACCAAGGTATAAAAGCAACCTAAGTGTCCATCAATAGACAAATGGATAAAGAAGATATGTTTTATATATATATGGGTATATATATATTAGAATATTACTCAGCCATAAAAAAGAATGAAATCTTGCCATGTGCAACAACATAGATGGACCTGAAGAGTATTATACTAAGTGAAATAAGTCACACAAAGACAAATACTGCATAATCTCACTTATATGTGGAATCTAAAAAAATAAAACAAAGCACAAAACAAAGTGAAAACAGACTCATAGAATCAGACAATAAACAAATGGTTGCCAGAAAGGGGGTGGGGGGCAGGTGGATGAAATAGGTAAATGGGATTAAGAGGTACAAACCACTAGTTATATAACAAGTCATGGGGATGTATAAGAAATAATACTATAATAACTTTGTATGGGGGCATATGATTACTAGACTTATGGTGATCATTTCACAATGTATACGAATGTAAAATCATTATGTAATACAGGTGAAACTAACATAATATTGTATGTCAACTATATGTCAATTAAAAAAAATTTAAAAGACAAACAGCCACAGAGGTAGGGAAGAGCAGAAGTGCAAACAACAGAGGAGAGATGACTTTGATGCCTTGATTTGGCAGCTGTAGAAGAACAAGAGGTTGGGATGTAGTTTGAACTTGTACACTAAGTGTGGTGGAGTTGAAAACCTGTGGGTTTGGGAAATTCACATGGTCTGTAACAGCATGGTGTAACAGAAAGAGCATAATCTCAGAGCCAGACAAGATGAATGTGAATTCCAGCTCTGCTGTTTACTGTCTATGTATTCTTGGGCAAGTGCCCTTTTTCTTGAGTTTTCGTAAGTGAGACTAACAGAACCTAGATGTTGCAAGGATAAAGATAACACATGTTCAGAAGCTGACCCATAATAGGCTCTCAATAAATTGCAGATACTATAAACATTGCCCAGAAACCATGTGTTTCTAGAAAAGAGGAAATTGGTAGCCAGGTAAGGGACAGTTTGGATTACACCTACCTTCCTAGGCAAAGGAGTAGAGAGGTGAGACAACAGGAACAAGCCCTCCTCCACGGCTTCCTGGGGATCCTCTGCTGGCAGCCTCCCAGTTACACACATCATTTGCTGAACAGGGGCACTGGTGGAAACGCCACAACCCAGGGTGTGAGGTCGGCACAGGAGAAAGGATGAGGGAATAGCGATGTCTCACAGAGACAAAGGCAAGGGAAGAGGCAGAAGGAAACAGGAAGAGAACTGGGGGACAGGAGAGCTGGCTTCAAATATATACCTGAGGAACCACTGAGTGGAGGGTGAAAATCACTTACTATTTAGTGCTCCGAGAATGAAAATTCGGATCAGTTTGTAAAAATTACAGAGGCACAGAATTTTCCTAAATATTATGATGAACTATCTCATAAAGCTGTTCAGGACTAGAGTGAGTTGTCTTGTGGGGAAGAATGGATGATTCATCAACCCAGGTAATGCTTAAACACCTGTTTAGGATTTGGAGAAAAGATTCCTCCCTTTGGGTGGGAGACTGGGATAAATGACCTCTGAGATTTTTTTCAATAATTCTAAGGAGCATCACTTGGGCCAGGACTGCCCAGAGAAGCAGGTTAGTGCAGGGTGCTCTCACCACCTGCCCTCACCTTTGGAACAGCTAGAAGTGCTAAGAAACAGCACACACCTTCACTCCCCTCTATGGGGAATCACACATCACCTGGCCGGCTCAGGGAAAGGAAACACCATGACTCATAGACGTGGGGTTCAAGAAACATGGCTGCCTGGGGAACGTTGTGATAAGATTTCCCAATCTCTCCTCATTTGTTGCCAAATCTCTCTGGAAACTGATGGGCCCAAGAGCCAGTGAGATGATGATGATGATTATTATTTTAACCTTTTTTTTTTTTTTGGCTGCGTTGGGTCTTCGTTCCTGCACGCGGGCTTTCTCTAGTCGCCACGAACGGGGGCTCCTCTTCATTGAGGTGCGCGGGCTTCTCATTGCGGTGGCTTCTCTTGTTGCGGAGCACGGGCTCTAGGTGCGCGGACTTCAGTAGTTGCGGCACGCGGGCCCTAGAGCATGTGGGCTTCAGTAGTTGTGGTGCGCAGGCTCAGTAGCTATGGCTCGTGGGCTTAGTTGCTCTGCGGCATGTGGGATCTTCCTGGACCAGGGATAGAACCCGTGTCCCCTGCATTGGCAGGCGAATTCTTAACCACTGTGCCACCAGGGAAGCCCGAGACAGTGAGATTAACTACAAAGTTACTGGGTATTTTATTAGCTTTTCCCCAGTCATAAAGCCCTGGGGAAAGAAGCCAATTACCGCTATAGGAAGAGACCACAATGAGAGGGGAACCACTTATGGTTTGCAATTCATGGCAAGGAGATTGTGACAAGATCATGAAGAGAAGATCATGGGCAGAAGATACTGAAACGACCATGACACAGACTTTCAGGTGAGACTGTAGTCTGATGAACTACAAAAACCAAGCACAGCCATAGACGTCACAGCCAACCTCTCCTAAAAAAAGAAGTCCCACCAAAATGAGCAAGCGCAAACAGAGACACATGCTGTCTTGCCAGAAAAGTGAAAAGATCAGACTTTCCATTCCCTAGGCAGCCAGGTCCCAAAACACACCCAGTCTGCCATCCCAACGTCTTTAAACTACTCTCACTCATTCAACACTTTTCAGCAAGAGACCAAACTGTGCCATGGAAAAGTGCAGATGATTGCGTCACCAGACCTGGGTTCAAATCCCTCCTCGAGTGATTCCTCACTGAGAGATCTTAAACCTCAGCTTCCTGATCAGATGAATGGGGACAAGAATATTTATTTTGTAGAGTTGTTGGGGGGATTATATGGAATTTATAAAGTGCCCGGCACAATGTTGGTGATCAATAAATGCTAGTTCGTATTAAGAGAAACTACGGTAATGGAAAAAAAAAAAGTAGAAGTAAAACCAGAAACTTCACCCCACATACTTCCTCTAAAACTTAATTTGAGGGATTAACTTGATTTAAAATTTTTTATTATAAACATTTTCATAACAGCAAACAAGGAAATACAGAGAGTGTTCCCATTGCCTGGCTCTTTTGAATTCTAATAGTTTGTAGTACTTGAGTCGCATTTTTAAAGAAACGAAACATTGAAGATAGAGTCCTGTACCTCTTGTCTATTTGATTCTCTGCACCCTTGTCCCCAGCCCCTGGGCTGACTTCCCATTCTTTCTGTGGTTTGTTTCTTGGGGCCTCTGATCACCACAGCCACCTTCTCTCTCTGCATTTTCTACATTCTGGCTGAAGGATCACCTGATTCCTCCAGGGCTCCAAACTCCCTCTGAGGAAGAAGGGAAACCCTGACCAGCCTTCAGGCACTGTCCACTGTCTCAATGGCTACTCCTTACAGAGCCTGAAGCTGACCCTGGCCAGGCCAGAAAGAAGAGTGAGCGCTCTTGCCAACATGGCACAAGGCAGCTTCACAGACGTTACACCGCTGAATCCCCCCAACATCCCTAAGAGGTAACCATGACCCCTCTTCTACAGAAAAGGAAACCAAGGTGAAGAACCTGCCCATAGCCAGGCAGAATTCTAATGTAGGCTGTTTTTTCAGCAAAGCGGAGACATCAGGGACCACTCCCACTCCAATGTGAGAGGACCTAGTGGTTAGTGGCGTTAAGTCCTAGTGTTTTCAGATGTGAGCTCACTGGTGCACCTTACACAATTAGTTATTTTGTGCTCTTCACAGAACCAGAACTTTCTAAAAAGGATTCATACAGTTAAGGGAAAGAAAAATAGTAAAAGACAGCCCAAGGAACATGAGATGAGAGTCTCATCTCTCCATTCCTTCAATCCTCTTCCATCTTAATTAATTTATATGTATATTTGCAGTCAGGAGACCTGGATTCTAAGCCTGGCCTCTCCACTTATAAACCTGTGACCATGAACGAGTCCTTCTCTTCCCCTCCACAGGTCTCTGTTTCCACATCAGTAAAATAGGGATAATAATATCTTCTCTGCCTACACCCAAGGGTGTTGTAGGTATTCCAACAGAAAATGGGAGTAGAAATGCTAAACCACTATCTGCCTCTAGATATTCTCCATATTCCTGTATCCAGTGGGGGTGGGGGAATGATAAGTGTTCTTGGGCAGCTCCCCTCCCTAACACCCAGCCCCTTGGACCATATGGTCAGCAATCCACACAATCACCAGCTTTGTGCTTTTATGATCTCAAAACAACCTCACATTCCTGAGATGGCTGATAATGACAGCTAAGATTAATTCCGTTTAGTATATGCTAAACATTCTGTTGGGTATTTTATATTCTTTATCTTGAATCATTAAAATAATTATGGATGGTAAGTATTTTATTTTTATTAATCAAATGCACTTTTATTTTTGCATTTTGTTTCTGTGAATCACCTCCTTAAATATAAAACTGATGTGTTGGTATTGGTCTGATACCAAGGAAAATCAGATAATCAACACCAGTTTAGAAAACAGAGCACAAGAATAGATGAAGTATGAAGTTCAATGGGAGAAAAGCATGTTCTTAAGAACAAGGTGAGAAATCATCCTTTTCACAGATGTTGAGGAAATGTAGGCCTTATTATCCCCATTTTATAATTAAGGAAATTGAGACTCAGGAAGATGAAGTAACACACAGGCACTGAAGTGATATAAAACCAGAATGTGAGGCAAAGTATCACTAGATCCAAAGCTCATTTTCTTTCACCTATACTACACTGCTTGCCTCCAGAATCCCTGTCTGCTCTAACCTTCATCAGACTACATCTTTCCTCCCTACAGCTAATAAAATCTAGGATCATGCATAAGAGCAAAGATAACACTCATGTATCATTACCCAGTCTTCCTTGAAACTGGGTATTTGAAAGGTGGGTTATAGTGGGGATAGAGGTTCGTGGCTGGGGTAGGTGATGAGAATTGCACTAGAAGGGAACTACTGAAATGGTCAACTTGAACATTCCTAGGAGCGTATATTGATACTACAACACTTTGGGCACAACTCAATGTTAATTAAGCCAATAAATATTACTGAATGCCTAATATATGCTGGTGCTGGGGCTACAGTGCTCAGATGTGGTTCCTGCCCTTGATATACAGTTGAGAAGCCTGAGTTCACGGCATGCTTTTGTTAAACATTTAAAAATTTTAGAAAAACCCCACAAAAACACATGATGTTTTGCAGACCTAGGCAGGAAACTGACAAAGGGAGAAGGGAGAATCAGAGTTGGGGCTGCTCTTAATAAACTCATCTTGGTATTTGTGTGCCTGTTGGAGAAAGTCTGCCAGAACCACAAAATTTAAGAAAGTGTGTGTGGGGGTGGGGAGGGGAGGTCATCTTTGCTTCTCTCCATCTTCCACAGAAGATACTGAGGATGGGTTCCTTTTATCCCCTTCTTCCCAACACGTAACATGGCTAGAAAATCCAGAGGTTTGGAGACCACAGAGCACAAGCCCAAGTAAGGCCCAGGCACTGGGGCTCTCCTAGCTAATTAGACACCACTGTATACGTTCCTCAGCCCTGAGACCCCTTCCCCATCAGCTTTCCTTTTGCCAGCCTGGGACCCATTGGAATATCAAGCAGGTGGCTCTCAGTTATAGATGATTGTGGCTACCTAGTCAGTAGCTGGAAGAGTGAGAAGATAGGATAGATATTTAAAAACTAAAAAGGCAACGTATTATTTTTACAGTGTCTTACAGTTTACAAAGATTTGGCATCTACCATCTCATCTATTTACATTTGATTCTCAGAATGACTTATGAAATAGAGAATTACTATTATCTCCATGTTAGAGGGGAGGCCAGAAGCCCAGAAAAGTTGGTGTTGTCATTCTGGTGTTATAGGAATTAGGAAAGCACAGAGAAGGGGCATTGCCCTGAGTGCAATAGGAGGACCAATCAGGGAGGGCTTCCTGGAGGTGACCCAAGAGCTGAGTAAAAAGCACAAAATTATGCACTAAATAGGTGAAGAAGGGGAGAGCCCAGGTAGACGACTTTACAAAGGTTTGAAAACATGACGAAGACTGGAGAGGCAAGCTGAAGCTAGATAAAGATGGTGATGATGGTGGTGACCACAACAACAGTTAACACCTATCTATGCTTACCAAGTGCAGATACTGTTCTAAGCGGTTTATTTAGGTTCATTTACATTGATTCTAACACCTACCTTCTTAGGTAGGTAATTTATTATCCCATTTTATTTACAGATGAGGGTAGGAAACTAAGGCACAGAGCAGTTAAGTAATGTAACTTAAGAAGTATGCCCGGGACTTCCCTGGTGGCACAGTGGTTAAGAATCCGCCTGCCAATGCAGGGGACAGGGGTTCGAGCCCTGGTCCAGGAAGATCCCACGTGCCGCGGAGCAACTAAGCTTGTGCGCCGCAACTACCGAGCCTGCGCTCTAGAGCCCGTGAGCCACAACTACTGAGCCCGCGTGCCGCAACTACTGAAGCCTGGGTGCCTAGAGCCCGTGCTCTGCAACAAGAGAAGCCACCGCAATGAGAAGCCCTCACACCGCAATGAAGAGTAGACCCCACTCGCCGCAACTAGAGAAAAGCCCATGCACAGCAACAAAGACCCAACGCAGCCATAAATAAATAAATAAATAAATAAAACGCTCCCAATCTTTAAAAAAAAGAAAAAAAGAAGTATGCCCAAGATCACATACGATCTTGTGTGCTAACTTAACAAGTATGAATTTTATCCTAAGAGCCAAGGGCCCCTCTGACTCTGTGCCTGAAAAGTTCTCAGCAGAGAGGAGATGGGCACAGATCTGTGATTTAGAAGGCCTTCTCTCATTCAGGGTGGACTGTGTGTTGGAGAGGGGAAAACTGACTAGGCTCCTGGTTCAAGAACCTGAACAGAGACAGTGCAGTGTGGGTAGACAGCAGAGGAGGGTTCCCACAAGGCCTGGTGCTTGTGGGTAAGAAATTGCCCGCCGCATGTCTCTGTTTTCTCTGCCTGTAAAGGCAGAATGATATATATCCACCTACCTGCCTCAGGAATTGCTAGAAAATTAATGGGGTAGAGGCCTGGCTGGCTTTCATCTGTTAAACAACACCCTTGAACCACTGCTGGTGTTCTTTAAATGCTGAACATATAAAATGTGCTTTCACCTGAGGAGCCGGGAATAATTATAGCTTGCTATTTATTGTTAATTTTACCACAGCTTTGAAACCCTGGACTTTCTCGATGAGTCAGAAAAAGAGAGGGCAACTCCTCCATCCCATGGAAGTAGCCACACAGAGGCAGTCAAGCAATTTCCCACAGGCTCTAGCCTTTCATTATTTGCAGTGGTTCAGCTACTTATATGGGATATAGTGAAAGAAAGCAATGCTTTGCTCTTTTAGAATCAAATTGTACAAAGAACTCCTTATAGTCTTGCTGATTCTTTGAAAGAATTTGTTCCTTTTCATCTCTCTATACTGAGTACATGCATAAATATTCCGGGTTTGCATGTGTGAAGGAGAGGGGAAAAAAGTGTTTAACAGAACTGTTAAACTGTTACACTGCCCACCAGGACACCTGGGTTTTACCCATGATACGGTAACAGAACGGCTCCCTAACCTTTCTTCAGATTTTGCACCACTCCGTCTCCATAAGCATTTGTTTAAGGTCTCGGAAGAGCCAGGCAGAGTCCCAACGGCACCTCCGAGGAATCTGAGGAAACTGATGGCTGGGCGACTTTAAAGTCTCAACTACACCACCTTTAAAATGCGTCTGATACAGACTGCATACCTGTCAGGACCTGACGTGAGGATGAGATAATGTTTGTAAACTGTAAACTATATAAATGTGTGCTATTACGGGACGCGGGGAAAGAAGCGAGGAAGTGAAAGAACTTAAAGCAGGGACAAGGGCTGGGAAAGGGAGAGAGAAAAGCGGGGGAGGGGGACAAAAGAGTGACAATCCCACGCCATACTTCTCAGTACAACTTCTGAGAACTCCAGCCCCGGAGAGCGGCCAGGACGCCCAAGGTCCTCGGCTGGAGGCCGCGCCTAGGGCGGGTCGCTCGGCAGGTGGGGCCGGGTGGGCCGGGGGCGGGTCCTCGCAGCCCTCAGTTGAGTATCGGTTTTCCTTTTCCGGGCTTTCGGTCCAGAGGAGACGGGACAGCCTCCGCTCCCCTGATCCTACCGCGGGCTGCGCAGGGCGGGCTGGGCCTTCCGTGGGACTGAGACGGGGATGGGGGGCGGCGGGATGTGTCACCCAAATACCAGCGGGTGAGTCGCCGGCCGAACCAGCCGGGCAGGTCCGGTGGAGTATAAGAGCGGGAGGGAGCGGCGGGCGGCAGACGTCTGGAGACCTTCTCAGAGGGCGGAGCCGGAGCCCAGCGCAGTCCCCAGCCCTCGCCAGCCCGCGCCCCGTACGCGCTCCTCCGCCCCACCATGGCCCGGGGTCCGGGCCTCGCGCTGCCGTGGCCGTCGCTGCTGCCGCCGCTCCTGCTGCTGGCGGCGGTGATCGGCCACGCGGCCGCGCAGGACAACTGCACGTGCCCCACCAACAAGATGACCGTGTGCGAACGGAGCGGCCCGGACGGCCGCTGCCAGTGCCGCGTGCTCGGCTCGGGCCTGGAGGTCAACTGCTCCACGCTCACGTCCAAGTGCCTGCTGCTCAAGGCGCGCATGAGCGCCCCGAAGAGCGGCCGCGCGCTGGTGCAGCCGAGCGAGCACGCGCTCGTGGACAACGACGGCCTGTACAACCCGGACTGCGACCAGCAGGGCCGCTTCAAGGCGCGCCAGTGCAACCAGACGTCCGTGTGCTGGTGCGTGAACTCGGTGGGCGTGCGCCGCACGGACAAGGGCGACCTGAGCCTGCGCTGCGACGAGCTGGTGCGCACGCACCACATCCTCATCGAACTGCGCCGCCGCACGGACGGCCGCGCCTTCAACCACTCGGACCTGGATGCCGAGCTGCGGCGGCTTTTCTGGGAGCGTTACCTGCTGCACCCCAAGTTCGTGGCGGCCGTGCACTACGAGCACCCCACCATCCAGATCGAGCTGCTGCAGAACACGTCGCAGAAGGTCGCCGGCGAGGTGGACATCGCCGACGCCGCCTACTACTTCGAGAGGGACGTCAAGGGCGACTCGCTGTTCCCCGGCCACCGCGGCCTCGACGTGCGCGTGCGCGGAGAGCCCCTGCTGCTGGAGCGGACGCTCATCTACTACCTGGATGAGAAGTCCCCCCAGTTCTCCATGAAGCGCCTCACCAGCGGCCTCATCGCCGTCATCGTGGTGGTCGTGGTGGCTCTGGTCGCCGGCGTGGCCGTCCTGGTGATCACCAACCGGAGGAAGTCGGGGAAGTACAAGAAGGTGGAGATCAAGGAACTGGGGGAGATGAGAAAGGAACCGAGCTTGTAGGTACCGACGGGGCTGGGGTGGGGTGGGGTATCGGATTTCAGCAAGGTCCCAGACCCAAGTGAGTCACGCTCCTTGATTCTTGGTCCCAAGGAGGCCTTTCTCCCCCCAAATTCCTGCTGCCCCCCGCCGCCACCAAATTTAATAGATCCTGTTCTCGGGATCACTTCTTTCTGACGTTTGTCCCGAAGGAAGCATTTCTAAAATTCCTCCCCTTTCGGTCCAACCAGAACCCTGACTCGAAGAGTTAAGGGAAGTTTGGCATAAGGTTATGTATAACGATCAAGTGTTTGTATGACAACTCAGCATCGTTTACATGTGACGCAAAATCAGTGCTGAAGGCTAAATGCGTTTAGATGGGAAACAGCGCTTTTACTGTCTTGGGTTTAAGTTATTTGATTAGCTCCACTTGTATTGTGGCTTTCCTGATGAGGAGTTCGCTACTTGGGCCCGTGTGGTATCCTCATTTACCATCGTTTGTACTGATATTACCGACCACACATGCTTGTCATCGGGAAAGAAGCCTGTTTCAGCTGCCTGAACACGTTTTAGATGTCTTTGTTTGCCGGCAGACTTCGGCCCAGAAACTCAGCATCTGTTCTTCAACTTGCCCTTATTACAGCTGATACTAGTAATGTTTCTTTTGTAAAATGTTTGTATATAGGTTGTCTTTGATAATGCTGTTGTGATTTTTTAAAAGAAAAAGAAAAAGAATGTAATAAAATATGAAAAAGGCAGAAACCAAAAGATGGAGTTTGTGAAAACTTGCTCCAGGTTTATATCACTTTGGTCTCCTCTAATTTCCCACTACTCAGATTTCTTATTTCAAATTCTAACACGTTTTAGCAGGATGGGTCATTTCCTATAGCCACTCTGGTGTTTCTGAGATCCCTGAACTGGCAAGTGTAAACACAGGTCTTTCTAAATAAGATTGTTTGGAAACCCCCTGCAGGAGGGTGGGTCTGAGGGAGGAAGCTAGAACCAGCTGCTGTTGTTGGGAAAGGGGACCAACCTTAGGTTATCTCTAAATGAGAATTCTCCCCTGGAGAAGGAAAACTCTACCTTTGTTTCAGGAGCTGTATCTCCTTTGAATCCCTGCCATACTTGGAAGTAGCTGTGCTATTCACATTTAGTCCTTGGCAATTGACTTAATCGCAAAATATTGCGGCTCTGAGTTAAATGACTTTCTTGCATAGTCATAGCCAGTCTGTAGCGGGCTTATGCTCTGGCTGTGTGTGCGTATGCACACCGTCTGTTTTCCTAAGATTCTACTAGTAATGTGCTTTAAAAACTTTTACTTCATTTTAGCTGCAAAAAATCTTGTCTCCTTCACATTTATCTCCTTGTTTGCACTCATTTATGTGAAGCGGGGTGTGTTAGAAGGTCACTGTGGGGTAGCCTACAGGTAAACAAATTACTGCAATTCCTGGGAAATTGCTGCAACAATGGGCGTGCACAAAGGACAGGGTTGTTCATATATCCAACCCCAAATAGCTAGATCCAGGATATCAGTTTCTTCCCTGGAATCCATCTCACGTTCCTCCTCCCACTTCCACTCTGTGTCTGTGGTCTATGCCGACCACTCAAGAATGAAGCACCAGTACGAATTGGGGCGAGGGAGCTCTCAGCTGCTGCCTTGGCAGCTTGGGGCCGCGGCTGGTGTGTGCTGGTGGAGTGATACCTTATGATCGCCAGAGTCTCTAAGTCTGTAAGCATTCCTGCTAGGGAGAAATGCCCATCAGGCTCCAAACATCCTCTCAGGCTAAAATGAGGCTTAACAAGGGGAGAAGGCTGATGTGGGTTGGCTTCCCCAAAGTGGAAAGGGCAGCTTAAGTGCCTGAGGTTAGAATGGGAAACTTAACAGAGTGAAACCACTCTCAGGCAACCCCCTTCCCCCACCCCCCAGGTCACTGGCCACTGAAATTCCTTAGCTAAAGGGACCTTGGCAATCACCTCTAACCTAGCCTCTCATCTTACAGATGAAAGGGTTAGTGACTTCTCAAGATTAATGTTTCTGTGGCACAGCTGAAACTAGACAGTCTCTTGATCTCTCGTCCAGTATTCTTTTCACTACATCACACTGCCATTGTTTCAAGAGTCACTTCAAAAAACTATCACTTGGGGCTTCCCTGGTGGCGCAGTGGTTGAGAATCTGCCTGCCGATGCAGGGGACACGGGTTCGAGCCCTGGTCTGGGAAGATCCCACGTGCCGTGGAGCAACTGGGCCCGTGAGCCACAATTACTGAGCCTGCGCATCTGGAGCCTCTGCTCCGCAACAAGAGACGCCGCGATAGTGAGAGGCCCGCGCACCGCGATGAAGAGTGGCCCCCGCTTGCCGCAACTAGAGAAAGCCCTCGCACAGAAACGAAGACCCAACACAGCCAAAAAAAAAAATAAATAAATAAATAAATAAATAAATAAAAATTAAAAAAAAAAAAACAAAAACTATCACTTGGCACTTCTCTGGCAGTCCAGTGGTTAAGACTCCATGCTTCCAGTGCAGGGGTCATGGGTTCGATCCCTGGTCGGGGAACTAAGACGTGGCCAAAACAAAAAAACAAAAATCAAACTATCACTTGACTGCCCAGAAAATAAACAGATTAAGGACTGAGTGGGCAGCTGAACAAAGGAAAAAAGTCCTGAGAAAGCCCATTCCTTCATCAGAATGTCACTTCTGGATAATTTCTAAATTTCTGCATTAATTCTGGACTATGAGTCCTTGCACTTTATTGCACTTCATGGTTCTAAAAGCACTTTCACATGTATCACCTCTGAGGCGTTGGTTTACTGGAAATAACCCAAGTGTTGACAAACCTGAGTTCAAATCCTACTCTACTGGGCAATAAGTCACTTAACTCTCCCCAGTTTCCTCATCTGTTGAAAACTACAAATCTCTGTCTATTACAAAAAATTAAATGAAGGTAATTGATGGGAGTGCCTAGAATGATCTGGGCACTTAGAGTTCAATATATCTTAAATTTTTTTCCTCTCCTATAGATTATATCCATTTCACATGTCAGAAAACTGAGGTCCAAATAGGCTGAGTAACTCATGATCACACATCCTCCATGTGCCAAAGCCAGAGTTTAGAACCTTTGTTTCGGCTTTCTAGCCCAGGTTGCTACCCCAGATACAAGACAGGTTGAGACACATTTCTTATTCACTTCTTCCAAGGAAGAGCCCCTCATGCTTTGTTCTGAAACTCAGGCCTCTGCCAATCACAGGATTATATTATCCAGAACCGGCTATCTGCAGGGGTTTAGTCTCCACCTCCAGATTTCCAGCCCCGCCCCCCAAATTAACATTTACTCTTTTGGGCACAGGCCTGGGGCTGCCCTTGGAAGGAATGAAAAGAGCAGGTGTGACTCACCTAGCATGTCACAGCTAGTCTTCTGAGCCCTGTGGGAGGCTCATCAGATTTCCTTGTTTCGGTCACCGGTCACCCGGGGCTTTCTCCACTCTTGCTATTTCCTTAATTGGAGCAATTGTTTTTTTTTTTTTTTGGCCATACCTTGCAGCTTATGGGATCTTAGTTCCCCGACCAGGGATTGAACCCAAGCCCTCAGCAGTGAGATCACCAAGTCCTAACCACTGGACTGCCAGGGAATTCCTGGAGCAATTCTTTAAATCATGTAATTTCTCCCTGCTTACATAGTTTTGGCTTCACTGTTTTTCAAATAGAATCACAGAATGTCAGAGCTGGAAAGAGGATCATTTAGTCCAAGACTCCATTCTACGGATGAAGAAACTGAGGCCCAGAGAGGAGAATAGATTTACCCAAGTCTGGCAGATAGTGGCAGAGCTACCCTACAACTCCAGTACCCTGGCTTTTGTCTTGTCTAATGTCTGTTCCACTTGTCTCTCTAGTTGGTCTCCTGTTTATTTTCACTCGATCATTTCTCTTCTTAAATTGTAGTGGTGATTCTTTAGCTTCTTAATATCACTTAAATGGGAGAGATACTTTGGTTAAGTGTAAAATGTGTGGGCTTTGAAGTTATCGGCTTTTCAGACCTCTGTTTTCTTATTTGTGAAATAGGTGAGTCTTATCTAATATGCTTGGTTTTAAAGATTAGACATAAGAAAAGATTGAGTACGTATTTAGTAAATGATCACCCTTGTTAGAATGACAGCAAGACCCTCAAGACCCAAGGGAAATAAATAACTAGTCATGGTTGGACTCTCTTCAATGCAATGCAAACAGCAATTCTAGTCCAGTTCCTTAAGGGGACGTCTCTGTCCCTAGGTGTCTGCTATTAGGGGGACGAAAGCAACCTTTGAAGCTACCTGTTTACAAAGGTGAAGCCACGGTCCACCTGGTTTGTATAAAATAGCCGTCAAAGCCAAGCAAGATACTCACCTTTGACTCTGATATGAGAAAGAAATAAATGTCTTTGTTTTCAAATTATATCATTGCTGGGTCTCAGTCTTTTATTTTATAATAAGAGTCTTTTTTTTAAATTTTAATATAATCTTTTACCAAAACACGTATTGGTGTCTATATTATTATTCCTGTAACAGACAAAAAAACTAAGACCCTGAAAGTTCAATTACTTGCCTATGGTCACACATCTAATAAGTGGCATATCTGGGTTTAGAACCCAGACAAATTGGCCCTTAAATCCAGCTTCTTAACCAATGTGCTATACTGCCTCCTAGACTTTGTAAATTTGTAAGCCAGAGTATATTAGTTTCTGTTACATCAAATTACTACAAATCTAGTGGCTTAAACAATACACACTTATTATCTTACATTTCTCTAGGTCAGAACCCTGACACAGGTCTCACTGGGCTAAAATCAAGATATCTGCACGCTGCATTCCTTTCTGGGGATGCTAGGGCAATTTTGTTTCCTGCTCGTTCAGGTTATTGGCAGAATTCAGTTCCTTTTCAGTTATGGGACCTTTCTCACTGGCTGTAAACTGAGTGCTTTCCCCAGTTTGTAGAGGCAGTCCACATTTCTTAGCTCATGGCCCCCTTTCTTCATCTTCAAAACCAGCAATGGCAAGTAGAGTCTTCACATTGAACTCTCTCCATTGTCCCACCTCTTTCTGGCCCAGCTGGGAAAAGTTCTCACTTGTGAGGACTCCCGTGATTAGGTTGGGTCACTCACATAATCCAGGATAAGATTATCCTCCCTCAAGGTCTCTAACATTAATCATATCTGCAAAGTCCCTTTTGCCATGTAATGTTACATATCCATAAATCCTGGGGATTAAGTTGTGGGCACCTTGACAGGGGAGGGCATTATTCTGTCTACCCCACAGAGAATAGCCCCCCAGCTCTCTGCTCTTAACCACTATACTGTACTACTTCTGTAAAATTGCAGGGCAGAGTGCATTTTTGTATTTAATGACAAAAGAGTTCTTTCCCCCATGGCCCTCTGCTCTATCCCTTTTTGAACAAAGCCTTTGCAAGGAAGAAAATGAACTCTTGGGAGAATTATTCCTGTATCCCACACAGGGTCATGCCTAGCACTGAGTAGGCACTCAGGAAATGTGTGTTAAATCGAAACAATACCAATGGCTATCATTTATTGAACACAGATAATGTGCCAGACATTGTCCTACAAGCTTTACCCTGATTATCTCATCCATTTCACATTAACCCCATGAACGTTAAGGTATGTTCTGTTTTTCCTGTTTTACTGCTGAGGAAACCAAGGCATTAATAAATGACTTGCCAGAAATCACATAGCTGGCAAGGAATACAGCTAGAATTTAGATCCAGGGCTACCCTCCTCAGAGTTTGTGCTTTATCACTATGCGCTACAACACTACAGGGTAAAGAACCATGTTCCGTGCCAAATAGTGATGATACAAGTTGGGAAGCTTATTCTTAGGGACCGAGAAGGAATCCCTCTAAGGATCACTTGGGAACTGAACAGATTTCTTCTGCAATCAATAGCGAATCCTGGTAGACGTCTTCCAGTTGTAATTTCTTTCCTGGAACCATTCTCTGTCATTGCTAAATACCATCAGAGGTTTCATTATTGCTTTTTATGATGAATTCTAGGAAGGAATTGTTCAGAGGGTGGGGATGAGTACGGGGGCCTAGGTTCATTCAGTGTTAGGGGATTACACTGAACACAGGAGAGCTGTGTCCCTGGCTCCACAGCAAGCTAGATACCCTCCATTTTAGTGGAAATTCTCAGCTCCATGCTGTACCAGGAGGCCAAACCAAGAAGGGTAAGGAGGGAGAGAGAAATGTCCCAGAGCGACAGTCTGAACACTCAGCTAACCAACATCCTGTCTCCTTGGAAAGACAGGGACAAGGGTCCCTTGACTAGATCAGTTTAACCCTTTAGAGAACTTATGTCCTCATGGCTCCTACACTGGATGTGACTCAACCTCTTTGCTGGTCCCGCTACTCTCAATTCCCTGGTTCGTTGGTACTGTTGGCGGAAATATTCTGACCACCCAAATATTGGGTTGGCCAAAAAGTTTGTTCGTGTTTTTCCTTTACATCTTAATATTTTCTGTAACATTATCACATGCTATGAAAACACAACTTGATATAGAAGGTGTCGATTCAACTAGGTCAGCAGATGAAGCTTGATGTCTTGGTTCTCTCTTTCTAGCTGTGTGGCCTTGAGTCTGGTAGTTTACCTCGCTGGTCCTCACATTTACCTTGTATCATGGATCTAATAATATCCACTCACTCTGGTTCATAGCATTCTTGTCTTCTAATCTCACCTCAGTGGAACTAAGGTAAGTATGACCAAAAGGCCAGTTTGACCAGTACTGGGAATACTTGGAATGAAGAGGTCCTGAATGACTGTGGGTGGTTACCCTGAAGCCATCCCAAACTGGACAACCTGTGTCCTTCAGGATGCTGAGGTTTTATCATTCACTTATTCCTTCAAATATTTTTTGTCTCATTTTTCACCAGATATTGTACTAGTTTGGGGAATATATGATGCATTGAATAGATATGGTCTCTCTGGTGTTTGTTTGTTTGTTTATTGCTTACCTGGCATCCCCACAACCTTCTTAATGAGGAAACACACCCATTGTGTGAGTCTTGGTGACAGGCTAGATGCTCCTGGCTGATGGAATATGGGCATGTGACCTGGCTTAGCCAGTTGAGCTCTCCTGTCTGGGACATTGATCTAGAGGACATGAAGCCGTATGGCCACTTGATAAATTAGTCACAGCAGCGTTAGCTTTGCCAACCATACAACTGCTCCACGGGTGTCAACTGTCCAGTGACAGTAGCACCAGTGGGCCATCCCAATCAGACTGTCCCATTGCTTGCCCTGGGCCATGTTCCTACTGCCCAGCCAACATAATTTCCTGACCATTTCCTGAATCTTGTTCTCCAGTCTTCCCACTGATTCTGTGAATTTACCCCAAATCCTCCAAAAAATTCCTTTTATGCTTGAGTTTAGCCAGAGTCAGTTTTTGTTGCTTACAACCAACCGTCCGACTGGTAGAGTCCCTGCCTTTGTGGAACTGAAAGGCCAGAGGCAGAGACAGTCATTAAGCACATAATCATAAAGGTAAGGGCACAAGTGAAATATGAGATAAGTGCTCTGAAGACGAAGAGCGTATATGGAAGTTCTGACTTCCCCTACTCCATAGGGGGAGTCACATCCTTAAGGAATTGATGCTTGATCTGAGATTCAAGGTATGAATAGATGTTATTTATGAAGGAAGAGAAGCATTTTAGTAAAGGAGAACAGCACGTGCAAAGGTCCTGAAGCAGGGGGAGTGTGGCTTATCTGAGGACCTTAGATTAGGCCAGTATGCTGGAATGTGTGGATAGCAAGGAGAAGGGTAGTGCTACTTGAGGCTGGAGAAGTGCGCTGAGGACCGACTATGGAAGACCTTTCAAGCTAATATTTATGCAAATTAGCATAGGGCACACCCTTTGTGCAGACAACCAGAAAAAGGCCTACTGTCTAGCTGGACTTAACCCTGTAGTGCAAGCCTTGGCAAACGGGCTGGTGGGAACCTTTGTGTGAAGAAAAAGGGGCTCCCTCCCCCTTACCGACACCACCTTACCCCAACCCCATTCAAGAGTACAGTAAAATCATTGAACATACACACACATACACATATATTTATACAGGGAGTGACATAATCCAATTTTGAAAGATCACTTTGGCTGGAGTATGAAGAATAGACTGAAAAAGTGGAAGGAAACAGTAGAAGACCAGAAGAGAATCTCAGGTGAGAGATAAAGGTAGTTTAGACTGAGAGCATATGTAGAGGATAGTGATGGTGATGGAGAGGACTGAGTGTATTGGAGGGACACCCAGGATTTAAAATCAATAGGACTTGGGGCTGGATTCTACATGGGGGTGGTGAGGAAATGGGAGGTGTCAAGAACATTTCCCTGGTTTCTGGCTTTCATGATTGATTGGTGGTACCATTACACAAGACAGAGAACACAGGAATGAGAATGTGTTTGGTGGGAGCGAAATGATGAGTATGGTTTTGGACATGTTGAGTTCAGCCAGGAGTTGGATGTAGATGTCTGGCATATTATGGGCTGCAGATGGGAATTTGGGAGGCACTGGCATATAGGTTTTGGGAGGCACCTGTATGTAGGTAGTACAAAAAGCCATAAACAGGGATGTAAGTGCCTAGGGGAAAGTGACAGACTGAAAAGGGGAGAGAGCTAGTTCCAGGCCTCCGACGACTTCAGCACTTCAGGACAGGAAAGAGGAGGATGAGCTGGTAAGGGAACCAAGAAGGGTCAAAACCAGGGATGGAGACAAAAGGACCAGCCCAGTCTGGTTCCAGGAGATAAGACCAAGTCAGAAGGCGGGGGCTACTGAACAGATGGGGAAGGGGAGCATTGGTGGGAGCAAAGGTCCAGATCAAGAGAGACCTGAGTGTCTGCCACTTACAGTTTTCGTCCAGCAGTTGCCTGCTCTTTGGGGACAAGCACCTGGGGAAAAGGAGAGGGTTGGAGTAGACAGTTCAAGAGATTAATCTGTGAGCATGTTGGGGGAAAACAAGGGGATGAGATTGCCTGGGAACAGCTTCTGGCAAAGCTCCTTGTCAGCATATGATCTCGGATCAAGTTACTTAAACTCCTCATGTCTCAGCTTCCTCACTCGTAAAATGGGAACAATAATGTACCACCTCCTCCCAGGGTTGGTGAGAGAAGTAACTACATTAGTACGTGTAAAGCACTTAGACTAGTGCCTGGCACACAGGGGGCACTCAAAAATGTTAGCTCTTATTAATCAGTGTGTTAAACTTGAATATACACAGTGTCCAATGCAAGCTCCACCATGGGGAAGAACTGTTTCCTTTTAGTCATCTCTGCACAGTTCATGGGACATAGCAGGTGCCCAATAATCAATGCTGATTCAATGGTTGGACAGATGAGATGGGTGGAGATCTCCCGGAAGGGCTAGCTCTGGCCTGGGAGTTTAAATGGGGCCAAATATGTCCCTTTGACATCTGGGATTAACTGTCCAAGGCGGTAAATTTCATATGCTTCTACCCATATCTCACCACTCAAAATAATATTCAGGAGCAAAAGGAAGAAAAAGAAAGCTACTTAGAACTCCAAGAAAGTTTTTTAAGGAAAAGCAATGTGGAACACATTTAAATAATTTGTGAACTAATAATAATTTGTAGAACTAATACAAAACAATAAGCAAGGAAAACACAGTCAGCACAATAGAATACACAAAAAGTTAATAGCTTTGGTATATAGAGAACCGAGACAAATGATTAGAAAAACAAAGATCTAATCAAGGCCTCAGCTAGGTAACTTTGTGCAAATTAGAAAGGGTACCCCCATCTGGGCAGATAAATTAGAAAAAGGCACCCCATTTATTTGGACCCAGTTTTATGGTACAGGCTTGCCAAGTGCACAGGTAGGTAGGTACCTTTGTAAAGAGAAAATGATTGGAGTCAGACTTGATTTTGGCTACCGCACCCCTTGGCCTTGGTGCAGCACATACGCAGAACGATCTTAAAAGATGGCCTGTCTTCAGACAAAGGTCATGAATAGACAATTCTGGAAGAGAAACTAGAAATGATAATAAACAACTTTAAAAAATATATCTAACATCACCAGTTAGTTATCCAATGTGTTCAAAGCAAAATGGGTTAAAATCCTTCTTCTATGAAATTAATAAAACTGGTATTACTCAGAGCTGGTGAGGTAGGTGTTAACTGGTATAATTTTCTGGAAAACAAGTTGACAATATCCACCAAGAACATTAGAAATGTTTATTTTCGTTGACTTCCCAATTCCATGTCAAGGAATTTATTTTAAGGAAATGAACAGTGATACAAACAAAGTTTCACATATGAGACATGTTCCCTGCAGCAATTTTATAATAACAAAAAGCTGAAAATAAATATCCAACAACAAGGGGATGGTTATACATATCCACAACTCCCTGAGACCGAATGTATTTCAGAATTTTCAAATTTTAGAAGAATAATTTGGTGCATATATATATATATTTTAACATCTTTATTGGAGTATAATTGCTTTACAATGGTGTGTTAGTTTCTACTTTATAACAAAGTGAATCAGCTATACATATACATATATCTCCATATCTCCTCCCTCTTGCGTCTCCCTCCCATCCTCCCTACCCCACCCCTCTAGGTGGTCACAAAGCACCGAGCTGATCTCCCTGTGCTATGCGGCTGCTTCCCACTAGCTATCTATTTTACATTTGGTAGTGTATATATATGTCCATGCTACTCTCTCACTTCATTCCAGCTTACCCTTCCCCCTCCCAGTGTCCTCAAGTCCATTCTCTACCTCTGCTTCTTTATTCCTGCCCTGCCCGTAGGTTCTTCAGAACCATTTTTTTAAAATTTTTCTTTAGATTCCATACGTATGTGTTAGCATATGGTATTTGTTTTTCTCTTTCTGATTTACTTCACTCTGTATGACAGACTCTAGGTCCATCCACCTCACTACAAATAACTAAATTTCGTTTCTTTCTATGGCTGAGCAATATCCCATTGTATATATGTGCCACATCTTCTTTATCCATTCATCTGTCGATGGACACTTAGGTTGCTTCCATGTCCTGGCTATTGTAAATAGAGCTGCAGTGAACATTGTGTTACATGACTCTTTTTGAATTATGGTTTTCTCAGGGTATATGCCCAGTAGTGGGATTGCTGGGTCGTATGGTAGCTCTATTTTTAGTTTTTTAAGGAACCTCCATACTGTTCTCCATAGTGGCTGTATCAATTCACATTCCCACCAACAATGCAGGAGGGTTCCCTTTTCTCCACACCCTCTCCAGCATTTACTGTTTGTAGATTTTTTGATGATGGTCATTCTGACTTGTGTGAGGTGATACCTCATTGTAGTTTTGATTTGCATTTCTCTAATGATTAGTGATGTTGAGCATCCTTTCATGTGTTTGTTGGCAATCTGCATATCTTCTTTGGAGAAATGTCTATTTATGTCTTCTGCCCATTTTTGGATTGGGTTGTTTGTTTTTTTGATAATGAGTTGCATGAACTGCTTGTTAATTTTGGAGATTAATCCTTTGTCAGTTGCTTCATTTGCAAATGTTTTCTCCCATTCTGAGGGCTGTCTTTTCATCTTGTTTATGTTTTCCTTTGCTGTGCAAAAGCTTTTAAGTTTCATTAGGTCCCATTTGTTTATTTTTGGTTTTATTTCCATTTCTCTAGGAGGTGGGTCAAAAAGGATCTTCCTGTGATTTATGTCACAGAGTGTTCTGCCTATGTTTTCCTCTAAGAGTTTTATACTGTCTGGCCTTACATTTAGGTCTCCAATCCATTTTGAGTTTATTTTTGTGTATGGTGTTAGGGAGTGTTCTAATTTCATTCTTTTACATGTAGCTGTCCAGTTTTCCCAGCACCACTTATTGAAGAGACTGTCTTTTGTCCATTGTATATTCTTGCCTACTTTATCAAAAATAAGGTGACCATATGTGTGTGGGTTTATCTCTGGGCTTTCTATCCTGTTCCATTGATCTATATTTCTGTTCTTGTGCCAGTGCCATACTGTCTTAATAACTGTAACTTTGTCTGAAGTCCCAGAGCCTGATTCCTCCAGCTCCATTTTTCGTTCTCAAGATTGCTTTGGCTATTCGGGGTCTTTTGTGTTTCCATACAAACTGTGCAATTTTTTGTTCTAGTTCTGTGAAAAATGCCAGTGGTAGTTTGATAGGGATTTCATCAAATCTGTAGATTGCTTTGGGTAGTATAGTTATTTTCACAATGTTGATTCTTCCAATCCAGGAACATGGTATATCTCTCCATCTGTTGGTATCATCTTTAATTTCTTTCATCAGTGTCATAGTTTTCTGCATACAGGTCTTTTGTCTCCTAAGGTAGGTTTATTCCTAGGTATTTTATTCTTTTTGTTGCAATGGTAAATAGGAGTGTTTCCTTAATTTCTCTTTCAGATTTTTCATCATTGGTGTATAGGAATGCAAGAGATTTCTGTGCATTAATTTTGTATCCTGCTACTTTACCAAATTCATTGATTAGCTCTAGTAGTTTTCTGGTAGCATCTTTAGGTTTCTCTATGTATAGTATCATGTCATCTGCAAACAGGGACAGCTTTACTTCTTCTTTTCCAATTTGGATTCCTTTTATTTCTTTTTCTTCTCTGATTGCTGTGGCTAAAACTTCCAAAACTATGTTAAATAATAGTGGTGAGAGTGGACAACCTTGTATTGTTCCTGATCTTAGAGGAAATGCTTTCAGTTTTTCACCATTGAGAACGATGTTGGCTGTGGGTTTGTCACATATGGCCTTTATTATGTTGAGGTAAGTTCCCTCTATGGCTACTTTCTGGAGGGTTTTTATCATAAATGGGTGTTGAATTTTGTCGAAAGCTTTTTCTGCATCTATTGAGATGATCATATGGTTTTCCTCCTTCAGTTTGTTAATATGGTGTATCACATTGATTGATTTGCATATATTGAAGAATCCTTGCATTCCTAGGATAAACCCCACTAGATCATGGTGTATGATCCTTTTAATGTGCTGTTGGATTCTGTTTGCTAGTATTTTGTTGAGGATTTTTGCATCTATGTTCATCAGTGATATTGGCCTGTAGTTTTCTTTCTTCGTGACATCTTTGTCTGGTTTTGGTATCAGGGTGATGGTGGCCTCGTAGAATGAGTTTGAGAGTGTTCCTCCGTCTGGTATATTTTGGAAGAGTTTGAGAAGGATAGGTGTTAGCTCTTCTCTAAATGTTTGATAGAATTCACCTGTGAAACCATCTGGTCCTGGGCTTTTGTTTGTTGGAAGATTTTTAATCATAGTCTCAATCTCAGTGCTTGTGATTGGTCTGTTTATATTTTCTATTTCTTCCTGGTTCAGTCTCAGAAGGTTGAGCTTTTCTAAGAATTTGTCCATTTCTTCCAAGTTGCCCATTTTATTGGCATATAGTTGCTTGTAGTAATCTCTCATGATCCTTTGTATTTCTGCAGTGTCAGTTGTTATTTCTCCTTTTTAATTTCTAATTCTGTTGATTTGAGTCTTCTCCTTTTTTTCTTGATGAGTCTGGCTAATGGTTTATCAATTTTGTTTATCTTCTCAAAGAACCAGCTTTTAGTTTTATTGATCTTTGCTACTATTTCCTTCCTTCCTTTTTCATTTATTTCTGATTTGACCTTTATGATTTCTTTCCTTCTGATAACTTTGGGGTTTTTTTGTTCTTTTTCTCTAATTGCTTTAGGTGTAAGTTTAGGTTGTTTATTTGAGATGCTTCTTGTTTCTTGAGGTAGGATTGTATTGCTATAAACTTCCCTCTTAGAACTGCTTTTGCTGCATCCCATAGGTTTTGGGTCATCGTGTTTTCATTGCCGTTTGTTTCTAGGAGTATTTTGAGTTCCTCTTTGATTTCTTCAGTGATCTCTTGGTTAAGTAGTGTATTGTTTAGCTTCCATGTGTTTGTATTTTTTACAGATTTTTCCCTGTAATTGATATCTAGTCTCATAGCGTTATGGTCAGAAAAGATACTTGATACGATTTCAATTTTCTTAAATTTACCAAGGCTTGATTTGTGACCCAAGATATGATCTATCCTGGAGAATGTTCCATGAGCACTTGAGAAGAAAGTGTATTCTGTTGTTTTTGGATGGAATGTCCTATAAATATCAATTAAGTCCATCTTGTTTAATGTATCATTTAAAGCTTGTGTTTCCTTATTTATTTTCATTTTGGATGATCTGTCCATTGGTGAAAGTGGGGTGTTAAAGTCCCCTACTATGATTGTGTTGCTGTCAATTTCCCCTTTTATGGCTGTTAGCATTTGCCTTATGTATTGAGGTGCTCCTATGTTGGGTGCATAAATATTTACAATTGTTACATCTTCTTTCGGGGTTGATCCCTTGATCATTATGCAGTCCTTCCTTGTCTCTTGTAATAGTCTTTATTTTAAAGTCTATTTTATCTGATATGAGAATTGCTATTCCAGCTTCCTTTTGATTTCCATTTGCATGGAATATCTTTTTCCATCCCCTCACTTTCAGTCTGTATGTGTCCCTAGGTCTGAAGTGGGTCTCTTATAGACAGCATATATAGAGGTCTTGTTTTTGTATCCATTCAGCTAGTCTATGTCTTTTGGTTGGAGCATTTAATCCATCTACATTTAAGGTAGTTATCGATATGTATGTTCCTATTACCATTTTCTTAATTGTTTTGGGTTTGTTATTGTAGGTCTTTTCCTTCTCTTGTGTTTCCTGCCTAGAGAAGTTCCTTTAGCATTTGTTGTAAAGCTGGTTTGGTGGTGCTGAGTTCTCTTAGCTTTTGCTTGTCTGTAAAGGTTTTAATTTCTCTGTCGAATCTGAATGAGATCCTTGCTGGGTAGAGTAATCTTGGTTGTAGGTTTTTCCCTTTCATCACGTTAAAGATGTCCTGCCACTCCCTTCTGGGTTGCAGAGTTTCTGCTGAAAGATCAGCTGTTAACCTTATGGGGATTCCCTTGTATGTTATTTGTTGTTTTTCCCTTCCTGCTCTTAATATTTTTTCTTTGTATTTAATTTTTGATAGTTTGATTAATATGTGTCTTGGGGTGTTTCTCCTTGGATTTATCCTCTATTGGACTCTCTGCACTTCCTGGACTTGATTGACTGTTTCCTTTCCCATATTAGGGAAGTTTTCAACTATATCTCTTCAAATAATTTCTCAGTCCCTTTCTTTTTCTCTTCTTTTTCTGGGACCCCTATAATTCGAATGTTGGTGCATTTAATGTTGTCCCAGAGGTCTCTGAGACTGTCCTCAATTCTTTTCATTCTTTTTTTTTTTTATTCTGCTCTGCAGTAGTTATTTCCACTATTTTATCTTCCAGGTCACTTATCCATTCTTCTGCCTCAGTTATTCTGCTATTGATTCCTTCTAGAGATTTTTAAATTTCATTTATTGTGTTGCTCATCATTGTTTGTTTGCTCTTTAGTTGTTCTAGGTCCTTGTTAAATGTTTCTTGTATTTTCTCCATTCTATTTCCAAGATTTTGGGTCATCTTTACTATCATTACCCTGAATTGTTTTTCAGGTAGGCTGCCTATTTCCTCTTCATTTGTTTCGTCTGGTGGGTTTTTACCTTGCTCCTTCATCTGCTGTGTGTTTCTCTGTCTTCTCATTTTCCTTAACTTACTGTGTTTGGAGTCTCCTTTTCACAGGATGGAGGTTCGTAGTTCCCGTTATTCTTGGTGTCTGCCCCCATTGGCTAAAGTTGGTTCAGTGGGTTTTGTAGGCTTCCTGATGGAGGGGACTGGTGCCTGTGTTCTGGTGGATGAGGCTGGATCTTGTCTTTCTCATGGGCATGACTGCATCTGGTGGTGTGTTTTGGGGTGTCTGTGAACTTATTATGATTTTAGGCAGCCTCTCTGCTAATTGGTGGGGTTGTGTTCCTGTCTTGCTAGTTGTTTGGCATAGGGTGTCCGGTACTCTAGCTTGCTGGTCGTTGAGTGGAGCTGGGTCTTAGCATTGAGATGGAGATCTCTGGGAGAACTTTTGGCATTTGATATTACATGGAACCAGGAGGTCTCTGGTGGTCCAATGTCCTGAACTTGGCTCTCCCATCTCAGAGGCACAGGCCTGATACTCGGCCAGAGCACAAAGACCCTGTCAGCCACACCGCTGAGTTAGAATTCAGGCTTCTTTTATACTAAAAGGGGAGAGCGTATGGCTGGTTGTTGCAAACTTCTGGGATGCTGGGATCCTTTGCAGCTGTCCACCTACATCTGGTCATAATCGTGCGTGTATTATTTAGCACTCTCAATAGGGTCTGGAGCAACATCATCAACACATCCAGATTTCTGCCATGAAACTTATTAATAGCCACGCTAATTGGTATAAATAGACCATAAATAGCTGTAGGCCACTTCAGGTCAGTTTTGCCATCAAATGGGTTGGCACCAAACTTTCAAAACAGCTTTCAGTTTTCAGAGCATTCTGAATTTGTGGATAAGGGATTGTGGATCTGTATAAATCATGGTTTAATTTTTGAGGACTTTTTAATAGGGGAAAGTGCTCACAATATATTGTTAAGTGAAGGGCAGGGGGAATAGTACCAAAGTGACACAATGACCCTGCTCCATTTTTAAAAAGAAAAATGGGAACACATTTGTAATTTAAATGCAAAATTGGCTGTTTTAAATCCAAACTGACCATATCTGCTTTTGTTTTCCTCTTTTTTTTCTTCTTTCTGTTTTTAATCTTCAAGTGCAATGGTATAATTTTTATCAGTGTAGAAATCAATCATTATTCCACTTGGTTTTCTTTGAACAGTCTACTGGGGCAGGAGAAAGGGAATCCCTCCTTGGCCACCGCCCAGTTGGTGAAGGAAAGGATAAGCCTTTGGATTTACAAAGGGAGGCCCCTTGCTTGGGGAACAGGAGAAAGAACCCAAACTGATTTGTATTAAGAAGTGGGAGGATATTTTTTTGGAGTTGGGTAGAAGCTGGGGGATGAGGGTGAGGTGGAGAGGATGGAGAGGCAAGGAGGGGAGATCATTCAGCATGGGGTTGACCCCTGTATTAGTTTCCTGGCGCCACCATAACTATGCACAACAAATGTAGTGGCTGAAAAATAATAGAAAGTAATTTCTCACAGTTCTAGAGGCTAGAAGTCTAAAATCAAGGTGTGAGCAGGGCCACATGCTCTCTGAAGGCTCTAAGGAAGCATCACGTTCCTTAGATCATTCTTCGCATCCTCTAGCTTCTTGGCGCTCCTTGGCCTGTGGCAGATAGTTCCAATCTCTCCTTCCTTTGGCTGTCTTTCCTCTGTGTGTGTCTATGTCCAAATTTCCCTCTTCTTATAAGACACCAGTCATTGGATTGGGATGCACTGTAGTTTAGTATGACCTCATCTTAACTTGATTGCATCTGAGAAGAACTTATTTCCAAATAAGGTCACATTTATAGGTTCCAGATGGGCATATATTTTGGGGGGATACTATTCAACTCCATCCAGACCACTAGTGTGTGATTTGACTAAGCAAAGGCAATTCTAATATTCCATTTCCTTTAAAGGCAGTGCCTGCGGAATGAACGAATGAATGATGAATATGGAACTGTGATGTAAATTTCCTCCTTGTCTTTACCCCCAGATTTTCAGGATAAGTCGGCTATGCAAGTGTGGAAATCAAGGAAAAGGCATCTCTTTGTTTCTGTGGGATAAAAAGGGGACACCCATGGGAAGTGAAATCAGGAATCCTGGAGGAGGGACCCTGAGAAGGTAAGACCAGGAGTGTCCCTGGGGGCAAGAGCCAGGATCTGAACTGACACCAGGTTACAGATACCCACAAAAATAAAACACAAAGATTCATCAGTGGGGATACTGGGGCTTTCCATTTTCTCCAAATATACATTCACATATTTTCCAAATTTTCTATGATGCTCATAATTTGCTTCAATAATCAGGGGGGAAAACGTTATTTAAAAGAAGGACAATTCAAGGTGATGTATTATTTAGATTTAAATCCAGATCTTCAGAAAATGCCTAAGGAACTGGCAAACTGAGCTCTTCCTTTCTTTAGTCTCATCAGACCGCTCAATACTATTAAAGCAATAATCTTCATCCTCCATGAGTATAATTATCCTCTTCAAATTATTCCCTTTGATCAGCCTGGGTGTTTCCAAAAAATTATTATTATAGTTTTATTAAGAAATCCCTAGGTAAAAGTAATTACCAGTCTCTCTACTAAAAATTAATCAGGACATACTACAATTGTCCAGTAGCCACACACACACACACACACAGCAGCCGTAAATTATATTTGGTCATAGCCTACTTTACCACACTTTGAAAAACAAATGAAGATTCAAAGTTGTGAATGAACAGACATTAGTCATCTACTACTTTTCATCACTATGCTAGAAACCAGAATAGAGCAATAAACAGAATTTTTTTCTGTTCTCAAAAATCTTACATTTCAGCACAGAGGTAGTGTTGGGACAGGGGAATAAACTAAACAGGCAAGTACAATCATGTGAGATAAGTGTTATGATAAGGGAATGCTGGGCTATGAGAACATCCATCAGGTAAAACTGATGTAATCTGGGGTGGAGGTGGGGATCAGTTTAGGGAAGGTCTACTTGAGAAAGTTTAAACTGAGACCTGAGGATGAATAGGAATTTGTCAGGTATAAGAGGAAGAGAAGGAGAAATGGATCAATCAAGGAGGAAAGCAGATATGTAATACTTGATTGTATTATTAAGAACTATTTCAGGTGAAAGTGTTTGTTAGCAGCTAAACTCAAACTAGTTAAGCAAAAGGAATTTGTTGACTCATGTAACTGGAAAGTGAAGGAGAGGTATTAGCTTTAGGCATGGCTGGGTCCAAGGGTTCAAATAATGTCAGGTTTCTATTTCTCTCTTTATATCTTTATTCTGCTCATGGCTTGGCTTTCATTTTCTAGGCCAACTTCCTCCTCATCTAGGGCAATAGGGCCACCAGCAGCTCCAGTCTTGTATTTTATTAATTTAAGAGCCACACAGAAGAACTTTTTCTCCTTCAAATTCCCATTGGAAATAGTTTTTGTAGATCTTAACTAAGCTAAGGATCTTGAGAGGAGATCATCCTGACTTAGGGTGGGCCCTAAATCCAAAAACGGGTGTCCTTATAAGAAGAGAGGACACAGAAACACAGAGAAGATGGTGATATGAAGACAGAGGCAGATAATAAGAACCTGCTGTATAAAAAAATAAATAAAATTCTAAAGCTAAAAAAAAAAAAAAGACAGAGGCAGAGACTGGAGTTATGCATCTACAAGTCAAGGGGCTCACTTGTACGGGAGCGTGTTAGTGGTTTCATCCTGGGATTTGAAGTCAGGGGCCAACTTGGGTCTCAGAGCCACCACTTACAATCTCTTAGTAGGAAAAACATAAGCATGAAGTGCTGCTGGTACACAGAAAAGTGGGGCAACTCACCAGGCCTGCTGCAGATGCATGCAGGACTTGCCGGAGGGTGTGATTTCTGCCCTGTGTTTTGAAGAATGAATTAGCCAGGTGACAGTAGAAAAGGCATTTGTAGTAGATGCCAGTGGTGCCCACTCATATCTCCCTGGATGTTGGCGTCTGGCCCATAACTCTGCACATGCTGGTTCTACTTGCAACAGCCAGCATCTGCGTTCCTCTTCTTGAGGCTTTTGGATCCCTCAGAAGCATATGCAAGATGCTGGAAGTGCAGAGAATTAATCACCCCCCCAGACAGCACTCAACCAATGACTGGCTGGAGTTGGTAGATAAATAGCCAGGCAACTTTCTCCTCCAGTTAGGAAAACTCTGTGTGTTACATAGTCTCCCCACACTCTTCAGAGAGACTCCACTCCATTTGACCCCATCTGTAACTAGTTGGTTAATGCGTCATTTATTGGCTTCCTTCCTTTTCCTGTCTCACTTCTCTGCTCCTCAGCTGGTGCTTCCTGGGATCATCTCCCAAATAAATTACTAACATTTGATTCCTTGTCTCAGGGTATCCTTCTGAGGGAAACCCAAATTAGACAACATTCCACATAGAAAGGACAGCATGTGCAAGAGCATAGGAATATAAGCATGGACATCTCACAACACATATAAGGGATTATCCAAATTATTTGAGAATCTGCTGCCTGGTCTCTTGGTCTAATGGATAAATAATTATCCAGGGCTTAGAAATAAATGGGTAACATGTTGTAATGACCCCTCTTTTATTTTGGGAATTGTTGGAGTTCAGAAGAATGGCTGGGGATTGTTAATTTTCCCTGGAGCCCTCACACCTACACAGTGCCTGGCACATAGTGTGCCCTCAGCAAGTATTTTTTTGAAGTAATGAATTTTATTGTGTTGAAATTGGGGTATTACAAAACTCCAGGGCTTACTATACAACACCCATTCAATAAATGTTTATTGAACAGAACTGAAGGACACTGGAAAGCCAAAGAAAAGCCTTTCTTTGAACAGGCATTGTGCCACCTGGTGGTGACTTTGAGGAGGGGGCCTTTGCAGGCACTGGTTGTGTGCTCTGGAATTTTGAGAACTTTTAGTTAGGGTGCAAGGTTGTAAGCTGAGTTCTTTGTAAGAACAAAACAACAGAAAGAGTTTAAATGCCCACAACAGGGGAATAATAAATTAAGTGATGCGATATCATTTCCATAGAACACTATGCAGTGATTAAAATGAATTAAGTTGATCTATATACATTGATATAGAAATTTCTCCAAGACTTGCTGTTCAAGTGATAAACTGAAGTCACAGAAAATACATATAATATGATGTCATCATGTCAAAAAAACTCACCAAAATACACCCCATATCTTTGCTTGTTTGAGAGGCAAACTCAACTACAGATTGAGTGGGATGCTGAGATGAATTTTAAGTCCCTTCCATTTCTGAGATTCTGTAATTTTAAGATGACAAGTCAAAGTTTATAGTTCCTTTAGAAAATATACTGCTTTGACTCATATAAGAAAACTGTAAAACTTTATGGAAGGACATAAAAGAAAACCTGGATAAATGGAGACATAGGCCAGCTTCCTGGACTGATAGAGTCAACATTGCAAAGATATAAATTTCTTCAAAATTAATCTAAGTTTAAAAACAACAGCAATAACAAAATCAAAATCTCAATGCATTTTTGGTGGGGGAGGACTTGAAAAATTTTCTAAAGTTCATCTTAAAGTTCAAATGTATAAGAAAAGCCAGAAAATATTTGAAAATAAAGTCTATATTGTGAAGTTAGAATAATTAGAATCATATACTAGTGCCAGAACAGACAGACAAAGGAAAAGATGTGGGTATTTATGAGAATTTAGTATGTAACAAAAGCAACACTTCAACTGAGTCAGGAAAGGATGGGTTGTTCAATAAATTGCTGGGACAGCAGTTACCTTGGTGTCCTCACCATGGGAAGGGCATATGCATGTGTCTTTTGTAAAAGCTCCACTGGTCTAATCATTCAGAAAATATTTTAGGTTATATTTTTCTATCCTAATTTGCACCAAAATAAATTCCTAGTAGACTAAAGTTTTAAGAACAAAGTCATTAAATATTGATACTAGAGGAAAATATTGGTAAATACATAATTTTGGGATTGAGACAAACTATAAATATGACCTCAAAGGCAAAAACCAAAATGAAAAGGTGGATAGATTTGTCTATACCACAATTTTTAAAATTATTTTTATATGCAGACATGAATTAAAGTTGAAAGGCAACTGTCAAGCACGGGAAATGTTTGCTACGTGAACGACAGACAATTCTTAAATATATAAAATATTTTTACCAGTCAATAAGGTAAAAATGAATGTTTTTATAGAAAAACGGGTTAAGGCATGAACAGGCAATTTGCTAAAGAAGAAATCGAAAGAGCAGATAAGCATAAAAAATTGCTTACATTGTTAGGAATCAAAGGAATGCACATTAAAACAACAGTAAGAAATGTTTTATCCTATCAAAGTTTTAAGTATTTAAAGCAATTTTATTTTTTTTAATTTTTTTTTAAACATTGCTTTTTTTAAAAAATTATTTTATTTATTTATCTATTTTGGGCTGTGCATGGGCTTTCTCTAGTTGTGGTGAGCGGGGGCTACTCTTCGTTGCGGTGCACGGGCTTCTCATTGCGGTGGCTTCTATTGTTGCAGAGCACGGGCTCTAGGCACCCGGGCTTCAGTAGTTGTGGCTCGCGGGCTCCAGAGCGCAGGCTCAGTACTTGTGGCTCACGGTCTTAGCTGCTCTGTGGCATGTGGGATCTTCCCAGACCAGGATTCGAACCCACGTCTCCTGCATTGGCAGGTGGATTCCTAACCACTGTGCCACCAGGGAAGTCCTAAAGTAATTTTAATTTTGCTTTTCAAGAAGCTTATGTATCAAAATGTTAACAGTGATTATCTTTGGGTAGTGGGGTTAAGGGTACTTTTTTTTTTTTTTGCTTTTCTGTGGTGTTATTTAACTTGTGTAGTAAAGAAATAGTAGTTTGCACTGACTCTTAGAAAAGTGCTCAGCTGGGATCTCTGGAGAACTAACCTCTGGAGAGTGAGCGAGGATGTGTCCAAGCTGTGGCTTCCTCTTGGGCCCAGCCTGGAGCTCGCTGAGCCATACTGAACCCTCTTGGCCCCCAACTTCAGGAAGTGGGTCTGGTTGGCTGTGTTTATACAGAGGTAGGGAGACCAGTCAGCAAGCTAGTGCAATGACAATCCAGGTGGCAATTTCTAAAAATAACACACTGGAATTTGGTGTGACAATTCTATTTGGGCAAAAAAAAAGAAAGAAAGAAAAAGAAAAGGGACTTCCCTGGTGGTCCAGTGGTTAAGACTCCCTGCTTCCACTGCAGGGGACATGGGTTCGATCCCTGCTTGGGGAACTAGGATCCTGTATGCCACGCGTCAGGGCCAAAGAAAAAAAAAAGAAAAAAATATTATGTTATAAATTTAAAAAATGAAATGGCCTGCCTGTTCATGTTATATGGGAAGAAGAAGGTAAAAAAGGAGAAGAAAGTAAAAAAGTCAAATGTGGATGAAGAAAATACTGAGCTAATTTTTGTTGGAGTGGAATATGCAAATGAAGATGCAGCAACTGTCTATGTGGGGGGCATTTCAGATGCAGAGCCAGCCATCTCCAACATCCGGAACAGTCAGGCCTAGCACGTATTCAAGAAAAAGGAAAGGCTGCTTTAGTCAAGACCACCCGTGCCTTGCAGACTATCAAATATGTGACCCTCAGCAAATCCTGTGCTCATCTCACCTAGCTCTCAGCCCGAATCTAGATCAGCAGAGTCCTCTTGTCTGTTGAGCTTCTGTCTATGTCTGGTGCTAAAACAATTCATCCCTCATAATTCTTCAGAGTTAGTCTCTCCTTTAATTCAGTATTCAGTTTCCAGTACTTCCTCTAGGAGGTGAGAATGAAAGTCTTTCTGTATCAAAGCAGCTTCTACTTCTGGAGAAAACTGAGTTGCCTTAGGTTGGGTTCCCCAGAAAGAGATTCTGAAAGAATTCTTTGTGTGCAGAGTTGCTGGAGAGGAAGGGAAAGAGGACTGGGCAGAAGAAGTGGGGCTTCTCCGCCAGTCCCATGGAGACCTGGGATGGCCCTGCAGGGTTGTCCTCAATTGAAATCCAAGGGTCAGGCCTTTGTCCCCCCAGATTACCAGTCATTGGATGTGCACTGTCCCTGGAGAGAAGGCATATTCTTGGATGAGGCAGGTGTCTTCATCCAAGGGAAATCTCCAGAGAGGAAGCCATCTGAATTGCTCTGGCAGACTCTAGAAGAAGGAAAGAAAAGCCCAAGGGAAGTGGGCTTGCTGGAATGATTTATTTTGTGGAGCCAGAAGACCTGACAGAGGATTATGTTCCACTGGAGGCCCAAAAGACAGATAGTATACAAAGACAGCAAGGAAGGCACTGATGAGAGGAGTACCAGCTAGGGATGATGGTAAGAGAAGCAATCACAGGGCTGGGCTTGATAATATCCAGGAGGATGATAGCATCTTGAAGTAATAGAAGCCAGGTGGTGGCTTTAACCACCAGAAGTCTGGGGGCTGTAATTACTATAACAACAGCTGGCAAGGTCAAGGGGGCAGCCTTAGGGGGCTTGATCCACAGAGGTTGTGAAGGTATTTAATAATACAAGGTGTCCCTAGGGGAAAAAATAGATGGGCAGCCAACTGGGTTCTGCTTAACATCTATGACCAGAAAAACACAAGAATGGAGGAACAGGGCTTCTCTGGTGGTGCAGTGGTTAAGAATCCACCTGCCAATGCAGGGGACATGGGTTCGAGCCCTGGCCCAGGAAGGTACCACATGCCGTGGGGCAACTAAGCCTGTGCACCACAATTACTGAGCCTGCGCTCTAGAGCTCGCGTGCCACAACTACTGAGCCCACGTGCCACAACTACTGAAGCCCACGCGGCTAGAGCCCGTGCTCTGCAACAAGAGAAGCCACTGCAATGAGAAGCCCGCGCACCGCAACAAAGAGTAACCCTTGCTTGCCACAACCAGAGAAAGCCCGTGCACAGCAACAAAGACCCAACGCAGCCAATAAAATAAAATAAAATAAAAATAAAGAATGGAGGAACAAGTGTCTCTGAGTTGTTACCCCAATAAAAAGTCATGTTCTTTGCTTAATTCTCACATCTGAGTCAATTTTCAGACCCAGACCACAGAACCCATTGACCAAAGAGGTGGCTGGGTCCCTAGAAAGAAGAACCCTAAAACACTGAAACAAGTATTTACAGTAATGATTTCTCCATGGCCTATGACCATTTTCTCAGCTAACTATATATTGGGGAAAGAGGAATACCCAGACATTTCCCAGGGTCTGAAAGGATCTTGTTACTCAGAAATCCAAGTGTTATCAAGTCCTCTCTCTAAGACTGGGGACTTCTGGGGGTCAGGTAATAAGCGGAGTCCTGGGTAACATCCAGCTTACAGTTGGTCCCTGGGTCCATAGACCCACCCAGTGGTCATTTCCCCAGACTCTCAGTGCATAACTGGGAATATATATATTGGGAAGCTGAAGCAAGCCCCAATTAGGTCCTTGGCCTTGAGTTCTCATGTGGGGAAGACCAAGTGAAAGCCTCTGAAACTGTCCCCTCTCTATCAAGTTAAGATAGTAAATCAAAACCTGTATTTCATCCAAGGGGAAGCGGGGGATGATGGTGGAGTTAATGCCACATGAACAACCCAAAGGATGGTCGTCCCTGTCATATTTCCATTTAGTTTGCCTGTCTGGTCCCTTCAGAAACCAGGAGGATGACTTACAAACTACTGCAGACCTAATCATGTAATAGCCCTGATCACAGCTGTTGCGTCAGCTCTGTGATCCGTCATAGTACAGGATCTGGACCACTTGGTCAACCCACAGAATGTCACACCTGTTTCACTGATGACATCATGCTAATCAGGCAGGATGAGCAAGAGGTGGCTAGTATATTGGAAACCTTGGTAAGAAACATGCACTTCAGAGGGTGGGAGATAAGCCCATGAAGATTCAGGGAACTGCCCCTTCAGTTTTTAGGGAACCAGTGGTCAGAGATATGCCAACATAGTTCCTTTAAAGCAAAAGGCAAATTACAAAATATAGACAAGCAAGATAAAAGAAAACATTACTTTAAAACGCTCTAAAAGTGATACCTAAAAATAGTGTTTATATCCTTTAGGATGTTCTTCATTGTGCATAGAATATAAATATAACAAACTGACTTTGAAATTATGGGATCATGTCACTATCTGATATCTTATTTATTTACTTGTTTATTTGCTTGTTGTCTCGTTCTTCACTGTGATATAAGCTCCATGAAAGTAGGGTCTGTCTTGTTCTCTGTTTCCCTGGCACTTAGAAGGCACTTGGTGCCCAATAAATATTTTTTGGTGGAATGAATGAAGTGTACTATACACATCACTTTGTAGCCAGCTTTTTTTTTTTTTTCACACACACACACTGTATTTTATTTTTACAAGAGATAAATAGACTGACACCAAGCATTGTACATGGATGACCACAACAAAAGCAACAATGATTGTAATTACCAAACATGAAACACACTCATACTATGTCATAATATTGACATTCAGTCCAGTAATCCTCCACTGTAACAGCTCCTTTACTTTGCAGTGAAAATTGATTTGTATATTCTTTGCCTCTGAGCAGCTATTTTCAACTATCTTCCAGATGCTTCAGGTTATTCTTCATCTTCCTTAGAATGTGCCATGTGGAAACAATTTTCACAGTCCAAAGACTACTTCTATCAGTGCGACTTCTGAACCAAGAAACCTTAGCCTTTTGGCAGCCCTCGAAACTCCTTCCTTTTGGTCAGCACTGCCTTAGAATCTACAGCGGGCACAGCCTTGCCTGGATCACTCATTAGAGGGACCCAAGTCAGGTTCCAAGACCTGAGCAAGTGAAGATGTTCCCAGGCGAGCCCCTCTGCCTGCAGCCACGTCCCTCCTCCGGCCACGCGGGGGCGCTAGAGCGCCACAGTTCACATGGGATCGGGGCCTTCTGGGAGGAAGACTCTGGGCGGGTGTATTGACTGCCCGGTGTGGGCGGAGCCAAAGGCGTCCATGTCCGAGCCGAGGGCAGGAAGTGAAGAGGTCGGGCTCCTTTGGCGGGGCGTACGCTTGCGCATAGGTCGGGTCAGAGGAATCTTCGTTTTCGACACTGCTAGGGTCTGTCCTGGTGGGGGTCGCCTTTGCACGGCTGTTAAGAGTGGGCCGGGCCCAGGGGAGGGGGCAGAGTACGGGAGTTGGGGTGGGGGGAGCTTGGAGGGGCGCTGGGGTGAGGAGCGGGGACCCCTGGGGACCCGGCTGGGTTGGGGTGGCCAGGCCTGGGGTGGAGGAGGGACGACGGGGAGCCGGGCTGGAGTGAAGCGCGGGGGCGGCGTGTGGAGTCGGGGGAGAGGGCGAGTGGGAAAGGAGGACGTGGCAGTAAAGTCTCCTTTTCCCGCCTGATCCCGTCCTGGTGTGAACTGCGGGGACCCCAGGTGCTACCCTGGCAGCGCGGGAGTTCCAAATAGGCAGGTGGCTGCATTTTCCGGGAAGATAAGCTCCCTCTCCTCCCAGCCTTCTCATTAGCGGCCCTTTTTTAAAAGTTGTGTTTTTTTTTTACCGCAGTATCGTGTGCGTCACAGTGACACCTTCACCCGTAGAAAACCGCTTCCAGCCGCTTTTGGCATCTTGAGACTCAAACCATCTCTTTTACCTGTTCCCTCTTAAAGCAGAGAAAATTAAAGTTTTCCTACCCAAACCCCGCAGTGAAAAATAGGAAATTCCCTGTCTCAAGAGTTGTAGGGTATTTAAATAATTTCTTCATGAACTTGTCTACAGATTCACTTTTTGTGCTCCTTAAATAATGTCACTTGCCTGCGTAAAGTGGAACAACAATTGTGTTGTGCCATGCAGTCCTCAATGAGAAATTTTAGTCCAGGGAGATGAAAATACTTCATTGGGAATTCAGGGATTGAACAACTATAGTGACTCTGACCAATGCCATGTAACCCTCACTAAAAGGATTTGGGTCCATATCCATCATTCTCAGCTGTGGTGAAGGGGTGCAGTCTGGCATTTGGAAGCTTAAGAACCAACTCTGTTGCCTTCCAATTTATTATTATTTTTTTTAAGCCTTCCATCATGTGTGTACTTTGCTTGAATGATTATTTTAAAGTACATGTTCTATTTTTGCCAATCTGACAGCTGTTTCCATAGAAACTAGGGAAGAAATAGTCACTTTCAGAAGAGTTGTTAAAACTGTCTTCCCGGCTTCAGCTGTGAGTGCCAGTGAGCGCTGTACTTGCTCATTCTGAGATGGTACTTAAAGAATTAAGGATCTGAAATGTTCATAGAGGCTAACAATCCAAATTGTTTAATTTTCTCACATCATTAATTTAGTAATCCTGGAAGTCTGCCAGCTATGTTTGTTGACCTGCTACAGTTCTTTGAAGAGGATGTGTCAGCCCTGATTCTTCTGCTCTGTGTAGTCTAGTGATTGGATCTTTGAAAATGTATAAATAGTTTTCTTCTCCCATTCTTTACCCTTTCTTAAGGATAAAGCAGGGATTACAAAATATCAGGCACTATTTCTGTTTCAAGTGACACTTGTCTGATATAAATGATAACGTTTTTGCTTATATATGTACTACATATAGTGTTTGGGGCTTTTGCTAACTTCTGTGTCAGTAGAATAAATTTCACGTTAGTTGTGAGCTATGAGCAGGAGTTTGCTTGACGTGTGAACAGAGCTAAGCAGTGTAAATAGATGTGCACAGAGATGAGAGCTTTTCTGAGAGGTGTAAGTAAATCAGTGGGTCTGGAGCTTCGGAATGGGTGAAGGAGGGGTAGGGAAGGTGCCTGGAGAAACAGTGGGAGGTGGTATTATGAGGGGCTTGGCCTACCATATGCAGGAGTTTATTGAAGCCCATGGAAACCAATGGTAATTACAAATATAGTTGCCTTTATTGATTTGGGGCTTACAAAAGTAATAACACATCCTGTAAAAGTTTAAACAGCACGGAAATATATAAGATGGAAATACTGAATCCCTTACAATCATCCTGCCACCCCAGATAACCACTGTGAATGGTTTGGTGTGTATTCCTTTAGATTTATTTATATGTGTATATACTAGTGTGTTTTAAGCATTCCTATGTAAAAATTTGAGTAATTTTCAAATAATTTGATATATAGATAATACTATTTATGAAAATTGATGTTCTGAAGCATCTTTCCAGATAATATTGTATTAGCCTAGACAGAGTTAGATTTATGTATTTTTCCCTGCAACTTTTATTATGAAGATTTGAAACACTAAAAAAAACTGAAAACAAATTTAATGAGCACATATATAACCACCACTTAGATACAAAGATTGTTAGCGTTTTTCTGTATTGCCTTTATGTTCTGTGTGTATGTCTGAATGTTTTTTTTTAAATTAATTAATTTATTTATTTATTTATGGCTGTGTTGGGTATTCGTTTCTGTGTGAGGGCTTTCTCTAGTTGCGGCGAGCGGGGGCCACTCTTCATCGCGGTTCGCAGGCCTCTCACTATCGCGGCCTCTCCTGTTGCGGAGCACAGGCTCCAGACGCGCAGGCTCAGTAGTTGTGGCTCACGGGCCCAGTTGCTCTGCAGCATGTGGGATCTTCCCAGACCAGGGCTCGAACCCGTGTCCCCTGCATTGGCAGGCGGATTCTCAACCACTGCACCACCAGGGAAGCCCATGAATGTATTTTTATTATAAAATTTGAAAGTTTTATTCATCATGAAAAGAGAGTTCAGCAAGCATTTCAGGTATAAGATATTCACCTACATAACCACATCTTTATCACCTAAGGAAATAAGCAACTCTTATCTAAAATAACCTAAAAGCAAATTCATGTTCAAATTACCCCAATAGTTCCAGTTTTCTTCTAAAACAAATTTTTTTTCTTTCAAATTAGGATCTAATCAGAGTTCACACATTGCATTTGGTTGTCTCTTTTTAGTACCTTTTAAAAAAAATAGCTTAATGTATAGTTGATATACAATAAATTGGACATATTTAAACTGTGCATGTTTTGACTTATGTGTATATCTGTGAAACCAACAACACAATCACAATAGTGAACATTTTAGTTGCCCCCCTCCAAACTTTGTAATCCCTCCTCTTGCCCTTCTTTACCTTTCCATCCTCTGATTTCTCTATAAGTATAAATTAGTCTGCATTTGCTACAGTTTATATTATATAGCTGAAATCATAGAACATGATTTTTGGAGAGAGAGTAGTGTTCTTTCCTGTGTATTTTTCCTCCTGTGTATGGGTCTGGCTTCTCTCACTTGCTAGTGTTTTTGTGTATTGCTCTTGTATTCTGCCACCTTAAACTCATTCTAATAGTTTTTTCTGTAGATTTCTGTGGATTTCCTGGATAGACAGTCATGTTATCTAGGAATAAAGATCATTTTACTTCTTTATTATCTGGCTGCCATTTGTTTAGTTAGTTACGTATCTGTTTATTTAATTCTGTTGCACTGGCTAGCATCTCCAGTATAATGTTGAATAGAAGTGGTGGGAGCAGACACATTTGCCTTGCTCCTGATCTGAGGAGGAAAGTATAATCTTTCACCGGTAAACATACTGTTGCTTATAGGTTCCTGTAGATGTCCTAGTTACTGAGAGTTTTTTATCAGGGTTGGTTGTTGGATTTTATCCATTGCTTTTTCTGTGTCTTTTGAGATGATCATGTAGTGTTTCTTTCTTCAGTTAGGGTGAATTACATTGATTGATTTTTTTTTTTTTAAACATCTTTATTGAAGTATAATTGCTTCACAATGGTGTGTTAGTTTCTGCTTTATAACAAAGTGAATCAGCTACACATATACACACGTTCCCATATCTCCTCCCTCCCACATCTCCCTCCCTCCCACCCTCCCCATCCCACCCCCCCAGGCGGTCACAAAGCACCGAGCTGATCTCCCTGTGCTATGCGGCTGATTCCCACTAGCTATGTATTTTACATTTGGTAGTGTATATATGTCCATGACACTCTCTCACCCTGTCACATCTCACCCCTCCCCCTCCCCATATCCTCAAGTCCATTCTTTAGTAGGTCTGTGTCTTTATTCCCATCTTGCCACTAGGTTCTTCATGACTTTTTTTTTCCCTTAGATTCCATATATATGTGTTAGCATACTGTATTTGTTTTTCTCTTTCTGACTTACTTCACTCTGTATGACAGACTCTAACTCCATCCACCTCATTACAAATACCTCCATTTCATTTCTTTTTATGGCTGAGTAATATTCCATTGTATATATGTGCCACATCTTCTTTATCCATTCATCCGATGATGGACACTTTGGTTGCTTCCATGTCCTGGCTATTGTAAATAGAGCTGCAATGAACATTTTGGTACATGACTCTTTTTGAATTATGGTTTTCTCAGGGTATATGCCCAGTAGTGGGATTGCTGGGTCGTATGGTAGCTCTATTTTTAGTTTTTTAAGGAACCTCCATACTGTTCTCCATAGTGGCTGTATCAATTTACATTCCCACCAACAGTGCAAGAGTGTTCCCTTTTCTCCACACCCTCTCCAGCATTTATTGTTTGTAGATTTTTTGATGATGGCCATTCTGACCGGTGTGAGATGATACCTCATTGTAGTTTTGATTTGCATTTCTCTAATGATTAATGATGTTGAGCATTCTTTCATGTGTCTGTAGGCCATCTGTATATCTTCTTTGGAGAAATGTCTATTTATGTCTTCTGCCCATTTTTGGATTGGTTTGTTTGTTTTTTTGTTATTGAGCTGCATGAGCTGCTTGTAAATCTTGGAGATTAATCCTTTGTCAGTTGCTTCATTTGCAAATATTTTCTTCCATTCTGAGGGTTTTTTGGTCTTGTTTATGGTTTCCTTTGCTGTGCAAAAGCTTTTAAGTTTCGTTAGGTCCCATTTGTTTATTTTTGTTTTTATTTCCATTTCTCTAGGAGCTGGGTCAAAAAGGATCTTGCTGTGATGTATGTCATAGAGTGTTCTGCCTATGTTTTCCTCTAAGAGTTTGATAGTGTCTGGCTTTACACTTAGGTCTTTAATCCATTTTGAGTTTATTTTTGTGTATGGTGTCAGGGAGTGTTCTAATTTCATACTTTTACATGTACCTGTCCAATTTTCCCAGCACCACTTATTGAAGAGGCTGTCTTTTCTCCACTGTATATGCTTGCCTCCTTTATCAAAGATAAGGTGACCATATGTGCGTGGGTTTATCTCTGGGCTTTCTATCCTGTTCCATTGATCTATATTTCTGTTTTTGTGCCAGTACCAAACTGTCTTGATTACTGTAGCTTTGTAATATAGTCTGAAGTCAGGGAGCCTGATTCCTCCAGCTCCATTTTTCGTTCTCAAGATTGCTTTGGCTATTCGGGGTCTTTTGTGTCTCCATATAAATTGTGAAATTTTTTGTTCTAGTTCTGTGAAAAATGCCATTGATTGATTTTTGAATTTTTATTCAACCTTGCATTCCTGAGACAAACCTCACTTGGTCATGAGGTATTGTCTTTTTAATATATATTTGAATTAGATTTCCTGAAATATTATTAAGAATTTTTGTATCTATGTTCATGAGGGATATTATTCTGTAGTCTTCTTGTAATTTTTTTTCCTGTCTTTGGTATCAGGGTAGTGCTGGTCTTATGGAAGGAGTTGCAAATTATTCCTTTTTAATTTCCTGGAAGAGTTTATATAGAATTATTATTATTTCTTCTTTAAATGTTTGGTAGAAGCCTTTTGGTTCTGGAGCTTTCTTCATGGGAAGGTTTTTAACTATAAATTCAATTTAAAAATTGGGTATAGGGCTCTTCAGGTTGTTTATTTCTTCTTGAGTGAGCTCTGGTAGTTTGTGTTTTTCAAGGAATGTATCCATTTAATCCAAGGTGTCAAATTTAAGGTTTTCTCTTTCATTGGTTTTAAGAAATTTGATATACCTTAGAGTAGTTTCTTTTGTGTTTCCTGTGTGTGTGGTTTGTTAAACTTCTTGGATTTGTGGGTTTACAATTTTCATCAAATTTGGAAAATTTTGGCCATTATTTTTTCAAGTTTTTTTTTTCTGTCTACTATCCCTCCCCACTTTTTAGGGACTCCATTTACACATATATCAGGTCACTTGAGTTATCCCACACCTCAGTGATGCTGTATGCATTTCTTAAAGTCTATTTTCTCTCTGCATTTCATTTTGGATAGTTTTTTATTGATATGTCAATTTGTAAGTCTTTATTTATACAATGTCTAATTTGGTGTTAGTCTCATCCAGTATAATTTTTATCTAAGACATTGTAGTTTTCAAATCTAGAAATTCAATGTCGATCTTTTGAAAAAATATATTCCATGTCTCTACATAACATGCCCAAACTTTTCCTTTAACTTCTTAAACATAAGCAATATGTATAACTAGTTTAATATCCTTGAATTCCCAGCTTCATCTCTTTAATTTAGGAGGACCATTGGGCTGCGCTAGGTTTCCCCTCTTTGCATAGTGGCCTAGAAACTCTCTCCAGGCAGAAGGCTGGGGCAGTTGTAGGGCTTGCCTTATTTGTTTCCCATTTCTCAGGGATGACTGTTCTTCGTTGCCTGATGTTCAGTATGTTGAAACCATTGTTTTACTTATTGTGTCTGTTTTTTTTTTTTAATTGAAGTATAGTTGATTTACAATATTGTGTTAGTTTTAGGTGTACAGCAAAGTGATTCAGTTGTGTGTGTGTGTATATATATATTTCAGATTATTTTCCATTATAGGTTATTACAAGATGTTGAATATAATTCCTTGCGCTATACAGAAAGTCCTTGTTGCTTATCTGTTTTATGTATGGCAGTTTGTAACTGTTAATCCCATACTCCTAATTTATCCCTCCCCCCTCCCTTTCCCCAACAACCATAAGTTTGTTTCCTATGTCTGTGAATTTGTTTCTGTTTTGTATATAGACTCATTTGTATTATTTTTTTGGATTCTAAATATACATGATATATAATATTTGACTTATTTCACTAAGTATAATATTCTCTAGGTCCATCCATCTTGCTGCAAATGGCAGTATTTCATTCTGTTTTATGGCTGAGTAATATTCCATTGTGTTGATGGGCACTTGGGTTGTTTCCATGGCTTGGCTGTTGCAAATAGTGCTGCTATGAACATTGGGGTGCATGTAGCTTTTTGAATGAGGGTTTTCGTCTTTTATGAATATGTACCAAGGAGTGGGATTGCTAGATCATATGGTAGCTCTATTAGTTTAAGGAAGCTCCATACTGTTTCCCATAGTGGCTGTATCAATTTACATTCCCACCAACAGTGTAGGAGGGTTCCCTTTTCTCCACACCTTCTCCAGCATTTATTATTTGTAGACTTTTTGGCGATGGCCATTCTGACCAGTGTGAGGTGATACTTCATTGTGGTTTTGATTTGCATTTCTGTAATAATTAGCGATGTTGAGCATCTTTTCATGTGCCTGTTGGCCATCTATGTGTCTTCTTTGGAAAAATGTCTGTTTAGGTCTTCATATTCTGTCTGTTTTTTTGGTTATTTTCAGTGACAGGATAAGTCCCTTTTACTCTGTATTGACCTGAATCAGAAGTGCCAGTATTATATTTGAACGGAACAAATTTGTATTTTATTTTTATTTATTTATTTTTGCTTTTTTTTTTTTAGGTTTTTAAAAAAATATTTATTTATTTTATTTATTTTTTTGGCCGCGTCAGGTCTTAGTTGCGGCACACAGGGTCTTTGTTGAGGTGTGCAGGATCTTTTGTTGTGGTGTGCGGGCTTCTCTCTAGTTGTGACGTGCGGGTTTTCTCTCTCAGGTTGTAGTGCTCGGGCACCAGGGCACGTGGGCTCTGTAACTGTGGCACAGTGGGCTCTAGTTGAGACACATGGGCTCAGTAGTTGTGTCTTGCGGGCTTAGTTACCCCGCGGCATGTGGGATCTTAGTTCCTGGAGCAGGGATCGAACCTGCTTCCCCTGCATTGTAAGGTGGATTCTTTACCACTGGACCACCAGGGAAGTCCCACAAATCTGTATTTTTAAAAATGCATTTTATGTTAGACTTTACTATTCCATTAAATACTCTTTCCCCCCATTACTGCCAATTGCTGAAACTTAGTGCTGTTTTTATTTAATCCATTCCTTATTCCCCAAATAATATAGCTGTTAAAATAAAAATAGACTCACCCAACTAAAATTAAAAAATGAAAAGAAGAAAAAAATCCAGATTTTGAAAGTACATGTTGTTGAGTTAAAAGTTAGTAAAACCTCTTTGGTTTTTATTGTTAAGAGGAGTTGGTGCAGGGGGCAGTGAGTAGAAACCCAAGGTAATTTAGTTGGAGATGTGTTAAAGGAAGAACACCTTTTTCATAAGTGTTATATTCCCAGTTTGGTAATAAGTATTTTGCTTAGATATTTATAGTTTATATTTTGTGTTCCAGATAATCAAGCAAAACAAAGATGAGCTTCATCTGTGGACTGCAGTTTGCTGCTAGAAACTGTGTTTTCTTCCGATTGAATTTACTGACCAGCTGGAGAAAATGTAACACACAAGCTGTAACCTCACTGGACTGTCATCAAGTGAAAATTAACAATATAGTAAATAAGTCTCTGGGCCTGGGAGTAAATCAGGGTGATAGATGGACATTTCTGCCTGAAAACTTTCATTTCTATAGGACTTTTAATAACAAAAGAACAGGCTGCCTCTTGAGCACCAGAAGTAAGGAAATTTGGATGATTACCCAAAAATGTACTGCATGGAATAACTCTTTTTCAAGACAGCTACTGATGAAAGACGTTCCAGTAGTTCCTGCTCTTTCAGTGGTGCATCCTGTAAACTGTTTACCCACAAGAGACATCAGGAGTTTCCATACTTCTCCGCGGTTTCAAGCTGCTCCAGTTCCTCTCTTGTTGATGATTCTTAAACCAGTGCAGAAGCTACTGGCTATCATTGTGGGCAGGTAAAATGCTCTTTAAAATATAAACTCTTAAAAAGTATCTGTAAAACTCACTTTTAAAGAAAACTTGATAGATTTCCCTCCCATAATTAGCTCAGAATTCAGTTTCTAAACAGTTGGTTCTACTCAGTTTTTTTATGTATGCCTTAAAAATCTTAAAATCATTTATTGCATATTATAGTACAGAAATGTGATCTTTAAAAGTTATTCTTGTATATTTTATATAGACACTATTTAAAAGGTCTTATATTTATGATTACAAGAATCAGAAATGTTTGTTATAACTCACATATAAGAACTGTACTTACAAGCATTCCTTTTTAGTTCATGGAATTTGAGACAATGGATCATGAAACTGAAGAACTTTGCTTACTTAAGAAAGGGCTCATTCCTAGCCACGTTAACTCTTAATTAGTATTTATTATTTATTTATTTATTTTTCTATTCTGTTTCTGACAAATCTTTATTTTCTCTTTGTGATCCTTTATAATACTTAATGTTTTTACAGCTAAGTGATACTTCATATTTAATTTAAAACTCCCCCTCATAATTCTGTTTTCTCTTATTTGCTCCATGAAGATTGAAGAAAGGTAAAGTTAAGCATTGTCTCCTTATAAACTTTTCTTATGTTTGATAACTATGAAGTGCCTTCTAGCCTTCTTACTTCCATGCTAACCAACCCAGTTTTCTTTTTATCAAAAATCGAGGACCTGTACTCTGTAATTTATTGTGTTCTTTATGACTAGGCTTTGGCACTCAGAAAATATACAGCTAATTTAGCTCTCAATTTAAGTAACGACTATCAAAGAAAGCCAGAGCTAGACAGTAGTTAAAGAAGTAAAAACAGATTTTATTCAGAACTTCTGCAGTAGGAGAAAAGAGACCTCAGTATAGAACCAGAGTCAGCTCTGAATACACCATGGGCTATGTGGGCAGGGCGGGGGGTTGGTAGATGGAAAACTACAGAGAGGAAACATCAGGAGCAAGGGGGGATTCCACCCAAACTGACCTACTAGAGTTATTGCTGAAGGCAGGTGAGGGTGATCAGATATCACCTGGGGGATGATGAATGATAAGGACAGATTGGGTATCGTGATCAGATATGGAGGATGAGGGATTCTGACTTAATTGACCTAGCAGGATTCTTGCTAAAATTGGACAGTGCAGAGATGAACACAGCAGTCCAAAAGACAAGGCCTATTTGAAAAAGAGTTCAGGGGAGTCTGAGTAGAGTTTGGGGGAGGAGAGAATCTTTGTCACAACTCAGCCCAAGTTCTTGGGCCAATAACACTTTTTCATCCTTTTAAATTATTTATTTATTTTTAACCTTTTGTTGATATTACTATAGTAAATCACCTAAAATTTTATTTTAGGATATGTTTTCATACATTTTAAATAATAATGTCATAAACTTTTAAATTGGAAATAAGTATACTTCATAGTTTGATCTGAATCTTTTTAGGTTGAAACACTTTAAAGGCATTTTAGGTGTGTCACTTAACAAGATTAAGATAACTCAAAGAAGTTATTTTATAAAATAAATTTTGTCAAGAGAATGATGTATATATTTTAAATTCTTGTTGTAATTTCACAGATGAACTCATAGGGAAAAAGTTCTGTTCCAGTGCTGAAAACATTACTGGTTGTCAAAATGTCCATGAACCCTTACAAGCAGCAGAGAGTATATTGTTGCCTGGTAGAATTGGACCTCCCCAGATGTTATCTATAAAATCTCTCATTTCCGTATTTACAGTGCTTATGCTCTTTTTATTACCTCTCCTTTGTCATGTTCTTGAGGGGTTAGTGGAGTTTCTGCTACTGAGCAATACTTGTTTCTATAATCAGTGCTGAGATAGTTTCCCTTGTACCTTACTGAAGTACTGGCAGATTGTGTCAGATGTCTGATGAGCAGTGGGGGCAATGGTGGTTAAAAGTATAGATTTGTTGTACCGTAACGCCTTCAGATGTTTATTTGGGCAGTTCATCCCTATTATATTGCCTTCCTTGCCTCATTTTCCTCTTACTAACTCTACAACCTTGTATAAATTGTTTAACTTCTCTAAGTCTCCATTTTCTCTTCTGTAACAGGATTATTATGAAGATTAAATGAGATGATATACGTATAGCATTAGAAGAGTACCTTGAACGTGCTAAACAGTCAATAAATGTTAATGGTAGTTTTAGTAAAACAGCTTCTCATTTAGCATTTACCTTTAAAATAACTGAAGAAAATTCAAATGAGCATTAGAATTTTTAACTATAGCTCCATATAATTGATTACTTTTTCATCATTTAGCTAAGAATTTTTAAAAACTGAAAAAAACATCTATACAGAAACATAAAAATTTGAGTATTTGATGACAGAATTTTAGCATAAGCATTAAGTTTTGGTGATATGTACTGATTCTATTATCAGAACTTTGAATTTTTCTTTTTGCTCTAGGGGCATAAGGAAATGGTGGCAGGCACTTCCTCCTAACAAAAAGGAACTATTTAAAGAAAGTGTAAGGAAGAATAAATGGAAGTTATTCCTTGGTTTGAGTAGTTTTGGATTGCTTTTTGTAGTATTTTATTTTACACACCTGGAAGTGAGTCCAGTCACAGGAAGGAGCAAGCTTCTATTACTGGGGAAAGAACATTTCAGACTTTTATCAGAACTGGAATATGAAGCAGTAAGTAGAAAGAATTGTTTTTAACTACATTGCTTGATGTAATACGCAAAGGAGGAAAGTTTCTTAAATATGAAAGATGCACTAGTTTTTAATTTTAATCTCTGATAGCAAATTAGCATTTTTTCCAAAAGGTCTCAGACCTTTCATGCTTAGTATTCCTACTGCCTACATTGCCTTTCCTCTGGATCACCCAGCTAACTCCTGCACATCACATGTCACCTTAAATGTCACTTTCTCAGGAAAGCCTTCCTTGATTATCCTGACTGGGTTAGGCAGGGTGGCTACGTTAGGCTCTAGGGGGTATCCTTCATACAGACTGCATTATGAATTAGTCATTTGTAGCTATGCTCTGTGCTTGGCTATATTGGGGCTAGGTCTCCTACTTTTCTCTTTGCATACTGTCCTTTTCTTTTAAAACACTTATCATGAGGGTAACACCATAATTATTTGCATAATTATTTATTTGTTGATCTGTCTCCCTTTCTAGACTAGCTCCAGGGGGTCAGAGACCCTGTCTATTCTGTTTATCATTTCATCTTACGTACTGGCACAGTGTACAAAATAGTGCTTAGTATATATTTTTTGAATAAATAGGTCTGTAATTTGAATTTTTGTACCTTGAAAATAAAGTAGAATAAGATATTCCCCCCCACCCCCCACACATCAATTTTGGCTATTTATTATATTTTTTGAATGCAAAATAAAGTTGGAATTCAGAAGTCATACCTCCTTGGAAAGTATAGTCACTCAAGTAGTTAAACATTTTATACCACTAGTGAGTTCCTTGAGGACGGATCATCTTTCTATCTCTCATGCTTGGCACATAAATAGTATAGACAAACCTCATCTTATTGTTCTTCGCTTTATTACACTTTACAGATGTTGCATTTTTTTTTTTAATTTTTATTTATTTATTTATTTATTTTTGGCTGTGTTGGGTCTTCGTTTCTGCGCGAGGGCTTTCTCTAGTTGCAGTGAGCAGGGACCACTCTTCATCGCAGTGCGCGGGCCTCTCACTGTCGGGGCCTCTCTTGTTGCGGAGCACAGGCTCCAGACGCGCAGGCTCGGTAATTGTGGCTCACTGGCCTAGTTGCTCCGCGGCATGTGGGATCCTCCCAGACCAGGGCTCGAACCCATGTTCCCTGCATTGGCAGGCAGATTCTCAACCACTGCGCCACCAGGGAAGCCCCCAGATGTTGCATTTTTAAAAATTGGAGGTTTGTGGCAACCCTGTGTCAAGCAAGTCTATCGGTGCCATTTTTCCAACAGCATTTGCTTACTTCATATCTCTATGTCACTTTTCGGTAATTCTTGCAATATTTCAAGCCTTTTCATTACTATTATATTTGTTAGGCAAAAAAGATTATGACTTGCTCAAGGCTTAGATGATGGTCAGCATTTTTTAGCTATAAAGTGTTCTTTAAGGTATGTACATTGTTTTTTTTAGACATAATGCTGTTGCACACAGTATGCACTGGGAAACCAAAAATTCATGTGACTTGCTTTATTAAGATATTCACTTTGTGGTGGATATCTCAATAAAGATATTGAGAACTGGAATTGAACCCACAATGTCTCTGAGGTGTGCCTGTATGTGCTCAATTAATATTTGTTGAACTTATAACCTCACTTGACAGCTTTGTCATGGTTAGATTTTTATATATTTTTATTTCAATTGAGCTTCTGAGTTTGTTAATGGAAAGTTACCATAAAAAAGGAAATAATGGTTTTTCACTAAAAAGACTGTTCTTAATAAAGATAAGACCAATCTCTTCTATACAGTTTATACAGAGATTTGAGATGTTTCTTAGAATAGTCTAGTTAGAAGCAAGTTTGAGGAAAGTGTTCTGTTAAGATTGAGAAAGGCCTAGTGTTAAATTAGTGTTATCTTCTACCATTTATATCACTAAGAAGCTTTAAAAAATTATATACATGTACATATATTTTTTTTCTTATTTTTTAGCCTACTAATGTAATACCTGCTTGTTATGAAAATTCAAACACATGCTCTTATAGGATTATTATAAAGTACTATAATTACATACAATTTTTTTTGTTGTATCTACTTCAGTGGTTTTCTTTGTTTCAGACGGTTTACATTGGTGACTTGTGCTTTTAAAAAATGCTATATAAAGACTTTTTTTTTTTTTATAAATTTATTTATTTATTTATTTTTGGCTGTGTTGTGTCTTCGTTGCTGCACGCGGGCTTTCTCTAGTTGCGGTGAGCGGGGGCTGCTCTTCATTGCGGTGTGTGGGCTTCTCATTGCAGTGATTTCTCTTGTTGCGGAACATGGGCTCTAGGCGCGTGGGCTTCAGTAGTTGTGGCACACGGGCTTAGTGGCTCCGTGGCATGTGGGATCTTCCCAGACCAGGGCTCGAACTCGTGTCCCTTGCGTTGGCAGGCGGATTCTTAACCACTGTGCCACCAGGGAAGTCCCGCTATATAAAGACTTTTAAATTCATGTTCTATAAAATCATCTGTTTTTAATGCATCTCAAGGAGGAAGGTTATGGACTTCTTGATTCATATATGAAAGAAATTATACGTTTTATGGAAATTTAATATTTTCAGAACATCCTCACTTTTCGAAGTACACTTGAAAGAGTCTCATGAATATAGCTTCAGAAAGTGTCTTCATATGGTGGTTAGTCTTAATTAGCATAATATAGAGAAAATGATATGCCCATTAGTTCTAAAATTTTAGTAATTTCAATCTGTCTGGCTAAAACACTGTAAAGTTAATGAAGTGTCCTTTTTTTGGTGGAAGTTTAACTTTCTTATTAAGTATAGGGTGTTTTTCTATTCAGTATGTTATGAAAGTAATTTTCTTTTGTATTTTACTTTCTTATATGAAATCTTACTGTTCTCTAGGCAATGTTTTGTTTTCTAAAATATTTAGGAAATTAGAAATAATATTTAAGCATTTTATTTGTTTATAGGCTAATAGAAGAGTGAAATTTTTATTTCAACCAATTTATATGAAAAATCTTAGTTATTAGAATTTATTCTCTTTGTGAGAAACCAGATTGCCTTTGCATAAATAATTCAAATTTGAAATTTTTGAGTATTTAATATGTGCATATTTTTACATAATTAAAAATTAAAGTGTTCAACAATAAGTGCCATATAACACTACTTAAAGCAATATAAACATTTTGTAGAACTAACACTCACTTAGAGACTACTTTTCTTTTTAATCTTTCAGTGGATGGAAGAATTTAAAAATGATATGCTAACTGAGAAAGATGCCCGATACGTGGCTGTTAAAGAAGTGGTTCATCATTTAATTGAATGCAATAAAGATATTCCAGGGATCTCTGAGATCAATTGGATAATTCACGTGGTTGATTCCCCAGATATAAATGCCTTTGTGCTTCCAGTAAGTAAATGTTACCCAGCCTAATTTTTAATTGTTAAATTTAGCGTCCTTGTTTTTTATGTTGTTCTAATTCCTTACATTATTTTCATTATGGTGCAGAATGGACAAGTGTTTATCTTCACTGGGCTTTTAAATAGTGTGACTGATATTCATCAGCTATCCTTCCTTCTGGGCCATGAAATAGCACACGCAGTACTTGAGCATGCCGTAAGTACCTAAAATGAATGTTCAGTTGTTGAAACACTCCTTTGAAATTAGCAAGTTAAATCTTTTAGAGAACTGAATCTTTTCAGTTATTTTTTATGATGGAATTTTAGTTTTTAGTAATTGACTTATTCTGTTACCTGAGAAAGTATGATTGGGTAATTTTGAGAATTTTTATCGTCTTTAGTGTTTGATACTGAACAATTAGTGTTTCTATTAAATACTATTTTTATCACCTGTCTTTTTTGCTAAGAAGTGATTATTCTCAACCTGTAATTATTTCAAATTAGATTTTAAACTTCCTATAATTATTAACATACTTATAATCTAGTCAGAAAATCAACTGTAGGAAAGTGATATTACTATTCAAGTGGTAAATGTTTTCTTACTTTTTTATTCATTCTCAGAGGATAGCTTAGAGCATCTTTGAAAATGTCTAGAATGATATGCCATGTATAATTAATGCAGAGTAATAATAATGATACCTTGCCATTTTACACTTTACTGAGTTTTTTAATACCTTCTCATTCATAATTTTAATACTATCCTCATGAGGTAGGTATTTAATATCCCTATATTACAGGGGTCCTCAACCCCCGGGTCGTCGACTGGTACTGGGCCGCACAGCAGGAGGTGGGCGGCAGGCGGGTGAGCAAAGCTTCATCTGCCGCTCCCCATCGCTCGCAGTACCACCTGAACCATCCCCCCACCCTGTCCGTGGAAAAATTGTTTTTCATGAAACCGGTCCCTGGTGCCAAAAAGGTTGGGGACTGCTGCTATATTATATACGAGGTCTCTAATGTTTAAAAAGACTCTAAATAACATGACTAACGTGACAAACTGGCAGAACTGGAACTTTAATCAAGGTTTTCTGTTTGCAAGTCTGGCACTGCTTCCTTTTCCTACAGTTACCCGGCTGTTGGCAGCACTTTTCTCATAGATCATGGAATTCAGGTCGATTTATACCTTTGTGAATATACATCTGTTTGACTTGGTATGAATCTAGAAAAATAATCTATTTGTTTACTCATATTTTTATTTTTATTCATTAAAAATTGTGCATGGCTCATTTGTTCACATGATTAGAGAGAGGTATATTTTTTAATTGAAAACACAAAGGTAAATAGTGGAAGGATTGTGAATATATCAGAAATGAAAGTAATATTAACTTCAAGTGGAAATGATAATGTTATTAATCCCTCTAAAAGTCATCTCAAATTCTGTCTTTTCCTTAGAGTATCAAAAAGATGAGGTGGGCCAAAGTTGTGCTATTCTAGAGTGCAAATAGTAATTATCTCCTTTGTTTCTTCTGAGTTACAGGAAAATAGAAAAAAATCTTTTCCTTAAACAGATACATACAAGAATAAATCTAAGCAGTTGAAATACGTTATGTCTTTCTAGAAATGGCTTCATAACTCCAAAGTCAATCAATTTTGGCCATTTTTAGTTTTTAAAAGGTGTTCATTTCAGTACATTAATTTTTCTGGCCTCTAGGCCAGTGCCTTATTCAGCATAATGTTGTCATCTCTATCAGTGCAAGAGCAATAATTAGACAAGACATAAAAAGCAAATGGTCTTAAAAATAGGAAATAGTTATTAATATTTCTTTGTTAGAGGTCTTAGACACTGTCAATACTATGTTTTCTCTTTCAGGAGTCTCCATTTTATGTTTTCATTATTTCACAAATACAAATTTAAAAAATTTTTTAGTTTTCTAAGATTATGTAATAACAATTATATTCTTTAATAATTAATTACAAGGATTTTCTCTTCTATAATGACTTCATCATTTAGTGCTAAAATAATTCCATAATTGTTTTTCATGAGTCTTACAATGAAGCAAAGAATGCTTTGTGAGGGCAGATTATATTAAGAAGTATTCTAGGTGATTATTTTTAGTTGTTAGCCATGTTTCATACATTCAAGTAATGATTCCTATATTATCAGTATCAGCATTACAATAACATTTATTCAGCAACTTTAGTGAGGAACAATGAACAGTCCAGTGCATTAAACTTATATTTAGATATTACTACTCCAAACAACTATTTTAAGTAAAACATTTTTTGGTTACTGCTATAAGTAAATACAAAAAATCATATAACTAAATTTCCTGGTGGGAAATACCAGGCTGATAAAGTTGCAAACTTGCATGACTCTTCACATATTAGGTCATGAAGTCAAAAGACTTTTATTTAAAAAATAAATTTCTAATATTTTCCTGAATTGTTCCTTGTTTTAACTGCTTCATATGTTAGGTAGTGTTTGGTCTCTGTCTAAATGTATAAGCATAATAAACACATTTATTTGATTTTTTAAAAAGATTTAGCGACTGTATTAGAAACTCTGACTTCCTGGGTTTGATTCCTTGTTCTTTTACTAATTGCTTTGTGAATTTGGGCAACTCTTTTAATCTCTCTTCATCTTAGTTTATCTATAAAATAGGGAACAATTGTACCTATTTTACAAGATTATTATGCTTGTTAGTATAAGACACTGTAGGTTAATGAACCTGTCATTGTATCTGAATGGTGCTAGTGGCTCAAGTAGATATTAGTTAAATGAATAAATGAATGCATAACTATGTAAGCAAGAGATGGGAAAAACAGACTGGGAAAGGATAAAGCACACGGAAGAAAAAGAATTTGCAATCTTACTTGGCGAAGTTCAGTTAAACACATGTAATTATTTAATGTGATTACACATGATGAACTAGAAAATATAAGCATGTACTATCTGAATTTATTAAGTGTAATTTTCATTATTTTGATTTTTCTCAGGCAGAAAAGGCTAGCTTGGTTCATTTCCTGGATTTCCTAGGTCTGATTTTTCTCACAATGATTTGGGCCATTTGTCCTCGAGATAGTTTGGCACTTTTGGGCCAATGGATTCAGTCTAAATTGCAGGAGGTAAGTCTGAGACAATAAGTTGAATTTGCAATGGCCTGTGGTGAGAACATTTTAATATTACTGTAAAGGAAAAAGTACCAGAAATGTTTTCATACCTTATCATGAATCTTATCATGAAAAACGGGTGCTAATTTTTAGTGTCTTACGTCTTCTTATTTTTAGGGGATATTCTTAATAATGAGCATTCAAATTAGAAAATACTACATCTCTTATATGATGGAGATAGATGGGTTAGAAGGGCTTGGCAACTTTTGGCTAGCATTTTTTTTTTTTTTTCATAGTTACTGTTCTTACAGAGAGAAACCCAGTCACAACCCTTCCTTTCCTTCTGTTGCTTTACCTTCAGACGTTCCCCTTTTGTCTCCTAGTAACAGTGGTGTACTCACTGGATGTCTCTCCCTTCCCCCAAATTATTTGCATTTTAATGGAGAACTCTTAAAACCTGTAAACTTTTATGGGCGCAGGGTTGGCAGAAGCTGCTTGACGACCCTCATCTCCTCACTCCCAGTTAAATTAATGTTGCCTGGAAAATACTGAAAGGACAGTCTTAATAGGTGTTTGTTAATTTTGTTTTTAGTACTTATGCATAATGATAGTCATCTGATAAAATTTGTTGAGTCCTCCATCTTGTTCAAAACAGTACACTACTGAAAGGAGGTCTTGCAATCTTAATATTTGCTTTGTTTAACTATCATTAGTTATTTTATTTTATGTCTTTCATCAGATATTTCTTCTTGTCCTGGGAGGTTTGGTTATTTAGGAACAATCTGTTATTTGTTTATTCAGTGATTTGTGGAGCACCCATCAGAGTGCCATCTGGGTGCTGTTTAAATCCAATGTATAAAATTCTTTGAGACAAATTGCTTTAGAAATTGAATAACTAAGTCTTTTATTCAGTGTTAGCATATCATTTGGTTTCATTTATATTGAAATAAAGATTCTTAAATGGAAAAAGAAAGAATGGTTATTGCTTAGATTATAGAATCTCATATTTTGAATTTTATTTTTATCATTAATGTGCTGGGAAGTCAAAGAAGGTAATGTAGTTTCCCCCCCCCATTTATCAATATATAGCTTTTTCTGTAATGGAATCAGGAGATTAAGTCTTAAGAAAGATAACTGGAAGCTGTTTCTCCCTTGAAATACTTGATGATCCTGCTATTTGAGTATAATTCTTTAATAATTAAACTGAAAATGAAGTAAGGATTACTTCTGTTTGAAGTCTTTTTCCCTAAATCAAGGCCCCCTCCCAGCAATTTTGGTGACAAGGAAATATTTCTTTCTCTAGAAGCTTGCTCATTGTGATTGGAGAGTAGAGGGGAATGCTGATAGTGAAGTTCTTGAGGGGGAATTGCTGACATTTTTTTGTCAGAGAAAGGAAGAGAGGAAGGAAGAAGTAGGGGGCCCTCACTTAACTGTCTGGGTACAATGTAGCAGCCCTCATAGAGCGCTACCAGGTAGGGTTTTGAGAGCTATTACTAATGATTATAGTAGCTAACATTTATTGAGTACTTACTGTATTGTAGGCACTAGGATAAACATTATAGATTAATTTTGTACAGGGGTTAAGGATACAGGCTCTGATCAGATGGATCTGTGTTTGAATTTAATCTCTATTAGACCTAAATTTTATAGAACTTCAGCAGGTTACTTCACTTATTACAGGTTTCAGTTTCTTTATCTGTAAGTTTGGATAATAGTAGTGGCTAACTCAAAGCATTATTGCGGGTTTAATTATACATTTAAAGCAGCATTTCTCAATATAGGCACTATTGACATTGAATTGACAAAGAATTGACAAGATAATTCTTTGTTGTGGGGAATTGTCCTCTGCATTGCAGAATGTTCAGTGGCTTCTACACGTCTAGATGCCTCTACACATCTGGCCTCTACCCACTAGACGCCAGTAGCACTCCCCCCTCTCTCCCCAACCCCAGTTGTGACAATCAAAAATATCTCCAGACATTTCCAAATGTCCCTGAGGGACAATATCACGTCCAGTTAAGAACCACTGATTGACAGCATTTAGCACAGTACCTGGTACCAAGTAAGGACTCAACAAATGGGAGTTATTATTATTTGCTCATTTTATCCTCTCTGCAACTCTAGGAGTTTGGTACTGTTACTGCTCCATTTTACATATGATGCTATTGGGCTTAGAGGGGTTAAAAAATTAGCCCAGAACTAATAGTTAATACACATCAGCATTTGGGCTTGAACACATTTCTTTCCTTTTAAAGCCAATGTTTTTAATTGGTTATACTACCGGCAGATTCGTTGGGACACCTGCAGACTGCTTATGGAAAGTGCAGACACTATATAATATAGTTCAGCAACCTAAAACAGACATGATCGAGAAGGAAGCAAGTCATATCTAATGGTCATATACAGTGGATTAGATTGATTTTACTATTTCTAGCCATTACTGACATGCAGCTACCTCTGAAAAATTGCTTCCCCAATTAATAGCTCTTCTCTCAAAAATCCTGCCTATTGATCCATCTTCTACAAAGTTTTAGTACTTACTGAAAATTAGTATTTAACTGGAAAGCATTCACATAAATACAAGTAATTAGGAAAATTACAGTTATAATATCTATTTGTATTCTTTTATTGAAGTTGGAAGAAAAGTTCATTTTCCTAACTAATCAATACTTAGAAATCAAAGAGGAAATTAAGATAATATGTCAAAGAAAGAACATTCTGCTATATGGTTAATTTTCGAACTGAAATAAATCCTCTAGTAGTGTCACTGGCTATTATATAGCTATAGTTTTTCAATTTTCTTTTAAAACTGCAAGGTCACAATGTTCCTTGGTCATATTAAAAATCATGCATCAATAAGCTTTCTTAGGGAATCCTCTACATAGTAAGTAGAGATTATAATTGGAAAAATAGAAGTCCACTATATGATACTGTGGACTCTCCAAAAGTTTGCAGGCATGGTTTTTTCCTATTCTTTCCATGTTTTAAAAATATTAATCTCCGATGGAGGAAATAAAGGCTGCACTTTGTTTTATACCATGGTGTTCTTTAAATGTTAATCATGGAGAGCATAAAAACTATATCCTAGGTACTTCATGAAATTAATTTTTACAATCTCATTTTTTGCTCCTTTTGTTATGAAATAGCCTTAATGGAAGTTTTCTTTCTTATTTCTTCTTAGTTTATGTTTGATAGACCATATAGTAGAACACTGGAGGCTGAAGCTGACAAAATTGGACTACAACTTGCTGCAAAGGTAAAATATTTAGTAGTTGAGAATACACAGTGTCCTTCACATAGTAAAAGATAAATGTGTATCATCTTAATGAGGTTTGGCATGGGCATAGAATGAAAGTTGGACTATATATAATTTTTCATTAATACCTTTTTAAGTCTGTGCCCTCTGGAAGCTATTGCTATCTTTATTTTACTCCTTTCCCTCAGTTTGCTGATCTAAGGAGGCTTTTTGAGTAAGTAAGATGATGTGTAGCTGTTTTTCCCCACTTGGAGAAAGGTTTATCTTACTGTAGCTATATTCCTGGCTAAGCAACCTGAATTTTCACCATTTAATAAACGATAGAAGAGCAGGCTTATTACTCTGTACCTTTCAGATTATTTTTGTTGCAGCAGATGGCTTATTTTTGCTAGCCACAGAGAGCAGCTCTGGGCCTTTACTCTGGTTTACGTTGGCTGTGTTCATATCTACCTAACAGGGCACTTCTTGCCTGTCTGCTGTTTTTAATCACCTGTGATAACTGCGTATTATTGGTAGGATTTAACATTAAAAGTAAAACTGCATTTTTAAAAATGAGTGAAAACAATGCCACTTCACATATTAAATTCATATTGTATTTGATTCTTTGTTGAGTTTTCAGTAGTTATTAAAAGTCCTAACTATTGAAAATTACTATTATCTGAATTTCTCATTATGAGTTTTATGGATTTAATTTCATAAATCAAGATATTACTCATTCACAAAAGCAGTGTTCTTTGAATGTTACATAAGTAGAATTAAGTGAATTATCAGACTGCATAGATTAAGAGGTTCCCAAATGATGGGCCACAGATTGGCTCTATCAAGAATTTCCTAATTTTAATGTACTACAGTCTGTGAAATTTTCCCTCTAGGTAAGTGCATTCTGTGTTCTGATAAAGAAATCTTTGCTTATTTCAGTAAATTGTTCCTGTTTTATTTCCAAGAAGTTTTATTGTTTTGTTAAATATAAGGAGGAGGTCAAGATAATTTTTTTCCCATGTGGATATCTAATAGACTCAGCACTATTTATTGAAGAGTTTATCTTTTCTCCACTATACTTCAGTGTCTCTTTGTCATCAATGTGGGAGGCTATATGTAAGTCTGTTTCTGGACTCCCTGTTGTATTCCATTGGCCTGTTATTTATCTTTGAGCCAATACCACATTGTCATTGTAGCTGTGTATTAAGTCTCGATATCTGATATCTTGATATCTTGATTTCTGTCCTCCAATGTTGTTCTGCAGTATTGACTTGGCTATTCTTGGTCCTTTGCTTTTTCATATAAATTTCAGAATCAGCTTGTCAAATCACATACCTGTACAAAAACATGCCTGGGATTTTGATTGGAATTGTGTGCATCGAATATAGATCAATATGGGGACAGCTGACTAGTGTCAACAGTATTGAGTCTTCCAATCCATGGATGGTATATTTGTCCATTTATTTAGATGTTCTTTAATTTCTTTCAGTGATGTTTTGAAATTTTTTTGTGTGTATAGGACTTATACATCTTTTGTTAGATTTATTGCGAAGTGTTTGACATTTTTGATGTTGTTATAAACAATGTCATTGAAAAAATAAATTTGCCTATATATAGAAATAGTTTGTTTTTATCATTGACTTTGTATCCAGCAACCTTGCTAAATAAATTCACTTAATTCTAATAGTGTGTAGATTCTTTTAGATTTTTACATGTACATAGTTATGCTGTCTGAGAATAATGACAGCTTTATTGCTTCCTTTCCATTCTGTATACTTCCTTTTTTTTTTTTTTTTCCTAATTGCAATGGCCAGAAACTTCAGCACAGTGTTGGTGGTGGGCACCTTTGTTTCTTCCTGATCTTAGTGGAAAAGCATTCAGTATTTCACCATTAATTCTGATGTTTGTTGTAAGCTTTTTTTAAACCTGACTTTTGTCAGGTAAGAGTTTCCCGTCTATTTCTAATATGCTAAGAGATTTTTAAAAATTATGAATGTTATGTTTTTCAAATGGCTTTTCTGCACTTATTGATGATTATATAGTCTTTCTCCTTTAATCTGTTAATGTGGCAAATTACAATAATTTTTTTTTGTTTAAAAAATGACAATTTTTTATTTTTGAAATAAACCAATTTTGTCAATTATATTAACCTTTTAATGTATTGCTAGAGTTGGTCTGCTAATGTTTAGTTTAGAATGTTTCTGTGTTCATAGGAGGTAGTGGCTTGGAATTTTCTTGTAATGTCTTGTCAGGTTTTGGTATCAACATTATGCTGATCTCATAAAAAGCATTGGGTAGTGTTCCTTCTTCTTTGTAAGAGTTTGTGTAAGAATAGTGATATTTATTTTTTCAATATTTGGAGAATTCATAGGTAAAACCATATGGGCCTACACATTTCTTTGTGGAAGGGTCTTTAATTATGGATTCAATAGATGTGGAACTACTCTTTAATAGATGTAGAACTACTATACAGATTTTTATATTTTTGTGTCAGTTTTCATAAGTTTTGTTTTTCTAGAAACTTAGGTTTTGTTTAAACTTTCAGTATTATTGGTATAAAGTTGTTTTGATATACTCTTCGTATATCTTTAATGTCTCAAGGATTCCTGCATTCTACAGGTATATTTTAAAAATGTCCCCTTTGTTCCTAGTATTGGTGATATATGCTTTGTCTTTTTGCTAGATTTTATTACGTTCATTAATCTTTTCAAAAAGATGTTTTGGCTTTGCTTATTTTCTCTATTCTGTTTGTTTTCTACTGTTTCAGTTACTATTGTTATCTTTATTTCCTTGTGCTTTGAGCTTTATCTGCTGTTCTTCCTAACTTCTTAAGATAGATACTTATGTCATTGATTTTATGTCATTGATTTGTCATTTTCTTTTCGAATGTATACATTTATGCCTAGCCGTTTTCTTTTTGGAATATCTCGTCATATTGCAAGTGTTGATATGTTTTTGTTTTCTTCAGTTTAAAATATTCTTGTTTTCATTGTAATTTCTTCTTTGACCCATGGGTTGTTTAGAAGTATATTCCTTAGTTTCTAAACATTTGTTGGGTTCCTTAGTTTCTAAACATTCCTTGATTTCTAAACATTTACCTTTTGTTTTTGATGTCTAGCTTAATTACAGTCTGATGGGAGAATATACTGAATGGTGAATTCTTTCAAATTTGTTCAGTTTTGCTTTATGGCTCAGCATGTTACCAAGTTTGTTAAAATGGTATGCACTTGAAAGTGGATTCCGCCATTGTGGGTGCAGTGTTCTTCATATGTCAATTTTGTCAAGTTTGTTAAATCTGTTGTTTCAGATCATCTATATCCTTGCTGAATATTTTTCTCTGCTTTTATTTTTCTAGTTACCAAGAGAGGTTAGTCTCTCGTGATTCTGTATTTTTCTGTTTTTCCTTTTAGTTCTATTAATTTTTGCTTTTTATATTTTAATACTATTTTTAGCATACTCATATAGGATTGTTAGAGTTTACTGGTAGCTTGATCCTTTTATCAATATGTAATCCCTCTTTGTCTCTAGTAATGCTTCTCGCCTGAAGTTCTCTTTTTCCTTTATTGGTATTGTTGTGACAGCTTTCTTTAGGTTAGTGCTTGCCTGTCATATCTTACTCCATTCTTTTATTTTCAAGTTTTCTGTGTTCTTATGTGTGTGTCTCTTATAAGTAACACATAGTTGTTTTCTCGTCCTTGCCCTATTTCGGATGTTTTTACTCTGTTTATATTTTTAATTTGTATTTCTTAATGACTAATGCTGTGGAGTGTATGTTCATGTGTGTACTGGCCATTCATGTATCTTCTTTTGTTAACTGTCTTTTTAGATATTTTACTCAGTTTTAAATTGAGTTGTCTTCTTATTCTTACATTGTAAGAGTTCTTTATACATATGCTGGATATAAGTCCTTTGTCAAATATTTGTGCAAATATTTTCTCTTATTCTGTGACTTGCTTTATTTTTTTATAGTGTGTTTTGAATAATAAAAGTTTAAAATTTTTATGAAATCTAATTTTTCTACTTTGTGTTTAATTTACTCTTTCTCTTGTTTTCTAAGGTAGGCGCTTAGGTCATTGGTTTTAGACTTTCTTCTTGTTTAGAATAACATTTAAAGCTCTGAATTTCCCACTCTGCATTGTTTTACCTAGACACAGATTTTGATATGTTGCATTTTTATTTTCAGTTAAGTCAGAATATTTTCTAAAATTTCCATTGTGATTTCTTCTTTCATCCATGTGTTGTTCAGAAGTGAGTCATTTAATATCCAGGTATTTGGAGTTTGTCTAAATGTTTACTTCTAATTAATTATTTCATGGTCAGAGAATATACTCTGTGAGAATTTAATTTTTTCAACTCTGTTGGGACTTATTTTGTGGTGTATCATTTGGTCTATTTTGGTGACTGTTCCATCACTTGAAAAAATGTGTATTCAGTATTTGCTGAGTGTATATTCTATAAATATCAATTAAGTTAAGGTAGTTTATAGAGTCATTCAAATCTTCTATATCTTCTGAATTTTTGTCTACTTGCTATTGAGTACGGAGTTTTGAAATCTTTAACTATGACTGTGGATTTGTCTATTTTTTCTTTCAGTTCTGTTAGTTTCTGCTTCCTGAATTTTTTTTTTTTTTAATTTTTATTTTTGGCTGTGTTGGGTCTTCGTTTCTGTGCGAGGGCTTTCTCCAGTTGCGGCAAGCGAGGGCCACTCTTATCGCGGTGCGCGGGCCTCTCACTATCGCGGCCTCTCTTGTTGCGGAGCACAGGCTCCAGACGCGCAGGCTCAGTAGTTGTGGCGCACGGGCCTAGTTGCTCCGCGGCATGTGGGATCTTCCCAGACCAGGGCTCGAACCCGTGTCCCCTGCATTGGCAGGCAGATTCTCAACCACTGCGCCACCAGGGAAGCCCTGCTTCCTGAATTTTGAAGCTCTCTATAGGTGCATACGCATGTGGGATTATTTTATCCTCTTATTGAACTGGTTGATTATTGTGAAGTATTTTTTTATTTGTCTCTATAGCAATACTCTGAAGTATTTTTTGTTTGGCATTAATTTTTTTAAATTTGTTTTTTATTGAAGTATAGTTGAATTACAATGTGTTAATTACTGCTGTACAGCAGTGACTCAGTTACACATATATATGCATTCTTTTCCATATTCTTTTTTTTTTAATTAATTTATTTGGTTGTGCTGGCTCTTAGTTGTGGCTTGCAGGCTCCTTAGTTGCGGCACATGGGCTACTTAGTTGTGGCATGCGAACTCTTAGTTGTGGCATGCATGTGGGATCTAGTTCCCTGACCAGGGATTGAACCTGGGCCCCCTGCATTGGCAACGTGCAGTCTTAACCACTGCACCATCAGGGAAGTCCCTTATTTTTCATATTCTTTTCCATTATGGTTTATCAGAGGATATTGCATATAGTTCCCTGTGCTACACAGTAGGATCCTGTTGTTTATCCATTCTGTATCTACCAGTTTGCATCTGCTAATCCCAAACTCACAATCCCTCTCCCACCTCCCTCCCCCTTGGCAACCACTAGTCTAATCTCTATGTCCCTTTTTCTGTTTCTGTTTCATAGATAGGTTTGTGTCACATTTTAGATTCCACATATAAGTGATATCAAATGGTATTTGTCTTTCTCTTTCTGACCTACTTCACCTAGTATGATAATCTCTAGTTGCATTCATGTTGCTGCAAATGGCATTATTTCATTCTTTTTTATGGCTGAGTACTATTCCGTTGTATATATGTACCACGTCTTCTTTATCCGGTCATCTGTCAATGGACATTTAGGTTGTTTCCATGTCTTGGCTATTGTGAAAAGTGCTGCTATGAACATAGGGGTGCATGGCCAATAGGCACATGAAAAGATGCTCAACATTGCTAATTATTAGAGAAATACAAATCAAAACTAGAGTGAGGTACCACCTCGTGCTGGTCAGAATGGCCATTGTTAAAAAGTCTACAAATAACAAATGCTGGAGAGGGTGTGGAGAAAAAGGAACCCTCCTATACTGTTGGTGAGAATGTAAGTTGGTGCAGCCAGTGTGGAAAATAGTATGGAGGTTCCTCAGAAAACTAAAAATAGAATTACCATATGATTCAGCAATCCTACTCCTGGGCATATATCCTGGAATTAATTTTGTTTGACATTATTTTGCTTGACATTAATATACACCCTCCAGTTTTCTTAGGTGTTATTGTTCACTTGGAATATCTTTTTCTGCCCATTTGTTTTCAAACTATTTGAGTTTTTGTATTTAAAATGCATCTCTTACAGATGGCATAAACTAGGTTCTTGCTTTTTTTTTTTTAATTCAATAAAGACTTTTTTTTTTATAAATTTATTTCTTTATTTATTTATTGGGTGCGTTGGGTCTTCGTTTCTGTGCGAGGGCTTTCTCTAGTTGCGGCAAGCAGGGGCCACTCTTCATCGCGGTGCACGGGCCTCTCACTATCGTGGCCTCTCTTGTTGCGGAGCACAGGCTCCAGATGCGCAGGCTCAGTAGTTGTGGCTCACAGGCCCATTTGCTTGGCGGCATGTGGGATCTTCACAGACCAGGGCTTGAACCCATGTACCCTGCATTGGCAGGCAGATTCTCAACCACTGCGCCACCAGGGAAGCCCCGGTTCTTGCTTTTTTATTGTTTGACAATCTATGCCTTTAGTTTGAAGTGTATAGTCCATTTATATTTAATGTAATTATTGATATGCTTGTATTTAGGTCTACCATTTTGCTATTTGTTTTATCTATGTTTTGGTTGCTCTGTTCCTCCTTTTCTTCCTTCTTTGAGTTAATCATACTTTTTAGTATTCCATTCATTGGCTTTTTAGATATAACTCTTTGCATTATGTTTAATGGTTCCTTTTGGGATTACAATATACATCTTTAGCCTTTTGAAATCTACTTCAGGTTTTTTTTTCTTTTTATACAGCAGGTTCTTATTAGTCATCAATTTTATACACATCAGTGTATACATGTCAATCCCAATTGCCCAATTCATCACACCACCACCCCCACTGCCCCGCAGCTTTCCCCCCTTGGTGTCCATACGTTTGTTCTCTACATCTGTGTCTCAATTTCTGCCCTGCAAACTGGTTCATCTGTACCATTTTCTAGGTTCCACATGTATGTGTTAATATACGATATTTGTTTTTCTCTTTCTGACTTACTTCACTCTGTATGACAGTCTCTAGATCCATCTACGTCTCAACAAATGACCCAATTTCGTTCCTTTTTATGGCTGAGTAATATTCCACTGTATATATGTACTACATCTTCTTTATGCATTTGTCTGTCAATGGGCATTTAGGTTGCTTCCATTACCTGGCTATTCTAAATAGTGCTGTAGTGAACATTGGGACGCATGTGTCTTTTTGAATGTGGTTTTCTCTGGGTATATGCCCAGTAGTGGGATTGCTGGATCATATGGTAATTCTATTTTTAGTTTTTGAAGGAACCTCCATACTGTTCTGCATAGTAGCTGTATCAGTTTACATTCCCACCAACAGTGCAAGAGGGTTCCCTTTTCTCCACACCCTCTCCAGCATTTCTTGTTGGTAGATTTTCTGATGAAGCCCATTCTAACTGGTGTGAGGTGATACCTCATTGTAGTTTTGATTTGCATTTCTCTAATAATTAGTGATGTTGAGCATCTTTCTTTGTGCTTCTTGGCCATCTGTATGTCTTCTTTGGAGAAATGTCTATTTAGGTCATCTGCCCATTTTTGTACTGGGTTGTTTGTTCTTTTAATATTGAGCTGCATGAGCTGTTTATATATTTTGGAGATTAATCCTTTGTCCATTGATTCATCTGCAAATATTTTCTCCCATTCTGAGGGTTACCTTTTCGTCTTGTTTATGGCTTCCTTTGCAGTGCAAAAGCTTTGAAGTTCCATTAGGTCCCATTCGTTTATTTTTATTTTCATAACTCTAGGAGGTGGATCAAAAAAGGTCTTACTGTGATTTATGTCAAAGAGTGTTCTTCCTGTGTTTTCCTCTAGAGTTTTATAGTGTCCAGTCTTACATTTAGGTCTCGAATCCATTTTGAGTTTATTTTTGTGTATGGTGTTAAGGAGTGTTCTAATTTCATTCTTTTCCATGTAGCTGTCCACTTTTCCCAGCACCACTTATTGAAGAGACTATCTTTTCTCCATTGTATATCCTTGCCTCCTTTGTCATAGATTAGTTGACCATAGGTGCGAGGGTTTACCTCTGGGCTTTCTATCTTGTTCCATTGATCTATGTTTCTGTTTTTGTGCCAGTACCATATTGTCTTGATTACTGTACCTTTGTAGTATAGTCTGAAGACAGGGACTCTGATTCCTCCAGCTCCATTTTTTTCCCTCAAGACTGCTTTGGCTATTCGGGGTCTTTTGTGGCTCCATACAAATTTTAAGATTTTTTTGTTCTAGTTCTGTAAAACAATGCCATTGGTAATTTGATAGGGATTGCATTGAATCTGTAGATTGCTTTGGGTAGTATAATCATTTTCACAATATTGATTCTTCCAATCCAAGAACATGGTATATCTCTCCATCTGTTGGTATCATCTTTAATTTCTTTCATCAGTGTCTTATAGTTTTCTGCATACAGGTCTTTTGTCTCCCTAGGTAGGTCTATTCCTAGGTATTTTATTCTTTTTGTTGCAATGGTAAATGGGAGTGTTTCCTTAATTTCTCTTTCAGATTTTTCATCATTTGTGTATAGGAATGCAAGAGATTTCTGTGCATTAATTTTGTATCCTGCTACTTTACCAAATTCATTGGTTAGCTCTAGTAGTTTTCTGGTGGCATCTTTAGGATTCTCTACGTATAGTATCATGTCATCTGCAAACAGTGACCGTTTTACTTCTTCTTTTCCAATTTGGATTCCTTTTATTTCTTTTTCTTCTCTGATTGCTGAGGCTAAGACTTCCAAAACTATGTTGAATAATAGCGGTGCGGGTGGACATCCTTGTCATGTTCCTGATCTTAGAGGAAATGCTTTCAGTTTTTCACCATTGAGAATGATGTTTGCTGTGGGTTTGTCGTATATGGCCTTTATTATGTTGAGGTAGGTTCACTCTGTGCCCACTTTCTGGAGAGTTTTCATCATAAATGGGTGTTGAATTTTGTCAAAAGCTTTTTCTGCATCTATTGAGATGATCATATGGTTTTTATTCTTCAATTTGTTAATATGGTGTATCACATTGATTGATTTGCGTATATTGAAGAATCCTTGCATCCCTGGGATAAATCCCACTTGATCATGGTGTAGGATCCTTTTAATGTGTTGTTGGATTCTGTTTGCTAGTATTTTGTTGAGGATTTTTGCATCTATATTCATCATTGATATTGGTTTGTAATTTTCTTTTTTTGTAGTATCTTTGTCTGGTTTTGGTATCAGGGTGATGGTGACCTCATAGAATGAGTTTGTGAGTGTTCTTTCCTCTGCAATTTTTTGAAGAGCTTGTGAAGTATGGGTGTTAACTCTTCTCTAAATGTTTGATGGAATTCACCTGTGAAGCCGTCTGGTCCTGGACTTTTGTTTGTTGGAAGATTTTTAATCACAGTTTCAATTTCATTACTTGTGATTGGTCTGTTTATATTTTCTATTTCTTCCTCGTTCAGTCTTGGAAGATTATACCTTTCTAAGATTTTGTCCTTTTCTTCCAGTTTGTCCATTTTATTGGCATAGAGTTGCTTGTAGTAGTCTCTTAGGTTGCTTTGTATTTCTGCTGTGTCTGTTGTAACGTCTCCTTTTTCATGTCTAATTTTATTGATTTGTGTCCTCTCCCTCTTTCTTGATGAGTCTGGCTAATGGTTTGTCAATTTTATTTATCTTCTCAAAGAACCAGCTTTTAGTTTTACTGATCTTTGCTATTGTTTTCTTTGTTTCTATTTCATTTATTTCTGCTCTGATCTTTATGATTTCTTTCCTTCTTCTAACTTTGGGTTTTGTTTCTTCTTCTTTCTCTAGTCCCTTTACGTGTAAGGTTAGATAGTTTGAGATTTTTCTTGTTTCTTGAGGTAGGCTTGTATAGTTATAAACTTCCCTCTTAGAACTGCTTTTCCTGCATCCCATAGGTTTTGGATCGTCATGTTTTCATTGTCATTTGTCTCTAGGTATTTTTTGATTTCCTCTTTGATTTCTTCAGTGATCTCTTGGTTATTTAGTAACGTATTGTTTAGCCTGCATGTGTTTGTGTTTTTTACGTTTTCTTCCCTGTAATTGATTTCTAATCTTATAGCGTTGTGGTTAGAAAAGCTGCTTGATATGATTTCAATTTTCTTAAACTTACCGTGGCTTGTTTTGTGACCCAAGATGTGATATATCCTGGAGAACGTTCCGTGTGCAGTTGAGAAGAAACTGTGATATCTGCTTTTTTTGGATGGAATGTCCTATAAATATCAATTAAATCTATCTGGTCTATTTTGTCATTTAAAGCTTCTGTTTCCGCATTTATTTTCATTTTGGATGATCTGTCCATTGGTATAAGTGAGGTGTTAAAGACCCCTACTATTATTGTGTTACTGTCGATTTCCTCTTTTACAGCTGTTAGCAGTTGCCTTATGTACTGAGGTGCTCCTATGTTGGGTGCATATATATTTATAATTGTTATATCTTCTTCTTGGATTGATTCCTTGATCATTATGTAGTGTCTTTCCTTGTCTCTTGTAACATTTTTTATTTTAAAGTGTCTTTCCTTGTCTCTTGTAACATTTTTTATTTTAACATTTTTATTTTATTTTATTCTATTTTATCTGATATGAGTATTGCTACTCCAGCTTTCTTTTGATTTCCAATTGCATGGAATATGTTTTTCCCTCCCCTGAGTTTCAGTCTGTATGTGTCCCTAGGTCTGAAGTGGGTCTCTTGTAGACAGCATTTAGGGGTCTTGTTTTTGTATCCATTCAGTGAGCCTGTGTCTTTTGGTTGGAGCATTTAATCCATTCACGTTTAAGGTAATTATCGATATGTATGTTCCTATGACCATTTTCTTAATTGTTTTGGGTTTGTTTTTGTAGGTCCTTTTCTTCTCTTGTGTTTCCCACTTAGAGAATTTCCTTTAGCATTTGTTGTAGAGCTGGTTTGGTGGTGCTGAATTCTCTTAGGTTTTGCTTGTCTGTAAAGCTTTTGATTTCTCCATTGAATCTGAATGAGATCCTTGCCGGGTTGAGTAATCTTGGTTGTAGGTTCTTCCCTTTTATCACTTTAAGTATATCATGCCACTCCCCTCTGGCTTGTAGAGTGTCTGCTGAGAAATCAGCTGTTAACCTAATGGGAGTTCCCTTGTATGTTATTTGTCATTTTTCCCTTGATGCTTTCAATAATTTTTCTTTGTCTTTAATTTTTGCCAATTTGATTACCATGTGTCTCGGCATGTTTCACTTGGGTTTATCCTGTATGGGACTTGCTGCACTTCCTGGACTTGGGTGGCTATTTCCTTTCCCATGTTAGGGAAGTTTTCCACTATAATCTCTTCAAATATTTTCTCTGGTCCTTTCTCTCTCTCTTCTCCTTCTGGGACCCCTATAATGTGAATGTTGTTGTGTTTAATGTTGTCCCAGAGGTCTCTTAGACTGTCTTTTCTCCATTGTATATCCTTGCCTCCTTTGTCATAGATCAGTTGACCATAGGTGTGTGGGTTTATCTCTGGGCTTTCTATCCTGTTGCATTGATCTATATTTCTGTTTTTGTGTCAGTACCATATTGTTTTGATTACTGTAGCTTTGTAGTATAGTCTGAAGTCAGGGAGTCTGATTCCTCCAGCTACGTTTTTATCACTCAAGACTGCTTTGGCTACTCGGGGTCTTTTGTGTCTCCATACAAATTTTAAGATTTTTTTGTTCTAGTTCTGTAAAAAATGCCATTCATAATTTGATAGGGATTGCATTGAATCTGTAGACTGCTTTGGGTAGTATAGTCATTTTCACAATGTTGATTTTTCCAATCCAAGAACATGGTATATTTCTCCATCTGTTTGTGTCATCTTTGATTTCTTTCATCAGTGTCTTACAGTTTTCTGAGGACAGGTCTTTTACCTCCTTAGGTAGGTTTATTCCTAGGTATTTTATTCTTTTTCTTGCAATAGTGAATGGGATTGTTTCCTTAATTTCTCTTTCTGATCTTTTGTTGTTAGTGTATACGAATGCAAGAGATTTCTGTGCATTAACTTTGCATCCTGCAACTTTACCAAATTCATTGATTAGCCCTAGTAGTTTTCTGGTGGCATTTTTAGGATTATCTATGTATAGTATCATGTCATCTGCAAACAGTGACCGTTTTACTTCTTCTTTTCCAATTTGTAATCGTTTTATTTCTTTTTCTTCTCTGATTGCCATGGCTAGGACCTCCAAAACTATGTTGAATAATAGTGGTGAGAGTGGACATCCTTGTCTTGTTCCTGATCTTAGAGGAAATGCTTTCAGTTTTTCACCATTGAGAATGATGTTTGCTGTGGGTTTGTCGTATATGGCGTTTATTATGTTGAGGTAGGTTCCCTCTATGCCCACTTTCTGGAGAGTTTTTCTCATAAATGGGTGTTGAATTTTGTCAAAAGCTTTTTCTGCATCTATTGAGATGATCATATGGTTTTCATTCTTCAATTTGTTAATATGGTGTATCACATTGATTGATTTGCGTACATTGATTTGCATCTCTGGGATAAATCCCACTTGAGCGTGGTGTATGATCCTTTTAATGTGTTGTTGGATTCTGTTTACTAGGATTTTGCTGAGGATTTTTGCATCTATATGCATCAGTGATATTGGTCTGTAATTTTCTTTTTTTGTAGTATCTTTGTCTGGTTTTGGTATCAGGGTGATGGTGGCCTCATAAAATGAGTTTGGGAGTGTTCCTTCCTCTGCAATTTTTTGGAAGAGTTTGAGAAGGATGGGTGTTAGCTCTTCTCTCAGTGTTTGTTAGAATTCACCTGTGAAGCCATCTGGTCCAGGACTTTTGTTTGTGGAAGATTTTTAATCACAGTTTCAATTTCATTACTTGTGATTGGTCTGTTCATATTTTCTATTTCTTCCTCATTCAGTCTTGGAAGATTATACCTTTCTAAGAATTTGCCCATTTCTTCCAGGTTGTCCATTTTATTGGCATAGAGTTGCTTGTAGTAGTCTCTTAGGATGCTTTGTATTTCTGTGGTGTCTGTTGTAACTTCTCCTTTTTCATTTCTAATTTTATTGATTTGAGTCCTCTCCCTCTTTTTCTTGATGAGTCTGGCTAATGGTTTATCAATTTTGTTTATCTTCTCAAAGAACCAGCTTTTAGTTTTATTGATCTTTGCTATTGTTTTCTTTGTTTCTATTTCATTTATTTCTGCTCTGATCTTTATGATTTCTTTCCTTCTGCGAACTTTGGGTTTTGTTTGTTCTTCTTTCTCTAGTTCCTTTAGGTGTAAGGTTAGATTGTTTACTTGAGATTTTTCTTGTTTCTTGAGGTAGGCTTGTATAGCTATAAACTTCCCTCTTAGAACTGCTTTTGCTGCATCCCATAGGTTTTGGATCGTCATGTTTTCATTGTCATTTGTCTCTAGGTATTTTTTTATTTCCTCTTTGATTTCTTCAGTGATCTCTTGGTTATTTAGTAACGTATTGTTTAACCTCCATGTGTTTGTGTTTTTTACGTTTTTTTCCCTGTAATTCATTTCTAATCTCATAGCATTGTGGTCAGAAAAGATGCTTGATATGATTTCAATTTTCTTAAATTTACTGAGGCTTGACTTGTGACCCAAGATGTGATCTATCCTGGAGAATGTTCCATGTGCACTTGAGAAGAAAGTGTAATCTGCTGGTTTTGGATGGAATGTCCTATAAATATCAATTAAATCTATCTGGTCTATTGTGTCATTTAAAGCTTCTGTTTCTGTATTTATTTTCATTTTGGATGGTTTGTCCATTGGTGTAAGTGAGGTGTTAAAGTCCCCCACTATTACTGTGTTACTGTCGATTTCCTCTTTTATAGCTGTTAGCAGTTGCCTTATGTATTGAGGTGCTCCTATGTTGGGTGCATATATATTTATAATTGTTATATCTTCTTCTTGCATTGATCCCTTAATCATTATATAGTGTGCTTCCTTGTCTCTTGTAACATTCTTTATTTTAAAGTCTATTTTATCTGATATGAGTATTGCTACTCCAGCTTTCTTTTGATTTCCAATTGCATGGAATATGTTTTTCCCTCCCCTGAGTTTCAGTCTGTATGTGTCCCTAGGTCTGAAGTGGGTCTCTTGTAGACAGCATTTAGGGGTCTTGTTTTTGTATCCATTCAGTGAGCCTGTGTCTTTTGGTTGGAGCATTTAATCCATTCACGTTTAAGGTAATTATCGATATGTATGTTCCTATGACCATTTTCTTAATTGTTTTGGGTTTGTTTTTGTAGGTCCTTTTCTTCTCTTGTGTTTCCCACTTAGAGAATTTCCTTTAGCATTTGTTGTAGAGCTGGTTTGGTGGTGCTGAATTCTCTTAGGTTTTGCTTGTCTGTAAAGCTTTTGATTTCTCCATTGAATCTGAATGAGATCCTTGCCGGGTTGAGTAATCTTGGTTGTAGGTTCTTCCCTTTTATCACTTTAAGTATATCATGCCACTCCCCTCTGGCTTGTAGAGTGTCTGCTGAGAAATCAGCTGTTAACCTAATGGGAGTTCCCTTGTATGTTATTTGTCATTTTTCCCTTGATGCTTTCAATAATTTTTCTTTGTCTTTAATTTTTGCCAATTTGATTACCATGTGTCTCGGCATGTTTCACTTGGGTTTATCCTGTATGGGACTTGCTGCACTTCCTGGACTTGGGTGGCTATTTCCTTTCCCATGTTAGGGAAGTTTTCCACTATAATCTCTTCAAATATTTTCTCTGGTCCTTTCTCTCTCTCTTCTCCTTCTGGGATCCCTATAATGTGAATGTTGTTGTGTTTAATGTTGTCCCAGAGGTCTCTTAGGCTGTCTTCATTTCTTTTCATTCTTTTTTCTTTAGTGTGTTCCGCAGCAGTGAATTCCACCATTGTGTCTTCCAGGTCACTTACCCTTTCTTCTGCCTCAGTTATTCTGCTATTGATTCCTTCTAATGTAGTTTTCATTTCAGTTATTGTATTGTTTATCTCCATTTGTTTTTTCTTTAATTCTTCTGGGTCTTTGTTAAACATTTCTTGCATCTTCTCGATCTTTGTCTCCATTCTTTTTCTGAGGTCCTGGATTATGTTCACTATCAGTATTCTGAATTCTTTTTCTGGAAGGTTGCCTATCTCCACTTCATTTAGTTGTTTTTCTGGGGTTTTATCTTGTTCCTTCATCTGGTACATAGCCCTCTGCCTTTTCATCTTGTCTGTCTTTCTGTGAATGTGGTTTTTGTTCCACAGGCTGCAGGATTGTAGTTGTTCTTGCTTCTGCTGTCTGCCCTCTCTCTACTTCAGGTTGATAGTGAGTTATTTCTGGCAAAATGTACAAACTTTGCAATAGTGTATTTGTCAGTCATCATGTATTTAAGTCAACATGAAGTTCACCCTTCATGTTGTTTTCTTGCTTCTGAGGATTTCCTCTTAATTTCCATTTGTGCTGCTGGCTTCCAGTTCTGTTAACTGACTTGAAGCCCATAAGGCTTCAGCTTTTTGTCGTCCAAATTGCTCATGGTTGAGGAGTACACTGAGTTTAAAAAAAAAAAAAAGAAAGAAAGAAAAAAGGCAGCAGACTTACAGATTTGGCCCCCACAGCTTTATTTTTCAAGAGTCGCTTTCTCTCTGGTCTTTGCTTGCTTTTCTACAACTCCCACCCACCCTCCTTGTAATTCCCTGCCTTAAATGTAGTTTAGATGCCAGTCAGGGATTTGGGTGGAGTTTACACAGAGTTTCTCATTCCTTTTGTAGTTCCCTCATTGTCAGTATTCCTCCTTTAGGTTTCTCACTGCTTTAACATCCCTGAACTATGATCTCTGGCACTTTGGCTGATGAGCCTGTTGCCATTTTCTGCAGCTTTGTCAGTGGAAGCTGGGCAACACCTTCAGGCCAGAAAGCAAGAATTCTTGTCTTATCTCTGCTGTTGAAGTTTTTCAAGATTAAATTCTCTTCTGGCTTCTGTTTTTGTACACTTTCCATTATCTTTAAATAATTATTTTAAATCAGGTTTTTATAATTGTTATCTGCTGGAGGGTTCACATGTTTCCTTCCCTTTTCTTTTGTTACTCAAAATTTCACGTTTCCTAAAATAATATTTTTGCAAGGCATAAAATTTTTAATTTGCAGTTATTTTCTTTCAGTATGTTAATGATGACATTTCAGTTTTCTCTAACTTATTGTTCCTGTTCAGGTTTCAGCTGTCAGTCTTTTTTTTCTTCCTTTGAAGGCCCTGGGTCTTTTTTTTCCATGACTGCTAAAATTCTCTGTTTGTCTTTGCTTTTTTATAGTTTGTGTGTCTAGGTGTGCTTTTCTTTGTATTTATTGTGCTTGCTGTGGCTTATAATGTTTCACTAGTTTGGTAAATTCTCAGGCATTATTTTTTAACATATTGTTTTTGCAATATTTTTCTCTTTTCCCCTGTAGCTCTGGGATTTTTATACTTCCATTTGTCTCTTGCATTTTTTTTTTCTTAAATTTTTTGTCCTTATCTCTCTACATTTCAGAATGTGTTTTCCTCTCCTGTCTTGTGGTTCACTGATCTTATTTTCAGCTGTGTTCATTCTGCTATTAAACTCATTTTTGAGTTTTAAATTTCTGTTATATTTTTCCATCTAGAGTCTTAATTTGATTCTCTTTTATAAATTTCAATTATCTGGTAAAATTCTCCATTTTGTCATAATTTTCTTGAATGTGTTAATCACAAGTTTCTTTAAACATTCATGTTTGTTAACTTATTTTTATTATCTCTGAGTCTGTTTCTGTTGTGTGTTTTTGCCTTTGGTCTTGTTCTTGGTATGCTTGCTTATTTTTTTTTTAATTATGACTTTATATTAAGTTTTTTTTTAATGAAGTATATTTATGGAATATATGTATTCTTTTTCAGATTCTTTTCCATTAAGTTATTACAAGATACTGAGTATAGTTCCCTGTGCTATTCAGTAGATCCTTGTTGCTTACCTATTATATGTATAGTAATGTGTGTCTGTTAATCCCAAATCCCTAATTTATCCCTCCCCCTTCCCTTTGGTAACCATAAGTTTGTGTCTGCGAGTCTGTTTCTGTTTTGTAAATAAGTTCATTTGTATCATTTTTTTAGATTCCATATATAAGTGATATCATATGATATTTGTCTTTCTTTGTCTGACTTCACTGAGTATGATAATCTATAGGGCCATCCATGTTGCTGCAAATGGCATTATTTCATTCTTTTTTATGGCTGAGTAATATTTGTGTGTGTGTGTGTGTGTGTGTGTGTGTGTGTGTGTGTGTGTATACACCACATCTTCTTTATCCATTCATCTGCTGATGGACATTTAGGTTGCTTCCATGTCTTGGCTATTGTAAATAGTGCTGCTGTGAACATTGGGGTGCATATATCTTTTTGAATTATAGTTATCTCTGTATATATGCCCAGGAGCAGGATTGTTGAATCATATGGTAACTCTGTTTTTAGTTTTTAAGGAACCTCCATACTGTTCTCCATAGTCACTGCACCACTTTACATTCCCACCAGCAGTGTAGGAGGGTTCCCTTTTCTCCTTACCCTCTCCAGCATTTATTATTTGTGGAATTTTTGATGGTGGACATTCTGACCAGTGTGAGGTGGTACCTTATTGTGGTTTTGATTTGCATTTCTCTAATAATTAGCAATGTTGAGCATCTTTTCATGTGCATTTTGGACATCTATATGTCTTCTTTGGAGAAATGTCTGTTTAGGTCTTCTGCCCATTTTTTGGTTGGGTTGTTTGTTTTTTTGATATTGAGCTGTGTAAGCTGTCTGTGTATTTTGGAAATTAATGCTTGCTTATTTTTGATTAAATACTGGGCATTTTATATAAACAGTACTGTTGACTCTGATCAGTAATTTCTTCTATCATCGGGGATTCTCCTTGTAGTCTGGTGGACAACTAGAATAGAGCAGATGACTTCAGTCAGTCAGAGCCTGAGCTGAGTCTTTATAAGTTTCAATTTACCTCTAGTTCACCTTCATTCATAAGGGTATTACTGTCTAGCAAAGCCTACTGAAGGCTTGGAGTATATACTGACTTCCTTCTCTGTAGTGGTTCCTGAACTTCAGTTTTTGTTCTCACGGCACCATAAGACTGTTGAAATCTTTACTCAGTTTTTCATCTACTTTTTGTTTTAAAAAGTGCCCTGTGCAGCTACTTTGGTGAACTGGCATCAAGTGTTGTCTCTGTCTCCATACTTTCAAATCTTGACTTCTCAAATTTGGTTGCCTTGTCAATCTTGACTTCTAAGTTTTGGCTCTCTAACCCTGATAGACAGTCAAAAGCTCGTAGTCACCTCCTTCTGCTTCTGCTTGGATTTCTTTTGATTTCTGCTTGTATTCTCAGTTTCTTGCTCTTCACTGCTTAAAATTTAACAGATTTGCTGGATGGCATTGTGAAACAGAAGATCAGACTCACCTCAGTGAGTTTTCCTTCTTTCTGGGATTTTGGCTTTTCTAGTCTTGGTTGACTTGGTAACTCTTCAGTACCTTTGAACAAATATTATTTATATTTTATCCAGATTTTCTAATCTTTTTTTTTTTTTTAAAGATTTATTTATTTTATTTATTGATTGATTGCTATGTTGGGTCTTCGTTTCTGTGCTAGGGCTTTCTCTAGTTGCGGCAAGCGGGGGCCACTCTTCATCACGGTGCACGGGCCTCTCACCATCGTGGCCTCTCTTGCTGCGGAGCACAGGCTCCAGACGCGCAAGCTCAGTAGTCGTGGCTAACAGGCTCAGCCGCTCCGCGGCATGTGGGATCCTCCCAGACCAAGGCTCGAACCCGTATCCCCTGCATTAGCAGGCAGATTCTCAACCACTGCGCCACCAGGGAAGCCCTCTAATCTTTTTTGACAGGAACGTCAGTCTGCTATAATAAGCTACTTGACTCCATCACTGTTAGGAGAGGAAGTCCCTAGCTTAGTGTTTTGAATAGCTACCTAATATTCTGTAATTTGGATAACTCATTTAATTAGGTATCTATTAGTGAACTTTTGGGTTATTTATTGGTCTTTTTTTTTTTGGTTGTTGTTTTTATTACAAATAATTCTGAAATCGGCAACCTTATACACATATCCTTCTGCTCCTTGGGCTTTAATAGCTATAGGGTGCGATTACTGGCATTTCAATTTTTAATTTAAAAGATACTCCCAGTTATTTCAAAATGTTAATAGCAAATCTTACCAGTGACAACTCAGGATGCCTTTTTTTTTTTTTTATTTTCCCAGGATGCCTTTTTTTAATACCCACTTCAGTACTGTTTTCAATCTCTTTTTGTTAATTTGGACAAAAAATGAAATCTCATTGCTTTTAAGACTTGAATTTTCTTGCTTAGCAGTCAAGTTGAACATAATGCTTCATTTTCATTGGCTCCTTTATTTCTTCTTTTGCAGATGGCCTTTTATTATGTTTGATTAGTAGATTTTAAAAATACATACTCTAGGCTCCCCCTTGGCAATTCTGATTCAGTAGCTAGATGATGAAGGTCTGAATCTGAAAATGTTTAGGAGCTGCCAAGTGATTCTGATATCCAGGCAGATTTGGAAATTACAACTTTGAGTAATCAAATGCCAGTTTTGTGTTTTGAGGTGAGTTGGTAAGTTAAATTTCCTGTTTTATTAAAAAAAAGAGGAATGAAATTAGAGAAGTTATTAAAGAAATATTGATATTCCTTTTTTTTTTTTTAATTGATTTTTTTTTTTATTTAATTAATTTATTTATTTATTTTTGGCTGTGTTGGGTCTTCGTTTCTATGTGAGGGCTTTCTCCAGTTGCGGCGAGCGGGGGCCACTCTTCATCGCAGTGCTCGGGCCTCTCACCATTGCGGCCTCTCCCGTTGCGGAGCACAGGCTCCAGACGCGCAGGCTCAGCAGTTGTGGCTCACGGGCCCAGTTGCTCCGCGGCATGTGGGATCTTCCCAGACCAGGGCTCGAACCCGTGTCCCCTGTGTTGGCAGGCAGATTCTCAACCACTGCGCCACCAGGGAAGCCCTGATATTCCTTTGATTATTTATAAATGCAAGCCATATTTTTTTTAAAAAGTATATCTTGATAGATGAAACTATGATCTTATTTTCTAAAGCACACTAAATATTTTGTTATGGACTAGTGACCTTTTGGTATTATGGTTTATTTAGTTCAAAGGAGAATATGATATTGTTACAGATGTAAAGTCATGAATATATAGCGATAAGATAACATCTTTTTATGGAGCACTTAGGATATAAAAGTGCAATCTCTGAATACAAGTATTTCTTTCCTGCCAAAGGGAGAAATAGTATGAAAACCTGAAATATTATATTTATACTACCACTTACTCTGTGTCACCTTTTTAGATAATAACACCGTTATCTGCTATTTAATACTTATTATGTTCCAGTACTTTGCTTAGTATTTTATATGCATTGCCTAATTTAATCCTTATAGTAGCTCCATGAAATAGTTGTTATCAGTATCTCTATTGTATAGATAAAGGAACTGAAGCCCAGATATGTTACTTTCTTGTTCTCAGCTACAAAATGGTAAAGCCATGATTCAAACTTGAGTATGTTTGATTTCAAAATCCATGCTCCAGTTTGCTATCCCTCTACCACAGTTACACTTCTCAAGGTCTTCTTGTCTACCTGTATGTTGTCGTATCCCATGCTTACTTTGCCACGTTTATCATGTTCTTCTCCTTAGTAGCATTTGATACTATTAACCGTACTCCCCTTTAAAAAATATATGTATCTATTTGTGTGTGTAGCCCACATTTCATTATAGCATAGAAAGTAATCTAGTGTTATAAACTCATAATGGGAAATAACAACCTTCACTGCCCCCTGCCTTATACCCCAGAGGTGAAAATCACCTTAACTTTTCTTTGCTATTTACCTCTATATTTCTACATAATAAGTTTATTTTGCAATATCTTGACTCATTAAGTTTAGGCATTATTAGTTTCTTGTTATAAAAGATTTAGTCTGATTGTTTTCTTACTATTGACTTTAGAGTGTTCTTTACATATTCTGGATACAGTCGTTTGTTGGTTATGTGATTTGAAAATTGTTTTTCTTCATCTGCGGGTCATCTTTTCTTAACAGGGATTTTTTTTTATATTTTTTTTTTGCAGAGCAAGCATTTTTAATTTTGATGAAATCCAGTTTAAGGAATCTCCAAGTAAACTCCACACCAGTTTCTGGGGCCAGCTCTTTCTGACAGCTTGCCCCACAAATTCCTGCAACTTCTGCAGCTTTAAACTCCTGTCTTCTAATACCTTAGCTCAGTCAAGCTCACCATTCTCTGCTTGGGTTCTACCTCCCTGTGGTGTGGTCAGGAAACTGCCCCCAGGCAGAGAACAGGGGTAAATGTCGGAATCACTCATGTTTTTCTCTTCTCTCAAGGATCATAGATTTGTCCTGCTTGTTGTCTAGTACTTGAAAACGTGTGCCTTTTAGATTCATTCCATTTTATAGATATTCATGTTGGGAGGACAGGTCCAGTACATAGTTACTTTGGTGGATGGAAGTGTAAATCCCCAAATTTGTGATTCATGATTTTCTGTCCATATTTTATAAGAAGGCATTAAGAAACTTTTCAGAAGCTCTGTATGCAAAAGTTGGGATAGTGGACTTCACTGTAAGATTATAGCTCTTTCTTTGGGAATTTCCATATGGAATTTATATATATATATATATATATATATATGTCTTTTCTCTGTGGCTATTTAGGTGTCTTTGCAGAAGAATCTTATAAATTGTTTAGGGGTTGAGCCGGGAGGGGAGGTGGGCGTTTTCTCGTTCACTGTGGAGACTTTTACTTAATTCTCTACTTGAGTCTTTTTACGTCAACCCTTCTCTCCTGGATGCCAAGTGGTGAACCGTTCTGGAGTTCCCCCAGCGTGGGGCTGTCAGTCAGCTGCCACGGAAGCAATACAGTCTAGTGATAATGAGTGAGCTCTGGGGCCAGACTTCCTAAGTTTGAGAGTCTGCTTTGCCCGAGACAGTACTAGCTCTGTGATCTTGGGCAAGTTATCTTTCCCTTCTGTACTTCAGTTTTCCTTATCAGTATGAAAGGAACAATAATAGGACCTATATCACAGAGTTAATACAGTTAAAGTCCTAAGAGCGTGAATCTTCTAATTATTTATATTCAAATGTCTGCTGTTATTTCCTCTTTCTATTTCACAAGTATCTCAAACCTGATATATTCAATGTTAAATCCTTGATTTCTCCTCACAGCTATTTCTCTTCTAGTCTTCCTTTCCCCCAGATTATACCACCTTCTATTCAGTTGCTTTTGGAAAAAATCTGGAGTCCTCCTTAGTACTTCCCTCTTCTTTATCATTTGCATGTAATCTTTCACCAAGTCCTGGTTGTTCTCTGTATAAAATGTATCTTATTATGTTTCCATTTCCACTATCAGCGTCTGCACAGCCTCGTTAATAGCTTTCATTGACTCCAATCATACTCACCTGCATTCTGTTCTCCCCCATGCCGCAAATAAGAGGCAGGTTCAGTGAGCTAGGATGCTCACTTTCTCAAGGTGAGACTTAGATGGTCACTGGCCAGCATTTCCACCAGATTCTTCAGTTTCTGGGCTGAATAACCCCCTACTTCTGACTGGCACATTCTCTTTCCTATTTGTTAATTCAAGCAATTAGAAGACAGATCTTTGAGGCCCAGATGTCACTTTCTTTAAGTGATGTACATAGCTTTTCTCTGACCTATTGGGTTAATTTTCATTTATTAGATCAACATATATTTAGTGTGTGCCTACCATTTACTACAATGTAGGGATATACAATAGTTACACAAGTGGTAATTAGCCTGGTGAAGATGTTGATGGGTGTGTTTTTGGCATGGCAGGCAGCATGTTCAAAGGCAACAGAAATGATGGTCTAGTCCAGGGGTTGAAAATTCTGTATGGCTGAAATGTAGGTAGTATTCAAGAGCACCAGTGTCAAGAGATAAAACTGAAAAGTAGGTAGAGACTTCTCGTTAGCAATTTTGGGATTTTATACCTTATCCAGCATAGCAGTCGGGACCTTGGACTCCAGAGTCAGACCTGTGGTTTGAACTCTTGTCTCCTCGACATGAGTAGGTAAATCCTTTAACCTCTTCAAGTCTATTTTCTACTCTGAAAAATAGCAATAATGATCACATTTACCTCAAAGGTTAATTTGAACATCCTGAATTTGATTCTTATTTGTGGCTTATGTCCTCTTTTTGGACACTGATGCATCAGACTCCTTTGACTTCTTGCCATTTCATATTCAGATCACATAATTCTCTTATTCCTAATTCTATCCTTATTAGGCAACCTTCTGATTATATTCTGGCTTCCTTTGTACCATGCCTACGAGGGAGAGAACATGCTGACTTGACACAAATGCCCTGTGCCCTTGTAGTTTGGGCAGTTATAGTTACTGCTGTAAACTAGTAAGTTGGCATTCTTATTTTATGTCAGTCTTGTGAGCTTGATTAATGGGAACTGTTCCTGAGAGATGGATCTATTGGTCATGTGCTGTCCCATTGGTTTATGAGATTTTAAGGCCAAGAGCTAAACAATATGGAAAATTCATTAAACTCAAGTTACTCATGAGGCCTCTTTCAAAATATGCAGCTTGCCTCCTCTAGAGATACTCTATATCTGCTCTGCTGTTGGCTGTGAGTTTATTTTGTATCTTTACATTTTTATAGTTGTAGTTTTAATTTTTCATTTATGAAATATTTATTTTATCATTACATAAATAATCAGAATGAAAAATATAGTTATAAAAACTGGTAGGACTGAGGTGTCCCAAGTGCAGAATAACAACGAGCTGTCCAGTTATCAGCTGAAAAAAAGGTGTCCTGTGAAGTATTTGATTTTGTTGTGTGTGTATTCATTTGTCACTGTAAAGAGAATTTGACACTTTACAGTCATTTACAGAAATGACTTTTATTTGATTTCACAAAAAACTAAATCATATATATATATTTTGAATATCTGTTTCTTAAAGATGAGAAAGAAAACTAATTTTCTTTTAGTGGTTCTACGCTAGGGGACAGCCTCTTAGGGCACTGTATATGATTGTTATTGATTGTCGCAGTGACTGGGAGGTAGGATTACTGGTGTTTAATGGGCATGGAGGGGGCAGGGATATTAAATATACTATAGTGGCCTGGAAAGCTCTCCAGAGAGAGGAGTCTAGCCCCAAAAGCTTGTAAGTGCCCCTCTTGAGAGACATAGCTGGGTTATTTCTTCAAGTAACCTGAATAACTATGCAGATAGCACCATCTAGTGAGGGAAATAGGTAATAAGCAAAAATCTACTTTCATCGCAGGAATAAGAGAAAATTCAAAATTCTAAATTTTCTGTAAAATAATAGGTTATAGAATCACAGACTTTTGGAGCAGGAAGGAAAATTGGAGATCATCTGATCCACCTTCTCCTTTTACAGATTAGGAAATTAGGGTCCAAAGAGTTGCAGTGATTTGTCTAATAGCATACAGCTAGTTAGTAGCAGAAGCCAGGGCTAGAATTCAGGTCTCAGAGTTTTCCAGGTTAGTAATCTGAGCGTTCTTCATAGCAAACTGTCTTTGTGTTCTATTTGGGTTAATATCTTAGGTTCTTTTTCAGTGATTCATTTAAGAAAGAAAAAATAATAAATGAGAACATTTCACTTACTTGGTGTGTTACGAAGTAAACTTTCATAATGCAAATATTATGCATTACATCTCATTTTGAACCTAATTGTTTCACCTAGAGAAATGAGACAAGCTTTTGTGTTTAATTTTTTTAGTTGCTATGATTTCAGCACTAGTATTGAATCTTATGATAAAACTTCAGGATAGAGAAAAAAAATAAATACATGAAAATTTATTAAAATTATGTTGATGATGAACTGACATGTTGGAAATCAAGACGCAGAAAATTTTAAAATGAAATGAATTATAAAATAATGGCAGTCTCATTTTTCCTCTTTGTTAGGGTACTTAAGATAGTTTTGATAAGTCAAGTTTTTTTCTTTCTTTTTAAATAAGAGAGATTGGCATATATTGAGGATGGTTTAGCTGTAACCATCCCAAGACTATATCACATTTAGTTGGAAAAGAGCTCTTTTTAATAATTGACTAGAAAAATGTTGTTTAGACAAGAAGTAAAGTGAGCTTTAACAGGCAATGTCATCCATCAGCAGTATTGGGAAAATGAACCTGTTAAAGTGAGAGACTGAAACAAACTAGTTCCCTGGTAGATGATGATGACAGTGGTAACAGTAGTGCTGATAATACTGATGATGATTTTGACAACAATGATAATAATATTAGTTAACATTTCTTTATGTGCTGCACATGTTCTGAGTGTTTTAAATATGCTATCTCTTTTAATCTTCATAGCAACCCTGTGAAGTATAGGTTTGTTTTTACGTATGAAACTGAGGGATAGAGAAAGCAAGTAACTTGTCAAAGGGCTCACATGTAGTAAAGTTTTTCCCTTCTATTTCTGAAATGGAACTTTTTATCATACTTTAACCTGCTAGGAACAATTTTGGCCATCTGCAGTATTGCCCCTAAGATGACCATTTTTATATCTGTTTTAGTTCCTTTAAATCTAATTTTAAAACAGCCTCAGTGTATTCTTCTACATCTAGGAGTCCAGTTACCCTTCTCCCACAGTCCTTTGTAGTATTATTTCAGATGGCTGTTTTATTTACCACATGTCTACATGGAATAGAGGAGAGAATGCCAGAATGACTGGGACAAGTGTAGGGTGTTAATGCCATTCCAAAAAAAAATTCAGAACTGCTAGTGTCAGAACTTACCTCTTGGAGAGGGTGATGGCTGGCAGGAGTTTGGTTGGAGAGTCTAGGTGAATAGAAAGAGCACAATTCAGAGACACTTTTCTTCTTTGTACTTCTAATGAAAATTTTGGCTACAGGTAGGGTGTACTAGGTCTAGGTCTAATCATATATTTTTCTCTAATATTGTTTTGATCTTGGGAAGTGTTCAGATTATAAGAATAGCTCTTATACTATTGTACTCTTATGAATATGAGTTTTTAGTTGAATAGTAGCAAATTGTCAATTAATATATCCCCTAATGCACATTCTTGCATATTGATATTATAGGCTGAATAAACTAGATCCTTCTTTAGTTGTAAATTCATGACATCATCACTTATGATCGTATTGAGGATCCTGCAATAACCATAGGCCTGTGGTTGCTCACCAGGGGAAAAGAAGAGTAAAAATAGTGTCTACTATGTTCTAGATTCTGGGCTGGGTACTTTACAAGAGTTACCACATTTAATCACAATGATCCACTGCTTTAATTTCATTTTTACAGATAAGTTCGAGACTCCTGCAGACTAAATTATTGGCCCAAGGTCACACACTCTGGAATCGGTCTCCTTGGGTTCAAATTGTAGCTCTGTCACTTATTGGCTGTGTTACCTTAGCAAATTATTTGACCTCTGTGGGCCTTGGTTTCTTTGATCTGTAAAATGAGCGTAATTATAGGATTTACTTCATGAGGTTGTTACGATTAAATGAGTTAATATAATGAATTAATATCTGTAACATAGTATCATGTAAGTGATTATTATTTAAATAAAATAAATAACTGGTATTTTGAACCCAGTCTTTCTGGTTCTAAAACCCAGTCTCTTCCCATTACCCCAGCATAATGTCTCAAAAAGTATTCCAGGACCAATGTACTTTACTAAAACATATTTTCTTATGTTTCCTTTGAACAGCTGTGGCCATTACTAGTTCTCTTTTAAAAAGGAAATGTTGTCTAGAAAATCTCATTCTTTCTATCTTTATGTACTTATAGACACTTGATAAACACAAATTCCTTACTTTGCCATAATTTTTACTGAGGCAAGCGAGTTATGCTTGTGATGGGCTAAATATTTATTTTAAAAATATTTGTATTTTGATCTGTAATTATCACTTCTTTTTCTCTTTTTATTGTGGTAAGAACATTTAACATGAGCTCTACCCTCCTAACAAAATTTTAAGTATATAATACATTACTGTTAACTATAGCCATGATATTGTACAGCAGATCTGTAGAATTTATTTATCTTGCATAACTGAAAATTTATGCCTGTTGAATAGCAACTTCCCATTTCTCCTTACCCCTAGCTCCTGGCAACCACCATATACCCTCTGCTTCTGTGAATTTGACTGTTTTAAATACCTCATTCATATAAGTGGAATTGTGTAGTATTTGTCCTTCTGTGACTGGCTTATTTCACTTATTGGTTTTGTTTTTTAATTTTATTTTTAATACAGCAGGTTCTTATTAGTTATCTATTTTATACATATTAATGTATGTATGTCAATCCCAATCTCGCAATTCATCCCCCCACCCCCCTCTATCCCCCGCGCTTTCCCACCTTGGTGTCCATATGTTTGTTCTCTACATCTATGTCTCTATTTCTGCCCTGCAAACCGGTTCACCTGTACCATTTTTCTAGGTTCCACATATATTATGCGTTAATACAAGATATTTGTTTTTCTCTTTCTGACTAACTTCACTCTGTATGACAGTCTCTAGATCCATCCATGTCTCTACAGATAACCCAATTTCGTTCCTTTTTATGGCTGAGTAATATTCCATTGTATATATGTACCACATCTTTTTATCAATTTGTCTTTCGGTGGGCCTTTAGGTTGCTTCCATGACCTGGCTATTGTAAATAGTGCTGCAGTGAACATTGGGGTGCATGTGTCTTTTTGAATTATGGTTTTCTCTGGGTATATGCCCAGTAGTAGGATTGCTGGGTCATATGGTACTTCTGTTTTTAGTTTTTTAAGGAACCTCCATACTGTTCTCCATCCATAGTGGCTGTATCAATTTACATTCCCACCAAGAGTGCAAGAGGGTTCCCTTTTCTCCACACCCTCTCCAGCATTTGTTGTTTGTAGATTTTCTGATAATGCCCATTCTAACCAGTGTGAGGTGATACCTCACTGTAGTTTTGATTTGCATTTCTCTAATAATTAGTGATGTTGAGCAGCTTTTCATGTGTTTTTTGGCCATCTGTTATGTTTTCTTTGGAGAAATGTCTATTTAGGTCTTCTGCCCATTTTTGGATTGGGTTTTGTTTTTTTTTTTAATATTGAGCTGCATGAGCTGTTTATATATTTTGGAGATTAATCCTTTGTCCATTGCTTCATTTGCAAATATTGTCTCCCATTCTGAGGGTTGTATTTTCATCTTGTTTATGGTTTCCTTTGCTGTGCAAAAGCTATTAAATTTCATTAGGTCCCATTTGTTTATTTTTGTTTTTATTTCCATTACTCTAGGAGGTGGGTCAAAAAAGATCTTGCTGTGATTTATGTCAGAGTGTTCTTCCTATGTTTTCCTCTAAGAGTTTTATAGTGTCTGGTCTTACATTTAGGTCTCTAATCCATTTTGAGTTTATTTTTGTGTATGATGTTAGGGAGTGTTCTAATTTCATTCTTTCACATGTAGCTGTCCAGTTTTCCCAGCACCACTTATTGAAGAGACTGTCTTTTCTCCATTGTATATCCTTGCCTCCTTTGTCATAGATCAGTTGACCATAGGTGTGTGGGTTTATCTCTGGGCTTTCTATCCTGTTGCATTGATCTATATTTCTGTTTTTGTGTCAGTACCATATTGTTTTGATTACTGTAGCTTTGTAGTATAGTCTGAAGTCAGGGAGTCTGATTCCTCCAGCTACGTTTTTATCACTCAAGACTGCTTTGGCTACTCGGGGTCTTTTGTGTCTCCATACAAATTTTAAGATTTTTTTGTTCTAGTTCTGTAAAAAATGCCATTCATAATTTGATAGGGATTGCATTGAATCTGTAGACTGCTTTGGGTAGTATAGTCATTTTCACAATGTTGATTTTTCCAATCCAAGAACATGGTATATTTCTCCATCTGTTTGTGTCATCTTTGATTTCTTTCATCAGTGTCTTACAGTTTTCTGAGGACAGGTCTTTTACCTCCTTAGGTAGGTTTATTCCTAGGTATTTTATTCTTTTTCTTGCAATAGTGAATGGGATTGTTTCCTTAATTTCTCTTTCTGATCTTTTGTTGTTAGTGTATACGAATGCAAGAGATTTCTGTGCATTAACTTTGCATCCTGCAACTTTACCAAATTCATTGATTAGCTCTAGTAGTTTTCTGGTGGCATCCTTAGGATTTTCTGTGCATAGTATCATGTCATCTGCAAACAGTGCCAGTTTTACTTCTTCTTTTCCAACTTGAATTCCTGTTATTTCTTTTTCTTCTCTGATTGCCATGGCTAGGACTTCCAAATCTATGTTGAATAATAGTGGTGAGAGTGGACATCCTTGTCGTGTTCCTGATCTTAGAGGAAATGCTTTCAGTTTTTCACCACTGAGAATGATGTTTGCTGTGGGTTTGTCGTATATAGCCTTTATGATGTTGAGGTAGGTTCCCTCTATGCCCAATTTCTGGAGAGTTTTTATCATAACTTTTTTATCAAAAAGGGTTGAATTTTGTCAGAAGCTTTTCTGCATCTATTGAGATGATCATATGCTTTTTATTCTCCAATTTGTTAATATGGTGTATCACATTGATTGATTTGCGTATATTGAAGAATCCTTGCATCCCTGGGATAAATCCCACTTGATCATGGTGTAGGATCCTTTTAATATGTTGTTGATTCCATTTCTTGTATTTTGTTGATGATTTTTGCATCTATATTCATCAGTGATATTGGTCTGTAATTTTCTTTTTCTGTAGTATTGTTGTCTGGTTTTTGTATCAGGGTGGTGGTGGCCTCGTAGAATGAGTTTGGGAGTGTTCCTTCCTTTGCAATTTTTTGGAAGAGTTTGAGAAGGATGGGTGTTAGCTCCTTCTACTACTTTGGGTTTTCTTTGTTTTTCTTTCTCTAGTTCCTTTAGGTGTAAGGTTAGATTGTTTATTTGAGAATTTTCTTATTCCATGAGGTAGGATTGTATTGCTATAAACTTCCCTCTTAGAACTGCTTTTGCTGCATCCCATAGGTTTTGGATTGTCATGTTTTCATTGTCATTTGTCTCTAGGTATTTTTTGATTTCCTCTTTGATTGCTCCAGTGATCTCTTGGTTATTTAGTAATGTATTGTTTAGCCTCCATGTGTTTGTGTTTTTTACGGTTATTTCCCTTTAATTGATTTCTGATCTCATAGCACTGTAGTCGGAAAAGATGCTTGATATGATTTCAGTTTTCTTAAATTTACCGAGGCTTGATTTGTGAATCAAGATGTGATCTATCCTGGAGAATGTTCTGTGTGCACTTGAGAAGAAAGTGTGATCTGCTGTTTTCGGATGGAATGTCCTATAAATATCAATTAAATCTATCTGGTCTATTGTGTCATTTAAAGCTTGTGTTTCCTTATTAATTTTCTGTCTGGATGATCTGTCCCTTGGTGTCGGTGAGGTGTTAAAGTCCCCCACTATTATTGTGTTACTGTCGATTTCCTCTTTTACAGCTGTTAGCAGTTGCCTTATGTATTGAGGTGCTCCTATTTTGGGTGCATATATATTTATAATTGTTATATCTTCTTCTAGGATTGATCCCTTGATCATTATGTAGTGTCCTTCCTTGTCTCTTGTGACATTCTTTATTTTAAAGTCTATTTTATCTGATATGAGTATTGCTACTCCTGCGTTTTTTTGATTTCCATTTGCATGGAATATCTTTTTCCCTCCCCTGAGTTTCAGTCTGTATGTGTCCCTAGGTCTGAAATGGGTCTCTTGTAGACAGCATATATAGAGGTCTTGTTTTTGTATCCATTCAGCAAGCCTGTGTCTTTTGGTTGGGGCATTTAATCCATTCATGTTTAAGGTAATTGTCGATATGTATGTTCGTATGACCATTTTCTTAATTGTTTTGGGTTTGTTTTTGTAGGTCCTTTTCTTCTCTTGTGTTTCCCACTTAGAGAAGTTCCTTTAGCATTTGTTGTAGAGCTGGTTTGGTGGTGTGAATTCCCTTAGCTTTTGCTTGTCTGTAAAGCTTTTGATTTCTCCATTGAATCTGAATGAGATCCTTGCTGGGTAGAGAAATCTTGGTTGTAGGTTCTTCCCTTTCATCACTTTAAATATATTGTGCCTCTCCCTTCTGACTTGTAATTTCTGCTGAGAAAGCAGCTGTTAACCTTATGGGAGTTCCCTTGTATGTTATTTGTCATTTTTCCCTTGTTACTTTTAATAATTTTTCTTTGTCTTTAATTTTTGCCAGTTTGATTATTATGTGTCTCGGCATGTTTCTGCTTGGGTTTATCCTGCCTGGGAGTCTCTGTTCTTCCTGGTCTTGGGTGGCTATTTCCTTTCCTATGTTAGGGAAGTTTTCAACTCTAATCTCTTCAAATATTTTCTGGGTCCTTTCTCTCTCTCTTCTCCTTCTGGGACCCCTATAATGCGAATGTTGTTGCGTTTAATGTTGTCCCAAAGGTCTCTTAGGCTGTCTTAATTTCTTTTCATTCTTTTTTCTTTATTCTGTTCTGCAGCAGTGATTTCCACCACTCTGTCTTCCAGGTCACTTATGCGTTCTTCTGCCTCAGTTATTCTGCTGTTGATTCCTTCTAGTGTATTTTTCATTTCAGCTATTGCATTGTTCATCCCTGTTTGTTTGTTCTTTACTTCTTCTAGGTCTTTGTTCTTTAATTCTTCTAGGTCTTTGTTAAACATTCCTTGCATCTTCTCGATCTTTGCCTCCATTCTTTCTCCGAGGTCCCGAATCATCTTCGCTATCATTATTCTGAATTCTTTTTCTGGAACGTTGCCTATTTCCACTTCATTTAGTTGTTTTTCTGGGGTTTTATCTTGTTCGTTCATCTGGTACATAGTCTTCTGCATTTTCATTTTGTCTATCTTTCTGTGAATGTGGTTTTCATGCCACAGGCTGCAGTATTGTAGTACTTCTTGCTTCTGCTGTCTGCCCTCTGGTGGATGAGGCTATCTAAGAGGCTTCTGCAAGCTTCCTGTTGGGAGGAACTGGTGGTGGGTAGAGCTGGGTGTTGCTCTGGTGGGCAGAGCTCAGTAAAACTTTAATCCGCTTGTCTGCTGTTGGGTGGGGCTGAGTTCCCTCCCTGTTGGTTGTTTGGCCTGAGGTGACCCCGCACTGGAGCCTACAGGCTCTTTGGTGAGGCTAATGGTGGACTCTGGGAGGGCTCACGCCAAGGAGTACTTCCCAGAAGTTCTGCTGCCAGTGTCCTTGTCCCCACAGTGAGTCACAGCTGCCCCCCACCCACCTCTGCAGGAGACCCTCCAACACTAGCAGGTCGGTCTGGTTCATTCTCCTATGGGGTCACTGCTCCTTCCACCTGGGTCCTGATGCACACAGTACTTTGTGTGTGCCCTCCAAGAGTGGTGTCTCTGTTTCCCTCAGTCCTGCAATCAAATCCTGCTAGCCTTCAAAGTCTGATTCTCTTGGATTTCCTCCTCCTGTTGCTGGACCCCCAGGTTGGGAAGCCTGACGGGCTCAGAACCTTCACTCCAGTGGGTGGACTTCTGTGGTATAAGTGTTCTCCAGTTTGTGAGTCACCCACCCAGTGGTTATGGGATTTGATTTTATTGTGATTGCGCCCCTCCTACTGTCTCAGTGTGGCTTTTCCTTTGTCTTTGGATGTGGGGTATCTTTTTTGGTGAATTCCAGTGTCTTCCTCTTGATGATTGTTCAACAGTTAGTTGTGATTCCAGTGCTCTCACAAGAGGGAGTGAGTGCACATCCTTCTACTCCACCATCTTGAACCCATCTTTGTCTTGTTCTTGGTCTTAGGGAAAAGTTTTCAGTTTTTCACTGTTGAATATGATGTTCTCTGGGGGTTTTTCATATATAGCTTTTATTATGGTAAGGTAATTTCCTTCTGTTTCTAGTTTGTTGATTTTTTTCATTAAGGGTGCTGAATTTTTTGAAATGCTTTTTCTGTACCTATTGAGATGATCATGTTATTTTTATCCTTCATTCTATTTGTGAAGTATATAACATTAATTGATTTTTGTATGTTGAACCACCCTTGCATCCCAGGCATAAATCCCACTTGGTCATGATATGCTTTTCTTTTAATGTGCTATTTAATTTGGTTTGCTAGTGTTTCGTTGAGAGGTTTTGCATCTATATGTTCATCCAGAATTTTTGTCTATAATTTTCTTAGTGTCTTTGGCTGGCTTTGGTATCAGGGCAATGCTGACCTTGTAAAATGAGTTTAGGAGTGTTCCCTTCTCATCAATTTTTTGGATGAATTTGGGAGGGATTCACATTAATTCTTCTTTAAATGTTTGGTAGAAATCACCAGTGAAGCCATCTGGTCCTGTGCTTTTCTTTGTTGTGAGATTTATTTATTACTGATTCAGTCAGCTCTTAGTTTGTTGGGTTTTTTTTTTCTATTGCTTTTCTATTCTTTATTTTGTTTATTTCTACCGTTATAATCTCTATTATATTCTAATTTCTGCTAACTTTGGGCCTAGTTTGTTCTTCTTTTTATAATTCCTTAAGATGTAAACTTAGGTTACTTATTTGAGATCTTTTTTAATGTAGATGTTTATTACTATAAATTTCCCATTTAGTATTCCTTATGCTGCATTGTATAGATTTTAGTATGTAGTATTTTTGTTTTTGTTGGTTTCAAGATATTCTCTGATTTCCCTTTCAATTTCTTCTTTTCCCACTGGTTGTTCAGGAATATGTTATTTAATTTGCACACATTTATGAATATTTAGTTTTCCTTCAGCTATTGATTTCTTGTTTCGTTTCATTGTGACTGGAAAAGATACTTGTTTTGTGACCTAACGTGTTCTATCCTGAAGAATGTTCCATGTGCTCTTGAGAAAAACGTGTATTCCGGTGTTGGGTGGAATATTTTGTATGTGTCTTTTGGATCATTTGGTCTGTCATGTTGTTCAAAGTCACTGTTTCCATATCGATTTTCTGTCTGGATGTTCTATCCATTACTGAGAGTACGAACTTACAGTCTTCTGCTACTATTGTATTGCTACTTCTCCCTTCAGTTCTGTCAGTGTTTGCTTTATGTATTTAGATGCTCTGATGTTGGGTGCATGTATATTTATAATTGTTAAATCTTCCTGGTTTATTGATCCTTTTATCATTATATAATGCCCTTGTCTCATGTGACAATTTTTGTCTTAAAACCTATTTCTAAGTATAACCACCCTCCCTCTCTTTTGGTTACCATTTCCATGGAATATCTTTTTCTAGCTCTTCACTTTCAGCCTATCTGTGTCCTTATAACTAAAGTGAGTCTCTTGTAGATAGCATATATTTGGATCTTGTTTTTTCATTCTTTCAGACACTTTATTTTTGGAGTGAGGACTTTAATGCATTTACATTTAAAGTAATTATTGATAAGAAAAGTCTTTCTGTTGCTATTTTGTTGTTTTCGGTCTATCTTGTAGAACTTTTGTCCTTTCCCTTTCTGGCTGTCTTCATGTTTCTTTGATATTTTGTATTGATATACTTTGAATCCTTTCTCTTTTTCTTTTATATATTTTCTACAGGTATTTTCTTTGTTTTCACCATAGGGCTTACATAAAACATCTTCTAGTTGTAACAGTCTATTTTAAGCTGATAACAACTTAACTTCATTTGCATACAAAACCTCTACATTCTACTTTTTCTCCTCTACACTTTTATGTTATTGATATTACAATTTACATATTTTTATATTTACATCCATTAACATACTCTTTTAGTTATTTTTGATACTACTGACTTTTATTCAAGAATTAAAGTGATTTACCTACTACTAGTAGAATATTACAATATTCTTTATTTGTCTATATATTTACATTTACCAGTGAGTTATACAGTTTCATTGCTTTCATATTACTGTTTATAGTCCTTTTGCTTGAACTTGAAGAACTCCCTTTAGTGTTCCTTGTAAGGCAGGTCTAGTGGTGATGAACTCCCTCAGCTTTTTTTGTCTGAGAAAGTCTTTATCCTTCATTTTTGAAGGACAGTTTTGCTATAGTATTCTTCATTGGCATTTCTTTTCTTTCAGCACTTTGAATATATAACCCCACTCCCTTTAGCCTGCAGTATGTGTGCTGAATAAAGCCACTGACAGTCTTATGGGGTGCCCTTTTACATATTGATTCACCTTTCTCTTTCTGCTTTCAAACTTATCTCTTTGTCTTTGACTTTTGACAAATTGGTATATAATGTGTCTAGGTGTTGATTTCTTGGAGTTCATCTTTTCTAGAGTGTGCTTGGCTTCCTGAATATGGATATCTATTTTTTTCTCCAGAAGTGGGAAGTTTTCAGCTATTATTTTTTCAAATAAGCTTTCTGCCCCATTTATCTCTCTCTCCTTCTGGGACTCCTCTAATGTATATATTGGTCTTATTATATGGGATAATATCCCATAAATTCCTTAAGCTTTCTTCACTCTTTTATTATTTGTTCTCTTCTCTGACTAGATGATTTCTAATGACTTGTCTTCGAGTTCACTGATCCTTTCTGGATCTAGCCTGATGTTGAACCCCTCTAGTGAATTCTTCAGTTATTTATAGTGTTCTTCAGCTCCAAGATTTCTGTTTGGTACTCTTTAATATTTTCTATCTCTTGGTTGCAGTTCATGCATTTCTCCTGATCTGGATGAGCAATTTTATGATGGTCAGTTTGAATTTTCTGTCAGGTAAATCATGTATCTGTTTCATTAGGGTTGGTTTCTGGAGATTTAACTTGTTCTTTTGGGGCTTATTTCCCTGTTTCTTCATTTTTCTTGATGTTTTGTACTGGTATCTTCACAGTGGAAAAAACAACCACTTCCTCCAGTCTTCACAGACTGGCCTTGTACAGGAGAAGATCCTTACCAATCGGCCCAGCCAAAGACTTTGGGTAACTTCTCAAACATTCAGGCTAGTCCAAACCTCTGTCTTTGGTCTTAGTGCTCCCCAGGCATCTAAAGTATTCCAGAGCCTGTCAGTGCTCTGAGATAGGTGTGACAGTAGCTAGTCCCTCTGGCAGCTCCCAGAAATGCAGGAACATTAGATATGGGTTTCACCTCCTATTCCCAGGGAGGAGAGCCAGGAAGGAGAAGCTGGGAGCTGGGAGTTTTTTTTTTTTTTTTGCCTGCTCACTCTGTGTTGAGCTGGGGGGAGGGGCTGTGGTGACTGCTTGTGTGCTAGTTCACTCTGTCATTTTGGTTCTCACTGGTTACCAGGCATCTAGTGTATGCTGGGTCTTGTTAGTGCTCTGAGTCAGGTGAGACAGAAGCCAGTCTTTGGGCAGCCATGGAAAAGTTGGAACATTGGAAGTGTGGTCTAACTCTTTCCCTCCCTAGGGAGAAGCTGACCAAAAAGGACCCTGTCCTCCAAATATCAGGGATCTGTGCTCTGATCACTGAATGCTGCTTTTGATCACACAGATGCAAAGAGGTAGATAGCCATTATTGTTGCACCTCCCTCCATTATTGCAAGCCCCTCCCCTCCTGGCTGAAGTGACTTTCAGGGGATTTAAGTGTCCAGTGCCCTTCCCCCCTTTCCTTTTTTCCCTTTTTATTTTTTCTTTTGGGAGCCAGACACTAAAGACTGGGGCATTTAAAAACGAATACATACATGGGGAGATTTAGAAAGTGACCACACATGCTAGGAAAAACCTGAGAAGACATTAAATTTACACCTCAGGCTGATCCTCAGCACAGAGACAGCCTACAGCAAAACAAACAAACTAACAGTAACAAAACAACAAAAAACCCAGCAAACCCTGAGGAAGGGGTAGAATCTGATTTGCAGAGTTACCACATTGTTAGATTCAAATGTCCAGTGTTCACCAAAAAGCACAAGATATACAAAGAAACAGGAAAGTATGGCCCATTCAAAGTAAAATAGTAAATCCACAGAAACTGTCCCTTAAGAAAACCTAATGACAGGTATACTAGACAAATACTTTGAAATAATTGTCCTAAAGATGCTCAAAGAACTAAAGGAAGGTGTGGAGGAAGTCAAGAAAGTGATTATCAGCAAAATGGAAATATCCATATAGAGATAGAAAACCTAAAAAGAGGCCAACAAGGAATTCTGGAGCTGAAAAATACAGTAATGGAAATATAATATTCACAAGACAGATTCAAAGGCAGATTTGAACAGGCAGAAGAATCAGTGAACTTTGAAGATAAGACAATAGAAATTATTAAGGCTGAGGAACAGAAAGAAAAAAGATTGAAGGAAAGCAAACAGAGCCTAAGGGACTTGTGGGAACCATCAAGTGGACAACATACACATTGTGAGAATCCCAGAAGGAGACGAGAGAGAGAAAGGGGCAGAGAGAATATTTGAAGAAATAATGGCTGAAAACTTGCCTAAAATGAAGAAAGACATAAACATAAACATCGAAGAAGCTCATTGAACTCCAAGGAAGATGAACAGGGAGACCCACATTGAGGTACATTATAATCAAACTTTAAAAAGGCAAAGACAAAGAGCAGATCTTGAAAACAGCAAGACAGAAGCAAATCATCACATTCAGGGGATCCTTTATAAGATTTTCAGCAGATTTCTCACCAGAAATTATGGAGACCAGAAGACAGGGCTCAGTATGTTCAAAGTGCTAAAAGAAAAAAAACCTGTCAACCAAGAATCCTATATCCTGCAAAACTGTTCTTCAAAAATGAGGGAGAAATGAAGACATTCCCAGTTAAACAAAAGTTGAGGCAGTTTGTGACCACTAGACTTGCCCTGCAGGAAATGTACAAGGGAGTCCTGCAAGGTGAAATGAATGGATACTAGATAGTTACTCATAGATGTATGAAGGGACTTCCTTGGTGGTCCAGTGGTTAAGACTCCACGCTTCCAGGGCAGGGGGCACGGGTTTGATCCCTGGTTGGAGAACTAAGATCCCACATGCTGCATGGCCAAAAAAGCAAACAAAAAACCAGAACAAAACAGAACAAAAGCTGTATGGAGAAATAAAGATCTTAATAAAGGTAAAAACATGGGCAGTTGTAAAAGTATTATTGTAACAGTGGTTTGTAACTGTACTTTTTGTTTGTTTTCTACATGATTCAAGAGACATATATTTAAAGGAAAAAAACAACTATTAGTATAAAAGTTAGTATTACTGTAACCTTGGTTTGTAACTTCAAATCTTGTTTTCTTAAATGTAATTAGGAGACTAATGCATTTATTTATTTATTTATTTTAAAATTAAAGTGTAGTTAATTTACAGTGTTGTGTTAATTACTGCTGTACAGCAAAGTGATTCAGTTATACATATATATACATTCTTTTTTTGTATTCTTTTCCATTATGGTTTATCATAGGATATTGAGAATAGTTCTCTGTGCTATACAGTAGGGCCTTGTTGTTATCCATTTTAAATATAAAAGCTTGCATCAGCTAACCCCAACCTCCCACTCCATTCCTCCCACAACCCCCTCCCCCTTGTCAACCACCAGTCTGTTCTCTATATCTGTGATTCTGTTTCTGTTTCATAGATAGGTTCATTTGTGTCCTATTTTATATTCCACATATGAGTGATATCATATGATATTTGTCTTTCTCTTTCTGACTTACTTCACTTAGTATGATAATGTCTAATTGCCTCTATGTTGCTGCAAATGGCATTATTTCATTTGTTTTTATGTCTTGAGTAGTATTCCATTATATATATGTACCACATCTTCTTTATCCATTCATCTGTTGATGGACACTTAGGTTGTTTCCATATCTTGGCAATTGTAAATAATGCTGCTATGAACATTGGGGTGCATGTATCTTTTTGAATTAGTGGGGTTTTTTTTTTTGGATATATACCCAGGAGTGGAATTGCTGAGTCATATGGTAGTTCTATATTTAGTTTTTTGAGAAACCGCCACACAGAGGTTTTCCACAGTGGCCGCACCAATTTACATTCCCACCAACAGTGTAGGAGTGTTCCCTTTTCTCCACCAACATTTGTTATTTGTGTTCTTTTTGATTATAGCTGTTCTGACAGGTATGATGTCATAACTCATTGTGGGTTTGATTTGCATATCCCTGATGATTAGTGATGTTGAGTATCTTTTTATGTGCTTGCTGGCCATCTACATTTCCTCTTTGGAAAAATGTACTCAGTTCTTCTGCCCATTTTTTTTTTGTTTTTTGTTTTTTGTTTTTTTTGTTAGTTTCTGCTTTATTTATTTATTTATTTTTTTCACACACACACACTGTATTTTATTTTTACAAGAGATAAATAGACTGACACCAAGCATTGTACATGGATGACCACAACAAAAGCAACAATGATTGCAATTACCAAACATGAAACACACTCATACTATGTCATAATATTGACATTCAGTCCAGTAATCCTCCACTGTAACAGCTCCTTTACTTTGCAGTGAAAATTGATTTGTATATTCTTTGCCTCTGAGTCCTTGTGGGATTTTTTTTTTTTAATTCAGACAGAAAGTCACAAAAATTATACTCATCCTCATCAGTTCACTCAGTCCCATGTAATTAATTTTTTTTTCATCTTGATCTTTTGTTAGCACTTTTATGAGTTCATCAGTTTTTCATTAGAGTTCTGAAAATGCTTATTCATTCAGTTCAGTAGTACAGTCAGTTACCAGAAACCTGTACTTGTCAGAGTCTTTTCCATGAATTTCTTGAAGATGAAACCCTTTTATAGGAACATATTTGCAAAATCATCAGAGTACACCCAGAACTGTCTGTAAATGACAAAAGACTTAAAAATGACCACGGTTAAAGATTTGATGAAAGTTCATAATAATGCAGTTGACAAGAAAATTAGTTATTTCTGAGATATACATTTTAAAGTAATAACTAGGATTATTACTTATAACATTATACCAGAACATATAAGATTTTTAGAAATTTCATGTAATGTCTGAAACATTTATATTAACATATTTCCATACATATTTCCATACAAATACAAATATAAGATTTTTAGAAATTTCATGTAATGTCTGAAACATTTATATTAACATATTTCCATACAAATAACCCAATGAAAATTTAGTATTAGTTGTTTTGTTTGTTTTTTTATACTGCAGGTTCTTATTAGGCATCAGTTTTATACACATCAGTGTATACATGTCAATCCCAATCGCCCAATTCAGCACACCACCATCCCCACCTCACCGCAGTTTTCCCCCCTTGGTGTCCATATGTCCATTCTCTACATCTGTGTCTCAACTTCTGCCCTGCAAACTGGCTCATCTGTACCATTTTTCTAGGTTCCGCATACATGCATTAATATATGATATTTGTTTTTCTCTTTCTGACTTACTTCACTCTGTATGACAGTCTCTAGATCCATCCACGTCTCAACAAATGACTCAATTTCGTTCCTTTTTATGGCTGAGTAATATTCCATTGTATATATGTACCACAACTTCTTTATCCATTCGTCTGTTGATGGGCATTTAGGTTGCTTCCATGACCTGGCTATTGTAAATAGTGCTGCAATGAACATTCGGGTGCATGTGTCTTTTTGAATTACGGTTTTCTCTGGGTATCTTCTGCCCATTTTTTAATCAGGTTGTTTGATTTTTTGATATTGAGTTGTATGAGCTGTTTATATATGTTGGATATTAATCCCTTATCAGTCATATCATTTGCAAATATTTTCTCCCATTCTGTAGGTTGTCTTTTTGTTTTGCCAATTGTTTCCTTTGCTGTGCAAAAGCTTTTAAGTTTAATTATGCCCCATTTGTTTATTTTTGCTTTTATTTACTTTAGGACACAGATCCAAAAAGATATAGCTGTGATTTCTGTCAAAGAGTGTTCTGCCTATGTTTTTCTCTAGGAGTTTTATAGTATCTGGTCTTACATTTAAGTCTTAAATCCATTTTGAGTTTTTGTATATGGTGTTAGAGAATGGGGATTTTTTTGGCTTGTTTGCTTGTTTGTTTTTCTTTTACCATGCCACTCGGCTTGCGGGATCTTAGTTCCCCCACCAGGGATTGCACTTGGGTCATGGCAGTGAAAGCGCCGAGCCCTAACCACTGGACCACCAGGAATCCCCTAGAGAATGTTTTAATTTCATTCTTTTACATGTAGCTGTCCAGTTTTCCCAGCACCACTTATTGAAGAGATTGTTTTTCCTCCATTTTATATTCTTGCCTCCTTTGTCATAGATTAATTGACCATAAATGCATGCATTTATTTCTGGGCTCTCTATCCTGTTCTATTCATCTATATGTCTGTTTTTGATTACTGTAGCTTTGTAGTATAGTTTGAAGTCAGGAAGTGTGATTCCTCCAGCTCTGTTCTTCCTTCTCAAGATTGTTTTGGCTATTTGGGCTCTTTTGTTTCCATACAAATTTTAAAATTATTTGTCTAGTTCTGTGAAAAATGCCATTGGTAATTTGATAGGGATTGCATGGAATCTGTTGATTGCCTTGGATAGTATTGTCATTTTAACAATATTGATTCTTCCAATCCAAGAAAATAGGTATATCTTTCCATCTGTTTGTGTCATCTTCAGTTACTTATATCAGCGTCTTAAAGGTTTCCAAGTACAGGTTTTTTGCCTCCTTAGGTAGGTTTATTCCTAGGTATTTTATTCTTTTTGGTGCGATGGTAAATGGGATTGTTTCCTTAATTTCTCTTTCTGATAGCTCATTGTTAGTGTATAGAAATGCAACCAATTTCTGTATATTAATCTTGTGTCCCACAACTTTACTGAATTCATTGATGAGCTCTAGTAGTTTTCTGGTGGCATGATTAGGATTTTCTAAGTATAGTATCATGTCATCTGCAAACAGTGACAGTTTTACTTCTTCTTTTCCAATTTGGATTCCTTTTATTTCTTTTTCTTCTCTGATTGCCATGGCTAGGACTTCCAAAACTCTGTTGAATAAAAGTGGCAAGAATGGACATCCGTGTCCTGTTCCTGATCTTAGAGGAAATGCTTTCAACTTTTTACCATTGAGTATAATGTTAGCTGTGGGTTTGTCATATATGGCCTTTATTACGTTGAGGTATGTTCCCTCTATGCCCACTTTCTGGAGAGTTTTTATCATAAATGGGTGAGTTTTATCAAAAGATTTTCTGCATCTATTGAGATGATCATATGGGTTCTTTTTTTAACATCTTTATTGGAGTATAATTGCTTTACAATGGTGTGTTAGTTTCTGCTTTATAACAAAGTGAATCAGTTATACGTATACATATGTCCCCATATCTCTTCCCTGTTGCATCTCCCTCCCTCCCACCCTCCCTATCCCACCCCTCTAGGTGGTCACAAAGCACTGAGCTGATCTTCCTGTGCTATGCGGTTGCTTCCCACTAGCTATCTATTTTACCTTTGGTAGTGTATATATGTCCATGCCACTCTCTCACTTTGTCCCAGCTTACCCTTCCCCCTCCCCGTATCCTCAAGTCCATTCTTTAGTAGGTCTGCATCTTTATTCCCATCTTGCTCCTGGGTTCTTCATGACCTTTTTTTTTAGATTCCATATATATGTGTTAGCATACGGTATTTGTTTTTCTCTTTCTGACTTACTTCACTCTGTATGACAGTCTCTAGGTCCACCCACCTCACTACAAATAACTCAGTTTCATTCCTTTTTATGGCTGAGTAATATTCCATTATATATATGTGCCACATCTTCTTTATCCATTCATCTGTTGATGGACACTTCGGTTGCTTCCATGTCCTGGCTATTGTAAATAGAGCTGCAATGAACATTTTGGTACATGACTCTTTTTGAATTATGGTTTTCTCAGGGTATATGCCCAGTAGTGGGATTGCTGGGTTGTATGGTAGTTCTATTTTTAGTTTTTTAAGGAACCTCCATATTGTTCTCCATAGTGGCTGTATCAATTTACATTCCCACCAACAGTGCAAGAGGGTTCCCTTTTCTCCACACCCTCTCCAGCATTTATTGTTTGTAGATTTTTTGATGATGGCCATTCTGACCGGTGTGAGATGGTATCTCATTGTAGTTTTGATTTGCATTTCTTTAATGATTAATGATGTTGAGCATTCTTTCATGTGTCTGTTGGGATCATATGGTTTTTATTCTCCAATTTCTTGATGTGGTGTATCACATTGATTGATTTGTGGATATTGAAAAATCCTTGCATCCCTGGGATAAATCCCACTTGATCATGGTGTATGATACTTCTAATGTATTGTTGGGTTCAGTTTGCTAGTATTCTGTTGTGGATTTTTGTGTCTGTGTTCATCAGTGATATTAGTCTGTAATTTTCTTTCTTTGTGATATCTTTGGTTTTGGTATCAGGGTATGGTGGCCTCGTAGAATGAGCTTGGGAGTGCTCCTCCCTCTGCAATTTTTTGGAAGAGTTTGAGAAAGATAAGTTTTAGCTCTTCTCTAAGTGTTTGATAGAATTCACCTGTGAAGCCATCTGGTCCTGTACTTTTGTTTGTTGGAAGATCTTTAATTACAGTTTCAATTTCATTACTTGTGACTGGTCTGTTTATATTTTCTAATTCTTCCTGGTTCAGTCTTGGAAAGATGTACCTTTGCAAGAATTTGTCCATTTCTTCCAGGTTGTCCATTTTATTGGCATATAGTTGCTTGTAGTAGTCTCTTATGATCCCTTGTATTTCTGCAGAGTCAGTTGTAATTTCTCCTTTTTCATTTGTAATTTTATTGATTTGAGTCCTCTCCCTTTTTTTCTTGATGAGTCTGGCTAAAGGTTTATCAATTTTATTTATCTTTTCAAAGAACCAGTTCTTAGTTTCATTGATCTTTTCTAATTTTTTTTTAGTCTCTATTTTATTTATTTCTGCTCTGATCTTTTTTATGATTTCTTCCCTTCTACTAACTTTGGGTTTTTTGTTTTTGTTTTTTTTTTTAGAATTCAAATTTATTTATTTATTTATTTAACGTTTGACAGTCTCTTTTTTTTTTCCAAACAGAAAGTCACAAAAATTATAATCATCCTCATCAGTTAACTCATTCCCATGTAATTAATGTTTTTTTCATCTTGATCTTTTGTTAGCACTTTTATGAATTCATCAGTTTTCCATTAACTTTAGGTTTTGTTTATTCTTCTTTCTCTAGTTTCTTTAGGTGTAAGGTTAGGTTGTTTATTTGAGACTTTTCTTGTTTCCTGAGGTAAGAGTGTATCACTATAAACTTCCCTTTTAGATCTGCTTTTGCTGTGTCCCACAGGTTTTGGATCATCGTGTTTTCATTTTCATTTGTCTCCAGGTATTTTTTGATTTCCTCTTTGATTTCTTCAGTGATCCATTGGTTGTTTAGTAACATATTATTTAGCCTCCACTAAACAATATACTTTTAAACAACCAATGAATTTAAAGAAGAAATCACAAGGGAAGTTAATAAATACTAGAGATGAATGAAAATGAAAACATAATATACCAAAAGTTATAGGACACAGTAAAAGCAGTAGTAAGGGTGACTAGTTATTAGACTGAGAATCAGTAATCAAAATCTTCCAGCAGAGCAAAGTCCTGGATCTGACAGCATCACCGATGAATTCTACCAAGCATTTAAAGAAGAATTAATACCAGTCCTTCTCAAACTTTCCCATAAGACTGAAGAGGAGGGAACACTTCCTAACTCATTCTGTGAAACCAGTGTAATCCTAATACCAAATCCAGACAAAGACACTATAAGAAAAAAAGCTACTAACCAATATCCCTTAAGAACATTGATGTAAAAATTCTCAACAGAATACTAGCAAATATAATTCAGCAGCCTATTAAAAGGATTATACACCATGGCCAAATGAGATTTATCCCTGGAATGCAAGAATGGTTCAACATATAAAAATTAAAGTGATATGCTGTATCAACAAAATGAGGGAAAAAAGCCGCATGATTATCTTAATTGATACAGAAAAAGCATTTGGCAAAATTCAACACCCTTTCATGATAAGGAACATGCAACAAAATAGAGGTAAGAAGAAAACTCCATCACTGCAATAAAAACCATATATGAAAAACCCACAGCAGCAAAGGCTGAAAACTTTTCCTTTAAGATAGTGAACAAGGCAAGGATGCGCACTTTCACTTCTATTCAACAAAGTACTGGAAGTTTCTAGTCAGCAAGAAAAAGAAATAAGCCTCCAAATTTTAAAGGAAGAAGTAAAATTATCTCTGTTTGCAGATGATATGATCATGTATGTAGAAAATCCTAAAGACTCTACAAAAAAAGTTGTTTAAACTAATAAACGAATTTAGTAAAGTAGTGGAATATAAAGTCAGCACACAAAAATCAGTTGTATTTCTATACATGAACAGTGAACAATCTGAAAAGGAAACTACAAAAATAATTCCATTTACAGTAGCGTCCACAAGAATAAAAGACTTGGGAATTAACTAAGGAGGTGACAGGCTCATATGGTAAAAACTACAAAACATTTCTGAAACAACTTGAAGAAGACATAAATGAATGGAAAAACATCCTGTGTTTATGGATTGTAAACTTAATATTGTTAAAATGTCAGTACCCAAACCAATCTACAAATTCAATGTAATCCCTATCAAAATTCCAATGACTTCTTTTTTGCAGAAATAGAAAAACCCATCCTAAAGTTCATATGCAATCTTAAGGGACCTGAATAGCCAAAACAATCTTTTTCAAAGAACAAAACTTAGAAGGCTCACACATCCCGATTTCAAAACTAACTACAAATTTGCAGTAATCAAAACAATGTGGTATTAGCATGAAAGGCATATAGACTAATAGAATAGAATAGGTAGCCCAGAAATAAACCCTCACACATATGGTCAAATCATTTTTTTGTCGAGGGTGGAAAATGGGTAAAGAACAATCTTTTCAGGAAATAGTGCTTGGGAAAGCAGGATATCCACATACAAAAGAGTGAATCTGGACCCTTACATAACACCATAACACCATATACAGAAACTAACTCAAAAATTTTTAAGGACCTGAGTGTAAGACCCAAAACAATAAGACTGTTAGAAAAAAGCATAGGGCAGAAGCTTCACAACATTGGTTTTGGTAATGATTTCTTAGCTGTGACTCCAAAGGTGCAGTTGACCAAAGAAAAAATGGACAAATTGGACTTCATGAAAAAAAAAAAAAAAATTGCATCAAAAGACACCAGCCACAGAGTAAAAAGAGACAACTCAGAGAATGGGAGGAAATATTTGCAAATCATATATCTGATAAGGGATTAATATCTGAATATATAGAGAACTTCTAAAACTCAGCAACAACGAAATCCTGATTCAAAAATGGGCAAAACTGTCTTTTCTTTATATTTATTTGAGGTCTTTTCCTAATTATTCCAGTGGTATAGATGAAGAGTAAAATTTCTTTAGTACAGTTTAATAACAGATTAGATTTTAAAATCTTTACGTGAAACCTAAATTTTTTTAATTCGTGTGGAAGATTTTTGCCCTTGATACATGTTCTTAATATCCATCATACTGAATGAAAATAGTGGGTTATCTTTGGGAGTGGGATTATTGTGAATGCTGTGTAGGGGGAAGGGCAAGGGAGGAAGATTCTTTTTGAGTTCTATAATGCCATATTGGTTGAGTTTTTTTTTTTAAAGCAATGAACATATTCTACTTTTATTAAAATGATAATGGAAAATATTTTTAAAACATGTAATGACATAAAGGTAAATTTAAAATAATGTCCTCATAAGTAAGCTTACTTTGTGCTATTATTAATTTTGATTTTAGGCTTGTGTGGACGTCAGAGCCAGTTCAGTGTTTTGGCAACAGATGGAATTTGCAGAAAGCCTCCATGGTCTTCCCAAGTTGCCAGAATGGTTATCTACACACCCTTCTCATGGAAATCGAGCAGAGCACTTGGATAGACTCATACCTCAGGTAAGCTAACACTGCGTAAGGCAAGACATTATTTTTACTGTATCATATATTTTTAATACTTTACTTCTTGTGCTTAGAAAAAGAGCACTAGAAAAAAAAATCCTTTGTATTAGTTTGCTTTCTGGTTATTTCTTTTAAAAGATAGAATAAATAATCAGCTATTTTGATTACCATCAGTTTTCAAAGGATTTGACTGAAAAGTAAAATCCTGCTAGTCCACAAGTCTTAGTGAATAAATTGGTGTGTATAGTTGACTTTTCTTGATGGTGAAGCTTTACCCTTTTTAGTATCATACTTTTTAATTTTAAAAAAATTTGGTGAAATTCTAAAACTCAAGGCATATTTTTCATCATACTGATCATAATCTTTTCTTAGTGATTTAAGCTTATCATTAAACATACCAGTTAATGAGTTGTGCAAAAATTTTGGGTCGACTGGGTGTTAATTCCAGTAGTGACACTGGAATTTGTTTTCTTAGGGAAAAAAAAAAATCCTTCGTTATTAGTTTGCTTTCTGGTTATTTCTTTTAAAAGATAGAATAAAGCATGTGCCATGTGCTCTTCTTTTTCTCGTTTTTTTTTGTAGAATTCATTAATGGATCAAGCTGAAGCAGCTTTCTCCCAAGTAGTATTCACTATCTTCTAAAAACCTTTTGATTTAACATCATTCAGAATGTTTTCTGTGCTTTCCACATAGGTACAAAATGAATGTCAGACATCTTTAAGCCAGGCTACATGCTCTCTTCTGTCTCTCTTGCATTAAATTTGCTGGTTGGTTATAAAAGCAGAATATTCTTTACCAATTTCAGAATTGGTTTTGGGCTTATTTGCTAAAGGATAACACAACAAATACAGATGTATTATAAAACTATCTTTAAACATGTCTTCAAATTCAGATGAACAAACATTGACTACCTATTATAAGAAAGATACAAAAGAAATAATACATGGTCTTGATATTTGCAGATGCTAAGATAAGTACAAAATGATTCTTAATATAGTAAAGAATATGAATTATCATAAGAAAAGTAGAAATACAGTGGTATACATTTTGAAGGAAGAATAGCCTGCATCTCATTTGGGATAAGAAACTACCGTAAGATTCATTAATTCATTCGTGAATATTTATTCATGTTCATTGCTAATCTACCATTCTGTGTTCTATTGCTGGGGAATGAGCAAGGAACAAAACAGTCTCTGTTTTCTTGGAGCTAACATTCTAGTTAGGTAATGCAAACAATAAACAAGCAAACAAACATACATACAGTATGTCAAGCAGCGATAAGCATGTTGCAGAAAAACAAAGCAGGTTAAAGGTAGGAGAGAAGGCTGGGAAGCAGAGAATATGTACTAGTCATTGTTCGTTTGTCAAGGAAGACCTCACTAAGCAGAATCTGGAAAGAAGCAGGGGAGCAAGTTCTGTAGGTATGTGGAAGGAGAATCTTTTAGTCTGAGGAAGCAGCAAATCACAGGACCTGAAGTGAAAGTATGCTTGGTGTGCTCAGGGAATAGCAAGGAAGACATTGGGGCTGAATGTAGTAAGGGAGGGGAGAATGATTGAGGTGTACGGGGGCCAGGCGGTGAAGGGTCGTCTAAACCGTTGTAAGAACTTGACTCTTATTTCAAGTGATATGGCAAGCTAAGAGAGGGTTTTGAGCAGAGGAGGGACTTGATCTGACTCTAGTGTTTTATAGTGATCGCTGGAGCTCCTGTGTGGGCTGTAGTGGGGCAAGGATGGAATCAGGAAGACTATTTAATAGGCTCTCGCAATAATCCTGGTAAGAGATTATGGAGGCAGAAGAGAGGGAGAGAAGTGGTCAGATTTTGGATTTATTTTGAAAGGAATGATGACAAGATTTGTTGATATTTTGAGCATACTTTGTGCCTTTTATGAACACTGGGGACAGCCAGACATAGCTTCTTGAGACCTATCCTAAATATATTTCATTTATACTCTTAATTTGAAGAAAAAATATGTGAGAAAGAAACAGCAGTGAAATTTACTTGATATAATGTGTAGTAATTATTCATCTTAAAAGACAACATAGGACTGGGACAATAAATGTTTCATTAGTAACTGGTTTGTATTGAAGAGCACTGACTCTAAGAGTCTTCTTAGTGCCATCCAACACCCAGGGACCTCATACTACCCTGGGAGGCTTAACCTATCTCTAAAGCCATAATAACCACATGGTTTTCTCTTAGAATTTCCTTTCTTTTTTATTTTTGCTTAGGGAAATTCTAAAAAGATATGGTTCGCTTCAAATGGATAATAAGTTCTACCCAACTTTTATCTGATGCCTGTCGTAAATTCCAAGTTTTCATTTCATCATCAGATAACTAAGGATCTTTAAAGAAGTAATAAATGTGCTTTGAAAAGTCTTCAAAATAATAATGAATCGATTAGTGAGTATGAAGAAAAATGGTTGGAGAAACTGATATGTTATTTGGAAGCCAATGGCAAAGAAAAAAATTGAGAGATATTTTTCTTCTAAAAATAAACTATGCTAGTTCAGAAACTTAATTTGAAAAACTCATATAATTTCTTGTATTTTCCCCCCAAGTGATTAAATTCAATTTGAAAGTAATAAAACTCTACTACAATATTGGGAATAATTCAGTGGTTGAAGTGAAACTTATAGTTAAGGCGTGAGTATATTGTTAATTAGAACACATAGTCATCATTCAGAGATTGGAATTCCCTACTATCATAGGTCTAATTTCTGTAATGGAAGAAAGTGATTCCTCAGGCAATATATAGAATTATGTGAGTCTGTATACTACTAAAGACTACCTATTTTGGGTTCGATTTTATTTAAGGTTTTTTTCCTACTTAGGTGAGGACAATGTTATATTCTACCAAAAGCTCATGTCCTTTGACATTCCTGACAGTATGCCTGAAGTAATGTATACCTCTAAGGCAGTTGGGAATCTAGCACCATAGTACAGAGGTGTCTAGGCCAGAGATGAGGATTTCAAAGTCACCAAAAAAAGGTGATAGTTGAAGCAGTGAGAGCAAGTTCACTTAGGAAATAAGCAAAGAAAATGATCCTAGACAGTTAGCAGTATTAGGTGGATTCCACATTTAACAGGTAAGAGGAAGACAGAGCCTGTAGCAGATGAGGTTCATAGGAGGAGAAAAGATCAAGAAAATCAGGAAAGATTCTTTGGTCCTCTGAGAATACAAATCTTGGTAACTTTGATTTTTTTTTTTAACTTAACTTATTAAAGATTGCATATTTTTATTTTTTAATGTTTTCCTGGAATATCATCACAGAAGTGTATTATTTCTTACCATACCATATCAACATTTAAGATGTTTTAAATCTGTATTTTATGCATTCAACAAATATTTATTGATTACTTGTTATGTGCCAGATTTTAGGAATTGTAGGTTCAGTGACAAAATAGACAAAAAACCCTGCCTTCAGGAAGCTTATTCTGTAGTAAAGGGTGACAGACAATGAATAGAATAAATTAGTAATGTACAGAATAAATCACCAATATATATGTTAGTCAGTAATAAGTGTTAGGGAGGAAAATAAAGAGGGAGGAATAGTGTATTATCTTGGGCTGCCATAACAAAATACCATAGACTGGGTAGCTTAAGCAACAGAAATTCATTTCTTCACAGGCTTGAAGGCTAGAAGTACAAGGTCAGGGTTCTGGCTTAAGCAACAGAAATTCACTTTTTCTCAATTCTGAGGGCTGGAAGTCCAATAATAAGGTTATGGCTGATTTGGTTTCTGGTGAGGTCTCTCTTCGTGGCTTTCAGACAGCTAGCTGCCTTCTCCCCGTGTCCCACTTGGTGGAGACAGTGATTGCACTAGTGTCTTTTCTTTTTATAAGGGCACTCTTCCATCATGAGGGCCACACCCTCATGACCTCATCTAAACATTACTTCCCAAAGGCCCCATCTCTAAATACTATCACATTGGGAATTAGGGCTTCAACATATGAATTTGGGGAGGACACAGTACATTCCATAGAAGATAGGTAATGTGTAAGCAGAGGTGGTCATGGTGCTGGAATAGCTATTTGAAATGGGGTTGGGAAAAACAGAGCTGGAAGAATCAGGCTCCGTGACTTCAGACTATACTACAGAGCTACAGTAATCAAGACAGTATGATACTGGCACAAAAACAGAAATATAGATCAATGGAACAGGATAAAAAGCCCAGAGATAAACCCTTGCACATATGGTCACCTTATCTTTGATAAAGGAGGCAAGAATATACAGTGGAGAAAAGACAGCCTCTTCAATAAGTGGTGCTGGGAAAACTGGACAGCTACATGTAAAAGAATCAAATTAGGACACTCCCTAACACCTTACACAAGAATAAACTCAAAATGGATTAAAGACCTAAATGTAAGGCTAGACACTATAAAACTCTTAGAGGAAAACATAGGCAGAACACTCTGTGACATAAATCACAGCAAGATCCTTTTTGACCCACCTCCTAGAGAAATGGAAATAAAAACAAAAATAAACAAATGGGACCTAATGAAACTTAAAAACTTTTGCACAACAAAGGAAACCATAAACAAGACAAAAAGACAACCCTCAGAATGGGAGAAAATATTTGCAAATGAAGCAACTGACAAAGGATTAATCTCCAAAATATACAAGCAGCTCATGCAGCTCAATATCCAAAAAACAGACAACCCAATCCAAAAATGGGCAGAGAACCTAACTAGACATTTCTCCAAGGAAGATACACAGATTGCCAACAAACACATGAAAGGATGCTCAACATCACTAATCATTAGAGAAATGCAAATCAAAACTACAATGAGGTATCACCTCACACCAGTTAGAATGGCCATCATCAAAAAATCTACAAACAATAAATGCTGGAGAGGATGTGGAGAAAAGGGAACCCTCTTGCACTGTTGGTAGGAATGTAAATTAATACAGCCACTATGGAGAACAGTATGGAGGTTCCTTAAAAAACTAAAAATAGAACTACCATACAACCCAGCAATCCCACTATTGGGCATATACCCTGAGAAAACCATAATTCAAAAAGAGTCATGTACCACAATGTTCATTGCAGCACTATTTACAATAGCCAGGACATGGAAGCAACCTAGGTGTCCATCGACAGATGAATGGATAAAGAAGATGTGGCACATATATGCAGTGGAATATTACTCAGCCATAAAAAGAAATGAAATTGAGTTATTTGTAGTGAGGTGGATGGACCTAGAGTCCGTCATACAGAGTGAAGTAAGTCAGAAAGAGAAAAACAAATACCATATGCTAACACATATATATGGAATCAAAAAAAAAAAAAGGTTCTGAAGAACATAGGGGCAGGACAGGAATAAAAATGCAGACGTAGAGAATGGACTTCAGGACGTGGGGAAGGGGAAGGGTAAGCTGGGACAAAGTGAGAGAGTGGCATGGACATATATACACTACCAAATATAAAGTAGATAGCTAGTGGGAAGTGGCTGCATAGCACAGGGAGATCAGCTCGGTGCTTTGTGACCACCTAGAGGGGTGGGATAGGGAGGGTGGGAGGGAGACACAAGAGAGAGGAGATATGGAGATATATGTATACATATAGCTGATTCACTTTGTTATACAGCAGAAACTAACACACCATTGTAAAGCAATTATACTCCAATAAAGATGTTAAAAAAAGGAAAAAAGAAATGGGGTTGGGTCAGAGGAGGTTTCACTGGGAAGATGGTATTTGAATGAAGACTTGAAATAAGTGAAAGAGTGAGCCATGTAGCTTTCTAGGAGGAAGAACCTTGCAGGCAGAGGGAATAGTAAGTACAAGTCCCTGAGGCAGTAGTGAGCCTGGTATTTGAGGACCAGCAAGGAAATCAGTGTAATTGGATGGAGTAAGCAAGGGAAGGTGGAGGGTGCAGGCTCTACAGCCCCGCAAAAAAAAAAAAAAAAAAAAAGACTGGCTTTTGCTCAGAGATGGAACACCACTGGAGGGTTTTGAGCTGAGGATGAGAGGAGTAACAGGATCTGAATTATGTTTGAAAAGAATATGATCTATGGCTCCTACAAAGCAGTACAATCATATAATTTTGGAATATTTTAGTATAGTATATTGTTCAGAAAATAGACTAGTTCCTTTCTTGTTTTGTTTCTAAATCAAGAAAATGCCCCAAAATTAGAAAAAAAAATGCCCTTGTTTTTTTTTTAAATGTGAATTCTGAGATAAAGCATGTGTAAATGCCTAGTTAAATATAATCTTGTGATCCACTAGCATTTGAAAAGGATAAATATAGGGTTATAGTAATAATATTATTTGTAGTTAATAATATGATATGTTATAATTTTATTTACTTGAAATAATCAGTTAAATTTAGGAAACACATGTTCCACATATTCGGTTGCCATAACAACTTGGGAGAAAAACTGAAGAACAGATGTTATATCAACCTGTTGATGTTTAATAGTATGACAGTTTTGAAATTATATTTACAATGTTCAGATTTTAAATTTATATATATATACCATACATTGTCCTCGAAAGACCTTATTTAATTTTCCTTCTGTAAGTATCGTTATACAGTATGAATAGGTGTGAATAAGAGAAACTGTATGATAACCCAGGGTAGAAATTTACTTGAAAGATTTATCTTACAACTGAAAGCATTTATACTGAATTTTGTATTATTTCTTCTCTCACCAACTCTATGCCATCCTTTCCTTGGTGAGGGGGAAGGGGATGGAGAATAATAGAATATTATTCTAGGAAAAACGATTAATTTGGACTTACTGGTTGTCTGGGGTTATGTTATTGTAATCATAATTTTGAATAGGATTTATTTTTTAACGTTCTTAGAACTTTCAATGTCAGCTTTATTTGTAAACTGTGTTTTAAATCTTGAGTTTCAAAGTTACTACATTTAATTTTTAGACATGAGAATCAGTGGCAGACTACAAATGCATTCATTTTAATCTCATTTTATTTCAAATTCTTTAAACTTTCAGGAAGCTGGGGATTTTAACTCATGTGTAAATCATTCTTACACATTTATAATTGGACAAAGTAAATGCATAAACCATTAATATTATACATCTCATAAGTAGAAAATATGAGTGTGTTTAACATTGAAGTGAAATGTCGTTGTTGGCCAATGTACACAAACATACGCTGTTCACCTTGCAGAATTTCATTTTGTCTGACAAGAAGAGTGTTGAGGAAAAGGCAAATATCATAGCAGCTACTGTAATTGAATTGGCCTCTGAATCATATAAAGCCAGGAAGCCTGACAGTAACATTGTCTAAAACCTTAAAAAAATATTATGGTGCATGTGATGTGTATCTACTTGAGGCTGAAATGAATGGGCTATTAGAAAAAAAATTGCTTTTATAGGGAAAGGGGAGAAAAGTAATGATATTTTTAGAAAAATATGTTTAAAAATTGAGGTGATTTTTTTGTTCCTTGAAATGTCTTGGTTTCTATTTTCAAAGGAAGCTTTTAATCTAATTATGAGGCTTCTTTGGCTTTAATTTTTTTTCCTGTTTTTTTTCCTTTTTTGAACTTAATTATTATAGTTTATATTTTTATGCATAAATAATTGCTGTTTTACTTGATATATAGTACCTAGAAGAATCCTGACATGTACCAGCAGTTGTTTTATAAATATTTCTATTATTACTGGGAATAAATACAGCCATTTCTTAATACCTGATTCTCATATGTTAGGAGTGGTTGATCATAAAATTTTATTTGAAAACTTTTCCATATTATTTTATCATTCCAAAGGATAATTGACCTGTGTCAAGGTGGCCTTAATTTTTAATTTTTTTTTCTTTTTTTTTTTTTTAACATCTTTATTGAAGTATAATTGCTTTACAATGGTGTGTTAGTTTCTGCTTTAAAACAAAGTGAATCAGTTATACATATACATATGTTCCCATCTCTCTTCCCTCTTGCATCTCCCTCCTAATTTTTTATATCTATTTACTTCAAAGTTTTAGTTATTTATACTTAATTAGACCACTTACAAAATTAGTCAGACTCCAATTTCCATTGCAGTTTATGAAAGGAAATGAGTCAGAGGAAAAAAAATTTTAAAGGTAAAATTATGACTTACACAAATATAAAATGAACCACATCTGAGATTTTATTTAACTTATTATTAATGAGGGAGCCAGTAATATCTTACAACTAGTTCAGATGACTGTACAAGTAGGTGCAAAACTGACGCATTCATAAGGCGATAATCAGTTGCATTTCACCAGACATAGTTCATTTCCTTTTCTGTGGACAAGTATCATTTACATTGTTTTAAGTTTTCTACAACTTACAGAGTGGTAAAATCGCTCTAAAGCCATGAAAGGCTGGGATAATACCAAAGGATGCATTTGACAGGATACCAAATGATCTTCTAATGCCCATTTCAAATTCTTTCACAGTTTTCTCTGTTTTTATTTCCTGTTGTCTTCCATTAGCCTTTCAAGTTGATACCAAATCAAATCATCCTGTCAGACTAATATATAAACAGAAGTTTTGTTTTGTTATTTTTAAGTAGCCACATAGACATTATCTTTGTAGTTTCTGTCTCTTAAAGTGGTAACCTACTATTCTCATTATTTTCTGTTAAATTTGTTTCTAGTGCGCTTTTGCATTGCGATTATTGATGCTAAAATTTCAGATCTTTTGAAAAGTATATGCTTAACCTTCAGAAATCAAGGGAAAGAGTTGGAGGTTGAGAGGGTGTAAAGAGACTGCTTTCATTTTTCAGAAGAAACATTTAAACCTCTCATGAGCAATTTAGAACTAAAGATACAGGTGTAAAATCAAGAATGAAGTTATAGAAATGCAAAAATGACAGAGAAAAAGGGAAGCTAGAGAGGAAAAAGTTTTGTTCTAAAGAAAAATTTTTTAGTTTACCTTTTGATGATCAAAATTTAAAAACGTATGTAAAGATAGAGAATAATTTGAATAATTTAATAAACCCCCGTTTTTCACTTACATTCAGTAGTATCAACCTTTTTATACACTTGCTTCATCTGCCTCTTCTCTTATTTCTTTCCCCAGAAGTATTTTAATGCAAATCCTAGACATGAGGGCTTTCCCTCCTAATTACTTCAGTATGTATTTTAGAAAGTAGTATCATTTTCTTTCATAATCATACCATTATCATAGCTAAGAAAATTAAGTAATTCTCCTCAACAAAATTAAGTATCCTGTGCATATTCAAATTTCTCTGTCTCAGAATATAGTTTTCTGATTGTGTTGTTCAAATCATAATCCGTCAAGATCCATACACTGCATCTGGTTGCTATGTCCCTTAAGTCTGACTTTAGGACAGTGCCCCTCCCCTCTGTTTTGTTTGTTTTTAAACATGTTGACATGTTGAATAAATCTAGTCCCACATTCTAGATTTATCTGATTGCTTCTTTGTGATTTTGACCAGCTTGTTTCTCTGTATACCTATAAATGGAAGTTACGTTTTTGGCAAGAATATTTTATAGGTTGTGCAACTGTGCTTCATATTGCTTCACATCAGGATTCTCTTAATCTGGCTGTTCCATGTTTAGTGATGTCACATTTGATCAGGGGGGTTGGATGGTGATGGCCTTAACCCCTCCTTTGGAAATGTGGTTTTCCCCCTTATGGCCAGCAAGTGATTGTGGAGTGGTGATTTGGCACTCTGCAAAAGATCCAGTTCTTTAGCAACCTGAGAAGTGTTTTTGATTGAGGAAATATCATCCTCCTCTGTCTCAAAAGGCTTAGCTAAATGTGTGTCTTCAGGAGGAATCTATATAGAACAGTGAAGAAGGAACTCAGACCAGCCAAGTCAACTCTAACGGAATAAAAGATGTTGCAGCCACATTTTTCTCCTACTCAAGAGTAGATTTAAGATGTAGGTAAGACAGATTTTTTTAAAAAATCAGAATGTTGATGAGTGCATAAGAGTTGGCAAGAAAGGAAAGTTGATCATAGGTAATTGTATTTAAAAGAGTGTCTGAGTATCCTTAACTAATACCACCACAAAGACCCTCATCTAAACTAAATCCAACAATAACGACAAAAAAACAAAGCCCCTGAAATGCCCATTTTCCCCCAGTAAGATAAGCTTCAAAGAGTAGAAAAATCTAAAAAACAAAACCAAATCTCAAATCTCAGTCTAATTTTAAAATGTTACTTCATTGGAGAGGACAGCCTAGGTGATGAAAACTACAGAAGCAGCACCACGTGAAGCTGGCATGATAAGGCTGATTTAACTACATTGAAAGTGACAGAAGAAGAATGACTATACAAATGTAAGATACATCCATTTCAAAAAATTGCTAAACTTGCGAATACAGCAGAGAAGCTTGTAAAACTTTCATTGGAGGTTGTAAAGAGAAGAATTGATGCTCCAGAGCGAAGACTCATTGATGCTTGGAGATAGAGGAACATAGCACAACCAAATTAAAACATCCAAAGCTAAAAAGTGTCTAAACAATGGAAGCATATTGAAGACACAAGGAAATCCAAACTGCATGTAACAGTGGTAAGGATTCATTCATGTCTTTATTTCTTTGACTTTGGTTTCTATATCCATTTTTTGATTTAGATAACATTTCTCAAGATAGGTTTTTAGAAGAATCCCAGAGCATCATGCATGAGAAGCCTGACATGAACATCCCTAGGTAGTTAAATTTATCAAGTGTTTAATCGTCATTGCAAAGATAGGCTCTTAAAGATGCCAAGGTATAAAGAGAAAATTTAAAAACACTTAATAGTAAGAATGACTTTAGATCTTACTTGTCAGACTTTGGAGAACTGTAAGAGTTTAAGGGGGAAAGAAACAAAACCAACCAACCAAACAGAAACCAATGGAACTAATACACTTTGCTATGGTATCTAGCCAAACCAACTTTTCTTTCTTTTAAGGTGGAAGATCCCTTAATAAATGAAACACATAAAACAATATGTCAGTGAAGTGCTCAGTAGCAGTAGGGCTCTTTACAGAATCCACTGACGCTCGAGAATTAGATAAAATATATCGTTTAGTTTGTTTATATATGATTGTGATTACAGCTTGCACCCTGCTGTTCTTAGAAAACCACAGATCATGTAAAGGAATTAACAAAAAAATGAGTTGAATAGTACAAAAATAAGATTTAACTGACATTAGAAACTAAATGCTTGGAAATAGATGTATATTTTCTTCTTAAATGTGCATAAATCTATAGCAATATTGGTCATACAACTTTTTTGGACAAAAAATATGTGTATGTAATATAAAAAATGTTATGGTTCAAATTGTCAGAACACAGTACATTAAAATTAGCATAACAAAAATTAAAAGATGGGTGAAAGTTAAAATTGTGTATAAGGCAAGAGAGAAATCCATAAACAATAAGAGCAGTGATATAATTATGTTTTCATGGGTTGCTGTCAAACTGATGTGTAAAGGAAATTTTATCAATTTAAATGTCTATATTAGTAAGACAGAAGAAGAGAAAAGAAATAGAGTAATGTGTCCCAGATAGGGAAAATACCATTAATAAAATTAAGCAGAAATAAGCAAAATTACAATAGTTGTTTCTTTGGATAATTTAGTCGAAGTGAGAATCATTGGTTAGTTAGACAAAGAATGAAATGCAAAATATGATCAGGAGAGGAGCTACAATAATTAACATACAGGAGAACCAAAAATATTTCGAAGAATGTTATTTTTAGTTGGCTATTAATTAATGGGCCAGGTCAAAATCAGAAATAAAGTGTGTGCATGCATGAGTGTGAGTGTGTGTGTGTGTGAGTATTGCCAAAGTGGATGCAGCTAGAAGTAGAAATTATAACTAGAATGAACCTCCTCAAATTAAATTTTGAGGAAAGTGGTAAGGTGTAATTAAATCAAATAAATAAAAACAACTGTATGGGCTTCCCTGGTGGCGCAGTGGTTGGGAATCTGCCTGCCAATGCAGGGGACAGGGGTTCGAGCCCTGGTCTGGGAGGATCCCACATGCCACGGAGCAACTGGGCCCATGAGCCACAATTACTGAGCCTGCGCGTCTGGAGCCCGTGCTCCGCAACAAGAGAGGCCGCGATAGTGAGAGGCCCGTGCACCGCGATGAAGAGTGGCCCCCGCTTGTCACAACTAGAGAAAGCCCTCGCACAGAAACGAAGCCCCAACACAGCCATAAATAAATAAAAATTAAAAAAAAAAAACAACTGTATTAGAAACCCAAAGAGTCATAACAAATAAGTAAAGAAAAGGACACCTAGCCCTGATGGGGATTAACTTTGGAGAATTTTTTTAAAAGTTCAAAGAACAAATATTCAGTGAATAATTAATTCTAGCTTCAAAATATAGAAAAGGGGCATTGTTAATTATTTGATGAGCAAAATGTTAATCATTTTGTGAGCAAAAAGATTTTGTTTTGACAATTTGATAAGAACAACACCTTTAAAAGAATTTATGGACTGGTGTCATTAACCAGCCAACGATACAATACTGCTTAACAATAATGATTTGCAGTGAGCAAGTAAATTATCCTCAGATGCATGGGTAGCATAATAAAAGAGAAGCTATTAACACAGAGGAGGAAATTTAGGACTCATCTTTAATTTCTCTCTTCCCTTCCTCTCTGTATCTTGCCAACTAGAAGATTTTGTCGACTGCCTCCACAAGGCATTAGGGATGTATTCCCTTCTCCATCAGCATTGCTACTGCCCTAGTAAAAGTCACCATCATCTCTTCCCTAGGTTAACTGCAGCCATCTCCTATTTTAATCTTCTTGTTCCACTTTTCACCTCAATCCCTAACAACGTATTTTCAATACAGTAGCCAGAATTCTCTTTTTAATGTCATTTCCATGCTTTCAGTGGCTCCTCATTTAACTTTGAATAAAAATCCAAACTCCTTACTTGGTCTTTAAATCATGTAATTTGGCCACTGCCTGCCTCTCCAGCTTTTTCACGTGCCACTCTCCCCAGGTTTTCCTTGATTCCAGCTATTTCACGTGGAGCCTCTTTCCTCCTTACAACCCTTCTACTCGCCGATTTCTCAGCCTGGAACATTCTTCCCTCAGCTCTTTATGCAAACGTTATGTGCCTAGGGAGGCTTTTCCTGATCCCCCAATCTCCAATAGCCTCTCTTCCATGCAGTCATTCTGTAACACAGTTTACTGTTTAATTTCTTTGGGTACTTAACTAAAGTTCCCTTGTTTACTTATTATCTATCTCCTCCCCCAGAAAGTAAGGCCCCTTTTCACTGCTATATCCGTAGTGCCTGAGACCATTTCTGAGATGCTTAGCGAATATTTATTAAATTATTTATTGCATGATGGTAATAATAGGAAGGGTAAGTAATAAAATGTTGTGTTAAAAATAGAAAAATTGGGCAATGCAGTTGAATAACAGTTACATTCTCTCAGAAATTTAGCATGCAGCAGATTAATAGTCCATGATGGGAAAAGGATGCTTATAGGAAGTAGTGAAAAAATAGCAGTGGTCTAAGGAGTTTGGGGTTTTAGTCTGACCCACTCACCTAACTTTGAGGTAGCTACCTAATCTAACATTCAGCTTTCTTCATCTGTAATATTAGGAGAGCAATAAGTCCTGGATGTTTTATGTATGTACTTGTATGTTTGTGGGGTAAGGTCCTGCCTCCTTCCCTCCCTCCCTCCCTCCCTTATAAGACACTTTAATGATAAGTATTCAACACTGAGCCCAAGATTTCAAAAGTGGTTCATATCATAATACCAATTTAGATAACAGGTAAAATACCTGGCACAGTGCAAGGTACCTAGAAAATGAACAGTAAATGTTAGTTCCTTTTACTCCTAGTTGGAATCTTTAGGCTGGCTAATCCCATATTTATCTCTAGATCTTCCATGGGATTCTTAGAACTGTGTATTCTTGTTATGAGAGTGTGTTCCTCTTTTCTCTTAGACTGTAAACTCTTAAGAGTGTTTTTCTTATGACATTTATCATAACCATTTATTCATAGCTTGTGTTCTCTAAATGTTTGTTTAACATTCAGCATGCATTTGTTAAGTACCTATTATGTGCAGTGCATGAAGTTAAACACAGAAAACAAAGGAAATAGAAAGGCATATTCTAGCTGTAGAGTGGGAAAACATTGCTTACTTTAAAAGAGATGAAGGCATATTTAATAAGATTTGAATTTATAAAAAATAAAAGATGTTGACACAGCAAAATGTAATAAAATTAATGTGGAAACGAAAGTGAAAAAAGAATATTTTACCAACATATGCAATAAAATCTTACTATGCAAAACAGATGAAGATTTGATGGAAATATGTATGGTCTGTAACAGGATTCTGCTTGATAGGTAGAGGAGAAAAGCAGTTCACAGATGAAGAAATAGTAACAGAAAACCTTTATAAAAGTATGTATAGTTTTTCTAGCAATTAAGGAAATGTAGCTCAGACATCTCCAAAGTGCATTTTATTCAGTAAAAGATGTACTCAAGAAACATATAATGTGATGCCAAAAAAAAAAAAAAACCACATTAGTACATGTAATGCAAAAGTATTAAAAACAACAAAAGTGGGTTCTAATCCCTTTTTTCTACGCCTTTTTATCAGTACTTCCATGCCAGCTTTTTACAAAACAGACTTTATTTTTAAGAGCAATTTTAGGTTCATAGCAAAATTGAGTGAAAGGTAGAGATTTCCCATCTACCTCTTGCTTCCATATGGAAACAGGCTCCCCCCACTATCAAAATCCTGCACCAGAGTGCTACATTTGTTACAGTAGGCGAGCCTACATTGCCCCATTATTATGGCCCAAAGTCCATAGTTTACATTAGGGTTCACGCTTAGTGTTGTACATTCGATGGGTTTTGACAAATGTATAATGACATGTGTTTATCATTATAGTACCACATAGAGTAGTTTCATTGCCCTAAAAATGCTCTCTGCTCTGCCTGTTCCTCCGTCTTCCCCCAGCCCCTGACAACCATGGATCTTTTTAGTGTCTCCATAGTTTTGCCTTTTCCAGAATGTCATGTATGTAACTAGGATCATACACTATGTAGCCTTTGCAGATTAGCTTTTTTTTTTCACTTAAAAACATGCATTTAAGGTTCTTCCATGTCTTTTTATGGCTTGATAAAAGCCATAAAAATAGCCAGCACTATATCTTATTAGTGCTGAATAATATTTCATTGTCTGCTTGCATCACAGGTTATGCAGTAACCTACTAAAGGACATCCTGGTTGCTTCCAATTTTGGCAATTACAGGTGAATAAACAAACGCTAAGCAGTTTTTTGTTTCCTGCCAGTCACTTAACCTCTCTAGGGCTCAATTTTCTTCTCTGTAAAATTTAACTGATGATTTCTAAGGATTCTGAGGTTTGAAATTATGTGGTTATCTAGATAGAAATCATAAAATCTTAGGTTCTGTTGATTATGAATAACTCAGGTGTGTATGTATGCAGATGACATTATAAGGTGGTAAAGCCTTTCTGGTGAAAGCAGTCTGGTCCTATATAACAAAAATTATACTCTATTCTTACTCTTTGATTAGATCATTCTATTTTAGGGGGTCTCCCTCAAGTAAACCCAAATGGAGATTAAAAAATAACATCTTTTTTTTAAACGAAGGTTTTCATAGCAGGGTAATTTATAAAAGCCACATAAAACAAAACTATGGAAACAATGCAAATGCCCAGTCGTGGGGAAACGCAAAGTAAATTGCATGAGGGCAGGGACCATGACTATTTGCTCTGATCAGTGTGTACCTAGCACCTTGCTCAGTGTGATGTTCTAAATATTTGTTGAATGTAAGAGTACTGAATAAAATAATTTAAGGGAAAGGGAAGAGCTTTTACTGAATATAAAAGATGGTAGGAGATGGCACTCTCTTCTCTTTGTTTGCTGCTTTGCATCTCTCATTGCTAAATTCAGCTGTGCCAGCCACTACCTGCTGAACTCCACACTTGGCCCTTTACTGATACCAGTGAAGGCCTTAGGCATGTGATGTAGCAGCCGTGACAGGTTGGCTTCTCACTCGGAAAAGAACATCAACATGGTTGTAAAGGAGTTAAAGCAAGAGTAGACTGTACGTCCCAGTTTTGACAGGACAGTCTCAGTTTATGCCTGATGTCTCAGTGTAAATCTTATTTTAATAGCATTTCCTTTCACTCCCAAAGGTATCCTTGTTTGGACAGTAGGTCACCATGTAGCTGAGGGTCTGAATTTCTTTTTACTTTAGTGCTATAGTTGGGAAACATTTTCTTCCTTTTTTCAGTTCAGTTTACTTTAACAAACATTTATTTAACACTCAATACATATTAAATCTACTGTATTGTGAGATACAAAGAAACTTCAGACAAGGCCCCTATCACCAAAGAATTTCACTTTAATGCTTTTTCCTCTTCAGTTTATTTTGGTAACTTATAGCCTCATTCAGGGTCAGAGGTCTCCTAGACCCAAGCTCTTGCCCTGGCCTCGACCATTAAAAAAGACCCTTTTCTGGCTTGCCTCTGGTTGCATGCCCCCCTCTCCCATGGGAGCTAAGGGAGTAGTCCCTTTTAAGAACCTGTGCCCTCACCACATGGCACTCTGGTATTTGGGATAGTGGAATTCCTCACCTAAACACTTTGGAACCCGCTTTCAGGGCCTGCATGGACCTCTTCCTTTGGACGCATGCACACAAGGTCCCTCACTGTGCCAGGTAGGCCAGGGGTGGGAGGAGAAGGGAGTGGACAGCAGGCCAGTGGCAGCAGCTGGGGTAGGTTCCCTGCAACCTTACATGTGAAATTAAAGAATTCTAATTTTGTACTTGGCTGTCAGAGTCATTTTTTTTAAAAAGATACAGCTTTTTTTTTTTTTAATATTAATTAATTAATTAATTTATTTATTTATTTATTTCTGGCTGCAATGGGTCTTAGTTGCAGCACACGGAATCTTTTGTTGTGGCGCGCGGGCTTCTCTCTAGGTGGGGCATGGGCTCTGTAGTTGCAGTGTGCGGGCTTAGTTGACCCCGAGGCATGTGGAATCTTAGTTCCCCAATCAGGGATCGAACCCGCATCCCCTGCATTGGAACGCGGATTCTCAACCACTGGACCACCAGGAACGTCCCTGTCAGAGTCATTTTGATTGTCTGTTCCTCAAAGTAGAATAAAACATTTTTTTATGTAGTCATTTTAGATGTTTAAATATATGGTATCTGAGCCTCCATTTGCATTCTTGCCATGGACCCCACAAATATCAGGAGCAGGACCACTCAGAGGAAAACCTAAAATCCGTAGCCTGACCTGTGAGATCCCACAGTCTGCTCCTGCCTCCTTCCCGCCTCTGCTGCAGCTGCCCTGGCTTCCTCGCTGCTCCACAGCGCTCCAGCCATGCTCCCTTCTCAGGTTCTGGCACTCACTACTGCTTCTTGGAATTCTCTTCTTCTAGGTACCCATGCGACCTCTTCCCTCAGGTCCTTGTCCTTTAGGTCTTCTCCCCACTGCTCCAAGTCATTATTTTATCCGTGAGAACTTATATTTTTAAAACTTTCCTACTCCCCAAGCACTGACTCTCCCCTCCCCTGCTTTTCTTCCCTTAACATGCATCACTATCAAACATTTAGAAGTAGTAAAAACCTAAACTAGCTTTTCCCCTTAAACGTCTTTCTTTTAAAACCCCTTAGGTATTAAGACATTTTTCCCTTAAAAAAATTGCTATTTTAGTTTTCATGTCTTAAAGTCATTCATGTACCCGCTTTGAAGAAGCACGTAGTTCTCTAAGGCTAGTACTTAAAGCGGCATTCTCCCTATCCTGCCTTCAGTTTCAAGGGTAACCATTTGCAACTCTATTAAATGATTCTTTCGGTATTTCCCACCTTATCTGTATAACGTGCTTATATCGCTACTTCCTAACTTTTCGGTTTTAGGTATTATCTATTTCTTTTCCCCCATAGAGGATGAGAATTAAGTTCTCCCTTACCACTGTCACACCCTGTGCATACCCACACATGCATCCAACTCTCCCCCTTCCCAATATGGTTAAGTTGTGATTTTGGTTAGATAAAGACGCAGTTTTTAAAAACTGTAAACACTAATCACAGCTGAACCATGTGTCGTATACTGTGCTTACTTTTCTTTTCCCGGCATCATTTTATTTTTCCTGGAGTTAAAAGTTGTCATGATTTTGATTTGCTTACTTTTCTAGGTTATTAGTATCATTTCCACCCCAGACTGTCCCAGTCATGTATATCTTCTTTCAGTAGGTTCACATCTATTTTCTGTTGTTTTCTTTCTCTTGAAAAAAAGCTCTCTGCGTCTTCAGATATTCTCTAATCTGAATAATGTTCTCAGGATTGGCTCGAGTTTGACAAATCATAGAGATACTTCCAAGAAGGCTTATTTATCCCCAACAGGACAGTGGGCAGTCATTGCAAATACAGTTGTTTTTTGAAGATATTATATGAACAAATCATGTAAATATAACTATTTACTATGAATTTGTATATGGTTCTCTTTCATATGTTGTAATTAAGATACCTTTTATTGCAGAAATACAGAATGTATTCTTATATTTCATTGTTTTACATAGAGCATATTAGGAATTACTGGAATAACCTTAATTAATTTATATATGTGTATATATTTTGTGTTGTATTCTTTCTTTGTAGGCACTCAAAATTAGAGAGACCTGTAATTGCCCACCACTTTCTGGACCAGACCCTCGATTACTGTTCAAACTCAGCATGAAGAATTTTCTTGAAGAAGCAGAGAAAGAAGACCTAAATATCACTGTTAAACCGAAAATGGATACTCTTCCCATTCAAAACGAGAAGCAAATACCATTAACGTGTATAGTTGAGAAAAGAACTGGCAGTTGAATTAAAATTTATGAGACACCAGATATATGACGAATGCAGTAATCCTTATCATTTTCATGTTACTTTTTAAAAAATATTGTTTGAAATGAAAAAAAAGGGTACTCAGGGTCAAATCATGTATATTACAGGTGTTATCTAAATTCTTATACTAGGTATTTATTTTTCATAAAATACTGATATATTTTAATCTATTTTAAAATATCTTCAATGAGGAAAATGTCACAGAATAAATTTATATTACACATTTTACTCTGTTGTATACTTTTGATTTGGAAGGCAGAACTCTAGTGGATGAAAAATCAGAGTATCAGAATGTGCAGTAATTGTTACTGTCGAGAGGGTTCCAGCTGAGCCTAAACTGAATTTCAGAGTCCGGGTGGTTATGATGAACTGGGAAACTGACAGTCTGAAATATGCAGAAATTGGTTTGCATTAGCGTGGGATTATATGGAATAGGGGACCTTGAGATAGAGAGATTCCTGGTCCTTGCTTATGGCCGATGAGGGATTAAGAAGAAGCTGAAGAAGCTTTTTTCATAGGGAGGCACAAGTAGTGCTGTTTGTGGTCCAAGTGGCCAAGGGAGAAAATGGGGAGAGAGGATCATCTTCTGCATAGTGTGCTTGTGTTGCATTGAAGTCTTAACAGGAAGTCATGTCATCTTGGCCTCTTGACGGTATTAGTTTGGGTATCTCTAGGGTTCTCAGAGAAGACAACCACCGTATTCTCACTGAGGATCACCAGGAGATGCAGGGCCGAGGCGCGGCCCCCAAGTTGATCTTCCTGGGCAGCAGACATCGACAAAGGGCTGAATGAAGATGAGAGAAGCACAAGACACATCCCTAGTGATACCCAGAAATTACTGTATTAGTTAAATGTGGAAATACGTTTTAAAAATGTATTAGTATTTATGTATTATTAGTACTCCCACGCTGGTGAAGTCCAGCGATGTTGAGGTTATATTTCTAAGACAGACATTTTTCTTATAAGACATTAAATCAAATAAATCATTTCTTAGAATTAAAGGGAAATAAACTACCTTTTACTGAGTTTCTACTATGAGCTGTGCCCATGTATTACACAGCCCTGTGAAGTAGGTTTTATTGTAGGCATACCTCAGAGATACTGTGGGTTCGGTTCCAGACCACTGAAAGAAAGCGAGTATCGCAATCAAGTGAGTCGCAAATATTTTGGCTTCCCAGTGCATATAAAAGTTATGTTTATACTATACTGTAGTCTATTAAGTGTGCAATAGCATTATATCTAAAAAACATTGTACATACCTTACTTAAAAAATAATGCTGTTGGGAAACTGTGACTTTGTAAAAAATTTGTAAAAAACACAATATCTGTGAAGTGCAATAAAGTGAAGCACAATAAAACAAGGCATGCCTGTATTTTCATTTTACGATGAGAATTAGGCTTGGAGAGGTTACATGATATACGCAATGTCTCTCATCTAGAAAGAGCAAAGCTAGATCTGTCTGACTACAAATCTTTCCACTTCCACACTCTCGGCATCTAAAAACTAAGCTATCAAAAGAAAAAGAACAAACTCTGTTCTCAGTTGTTTGTTAGCTTCTTCATGTATGACTTCGATACAGGTAAAAATCTCCTCAGTACAAAATCAAGGATCGCTTATATTATCTCTAGGACGATTTTCCAGGTCCTCCTCTCAGACCCTTCTATCTAACTTCACATCAAAAGCCTGGAGTGAGGCAGGATAGGAGTGGAACCTCTCGCCCTGCCTGTGAAAGCCTGTGACTTCTCATTTGGGGTGTGTCCTGACACAATTACATTTTCTTAGACAAAATATTGACCTAGTTGTTAAGGAGACAAGTCCAGAGCCTGTTTATGTTTCTCAGGGCTTACTATAGATTGCTTGTAAGCAATTTCCTGATCTGCCCGCAAGACGACACTTGTAAGGCAGAGGTTCAGATTGACTGTTCTCCATATAGTTGTTCTTTCCTCTCCCTAGTGATTGATGTTCTGTCACAGGCACTCCATGACATGTAAAGACATCTGGAGAATGTCACCTACAGGTAAACAGTAAAACACACCATTAGATTTCCCTGTAGGTTTCCTAAGAAAATAGTATAGTGGAGACCCTAAGTCTATTTTTTTTTCTTCCGTTATCACGTCTAATTGTTCAGACTTCTTAGAAACACATACAAGTTGACATCATGTCAGAAAGAGCAGAGAAAATATAGAGATAATACCTTTATAGTACATATGAAAAAGGTTTATTTTTAACCCATGGAATCAATAAATGTAAGAGAAATGTTACATTTCAGCTCAGGGTTTTAGGAGAAATTAAATAACAATTAGAATGTAATATGTGTATGTATGCTTTAAGTTGTACATGGAAACGACCTCTGTATGTCCTGCATTTAGTTGCATAACTTACTTTTAGTGCTTTTTACGTGCCTGTAAGATTTAGATGTTGTTGGCTGGTTAGCTTAGTTGTAAGAAACATGGTGCTAGTAAATCCAAGGCACAAATTCAATCTAATCTCTTATAATCCAGATAGTTGTAAGACTGTATCCTCTAAAACTAAACTCAAAGAAAATATGTGTATTTACTGCTATGTCCCTAATACCTAACCATTTTTGGCATATTAGCGTTTTACTGATAATGTACACTCAACGTCATCTGGTCAAAAGATTTTTAAAAAAAGAAATAATCATACCTGGTGAAATCTCTGCCTCTTGGTAGCATGGGCAGTCACTTAAACCCTCTAACCCTCATTTCTTCATTTGTAAAATGGGGATAATAAATCCTACCTTATAGGTTGACGTGATGATTAAGGGAAATGAGGTACTGAAAGCATTTAGCACAGTGTCTAGAGCTCCAAACATAATAAAAATAGCTCCCATTTATTGAATTCTTACTTTGTACTAAGCACTGTGCTATGCATTTTTCAAGCACTATTGCACCTCACTGCGGTTGCAATAATAGATGATAGATGATAGGTATTATATGATCCCCCATTATAGATCAGATGATAAGTATTATATGATCCCCCATTATAGATCGGGAAACTGATGTTTAGGGGGTTAATGAAACTTGCTCAAGGTTTCATAGTATATTTCTTAAGATTATTGTACTTGCAAGAACAGAAAAACCAACTCAAACTCAATCAAGAAAAGTTATTGCCTCACCTAACAGAAAAGCCCAGAAGTGCACTAGCTTTGGACACAATTTGGTCCAGAGGATCATGATATCATCAGAGCAATGGCTCTCTCCCTGTGATTTTTCTCAGCTCTGGCTTCTCTCCCGTGATGATATCAACATGGCTGTAGGCAGCTGCCAGGTTTACTTCACAACTAGATGGAGAGAGTGACCCATCTTGCAACTTTTGAAACAAAGCCTTCAACACTAACTGCAGCCTCTAAAGAGCATCCCAGAAGCAGTCACCATGGCAGGGGATGCGATTGTCCTAACTGTCTGGAGCCGAGGATGGGTACAGTCAACAGTACCTAAACAGAGCTCTACAGCATGGTGAGGGACATGCAACCACGAGGTCTGTAAGTAATGAATAAAAACCTGTTACCTTTGTCCTCTTTGAGCAAGAAAAGTAACAAGATGATCCTTTGAAGATTGATCTGAAAGTATATTTAATCTGAACAGAAACAATGTAGCAAAATTTTACATTGATATGATAGTGGATTTGCATTGACACATTTGCTTTACTATTTACAAGGTATTTTTTTCTGACCTGAATTATATCCTCAAAACCAACCTATGAGATTGGAAGGACAAGTGGCATTTACTCACAGGGGAGAAAACTGAAGCTTGGAGGAATTAGGCAAATTACCCAAGTATGCACTCCCAAGTAAATGGCTGAACTGGGATTGGAAGGAAAGGATTCATTGATTTGTATTCTTGTGCTCATTCAGCAATACCACATTCTTTGGAGAGAGAGGCATTACCTCCATTTTTTATCTGGAAACCGAAGCTCAAAGATATTAAGCAACTGTGTGCCCAGCACTACTCAGCAAGTAACAGCAGAACTGAGATTCAAACCCTCATCTTCTGACTCCAGAGTCTGTGCTCCTCATCCATTTACTACTTCAGCTGGCAAATCTCATAAAGGAAGTGGGAACGCAAAGGGTTTCTTTCCCTTCACCCCTCGCCTGTGAACAGTGGGGCAATACCCTCTCTTCCCTCACTTAAAAGCACTCATTGTAATACTCTATGGCAGGTGGTAAAAATTATCTATTTTAAGTATATTCCAATACATGGAGATAAAATTCCTGGTAATTGTCCTATAACGTTTTTTTTAATTGAAGTATAGTTGATTTACAATGTTGTTTTAATTTCTGCTGTACAGCAAAGAGACTCAGTTATACATACATACATTCTTTTTTTATATTCTTTGCCATTATGGTTTATCTCAGGATATTGAATATAGTTCCTTGTGCTGTACAGTAGGACCTTGTTATTATCCCTTCTACATGTAATAGTTTGCATCTGTTAACCCCAAACTCCTAGTCCATCCCTCTTGGCAACCACAAGTCTGTTCTCTTTGTCTGTGAGTCTGTTTCTGTTTCTCTTTCGTGGATAGGTTCATTTGTGTCATATTTTAGTTTCCACGTATAATTGGCATCCTATGGTATTTGTCTTTCTCTTTCAGACTTACTTCACTTAGTATGATAATCTCTAGTTGCATCCATGTTGCTGCAAATGGCATTATTTCGTTCTTTTTTATGGCTGAGTAATATTCCATTTGTGTGTGTGTATGTGTGTGTGTGTGTGTGTATATATATATATATATATATATATATATATACACATACACCACATCTTCTCTAACCATTCATCTGCTGATGGACATTTAGGTTGTTTCCATGTCTTGGCTATTGTGAATAGTGCTGCCGTGCACATTGGGGTGCAGGTATCTTTTCAAATAAGAGTTTTGTCTGGATGTATGCCCAGGAGTCGGATTGCTGGATCATATGGTAATTCTATTTTTAGTTTTCTGAGGAACCTCCATACTGCTTTCCATAGTGGCTGCACCAACTTACATTCCCACCAACAGTGTAGGAGAGTTCCCTTTTCTCTGCACCCTCTCCAGCATTTGTATAACGTGTTTTTATTTGAGACCTAGAGAGTTCCTTAATCTGGTAAGAAATATCTCTCATTTCATTGTGGAAAGAAAACGCTATCAGTGCGCTTCCCCTTTGCACCTTACTCCCTAACTTCCATCGTGAAACCAATAACCTTCAAAGGTAGGCCAGTGACTCTAGCTTTTTAATGACAAAGAACTCCTTTTATATGACCTGGCTGTACGTGCATGGACTTGTGCAAACAAGTTCTCTCTGTCTTGAAGGGTTGGAGTGTCTAGACACATGACCAGGGTCTCTTGCTGCGCTGGCTGTTTAGGAGCTGAGATCGTTGGGCATGGGGCATGAGTCGCAGTGTGGTCCTGCTTCCAGGTCTCAGAGTTGCTATGATGTCATCAAAGACCAATCAGGACCACTGATCATCGTGTGATCTCTGGTGCTACCGAATTCCAGCCAAAAGAAAGATTTGTGATTTTAATTAGTCTGAGTGGCCTAATTATATGAGAGAAAATATAACATTTTTAGTTAGGTTCTTTGAAATATTAAGCATAACTGGCAGATTCCAATAACACCTTCACAGGCCACAAGGGACCTGGGACTTCTTCCTGGGCAGCATGGGTTTACAATCAGATTTGCTTTTTTCTCTCCAGAATATAAAAGAAAGTAAAATTAACATGTATTAATTTTGACCAATATATCAAATTATAACCATATTTTTGTAGATTAGTGATGATGGATGGTCTACTCAAGGATTCTGTTGTTCCATATTTAAGGATTTTTTCAAGTATTATTTTTGCAGAGAAACAAGTTGAATTTAATTTTTTCCACAACAATTCCCCTCTGATGTTAGAATACCTTGAGAAAAAGCAAGGGCAACATGACTAGTCTTATTTTTAATTTGGGAAAATGGGACGATAACATTTTCCCTGCCTGCTTCCTAGGGTTATTAGGGGTTTTAAGTAAAATAATGTGTATCTGCTTTGTACAACATCCAAAATGTTGTACCCGGGTTGATTCTAGTGTTGTCTTAGCCTGGGTGATAAGATTATTATTTAGGATAGGCCATTTCCAAAAGGATGGCCATTTGCCTGATGTGATACAACCCAGAATTGATGATGATCTGTTCTTATCCAAGGGTGAGAAAAAGGGAAACTTATTTGTAGCATGTTTTGGTTTAGTCTAATTTAGGAGTATGCATGTGTGTGTGTGTTTAACCTAGTTATTCTATTAATCCTATTAGGATTAATAATTAATCAGTGTCCCTGATTTCCATCAATTTCAACATTCTGATGCTTAAATCTAGAGAACTAAGATCAACGTTTTCTGGAAGGGCCAGCCCGTTCTCCAGGTGACGGACTGGGAGGAAGGGAATTAATATTTGCTGAGCACTACTGAGGATGAGATGACACAACTTTCCCTCCTTGTAATCCTGGCAGCAGCTCTCAAGGCACAGGGTATTCTCCCCACCTACGTATAAGGAAACGGAGCCTCCCAGGGCTGGGTAACTGGGCCAAGGTCACACAGATAGTCCAGGAGTTTAACTGGGTTTGTGAGACTCACAAGACTTTACTGCCTTTCACATGCTTTCTCTCACACAGAAAATGAGAGCAGTTGTCAGGGCAACACGGGAAACATGTATACGGGGCCCTTCATTCTTGCATCCAGGACTTTTCTCCTGCTCCATAAGCTCTGAAACTTCCCATGATCTCACCTCTCAACACTCATCTCTTGCCAGGAGCCAACCAGCTAACTGAAGGGTGTTCACGACAAAGGCCCAGCAGCCCTCGGGAACACAAACTGGCCCATAGTAAGTGCTCAGTGAATTCAAGTCCAAGGATTGAAAGAATGAGTGACTGGAGAGATGTATAAATGAATCCAAACAAGCAAGCTGTAGGAGTCATTTTAATGCTGAGACAGTTTGGAGGTGAGCTTTATTTATAATATAGTGAAGATTTGGAAAGTCTCACCCATGCACACAGGGGTGTTTCTACTTCACCTCCTCCCAGCCCCAGGGCTGTGTAAGCCTCGGCTCTACCACAAACACTCCATGGCAGGGGATAGACACATCCCGCCGATTCTGCGCGCTCTAATATCTCACTCGCCCTCTGCTCTGCTTTATGCGTCTTCATAGTACTTCTCTCCATCAGAAGTGATAGACCTCTTTGACTCTATGGCTACCCAAGGTCCTTGGGGTCACCAGGTTTGATCTGAGCTGGTCACAAGGAGCTAACTCCTCCTCTCGAGGGAACTAGTTCAGGAAACACTGAGGATTCAAGGGCTAAAGATGCGGGTTCAGATCCTGCCTTCCTCACCGCTGTGTGACGGCTCAGGTCCCTCTTCATCTGTGGGTCTCAGCTCATCCTCACTGTACGCTGTGAGGCTGGAGAGAGCTTTGCCACTGCCCCTGCCTCATCCCACTGCAAGCCCGCCCCGTGCCTGGGTCCTCCTCGAGGGCAGGGGCTCTGTCACAGCCTTCTTTTTTATCCTCAAGCCAAAGGTCTGCTCAATACCTGTTTCCTAAATCAGTATAAAGAATAGTAACTAGCATTACCTTTGTTATTTATTGAAGTATAGTTCATTTACAATGTTGTGTTAGTTTCAAGTGTATAGCAAAGCGATTCAGTTATACACACACACACACTTTTTCAGATTCTTTTCCATTATAGTTTATTACAAGATATTGAGTATAGTTCCCTGTGCTATACAGTAGGTCCTTGTTTATTACCTATTTTATATGTACTAGTATTAACTTTTTAATGTCGTCTGGCAAATTCCTCACAATGGGAGTCTCCATCTTTCTGTGAAACGGGCTAATTTTCCTTTTAGGTTTGACCTAACGTTTGCCCTTAATAGTCCAGCCTCTGCAGCCAGACAGACCCGGATCTGAGGCCGGCTCATTCTGGGTGACTTACTTTACTCTGTAAGGCTCAATTTGCTTCTTCTGGAAAATGGAGTCGATGCTTCCTGGGGGTCGGTGTGAGGACCAAATGTGTGTCCAGTGCTGGGCCGTTTCCTGGCATGAAGAGGTCAGCGCCAGCAATGAGTGCCAGCATCACCGGTGAGGCCACACCCGCGTGCCCTCAGCCCCCTGGGCTGGCCTGCAGCAGCAGTGGAGAGTTTCTTTTCCACTGCTCTCCTCACCCTCCTGCTTCCTTCTCTCCTGAGGCATTTCTCTGGTACTACAGGATTTCGCCCAGCCTCAAGCAGGGGCAACCCACAAGCACAGGGTGAGGGGAGCTCCCCGGGGTATCCCACAACCAGTGGGGCATCAGAGTCAGTGGATAAATGTCTCATCCTCTTGGGATGATTCTAGGTTGTGTTCCCCAGTCTGTCATAGGGTCCCCTGTGGGACTGAGTCCCAGTCGCCCACAGCTTTAACCCACTCATTAATGCATCCTGCATTGGCTTTCTCCCTTCCCGCTCTGTTTGTCCGCTTCCTTATGTGAGCTTCCTGAGAGCAAGGCCAGATAAACGACCTGGTGCGTACCTACTTTCCCCTGGTGCCTGTCTCAGGGCCTGCTTTTGGGGGGACCCAAACTGGGAAGTTAGCTATCAGACATTATTATTATTATTGAGTCCCCATAACAAGCCCACTTAACAGATGACAAAACTGAGGTTCAGAGAGGTGGGAACTGGCCCGTGGTTACGCAGCACATGGTTCTAATAATCCCTACCTCTCAGGGTTGTTATGAGGAAGTAATGAGTCAACTCTCAAATATAAATGGGCTTCATAAACTGTAGTATTGGGCACGAGTTGTTTATTGTCCCTTCATAATGCCACGTCTTCTAATGATGGTGACATGGAAAGTGATCCTCTGATTCCCAGAGTAGACATAAACATGCCCAAGTACAATAGCTAATCATTCCTCATTCAGGCCCCATAATCAGTCCCCAGAGCAGCCTCAGAGTTTGAACCTGTTATCTGTGATTCATAGACTCTGGATCTGGAGTGACCCTAATAGCCACCCCTGCAGCGGGAGTTTTGACTTGGAAATCACAGTCTAGGCATAAAGTGGTTTTTACACACACGCGACAGCCCGTCCGGGAGCAGGAGAAGTTTATTTAACAGCCGAAACAGATTGCGGAGTAACACTAAAGGCCTCGTCCGGAACACAGAAATCTGTCGGGAATCGAAATGTGAAGGAAACGCAGGCTGGGAAGACAAACCAGTTTTGGAGAAGCCTGCTCAGAAGCGCTCCAACTTACTCTGCAGGGGACATTCAGGTTGGATTGTTCTGGAAATGTGGTCACTAGGGCTCAGCAAGGTCCTGAGTCACTGACAATAAGACCAGTAACCAGAGCAATAACGAGAGCCACCATTCGTTAGTGGATGAATAATGAATCACCTCTCACAAGCCAGGCCCCGAAAGCACTTGACGTGCAGGAGCTGGTTTGATTCCTGCAACCATTCTGTGAAGTGGATATGATCGTCTCACTTTATAGATGAATGCAGAAATCAGAGCCTAGAGAGCTTGGGTGACTTGACCCAGAGTCACAGTGAGGACTATCCCCATCCTCCAAGCTCATGGGCCCCAGATTTAATGCCATCTGATGCCATGAGATGAGGGTGGGTTGGCTGTTTGGCTTGTTGGTTGGTTTCTAATGCACAAAAATACAGTGTGATGTGGAGAAGTGTCTTTTGAATCAGACAGACCTTAGACAAATTCCCTCACTTTCCCAGGACTAATTTCACTCCTACCAAATATTCAGTGATATCTTCTCCACAGAGCAGCCATGAGAAGGTAGTGAGTTTACGCATGTATGTGCCTGGCACATGGTAACCAATAACCACTTGCTGTTTCTCTTTTTCTTTCAAACTTATGGCTTATAGTCCAGTTACTTCCAAAGATGATTTGCAAAGGAAAGTTTGGGGCCAAAATCTAAGAGGAGATTCACTTCTTGCCAGGCCTCAAATGATTTAAGAGATTCTTTTGTAAGGCAGAGAATGTCAAGAGACAAATACAAGAAGGGTTTTTTGGGGTTTTTTTTAACATCTTTATTGGGGTATAATTGCTTTACAATGGTGTGTTAGTTTCTGCTTTATAACAAAGTGAATCAGTTATACATATACATATATCCCCATATCTCTTCCCTCTTGCGTCTCGCTCCCTTCCACCCTCCCTATCCCACCCCTCTAGGTGGTCACAAAGCACCAAGCTGATCTCCCTGTGCTATGCGGTTGCTTCCCACTAGCTATCTATTTTACATTTGGTAGTGTATATATGTCCATGCCACTCTCTCACTTTGTCACAGCTTACCCTTCCCCCTCCCCATATCCTCAAGTCCATTCTCCAGTAGGTCTGTGTCTTTATTCCCGTCTTGCCACTAGGTTCTTCATGCCCTTTTTTTTTTTTTTCCTTAGATTCCATATATATGTGTTAGCATACTGTATTTGTTTTTCTCTTTCTGACTTACTTCACTCTGTATGACAGACTCTAACTCCATCCACCTCACTACAAATAACTCCATTTCGTTTCTTTTTATGGCTGAGTAATATTCCATTGTATATATGTGCCACATCTTCCTTATCCATTCATCCGATGATGGACACTTAGGTTGCTTCCATGTCCTGGCTATTGTAAATAGAGCTGCAATGAACATTTTGGTACATGACACAAGAAGGGTTTTTCAATGAGGTCTTTTGTTTTCTACTCAAGGTAACATTACATAATATTCAGGCAATACCTTCCCTAGTTTCTCTGCCCTCTGCCAGTGAGCGCTCTCTCTTTGAACTATTTCAAAGGTGGCAGCAGAGCTGGAGAGCCCTCCTTACCCCCAGCCTCACTGACATATGAATGGCAGACAGAGGTCCCATGGTCAAGTTCAATGACCACAACTGGTCACTGACTCTCTTCCTTAAAGGGAACTGCCTCTCCCTGTTTTTACTCAAGATGTTGATAAGATGTTGAACTAGGCTAAGTTTCTACATGAGATTTATGTAAAGTAATAATGATCAAAATAAAACAAAAATTAAAACTAAAGTTTTCTTAGGGCCAAATATACCATGAACAGGAGAGGACCACTTCTTGGAGAAGATGGTATGGTGAAGGTGGACGACACAGAAAGAGCTATTTTACTACTCATAGGACTGAGGCTAATGGTCACACAAGTTATATACTGCACACCTCCAAGGGGCGCCATCCACCCAAACTACAATGTGAACAACACCTGGTAGAGTTATACAACAAGGCAGCCCTACCTATGATGCTTTTATCCTTTCTGTCAAGGAGAATGATCATTAAGGGTGAACTGAAGTTCTAGGTAGAAGAAGAGATGGTCAGAGAGAACCTGGATGCCTTTATTAATGTTTATAATCACAGTAGGCAATAGTAATAGTTAACACTTAAGGAGTAAAACTTGTCAGAAATGCTACTAAGCACTTTGCATATATTATCCCATTTTACCCTCAAGTATAATATTGTTGCCAACAGCCGTTCTTCCTCTTCCCTTCCAGCAAAGCTTTATTTTGTTTAAATGGCAGTGTGCCCTGCCCAAGGAGATAAATCATGATCATCTAAGTCAGTCATAGCAATGCTGTCTCCCTAAGCCAGTGATTGGTCTAGGAGTAGGTATGTGACCAGATCTGGCCAATGAGAAATAGAGAAAAGTCCAATATTTTCCAGGATGGCCAATATTTTCCCCACCCGAGAAAGACGAGAGAGGCCACAGAAAATGCTGGTTGTTTGTTGTTGTTTGTTTGTTTTATTTTACATTTTAAATTGAAGTATAGTTGATTTACAATGTTCTGTTAATTTCTGCTGTACAGCAAAGTGATTCAGTTATACATATATACATATATATATTCTTTTCCGTTATGGTTTATCTCAGGATATTGAATATAGTTCTCTGTGCTATACAGTAGGACCTTGCTGTTCATCTATTTTGTTTTTTTTTATAAACCTGTGTCTTCTGTCCCTGCTTTGCCAGTTTTGTGTTAAAATATGATGTCTGTTGCTGCTGTGGCCTTTCAATGAACTTGAGGACAGGCCAAGAGAATCATGAAGATACCAACCTAGAACGCCAACCTCACTGTATTGCTGAGCCAATGCTGGCACTGCCTCCCTTGAAACCTTTTATGAAATGAGATAATTAAACGTCTGTATTGTTTATGCCACTGTTAATTAAGTATTCTCTTACTTGCCCCTGAAAGAAATCCTACTGATAAAACATTTTTGGTTCAATTTTGCAAATTAGTTAACTCTCCCAGTGTCACCCAGCGAGTAAATGGAAAGGCCATGCTTCAAGCCAGGTCTGTCTGGGCCTGAGCTTTTCACTGCTGCTGTTCTGCCTGGGGCCAAGTCTAAGGTCCAGGGGAATTACATTCCAAGGGCACTATGCTGGCCCAACCAAATAAGAAGAACTCTCAACAGTAGACAGCTTCGCCGGGGAGGGAGCTCTAGGTTACTGGAAATAGTCAAGCAAAGACAAGACTACCATCCGTAAGGTTTGTTGGAAAGGAGAGTCCGGCTCTGAGTAGGCACAAGTGAGGAAGTGGGACGATGAGTGAGAGGCAAATGTTCTGTGAATGTGTTCTGGAACAGAACCAAGTGGCTCCAAAGACTAGGTAAAAAGAAGTTGCAGCCCTGGCTAACTAGGGTTGCAGTCTGAGACAGCATCTCAGGCATCTGTGCTCAAGGAACAGGTATGATGGCTCTGCTTCTGGACCACCAAGGGCAACGATGTGGTGACCCATAAAGGTCAGGTCTGTGTCTACATCAGGGTCCTAGCTCTTCCATTTCTTACCTGTGAACCTCAGCTTCCCCCTTTGTCAAATGGGAAGAATGGACTTGGTATAGTTCACAGGGCCACTGTGAGGATTAAATGAGACGATTGTACCTGTCCACAAAGATTTATTGAGGACCTACTACGTGCCTAGCCTTCTGCTGAATCCTGATGTCTGTGTCAGCTATAAAGTGTTCCCCAAATTTAAAATGTTAAGTATTATTCTTTATTTTAAAAAACTGTCCAACTCTTCTCTCCTTCCCACCCCACCAAGGGAATAAAACAAGGACCCCATTTATCTATTTTGAAAGAAATTGAGCTCTTATCCAGGAAAACAGAAGAAATGGCTCCAACAGACAGAGTTTCCAGCAAGACAAATCCCCCAGTGGCCTCTCTCTGCCACCGCTCAATAATGGTGTTTGCTATAAATCAGAGAGCTTCTTTATCAAGTGCCTTGGAAGCGCTTGGGACCGATTTAGCCCTAGAGTGAGATTAATCACAAATGCTGCTTTAGAAAGAGTGATGGGTGTGAATAAGAAGGGTCAGTAGAGATCATTTCGATTTACCCCGATTGCTATAGATAGCTGGAGTTTGCAGAACTAGGGCTCTAAGTTTTTAACATTTCTGTTTGAGAAAAATTATTGCAACCAAGAATGCTTCTATACCCCTAACAATGGCCTAGAAGGACAGGGGAAGGAACTAATGTTTTTTTAAAGTACCTACTATGTGTGCCAGATGCTATGTTTACATCATCTGTTTTAATCCCCATAACCACTCCATGAGATAGGTCTGGTTACCCTCATTTTTGAGACCTAGAGCAGGAAAATGCCTTGTACAAATGACCAAGTGGCAGAGATGAGAATAAAATGCAGGTCTGTGTGACTCCAAAATCTTACCACGGAGCCTCTCAGGACCTTGACTGTAGATCCTTGGCAGCAGAGTTCCATGCAGTCACCAAGACAAAAATGCAAGTAGTTTCCTGAGACTGCTGGCCCTAGCAACGATGTCTGAAACAGTCCTCTAGGAGCCAGCTTTCATGGCACTGTTCTGTGATGACCTTCTCAAACATCTCACATTTTTTCATAAGATAGAGAATGAATGAATGAATGGATAAGTAGGAATCTGCCTTCTCTCTGCTCATGCACAATATGGCAGCCACGGAGGGTGTGGACCCACTCAGCACCCCCTTCAAGAAAACCTGCTGTAGGGAGCTTAGCTTACTGATGCTCTAGCTGCCACCACACCTTCAGGTCCACTGTAAGTTTCACCTGGATGGCTCCCAGCTGGGCATGGCAGGGGTGCTAGAGCTGGGCTGGGCCATTCCTGCCTCACAGGAGGCACCTGTAATAGACAGGCTTTGCTTGGGGACTCCCTGTTGGCCTAGCCGAGACTTTCTTACAATGGCACTAGTCAGAAGTCCTCCCGACTCAGTCCTCCTTCCTTCCCACTCTCCCTTCCTATGTGTCAGACCTCATCACAGTCTGAAGGCTCTCCCTGCCTACTCCTCTCCCCTCCACACATCATTCACCTACATTTCTCCAATACATCTCTTACACATCTAATCCTGTCTTGGTGTCTGCTTCTTGGGAGACTCTAGTAGACAAACATAGTGATTCTATTTCCCCAACCCAAATGTCTATCACCAGGAAAACAGATCAATATTATGATATTGACATGCAATGGAATGCTACAGAGCAGTGAAAATGAATGAATTAGAGGTAAAGGCCTCAACATGGATACATCTCAAAAATACAATATTGAGCAAAAACAAAAAAAAGTTGCGAGTGATAGATGCAGGATGTGATATTTATATAAAGTTTTAAAACATGCAGAACAAAGCAATACATCATTTGTAGATATGTACATATGTAATCAAAGTATAAAAACACACTAGGTAGTGATAAACACCGACTTCAGGAGTGAGGCTGCCATTGGGAAGAGAGAAAGGAGAAAGAAAGGAGAGAGAAAGGAGAAAGAAAGGAGAATGCAGTCAGGTTTTCTATTTTAAGCTGGGTGGTTGGTACATGGTTGCTCATTGTACCTGTGCTTTTTATCTGCCTAAAGTATTTCATGATAAAAAAATTAATATATATTAAATCATACCCAACAAATCGCCTCTTTTGAAAATATATTAAAATGATTTGAAATTGGCTCTGCTTCGGAAAATCTTGGATCTATGTTGTCACGTGCCAGCAACTGAGTCTTAGTGTACTGTGGCTTTTCCTGCACTGAGTAGCAATTCCTTATTTTTATGCTTCTTCTACTCTCTTTCTCTCCCTGACCCTCACTGGACCATGAGTTCTAAGAAGACTCTCATTTCCTTATTTCTGAATCCCCAGTGGTTACGACAGTAGCAGGGGAGCAATATGTGTTTATTATGTTTTTAATAATCAGGAGGTGATAAAATGAGGGACTGGGAAGAGAGAGGGCAGGTAGAGCCGATGGCAGAGTATAGGTAGCTTTTCCAAAAGCCGAGAAGGCACCTTCGTCCGAGCAACGCTGCGTGTGGGTGATAGGTCTGCCGTGGGGCACCAGGGTAGCCAGGTCAGAGGGTCTGATGCCTGAGTTCCTAGCACTGTGCCAGCCACTTTGTTAAATGCTTCGTGTGTTTTATTTTCAATCTTCACAACTTGGAGAGTTAGGCATTACAACCCCTTTTTACAGATGAGAACACTGAGGCTCAGCAAATTTGAGAACAGCTGGAGCCACACAGCTGCTCATTAGCAGAGCCAGGTCACACGAAGGGCTTTCTGGTCCCAGTGGTCCACTGTGGGGCTCTGCCTCCGGGTCCTGTGTCTGTTTTACACAAGTCAAGTGATGTGTTTGCTATGAGGCCAATCATCCAGGTATTAATGTGTTCAGTTATTCGTTTACCACTCCTACGTCCCAGGCCCCAGAACACAGAGCACAGACTCAGACCCACTGACCATCTAGCAGGGGACACAGAGACACAGACAGGTGCCTGTGCAGTGGGATGAGTTCCATGATAGGTGAAGGTCAAGGGGCAGTGGCAGCACAAAAAGTGGCACATCACCCAGTGTCAAGTTGTCCCGGCTACCTGGAGGATGTGACCTCCAGAGGAGACCCCGGTGGAGCCGGTGAAAGGAAGAGGGGCGGGCGTGTGGCAGGGGAGGGGGATTGTTTCTTCAAGAAAGAACTGCTTCTCCGATGCCTGAAGGAGGGAGAGTAAAGTGACAGGGCTTCATGCGATACCACTTGGACATCCTCCCCTTCCTCTGCCTTCCAGGTTCAGAATTCAGCGCTCCAGGGACTCCGGCTGGGCACCCCCATTGCTCCTACTCACACTCACCTGATTCGTATTAGTCCAGGTCCTTAGAGAAAGTAGAAACCAGAAACCGAGACAGGATTAAACATGCAAGAAATCTGAAACAGGAGAGAAAATGAAGGGGAAGCCAGGAGATGTTGCAGGAGCTACAGCGTGTGGAGTTGATGTGACCCTGAGTAAAGGACAGAGGCAAGGCAGGACGGTTGGGTAGAAGGGTCTTAGAGAATCCTAAGTTTGGCAAGGCTGTCTGGGAGTCCTTGAGCCCAAGTTGCCTGGGAGAGGAGACCCGAGTCTTCCAGGAATGGCTCTGCCTGAAGTGTCCCTGCTGGGCTCTGCCACTGGCTGGGAGCAGCCAGGGACCGGCGTGGTGCAAAGGCGGTGCCGGACTTCAGAGCACAGCGGGTGGGACCACTGGTCAGTTACACTCCCTGAGGTTGGACACCTGAGAGGCATGTTCTTATAGCCACCACACTGCCCTAGGTTTGTTCGTCCCCAAAGTCCGGCTTCTCCCTTGGCCTCAAGTCCTGAGTTCTAACGGGGGAAACACGTCTGACCAGAGGTAGTGTAAGGGTACAGCTTGGAGCCATCGCCCCAGCTCGGACACTTACCAGCTGCGTACTTTAGTCAAGCTACTTTATCCCCCAGTTTTCTCATCTGAAAATGTGGATACTTACATTATGTCATAGGGCTGTTGTAGGATTAAATGAATTAAAACACATGACAAGTGCTCAGTAAATGTTATCCATTATGACTTTAATGGAGCCATTTTGGTTCGGAGGCTATTTCAATGCGTCACTTTGATAGGCCTGCATCAAATGTAAAACACCATGCCCTAGCACTGATGTGTCAGATACACCCAGCCCCACTCTCCCCATCTTTTGCAAAGCTTCTCCTGACCCTGAGGCTCGGTTTGGGGTCCTCCTCTGATTCTGCAGTCTCCCTCGCCCATGGAACTTTCCACAATGATTGGTTGCAATTTTATCATTGTTGTCCACCAAACTGAGAGTTCCTGAGGGGTGGGGACAGTGTCTGCCTCACTGCTGCACCTTCAGAGCCTGGCATGCTGGCTGGTTGCCACCCTAGCAAGGCTCGGACCCAGGGCCACTCTGTACCATGTTGCAGGGCATCTGCTTGAGAGGGGCAGGGGCTGCGGTCTCGCCCGTGCTCTGGACCCCAGGCTGTGTGCTGAGAGGCGATGTGTCTGCCTGGAGGAGGTACAGTGTTCTAATCTGCATTCACTCCCCGTAGGTGACAGCTCACCAAGCTGGGCCCCGCGGGGCTGCACCTGCCCAGAGGAGGGTCCTTTTCTTATTTGAAAAAGGTGCTGCCAGCTAACAGCAGCTCTGCCAATCAGTGGGGCTTAGAATGTGTGCAAAAGCATGACATGGTGCCTCATACTGTGTTAGCGCCTCCTTCCAGAAACTTCTGGAAGGTCTTGCATGAGCCCTTTTGAGTCTCTTTCTGCCTCTGTAATATGAGAGCTTGGGTTCGTGTTCCTCTAAGGTCCTCCGCTGCCCTGACGTTCAAGGGTTCGAGGGAGCCGGCTGTTTGGATCTTGCTAAGGTCTGAGGACAAGCGCTGACTCACGTGGAGGTCTGGATCCCGCATGTCCTCTCTCAGCCCATCACCTGGTCAGCCTCTCCTCCTCCTCCCAGGAGTCTGCTGGACCAGGCCCCCATACACCACATATGCTACATAATTTATACTTTATTAGGTGACTTCCTTTAATGCTCACAATGACCTAGTCATATTGGTATTATTATCTCATCTTACAGATGAGGGAAATGAAACTCAGAGAGGTTAAAAATTTGCCCAAGACCACAGAGCTAGTAGTAAAAGGCGGAGTTCAGACTTGAACACACATCTAGAAAGTAGAATGCCTACGCACTTTCTTTAGGTTGCTTATAATTTTTATCTGCATTGTGTGTCATTCTTCCATTTAAAGCCTCAGGCTCAGGGGATGTGATTCCACTTCATTCAAGTCCCTCCCAAACACCTCACGTATACAATAGGTGCTGTCTAAATGCTGCCTGAGTAAAAGCCAACATGCTTGAGATGCAGCCGCATCATACGTCAACCCCCGGAGAAGCCCCGTGTAGATAGACCCCGTGTATGCACGACAGCCCTCAAACTGGTACTTCCTACGTGTGCACTCGGGGCAGCTGGTGCGGCACCTTTAAGGAGACATCTCTGGTTAAAAATAAGATGCTCTCTGCCTGTGCCTGTGGCAGTGGATTCGTCAGCCAGATGCTCTGCTTCCCCCTCTCTGCACCGTGTCCTTCCCTGTCCTCTCCCCCCCACGGCCCAGGCTCCACATCTCCTCTCGTTTAGATCCGCTCTTCCTTGACCCCTCTTGCTGTGAGCTCAGCTTCTCCCAGCCACAGCTTCCTGCCTTTTCCTAGCTTTGGGGCATTCACCCAGAGTCTCCCAGACCCGGCCCCACAGACATCCTGCGGGCAGCAGCCCACAGCCTACCCTGTCTCAGATCCCAGGCACTACCGAGATGCATGGCGAGAGCTGTACAAATTCGTATGTGCCCGTGATGCCAGGAACTTACACATATGGGCCCACCTCGCCACGTGGATCCATGTCCACTGGGCCAAGAGCAGAGACACAGACATGCATTTATGTCCATGGGGGCAGACCCAGGGCCCGCATGCAAACCCACACGTGTTTCACATGCAAAGTGTGCCCAGATGCACAGGTGCATGCGCACGCAGACTCTCCAGTGTGCATGTGACCTTATGCGTTTGAGACCGAGTCTGTGGTGCCCATACCCCTCAGTACGCAGATACCAGTGTATGCAAACTCACTGCCGCGTGCCCTTCCGTGGAGACACGCACAGGCATGCAGAGGCAAGGGACGCGAGCTTAGCCACCTCCTAAGGCTGCAGGATTCCATCGCAGCTCGTGGCCTTTTCAAAGACACAGGTTCACACCTTCTCTTTGGGGTCAGCTCTGCCTGTGTCAAGCTGTCTGGCCCTGGGAACAGAGCCAGGGCTTCTGGTCTGGGATTCCCCAGGTGCGCACACCCGGCCTGTCACCTCCACACGCAGACTTCCCTCCCACCAGGAGCTTGCTGCTCTCAGCGGGGAAGGAACTGAGGCTGGAGGTAATTAAATCTCTCTTTTCACTTCAGCAACATTGATCTGTACAGGGACACGCTCTGACTCCAAAGGATCAAAGCTTTTAATTTCCCGGCTGGAATGTGCTGTTCTTAGACTTGTTTCATGTGTGAGTCAGAAGAGTGAAAAGTACAGCATATTTTCTCATCTTCAGAGCATGCTGTAGCTTGTAAGGCACTTTTGTACCATTTCATTTGAGTCTCACAATAAGCCTGTGGATAGTAGGTAGTATACGAATTCGCCCATTTTACTGATGGGGAAACTGAGGCTAAAACAACAATAGCTGTCACTGATTTCCTGCTACATGTCAGGCATTGGTCTAAGTACTTTGCATGTTTTGATTTTTAAAAATTCCTACCACAACACTTAGAGGTAGGTCTGTCTTCACCCCTATTTTATAGTTGAGGAAACTGAACACAATAAAGTCTTATTAACAGCCTGAGGTTACTTAATGAACAACCTGTCTGGCTTCACCAGATGCTATATGAAGTTGAAGGGACTTGACGCAAGGTATTTGTCTTTTGTTTGTTTGTTTTAAAATATTTACTTTATTTAGTTATTATTTTTTTTGGATGCATCGGGTCTTAGTTGTGGCACGCGGGATCTTTCGTTGGGGGTGCACGGGCTTCTCTCTAGTTGTGGTGCACAGGCTCAGTAGTAGCAACCCATGAGCTTAGTTGCCCCATTGCATGTGGGATCTTAGTTCCCTGACCAGGGATCGAACCGGCGTCCCCTGTGTTGCAAGATGGATTCTTAACCACTGGACCACCAGGGAAGTCCCAGTATTTGTCTTTCGGGTAAAAATCTAAAGCAATGACTTCTCCTTCTTCTGACCACCAATAACCACATATATGATTTTCATACATCTACTCCACCCTTGAAAGAGTTTATCCAGTACAAGCACTGTATTTATTAAGAAATAGCCTGTCTTATGCCATTTCAAGAGACTTTTTGAAGTTTTGAGAATAGCTTGGGGTACCCTGAACCTCTGAAATATTTCTACTGACAGAGATGCCTTGGGATTGAGAAAATTCAGGCTGGAGACACTTGAGATGTGGAAGAGAATTTAGTTAAGGTACTTCCTTTATTGATCTGGGTCCAAATCCTGGATCTGCCATTTACCCCTTATATGTCCTTGGTCCAGTAACACACCTCTCTGAGCCTCAGTTCGCTTCCCTACGGTGTCAGATGGAAAAAATAGCACCCACAACTGGAGCATCAAGGCACAGCAAGGTGATCACGGATAACCCACAACACCACCGAATGAGGAAAGAAGTATTTGTAATGGTCAGAAACACGATACAGCTGGCAGAAGTACATGAAATAAGTGACGTAAATTGTGAACTATGTGTCAAAGTTCTATTTGTCCTGAGACAGGGTGGAAATCATCACATTTCTCAAGATAGAAAATAAAAACAGAGAAAAATCATGAGCCCTTTGGAATAACTCAGGCACAGAGAAAGCTCTTTCTCTTCATGGGTGCTCTGTTGGGGCACCCACAGGACTACCATTGTTCATCTAGATGCCTGCCTGCTTCTGTATCCATTAATGTACACCTTTTGACTCTTTTTTTTTTTAAAGCTCTTTAGTAGTTTAGCTGGGGTCAGTTGTGGTTTTGTCCTTGGTTACTGTGCTTATGTGAAACCAACTTCAGAAGGAACAAATCTTGCTTTCTCCTTGGCAATCCCTGAGTGGCTCTGACTCTCCAAAGCTTCCATCTCTTGTGTGTCTTCATCTTTGCTCTCTCCTTTCTCGCCCATCCTGCCTTTTCCTTATTTAGAAATGTTTCAAGACAATGAGCACGAGTCTCAACCACATTAAGACAAATACCTGGGCTCTAGATCAATCCTTTTGGTCATGAGCCTCTATTGGCATTGGAAACTTTGAGCATCCAGTACCAATGTATGCACATTTCTTTGTTTACAAATGGTACAGTTACATATGTACTAATATTTTGTGTGTAAGACATACACAAATGGAGATTTTTAAGATGGGGATTTTTTTTAAGCATGAGATAAAAATGAACAATAATTTAAAAATAACTTATTAATGAGACAGAAACGCACTAAAATATTATGATTTTGAAAACCTTGTCTTAACACTTTCTGAAATAGTTATTTAAAAGTTTGGCCCAGGGGCTTCCCTGGTGGCGCAGTGGTTGAGAGTCTGCCTGCCAATGCAGGGGACACGGGTTCGAGCCCTGGTCTGGGAGGATCCCACATGCCGCAGAGCAGCTGGGCCCGTGAGCCACAATTACTGAGCTTGCGCATCTGGAGCCTGTGCTCCGCAACAAGAGAGGCCGCGATAGTGAGAGGCCCGTGCACCGCGATGAAGAGTGGCCCCCGCTTGCCGCAACTGGGGAAAGCCCTCGCGCAGAAACGAAGACCCAACACAGCCATAAATAAATAAATAAATAAATAAAAATTAAAAAAAAAAAAAAAAGTTTGGCCCAAAGTTTAATTTATATGAGAGGTTGAATTTAATCATTGTCTTAGCTGTAAGGGACTGCCAACAGCTGGTTTCATCACCAAAAATGTCAGTAAATTGCAAACCTTTGTCTTTTTGAAAAACAATTTTATATCTCAGCTTTATTCTAGACAAGCCCTTTAAGTACTCAGCTCTGGGATAACTAGTGAGCCTCTCTTTGGTATAGAAGATTTTCATCATCTTCACCCAACTCTAGTATTTCAGATAATATAATCTGTAAAGCCACTTAACTGTGCACATGTCCACTACAGTAAACCATGAAATGTTGGAAACCAAAAACTGAATGAGGACTCTGTGGGTAGCCCTTCTGCATTGTGGGACACTTACACTTTCCCCAGGATCCCTCAGGGAAAGTAGGTGACAAATAGATTTAGTAAGGGCATCAGGGCCCATCTGTATATTACATCTTAGTAAACATTAATATTTGACTTATTTTAAGTTTAAGCATATAAATAGAGGGCTAATATGTTTTCATCCACAGCTCCCATAAATCATTATGCATGCCGTCTGGGTAGGTCAACCTCATTTTGCAGGCCACTCAGAGAACAGTGAGATTCAGGACTAGGGACAGCTACATACACAAGTGGGATTACACCGTATTTTAATAATCTGTCTCTGACACCTATCTGGTAGGATTGTGAGAAATAAATAAAATGGCATAGTAAGTGTTCAATAAATATTAATTCCTTCTGTCCTCTTCTCTGCTGCTCAGCCTGAGGCCAAGTGAAGGAAAGGAGATGGATTCAGGGAAGATGCTCTGGCCAGAAGTAAAACAATGCAATTTTGGAAGTGTTTCTGGTGCCTCCCTCTGCAAACACAATGCCCCAGTTAGGAGAAAGGATTTATGTACAATAAGTTTATATCCTATTATAACACAGATGATGTACCCTTCTTTCCCCACCCCACATATATGCATATATATTACTGATATGTCCCACGGATGCCAACTTCTTCATCTGATAAGGCCTTTTGCTATCCTCCCAGATCTGACTCAAGCTCCTGAATGGTAAAGTGGTGTTTGTGCACCTAGACATTTTGTCTTTGACTCTTTTTGATCCATCCATGTACTCTGCTGAAAGGGAGCCCTGGGCACTCACCCCAGTTCCTACTTGTGGTAGTTGTAACACATGTCCGCAAATTCTTTGCTGCTCCTCCTTAGAAGATGTGGAGATTAATTCCTCTCTCAGTCCAATGTGGGCTGGATTGAGTAACTTGCTTCTAATGAATAGAATATGGCAAAATAGTAGTGTGTTATTTTTGAGATTACATTGTAAAAAGTCTCTGGATTCTCTCTGTCACTTGCTCTCTCTCCACCTTGGGTCAGTTGCTCTGGGGAAAGCCAGCTTCCATGTCTTGAGAACGCTCACGGGGCCTTGTGTAGAGGCCCATATGGTGAAGATCCAAGGTGACCAAACAGAGCTGGAGCGAAACCCAGACCCCCTGCCAACAGCCTTGTGACAAAATCCTCTTGCAAGCTGATTCTTCTGCCCCAGTCCAGCCTCCAGATAATGCAGCCCCAGCCAGAAGCTTAAACGCAGGCTCGGAAGAGACTCTGCGCCAGAGCCACCCTGATAACCTGCTTACAGATTCATGACCCTCAGAAACTATGAAATAATGAATGCTTGTTGTTTTAAGGCATTGACTGTTTGGGTAACTTGTTATACAGACAAAGAACATAATGCTCAAAATCCTGAGCTTACCTTCCTTGTTCCTCACTGATTTTAATTTTTCCACTCTTGAGTTTTCCAAAACAAATGATTTCTGGGTGTCTCTTTTATTTCTGGTTTTTAATCACTATTGTTACTTCTGTTATTTGGAGCTCAACTTCCTCATCAAAACCAACAATTGCTACCATACATTGAGCATTTATCCCATACAAGGGATGTGCACACATACGTTATCTTACCACTCATCTCTACCAGAATATGAAGTGATCCTATGATTATCCCCACGTGATGAATAAACTGAGGCTCAGAGAGGTTAAAAAAACCTGGCTCGAGTTGATACTTAAACTTTAGTAGGTCATCCTGCAAGCCACGTGCTCTAAACCACTTTGCCATTCTGCCTGTGGCTTTGATCCTATTTCCTTTCACTTACTTAAAAGTTTTGGTGTAGGAGAAACCTGGGCTCAAACCCTGGCTCCACAACTGACCAGGTGATCACTGTTCCCTCCTCTCTAACATAGGGGAAACTGCACTTACTTCAAAGGTTCTGTGAGGGAGAGCTGAAAGAATATACACAGAAAGTGCCTGTCTGTCCCACTAGACCAGTGCTGTCCAACTGAACTTTCTATGAAGATGGAAATGTATCCTGTCTATCCAATATGGTAGCCACTTAGCCACTGTGGCTATTGAGCACCTCAAATACGGCTAGTACAAAGGAGGGACTGAATCTTTTTATTGCATTTAATTTAAACTTAAGTAGCCACCTGCCGCTAGAGGCCACTATACTAGATAGCACAGAACTAAACCAGAAGCTCCAGGAAGGCAGGGGCTGTGCCCCTTGGGCTCACCAGCATATAGTCAGCACTTAGCACAGTGCCTGAGACCAAAGAGCTACCTGTAATTAATTGTTGAATGGATGAATATATACACGAATGAGTGGCCCATTGTGGGCCTTCGATAAATAGCTTCTAACAGGCGGCAGAGCATTGACGTTTCTCGGACCCCTCCTGCCTGTGCGCGTCTTGCCTTTTCTCCCCTCGTCCACAGCAGCCAATTATGCTCTCCTGCAGAAATGTCATTTGAGCCAAGAATTGGACAGAGGCTGGATTTCGGGTGACTGGGGGAAGAGGAAAAGCAGCCCCCTGCATCTCTAATGGGCCACAGAGGACAGGAAGCCCCCTCCTCACCCCTCCAAGGCTGACTAGAAAGTTTGTCTGTAACAGAGATGGTTAAATTAATGATGAGGCTCGGTGACAGGGAGGCCAGAGCGGCCCCCCTAAATGTCACCTTCGTTATTTTTCAAGCCCACACAAAGAACTGCCTCCCCAGTCAACGTCCATGTTGTTATTGTTCTGCCTCGGGGTGGAGGGATTTTTTCCCCCTAATCCTTACAACACGCGTGGTGTCAGTTCAGCAGGGGCAGGAGATGAGATGGCACAGGACGCTTAATAAGGGTTTTGGCTGTCACTGAGCAGGAGCTATTGTGTAGATGTGGGGAGGGGACAGAGCGAGGGTGGCCTGCTAGGGTTCCCTTTCTCGCTTCCTCCCTGTAGTACAGAGTCTGCCTTCCCAGACGTGAGAGTGAGGGAGCGCCCTCTGACACTCTGACCCGGCACTCGGGTGCTTTTCCTCGCTACTCCTTCTCTGCATCAATATTCTAGTCTGAAACAGGACACGGCATGGCTGGGAGCAGTGAGTTCTGGGCTGGGGGGTCTGGAGATCCAGGTAGGAGTCCGGACTCTGACACGACTGGTGTGGGTGACCTCTGGCAATTCAATTCCCCTCCCTGGACCTCCATTTTCTATTCTGTGAAATGGGACTGGACATGGCAATCTTTAAGACCTCTTTAAGCCTCTAAACTTGCAGAGTGGCTTGAAAGTATGGACTTTGCAGTTACATAAAGTTTGAACCCTGGCTCTGCTCTTTCTTGGCTATTACTTAGCCTCTCTGAGACAATAATAATAGAACCTCATAGGGGTGCTGTGAGGATTAAATGAGATAATGAATTCCGGTGGTCTCAGCCCTGGCTGCGTATTAGAATCACCTGGGATACTACAGCTTCAGCCTCAGAGATACTGACTTAATTGTCTGTGTCCAGGTCTAAGCACTAAGGTTTTAAAAATAAACTTCTCAGGTGCTTCTAAATCATATTTAAGGCTTGGTGGGGTTTTTCATATTTAGCAGAAACTTAATGAGTATTTGGTGACTCAGTGGCTTTTTTTAAGGTCATCTGTGTCATCCTCTTTCCCGAAACCTGGCTCTCTGGCCCTAAGTTACAGAAGCCAAAAAAATAGCCCCAGGCTTGCAAAATACATATACCCATTGATTCCTCCTTTTTTCTCCTTTTCCTAGACCTCATACTCCTCCATTGCCATGACTCTCCTCTCCATGCCTCCTTTCCACTGCTCTGCTCTGGACCATCCAGCATTATTGCACTTCAGGATGCTTTCAGTAGCCTATTATCTTTCTGCTTCCAGTATTCATTCTCAGATCAATCAGTAAAATATCATGAGCATATGAGCATAGACTCTGGGGCCAGATTGTCTGGGCTGTGATCCCAGCTGAGCCATGTATTAGCTGTGTGACCTTGAATATTTTTCTTAACCTCTCTGTGCTCAGTAACCTCATCTGTTTACTGAGGATCCCAAAGATCGCAATCTTTGAAATCAGTTGTTCCCCCCATTAGACCTTCTAACAGGGTTACCTTGTCGTAGGGGAACGAAAGAGAATTGAGAAATAAAGCATTGACACGATGTTGAATATTTTCCATACCTGTGTCATTTCATCCCCACAAAAGTAAGCGAGAAAGATACACTCGTTTATTAGACGACAAAAACAAGGCACAGAAAAGTTGTTTAACCAAAATCATGCAGTGAGTAGAGGTAGAACCAGGGCCCTGCCCAAGCCTGTCTGACTCCAGAGCCTGTGCTGTGTGCTTCTGACGGGAGAAAGGCCACCTCTTTGGGGACGTTTATCTGCTTTGACCTCACAGCTCTGGGAGGGATGCCGGGGGTATGGAGATGGGGAAGGAGGAGACACCCACCCATAGATGCTCAACCGCAGTTTCTGAAACAACTGCCCATTGGGTGACATATATCAAATTAGAAGATATATTTGTGGCTTTTTTTTTAAAAAAAACCTTTTTTTTATTTAAAAAATTTTTTCATTGAAGTATAATTGATTTACAATGTTGTGTTAGTTTCAGCTGTACAGCGGAAGGACAGTTAAGAGGAAATAGAATACTTGAGTAACCATACTGTGATCCCTTGGCAAGAATTAAATATGAAGAATTAAATATAATAACACTGATTCCTTCTTCTGTGTATCACTCCCTAGTAATACAGAAGTTAATTCCTGAAGAACTCTGAGCGAACGTAATTGCGCATAGTGCGTTAGATATTTAAGCTGTGCCACCTCACCCATATCTCCACCTCCTTACGACTTCATTTTCAGTTGTACCGAGTTCCACTGGCCAGTGCCTGCCTGTCTCTGCTGAGGGCTTTTTCTGACTGCCAAAGCCTGCTTTGCCTGTCCTAGTGGTGGGCTGTAATCCCAGGGAATTAAGGCCACCTAGAAGCAGCCCTGGCCTGATGACTGATACGTGCTGGTTTATAACAGCCAGCTCCCTCACCCCTCTGGTGGGGTAGCTCTGAGATGCATATGCTTCCCTGCCAGAGTCCTCCCAGGAGGACTAAGCCTCACCTGTCCCCAGTAGTAGCTGAGTTTTAATGGACCCATCGATTGGCTGCCTTCCCTTCCTTCCCTCTCTTACTTTCACAGCCCCACAGATGTCTTCTGGGATCCCCTCCCAAATGAGTTACTCGCCCTCAAATCCATCTCTCAGAATCGCTTCTGCAGGAACCCAGATGCAGACGCTACTCAGAATCGCGCTAGGCGGTGGAGAAACACACAAGGAAGATGCACTATCTTTGAGGAGCTCACGAACCATCGAGGAAGAAGAAGGTACACAAACACAGCTCAGGTCAGGATGCCACAAGTCACTGCTGAGGTGTGCCCCAGAGGCACCAAGAGCAGGCCAGGTCAGCTCTGCTTTTGAGGTGGTAGGGAAGGAGAGGTATTGGAGTTTTATAGGATAAATAAATATTTAAAGGCGGGAAGAGTGTATGACAAAATATCTCCTTTCCTAGGAAAGGAGGCCAGCACCGTACTGTCACCGACTGGGTCTGGAGGGTCGTGTCTGGGAGCTGGCGGTGCTGAGGAGGTCTCAGACAGGTGTGCAGCAGAGGTGACAGGCCCTAGGCTCTCCATCAAGACTTAGGTGAGGGGCGAGGGGCCCGAGGTAGAAGGGAGGAGGCAGACACTCAGAAAGCCAGGGCGTGTGCCCCTAGGACGCCCATTTCCTCTCCTCTCGTCCTCCAGTGCCCTGGCGTCTGCCTGCCCTTCACAGATCCACCTCCTGCGCCCTCCCCTTACCAGCCCCTTCGTCTGTCGGCAGAGCTGTTCTGCGTGGCCTCTGCTCAAGGTGAACTTTGAGTCTGGGTCATCGACTGCTCCAGGCCTCCCGAACCAGCTGGCCTCCTGACCTCGCTCTCTCCGAGTCCTCGTGCCCTGCCTTGTCTGAAAGGAGTTTCTGGTCACCAGGCAGCGGCTGGACAATGTGTCTTAACACTGAGGCGCCTCCGTTGGCTCTCCCCAAACTGCAGTCGCCCCTGTAGCTGGACGCGTGGCATTGACTTTGTGCAGTGGGGGAGTTGTGTTTTTATAGCCTGACATACCAGTGCATTCATTGGAGCAGCCCTTTTTTAAAAATTTGCTTTATTGAAGTAGAGTTGATTTACAATGTTTTAAATTTCTGCTGAACAGCCAAGTGATTCCGCTGTACATATATATGCATTTTTTTTCATATTCTTTTCCATTCTGGTTTTTCACAGCACTTTTAGAAGTGCCTGCCCTTGTCACGGCTCCTGGAAGGAGCAGCTTGTAGGGCATTTGATCCTGTACTTCACTCAGCTGCTCGCTGGGTCAGAGGTGGACACATAACCCAAGCCTGGAATGATGTGGCAGACAAACAGTTGGGCTGAGCCAATTGATTTCTTCCCCCAACTTTGGCATTGGAAGCGTAAGAGACTGCTGCCAGCATGTGGTGGGCCCTGGAGCAGGAAGACTGCGTGCACCAGGAGCTGGAGGAACTGGGGGGCCGTGTACAAGCTGGTGTGCAAACAGAGGATGGAGCAGACCCATGGAGAGAAGCAGAGAGCCGCAGGCCCTGCAAGAGAGAGAGGCCAGGTCTCAGTCCCCCTGGGACTGGCTCTGCTTAATTGTCTCTCATAGGTTCTCAAGACCTCTGAGAAGCCCTACGGTTAATGCCTTTCCCCCAGGCTAGCTCGAGTGGGTTTCTCTTCCACACAGTCAAGAGTCTTAATGGAAACAGAACCCAAGGGTAGCTGCCACTGCAACATGTAGCAGCCCTGGAGGGCAGCCTGAGGGAGGTGAGGCCGGACTCCCACCAGCATACTAGAGAAGCTGACCCCAGAGTGCCTTATTGCACCAGGTCATCGTGGCAGCATGCCTCGGGCTACAAGGGACCCCTGAGATGCAATAGGAGAGGCATCTCGAGAGGTGGGATTCCAGGTAATTAGTGGAGATGGCCAGAGATTCACATAGGCTGAGCGGACGGAAAAAAATCCTTTGCGGATGGGGACAGTGTGAGCAAAGACATGGGAATATGAATATATTCATTCACTATTATTATTAATTATTATTATTATATAAATTTACATACAGTCAAATTGACTTCCTCTTTCTGGGTGTACAGTTCTAGGAGATTTAATCCATGTACAGATTTATACAATTGCCATCACAACCAGAACACACAGCTTCTCACCTCAAAAACACCCTTGTGCCCCTTTGTGGTCAAACCTTCCTCCCACCTCTAACCCCTGGCAACCACTTCTCTGTCATTGCACTTTTGCCTTTTCCAGAATGTCATATAAATTGAATCATATAGTATGTAACCTTTTGAGACCATCTTGTTTCACTTAGCTTAGTGCCTTTGACATTCATAGCTGTTGTTATTTGCTGTTACTGATTGCTGAGTAGTGTCCCATTGTATGGATGTATCATACTTTGTTTATCCAATCCACATGGTTTCCTATTTTTGGTAACTATGAATAGAGCTGCTATAACATTATGTACAGGGTTCTGTGTGAAGATATTTTTATTTCTCCACGTAAATGCTTAGGAGTGGGACTGCTGGATCATGTGATAAGTGTAGGTTTAACTTTATAAGAAACTGCGGACTGTTTTACGGAGTGGCTGTACCATTTTGCATTTCCACTCATGAATGAGATTAATGCCCTGACAAAAGAGACCCCGTATGTCTTATTTGCCATGTGTAAAATTGGAGCCATGTGGCTCCTCGAACCAGAATTAGAAGGAGCTTCATGTTCATCCAATGCATAGTCTAGATTTCAGGCTGCCTTGGAGTCCAGACTGGGAAATACTAGAGAAAAAAAATCAATGGGAAACTCACCAGTAAGTTGGCTTCACTTGAAGTTCTGTTCCTTTTGCTACCATTTTCTTTTTAGAGTCCTCAGAGAGCTGCCCCATGCTTTCTTTCTGGAGTTTTTAGTTGCTTTCAGTGGGAGAGGGACAGAGTGGAGAGTCTTGACTCCATCTTGACTAGAACCAGAAAACACTCATTCACTTCGTATTCACTAATTTTTTCACTCACTCACATTCACTCATTCATCCTTCATTTGTTAATTCTTTTATTTATTATTACTTATTTGCTCAGAAGTCATATGTATTTTAATCAGTATACCTGCTTGGAGCCCTTACTATTAATCAGGTGCTATGTTACTCACTGCAGATACAGACATGAAATAGATATAGTTCCTGTCTCAAAATAATCTTGGGCTAGAGAAAAAGGAGATTAATTATCAGATAAATATAAATATAGTGGAATGATGCTGTGATAGTGTGAGAGCAATCAACTGCCTTAAATGAAGGGGTCCATAAGAAGGCAGCCTAGCTTCTGGAAGTTGTCTCTTGGAGACGTGCAAATTTGGGGTAAGAAGGCACTTCACTTTGAAAGGACAGCATGAATATAAAGCATGAGATTGGGAAATCAAGGGGCCATGTTTGAAGAAGTAATGTCTCGTCTTTGACCTTGGCATTCCTAGGATTTCAGGACAGGGGTGTGACTGAAAATAATCCTAGAGCAGAACATAAGGACTCCTCCAAGATAATCCTTGAGTTTAGAAAATTGGTATTTGGTGGTCTCTCCTTTCCTATTCCTACCCATCCTGGTGGGTTCCATCTACTTGGTATTCTGTCAAAGCAAAAATGTATGCTTTGCTCCAAGGAGCCCATCCAGTCTGTCATCCATAAATAAGAGGGAAGCAACAGAGCCTGCTTTTGCAGCTGCATCTAGAAAATACCTGTGTGTGTGCGTGTGTGGCGGGGGGGGGGGGGGTGTAACCTGACTCCTACTGATGTTCAGATCCAAGAGGTGTCAAGTCCTGAGATTTCTCAGTCATCTTCAGTAACCTTCCATCTCCCACTTCTGTCCTGGATCCCAACCCCTGGGAGCTCATTCATCCCCTGATATATACAGTACCTGCCTCTGATCTGCCATTTTCCCTATATTTGCTTATGTATTCAATCATTCATGAATTCATTCATGCATGCACAGATACATCCAAGTGTATTCCACTCACACTCTATGCCAGACCTTGTTTGACTATCCCCTTCTATGGAAATCTTGTTCTGCCTTCTACGCTATTCCCATTTCTTTTCTACCTCTCTGACCATTCTTTCCTGTCTCTTCTGATGGATTCCCTTTCCTTCTCTTCTTTACAGGTGTGGATGGCTCACCTTTGAACTGTTCTTGAAGTCTTCCCCGCCCCATCCTCCTCTGGCCCTCTTGTCCTCACAGCTGAGGCAGCTGTGCAATCCAGTGCTGAGATGGGGGCAGCTCACAAGGGTTTTACTCAGTCACTGAGCCCAGCTGCTAGTGCTTCAGTTCTAATAGCTGTGATTTTTGCCTCATTTCTGAGACCCTGATGGGATCTCTAGTTACAGTAGTTTTTTCTGTTCGCATTCCCTGTCTCCGACTTTCTCGCTTGAAAATGTGTTGGGCCCTCTCTGCTCTTAGCCTGTTGTCTCTTCCCACAACTGGGGCTCCTTCACCTGCAGACTCAACAGCAGGACCAGCCCCAGATCTTGGGTTACAGCATGAAGCCTCCCTGGATCTGGTCCATTCCTCATTGCATGCTTGGATGAAGAAGAAAACATGAAATCGGGATCAGATTCATCCATGCTGCGATCTAAAGTTGCAGGAGATAGGTTGTTTAACTCTCTGATATCAATTTTCTAATTGTAAAATTGATTGTGAGCAAAATTCTTATCTTCTACATTGTTAATAAAACCCTGTCTTTGTTTAGCTATTAAGCAATCACAGACTTCTGGCGGCTGGGAGTTGAAGTCTTGAGCTAAGCTGATTGTGGTGGTAATTCCTTTCTTCTTGCCAGTGATTGGCTTAGGAAAGGACATGGGATGAAATTCTGGTTAATGAAGCATGAGGCGGTTGTCTGCTGGGGGCTTTGGGAAAGGATTTCTTCAATGGAAAAAGTCTCAGGGGAGGAAACATTCACCCTTCTGCCTCATAATGCTGTCCTTTGTGTGATGCCTGGAGTTACGACAGCCATTGCATGAGGCTGCATGGTGCAGACCAGAAGCACAAGCCCACAGCCTGAAGAAGACAACAGGGAGGAAAGATGGAAAAACCTAGTTCTGGATGACATTGTTAAGCCACTTAATTGAGCAACCCAGAAGCTGTGCTTCCTCTGGTCTTTTTGTTACGCAAGATAAATTTCCTTTCACTTCCATCATTTTTAGTTGGGTTTGCTCCCACTCACAGCCAAAAACATCCTGATATGTGGCATTATAATGCCTGTCTCACAAAGTTCAAGTGAGACTTTCTGCTCATCCTTTAGAGCTCAACCCAAATGTCACCTCCTCAAGGAAGCCTCCCCTGATTGCTCATAGTAGGTCATATCATCCTGTCATGCATCAGTCACTAGCACCATGTAACTTTCCTTCTTTTCTTTCATCACACTTGTCACAGTTTGCCTACCTGATTATTTATACCCTCTCTCACTGACCTCTAGGCTCTTTGAAGGCAGAGGTGGTGTTCCTTTTGCTGACCTTTGTGTCTCCCATGGCTACTAGCAGTGTCCAACAGCTCATCGACCTTCAATAAATCTTTGTTGAATGAAAGAATAAATTAATACATGAACATATTTAGAAAAGAGCTGGCATTGGCAGGAAAGTCTACCTTCGTGCCCTTTCTGAGACTGAAAAGTTGATCAACTCTCTCCTTATTTTTCATCTTGACAAATGACTTTGTACCCCACCATTGGCTGATAGGTTTCAAAACAGTTTTAAATTTACTTTGAAATGCACCATTATTTCATCCCCTCAGGAGCAGGTGCTATTTATTCCTCCCCACACCCCTCTCGCTTCTGTTCTTTAGCATTCATGACAGCTAAGCAAACCCCTTCTTTGATTTTTCTTCTTCTGCAGGCTCTAGGAGACTGATCAGTCATAACCTGTGAATAATGACCAGGGAGGTTGCTAAGCCATGTAGGAGTCTAGCTACATCACCATTGAGCCCTCAGCTCTTAGCTAATGAAATGAAGGAAGTTTTGTCACCAACTCCAATCTTACAGGATGTCCAAAGAGCTGCCTTTTACTATCCAGTAATAGCCATGGGGCCCACGATTGCAGGGGGATATGGGGGCTTTGGGAAGAAGAACTGAAACAGTCTTGTCATCCCTCTGGAATATTTCAGGGAAACAAGCCAGCATATCACGGTGATTTATTTTCATGAAGCATTGGTTTGCCTTGGAAGGTGGAGGTATGGGAGTTTGGAGAGTCAGGGCTTGTTGTGAGAGGCAGAGCTCGTCCTCAGCTTTCTCTTATCCATAGACAAGGAGCAGCAATGATGGCATCAAAAACAGCAGTAATAACTACAGCCTCAGAGGAGACTGGAAATGGCGTTGGCAGAAAGCACACACGCTATCTAGCCCAGCATTCCTCAAAAGATGCTTTCCAGAGCATAAGTCCCCCAAATGCTCTTTGCTAAAAGAGCTCATGGTGAAACTGTTTGGAAAACATAGTTATACTTCACTCAGTAAACACAAAGTTCCCTGCAAAATAAAGAAGCCTGATGGACTTTGTTTAACACAGAGTTCTGGTGCTTATTTCACCAAGGAAACACTTATTTTTTGTAACTAATGTATTAATGACTCCCGGAAGGAAGACATTTTGGGAAATGCCAATATGAGCAAAGGTGGTTGCTAGGTATTCTCATACCACAAACCTTTACTGAGCAATTCATTCATTCATTCATTCATTCACATAATCATTCATTTAGTTGAGAAAGATCTATTGAGAGACTACTCTACATAATGTAATGGGCTAGGAGCAAAGGATGCAGATTTGATCATTGCCTGCCGAAAGCTATAGTCTAGTGGACAAGACAAAATTAAATAACACATTTCACAATTGACTGCTAAATTACAGCTGTGATGGGTGCTACAGAAGAGCAGTGTAGGGTGCGTATAAATTTATACAACAGGATAAGGGAGGCGGTTTGGAAGGCATGCACCAACCAGCCTGGTTTCCCCAGGACTCGGAGTGTCCTGTGATGGGTGACCTTAACAACTAAAATTGGGACGGTGTCAGGCAAACCAGGATGGTTGGTCACCTCAGCAGAACGTGACTTCTGAGGTTCTATCTGAGGATCTTACTGTGGCAGAGAGAACTCTGGTAGGGTGGAGAGCTGTCTTCTGGGGCTGCTTCACCGCCCTGGGCCTGCCTTTCCCTATCTGAGCAATGAAGGGGGTGATGGGCTCTTCTGCTTTCTCACAGGTTGTTGGAATGGCAAGTGGGAGGATTGCTGGGGAAGACCTTTGCCAGGTATAACGTGTGTCCTAAGTGCCAGGAATGACTATTTCTGCAGGGGAACTGTAATTCATCACTCCCTGAAGGAAAGTCCCCATTCATCCAGGAGCGGATTTTCTGAGAGCATCACTAGCCATACAGCTGAGTTTCTAAATCCAACAGCGAGAGACATTTTCCACAGATGCAAGAACAGGAGTGCACGCGCAAGCTCACCACGGGAGGCATAAATCACGGAGCGGGAAGCCATCCGGATGCTATAGGGTGACAATTTTCCCCAGGCCCGAGAGGGGCCAGAGCCCGGTGGCACTGCTCAGGGCCAGGCCGAGGGCAGTGCCTGGTCTCTACAGCCCAAAGGACAGCCTCACACATGGACTTGTGCACCTTGGGTGATTCTCATCCCCTGCTGGGGTTTCAAGTTTTTCATCTATAAAGTGGAAAAAATATTTACGATATCGTCAGAATGTAATGAATTTACCATGCACAGGGAATTGTGTTGTGTTTACATATACATTTAATCCCCACAGAAAAGTAGATTTTATTATTATCTTTCATGTTACAAATGTAAAAAATGGGTTTAGAGAGGTTAAATACTTGTCAAAGGTAGGGTGACCAACTGTCCTGATTTGCCTGGGACTATTCTGATTTTAGCACTGAAAGTCCCGTGTTTTTGGAAACCCTCAGTCCCAGACAGCCTGGAGTGGTTGGTCATGTTAGAAGGTCACATAATTAGTAAGTGGTGAGCTTGTAAATATTTGAGGAAGAGAATTATTTGTTAAACTGTTAACAAAAATTATAACAACAAAAATTTGATATATTTTTAAAATAATAATAATATATAGTAATAATCATTATTAAATCAGCTTCCTTTTCAATATAAACCAAGTGCTTCTAGCCTTTTAAGAAAACCCCTTTTTTTAATAATGCTCAGCAGACATTTGTGCTACGCAGCAATATTTGTAGTTTTCTTCCTTCTGGGCCCAGAATCTTTGATGTTAGGCATGACCAAAGGACTTGTTTTGACCAATGGCATGTGATTGGAAGTGATAGGCATCACTTCAGGGCAGAAACAAGTAAGAATCTGTGTGCAGTTCTCCATCTTCCCTGCAGTGGGCACTGGTGATGCCTCTCCCAGATCCCTTTTGCCGGCTGGTGCACTCACCCCCCAGCTGCTGAGAGAGTTGGACAGAGCTCAGAGCTGTCCTTGCTCAGCAAGGCTGAGAGGACCAGGTCTAGAGCCAGATGACCTGGTTCAAGCCCAACTCAACCAGGAATAACCCTGGGTGCTTACTTAACTTCTCTGAGTCTTGGTATCTTTAAAAGGGGAATTCCCTACCTCGTAGTGCTGATGTAAGGATTAAAGGCATAATACATGTAAGGCTCTTGTAACAGTTTGGCAGGTGGTAAGCTCTCTGGTTGGCTATTTTCATTTCTCCTGCTTTACTCTGCCTCTAGGATAGTATGACAACCCATATCAATGGTGCTAATACTGTCACAGATGATTTTTTTTTTAATATGATAACTCTGGTGTATTTAGCTGATGGTATTTTAAGTGATCATCTCTTAGATTTCTTCTTTTTTTTCTTTTGGCTTTTTCTAAATTGAAGTATAGTTGATTTAAAATATCGTGTTAGTTTCAGGTATACAGCGCAGTGATTCAGTTATGTGTGGGTGTGGGTGTGTGTATACACACACACATATATGTATTCTTTTTCAGAGTCTTTTCCCTTATAGATTATTACAAAATATTGAGTATCGTTCCCTGTGCTCTACAGTAGGTCCTTGTTGGTTATCTATTTTATATGTAGTAGTGTGTATATATTAATCCCAACCTCCTAATTTATCCCTCCTCCCACCCTCTTTCCCCTCTGGTAACCATAAGTTTGTTTTCTATGTCTGTGAGTTTCTATCTGTTTTGGAAATAAGTTCATTTGTGCCTTTTTTTTTAGATTCTACATATAAATGATATCATATGATATTTGTCTTTTTCTGTCTGGCTTACTTCACTTAGTATGACAATCTCTAGTTCCATCTATGTTGCTGCAAATGGCACTACTATATATAAAATGGCATTATTTCATTCTTTTTTTTATTGCTGAGTAATATTCCAGTATTTATGTGTACCACATCTTCTTTATCCATTCATCTGTTGATGGACATTTAGGTTGCCTCCAAAAGAAGATGGTTTTGAGCAACAGATGAGGAAACTAAGTCGTGAGATATTTAATAGTTTGTTCAGTGTCACATGGGGCTTTAATGCTGGAGTTGGATTAAGAGCCAATATGGGGGAATGATAACACTAATCAGTACTTACCATTTGCCAGGCACTGCATTATCCCATTCAGTCTTCATAATAACATCTGGAAATTACTATAATCCCAATTTTATAGGCGTGGAAATAGAGGCAGGAGAGATGAAAAAAAGTTTCACAACTACAGAGTGGTGGCAAGAGTCAGAAAAAAATAGAAATTAGATATTTTGAGGTGAACTATTATTTAGCAACAAAAATCAAGTATGATTACTATGTTTAAACAATGAAAAGTGTTGGTTACTAAGGTTTTTGTAGGAGAGCAAACATGTTTGTTCATTTATTTACACAGTGTAACACACGATATCTCCTATTCTATACCTTGCCTTTTAAAAAATGAATTCTTCATTTCAGAATAACTTTAAAGAAAGCTTGCAAAGACAGTGCAGGGAGTTCCCCCACACCCTTCAACTAGCTTTCCCTAATTTTAGCATCTTACCTTACTGTGGTACATTTGTCAAAACTATTGGTACACTACTATTAACCAAACTCCAGACTTGTTTTCAGATTCCATCAATTTTTCCACGAATGTTATTTGTCTGTTGTAGGATCCAATCCAGGGCTTACTGAATTTTAAGTGAAGAAAAGCCTTAGAAATGATGGGAAACCTTGTTTGCTAATGGAATCAGGATTTGATATTAGGGCAGTAGAATTATAGGTGATTTTTTTTTTTTCTGTGTTCAAAACTTTAACACTCTTGTTATATGAACTCTATGGGAAATGTTATTACAGGAAGGCTCCTGGACTGTGGGCATTTGGCACTGTTGAGCACAAACCAGGTTATGGATTGGAAAAGTCCTTAAATTATCTACTGGCCCCATGGGGTAAGGGAGAAGCATGTATGTGTGTGCTGTGGGAGAGGCAGGTGATGGGCGACTGAGCCACCACCATTGTCACGAGGAGGGGACAGGAAGATGGAGGGGCTGGATGCATTTATTTATTTATTTGTTTATTAACATCTTTATTGGAGTGTAATTGCTTTACAATGGTGTGTTAGTTTCTGCTGTATAACAAAATGAATCAGCTATACATATACATATGTTCCCATATCTCCTCCCTCTTGCGTCTCCCTCCCACCCTCCCTATCCCACCCCTCTAGGTGGTCACAAAGCACCGAGCTGATCTCCCTGTGCTATGCGGTTGCTTCCCACTAGCTATCTATTTTACATTTGGTAGGGTATATATGTCCATGCCATTCTCTCACTTCATCCCTTCCCCCTCCCCGTGTCCTCAAGTCCATTCTCTAGGTCTGCGTCTTTATTCCTCTCCTGCCCCTGTGTTCTTCAGAACCATTTTTTTTTTTTTTAGATTCCGTATATATGTGTTAGCATACGGTATTTGTTTTTCTCTTTCTGACTTACTTCACTCTGTATGACAGACTCTAGGTCCATCCACCTCACTACAAATAACTCAATTTCGTTTCTTTTTATGGCTGAGTAATATCCCATTATGTATATGTGCCACATCTTCTTTATCCATTCATCTGTCGATGGACACTTAGGTTGCTTCCATGTCCTGGCTATTGTAAATAGAGCTGTAATGAACATTGTGGTACATCTTTTTGAATTATGGTTTTCTCAGGGTATATGCCCAGTAGTGGGATTGCTGGGTCATATGGTACTTCTATTTTTAGTTTTTTAAGGAACCTCCATGCTGTTCTCCATAGTGGCTGTATCAGTTTACATGCTGAATGCATTTAAATTCTACCTTGTGGGTCCATAACCAGTGCCTAGTAAATCTAGGAGAGTGACTCCAAAGGTTTTTTGTGGGTTCTTTTTTTTTTTTTTTTTAGCTTGAGATTCTGTGATTCTTCAAACAAAAATGTATTAAGTATCTTTCGTGTGCCAGGCCCTTTGTTGGCTGATTTACCTACGCTGTTTCCTGTAATCCTCAAAATAAGATGTCCTTACAGATCAAAAGGAGGCTAACTGACTTGCCCAAGGACACACAGATTGTCAGTGGCAGAGTAAGGATGAGAACTAGATCTGTAGGACACTATTGGTCTTTTATGCTCCAAATTGTACTTGTTTGACATCCTCTCAAAAAAGCCTCTTTGGACTTGGGCATCAAAGGAGAACCCTTCTACTCTGATAGGCATTTGGGTAAAAGGCCTGAGGGGATGCTGCGGGAAGGGAGACAGAAGCTTCAGAAGGTACAGTAGGGTTGTGTGTGTGAACGTTGTCAGCGGGTTGCTGGGTAGAAACTATTGCTTGAAAATGATTTCACCCTCTCCTTCCTCTCTCCCTCAGTTGAGTAATAATAAGGAATCTTGTGTCAGCTCCTGGTTAAAACTAGCATTTCGGAGTTTTTGGAGGGCGGCCAGCACTGGCAGGAATGAGCAGGGCCCCGTCAGCCTCCGCATCCATCCAGGGGTTCCCCTGGGACTGGCCAAGTTGAGTTTCCTGGGCCAGATGCTTGGGAAGCCTCCAACTTGGCTTTGGGGGTATACACACATGTGCACGCACGTACACACATCAAAACAAAATAAATAAAGTGGAATTTAAAAGCTGGAGGCACCCCAGCGTGCCCTATTTACAAACTGCTTTAGTTCCTTCTGGGTTGTATTTGATTTTGTCCTTCACTGAGAAATGGGGAGACATCAGAATGACTATGTGCCAAAGAGAGGACTCCCGACCATCCTTCCGCCTCCCTCACCCCCTCAGTCCCTTTCATATGACAGGATGCCCTCAATTACTCTCTCCGGGGGGGTCCCAGTCAGAAGAAGATGGGGCCAACCATCTGTTACCGACTCCAGTGAGCAGTTTAATTTTCTCTTGTTCCCAATGAGGAGGATTTTGTAAGAACATAAATTACCGTCAGTGCTGGTTAATCAGGAGCTTGCCGTCTGAAGGGGCAGAGACGGTCAAGCCAGAGAAGCCCACTGACCTGGGCTTACCAGGAGGGCACCCTGCACTTTGGTGAAAAAGCCATATGAAAGGAGCAAAGACTGTCAGACAGGAAACTTCCATAGCGATCATCCAATCTGACACCTCCTTTTATAAAAGAGGAAATCGAGGCTGGAGAGGGGAAATGATCTGTCTAGCTAGGCAGGGCAGAGTTAGGGCTTGAACTAAGCAGCCCCATTCCCAAACGCGATCTTTTCAAGACAACACACGGTAAAATGAATGACTTGACTACTTGCCCTTGGGTTTGATCTCTAAAGGCAGGACCAAAGAACCATAATCATGATGGCAATGACAACCACAAGAGCTACACTTTATGTGACCAACAATCTAGGAGCAGTTTAGTGCGGAGTTAATAGAATGGGCTCTGGAGCCAGGTTGCCTGGGTTCAAATCCCTTTTCTGTTACTTACTAGCTATGCGACCTTGGCAAGTTACTTAACCTCTGGGACCTACAGCAGACATTGTCAGCTCTTGGTACCTATCTCTTCACATCCCCTTCATATTCCCATTCAATCCAGCCCAACTTTCCATGGCCAGCATCTGCATCTTTGTTGGAGGGCTATCCTTGGGCCTCCAGAACTCAATTTATCAGTATACATAAAGGCCGAGTCTTCTGGGGGCAGCCTTTGACCAATGACTGACAGATATGGGGGTATAAATGCCCTAGCTCCCTTGCCTCTTGTCTGAGATAATTTCCATGCATGTGTTTTGCACCATTTCCCAGAGTTCCCTGCAGGATTAAGCTCTATCCACTCACCTTAGCAGCTGGCTTAATAATGTACCTGTTATTGCTGCCTTCTTTCCCCCACTGTTTTCGTGTTCTTTGCACCTCTCCATAAAATATTTGCACTCAGATCCTTGTCTCAAGAACTGCATCTGGTTTGTTCATTCAAGCTAAGACAATGCCTCAGCTTTCTCATCTATAAAATGGTGTTAATGATAGTTTTTAAATCAAACAGTTGTTGTTAGGGTTACATGGGCTGAAAATGCAAAGAACGGTGCCTGACCTTTAGTGAAAATTCAACAGAGAGCTATGTGGCTGATGAATACTTGTCTCATGAATTCCATGCTATACACACAATTACCCCCATTATACAAATAAGATCATTCAAGCTCATAGAGGTTAAGCAATGTTCCCAAAGTCATCATCTTAATAAGGAATAATATCCTGATCATAACACAAATCCATCTTTGAAGTTCCTTCCATTTTCTGGCCTCTTCCAGGAGGTTTTCCCTGATACTCCCAATCTGGGTCAGGTCAAGGGTCCTTCCTCTGTGCTTCCATTGTGATGGGAAGCATACACTTTAATACACTTGCCTCAGTGTATTAAAATGGTCTGCTTGCTTGTCAGAATTTCTGCCTAGGCTTGGAGCTCCTTGGGGCCTGTGACCTTCCCTCCTTGGCATCTCTGTAAACTCAGCGTCTAGCCTGGTGCCTTGCACGTAGTAGGCTTCTAGTGAGGGCTGAATAAAGCAGCAGCGAACAAGGCAGTGAACCCTCCCCCCTGCCTCCGCGTCCCCAACCTTCGCCGTAAACCCCAGGGTGTAAGTCTGTGTATGGGTCTCAAGGTCTTCGGATTTCAACTGGGAGCATGTTGGAAATCTTTCCAGGAAATTCTCTTCTCCTCCCATTCCTGCTGCAGAGAGGGTTTGTAAATGTGGTTGACAGGCCTCCTGGGGGTTCCAAAATTTCATCAAGGTGTCTAGTCCTCCCGAAAATCTTGTCGGGAAGACAAGGATCTCACGTGGTACCACATAGAGATAAATGAGAATCTAATCCCAGGAACGTCCCATGGTGAGGGTCTGCTGGAGCTACAGAAGCTTTCAAGGACCATTAAGGTGTATGAGAAAAAGCAGGCAGGAGATGAAAAGTGTATCGGCATGACCAAGCTGAGGTCCAGCAGGGAAGGAGGAGACCAAAATGAGGCTTGGAATGCAGGGATCTTGTAACGACAGCGACTATGAGCATCATGCCCACCTCCTTTTAATGCCGGTGCTGTGGGTTGGTCTCAACATGTTGTTTAAGAGTCCAGGTTCTGGAGTCAGTATCCCCTGAGTGTGAATCCTGCTTACTAGCTGTGTGATCTTGGGTGAATTATTTAGTCTGTCTGTGCCTCACTGGCCTTATTTATAAAACAGGGATAACACGTACCTTCCTCACGGGATTGTCATAAATAGAAAAGCGTGTGAAATGCTTGGGACAGTGGCCTGACACATAGGAAGCAAGTAGGCAATTGTTCATTTTTACTAGGCACTGAATAAGACTTTAAGGAATAAAGGGTGGACAATTTTAGCTCTCTGGAAGCTCAGGATCTAAGGGTGAGGTCACTAAACTTTTTTGATTACTTGCCCCATCAGTAATAAAATATTTGAGCAGGTTCCCCCAATAAATGCTCATTTGTTGAAGGGAGCCGAATGATACAAGTAAGAAGAGGATGCCGGGGGAGCGCAGAGGAGCGGCATCTAGTCCAGCCCTGGCTGGTGGGGGTCCGTGTGACTGATGGAGGTCAGGGAAGGCTTCCTGGAAGAGGCAATACTTGAAGTGAATCTCGAGGGACACATCAGAGTTAACAGAGTAGAGAAGGTAGGAGAAGGCTTTCCAGGCAGAGGGAAGACCTGAGCGGAAGCCGACAAACGGGCTGTGAAAGGGCCGTCTGCAAAATGTTGAAAAGTTTGGGGCCTACGGCACTGAGTGAGGAAGTGGGGAAGGGTTACTCTGCTGCTTAAAAACCCCTCGGTGGTAGCCCACTGCTCTTCGAATATAGACCAGGATTCTATACAGAACCATGAAAGTCCATGCCCTGGCCCCTCCCCCTCCTAACCCCGCCCCCTGCCACCTCCCCGCCTCCCTCTGCCTTAGCCCCACTGACTGTCTCAGTCTGCTTCTCCCCACGTGGGATTCCGAGCCAAAGATTCACGTGCAGGTGGTTTCTTCTCTGAGTGTTCCCAGAAGGAACCTTAAGGAAGCAGGAGAAGCAAGATAGGGAACAGGAAGAAGCCAAGTAAGTGCGATTTCAGGTGTAGTTCCAGACTGTTCCTGATCCCACAGGAAGCACTGGAGTGTAGGTTATACCTCTGGAGGGAAGTATAATTTATACCTCAGGGTTTGTCTAGTTTTTTTCTTTTTTTATTGAAGTATAGTTGCCGTACAATATTATGTAAGTAGCAGGTGTACAATATAGTGATGCACAATTTTTAAAGGTTATACTCCATTGGTAGTTATTATAAAATATGGGCTATATTCCCCATGCTGTACAATATATCCTTGTAGCTTATTTTATACCTAATAGTTTGTACCTCTTACTCGCCTACCCCTATCTTGCCCTTCCTCCATTCCCTCTCCCCACTGGTAACCACTAGTTTGTTCTCTATGTCTGTGAGTCTGTTTTTTTTTTTTTGGTTGTTGTTCTATTCTCTAGAGTTTGTCTAGTTTTGGTTCTTCCACACCAGTCAGTTGTTGGCACTGGGCACCTGAGGAGAATGTAGACTTTTAGGCACACTGGCTCTCCACACAGGTGAGATGTCTCCAGCCTCTGGAGGCCACAGGTGTAAGGTAAGCTACTAGCAGCAAATCACATAGAAACAGAAGGGATCCCAGAGCATGAGGGCAGGGGGGACCAACAGCGTCCATTATACGGGCCTGCTTTGGTATCCTGAATGCTCCCAGCTCTTTCCTTCTACCCGAGGTCCTTCATACGTGCTGCCTCACTGCCCGGAACCCTCTCTCCCCTTCTTCATCTGGCTAAGTCCTCTCATCCTTTAGACCACACCTAAATGCCATTCCTTGGGGATGCAGTCTGACCCTCAAGACTGGGTTGGTGGAATCTAAAAAATACAACAAACTGGTGAATATAACAAAAAAGAAGCAGACTCACAGATACAGAGAACAAGCTAGTGGCTACCAGTGAGTGGGGGGAGGGGCAATGTGAGAGTAGGGGAGTGGGAGGTACAAACTACTGGGTATAAGATAGGCTCAAGGGTGTATTGTACAACATGGGGAATATAGCCCCCATGTAATACTGCTAAATGGAAAGTAACCTTTAAAAATTGTATTAAAAATTTTTTTAATTAAAAAAAAAAGACTGGGTTGGACCCACCAATTGTTCATTCTCAACACACCCTATATTTTCCTTCCTAGCACTTCATAACAAATTGTAATTAACTATGTATGTAATTGGTCCCTGTGTATTAGGTAGAACTCTGTCATTTGCAAATGATGGGAAAACAACTCAAATTAGTTGAAGCAAAAATTGGGGAATGGGGGCTTCCCTGGTGGCACAGTGGTTGAGAATCTGCCTGCCAATGCAGGGGACACCGGTTCGAGCCCTGGTCTGGGAAGATCCCACATGCTGCGGAGCAACTAGGCCCGTGAGCCACAACTACTGAGCCTGCGCGTCTGGAGCCTGTGCTCCGCAACAGGAGAGACCACGATAGTGAGAGGCCCACGCACCACGATGAAGAGTGGCCCCCGCTTGCCGCACCTAGAGAAAGCCCTGGCACAGAAACGAAGACCCAACACAGCCAAAAATAAATTAATTAATTAATTAAAAAAAAAAAATTGGGGAATGGCTTCTGCAGCTGGAAAGGGTAGGGGGTGTGACTCCAGAATGGCAGGACAGACTGACAGCAGCCACTAGGGCCTCAAGACTTGGTCCTGACGCCTCCACAGAGCCAGACTCTTCTCTCTCCTCATCTCTAAACTCTGCTTATTTCTTTTTGGCTTCCTTTTCTGCCGCTGCAGATGTGGAGGGAATGTGGTCACTGATATCTCCACGTCCACATCCTCATAACTACTGGAAAAAACACCAGTTGACCTGAGTGACTCAAGTCCCCACCCCTAGAACTATCACCACAAAGGATGTGGAGATGGGCCACTGTGATTGACCAGGCCTCGGTCATGTGCTTACCTAGCTCAGCGGAATGCAAGGCAATGCCACTGATGGGTCCCCCAGAGTCACATGACTTGAAGGTGTGGTGCTCCTCAAAGGAAGTGTCGGGGAGGAGCTGTGGACACCACATTTTCGTCTTATCTTGTGCTCTCTCTCCCACAGATATTTGTAGATATTACCTACTATGTGTCAGCCACTGTTCCAGGTAATGAGAGACAGGAAAGTAAACAAATATGTTCCTGCTTACGCCAGAAGCTTCTCTTGTAATGAGGGAAGACAGAAAATAAGCACAGTAATCGTCATAAACGTGTCAGGTGGTGAAATGTGTTCTGGAGAAAAACAAAGCAGGGTACAGAGGACAGGGCATGGCTGAGGGAACACTGTGTTCTGCAGGGTGGTCAGAGGCAGCGATTTGGAAGATGGCACCAGCAGGGGCCAGATGGTGAGGAATCGCTACACCATTCTGAGGAACGTGAATTAAATCCTCATGCCAGGTCTGATTGCCTATCTGCCTGCCTGCCTGCCTTTCCACTTTCTCTTAAAATGTAGTATTTAGACGGCAGGTATCAGAATGCCAAGTGGCGGCAGGGTATTTGTTAAAAATTCAGGTTCCCGGGCCTCTCTCCAAACCCACAGATTCAGAATCTCTGGAGTAAGACCTAACACTGTATCTTTAACAAGCTCTCCGGGTGATTCTTATGCACATTCAAGTTTGAAAACTACTATCTAGGGCAATAGAGAGATAAGAAGGACTCTGAACAGGGGAAAAAGTTGATCTCCTTTGTGTTTTAGAAAGCACTGGAGGCTACACGGAGGATGGGCTGGAGGCTCAGAGACTGGGCGGTTGTAGAGGTCCCAGAAACAGAGAGAGAACATGTAGCTGGAGGTGGTGGAACAGAAGAGAAAGTTTAAGTGGTAGACGGACAGGAATTGGTGCCTGGTAGGGTGTGGGGATGGAGGAGAGGGAACAGTTGGAACGCCCACTGTGCTCTGACTCAGATGCTGGCAGCAGGGGGCGGGGAACCCTTCACCCAGGAACAATGAACTGTGGACATCGTTGACATTGCTCTTCTTTCTTTAAATGCTCTATCTCCAAGGAGTAATTTTAGAGTCACATGTTACAGTGTTATCATTTGATTATTCAGCAGATAATAAAAAATCCTTAATTGTTTCTTTTCCTCCTCCTCTTCCTAGTGTTTCTTCTTTTCTGAGTTTCTGGACCTTTACTTGAGAGAGGTTGGTATGAACTTCTTGACTTTCTAATTCCTGTCTCGGGTACGGTTCATTTGCCAAGAGGAAACCATTAAGAAGGAGCCAGCTTCATCTTTGTGACATGGGACTGAGAGCTGGTGAATGATACTGAACAGCTAAGAGACTTGACAGATTAAGCATATGGTGGTCTGAATTTTTGTTGTTCCAACTGGGAATCTTCGGGGAAATTGGCTGCTCTGTTGGGGGGGATGGTTCCATTCTTTCATACCAGTACAGGATCCCATAGGATAAAGAATAATATTTCATTATTTCTCTTTACTCATCCCCCAAACTCCATTGAGTGTGCCTAGGTATAACTAGCTAATCTGGGGGCATGAGGATTCCATGAGATAATGCTGGTAAAATTCTTGGCAGTCAGTGTAGTTGTCTCAGTGGAATACCTGGGCAGGTATTATTAGGCCCATTTTACCTGTTCAAAGCAGAGACGTGACTTGCCTGAGATCTCACAACCAAGATGAAGATCTGGCTTCAAATCCTGACCAGTTGGACTCTAAAGTCTGTGTATTTTTCACCACTGGGCAGGTGAGTGCTGGGCCGGCTGTCAGAACCTCAGTGAAACAGGCTGGAGTTGGGAATGGTTTCACGGAGGAAGACCATACTAGTTTGAGAAGCTGAGGCAGCCGTCCGATTCTCTCCCCCATGGTGGCCTTGCCCAGGCCACAAACTGCAGATCCCGTGCTTGTCAGGGACCAAATCTAATTCCCACTGATATTTGTTCAATAGCTCAGACACGCTAAGGTTAACTGTCTTATAAATGATGAGACAGAGTAACAGAGTTAGGCCTGAAGCATCAATAATGAAGACTCTCCATCCAATGACAGGACACAAGGTTGAGGGCAGTGAAAACACAGGAATGGTGGCAGGAAAGGAAACCATCTCCTTCTTTCAGGAGAAGGCTGATGGGGAGGAGGACCAGGATGAAGGAGGTTAAGGGGCTAGGCAGGGGGGGGGGACTTCCAGGCAGAAGGGATGACAGAGCAAAGGAAAATAGGCTCTTGGGAATGACCTCATCCATTCTCATGGCTTCGTGGAGACAGAAGCTTAGTTCACTGTTGGATCGATGACTTGGAGGTGTCTGTGGGGCATCCACTGGAGGTGTCCAGCAAGTAGCTGAGTATATGGGTTACCACTCCCCTGGAAGGGCATGGGAAACAGCCGTATAGCTGTGGTATTTAATAATGTATAAGATGAGTGGTAGCTAAATCCATGGGGTAAAACAAGGTCGGTGACAGCTTATAGTGTGAGGAAAGAAAAGAAAATTGGTGAGGATGGAATACCAGCATTTAGTGCACAGGAAAGGATGATCCAGTCACAGAGACTGAGACAGAAAAGTTAAAAACAGTAGAAGAAAAAGTTCTACCAGAGCTCAGGGAAGACTGGAATCCTGAAGGAGGAGGATTCAGCCATTGCCAGATGTGGGGAAGGAAAACAGGGAAAAAGCAGAGAAAAAACAAACCAACCCTGACTACTCTCTCCTTCTGCTCACCAATCTCCCATTGGATGAACCCAATCTAAGTCAACCAGCCAGGGGTCCCAAGTGATGCAATCCACAGGATCAGACTCTCAAATATACTCGTGCTTGTGGTCATCTGTTATTTCCTATATTCTGGAGATGAGAGTTTCAAGAAGGTAGCCGTGCTCATAAAACAGTGTTGAATGATACTGAGGATCCTTCACTGGAAGTCTTCGATGATTTTGGAGCAAGAAGTTTCAGGGGCATAATTGGAGCCCAAGCTAGATTGCTAGGTGGGGGGAAAGTGGACACTGTGAAATTAGATTATTTTTCAAGAAGTTTGAGAAAGGAGTGAGTGAGGTAGGGCATGCAGAGAACAGACCCTGTTCAATTTTCACAATGTGTCTAATTTCTCTTGGATGTCAAAGTAACATCCTAATGAGTGTACCAGGCTAGACTTTCCTTTTTTTCTCCACCTACATTCACTATATTGGTGACTCACCCATTCTTATGGCATTAAATGCCATCTATATTGGGGATGAATCCTGAATTTATATCTTCCACTCAGGTCTCTCTCCTAAACCCCAGATTCATAAACATCCCAAATTCAACAAGTCAAAATAAAACTTAATTTTCCCTCCTCCTCAGTCTGTTCCACTTACTGCTTCCTCCACCTCAATGCACGGCATCTTCATTTTTTCTCTTGTTCTCTTTCAAAACCATGGAGTCATCCATGTTTATTTATTTATTTAACATCTTTATTGGAGTATAATTGCTTTACAATGGTGTGTTAGTTTCTGCTGCATAACAAAGTGAATCAGCTATACATATACATATATCCCCATATCTCCTCCCTCTTGCATCTCCCTCCCTCCCACCCTCCCTATCCCACCCCTCTAGGTGGACACAAAGCACCGAACTGATCTCCCTGTGCTATTCGGCTGCTTCCCACTAGCTATCTATTTTACATTTGGTAGTGTATATCATCCATGTTTTTTTAAATCTTTCTTTCGTATCCCACTTTCAATACCTCAGGAAATCCTGTTGGCTCTACCTTCCATATCCAGAATGCTGCTACTCGCCACCTTCTCCACTTCTGTCACCCTCATCCAAGCCATCTTCCATGCTGCCCTTGCTTGGATCATTCAAGCTTCTCCTGCACTAGTTCTGCCTTTCCTTGCCCCCTTGCAGTCTGTGCTCGACCCAGCAGCAAGAGCAATCCTTCAGAAATGCAAGTCAGATTGTGTTTCTCCTCTGTTCACACCCCCAAGATGGACCCCATTTCATTCAAGCAAAGCCAAAGTCCTTCAGTGGCTTATGTGGTCTGTCCCCCAGCCTTTCCTCTGACATCACCTCTTATGAGTCTTGCCCACACTCACTCCAGTCAACTTCCAAGACCTCCTTGCTGTTCAAACACTCTAGGAAGCTCCCACCTTGGGGCTTTTGCATTGCTCTCCCTTCTGCCTGGAATGTTCTTCCACCAGGGATTCAGTTGGTTAACGCCCTCACTTCCTTGAAATTCCTCCTCAAATGTTACCCTCACAGTGAGTACCCTGCCGCCCTCTTGAAAATCACAATCTATCTACGCATTCCCTTCCCACACAGCTGACCTGCCTTAAGCGCCACCCTTTTTACTCCCAAGGCTGTTTGTTAAGAGGCATGGTTGAGACCACCCATGTGCAGTACACACCAAATGGGCAATCCTGCACCTTCCTGAGAGAAGCCCTCCAATCTGGCTGGCGCCCTGGGTGGGAATGAAAAAGCTGGGGTTGGTGGGAGGGGTGTGGGAGACCCATCTTGGCTGCTCAAACTCTGCTTTCAAACTCAGCCCACAACCTCATTATCCGCACGCAGGCGCACAGGCAGTCGCCTCAGGGTACCAGTCAGCTTGCAAAGAGGAGCATCTGTGAGGCAGACAGGATGCTGAGGCAGAGCTGGCAGCCAGTGGGAGGGGCCAGCCCTGCTTTCCTGATGTCATCAACAGGACGGGAGCTGGGGCCACAGAGCAGGAACCCCAGCCGTGGAGCCCCAAAGGAAACCCATTTCATCCAGCCTCTCCTCCCACGGGACGGGGAGGGTGGTGGCAATTTAGAACTCACAGAAAGCGTCCAGCCTCCTCCAACCACCCAGGAAAACACTCCTGTTATGGGGGCAAAGTGTCAGTTTAACAAACATTTCTGCCAGGCACTGGGTGGGGGAGACTGACGTGCCTCTGCCTTTAGGGAGCTCTTGGTTGCGGCAGTGAGAGCAGGCAAGTGAACGCTTTCCATTTTGTGTTATTAGTAAGCGCTGTGATCAGGTAAGCACAGGCATTAGGAAACACACATAGGACAGGACACACGTTCCAGACTTGGAAGGATGGCTGGTGGGGGAGGTGACCTCTAAACTTAACTCATTCATTCATTTTTTCATTCAGTCATTCATTCATTCAGCCAGCGCTTGTTGAGGATCAGACATGTGCGCAGAGGCCCTCTCTCAGGTATGGAGGGTGCAGTCATGAATCAATAAAAAGTTTCCTCTGATTTCCAGGAACTTAGAGTCTAGGAGAGAAGATAGATATAACAAGTAAACTAAAAAATAAATGTAGAATTCTTTGCTGTTGTTGTTGTTAAAGACCATGAAGAAAAATAGCAGAAACTTTAGATGGAGTGTTTATGGGAGGCTCTCTATCATTTCCAAGGAAGGGGGTTTTAAAGCAAGAGCTGTAGGGTGCTGATGAAGCAGGGAGTGGGGAGGAGGAGCCCATTCCATCAGAGGCCCTGAGGCAGGAAGCACCAGAGAATTGGAGGGTACGTAGCGGGCAGCCTGGAGGAGGAGGGTACGTAGCGGGCAGCCTGGAGGAGGCGTCTTGGCACGGCAGGGTTCTGAGTGTGGAGTGCAGGCCCCTCCAAGTCTGTCCCAAACTCACCCACCCGCAGCCTCCAGTGACTTGATGCTCAAGCCCCACCAGACTTCAGACCACTCCTTAGGCCATTGGCCCGTAGTCCCACGTGTCCAATCCCACATGTCCCTCAGGGCCTGGCTCAGACATCACTCCCTCCAGGCTCTTCTCTAGAGCCTGCAGACCGGGATGGTCACACTCAGCTCTGAGTTCCCAGCCTGGACATGTAACCCATCTGTCCATCTGTCTGTCTCCCCAGCCAGGCTGTCAGGTCTTGAGAACTGGGGCTGTGCAGCCTCTGTGTGTAAAGCCCATGGCTTAGACCAGGTAGGTGCTCAATAAATATGTACACAGAAGGGAGGAAAACAGGAAGGGAAGAAGGGAGAAAGGATCTAGCATTTATTTATTTATTTTTAAATTTTTATTTATTTATTTTTTTATTGACATATAGTTGATTTACAATGTTGTATTAGTTTCAGGTGTACAGCAAAGTGATTCAGTTATATATATATATATGTATATGTATGTATATATATGTATATACACACACAAAATATTGAGTATAGTTTCCTGTCCTATACAGTAGGTCCTTGTTGTTTATTTTATATACAGTAGTGTGTAGAGGAGCTAGCTTTTAAAAAGCAGCATAGATATTTAACTCTCACAAAGGATATATTCAGAAACCCTTGTAAATCCAGATGCTATTTGCAAATGTCAATCCAGAATATATTATTTTGGCCACAAAACTTTTCCTTCCTAAGAGCCGTTGCTTCCCTAGTCTTCATTACTTTTTCTTACCTTCCATTACCAGCATTATCTCCTGGCTTTCCTTTTTAGAAATATGATTCACAGAGAAACCAGTTTTTGCACATTTTTAGAATTCAGTTCATGAGCATTACCTTGTAAACCTCAAAAGCCATGCTGAGGTATGCATGCTGGGGTTCCCAAACCCACTCACTCACAAAGCAAATAGCTCTCAAAAACAAAATTAATGATGCTGCAAAATGACAAATTATTATGTGTTATAGACCTCAGGGATCCCCAGAGAACAGTGTACGCAGAGGATGTGAAAACCAGAAGGCTAATGGCTACCTCGCTCACCTGCAAGGAAGAGGGGACCTCTGGGAAAGACTTGGCAACTAGTTCTCCTCTCCAGATGCAGCTCGTTCTCACTCACACTGGGCCACAGGTTTAGCTAAGTACTCAGTTACTAAGGAAACCCAAGTTGTCAGTCCTGAGCCATATGGGAATAATGATGATTTATTTAGGAAAAGCAAGGTTTGTCACTTTAAGCTTACTGCTACAAAATTGCTTTTTGATTACCTCCCTCCTTATTGCATTGTCTTGTCACAATAAACTACAGAAACAAGTGGTAAGGTTAATAATCATGGGCTTCGTTCTTGTCACTCTCAACGCCCAGCAAGGTCACGGCTGCAGGCTGAGTGTGGCAGGCAGGCTTCTTCTGCAAAGCCACCTCTGGAGAACAGGACTTTGCGGACGGGACAGGGCAGGCCGGGCTCTCGCCAGGCAGCTTTTACTCCTGACTCCCCTGGAGCCAGAGTTCCTAAACTCCAGCCCTCCCAGTTGGAGTTCAACCCACCCTTCAAACCCATTCCAAATGCCATCCCCTCTCTGGTTGAAATCATCCGGTCCTTTCTTTGCCCGTTCAAAGCTCACAGTTGGTACCCTCAGTTAAGACAGCTTATTGAGTAACTACCGAGTGCCATGCCCAGTGCTAGACTTTTCACGTGGCTTACATCATTTTGCACTCACAGCCGCCTACAAGATGGTCCTTACCATACTTGGTTCTGCTTTGCCTTTCCTGTTGGCTCCATTCTCTTAGACTGGCTTCTCCATGATTTTCTGGCCGTCCATATCTCTAGCTCACAATCTCTATAAAAAAGGAGGAAAGAGGCTCCTTTGCCCTGGTTAAAAAATCCTGGTGAAGAATTCAGATTGGTTTGCCCTGATTCAAGGACCTACCTTTTCATGAATTGATTGAGTCAGGTCAGCAGAATCTCAGACAAAGATGTCAGCTTCCATTCAGATCAATTATTTAGAACAATATCTGAAAACAGAAGGGGCTGCTATTCCCATCAGGAAGGGGCTCTGGGATACAAAATGATAAATGGCCATTACAGAGCCATATGCTTCATTATCTACTAGATATTTGACTAAAAACACCTCCAAAACTATTCACCACTCACCCTCTGCCTCACTGAATGACATCATCATCTTCACGTGTTCCTCAAACCAGGAGGTTTAGGACTTGCTAATGCCCCCTTTCTCCCTCGTGTTTAAGATTAGACTGGTCACCAAGTCCTACTGTTCTATTTCTAAAAATGTTTCTTTTTTAAAATTTTTATTGGACTATAGTTGATTTACAATGTTGTGTTAGTTTCAGGTGTACAGCAAAGTGAATCAGTTATACATATACATATATACACTCTTTTTTTAGATTCTTTTCCCATATAGGCCGTCACAGAGTATTGAGTAGAGTTCCCTGTGCTATACAGTAGGTCCTTATTATCTATTTTATATATAGTAGTGTGTATATGTCAATCCCAATCTCCCAATTTATCCCTCCCCCCCTTACCCTCTGGTAACCATAAGTTTGTTTTCTACATCTGTGACTCTACTTCTGTTTTGTAAATAAGTTCATTTGTACCCCTTTTTTAGATTCCACATACAGGTGATATCATACAATATTTGTCTTTCTCTGTCTGACTTACTTCATTCAGTATGACAATCTCTAGGTCCATCCATGTTGCTGCAAATGGCATTATTTTGTTCTTTCTTATGGCTGAGTAATATTCCATTATATATATGTACACATCCTTTTTATCCATTCCTCTGTCGATGGACATTCAGGTTGCTTCCATGTCCTGGCTATTATAAATAGTGCTGCAATGAACATAGGGGTGCATGCATCTTTTCGAATTATATATTTTCTCTGGGTATATGCCCAGGAGTGGGATTGCTGGGTCATATGGTAGTTCTATTTTTAGTTTTTTAAGGAACATTCATACTGCCCTCCATAGTGGCTACACCAATTTATATTCCCACCAACAGTGTAGGAGGGTTCCCTCTAAAGTGTTTCTTGATCCCCTTCCTCTCTCCTTCATCCTACTGCTATTATCTTAGTGTTGAATCCCCACCCTTTCATCTCAAGACAGTTGCCACAGCTCCTAACTGGCCTCCTGTCTCTAGTCTTGCCCCCTGTAACAGTCGGGGTCCAACTAGAAAATAGAAACTACTCTAGGTTTTTCCCCTAGGTTATTTAAACAGAGGCAAGGTGATTCAGGGAATAAATCCAGTGGTAAAGATTGCATATTTGCCTTAGAGCATCCTTTTTCCAATTTTTCTAGAGGATCTCACTCTGTGGGGAGAAGACTAGGCAGGATGCAGGCACAACAGAGCACAAAGAACCCCAATAATAGGTGGTTATTCCACTTTGGACTCTGCAGCCTCCTTTTAACTTCCTTCCATAGGCCTGGCGAGATCTCCATGATGTTGGACTATGACGGGTTAACAGCAATGCTCATTAAGCCTTCCTGGGGTTTGTTCAATAATGATGCACAAGGAGCATGTCATTGGGCTGGTCTGCATAGATCCTGCATGGTGTCAAGTAAGAAGAATCTATTCACCTCAAAGGGGAGACTGATAGGCCCCTTCCGTTGAGACTGACAATACTGATGGTGTAGGAGAAGACAGCAAAAGCAGAAAATAAAGACCCAGAATCCTGAGTCTGGGAGACAGGGAGTAGCTACCTGTACAGCATGCAACAGCCAAACCCCAAAGAGCTCAACAGGTAACAGATCCTGTATCTTAGGACTGTACTTGGAGTGAGTCCGTAAGCAAAGCCTAGTCACAGGGAGGGGTGGGGAGGGAGCAATGGGCTAGGCAGCCTTCATCGACTTTACAATGGTTCTCGTGCTTGGTCTTCACAGCAGCCTGTGAGGAAAGTATCGTAGGACCCATGTTTTTTTAAAGATGAAAAACTGAGGGTTCTGTGTAGTTCTGTAACTAACTTGCCTGGGGTCAGTGGCTACCAAGTGGCAGAGGGACGTTTAAGTCCAGGTCATCCTTGACCACTTCCTTATTGAGGAGGATGTGGAGACTGATACTGGTGCCCATTTTATCTCCTTATATACACAGGCATACAATTCTCTCTTCAGGCTGGGGGTTTATTTTTATTTTTTTCATCCTTGTGTCATCTTTTAAAAGTTCTGGATTAAAAAACCCCTTTTAGGAATTGTTCTACAATCATTTCCTGGACTAAGTAGATCCTACTTTTCTATTAAAGACAAAATAGTGCTCAGAGCATCAAAACCTGACAAGCACCCTTCCCTTCCCCAGAATGTGGCTTATGTCTCTGTCTTATCATACAGTGTTTTCAAACTAAACAAACAACAATTTATTGAGCTTATTTACTATGTGCAAAGCATTGTTCTAAATTCTTGGTACAGTTTATTCATTTAATCCTTATGATAACCTTAAGAGATAGATATTCCTATTATCATCAATATTTTCAGAGGGGGAAATTGAGGCACAGAATGGGTGAATTGTTGGCCCAACATCACGGACCCTAGAGCTTGGATTTGGAGTCCGATCATTTGTTTGCAGAGTTCAGTGTTTAATCGTTCTGCCTGTTATTGTTTGATTTCTGGATTGGGGGACAAGGGAGAGAATGAAAGAGGTCAGGGAACCATCATGCACTGGGTGTTGGGCTGCACCCCGCAGGCCTGCAAGCCTTGTCGTTGCCCAGCCTTGAGACCGAAGAAAGAGCCCAGAGACAGCGATAGAGACATCAGTGGTTTATTGGACAGGACATCTTAGGCAAAAGGTCTTAGAGCAACACCCTACCACTGACGGCAGGCGGCAAGCAGGACATGGCAGCAATCTTTGCTACTTGGGGGAGAAGGAGGATACCATTTATAGGGGGTATTGACATCAGGTGGGCTCACCAGTTACCAGGGACTAATTAAGCCCTGTAATTAAGAGGATTGGGTAGTCATGTGAGTGAAGCAGGGGCTGGTTAAGCAGGGGATGTACAGAGAGCGAGAGAACAGCCATCTTGAATGGCCTGACGGTACAGCCGGGCACTGACTGGGGGCCAGCACCCTGCACAGGATGCATGTGTGTCATCTCACTTTATTCTTCTAACCATGTGTTTCCTGCACATTCTAACTTCTAAGGGAAGCTAAGGCATCCTCCCCACTTTTCACTTCTCTGCTAGGAGAGAAGAACTCTGATATAGCCCGAGCACACGGTAGAGCTCCTTTAGGAAGGAATGGGGAGTTTAATGGGAGGAGTAAAAGGAACGTCAATGAACTAAGTTTTGAAAAAAGGCGAAATGATCTGTCTTAGATAGCCTTTCCTTGCAGCCTGTATTAGTCAGGAGCCCTGCAGGAAATACTCTTTAACCAAAGAGAATTTAGTAATAGAATCGGGCAGGGCTAAATGAACCAGCAGGCGACGTTGATGTAGTCAGGAGCTAGGAACCCTGGAAAGTCATTCTTTCCCTCAGGCCTTAAGGTGAAAGAGAAGAAGGTGTTCCTGGAGCCCAGGAAGTAGAGTCACCTGGCAGGAGCCATAGCCACAGAGGGACGTAGACACTGCCAGAACTTCAGTGCCGATAGGTGGAGGAAACAGGGAAGAAATACCTCCTCTCCCTCCTCTTGACTTGGGTTTTCTGCCAGTACCTCCCACTGGGCAAACTCAACTGGAAACTTAAAGGTAAGGAGCTCTGGAGATGTTAGCCTTGCGGGTCAGCCTCCTGGCAGAAGAAAGGCAGAGAGAGTGGATCTGGGAGGGTGCGACTGGCCAGCGGAGGAGAACTAGCACAGGGCTGGGGCCGTAAGACAAGCCTAAGCTGACCTCCAGTTGGGAGATGCCCTTTGCTCTTCCCCTTCCTTGGAGCATAAACAGGATCACAAAAGGAGAAAGTGACATTTTGCTTAGGGCATCAGCTCTATGCTTTCGGGAGAAGTGCTCTCTCTCTTTCGGGATTGGATTTGGCAAGGTTCTTCCTGCTGTGGAAATGGTAAGATTTAAGATTGGGATGTGGTCAAGGAAAAGGCCCAAGGAGTAGTTATTTGCCTAAATTCTTGTCTGGTTCTTTTTTTTTTTTTTTTTTAATTTATTTTTGGCTGTGTTGGGTCTTCTTTTCTGTGCGAGGGCTTTCTCCAGTTGTGGCAAGCGGGGGCCACTCTTCATCGCGGTGCGCGGGCCTCTCACCATCGCGGCCTCTCTTGCTGCGGAGCACAGGCTCCAGATGCGCAGGCTCAGTAGTTGTGGCTCACGGGCCTAGTTGCTCCGTGGCATGTGGGATCTTCCCAGACCAGGGCTCGAACCCGTGTCCCCTGCATTGGCAGACAGACTCTCAACCACTGCGCCACCAGGGAAGCCCCTCTTGTCTGGTTCTTAAGCTGAAGGAGCAAAAGAGATTTTTTTCAGAATTTGTATGGACAACCAGAGAGGGCTCTGGAGCTGAAGTCCTGGCTAGTAGTAGACAGGATGTTTTCCTAGAAGGTTGTTTATTCACCTTGGAACAGCACAGCGGAGGCATGACGGTTAAGGTAAATTAGAACTCAGCATCCATTCTTACCCTCCTTCTAGTGCACTTTTCTGTACTGCAGCATTTTGCAAGGTCATTTTCAAGACTCCTTTCCTAGACTCCCCTGCAGTTGGGGTTCTAGTTGTCATTGGAGTTTGGCCAATCAGATCGGCTTGTGTGAGATTTAGAAGTGAGGGAGGCCTTGCTTCTGCTACTTCTGCTGGAAACTGGCAGAGTCTTGATTATTTTTTCTGTAGCTGCAGGAGCAGAGGTTTCTCTGTCCATGAACCAGCTTCATGGGGGCTGAGATACAGGGTGTCTGTGGCAGTGCAGCTGGAGGGGATTGCGACAGGCACCATGTGACTATGCAGCTAGCAGCCGTAGTCACAGCCTCCTAATCATGGCGGTTTCCTGATCACGGCGGCTTCCTCACTATGGCCATGAAGATGGATTTGTTGCTGGGTGGCTTCTGATGGTACAAGAAGCAGCAGCTCTCTTGCGACCTATGGCATGGCTTTGGGAGTTTATTCTTGAAAATTCAACCTTGAGCTTGTCTTCAACACTCAATAACCTACTCGGACGTTTAATCCCTATAATCAATCCCATTTCTGCCTCAGCTAGCTGGGGTGCATATTTTCCTCTGAAGCTGAACCTTCAACAAAAGAGGCAGCCATAGTAATAATAATACTATCATTAAGTGCTCACTGTATGCTGAGTGTTCCAAGCAAAGCAACTTACATGAATTATTTTATTCATTCAATTCTCATGACAATCCTGTTAGGTGTGATATTAATCTTTGTTTTATAGGTAAGAAAGCTGAGTTCTACAGCGATCCAATTACTTGCCCCACGTCACCAGGTTTTACGTGGTGAGAATGCAATGCAGTCTACTTCCCGCGCCTGGGCTATTGAATCTTTGTTCCATGAGGCAGGTAAGCTGAAGATTCTGGGATTCCAGATCTCAGGCATCGTCTCCTGTTTTAAGATGTAATTAATACAACCCAAAGAGGAAATGGAGGCCTAGAGACAGGGTGTATTTGGCCCAAGGTCATGTGGATAGTAAGTGGCCAAGCTGGGATTCAAATATGTCTCCTTGACTTGAAAATCTATGCTACTGTCCACTTCAGAGTCTGTTCCGGTTGCCCCATGACAGCCCTGCAAGCCCAAGAAGACAGCTCTCATATCTCAGTGACTCTTCTCTGCAAATTAAATGTGCTGAGTACTTTCAGCTGTACCTCTGTGGGCTCTCTCTCCACCTGGGTCACCCTCCCCCAGTTTGAGGATGTCCCTCTGCAAGTCTGTCACCTCGAACAGATCACAGAGCTTCCTGTGTGGTCTGACAAACACACCAAAGCCCCCAGCATGCAGGCTCTTAATCTCGGTCAGACTCTTGAAGTGGAGAGGAGCAAATCTCTCTCCTGCCGCCATCTTCCCACAAAAGCCTTCCCAGTGGGACCCGTTCACTTTGCCTTTGAGGAAGACGTGACATATATATTTCCACACAAATTAAGAGCTTTTCTTTGGCCAGGCCATTCCAAGCAGGAGGTTGGGTTTGGTCTCCTGTCTGCTCCAGAACTGGAGTGGACTTCTGAGGAGTTATTTATGGGCAGAATGCTAATTACTTAACTACAAATATGTAAATACTTTGAGAATAAATTCATCACAATATATTAGGCATCACATTGTAATTAAGCTCAATTAGGTATTATTAGCCGTATTAATGTCATGTTGCTCTTGCCTGTTCCTAATGAATATATTAACCCAGCCTTGCCGCCACCATCCATGTGGGTGCATTATGATGATGACGATAATAGACACATAATTAGAGCATTATTGCTTTGCTTGCAAATTGTGGAGAGAAATGTCATTGTCTTTGGAATCTGAATGACTGTCCTGACTGGTTGTGTTAGATGTGGCCTGGGGATTGTGTGGTCTGGAAATAAGCATGAACAGCTTGCCACCTTAGTTCGCAGCTCTTGAAAGAGAGAGCCCTCTGGTTTTCGTTCATGGATTAGGGTAAATCAATAGAAATGGAGTGTGGAGCGGGGAACCACCAGAAAGGTGTTTGGTATAGCATGGCAGTGAGTTTGTCATTCCAAATCATAGCAGAGGAGAGGAGCCAAGTCTGGATGTGAAACAGGAGAGGGGGTGATGGTGAGGCAAGATATAAGTCTGCAAGGAGGTCAGGGTTCAAGGAGGGAGGGGAAGAAAATAGTCCTCAGCTCCATCTATCCTTACAATAACTCTCTGAAGTAGGAACCGGTCCCTCAAAGATGCAGAGTAGGCAACATCTCAAAGACATTACAGCTGCCCAAGGTCACACAGTAATAAGTGGCAGAGCCAGAATTTGACATCAGTTTGTGCATAAAAAGTTCAAGGTAGGGCCCTCTAAAAACTTAGGACCGAGCGGGCTTACATTGTGCCAATCCTTGAATAAATTCAAGGATTTATTCACCAGACTCTCAGCAGATACCTTTGTGAGCCCTTTGCTCTGAGCTGGGTGATTTCAGCAGGCTCTACAAGCACACCCATCCAAGGTGCTTATGATCTGCCTCTAGAAGCATGAGAGAAAGATCAGCTGGGCCAACACACAACAAAGAATGATACAGTTAAATCTTTTACTCACAATTCAGGGCTGGGTTGGGAGCATGTTGATGTTGGATCCAAGTTTTGAGTATTGGTGGTATGGTCAGATATTAATTCTGATTTGGAGCAAACTGATGGAACCAGAGAGATGGCCATGGCTAGAGAGAGAAAGAACTTAGCAGGAGAAGGAGACGTGACCAACTGTGAAATTCCCTGGACAAACAATTCCGTGAATGTTAAAAGTGGAAGATGTCTTAGAGGTAGGATCATCCACTGGCTTCCTTTTACTAGTGAAATGACTCACCTGGGTTATCAGTCAGTTCAGATAGTAAAAAAAAAAACTCGAGGAATAGAAGAAGCTAGAAGCCAAATGGGATGGAGAGGCAACCTAGGGACTGTCAAAAGCAGATAGCTGTGACTTTCCTGAGGGCTAAAGGGCCAATAGGAGGAGGTGGAGTTATTAGAGGTCCAGAGCCAGGCCCATCTTGTAGGAGCTAGAACCTTAGGACTCTGGGAAACTTAGAACTCTTGGAATGCAGCAAGATCTGGAGCTATTGTGATACACAGCAGCTGCAAGATACAGCACCTGAGGCAGAGCAAGAGAAGAAGAAATGCCCTGGCTTTACCCCTTCTCCCATCCTCCAGCCTACTGCTTCATTGAGAACATCTCAATGGCTACACCTGCTGGGAAGCCAGTAGTTAAAGAAGCCTGGAAAATATAGTTCCTGACACAATGAAAGAAGCAGAGGAAGGGCTGGGGAAGGGATCGGAAAGGAAAAGGGCAGAACTGGGACTAGAATTCAGGTCTGACTTCAATACAATATGTTTCACATCGAGATGACAGTGTGGTTTATTTATCACATGTGGTTCTCATTGAGAAGCAAGAGGGAAATAATGGTGGTAAAAATGATGATCTTAGAGATATTTGGATATTTGTCATAATATTTTATGAGAAAGTTTACCAAGAACTTTCTCATAAAATATTTCATTGAATCTTCATGAATCTTGTGATAGACAATATCAGTCCCATTTTATAGATGAGGAAATTAAAAGCTAAGGGGGCGAAGGAGAGTCTTACAGTTTCACACCTGGTACAGTTTCAGACCAGAATTTGACCCCAGATGTATTTTACTCCAAAACCAAGGAGCTCATGGAAAGGAAGAAGGAGATGCCAAAATCCAGGGGTCTCTGAATTTGCATAAGCATAGGGCTGGAAGCAGAGCTAGCAAAAACAAATGCACGCTGCCATTCTGCCAAAGGAAGTGCATGGCTGATGAACTCTTGTCATTTACGTAGGGCCACTAGGGCGCCCTTAAGAACTCACCCTCACCTCTGTCTCCACAATACACTGCAGTGTGCAAAAGATGTTCATGAAGAATTAAATTTCATTTTTCCAGCTACCCTTAGAGGTCAGGAGGTTGGGGACAAATGGTAGAACAGAATCATAGAAAGATGAAGTGACTTAACTTGGAGCTCATCACTGACCATCCCCTCATGCAACTTAGACTTCAGCTAAACTTATTTCCACTCTCCAAACAAATAACATCTCCGGCTTTGCATTTGCTGCTCTCTTCCTCTGCCTAGAATGATCTTCTCCCTCAAAGAACTTTCCCAGGTTGACTTAGTTGGTTCCTCCTCTAGCTCCTGTAACGATTTGTACTTGACTCTGTTGTATTGCTGTGTAGTTATTAGCTCACTTATAGATCTGTAGTAGACTCTAAGAGACTGTGAACTCCTTGATGACAAAGACTAGGTCTTAATCATTTCCCTAGATTGTGCTGAATAAATGAATGAACGGGTGCATGCATAACTGAGACTACAACCCAGTTCTACGGGATCCTTCTTGCCACCGGTCTCTCTTTCAAAGCAGCAGTTTTGCAAGCAGATGAGGAAACTGCTTACCCAGGAGTGTAACTGGGGCTGGTAGTATGGTTTTTTTAATAAATTTATAAACCATCTTTTCTTTCCCTTTTAATGGGAGAGATTGTGCCAGGAATTAAGTTCTCTTCCTGAGACTAGTTTTGCCGCATTAGCAATTCCTAATCAATTAGATGAAAGGGTTTTCTCTAAACGTGCCAGCTCTTAATTTTTTTTTATTTTGCAGCAAAGCTATGAGAGAGGGTAAGAGAGCAAGGATGTGGCCGAGGGTCTCAGGCACACGTGAGAGAGTGGTAGAATTGCAGTGCCCTGGCAGGGGATGGGAGTGGGATGGGAGGACGACCTGCAGTCAGAACTGAGTCTTCCCTTTCCGATAGGGTACAGGCCCCCCCTAGTTTCTCCAGGGGGATCCAGCCCCAGGAAGAGCAAGAGCAAGAGTTGAAGCAATTGTGACAGGTTCACAGCGGGAGGGAATCCAGCATGTACACTCTTCTCCCATTTTCTAGTTGAGGAAATGGAGGCTTAAAGAGACAGAGTGACTCAGTGTCAGAGCAGAGACTCACCCACTCCCTATGATAGCTCTTAAGCATCTACCTGTACCCAGGCCACTGCGATGAGTAACATATGTGGCTCTTGCCTGCCCGGGATCCATTTTCTTTCCTCTAGTACCCTGATTCTCCTCTGGGGAACTGATTCTTCTCTGCTAAATAGTATCTTCGCGGGTCTGTCAATCAAAGTGCCTTCCCATCCCCCTACCCTCCCCAGCCAAGGGGCTGGCAAATGAGTCAAACTTAGGCAATTAGATTCTCTTTTCCTGGAATTTGGAGTATTGTGACATGGAGGTTGAAAATAGAGAACTGCATCCAGGAGGCAGGGACCACCTCTGCATCCTGCTCCCTAGGTCCTGCCCTGCATCTTTTCCCAGGCCTGCTGCTTCAGCTTTTCCTTGGAGCCGTGAGATTCTCATCCTTCTCTATTTGGTTAAGATAACCAGAGCTGATTTTTACTGGCTGTGACCAAAGGATCCTAAATGGTCCACTTTCCCATCCAGGACTAGTAAGAACAGCCAGAAGGCAGGGAGAGGAAGGAAGATGACCCCTCCCATGTGTGTGGCCCTTTGTTAATGCTGTCCAATAGACCTATCAAGTGAGACAATAGGAAAGTAAACATTTCCCAGTGGCCACATCAAAAAAAAAAAAAAAAAAGAAAAGAAAAAAGTATAAAAGATGAAATTCATTAAAAAAAAAATTTCAACTCAATATATCCAAAAGATAATTTCAATATGTAACCAGCTAAAAATTATTGAGATACTTTACTTTTTTATATGACATATTTGAAATCCTGTATGTATATTACACTTTTACATTTCAATTTGGATGCTAAATTTTCATCAGAAACACTTGATCTGTATTAAGATTTCGTAAAATAAACTGTTGAAAAAGTAGATTCACATACCCAAATTGTGAATACCTGGACATTTTCTAGTAACTGAATTGAATATTAGTTTTTATTTTTAATTTAACTGAAGTTAAAGATTCAATGTCTCAGTCACACCTGCCACATTTTAAGTGCTCATAGCCACCTGTAGTTAGTGGCTACTGTATTGGACAGTGTAGCCCTTTACAGTTACTATACCTTTATCACAACATGTCTCATTAAAGCCTCCCAGCTGTGAGGGAAGAATTATTACTTATTAATACTATCGTCATAAGTAGCATTATCATACCCATTCTCCGGATGGGAAAATGGAGGTTCAGAGAGATTAAATAAATTGCTTAGGTCAACAGAGCTGGGAAGGGTTAGATTCAGAGCCTGAAATGTGTGACTAACTATGTCAGGCCAGGGTCTCTGGGGTCATCCACATAGGGGTGGCCTTGGATCAGAGTACAGCTGAGACTCTAACACCAATATGCTGTATCACCTGGGACACACTGCTTGTCTCCTCTGAGATGCCATTTACCTGTCTTATAAAATAAGATAGTGGGACAGCATCCTCACCGAGACTCCTGGCTACTTTAGTATTCTACATCTCTCTGAGGGCATATGGGTGGGAAACAGGATGTAATAGAAGCTGCTGTTTATTGAGGCTTACCCCATGCCACACACAGTTATAAGCACTTTACTTGAATGCCTCATTTGGTCCTCACAATAGCGCTATAACGAGGGGTCTAATTATATCCTCGTTTAATAAGTTAAGAAATGGAAGCTGAGCAATTTACCCAAATTCAACAGCCAGTTGGTGGCAGAGCTGAGATTATATCCCTGGCTGGCTGGCCGCTGTGGCAGGCGCCTTATATGCAGGCAACATAGCCCCTGAAATGTAGGCTCAGTGAAGGTGGGGGTTCTGTTCTGTTCATTGCTCTGATCCTGGTGCCTGGCACATAGATGGTACTTAATAAATAAATGTTGAATGAATAAATACATGAATCGATGGGGAGGAAGAGAAAGCCCAATGTTGTGCAAATTTAGTTCTTGAATATTTTGGTCTCTGGGGCATTTCACAAGTGCAAGTAGGTATTTTGTATTCTAAATAAACTAATTCCTGAATGCATTCATCTTTTCAGATGAAGTGGAGATATGATTTCTGCATCTGCTTCATTTGTTTTTGTCTTCTCTCTAGCACATACATATGCCCCCAGGGCAGCCAGTGACTGTGAGAAAGTCCAGTGGAGCCCACATCTAAGTGGAAAATGGATTTCTTTTCTTTTTCTGAAACCTAGATAAAGAAAATCGTACAGGTTGTGATGCCAAGTATTACAACCCAAACAAAATTATGATAATTTTTTACCTGAATATTTTCTGTTATTAACATTTTTTTTACTTTTTCAGACACCCCTTCCCCATAGCCTAGATCTTTGGCTATATATAGGTAAATATTTTTCCATATTATGGCACAGTGCTAAACTCAGAATTGAAAAGCCTCTTTTCTTTCCTAGACTTGCCATATACTTGCTGTGTGACCTTGGGTAAGGTTTTTCACTTCTTTAGTGCTCTTTTCTCTTATTTTTAAAATGAAAGGAAGATCTAAAAGGTTTCTCAATTTGTGACCCTCTACAATTCTATGTTTTTCCTTATAGATAGTCATAGAAATAAAAACATTACTGCTTGCACATGATTCTTTGAATATGTCATTCATTCACTCATTCACACAAGAACTGTGGAATACTTACTTGACACCAGGCATCACTCTAGGTATGGGGGATATAGAAACAAAAACAAAATAAAAACAAAACAAAGCACAGTCTTTTCCCTCAAGTTCTTCCTAGTCTCGATGGGGAGACTAAGAAGAAAGCAGACAATTACAACGCAGTGGGGTGAGCTTTCTGCTGGAAGATGCTGTAGGAGCACATATCAGTGGTACCCAAACCAGCCTGGGGGTCAGGGAAGTCTTTTAGAGTATGACAGCACATGAGCTGCTCCTGAAGGATGAGTGTGAGTTAGGGAAAATGTGAAAAGAAAGCATTTCAGGCAAAAAATAACATTCACAGCTGGGAGAAATGAGAGATTCTGGAATCTGCATGGATAGTTCAGAATGGCTGGAGCACAGGGGTGTGAGGCACGTATCAGGAGGTGAGGTCAGGGAGGGGATCAGAGGCCAGATCACCAAGGCCCAGAGTGCAGAGCAGGGGTGTTTGGACTCAGCAATGGGCAGCCACTGAAAAGTGTTAAGTAAGGAAGTGATGTGGTCAGATTTACATCCTGGGGTGATTCCTTCACCTACAGTGTGGAGGCTGACCCGGAGGGCATCTCAGGAAGCAAAAAGACCAGTTGGAAGTTGTAAAAATAGAGTAGGGGAGAGATGGCAGGTTCTGAAGCAGGAAAGAAGCAGTGGAGTTGGAGAGGACGGGTCAGATTTGAGAGGTAAAGTCTATGGCATGTAAAGATGAGGGCTGGAGAGCATCAAGTTTGGGGTGTGGGCCATGGGTGGACCACGGTATTTTCTACAAAGATGGGGAACGTGATAATAGAGGTCTCTATGATTCCCTAATGTCGAGAGATAGGTTCTTAGCAGCTCTGACTCTGTTCTGTTTGGGGGGTGTTTCCATTCCATTTAGCTTCAGAATATGCTCTATATTAAATACTGTCAGTGTAATTACAGAATATGATACACTGTAATTATGCTCTATAATTACATTTTCTTCCATTAGCAGCATGGCATTCCCACTCAACGCAGGCCCCCAGCACACACAGCTGTTAGCATGGTGGGGACTGCAGAGGCCACCTGGAGCAGATCTAGGTCTGTCCTTCTCAGCCTTTGTCAAATGATACAGTGGGGATCACAAAGAGGCCGTGCAGTGTAATGGTTAAGAACGTGGGTTTTGGAAGCAGGCTGCCCAGCTTTGAATGACATTACCGCTTACTAGCTGTGGGGCTCAGGCAAATTACTTAATGTTTCTGTGCCTCAGTTTTTCTGTGTTTAGAAAGAAGAGTATAGATCCTACCTCACAGAGTTATTTTTAAGAATAAATGAGATAATGGGTGATAATTACCTAGCACGGTGGCTATCAAATTTTAGCCCTCAATACAAGATTTTATTGATGAGAAGGGATGACAAAGGGGGACCCTGCCCGTCTTCAGGCTCCTGGACTAACAACTTGCCTCCATGGACATGGAGGAGATTGCAATACACCAAGTGCTAAGCTATTAGTGAATTTTGTTATCACATCATAGAGTGAGAGGATGTTCCTAAAACTCACCTAATCCTCTTCTCCCTAACCTCAGTTTATAAATGAGTCAACTGAGGCCCAGAAAGGATAACCAACTTTTCACACAGATCACTAGTCTCAGAGATACCTCAAACTGGAATTCTGATTCTGGACTCCTTATTCTTTGACCAGCGCTAGGGACTGAAACTTTAACTTATTTAAGTAAATATCTCTAGATTTTACAAAGCATGTAGCATGCGTTCTTTTTTAAATGTTTGAAGAGCATTTAACATTTTATTATTTTAATTTTTTAAGATTTTATTTCTTAGAGCAGTTTTAGGTTTACAACAAAAATTGAGAGGCAGGTACAGAGATTTTTTTCCATATACCGCCCGCCTCCACACATGCATAATATCACCCCATTTTTTTTTAAAGATTTTTTTTTTTGATGTGGACCATTTTTAAAGTCTTTATTGCATTTGTTACAATAGTGCTTTTGTTTTATGTTTTGGTTGTTTGGCCGCGAGGCATGTGGGATCTCAGCTCCCTGACCAGGGTTCGAACCTGCACCCCCTGCATTGGAAGGCGAAGTCTTAACCACTGGACTGCCAGAGAGGTCTCAACATCACCAAATGTTAACTTTACTCACCAGAAGGGTACATTTTTAACAGGGTTGAACCTACATTGACACATCATAATCACTCAAAGTCCAGAGTTTATCTTAGGGTTCATTCTTGGTATTGTACATTTACGGGTTTGGATGAACGTATAATGACATATATCCAACATGATGGTCTCGTACAGAGTATTTTCACTGCCCTAAAAATCCTCTGTGCTCCAGCTATTCACTCCCCACCCTCCCCCTTTACCCCCTGAAACTATTGATTTTTTTTTAACATCTTTATTGGAGTATAATTGCTTTACAATGGTGTGTTAGTTTCTGCTTTATAACAAAGTGAATCAGTTATACATATACATGTTCCCATATCTCTTCCCTCTTGCATCTCCCTCCCTCCCACCCTCCCTATCCCACCCCTCTAGGTGGTCACAAAGCACCGAGCTGATCTCCCTGTGCTATGAGGTTGCTTCCCACTAGCTATCTATTTTACGTTTGGTAGTGTATATATGTCCATGCCACTCTCTTTATTGTCTCCATAGTTTAGCCTTTTCCAGTATGTCATGTAGTTGGAATTATACAGTATTTAGCTTTTCCAGACTGACTTTTTTCACTTAACAATATGCATTCAAGTTTTGTGCATGTCTTTCCATGGCTTGATAGCTCATTTCTTTTTGGCACTGAACGATAGTCTGTTGTCTGGATGTACCACAATTGATTTCTCCATTCACCTACCAAAGGCATCTTGGTTGCTTCCAAGATTTGGCAGTTATGAATATGTAACATGCATTCTTTTATTCCATTCTGAAATGAGTCTAATAAATAGTGTCCCTATTTTACAGGTGAAGTAAAAGAGCATAGAGACTGAGTCTAGGGGAGATTGGTGACTTTTCCAAGGATACCCATTTAGGAAATATTAGACCTGGAGTTTGAATCCTCATGTCTAATGCTCTTCCTTCATATTCCTTTTCTTTTTCTCCACAAACATTTATTGAGCAGCTGCTCCGTAGTAGATACTGTAATACACACCATGGGGTTACAAGGCTGCCTGCCTACTAGAGTCTTCCTCTCAGATGCTCAGTAGGATATATGCCAAATTCTAACATGGACGGTATGATGTGGTAAATGCCAGTTGGCTACTGCAGACCTGAGTGTTCCATGAGTATAACGAATGTGGTGGGATGGGGGGGAAAGTGGGTGATGCTTCTGACTGAGATGATCATGGAAGAGTCGGTAACTGTGCTAAACCATGACAGGTGACAGTGGGGTCAGAAGTGAATTAGAACGCTTTTTGGTTTGAAGTGACGAAAACCTAATTCAAAGCAGTTTAAGAAAAAAGAGGGAGAGGGAGGGAATTATTTGGCTGACATAACTGGGAAATCTAAGAGGGAAAGCTGGTTCTAGTTAGGTATCAATCAAGGGGTTCAAATGATAGAATCCTGCCTCTGTTTCTCCTGCCATCTTATGGCTCTGCTTTGCCCTACTTGACATTATTCCTCAGATTTTTCTCCTTGTGAGAGGCAGGCAAGATGGTCTGGCAGCCCTAAACTCATGTCCTTCCAATTAAGCAATGTCACAGGAATGGTAACTCCAGTGGAAAAGTCAATGGAGGACTCTGGATGGCTCGGCTTGGGTTATGTGTCCATATCTGAAGCCATTACTATGGCCAGAGAGTGGGTTATTCTTTGTGGGTTATAGTCTGGTGGTGGGGTTAGCTCAGGATGAGCCCACCTGAATAACATGGCATGGGTGACCCATAAGAAAGAGGAATTCTGTTAGCAAAGATGTATGAAGGGGTCCTGAGAATCAAAGTCCCAAATATTCACCTTAGGAACCATTCCTGGGAGGAGAAACAGCATTTAAAAAGGCCTGGATGTTGATAGATATGTGAATTGTACAAAATTGAGAGGTAGTTTTCAAAAGTAAGTTAGGGCCAAACTACAGAAGTCTGTAAGCGTCATGCCAGAGATCCAGACATAGAAAAGATTTTCTCATCATCAATCTCTGAAAAGGAAATGGTTAGCGCACATCCTTGTCTTGCCCTCTTTGCTTCAGGTACACTGAACTCTTAGACTTTTTTGAACACTCCATGCCTTCTATTTATTCCAGGACAGTGTCTGAAGTTCCATTTCCTCTCCCTGAAATCGTTTTCTCCTTCTTTGCTTGTATAACTCCTGATTGGATGTCTTACTTAGAGGTCATGGCCTCCAGGAAGCCTTCCCTGACCACCACCCCCAATGGATTAGATGCTCCCAAAGATTTCTGTACACATACTCAATTTTCCTGTATACACCTGTTTACTTGTCACTTGCTCCCGTGTATTCAGTGCTTACGATATGCCAGGTTGATAGTATTCTTATCCTCATTTCATATACAGGGACATTTGTGGCTGTGGGATTGGGAAGGAGGACAGGTCTCCCTCATTATCACACGACAGTAACCTTGTAATTCTTGACCTGTCATTTTAGAAGTTCAGCCCTTCCCACCTGAGTCCTCTTCTGAACTCAGGAAGAGAAACGAGGCCCCACAGTGGTTAGGGGGGCACCATGGCATGTTGGAAAGGGCCTTGGACTTGGGATCAGAAGAAGCGAGTTTGAATCCTGCTCTAGTGGAGCCTCAGTATCCTCTTCTGGAAAATGAAATCGATAATACTTGCTCAGCCTATTCCTAGCCTCTTCATGAGGATGATATGATGCTGTGGATATTAAAGTGCTTTGTCGGTACAAAGCACAGTGCGTGTGGAGGAACTGGACGCATTAGGTAGTGGAGGTAATCAGTTCAGCTCCCTCTCCTCCCGCCCCCTTGACTGGATCCTCCAAGAAGGGGGTGAGGTGGGGGAAGGCAAAAGAAAGAGCCACATTAGGAAGAAGGAGCTATTCCCCAGAATCATAAATTCTATCTCGAGACCTTAACAGACTGCAGAATTGTTATCTGAAGACTGGAAGTGATTTAGCAAAAAATAAAAACTCCCCCTCCACTGCAGAAAGCATCCTTAAAGATCTTATGTATGATTTCATAAAGCTGCGTGGCATCTTTTCAATTCCTTCAAAGAGCCAGGTGGCCCCAGAGCCCAGCATGCTGATGAAGGGGAGGGGCGGCTGAGGCTTAAAAGGAGAAAAATCCAATTACTTTTGCCTTGGGAAAAAGGAATTCTGGGGATTTGAGATCACTGAAGCATAATTGGAATTCGAATAAACTGAGTTTTTTGAGGGGTGTTGCGGGGATGGAAGTCCAGGTTCCCAAGCCAGCTGTGGGAATGACTCCAAAAGACTTTGTCATCACACCAATCTTTTGCTGCCTGGAATTTTCCACAATACAGGTTTACTTGTGGGCAACTGGAGGCAAAATGGGAAGGAAGTTAATTTCAAAGCTCCCAGGTCCTCTGGCTGAACAGGACCTTCAATGAGGGTTCCCAAAAGCCTGGCTAGAGCTCAGCAATCCTGACTTCTATGTCTACCCTTTAAATCTGAGAACATTTGAGTGTGGGGTCTGGAAGGAACTTTAATGATCATATAATCCCATGACACAAAAATGAAATCCAGAGAGAAGGACTGTCCCAAAGCCAGGTATCTAGGAATGAAATCTTGGGATCATACCTCCAGAAACTTAGAAGTTGTCAGTTTAACACCCCTCTCTTCACAGAAGTCACGACATTATCCCAGACAGATGGTTGCTGGTTTCTGGTTGGATGCATAGACAAAAGAGAGCTCACCATCTCATGAGATGACCCATCACATGGTCAGACAGCCAGGCTGGTTGGAAAGTTCTTCCTTACATGAAGCTGAAAATGCTGTCTGCTTAACATCCAGTGAGAACAGGGGTCCTTAGGGGCTTTTTTGTTGTTGTTTGTTTGTTTGTTTATTTTGAGCAGAGGCGCTCTATCACCTTGTACAAACCATTTCAGCTGTCTGAGGTTTAATTTTCTCATCTGTGCAAAGGGGTCTCTGGTAGTTAATTCCTAATAGGAGTGTTGTGAAAATTCAGTGAGAGTTCTTAGAGAACATTTGGACCAGAATCTCAATGACTGTTATTATTTTTAATATCATCTGTAAAATGGAGATACTTAACAGAGTTTCTGTGGGTATCACCTGACATATTTTATGTAAAGCACCGAGGAGATGCTTCACATAGAGAAGGTCATAAACACATTTCCTTTCTTAGCATTGTCTGTCTTTGTACATGATTGCTTCTGTGTCTGTCTTAGCTACCAGATTAAACGTTCAGCTTCTTGAAGACAGGGTTCATATCTAGTTTTCCTCTGTGCTCTCGAAAAGCCAAGTCTCTAAAACTAATGAATACAGGAGGTTCATGTGTAAAACCTCTTCAGTCCCAGGTCCCCACATCACCTCTGCATGAGGTCACAGTCAACCCAGTAAAGGTCAGTGGCTCAGGGGAAACTGAGTCTCTACTGTGTGTCATGTAGACATTCAGCAACACTTCTCAAAACTCCCTTTCCTCTTTCTCAAGCCTCCACTCCTTTTATTTCTCCAAAGCCAAAATTGTCTTAAAGACCCCACTTTGAGTATTTTATTTTTCTTTCTTTCCTTGTCCCTACTTCTCATTATAATATAAATTGATACCTTTTTTGGTTTCTCTTTTCATTTCTCTTCTGCTCCCCACTAATTAGATTTTCTACTTATTCATTCCTTTAACAAATACTTTGACAGGCACTGCTCTGGGCACTAGGGAGAGAGAGATGAATGAGACAGACAAGGTTCCTGCTCTCCGGTAAAGCTTACATTATAGTAGAGGAGAGAGAAAATAAATACAAATAAATGACTATTACAATTTAATAATATGATGCCTGTAATGAAGTTCTATGATATTACCTTGGGGCAGATATTACCTAGATAGAGTGTGCAGGGGAGGCTTGTGTAAGAAGGTATCAATTGAGTTGAGGCTTGAAGGACAAGGGTTTAATCATATGAGGATCTGGGGGAAGAATATTCTAGACAAAGAGAAGAGCAAATGCAAGGGTCCTGAGGTAGAGATGAGCCTCTCTGTTAGGTCACTGGGTCTCAAACTTGAGCATGCCTCAGAATCACCTAGAGGGCTTGTTAAATCATAGGTTGGTAGTCTGATCCCTGGAGTTTCTGTTCAGTAGGTCTGGGGTGGGGCTGGAGAATTTGCGTGTCTAACCAGTTTCAGGGGATGCCAATGCTGCTGGGCCAAGGACCACACTTTGGGAACCGCCAATTAGAGAAGCAGAAAGTCAGTATGGATGGAGCTGAGTGAGGAGGCAGGTGGTAGGAATCAAGGACAGAGAAGCAGGTGAAAAGCCAGATCACGCAGGGCTTTTGTAAAGCACAGTAATGACGTTGGATTTTCTTCAGAGGGCAATGGGGAGCCACAGGTTGTCTGAAGGGTTCTTAGTAGCAAACTGACTTGATTTTTAAAACGTTACTTTGGCTGCTTCGTGGAGAGTAGATTTTAGCCGACAAGAGTGGAAGCATCTGATAGATGGATGTTGCAGGGGAACCAGTGAAAAATGACAGAGTCTTGGCCTCGGGATGGTCACAGGGCACATGCTGGATGGAGAGCTGACCGCACTTGGAGTGGTGTAGGGCTTCTCAACCTAGATGCTCTTGACACTTGGGGCTGGATGATTCTTGGTTGTGGGATAATTCTGTCCTGTGCATTACAGGATATTAGCAGCGTCCCTGGCCTTTATCCACTCGAGGCCAGTAGCAACCCCTCCCACATGTGACATCCGAAAATATTTTCAGACATTGCCACATATCCTCTGGGGGAAGGGACAAAATCAGCCGTGGTTGAGAAACCACTGGTGTCATTCATCTTTCTTTCATTTATTCAGTGAACGCCTACGATGCTAGCAAATATCTCTGTGTTGGGATTGTAGCAGGTGTTGGTATATGGCTGGGAACAAAACAGACCAAGTCCCTGCTGCCATGGAGTTTGCATGTCTGGTAGAGAGAAAAGAGGTGGAAGGTCACTGAGGGCCTCAGGGAGGGAGCGGTGTTTGAGCACTAAGCATTCTCTCAGATCTCAAGAAATCTAAAAAAAAAAAAAAAGAGCTGGAAGTCTCCCTGGGGGGCGGGGGCGGGGAGTGGAGCCAGGGAAGAACTGGATGTACAAAGACAGCGTTTTCTTTAGCAGGGAGGGGATGTGGGGAAGGTAGGAGACGAGAGCAGGGGGAAGACAGGAACGCTTATGTGTTAATAATTTTGTCACACAGGCACAAATGAACTTTTGGAGACCAGAAATGTGTAACAACACTAAGTCAGATGTCGATCTTTCTTCCTCTGCTACTAGCAGTGATAACATTAGCACACCCAGCCACTGTCACTGACATTCTAGATGGACCATTGGATAGGTATTAATTGATATTTTTTTCTCCAGCTGAAAAAATATAAAATGGGTCCAGAGAGGTTTAGTAACTTGTCTAAGGTCACACAGCTGGTGAGGAGCATGGTCAAGCTTCCCACTCTCAAACCCACAGTGTTTTCATTAACCTCGGCCACTGAGAATCATTCTTTCCTGCCGCTTCACTGGGGTGGGAGGTGGAGGGCTATGAGATGGTGGGTGGGGATGGCGAGGGTTGGGGGGAATTATACTATCTTTCTTTCATAATTATCTTGGAGAGAGAGTCAGAGAGAATCAGAGCAGGTGCCAGAGGAACTGACCTTGAAGGCCACGTCTCCTGAAGAGCCCAGGGCCAGCGAGCCATTGTCATCGGCGGCATATATTTCTAGTGCAATTATCCCGTCGTCCTCTTACAACTCTCTCAGAAGTTCCTTCAGAAGTTCCTTCTGTGATCATTAAAACTGGCTCTGGGCTACAGCTTTGAAAGTGGCTGGAACCGCCCAGGGCTGGATCGTGTCCTCGTTAAGCAGGGACAGCCTTCCAGGGACTTCAGCAGGATTTCTGCCTCATGATAAATTGAGGGAGATGCCACTGGGCCATGCCAATGACAGGTGGGTGCCTCTCAAAAGCGGTCCTTCTCTTTTGCTTTCAGAGAGTCTAAGATTTCCGGCTCCATTTAAGCTCAAAGGCAATCCTGTGTCTCACAGGGTCTGTCACATGCCTGCTGGTCACCAGAGTGAGAGCTGAGGGAGGACCACGGAGGGAGAGAGGAGGCTGCATCGCCCCATGGTTCCCCGATGTGAGGGTCGGATGGTCTTGGTTTGCAGTCCTGCTCTGCCATGACTTCACACAAGGCACTTGAGCTCTCTGTGCCTCAGTTTCCTTTTCTGAGATGAATAGAGGGTGACCATGGGGATTGAGGTGACATCATGCACATCAAGCATGGTGCACAGTGCCTGGGACTTGGTCGCACTAACAAATTGTGTGTTCCTGTAGCTCTGGCCCAGGGATGCTCTACTGAGAGCTGGCCTATCCTTTCCCTGAGTCCTGCTCAGTCGCCAGCCTCCTAGAGCAAAGCAAAGGGAGCCCAGGGGCTGTGAGAGGACAGCCACACAGTCCTATGAGAGATGGGTGAGTCTGCACTGAGCCTTAGTTTTCTCATCCATGAAATGGGATGATAATGACAACGTTCATTTGTTCATTCACGCATTCATTCATTCATCCCGCTCTGAGTGCCTCATTCTGCCAGGCTCTAGGATGCAGCCACGAACCAGAGAGATGACAGGCCTTAGTGGAGTTTACACTCTAAAAGGGCAGCCTTACAATAAACAAGTAAACACAGAATGAGTTTATAGACTTATGATCAGTGCTCTGAGGGAATTAAAATAGGATGATGTGACAAAGGGTACCTGGGAGGAATCTGCTTTAAATAGAGGGGTCAGGGAAGGCCTCTTCGAGGTGTGGCATTGGAGGGAGCCCCATGCTGGGGATCCAGTTTTGAGATGGAAGGAGTTAGGGATAGATTCCAAGCAGAGAGCAGAGCAAGTGCAAAGACTCTAGGTGATTAAAAGACTTGGCTTGTTTGGGGAACATGTGGTGGTGGGTGTGATTGGGAGGGGAGTGAGGAAGCAGGAAGGGCAGTAGTGGGAAGTGAGCCTTTAGGATTCAATGCAATCAGCTGTGTGAATGGCTCCTTACAAACTATGAAGCACTGACCACAGGGAGTCAGGGTGATCGATATGGCGAGAGAGAGCCTGCTAGGCCCAGCTGGAACCACCAGCCCAACTGGAAGATTAATATGGGCCGAAGGGTCTTAGAACCTGGAGGAAGAGGAAAGCAAAGAGGGATGAGGAGAGAGGAGGGTGGATGGGCTGCTGCTCCCTGGGCATCCACGGTTCCCTGGGCTTTGTGCTAAGAGTGCTTCTTCCCATTTCATCTTCCCAGCCACCCTGGGTAGCACAGATGAGGAACTTAACCACGGAGAGGTTTACCGATGCTCGGTTCATAGACTAAGTTGGATTTGGACCTAGATTCTTAGGATCCCTGAGGGAGGGCTTGCAACTTTTGCAATACACTGCTTCCTACTTCAGAGCCATGGCTCTTGGTCAAAGGGAGGCTGCTTTTCCTACAGTCTGCCTGGGCCAGGCACTCTTCTTGGTAGTCTGTGAAGGAGACAAACTTAATCCAGGTGGCCCTCGGGGCTGATAAGGGATGTTAGTCCTGCTGGTCCCAGCTGCCTTGGGGACTGTGTAATGATCATGATTGGTCCCAATTATCAGAGAGATGAGACGTGAGGAATCCAGGACTCACGTCAAAGCCAACAAATGGCCCAGCCTCTCCCCTCCATCTTGTTCACTAAGGCCTTGGGCTTTCAATGAGAACTTAACTGCTTGTGAGATCTGACCCCCAAGACATAGGCACTTGCCTGAGAATCTCAAATGTACGTCTTGTACCCAAAAGGCTCTTAGGATCTCAGGGCCTGGAGGAACTTACATCTCATTCCTGCATTCTGTCGACATGCCCTCCAAGCAGGTCATTCAATTGGCTTGCTCAGTGCCACTGACGGGGGTCTCACCACCTCTCTGGAAGGTTGCGCGCGTTGGCCCTGAGAAAGTTCTTTACACTAAGCAGAAACCTGGTAACCATCACTTGTTGGCTTTAGTTCTGCTTCTGAGAACTCACAGAGCAATTCTGGTCTCTATTTCCTATGATAATCCTCCAAGTGTTCTTTAGAATCCTCTCCAGACCAAATAAGCCCAAGTTTTTCCATATTGTAGACTTGAGTCTCCCCACCATGCTATTTAAAGCTTGAAGGTAATTTTCAGCGTGAAGATTCTAGAGTCAAAGACCAAGTTTCAAACCCTGTTCAAGTCATTCGTGTGTGTGTGTGTGTGTGTGTGTTTGTGTGTGTGTGTGTATGTGAATTAACATTTGGAAACATGTATCAGGGCTGGGAGGGTAGTGGCCGGGAGCCTGAGCACCTGGGAAGCTATCAAGGTCCAACTCTGAGGTCAGAGCTTCACACCCAAAATCTGACTTCATCCTCACCACCCTGTGAGAGTGACAAAACTGCCTCTCCCCATTTCATACCCAAGGAAACTGAGACTCAGAGACGATAATTGCTCGCTCAGATCACACAGCTAGTGCTTGAGTTTTAAACAAAGTCTCTCTGATCTTTAAAGCCTGATCTAGCAGTTAACATTACAGAGGGTAGGATTCTGCATCTGTAGATGAGAGTAAATAATGACGCCTTCTTCCCGGATGCTGGGATGTTAAGAGGAAGTGGTGCAGGAAAAGTCTTACGAAAATCCCAAAGCACTATAGATTTTACTTCTTTTCTTTCAGTTTGTCTCTATTCTCCAGAGTTGAGAGACTGCTTTTGTTTTAGTGACGTTTCTTTGGGTTGCAAAAATAGATCCCAATTTTGGTTAGCTTAAGCAAAAAGGGAAATGTACATACAGGTCCTAGGGAAGTTTACAGAATCCAAAAGAATCAACTAACCAAGACTCAGAATCAGCGAGACCAGGGACAGTCTCTCAGCAGCAGGGTATCTCAAAGTTGATTCTAAAATTTTGACTTCAGCACAACTCAACCGCAATGCATCCCAGTCTCTGTGTCTCGGGTCAAAATTTCCAGTCCTTGCTAGAGAGATAGCTCAGCTTAGCCAAGGCGTGAAGTCACATGGGAGAGACATCACCATTGGGAACACACCCTGAGAACTGGAGGCAGCTTGTCCCCAAGTTCCAAAAAAGTGGGTGGTTCTAAGGCATTCCTCACGGAGGTGTTCGACTTATAGCAAGTCATAGTTTGTTTGTTGCTAGCATTTGCCACTAGAAGGAGGCTGCTTTAGGGCAGGAAACGTGTCAGTCTGTTCACTTCCAGTATTAGCTTCTGGCATGGCACCTAACATATGGTACTAACTCCATAAATAAGTGCAGAAAAGAAATGAAGAAGTGTTTGGATCCGGATACAAGTGAAGTCACCAGTTCTCTCTCCTCGTCCCCTTCAATAATTCATCTAACATTATTTATTGAGTGCCTACCATGTGTCAGCAACTGTTCCAAATATTTGGCTACAGCAGATTTTGCTTTTGTTCACATTCCTTCTCCCTCTCTCTCTCTCTCTCCCCACCCCTGCCCTCTCTGCCCCTCTCTCTCCTCTCGTCTCTTCTCCGTGTGTCTTTCTCTTTTTCTCTCCCATTGCAGACTTTCTTAGCGCAGCAGGAAAGACGGCTATCTGTGGCCCCTGATACGAATCTTTCCATCTTCATTACATTAAAAAAAGCGAGAACCTTACCCTGCTAGGTAATCATTTTTGGGGGCTGGGGGGAAAGGAGTTTGATTGGGCCACTACAGGGCCATTCACTGGACCAGAGGAAAGGGACACTAGAAGTGGCTGGTCTGGGTCCCATAGTAGAGGGCACGGGGCAGGACTGGTCCAAAGATGGGCAGCTCTTCTAGAATGATCTGACTGGAATGGAGAGTAGTGACTCTTCTAAGGGAGGTGAACAAATAAAAACGGCAGATGTCCACTCCAGGAGCCTGTGAATACAGGGCCCTTCTCCTGCCTGATGCCAGAGGACACATTCATCTTCACCCTTTCTCAGCATATGGGTTTCTCAGTGTAATCAAGACTCTATCAAGAATTGATCATCACAGGTGTTGCCAGCTGTAGACAAAACATTTTTATTACCTTTCCTGGGACTTGGATAAATAAGTCAATTCAGCAAATATTTGTGGAGCACCTTCTATGTGCATACAACGTGTAAAAAAAGCAAGGATAGAAATCCAGAGAGGAAAACCCCTGACATATGGGCAGTCTGAATATGAAATATGCTTGATTTCAAAGAAAACATGAGCTACAACTAACATCTAACTTAGACCTGAGGAAAAGCAATCATTTCAGAAGATGTGGAAGGAAGGATGTGATATTGAGTGCCTGCTATGTGCTGAGTTTTGTTCTAGGTGCCTTCATGTATTCATTCATTCAGTAAATCTCTCGAGTCTACTCTGTGTAGATTGCTGAGATATTGTAATGAACTAAAGAGACAAAAATCCATGCCTTCATGAAGACTATGTTCTGATGGGGAAGGACAGCCAATAAGTAAATTATATAGTCAAATAAGGGGGATATGAATAATAGAGAAAAAGTAGGAGAGGGGGATAGGTCATGCTGGGGAGAGGGGTTGCAGTTTTAAATAGGGTGTTCAGAGAAGATGAGTTTTCAGCAAAGACTTGAAGGTGAGAGGTGTGTCTTAAAGATGGCAAGGGGAAGGGCTCCCAGGCAGAGCGAAGAGCAGGTGTCAGCCCTGGTGTGGGAGCCTGGGTGGGGTGTTTGGGAGACGGTAAGGAAGCCGCTGTCACTGGAGGGGTGTCAAGGAGGGAATGAGGGGGAACAGAAGATGAGGTCAGATACATAATGGCACAGGACGGCTGATGGGAAGATCCCTCTTGGCCTTGCCAGGCATGGGAAAGACTTTGGCCTTTACTTGGAGGCCTTTGAGCAGAGGAGTGACATGATTTGACCCACATCAGTTATGCCAGTCAGTATTCTCAAGGACCCTAAGAGTTTGGTACCATGGGCTCCGGTTTGTGAAGAGGAATTAGAAGTAGAGAGGGTAGGGACTTCACTGGTGGTACAGTGGTTAAGAATCCGCCTGCCAATGCAGGGGACACGGGTTCGATCCCTGGTCTGGGAAGATCCCATAAGCCGCAGAGCAACTAAGCCCGTGCACCACAACTACTGAGCCTGCGCTCTAGGGCCCGCGAGCCACAACTACTGAAGCCTGCGTGCCTAGAGCCCGTGCTCTACAACAAGAGAAGCCACTGCAGTGAGAAGCCCGCCCACCGCAACAAAGAGTAGCCCCGCTCGCCGCAACTAGAGAAAGCCCGCGCGCAGCAATGAAGACCCAATGCAGCCAAAAATAATATAAATAAATAAATAAATTTCAAAATAAAGAAGGTATATAACTTTCCCAGCATCACACTGCTAGTACATTTCAGAGCTGGGTTGGCTTTCAAATGCACATGTTTCTGATAACAGTGCTCTTTCCATTGCACCACACCGCCTCCCTAGTCCTTGCACTCTTATGTAGTTGCAGCTAAAACATAAAAACCCATCTGGCCTGTCTTTTAAATTTTATATGGTAATTTTTTATAGCGAAACATTAATGTAATTCTCTTTAAAATACCTAAATAGTAACCTTCAATTGTGAATGTCAACATAGTGTATATATATTTCATAATCTAAAATTAAAATTATAAAATGTGCTTTACAGTCTTTGTTTATACATACACACACAACATGCATCATTTAAAACATTACTACCTCTGAAATTCTGATGATTTTTTGTGCAATGGTTAAAAGAGTTGCCTTTCTTGCTTTCCCTTGGCAAAGTTGGTTGCTTTCCCGCCGAGCTGTCTCAGCAATGTACATATACTTCTCTTAGGGCCCATGCAAGGCTGGATGGAGATTATGTGTGTATCTGCCTGTCTCACTTGCTAACTCTAGTTCTTTAGGGACCAGGATCAAATCAGTAGTAAAAAAAAAAGAAAAAGAAAAAAACCTTTGGAGTGTCTTCTTTCCTCTCCCTTACTCTGATGTAAGGAAGATGATTCCTCTTCCTTACTCTAAGGGCTGTTCCCCACCCACTGTCATGTTTGAATAAGGTGTCCTCATTCTAATGGCCGCTGTTGCTTGGACCAGGGATGGGTGGGGATCCAAGCTGGGCCACTCAGATGATCTTCTGGAACTTGGAGGAAGCCTCAGAGATTCTGGCTCTGTCTAGATTCGACACTTGAGAGAGGATACGTAAACTCAAGAATACTTACATGGCCTGCCATGAGGACTGGGAAGCATGGAAGTCTGTTGTTTAGAGGGAGAAGCAAGGTGCAGAGAAATGCAGACAATAGGGACAGGAGAAGCCTGTCTGGGTTGCTGACAGACTTCTGTTTCCTTCGGCCTTTCAAAAGGCTGGCTGCACTTTAGGTTTCAAAAAACATGCTATATTCTTATAATAAATTCCGGTTTTTTTGCTTAAGCTAGCTTGAGTTGGTTTCTGTTACTTACAACCAAAGAGTCATAAATAATCCTATGTCTAGTCCCCTTGTATCACCCGAGACCCTAACACAGTATCTTACTCATGGACCAAGCTTGGGTTTGGCATTTTATAGACCTAGGTTCAAGTCCTGGCTCTGCAGATTACATTGGCAAATTATGTCACCACTTGGAGCCTCTGTTTCCTCATCTGTCAAATAGGGATAATAAAGCCTTCCTGACAGGGTCGTGGGATTAGAGTAAAGCATTTGGCATGTATTATTCATTGCTTAGTAACTAGAAGTTGCTATTGTTAATGTGTGTTATGGAATCAATGAAAAGATAGATGATTCTTAACCACCTCCTTGCCCCAGAGTTGACCTGGACGGGATACAAACAGTTAGAGCTTGGGCTCCAGAGTCTGACTACAGGAGCTTGGTTCCCAGACTCACCATTTACTATACATGAACCTGGTCAACCTACCTGACTTATAAAAGACTTGGTTTTCCCACCTGAAAAGGGAGACAATTGCTCTTTTCCCGTCTTTGGCACTGAAAGCACATAGACAGCCCATTCTGACTCTCAAGTAGCCAAGCTGGCCTAAGAGGTGGAAGGCCCTGTTTCTGTCCCTGCCTGTGTAACCTTGATCAAATCACGAGATCTCTGTGGGCCTGAGTTAGGAAAGTACTTATCTGCAAAAACAGATTGAATTTCTCTTCTGTCTGCTTCACAAGATTGTCAAGGATCACAAAGAAACAAAATGCATCATCTTGTTTACTGTAAAGTGCTTTATGAATGCAAATTAAATACTTTGTGAATATTCGGATGAACGCCTATGTCCCACGCTGACCTAACTTTTCTCAACTGTAAAATGGGACTAATCATGCCAACACCGCATAGTTGTGATTAGGCTGAATTGCCATAATGTATGAAAACACAATTCCAGTGCCTGGCACTTAATTGTAGCCCAATATGTGGTGGTCTTCCCTTCTTTGGGTTTTACAAAGCAGTTTACTACCTTTTTTTTCTACTGGTCTTCGGCCTGGTCTTGGAATTAAGGCAGCATGGTGTTATCTCCATTTTGCAGATGAGGAAGTTGAGGCTCAGAGATACTAGGTGACTCGACAAAGTTGCACAGCAGTGGTAGGGGTAGGACTGGAAATCCATTCTCCATTCACCCCTTCTCTGCAGGTCGGGAAGTGTGCTCTGGAGCCAGCCTGCCTACTTTCTATCCCAGCTCCCCACCTGGTAACTTGGGCCAATTACTCAACCGCTCTGTGCCCTGGTTTCCTGCTCTGCAAAATGGGGAGAATAAGAATCCCTGTAATAGAGCACCTACCTTAGAGGGTGATTGGGAGGATTAAACAAGGTGATGCATGTGATGCTTAGCAGGTGCCTAAGAGGCGGGAACTTCTCTGTACACGTAGGCTGTTATTTTTGTACCACCTGTTGGCCATGTGGCACAGTGGGTGCAGATATGGGAGCAGAGGGCCTTGGGGTTAAGTCCAGGCTCTGCCTCTCACAGCTGTGTGTCAGACGGGCCATGGAGCCTCCCTTCCTTCTGTAGAGGGGAGGTGAGTGCCTATCTTGGGAAGATTAGAAATGATATACATACATAAAATGCTTGGTACGTGTGGACACTTACGAAATGGAACAATTGGGGTGCTGGGAGGAGGAAAGGTGTTCCAGAAAGAAGGAACAGCAGGAACAGCAGCAGGGAGGCTGAGAACAGCATGGTGTGCACAGATGCGTCTTTAGGAGGGATAAGGCGTGGCAGAAACAAAGAGGAGAGACTAGGCAAGTCCAGAGCATGGAAGACCCTTTGTGCCACCAGAGGTGCTTGAACCCCATCCTGTGTCCACGTGGGCTCCCCAGATGCTTTTCTGGGGGAAGGTGGAAAGAGAGCTGTCCGTCCTGTTGGGAGGTCATCCTGGTGGCTGTGGAGGATGGACTGAACTCCATGTGCCTGGAGACAGGGTTCAGGGGGTGCCGTGGCTGCGAGCGGATGCTGGGCTGAAGGAGGGCTGAGGCAGCGGGATGGGCAGGAAGCAACAGCTTCTCTGACTACTAACCACTGGCTGGTACTTACTGAGGATTTCCTCTAGGTCAGGAATTCATTGTTGCAAGTGTTCTGCATGCATTAGCTCACTGAATTATCTTAACAACCCAATGGGTAGGTACTATTGTTACCTTTATGTTTCAGATGCAGAGATGGAGGCATGGAGAGGTTAAGAAGTGTTGAGGAGATAAAGTCCAGAGGGCAAAATGCATGACTTGATGTGGGGTGAAGAAGGGGTGATCCCCAGGTTTCTGGCTGGGATGATGGGCTGGGAGCCCAAGCGTCAGGAGAAGGAACAGGTTGGACAAGGAGGTGGGAAGAGGCTGAGCTGCGTTGTGTCTGTGCTGAAGGCACCAGAGGCTGGTGTGAGAGGCAGTGGGACGCCGGGGGATTGGTACATTGGAGCATTGGTGTGCAGAGCTCAGGGGGCTGTGCTGGACGTGGAGGTTTGGGCGTTGGTGTTATTTTGGGGTCATGAAGCCGAAGGAGAGAGAAACTCTGGGAAATGTGAGGGTGGTGAGTCCCGAGTCCTGGAGCATGACAGCCCCCAAGTCCAAAGCCAGTTCCCGTCTCAGTGCCTGGACCAAAGTGTTGGGCAGGGTCTGGCTGCCTCTCAGGAGCTCTCATTTCCAGCTGTGGGGCGATTAACAGGGTCCACAGGTGGGATAGCAGAACAACCCAGCCCCACACACTTGGGATCGGAATTATGTGCCTGGGCTCCACACGGGTCCCTCAGGAATCCTCTCAGCCCCTGGACCTCTATTGCTACCGGCTCCCTCTCCTCCCTTTCTTTCTCTTTACCTGCTTCTCTCTTGTCATCTCTTCTTTATTTCCCCGCTGCTTTGTTTCTGCCTGTCTCTGTCCTACTGCTGTTCTGTCTCCTTCTTTCTCTCCCTCTCTCTCTGGTTCTGCCCCTGTCTCTCCCACGTGGAGACTCTTAGACTCTTTAAGTCAAAGTAGAGACCCTTTTTTGTCTCTATTTGCTTCTCTCTCCCTCAGCCTCTGAGTCTCTCTGCTGCCTCTCTTTGTCTATGTGCCTGTTTCTGTCTCTCTTCATCTCTGTCTTTGTATCTCTGTCTCTCCCTTTGTCTCTCTCCATCTCTCATCTTTGTGTCTGTGCCTACCCCTCTCCTCACTATCTCCGTGTTTTCATTCTCTCCTTTCCCTCCTCCCTCCCCCTCTCCTGCCTCTAGGAAGAGGGCGTAGGTCACTGGGTAGGATTGGATGTCATTAAAAGCGGGAAAAAAAGGAGAAAGGACCCCTTTTCTCCTGCTGGCCCCTGGGGAATGCCTAACAATGAGAGACACTTTGGTGGGTAGGTAATCGATAGGAACAAGATGCAATGAGACATCTTTGTTGGGCAGCGGCAGCCGGCAGTTTCCTCTGACCGGAGCCCCTGGGAGCAGGTGGTCCCTCGACCAGGCTCAGAGTGTATCCCAGTGGAGCGCCTTAAAGTGTGAGCCCAGCACATCGTGAACCGGAGGTGCCTCATTTCCATCACCTCCTCTCTCTCCCTCTCCGGCCCTCCTCCCCACTCCGTACTCCTGCTCGAATGTCACGAATAGAAAGAGACACGGTGATGGACAGGGCATAGGTTGTAGCCAGCCTAGGTTGTACAGTTGGCTAAGAATCAGTCTCTAGCTGCAGCAAGACTTTTAGTCCTTCTAAGCCCTGATTTCCTCATATGTAAAATCAGGGAGACTTACGCCTGTGATCCATTCCAGGCAAGGGAGCCAGTTTAATTTTCAAAAAATTAAATCTGATCAGTGCCTCCCCCGCTTGAACTCCCACAGCATGGGTCACATCTGTTTTTTTCACTGCTCAGTCTTAGCACCAGGCTCCCACTAGGTACTTAATAAGGATATGGGGCATCGTACACAGTAGGCACTCAGATGTTTGTCAAATGAATGGAGCTTCCTGCTTCTAGACCTGGAGTACCTGGCTGCCTTCAGAGGAGGAGCTCTGACTTCCCAGGACGTGAGCTCCAGGCAGAACTCTAGATGTTGGTCCTTCCTGGCCAGCTCTATCTTCCTTTCTTTGTCTTCCCCCTCCTTGCATGTGACCCTTGGTTGTTATGAGGATGAAGAGAAAAGGCAGTGAGACACACAGGCAGGAATTCAGAACACCGGCCTCTTTTTTTAAAAATTGAAGTATAGTTGCTGTACAATTTTATGTAAGTTACAGGTGTACAATATAGTGATTCAGAATTTTTAAAGGTTATATTCTACTTACAGTTATTGTAAAATATGGACTATATTCCCCATGTTGTACAATGTATCCTTGTAGCTTATTTTATACCTAATAGTTTGTACCTCTTACTTCCCTACCCCTTTATTGCCCCTCCCCCCTCCGTCTCCCCACTGGTAACCACCAGTTTGTTCTCTATATCTGCTTCTTTTTTGTTATATTCACTAGTTTGTTGTTCTTTTAGATTCCACATATAAGTGATATCATACAGTACTTTTCTTTCTCTGTCTGACTTATTTCACTTAGTGTAATGCCCTCTAAGTCCGTCCATGTTGCTGCAAATGGCAAAATTTCATTATTTTTTATGGCCAAGTAATATTCCATTGTATTGATAGATATATATCAATTGATATATCTATCTATCTATATATATAAAACACTTTTTCTTTATCCATTCATCTGTTGATGGACACTTAGGTTGCTTCCATATATTGGCAATTATAAATACTGCTACTATGAACATTGGGGTGCATGTATCTTTTCAAATTAGAGAACCCTGGTCTCTTGGACATACCAAACCCAGCAGAAGGTGCACATCCAGTAGCAGTCTGGACTGTTGTGTTACAGAAAGAAGTTATAGAAGGAAAAACCCTTAGAGATCATCAAGTCTATTCCTTCCCCTCCCATTTTACAGATGGTCAGACTGTGTCCAGAGAAGGGGAATGACTTGCCCAAAGTCCGATACCATGTCCCTGTGACAGAGATGGAAAGAAGAGATAAGAGTTCTGCCATCTGTCAAAGTTCCTCACACATCATCCTTGGTCTTTATTTCTACACACCCTTATGCACTGGTAATTACAAGACCTATCGAACCCCATTCTCCATTTTAGCCTTAAGAATGGAACTCACCAAACCTTCCCATCCTCCTAAATGCAGTCTAATGTTGGGACCCATTCCTAGCCCTTGGCCAATGGATGCAAACAGGGGCTCTCATTTTGCAGAATCAGCCACAAGGACCCACTTTCTGCCTGGTTCATGCCTTCTTATTTTTTAAGATTCAGCTAGACTGTCAGAGGCCTTCCATGAAGACTTTCATTCTAAGTTATGCAGTTTTTTTTTTGCTTCCTCAATATCCCGTACATATCTTTTCTTTGCACTTCCCATATATTTTTATGAACTTTATGATATATAATTTATATGCAATAAAATTCGCCAATTTTATATACACAGTTCAATGAATTTTGACACGTATGTACAGTAATGTGCCCACCACCACGATCAAGATAGAACATTTTTATTCCCCCAAAAGTAACCTCATACATCCTTGTAGTCAATTCCTTACCATAGCCAACCTTCAGCAACCATTGATCTGATTTCAGGGCCTGTAGTTTTGCCTTTCCCAGAAATTTATATAATGAGAGTCATTTTGTGTCTGGTTGCTTTCACTTAGCATAATGTTTTTGTGATTGATCAATGGCGTTACATGTATCAGCAGTTCCTTCCTTTCTATTGCATTAAAATGGTTATCCAGTTGTTCCAGTACCATTTAATTAGAAGGCCATTTTTTCCCCACTGTATGGATACACCACAATTTGTTAAACCGTTCATCAGATGATGGACATATGAATTGTTTCCACTTCTTGGCTGTTGTGAATAAAGCTGCTATGAACATTCATGTACAGGTCTTGCTTTATTTCCATATGCTCTCATTTCTCTTGAGTAAATACTCAGCTAAGATTGCTATTCAAATGGTAAGTGCATGTTTAGCTCTATAAGAAACTGTCAAATAGTCTTCCAAGGTACCTGACCATTCTCCATCAGCCCTAACAATGCATTAGAGTTCCAATTGTTCTACATCTCTGCCAACGCTTGGTATTATCAGTCTTTTTATTTTTAACCATGCTAGAGTGCAGTGGTAGCTCATTATGGTTTTAATTTGCATTTCACTAATGACTAATGAAGTTGTCAATCTTTTGTTTGGTAAAGTATCCATTCAAATCTTCTGCCCATTTTTATCAAGTTGGTTGCAAGTATTTTTTCATATTTTCAATACTAGTTTTTTAATGATAAATATATTTGGCAAATATTTTCTCACACTCTACGGTTTGCCTTTTCAAGACACTTCCAATAGCATTTACTTAATCATGGCCAGACCTGAGGTTTATTATCCCTGTAAGCCTCAGTTTTCTTACCTGTAAAATGGTGCTAAAATGTATCTACTTCTTAGAGTTTGTGAGGATACAAAGAGATAGTGCAAGTAAAACTCTTAGCATAATGCTGAGAACTTAACAGCTTGAAAAATCATTAGCTAATTGTTATTATTCAGTGTTTATTCACTCCACCTCTGCTCACTCAAAGAATAGTCCTCTTTGGATATCACCTTGTAGTATTGGCCATTAGTACCTGAAATAACTATCTGGAGCTCAGGAAAGCAGTCTGAACTAGAAGTAAAGATTAGGAAGGAATTAGCAGGTAGATGTATTTGAAGTCCGGGGCTGGGTAGGTTCACTGAGTGAAAATGTATATAGTGAGATGTCCACAACTGGAACCCTGACCAATCCCAACATCTAAGGGATGGGCAAAGGAAGAGAGGATCATGAGATTGTACAGCCTGAGAAGAGGAGGAAATTCAGGAGAGAACAGAGTCATAGAAGGCAAGGAAGGAGTGAAATCCAAGACAGAAGGAATCACTAACAGTGTCAAATGCTATAGATGGGGTGAGCCCTGAAGAAGGGAACTTTGGATTAGTCAAGAGCAGAGTATCATAACCCACTGGGCTGGACCCTTCAGTGGGGAGGCAGCCAGGAAGTTCAATGACAGGGGGTTAAGAAGCAGGTGGTTAAGTTTGGGGAGCATCATTTATTCCATTTCTTCCCCTGTAAATATTGGTGGAAATGGGGGGAGAAGAGAAGAGGTAGCAGCTTTCTTTAGAGGGTAGCAGTTGTGGAGGGAAGTTTTTTTTTTATAGTATGGGAGAGACTGAGCATGTTTTGGGACAGATGGAAAAGAACCAGTGGAGAATGAATACTTGAAAGTATAGGAAAGAGAGGTTTTAATCTAGAGTGTGAGTCCCCAGAGGAAGGGATGGCATCCAGATGGTAGCAGTAGCCTGGAGTAGGGGAGCGGAGTGGCTTCAAACTGTGTCCACTGGCTGAGCTGGACCAATGTTGCCCTTTATAGTTCTGGGTTGGAGTTGGCCAAAAGAGAAATTTGCATTTGGTTTGGGAAGTGCAAGTGAAACAGTAGCCATTACTTTCTGAAGGTCCTCATGGTTAAACAGGTGAGGGGAACCTACAGAGGTGCAGCCAGGATCCAGCTTGTCTGTGCTCTTTCATGGTGAAAGTTAGATGCAGAAACGTCAGAAAATGCCAGCTTGTCCTTACTATCCTCAACTCTGTTCTTAGCTCTTCTTCCTGCTTGCTCACTCCCAGACCCACAACCAGATGCAGGAATGGTCTTTTAAAGACTCTTCCATCAGCTTCCCTTTGCAGAATGACCCCAGCAGCTGGACATGCCTGGCTGCCCATATTCCTTTATGAGCTCCACCTTGCCCACCCATTCCAGTGTCTCAGGAGGACTGCTTGGTGACTTTTGTTTGCTCCTCCAATTCTCTCCTTTTGGACCCTTGCTTGCTAGTTTCTCCCACGGTTATAGAAAGTGTTATTCCTACAATACATCTTTTATTCTATAATACTTGTAGAGTTTCAGCTTCCCTGATTGAACCCCGACAGATATGGGGTGGGTGGGGCACTCTTGTTCAGACTGGGAGAAGGCACTAACACTGGGTGCAGAAAAAGAGTAAGCAGGTGGATGTCAAATAATTATCACGTGGTCTGGAGGTCATATGAAGACATGGGAACCGGGTCAACTGCAGAAAGAGGTTAGGGTTAGGGGAGGATTTGAGGCTTGAAAAGACTGGAAAAGCTCTAGAGAATATAGTATAATAAGTAGAATAAAGAGTTGAGAGAATCCTTTGTTGGACAAGTCAAGGGACTGGGAAGCATCCCAGAAGAGTAAAAAGTTAGGAGGCCTGGACTCAAGTCCTGGATATACACTCTATGGTTCGAATAAGTCATATATTTTCTTTTCCATGGCTGTTGTTTGCCTATCCTCTCCCCTCCTCTGTTCTGCTCTATATTTTGAGAAACTACATTCCCCAACTTCCAGTTAGGCCTGATTGATGCATGGTCCTAGCAGAAGACTGGATGAGGGAGAAGGGAAGCCGGGGCATCTGCCACCTGCAGTCCCACTGAATCTTCTCCATGGTGCTGACTCTCAACAGCTTCTTCCTCAGGGGTCCCAGCTTCGGGCTGGCTGGTTCTTGATCCAGCCAGAAGGCCTGGAAGTGGTAGCGATTTCGTGTTTGTTACTACTCTGGGTTGCTACTTCAGCTCCCCCATCACTGCCTAATGAGGTCCCTAAATTCAGTTATCTGTGTTTGAAGTATTAGAGTGCCTTTGTTTTCTTTTTTTCTTTTTTTTTTTAAACATCTTTATTGAAGTATAATTGCTTTACAATGGTGTGTTAGTTTCTGCTTTATAACAAAGTGAATCAGTAATACATATACATATGTTCCCATATCTCTTCCCTCTTGCATCTCCCTCCCTCCCACCCTCCCCATCCCACCCCTCTAGGTGGTCACAAAGCACCGAGCTGATCTCTCATCTGTACTGATACTGCTCGCCTCCCAGGGTTAGTGTGAGATGATGGGTGTATCATTATAGCATATGGGGAAACGGAAGGAGAGTAAGTAAGAGCTGCTCTATTAACGCAGGCACACCTCCCTGGGATTGCTACCACTGAGTGAATCCCACTGCATGCCGGACACCTTCTGTTCGTTATATCGACACATTGTTCTTACTCTCTGTTGACCTTGGTGACTTAACTTCACCTCTATGTGCCTCAGTTTCCTCATCTATAAAATAGATGAGGAATACGGGGGACAACAGAATGCCTACTCCATAGGGTAATTGGCAAAATGGGATGAGACACTGCATGTAAAAAGCTTAGAACAGGGCATGTATTAACCACCCAGTAAATGTTAGATATAATTATTATAAAGTTTGTCTGTTATTATTGCTTTTTAAAATTAATATTTCACAAGAAGCTTGAGGAAACTGAGGATAAGTGGGGTTATATGACTGGCTCAGCGTTCAGAGACTGTAGGTTATAAGACTTGATCTCAGGTCCCCCGACTCCAAAATTATGCTCTTTCCCCCGCCCCCTGGCTTATTTTGGTGACACCCCACTGTGCAGATCCAGGGCCACAGCAGCAGTGACTGCTACAGGAGAGGCCCTGGCTTCTTTGCTCTCCCTCCCCTGCTTATACACCATCTATGTTTAAACCCAAGTGCAACCGATGCAAGGCCCTAAGAACAGGATGGACGTGATCCTGGTAATAAGTTTCCTGAGAGGCTTTGGCTAGCAGAGGGGCAGCTGGAGGGTCACAGAGGAGGGCGCCCACCGGCCAGGAGTGGGCGTGTCTCCACCTGGGCAACTTCCTCTAGAGGAGCTGTGTGCATTCTGGGGGATTTTATTACCAACAGGCAGTGCTCAGCTAGGCTCTCCCCTCCCCCAACCCCTCCTCAGCCCCAAATATATTGAGCTGTGTTGGATACAGAGTATATTTTTAGCCCTGCTGGGCCCTCGGAGAGATGGCTACAGTGGAAAAGAGCCAGGGGGCGGCATAGGGCTTTGAACCCCTCTTCCAGCACCTGCCCCCCATCCTCCCAAGTGCTGCTGCCCTGCAGGCAGCTACCACCTCACAAGCTAAGTGGTGGGGTCTGCTTCAAGGCTAGCATGGACCCAGATAACCTCCAAGAGTGGTTCTTTGCAGATTAGTTAATCTGTGTATTTGGGATTCAATTTATGGCTGCAACAAACTCTTCCCTCCCCTGCCCTCTTCCCCTACCCTGCCAGCACTGGGCTTACTACTCTACCATAGTGGAAAATATAAATATCAGTAATACTGGTGCAGGTTGAGCATATCCATATATGTTATCTCATTGGAGCCTCTTGACAACCTCTGTGAGGTTCGTGTACCAGACAAGGAAGAAATCCAACCTCAGAGTGATGATGGAATCCACCCGGGTTATGTGAGTAGAAAGAGGTGGCACCAGAACTCAAACCTAGAGGTATCTGGCCCCAAAGCCAGAACTCTTAATCTTATGCCACACTGCCTCTGAAGTTGTTGACAAAATTTAGACGCTGAAGTTCTGGCTTGGTGGCTTAATAGGTGATTTTTACTGTCCTATAGTACTGCATCAAAACAGGGTTTGACCAAGCAACTAGCAAGTACACGTCTTCACTAAGGACTCATGACCCTCAAGTCCAGATCAGAACCTCGAAATGCTGTTAGGGTCTCCTCTGCCCCAACCCAACACACCATAATCATTTGTCGAATACTTAATATGCACCATGCCCTTTTCACGTAGAACTCATTGTGAAATGGAGATCATTGTTGTCGTTTTACAGTTAAGATCCTGTTTCGGATGACACAGCTAGTTAATAACAGTTGCGGAATTCAAAATTGGGCTTCTCCAGGCCTAAAAGTCACTTCTAAAGTATCTGGCTCTTCCTGCTGTCATACTGCCTCACGTTCTTTAATGACGCTGAAGGAAGAATTGTAGTAAAGAGCCTGAGAAAGCATTTTAACACTTCTCTTGTGGCTGTGATTAACACCTGTTGTCAGCTAGGATTGTGCTTGGCTGCATGTAATAGAAACCTGACCACAGTGGCTTAAACAAACATTGCTTTATTTTTCTAAGGGAACAAGAGTCAGAGAGATGGTCTAGACTTAGGGCAACTGCTCGAGCAAATATTCAAGGACCTGGGCTCCTTCTTGCTTTCTGCTCTGACATTCTGAATATATGGCTTTTGTCTTTATGGTGGCAAGATGGATGTCTTGTCTCCAAGCATCAGGTCTGCACTCCAAGCAGGAAGAAGGGTAAAGGATAAAAACCGCACGACAGTGGAGTCTGTCTCTTTCTATCAGAGAAACGATAACATTTCTGGAAACTCTGCTCAATAGACTTTATCTTTACATCTAGTTGGCTGGAAATGGTCACATGGCTACGTGTGGCTATAAGGGAATCTGGGATGTGAATATTTCTAACTAGGTACATGGTCTCCTGAAATAGAATCAGAGTTCTGTTAATATACTAAAGAAAGGAAAGTGGATATGGGCAAGAGTCAGAAGTGTTTGCCACCAATTTGCACTAGGCTGTGCAGTAATGACCTCGATAATCCCTTACATTTATCCAGGCTTTTAATTTTCCAAAAACACTTTCATGTGCATTATCTCTTTTAATCTCCCTCCGTGAAAACCTTTTAAAGTAGATAGGGTATGAATCACCAGGAGTCATGCAGGTCTGACATCAATATTTCCCATTTTACAAAAGAGGAAACTGAGGCTCAAAGGGGTTAAGTGACTTGCTCAAAGTCATAGGACTCGTAAGTGATAAAATCTGGAATGGATTCAGTATCCTGTGACCCACTGTGAGTTTAGATAAGTCACTTCTACTCTCTACCTATCATTTATCCATCGAATAACAGTAATCCTACTAACTTAATAATGTTGTGAGGAATCAATGACGCCCCACTGCCTGCATATCTTAAGTGTTCAGGAAAAATGGCAATGAACATTTTATGGACTCTAATACATTTTCTTGATCATCTTCAAAGCAAGTTGGTATCCTTCCTCCAACTTACCGTTTCTCATTAAGCTGGAATATAGAATTTATCAAACTATTTACACTTTTTCCCTATGCACAAGGGATACATAGTCCCCATTAAACTGAGAGGTCCGTGAGGACATGTTTTGAGGAAATCTATTTCTTAGGGCTCTTGTTTCACTAAGGGATTTCCACTTCATTTCTTAGGAGGAAAGAATACTTGAGAAACCTTTCTATCCTAACTAGTTACCTTTTAATCATCTCACCCTATGAAGGAAAACTACCTTCCTTCCTTCCTTCCTCCCTTCCTTCCTTCCTTCCTTCCCTCCCTCCTTCCATGCTTCCCTCCCTCCTCCCCTGCTTCCCTCCCTCCTCCCTCCCTCCCTCCTTTCCTTCCTTCCTTCTTTCTGGTTTTTGTTCAATGGTATGGGAAGAAATTCTTCTTGATTGGATAGAGTTAATATGTTATAAATGGCACTTTTGAGTGCAAGGCACGTGCTAAATCCAATGTAGTTGGCTGAGTAATTATCTGTTCCACAGAATTTTTCCTTGGCCAGATCTCAAGGGCTATATACCTGGTGGTAGGGGCAGGAGGTGGTCTGGGAGGAAACCTGATTTTGACGTTTGATTCAAACAATGTTCACTGTGCAACTCTGCAAGCAGTAATGTTGTTACCTTGACATCCACTTGACTCCCTTGTCTTTTTCTCATGGTTCAGGCCTGAGCAGTAGAGCCACAGTCTACAGCAGATACGGCTGTTTTCCTTCTTTGCCCCCCTGGCACATGGGGACAATACTTGGCCTCCAAAATGAATGATCAAATGTATAAGTGAAAGCACATTATAAACCATAAAGTGCTATCAGATAGACATGATTAGTATTACTACATCTTTGATAAAAATCCTCCTGTTGCTGAGAGGAATAGTCTTGGCTTTGGATGGAACATAATCTCTTCAGGAGGTCTTGGCAGTGTGAGGGTGAGGGGTTTGCAGAAGGAAAAGGTGGCAAGCGTGATCTCAACATGTTTAGCCAATACATACTAGGTACTTTTGGGGGAAGGGTGAATAAAACTTGGTCAATAGGAGGCTGGTGGGGAGGCAGACATATACAAGAGTAACTGTAGGTAAGACATTAATCGAGTGCTGTAAACCTATTGCTGTGAAAGCATAGAAAAGGGGAAGATTAATTTTAACCTGGAGGTGGATGTAAGTATGGGGTTAGGGAAGCCTGGCAGGAGATATTCAAGCTGTGATCAACCAATGAATAAGCACTTTAACAGGAGGTAGTTGTTAATAATACTAACAACAATATTATTGAGTATTGTGTTAGCACTGTACTAGAAAATGAACATATGGAACTCAGGTAATGCACCCAGCAACACTGTATGATAGGTATTATTTTCATTGCTTTTTTAGATGAAGAAAATGTTATTGGTAGAGAACATTCAAAAAGGAAGGCCATCATCAAAGGTATGAAAGCCAGAAAAGGGTTATATAATGATTCATACAAGGCCTACAATATATTAACGACCCACTTTGTCACTATTTTGGGGTCCCAGGAGTTCAGTGTGGGTGTTGGGAAGGATTCAGGGAGATAAAGTACTGTTGGCAGGATTTTAAAATCTGGGTCTCAAAATCAATCAGATATGGCATTGTCTTTGTTTTGGTTCTCCCAGCAGTAAACACTGAGACAAAGATTCAGATGCTGATACTTAATTTGGTAGATAATATAGGACACCCTGGCAGGGGAGAAGGAGTGTGAAACAGAGAAGGAAAGCAAGCCAATAAAGGGGGCTTTATCAAACACATTACTTTTGAGGGGAAATGGAGCATAAAACCACTGGGAAATTCTAGGAGTCAGCACTAAACACCACCTCAGAGTTATTCCACGGCGCCAGGGAGATGGTTTATTTATGCACCAACTTCTGTTAGTCCTTGCTTGAGGGCTGCTTTTGGGGGCTTACTAATTCCTTGGTATTTCTCCCTGTCCCATGTGTGGACAGAGAAGTTTCCAGTGGCCAAAGGAAACATCAGGCAAAGTTGCAGATGGATGATGGACTAATTTCAGTGGAAATAGTAGGGCCGAGGCAATAAGAGTAGGATGCCAATACAGTATGCTACAGTCCACCCCTTGGACCGCCCAGGTCCACTTCTGCCCAAGTTTCCTGCAACTTCTCACTGATTTTGAAAGAGTGTGGCCTGCCATAATTCTGAAAGCAAACAAATGAACAAATAAACAAAAACTCTACTGCAGAATGGTCAATGGGATGTTGTCTCTGCCACTGCAGTTGTCATTAAGGCCATATGGATAATCATTCCCTCCTCTCATTCTAAATCGCACTTACCCTTGGCTAGCACTTCTCCTAGTTTACATTGCTTGCCCAGTGGGGTAACACAGCTTCTTATCCTTGAGGTCTCAGAACTTTTAGCTACCATGCCTTTCTCAGGCTGGCGTTGCTGTAATTGCTATTCATTGTTATCACTGGGCATAGAATAATTAAGAGATGTTCCTGTAAATCCTCTGAGTTCCAGATGTACTCCTCCATGCCCCAAATATATAGCACCGACTATCTCCTTATGATAACAATAGTCACTCACCCCTGGCACCATAGGAACTCCTTTTAAAAATCTGCTATTGGGCTTCCCTGGTGGAGCAGTAGTTGAGAATCTGCCTGCTAATGCAGGGGACACGGGTTCAAGCCCTGGTCTGGGAAGATCCCACATGCCGCGGAGCAACTAGGCCCGTGAGCCACAACTACTGAGCCTGTGCGTCTGGAGCCTGTGCTCTGCAACAAGAGAGGCCGCGATAGTGAGAGGCCCGTGCACCGCGATGAAGAGTGGCCCCCACTTGCCACAACTAGAGAAAGCCCTCACACAGAGACGAAGACCCAACACAGCCAAAAATAAATAATAAATAAATTTTTAAAAATAAATAAATAACAAACATTCAAGTACAATTGGTGTCTTTAAAAAAAAAATCTGCTATCTACTGGCATGAGGTGTTCAAAATATCGAGAAAGCAAACATTTTACGCAAGTTCCCCAAGTGTGTCACTGAGAGTGATGGTGACAAAGGCCATTTCTTCCACACTTTTCTTCTTGGATCCATGTATTCTGCCTGTCAGGCATGCATCACCGTAGAATGGGCATTGGTTCAAAGTATAAACTGGATCTAGCAGGACGGCACTCTGACACTGCAAGGTGTCATCCCAGAGCTGGTGCTTCGGCTGTGCCTTTAAGAGCCATGCCAACATTCTATCAAGCCAACAGCTTTGGATAGTGTGACCTATCGCTGCGTCAGTGGAGCTCATGGTCATGTGACATGACCATCACTTACATCTATTGACATAAATTGGGTGCCTGTTTCCAAGGTTTTGTTACGCAGGATCCCATGGATCCCTTGGGTGACGGTGCTGGCTGAAAAACTGTGGGAAAGAAAGGCAAAATTATACCTGGAATATGTATCAATCCTAATTAGAACAAATCACTCCTCCCTCCAGGATGGAAGAGGACTGTAGTAGCTAACTTGCCACCAAGTAGCTGGTTAGTCTACTCAAGAGATGGTACTATACTGAAGGTTCAAATTTGGTCTCTGCTGTCTATAGGTTGGACATTTTGCAGTAGTGGCTCAGTCAGTGTTGGTGAGAGAGCCCAGTGCTGTGAGGCATGGCTTCCACTCTGACACCTAGATGCTTGGTTTCTGAGTCCATTGGGCAAGCACTGGGTGGTTGAGGACAGAAACTGGTTGCCTTACTGGGGTGAACTGTGCTACCCAGTTTGTTGTTTAGTGCATTCTCTACAGCGGATGATTTCTTGTGGGGCTTGATATGAGACATCCAAGCAAAGCTGTTGGGCAGAAGCAGTATATTTTCAGTCTGCACCAATATATGAAATTGACTCCTACTGAATAGTCCTGGGCTTTTACCTACTTTGTGGGTATTAGGGATTCCCCAGAAAAGTCATAGGTGTGAACTGAGGAAGAAGTATAGGTGTAACAGAGGTAGGTGACATGATTACTACTAGTACCTATGAAACTTCACCTTGGAAAAGATATGAAGTTTTCTTATGGATGTGGCCATTAGATAGTTGCAACTTGTGAATTATTGTGAAGGGGTGGATGGACGATTATTTGAAATTGGATGCAAAGTTTTACACCAGATCTGGATAGGTGTGGCATGCAGTGAAATGAGGTAGCTGGTACATATTTGAAGTGTGTACCTGTGTACATTTTGTTTATTCCTACGTGGCTTGGTTCACTTGGGTGTTCTTCTAGTTCACTTAATGTTTCTTGCAGGACAAAAACACTCATAAGCAAATATGAGATTCCTGTTATGCTCAAATTGTCCCTAAAATGTCAATCACATTGGAACAAATTTATGTTTTCAAAAGAAGCATTATAAAAGAACTGACTTCATCTCCAAAAACTTCGGTTATGTGGCAGGCCTAGAATCATCTTAAGGTTTATTTCCCACCCTCTGTTGTGCATGTGTCATAGGAGAGCATCCAGGTGACTTGTCATTTTCTGCCCTGGAATTCTGATTAACATGAGCTCATCAATAGAGTGGACCAGTATGACATGCCAAGGAATGTCCAGATGATCAACTTACCTCTTGGTAATGACATATCCAATAGTAAAAGTTCATGGAAAATGACAGTAATCAAAGTAAGACAGGACAAATGATTCAGACTCCTCAAGAATGAAGGTTTAGGTCACACTGTCAGGTAAAGAACCCAATCATTTGAGGTCCTGGCCGAGAACAAAAGAAACAAGGAAGAGTAAAGAAGTTATAAATACCAAGTATGGCCTTTGACCAGTGAAAGAAACAAGGATGGTAGCAGCTATTAGTATTTTCTTCTTTGTTTGTTATGAATACATACACATACTCATACATACACCCATGCATATAAATAGACACAAACTATTTTCTCTTTTTTCCTTTCTCTCCCCCTTTCCCCTTATTATTCCACATAAGGATTGATGTTGGTGATTAGCATTACAATGCAGTGTTTAATTTACAGAATATTCAGGAGTAGCTGTGGTTACATTTGAGAGATTCAAATATATAGAGAGAGGTGCTTGTGGATGCTAAGTAGCCAAAGGGGTGGACTGTGCCGGTTATTAAGCTGTTACTGCCTCTCGGCTCCAAATCTACCATTTCATCACACTCTGTCTTGCAGTGCTGGGACTGGGGTTGTAAAAATGCATTTCTCTGTTGTTAGCTGGCTTCCTGATAGTTTCTGCAAGACTGGACGGCTGAAAGAGGGAGAAGGCCCTCCTGCTCCCCATTTGCTTGCTATTCCTGCCGCTGTTAGCTCAGCATATTCCTTACTCTGGAAGCAGTAGTTGGTTCCAGTAGCAGGTGGTTTCAGCTTCTAACCTCTTATCACACTCCCAGAGCCAACCTCTTCACCTCTCCTCTGAGGTACCAAGTCCAGAACAACTGTGTTCCCCTCCTCAGGGGTTGAAATCCCAGTTCCAGCATCACAGAGCTGTGTATTAAAGGTGTATTTGGGGCTCCCCTGGTGGCTCAGTGGTTGAGAATCCACCTGCCAATGCAGGGGACACGGGTTTGAGCCCTGGTCTGGGAAGATCCCACATACTGAGGAGCACCTAAGCCCGTGCTCTACAACTACTGAGCCTGTGCTCTAGAGCCCACGAGCCACAACTACTGAGCCCACGAGCCACAACTACTGAGCCCACGAGCCACAACTACTGAAGCCTGCGCGCCTAGAGCCCGTGCTCCGCAACAAGAGAAGCCACCGCAATGAGAAGCCCGTGCACTGCAACGAAGGGTAGCCCCGCTCGCCACAACTAGAGAAAGCCCTTGCACAGCAACGAAGACCCAACGCAGCCAAAAATAAATAAATTAATTCATTAAAATAAATAAATAAATAAATAAAGGTGTATTTGGAGTTGGGAGGCAATGGTTTAACAACCTGTGTGTGCTACTTATAAAAACATTCCCCAAGTGTTGTCCTTCAGAAATAGCTTCCTCTTGGGTCATAAAGTGAGCTTGCTGACCCTAGAAAGAGGGCGAACTTCTGCCCCTAGGCATGTTGCTGCTCTTACTGGAGGTGGAAAGTACTCCGTCCCAGGACGGTTTTGTGGAAAGCCCCAGGGTCTCTCCAGGTCTGGGAAGGGGGAGACAAGGGCTACCCCTGAGGCTCCCCGATGCAGCAACAGAAAACAACAGGGTGGGAGAAGGCTGGATGCCACTAGCCTCAACCCACAGTCTGAAATAAGGAAGTGAGGCAGTGCTCCATGCGGACCTTTCTTTCCAGCTGTCTGGCAGGCTTTCCCCCAGAAAATGAAACTTTCCACAGTGTCTGTCTTAATTATGCATGGACACAGTTGATTTGCATATCCAAATACTCAGGGCTGTGGAGTGAACGAATAATTGCTGCCTGGTGGTTGGCTGCAGAAGAATGAAAAAAATAGGCAAGGCTGGCAGTGTCCTCTAGTGTGTACTAACTTGTCTGATCAGTTCCCCCTAACAAAACTGTGAGGTTTGCGGAATTGGCTAAATTCAAATGTCTTTGCTGTTTTACCCTTACTCTCACCCATTACCAGCCCACACCAGCAGCCTCCTTGCAGCCTCACATACTTGTTGATGCCTTTAGGTTTTCTTAGCCTTTCAGAGAATAATCTGGTGTGTAAAATCTGCCACCAGGTCATGATGGGCCCTTGGAAAATCTCTATATTTTCTTGGACCTTAATTTCCCCACTTGCCAACAAGGAATTTGTACTAGATGATCTTTAAAGACAATTCCAGCCCTATAAGTTCTAAAGTTGTGTATCATGGACTAAACTGTATCCCCTCAAAATTCATACATTGGAGTCCTAACTTCCAGTGTTATGGTATTTGGAAAAGGGGCCTTGGGGAAGTGACTATGGTTAGATGAGATCATGAAGGTGGGGCCCTGATATGTGGGGATTAGTGCCCTTATAAGAAGAGATACCAGAGAGCTTCTCTCTCTCTCTTTCTGTCTCTCTCTGCCATGTGAGCACACAGCAAGAAGGTAGCCATCTATAACCCAGGCAGAGCCTGCACATGAAACCAAACCCTACTGGACTTTGATCTTGAACTTCCCCCTGTTGTTTAAGCCACTCAGTCTACAGCATTATGACAGCCTGAGCTAAGGCGCTGTGACTCTGCTTTTCCCACAGAGTGATCTGGGCAAGCTCTGTCTCCTCCTTGCTCTGCATTTTTCTCACTGGTAAGTGAGAAGTTTGGATTTGATTAAATTATATTTAAGGACTTTTCCACATTTGAAGTTCTGTGATTCTAATTTACTCTTAGGTGTCACTGATGGAATGTATTGCCCCTTCTGAGGATACCTTCAAAGAATTAAAGTAATAGTCTTCTCTTCTCTTCCCTTACTTTCCCTTCCCTTTCCTTCCCTTCTTTTCTACTCTTCCCTCCTCCTCCCTTTCCTCCTCCTGCCCTTCTTCCTCCTTCCCCCCTCCCCTCCCCCTCCCCCACTCCCTCCTCCTCCTTCTTTCTCTCTCCCTTCCTCCCTCTCAGCTATAAGTGATACAAGCAACCTTGAATGTAAATAAAGAGAGGAATTTATTGGCCTAGGAATCCAAATCCAAAGAATAGTCTATCAACATTCAGGAAGGGCAGGCATGCAGTGGGTCTCGGGAACTCTAGAATGTGGGCTCAGAAGCCTTCTGTTCTTTTCCATGTGTTAACTTCACTTGCTCTCACCACAGGTCAGTTTTCTCCCCACAGGATGAGAGACATAACAGGAAACTGCTTGAGTTTCACATCTTTTAGCATCTGTCTCTAGGAGGGACCAACCTTGGTATTCTGCGTTTCTATTTCAAAAATCCCAGAGAAGAGAGTTCTTAGCCAAGCTTGGTGCAGGTGCCATCTCTGGACCAATCAACCAGCTAGGAATCAGAGGAATTTAAAGACCACGTCTCACTTAGTAGAGCCTGGGGTGAGGCAGCTTCCAGTGGAAGGGGGCATGTATGTGCTAATTCAGCATTCCAAAGGAATGTTATTATCATAATAACATGATATGGAGTTTTCATGATGGGATATTAAGCCACAGTGAAGGGCCCATGAGAAAGGAGCTGTTGGCTTCAAAGGTTGAGAACAGCTGAGAGGCAGGTAGGAACTATGATTCTCTCAATTTTATTCATGATGCAACTGAGGCTTAGAGAGTTTAATAACAAGAAGATGGTAGAGCTGAGACTGAAACACACGGAGTCTGATTTTAAAGCTCATATTCTTTTAAAGCTCATGATCAACCTTAACCTCATGATTTTAAAGCTCATGTTCTTAACCTAACCTCTAGGTTATCATGCCCTGGAGCTAGAAAGTTCTTGCCACTCTTTCGCAAGCACTTACTAGGCACCACAGTAGGTACTGGGATGAACAACAAAGACAAGTTCTCTGCCCTGAAGAAACAGTCCAGTAAGGATAAAAACAATCACATGGGTCATTGCACACAGTGGGGTTTTGTGGACACAATGAAAGCCTTTCCTTAGTGGTCTGACTTATAGGAGAGCAGAAAGCACCTAGTAGGGACACCTCCAGACCTAGCTTGTTGAGGTGAGCCATGGAGTTATTTCTCTGTAAACACATAGCCTTGACTGTGCCAGCCTGAGAACTTCCCGGTAGTGAGGAAGCAGGCATGAGGGCTGAGGCTGTGGTTTGTCAGAGGGGGCCGTGGCCTGCCTCTCTGCAGATCGCCAGCCACAGCAATCATGGCAGACTCCAGAGCTTCAAAAATGTCTGTAGTGTTTCACTTTTTGGGCCGGGAGGTAGGTACATGGGCATTCATTATGTTTTCTGAATCATTTTTTATATCTGCAATCTCTCAAATTAAAAAAAAAATCATGTTGCAGAGGAATTTCATGATGAGAAAATATTCACAAAATAGTTTTAATTGGAATCAGTCTGGTTACAAAGCAATTTATTTAGAATAATTCCAATTTGGGGGAAAAAAAGTAAAAATCATCAAAGTTATTTACCTAAATGATGAGAGTTTTGAGTATTTTTTTTTTGTATTTCCAGATACTCTATAAGGAGTATGTATTATCTGTATAATTAGAAAATAAGTTGTTACAGTTCCTAATGTGATTGCTCCAAAGCCTGAAGTCCTCTTGGTTCAGTATTTGACTTTCTGCAAGTGCACTTGATTGCTCCTGATGGTGACTTGACAGCTGCCTTCTTGCAGTGTGTCTCTGGGTGATTCCTCTTCATTCTTTCACAAAATCTGTGTTCTCTGTCTCCTTTGCTTGAAGGAGTCCAGCCCCATGGCTGTGGAAGAGAGGCTGTGTTTTTTGCAGAAACTGTAGCGGAAAGCAGGGTAAAGGCAGATATAAAGATAGAAAGGCTACAAGACGAGATGAAGCCTCAGTGCTCCACACTGATCATGGATCCATATAAACAAAATGTGCCCCTAAGTGTGCAGAGATGGTGCTTTATGGAGTCCGGAACACCTTCACATCCACAAATGCATTTTATGGTCACAACAGAAGCTTGCCGTTCCCACAGAAAGCCACTATTTCAAGTTCCTCTGCCTTTGCATTCGCTATTCTCTCTCCTCCACCTGTAAAAATTCTACATGGTCCATCTGAAGTACCTCCTCCTTGAAGCCCTCCCTTGAATCCAGGCAGAATTAATCACACCTTTCCCTGTGCTCCCAGAGTGCATTTTACACACATGCCTGCCGTTTTCATAGGTACTAACAGTAGATGTTGGAATATAGCTTTGTATCCCCCACTAGAACGTGGCTTCCTCAAGGGCAGAAGTGGAGTCTTATTCATCTGTGTGTACTCAGCATTTAGCACCCTGCCTGGTACAGAGTAGGTGGTCAACTTGGTAGACATGAAATAAAGGCAAGCAAGGCAGTTAATATTACCTCCATTTGAGAGAGGAGTGTACTGACACTCAAAGATGGATGAGTCCCCTTGCCTAAAATCCCTCAACTAGTAAGTGATGAAGTTAGAATTTGAACCTACATTAGTTTGACTTCTAAACCCATGCTCTTTCAGTTCTGTGATTGACAGTCATCTTCATTATCATCACCATCACCATCACCATCACCATCACCATCACCATCACCATCACCATCATTATCATCATCATCATCTTCCCACTGACAGCACTGGGCCTGGAACATAAGAAATACTAATTGAATGAATAAATGCACTATTGCCATCATTATTATTATCACTCTCCCCTTCTTGCTACTTAACACAACTCCTCTCTCATACCTCCTGCCATAAGCATTTGTTGACTCATGAAGCATCCAGTACATCCTAAACTCCTCAGTATCTTCTGTTCTAGCTAGCACAATTCTGACCTATCAGCACTTAACAATAGACTCATTGACTTGACTTGTTGACCTTCACGTTCTAGAATGAGGAAATGCCCCCGAGGTGAGAACTCAGCACACTTCAGGGAAGAGGGTACACAGCTTGACCATATCCTGAAGACAAAACTGTCACACTTAACATTGCAAACCAAAAGTTTAAAGTTAGTGTGGTAGAGTGGAAAGAACCCTGAACCTGAGAGCCAAAACCCTTGGTTTATGTCCTTTTGTGTTGATTTGCAAAGTAAGTTTGGACAAATCCCATTATAACTCTGAGTCTGTTTCTTTGTGTATGAAAACAAGAAAGGTAATATTTTTACTTCCTTCACAGGTTGGTATGAAGTGTGGTATGGTATAAGATTATGTGTGCAAAATTGCTTTCACTCTGGGAACTCTTCCTCATGGGCAAGACATTCTCATTATTAAAAATAGAGGGAATAGAGTCATGAACTAACAAAACAACCTATCATCTTCCTACTCCACCTAATATTTTGGTAAATCATAGATCTCAAGTTCACTTTCCTCTCTTTAGAGCCATCCTGGATTCCAGCATCCTTTGACTGTGTGTGTGGTGTGTGTGTGTGTGTGTGTGAGAGAGAGAGAGAGAGAGAGGGGAGAGAGAGGAGAAAAGAAAAAAGGCAAGGAGACTAGTCATATTATTCTGGAATTCTGGAAAGCATGTCCAAAGGGGATCACAGGATTTGACTCATACACAGGCAGCTCTTATTTGATGGTGTGCTATTTTAAACAGTTCTCTGCTGGGAGGCTGGCAGCTCTGATTGCTGTCTTTTATCACCATCGTTTTCTTCATGCATAAATTTAGTCTGTGTCCCTACCTTCTGTTTCCTTTCTGTGTTTGAGCTGAGAAGTAAGCAAGAAGCAATTTAGTAGCTGGGCTGGAGGGGGACTGGGTTGCTTCAGAGACATGCTTGGTTTAATTGACTTGTTTGCTTTCAGATGAGTCATGTTCAGTCTGAGTTGTTTTCCCTTAACTAGATGTTGGTGGTGGGTTTTTTCCTTGTTATGCTTCTTTCTTTTCTTTTTTTTTCTTTGTCAAGCACAATCAGTACTTGTTCTGATGGAGCACAGGCCTGACTTTGAAGGAAACAGTCTGTCTCATCCTTCCTGAAATTAGAAGGAGGTATTCCTCACTTGGCTGCATTTGGATGATGGCTGAACTTCTATATCGCCAGCTCTTCTCATCCCCAACGTCAAGCTTAGCCAAATCTTTCTATCCCCACATTTTCCTGTTCCCCCTGCTTCATCTGCCCAGAGGTACTTAAGGCTCCTGAGGGGATCCTTTCAAACAGGTGTTTATGTTCTTAAATTTCTAATCTGGATATTTCTGGAAACACGTAAACAGAGCCTCTGAGTTCAGCAGAAAAGTCTTAGCAGCAGGGGATGGGAAATTTACCTGCGGAATAAAAGACTGAATTAAGGTTTGGCAACGGTCAGTCCATAGAGGAACATAAGAAACTGTTCAACACAGCTCCTGACACCTAATTGGTCTCATAAATGTTTATGGGTGATGCAAGGGAGGGAGGATGGAAAGAATTGAGGGGAGGGGAGGAGGGACGTCTCCTTTACTGACTCCCTCTTTACCTGGTGTAGACATTGGATTTCAGAGACCTCTGTCCTGGTCCACCTTCTCTGTCTACCCATCCTCTCTACACTCTTGCCACTCAAAATTAGGTCTGCACCTGCATCACCTAGGAGCTTCTTGGATATGTATACTATCAGGCCCTACCCCAGACCCACTAAATCAGAATCTGCATTTTAACAAGATTTAAATGCCCATGAACACATCCAGTCTTACAGCTTCAAATACGTGTTTGCTGGTGGTTTCTAAATATGCTTCCTTAACCCTGATGTTCTCAGGAACTTCACATTCACGTCTCTAAATGCCTACTGCACCAGACTTTCTTACTTGAAAGCTAACATGGAGTCATCTCCAGCTTTATATGACTGAAAGACAGTTCTTGACCCTCAAAACTACTTCTTCTCTATTATTCCTCTTCTCCAGAAATGGCACTGCCACCCACAAAGTTCCTTAAGCCCCAAATGTGCATGTTACTTTAGATTTCTCTCCTTTCCTCACCACCAGCATCCAATTTATCAGCTAGTGTTGTGCATTATTCTTCTAAGCGTATATTCAATCCTCTCACTTCTCTCTGTTCTTACTGCTATAGACCTAGTGCAAACCACCCATCATTTTTTTAAAATTCATTTATTTATTTATTATTTATGGCTGTGTTGGGTCTTCGTTTCTGTGCGAGGACTTTCTCTAGTTGCGGCAAGCGGGGGCCACTCTTCATCGCAGTGCGCGGGCCTTTCACTATCGCGGCCTCTCTTGTTGCGGAGCACAAGCTCCAGTGACCTAGTCTCACTGTCTTAAATGTTCTTTCTTGGTCTTACCATACTGGTTCTTGCCTTGTTAACTCAAATCACAGCCCAGATGTCACCTCTGTAGAACAGCCTTTCTAAATCGTGTAACATAAATTTGCTTCAGTTACTTTCTAGGATAATAAACTGCATAGTACTTGTCACTGGTTTTGTATTGTTGGTTGTTATGTATGAATACATATATTTTTTAAATTTCTTTTTTAGAATGTAAGCTCCCTATAAGCAGACCTTGATTGTCTTATACCAGCTATAGTGTTACGGCACACAAACAGGCAAGGTTCCTGCAGACATATAGGCAACATATAGGCCAATACTATCATTCTACATGTAGATTATTGAATAGAAATTTTGTGGTTGCCCAGATTGGCAATCAGAACCCAAAGTTCAGGTCAAAGGGAATCAAGTGCCAAGTGAATGAGGGCAGACACTACTTGGAGGACTTTGGAAACCTCAACCTTCATCCCAGTTTTCATCTCCATCTGTTTCTGTAAAGCTTGCATAAATAGAAGACTGAGGAGGAGAGGAAGATGGCCAGGATTAGAAGTTGTTGGCTTGGGAGGAATACTGTGGTCTTTTCTTTCCCTCCCCAGTGGATGTTCCCTCCAGCTAAGTGAGGAGACTTCCAAGAGAAGTATTGATACTTACAGAGACTGGGGTGCTTTCAAGAGGGGAGATGGGTATCTCATTTCTAGTTATGCTGTTTATCACTACAGCAGACTGGCTGATCTGACCCCTGCTTTTCTAGGTGGTCTTAAGACTTTGCATTTGCCTAAGATAGAAGCATCACTTGATTTCTTATAACACAGGAGGAATTAATGGCAACCTAGAGTTAGTCGAGAAAAAAGGGAAACAACCCTAGGTAGGAGATACTTATACTATATTGTCTCTTTCTCTACCCCACCATCCCAGAGGAGAAAGGGAATGAGGGAGGTGTCCAGAGACCGTACAAGCCTTCTCTTCACCCACAAGTCCCTCATACCTAGGTCTCCAAGGTCAGGAGTGAGAGGAAGAAGTGAGCATAAAATTGGGATGAGATAACTGATCCAATCTGGGCTGGACAGTTTAATTTGTGAAAGTGACCAGGAAGGTCAGAGGTCTGTCAGACAGTTATTAAGGGGTAGATTCATCAGAGCTTGAGGGAAAAGAGTGATGGGAGAAAAATAAAATTCTTCCATGGTTGCGTCCCATCAAGTTCAATCTGGTCAATAAACTAGCTGCAAATTTCCACTGGTAGACCACAAAGTGTATAATCTATCTAGAGATAATTAAGGATGGAAACATATAACCTTCTCATTCACATTTACCATTGTATGGAAACCCTGAAATTGAACTGTCCACTTCACACGTGGAGACTGGCTGGTGAATTTGGCTAAAGGGTCTTGGAAATATTGTCTTATGGAAAAATAAGTTGTGGGTTTGCTTCTCTATTTCCTTTTAAGTTTCTTTGAAGTCGGTATGGCATCTCCTAACAACCTCAGAATACTTTAGATCAGAAACCACTTCTGAGTTATTTCATAATTTTTTATCATACCTAGGAAAGGACCTGGCACACAGGAGACATTCAGTAACTGTCCATTGAATTAATCAGGAAATGAATTTATCAATTCAGTTTGATTATTATAGCTAGACTTTGACCAGGTGAGTTTTCGATGAAAAATCAACTGATTGAGGGTAGGAAGGTTAGGATGCAGATTCCAGGGACGCTAGTCCCTAGCTGTATGAATTTGGGAAGTTACACATTTTTCTGAGCTTTGGTCTTCTCGCCCATAAAACAGCAACATCTATTCCTGTGTCGTAGGTTGTGTGGATCAAATGAGGTAGCACATATAAATGAACTGAGCACACAGAAGTTATCCCAAAATGTGTTTTTGAAGCTGTAGACTCAGGCACAATCTTCCTGGACTCTAGTGTCCACAATTGTTTGACAAACATTCCCTCCTCCCTCTTTCTTCCTCCTCCTCTAGGTCCTCCTAGATTATAAATGCAGGCTGAATCCACCCTCTCAGACACATAAGAGACACGTGTGAGTAGGCCGAAAGACCTTTAAGAAAAGACCAATATTTGCATATCTATTAAAACTACTCACTGTTCGGCTTGTTTCATTACAATTTCTATTTGGATAATGTGTAAGGTCAATACTATCACTGTTCTGGAAAATTCATTTTTTATTAAAGCAAAATGCACTGTATTTATAGAGATAACACCTTAAATGCTACGAGAGAAGGTGCACCAATTACACTGGTTCCCTTGATGGGGCAGGTTTACGTGCTCCATCTTTTATAATATGTTACGAGAAGAGGGATCTTTGCTTGTATCAATGTGTTATCCTTGGGCTGAATGTGAATAGATCTGATGCCTTGACCATCCTTTTTAGTCCTGGGAGCACTGAGATAACCACATTGAGAAAAGAAAAGGGAAAAACAAAAATAAGAAAGGTCCCTCGTCTGCACGTCTACATCTGTTTATTCCCACTGCATTTCTATCAGTTTCCCCCTGAGCTGCTTGCTTGTCTCTCCCGTTAGACCACGAGCCACTATATAACAGGTACAGTGTCTGCCATCTACTAGAGGCTCAATAAATATTTGTTGAATGAGTGAAAATGAATGCCTGACACAAAGCAAAAGCTTGGTAATTGTCTGTTGAGTTATTTTTCTCTTCAGGAGACAAAATGGCATAATAAAGGAAAAATACACATAGACTTTAAGCCAGGAAATCTTGAATTCAAATCCTGGTTTTTATCACTCACTGGATATGTGGCAATGTATTTAGCTAAATGGAATTCAGTTTCCTTTTTTATTAAACAAGGGAAATACTTGTAATGATTACAGTTCCTGGCACATAATAGATAAAAAAATGCATTATAATTCCAATTCCCTTCACTTCTTTCTTTTTGGTGAACAAAGAAGAAAGTAGGATCGTTGGTATTTTCTTGTCATCCTATTCTGCTCATGTTAACAAATGTAATTAAAATAGGGAAAATCTTTTCGTGTATGTGTTTTATGGTATTTCCTACAAAGGTTTTGATTTCTGTTTTTTTTTTTTCCCCATCCACTAATTTCCACTAATTTCAAACTCAATAAACAATTGACCAGCCTGGTTATATCGGTATAGTGAAGTCTAGGGTTCCTAAAGCAGGATCTTATGGATAATTAAAGTCTGTGACAGCACTAATATCAAGGTAGCAGTGGGGTTCTCTAGTTATTTTTAATATATCAAGAGGTTTAAGGGAAACAAAATGTTTACTTGTTTTAAGGTTTCATGTGCTAACTCAAACGTCAAATCTGAGTGTTTGGATGGAATGAAATCAAATTGAAATTGTAACCTTGGTTATCTCCTGATGATAAAAACATCAATAGATGTTTTATAGTATTTTGAATCATTAAAACAATAGGAATGTGATTTCTTTATACCTTAAAAATGAAGTTTATTTGAGAAACTAAATATTTCAAAACATGAATTCATGAAGTGAGCATGAATAAAGAATGGGGCCTTTGGGAAAAGAGTTGTTGGAGTTTCCTAGGATAGATCCACTGTTGCATGCAGTGCGTCCAGTTATGCACTGCATGGCATAACTCCAGGCACTGGTGTTTATATAGATTTCACTGTGAATGGCGACTCCTGGAATTGTGTAATGTGTCGTTCTTGGTCAGACTCATTTTTTTCTGATAGTCTCTTGTGCTGGAATGAAGCAGAAAGAGCTGAGTCTGCAGTTAGAACTGGCATCCATTAGCTGTTGCCTTTGATCAAATCTCTAAACTCTGAATCTAAGTTTATTCATGCCTAGGTGATGGTTCCTTTCTCTACAAATGTTAGACGCACACCTGATGTCTGTCTACTGAGAGTCTGAGCATACTGATGGGTGACTAATTCTATTTCTTCATCAGCATTTTTCAATCTTCAATAACCATTTATTACTGTTGCTAATAGGAAGGCTGGATTTCAGACTTAATTTCAAGTATGGCACTTGGAAGAAGACATCAGCATGTATACACGGATCACCTTTTCCCTACATTGCTACCCTAGCAATGTAGATCAATTTAGAGGAGGCAGGGGAGGTATCTGGGCACAAGAGGAAAAATGAAGGTTTCTGGAGAAGAAATCAGTGCTTCCCGTGTGTGTCCACTGGAGGACATACCTTGTATGTGCTGTCACTGTAACCCTGTGAGTCAGGCCAGACTGAGACATGTCTGGGATAAGTGGGTGCCCCGGGCAGGCCAACAACAAGGCATCCCTTCACACTGATGGATTTAAAGGACAGGCTGCTGCTACAAGAGGGAGGAGGGGAGAAGGAGAACAGTGACCGGAGTGTCAGTTGCTCCTCATTTTTTCTGAACAATTTAGTAGTTTCCCTCTGGCCCTGAACTTGCAAGCCTTACCTACTGGCTTCCTCACTCACTTCCCCACATCCGGAACAGTTCTGCCATTACCTAGATTCATCCTCTTTAGAAGTGTTCATCCAGTAAGACTCTAGCAGTCCCTTTATGGGTCTCAACAGCCCCACCCCTTCCCAAGAAAATCAGAATTGACCTTCCTGCCCTGTACAATGTTCCACGTTACGAGCATCCTGGCTAAAGTTCTCTTGCTTCTAGCAGGGCCCCTGTTGTCTAGTGTGGCCCCTGCTCTCAGAGTTGTTGCAGATGAGAGTGAGAAGGCCAAGAGCAATTTTATCCTATGACCCTCCTTTGATCTTTCCCAGCTGTTTCTTGTATTTGACTCTTTGAAGGTGGGGGCCATGATTATATGTGGGCTTGTGCAAGAACCTTGCTTAAACTTGAGGCTCACACGAGCCCCTTTCTTTAAAAGGATGCCTGTTCCCTTGAAGATGTCAGGTCCAGATGTTGAGCTAGAGAACTCCTCTTTGGACAGGGCTTGGATAGCTACTGCTGGCAATTGCTACTGACAACACATTCTCCAGTGGGCACTTGCTCAAGCCCCTTGACTTGCACCCTGGGATGTGGGAATAGGATTCAGGTATGGGCACCAGAGCACTGACTAAGGCACTGGGTACCACTTCATGGAACTAAGGGAAAAACAGAGACTCAGGCTAAGGAGCTCAGACACTCAAACCAAGACCAAGGTTCTAACATGGTCGGCATCCTCTTGTTATGTGCTGTTAAGGTCCTGGACTCACAAATTTCTCCTGAGTAGGAACAGTGTAAGTTTCCAAAGATTTGGGTGGGGCTTGTTCTGCAGGTGGGGTACAAGGTGCCCCCCTTGGAAGTGAAGAAGCCTGTGGGATGTGAGCCAGAGCCTTTCCTCATTCAGAACCCTTTTCTGAACTCACCTTTTCCATGAGCCTTCCCCAGATGAGCTGCAGCCAGCCAAGCACTCCAATCTCCCTAACAACATCTTGAATATCTAAATCAGGGTCAGCCACCTTTCTGAAGTCTCCTGCCAAGTCTTCCTTTGCTCATTCTAATTCAGGGTCTGAAAACCTTTCAGGAGTGGCATGCCAAAGACTTCCTTTATTCACTTTAATTTAGGGTTTCATGTGCCAAAAAATATTCCATCATGTGTAAAGTCTCACTGTAGTGTGAAGCAAAAATCACTATATAACCATACCATTAGAATCACAGAATCAAAATGCTGGATAACTGAGTCCAAAGACCCCATTTTAAAGATACAGAAACCGGGGATCCAAGAGGACAACAGTGTTACCTGAGGTCTCATAGTCAAGTTAGGAGCAGACTCAAGATCTTCAATCTGAAGCCCACTTAATCTTCAATTTTCTTTTTACTCTATCGCTGTCTGTTTCTTAAAAGCAGATTGAGCGTCAAACAATAGAGCATCTGGTCTCCATACCAAAAAAATGAAAATCTGAAACAAAATCAAAAGTTTTTCTTTTTTTTTTTTTGGTAATTCTTGACATGGATTTCTCCAGCATTGAGAGACTTCTAGCCTCACGTGATTTAACTAATCTCAAGGGAAGGCTTGTGGTTTGGTGGAAAGAACATAGTCTTCCTTGGAAGTCTCATAGACTGAGTTTGGATTCAGTTCAGCCTCTCTATTTTGTAATCTTGAGTACATTATTTAACTTCTTTGAGACTCAGTTCATTCAAAGGTAAATATGGAAAAATAATAACTTCATAGAATTGTTAGGGGGTGTATTCATCAGGGTTTTACAGGAAACAACTCATGTTGGGTGATTCCATAAATGGAATTTTATATGAATTGGTCATAGAGTGGTAGAAGGAGCAACACAGCAACCTGGGGAAGGTGAGGCAATCCCAGGATTTGAAAGGGTAGGAAACCACTAGGCTAAAGGCAGTGTTAACCAGAGACCTGGTGTCGGAGCCCAGTGGGAGCCGGGACCTTGGCAGGCAGCCATCCTGGGGTAATCAGTCAGGACCGGGAGGTACTGAAGAGGCACGCTGCCTGGCAGGAGCTCAGATCGTGGTTTAAAGTGCTGACTAGGGAGCTACAGCCACTGCTGGAGACTCTGCCTAAAGCAAACGGGGTGAGGTGAGAAATGCTCTGACTTCTCTTTTCTCCCTTCTTCCAATATCCCCCATTGCCTCTAATTGGCTAAACCCTGCCTCTTGGCAACGAGCCTTGGACTTGTAGCTGGCAAGGGTTAGCCTGCCTGTGGTAGAGAGTGGACTGGGGAAGGGTGAGAACAGATCTGAGAGCAGACAGGAGTTAAATGATTTTCTGCATATAAAGCATCTAGCATTGTGCACGAAGGTGTTTTTTGTTTTTTGTTTCTTTTGCAAATAACATCTTACATAGTATCTCAATACAGGAAGTAGATAAAAATGGAGTGTCTCAATAAATAACATTCTTCAGGAACTTAGGGTTCCAGAGAAAGCCCTTTGAAATGTACTGATTCATTCCAATCGTCGAGCATATGTACACATCCATTCTACCATATCCCGGCATGCAACCATCAGCTTGATTAGCTCTAACGATAAATACTATGTATAAAATAGATAACTAATAAGAACCTACTGTATAGCACAGGGAACTCTACTCAATGCTCTGTGGTGACCTAAATGAGAAGGAAATCCAAAAAAGAGGGGATATATGTATATATATAGCTGATTCACTTTGCTGTACATTATAAACTAACACAATATTGTAAAGCAACTATACTCCAATAAAAAATTTTTTTAAAAAAGAAGATCATTTGATTGAGTTAAAAATAATATCATTCCAGTCCTAGAACCTCTTACTAACGAGTTATGTGACAACGGGCAAGTCATTTAACCTCACTAGACCTCAGTATTCTCACGTAAGAATGGTGATCCTCCTCCCCCTTATGACACAATTACTATGCTCCAGGAAACCTGACTGAGCCTCAGAGGATTGTCCTTACCAGCTGGCTCAGAAACTTTTTGATCTGAATGTGGTAACTGTCAACTCCCCACCAAGGTCAAGGTGGCTGAGGCTGGCTTCCTATGTGCACCCTATTCATAGCAATCACCATCATCATCATCATCATCATCATCATCATCATCCCCTGTGTTTTATAAAACGCATCTCTGTCACATATTTAATCTTCAGACAGCTCAGTGAATCATATGATGAAATTGATGATAAAATTGAAGTGCAGAGAGGTTAGGTAAGTTGCCCAAAGTCAAACAGTTAATAGGTGGCAGACTCAGGTGTGAACTGCAATCCAACTTCAAGTTCAGTCCTTTCACTTATAGATTGCTCTCTGTTCCACCAGTGTGCCTACTGATTTCTTGAGTTTTAAATGTTTCCATACATGGTATTTCATCTTTTCCTTCTAACAGGCAGTTGTTCTTATTTACCCTTATGTTTACATGAGGATACTGAAGTCTAGTGAGGTTCAATGACTTGCCCACGGTCACATAATTCATTAGTAAGAGGTTCTAGGACAGGAACGACATTATTTGTAACCCAATGAGCTTCTCATCATTAGAGCTAATCAAGCTAGTGGTTGCATGCCAGGATATGGTAGAACAGATACCTATGTATGCTTGATGATTGGAATGAATCACTGTATTTCAAAAGGGCTTTCTCTGGAACCCCAAGTTTCTCAAGAACATCATTTATACACAGAAGCTCCATTTTTAATCTATTTTCTGTATGGAGACACCATGTAAGATGTAATTTGCAAAAAATGGTTTCAATGCTTTATAACAAGAGCAAGTTGATTCCACTGACTAAATGACATTCAAAGTTTGTTTGTTTTTTTTAAAGCTCTGATTTTACAATATCATGCAATAACATACACCAGCACACATTGCTGTTAAAACTGCAATACGGGGGCCCTGTGTGGAGGACAGGATCCTCTCATAAAAGCTGAATAAACAGCTATTGCAAGTTCAGTGGGTGATGGCATGGGCGCCTTCATTTCCGCTTCTAGCCACGGAAAATTTTGATCAAGCTGCAAGCCGCCTGCCCATTCATCTGCAGCAGGAAATGGATTTAGCGTCTGTATGGGCTGGACTCCCATATTTATCATCCAGTTAGGCCTAATCAAAATGTTTTCCGTTTCACCTGGTAAGTGCAAAGGGCTCGGAGGAGGGTCTGGGTGGTGGTGGTGGGGCCCCATCACTTTCTCATCACTGAGCTGCAGTTGTTAAAAGTCCCATTTCTCCTCAGTGTCTCACTCAGAGCTGAGACAGGCAATCTCTCCTGATGCCCCTCCTCAGCTCCCTAGAAGCTGCTCTTGGCAGCAGCAAAAATCTATGGAATTGACCCAGGAGGGGGAGGGAGGAAGGCAGATTGTGACCCAAGGAAGGCTCAAGTCACAGGTGAAGCTCAGAACTGATAGATGAAGTGAACCTCTGAGCAGGAACCTCCTTGGATAATGAGTGGCTACAACCTCTTGGGATGCGGGAGGGATGGGGAGGGGAGGCCCAGAACTCCTCTTCAGCATGGGGGGAGCTTAGGAGGGAGATTGGAGTATCTCTGGTCCCCGGAGTAAAGAGGAGATGGGGGGAAGGGCTGCTGATTAGAACAGAAATGTGACAGTCATGCAAAGCTTCCAGTTGGATTTATGCATCTTTTGCCAGGATGCTGGGAGGAGGGTACTTGACAGCCCCCATTAGAGGAGGAGAAATGGAGGAAATTAAGCATTGTTATGTTAGGGGAACGCCCGAGACTAGGGGCTGGAAGAGCCCCTGATGAATTCATTACTGAGGAAGTACTGTTTTCATGAGAAAAACAAATAACGCAGAAATTCTTCCACTTTGATGCAGCAGATTCTGATTTGGACTACACCAGGGTGAAATATCCCCATGTGGCTTTCAGTATCCAGAAGCAGACATAATTCTTTTCCTTTGCTGGTGTTATAGGTGGCATGGGGGTGGTGGAAAAACAGGAACCTGCAGCTGAGTTTTGGTTGGCTGGGAAATGGGTTGTTCCAAGTAGTGGTGAATTAACAGTACTGAGAGAGGCCAAGCACTGTGGTCCTTGCTTTAAGGTGATGGAGAGAGAGCCACAGATGTCTTTTGAGCAGGGGAGTAATGAGATCAGAGCTTTGCTTCTGAGGATAATCCTGACAGCCCAGTGGAAGGTGGGCTGAAGGGGCTGAATGGGAGCTTTTCCCTTTTTGTTCATTGAGAAGCAGATGCCTTTATTGGACGCCAAGCAGGGAGGCCCTTCGAAGCCAGTCACAGCAGTAGAGTAAGGGAGGGTTAAGATCCCTAGCCTGAATGGGGAAGGATGGTGAGAGGGTGGTCAAGAATGAGAATATTTTGAGTATTTAATGAGAGCCTGTCTTGTGCCCAACACATATCACCTCATTCTGACATTGCAACCACCCTGTAAGAGAAGTATTAATATTCCCTGTTACAGATGAGAAAACAGGCTCAGTGATGTTAATTAACCTCTCAACATGACTGTAAGCAACATACACATTTCATCTGCCAAGAAAAGAGAAAATCTTCCTCTTCCATCCACTCACCTCAGGCTGCCATCATTTTTCCTTTGGAGAAATGGGGTTTTACATCCAGAAGGGGCTTTTTTGATTACCTAGTTCTCCCTTCCCCATTTTATAGAAGAGAAGACTGAGGCAGGGAGTAGAGGCAGAGACAGCTCAGGTCTGTGTCCTCTCCTGCTCAGCTGGCCATATGAACCGTCCTCTCATCTGAGGCTCACGCTACACACCCAACAAGCAGGAAATTGACTTACAGCTATTATGTTCCTGGGGCAGTGCAAGATGAAGTGATGGTCAAGAATCCATCCCATTTTTCTCCACCCCTCTGGGACACCAATGTCATCTCTCATCCCTTTTATCTCTGATGCTTAATGATCTTCCTTCATCTTTATCACAAGAGATACTTTCTTTAAATCACCTACTGTGTGCTCAGGAGCCCCCTTCTATAACATCAATTAATTTAGTCCTCACAAAAAATTTATGAACGGAGCAGCATTTTTTTTTTGCCTATTCATATTATTCTATAACTTTTTTTATTGATGTATAGTTGATTTACAATATTATGTTAGTTTCAGTTATACAGCACAGTGATTCAGTTATATATATATATATATATATATATATATATGTGCACATATATGTATATATATTCTTTTTTCAAATTCTTTTCCATTATAGGTTATTAACAAGATATTGAATATAGTTCCCTGTGCTATACAGGTTTATCTATTTTATATATAGTAGTGTGTATCCGTTAATCCCAAACTCCTAATTTATTCCTCCCCACCCTTTCCCCTTTGGTAACTGTAAATTTGTTTTCTATGTCTGTGAGCCTGTTTCTGCTTTGTAAATAAGTTCATTTGTATCAATTTTTTTAGATTCCACATATAAGTGATATCATATGATATTTGTCTTTGTCTGACTCACTTCACTTAGTATGATAATCTCTAGGTCCATCCATGTGCTGCAAATGGCATTATTTCATTCTTTTTTTATGGCTACTATTCACACACACACACACACATACACACACACACCCACATCATCTTTATCCATTCATCTGTCGATGGACACTTAGGTTGCTTCCATGTCTTGGCTATTGTAAATAGTGTAAGCAGCACTGTTTTGACAGCTGAGAAAACTGGGGCTCAAAGAGTTTAAATAATTTACCTACAGTCACACTACTAGGAAGTGGCACAGCAGGATTCGGACTCAGGTTGGTCCCATTCCAAAGCCTCCTTCATGAAAAGGGGTACTCCTCCTGTTTTTATGCCATTTTATTATTAAGCAAACATTTTGGAGTGCCCACTACATGTCGAGTACAGTGACAAGCACTGGAGACTTGCACCAAAGGCGAGAGATTCATCCTGTGCCCTCACTGAAACCCTAAAAGGAAGGACAGAGGCTAAACAGCAATGTTTCTATTCTCTCTTAATAATGAATAGAACACTTGTGTCCACAGCACTTGAGAGTTCACAAGGCAGTTCATATTCATTATCTTAGTACACCCACACAACAGCCCTAGGAAGCACACAATTTCTGTCCCTCTCTTCACATATAGAAAAAAATATGGGAACTAGAGTCAACAGACTCACAGAGGTCAGGTGAGATGTGTAAATCCACACAGCTGGTAGTGTAGTCTGACTTCTCGCCCACTGCTCTTCACACAGCACAACATGGATTGTTTCTCTTCTTTCTCCTCCCAACCTTTTGTCAGCTAAACCTGACCCTTCCTTCTATTGGGTTGGCCAGAAAGTTCATTCGGGTTTTTCTGTAACATCTTACGGAAAAACCTGAACGAACTTTTTGGTCAACACAATACCTCTGTTGACACTTAGTCTTTAGTCTCCCTTGTAGCTATAAGCAGACATCTTGTCTTCCTCACTTTAAATAAAACTGTACATATTCATACCTTTCAGACCTGTGATTCCTTATGTGGCCTTCTTTTCTCCTTTAGATTTTGTGTGACTTGAGTGACCCCTGAAAACCATTCTGTTCCAATTCAAAGTGTAAGTCTAAGGAACTAAAACAGGTCCTATAGTGCACAAAGTTCTCCCTCATTCTCTTTTTATTTATTCATCCATCCACCCATCCATCCATTTATCCATCCATCCATCTGTCCATCAATCCTTTCATCTGCCCTCCCCCTCCCTCCTTTCTTCCCTCCTTTCCTTCCATTTCCTTTCCATTTCCTTTTCCTTTCCTTCCTCCCTTTCAACTATCCATACATCCATCCACTAAACAAATATATACTGAGAATCTACTACATATTGGACACTGTTCTAAGTACTAGAAGCATAGCAGAGATCAAGACACACAACTTTCTTATATTATAGATTTTATAGTAGGGCAGACAAAATATAAGTAAGAAAACATATCAAAATTTCCGATACGTAGTGGTAACTACAGTGAAGAAAATAAAATGATGAGGTAGAGAGTGACTGCAGCATGATACCTTAGTTTGAGTGGTCAGGGAAGGCCTTTTGGATTAAGGGATATTTGAACTGCAACCAGCTCTTTCAAGATCTGGGGGGTGATCTCTTTCAAGATCTCCATCTAGGCAGAGGGAATAGGAATTGCATAGGTGATATTCTACCCACTCTCACTACCAACTCACTAAATTAAGGTCCACTTGGCTCTCCCAATATTTTTACCAGCGGAAAAAGTGCAAGGATTCTTGCTGACCCAATCCCATTTTATAAAGAAGATGATGAAAGACAAGATTGCTCAGGGGTCCTTCTCATGATCACCGGGGATGGGGGTAGCAAGGATAACATGGTGTGATCTAAGGGAATGATCACTGGGAAGAAATCGGGAAACCTGGGTTCTGAGTTCAGCTCCACACTAACTTGTGAAAACATGCAAAAGTTACTTTTCCAATGCAACCATTGGTTTTCTCAAAAAAAAAAAAAATTAGTAGTTATAGAATCTAAACACAGAAACCAATGTAGAAAGTAAGCAAAATAATAATGCTAAAATTTATTGAATGCTTATATCATACCAGGAATTATTCTAAGTGCTTTATATACAACTCTAATCCTCCCAACAACCCTATAAATACTGTTATTATCTAAATACTAAAGACAAGGCACTCAAGGCACAGGTGGTTAAGCAACTTACCCTAGTCTCACAGGCAGTAAGTGGTGGAGTTGGATTCAGATGTAGGCTATCTGATTTGAGTGCCCCAGCTCTTAAGCCTTGTACAATAATCCTTCTCTCAAAGGACACTAGAGCAGGTGAGCTGGTTGAAGTTGAAGTCAGGAGCCCTAACCCTCCCACTTTCATCTTGTCTTCTCCCCAAAGATGTTCCCCTGGACCCTGGACTCTGTGAGGAAAGGTTTGAAAGTCTGAGGACAAGAGAATGGTAAATGCTTTTCCAGCCTTAAAAATTGTGGTTCCAGGAATAATCAGGTCTCAGCTGGCATCATGAAATGGGACTCTAGAACCATTTCTCATCAGAGATCATGAGTGTCCTGGGAAAAGGGTATGATTAGGGATGGGGCACATGTAGTGGCCAAAGTGATTTCACCTGGTGGAATCCATCTGGCTGAGGATAATTTAAGGTTTGCCAGGGGAGAATCAATGTCTCTCTCTGACCCTTTGTGAGGCAGACCTGGGAGAAAAGGGAGTTCATTGAGATCAGGAAACAGTGGACTCTCCCCAGACCACTTCTACTAATGTTTTCTCCTCTTTCATTCAGCCTATATGCAGTTTCCTCTCTCCAGTTTTCAAAATTGATATTACCACACTGGTTCACGTGGACCAAAGGATCCTCCTTCCTATTCTGGGTAAAAAAAGGACAGGTTTTCTTAGTTCCACTGAAGTGAGGTTGGCAGGGAGTATGGTGTAGTGATTAAGCTCATGGATTCTGAAGTCAGACTACATGAAATTAAATCCCAGCTATCTCTATCATAGCTTCTAATCTTGAGTGACTCTTAAACCTCTTAGTTTCCTCATCATAATGGGACAATATATTAACACGCTTAACTCATATGCTTGTTAAAATTGTTAAAAAGTTAAATGTGATAATAAGTGTAAAGCGCTTAACATATTGACTGACATTTAGTAACTGCTCAGCAAAGTCTTTTTTTTTTTTAATGAAGCACATATTAGAAAGGGAGGGAAACTGGTATTTTTACTTAATACATATTCCTTATCAAAATTTAACTGAACTTTGATCCCAGATGGGGTTCATTGGTCCAGTTTACATTTAGTTCACTTACTAAAAAGTTTTACTGAATATTAATAATTACCAGGAATTTGGCCAATGTGGAACATACAAAGAAAAAACATCATTATTACTACCCACCCATCCCCTGTTCTTGCTTTGATCTCACTCTCTAGCCATTTTTTCTCCATCTTTTGGAGTACTACCCATGCAGTGAGGTAGAAATGGTAACAGCCTCAGATTTGAGAAACCTAGTAGTTGTAGATATAAACTTAGTATTTGATGATTATGTGACACTGAATAAATAATAAAACCTCTTTGGGTCTCAATTCACCCATCTGTAGAGTTTTAGACTATCTGATACGAAAAACCACTTCCAATCCAAAGGTTCTACAATCCCATGTTTCCCTTAAATGGAAGTTGAAGTGGAACTGAATGCACCAATGACCCCAGTCTCTCCTTTGATAGCTTTCATTATCTAATCCTTAGGCATGATTAGATACTCCTGGGGCAAATGCAAGCTAGAGTTGGAAGGAGTTAAGTGATATTACTAGAGACATCAGACCTAGGTTCAAATCCAGATTACACTATGTAGTAGCCATGTGACTTTGGAGAAATTTCCACACTCTGAGCTTCAGTTTTCTAAATTTTAAAATAAAGACAATAAACATATTTATCATGTGTAGTTGTTGTAAGGACTGAATGAGAATCAATGTATATTAAGTATTTAATACAATGTTAGGCTTTAATATGTGTCCCATTACCATGATTTCTATGAACTCATTTGTATACCTCCTCTATCCCTTACTGACACTACATTCTAATTACTTACTTGCATATCTACATCTTTCCTTAACAGTGAGCTCCTAGAGGGTACAGACTCTTTTCTCCTTTCTTTTGCCTAATGCCTGATACAGTGCTACCAGTATCTTGATAGATAATAAATGTTTATAGAAACCAAGTAAAACATGTTGGTACATAGATTCATAAATGTTTCTTCCCATTTTATTTTCCAAACACTAAAAACACAAAAGAAAAATAGAACCATCTAAACCAAGTATGTAAAGATGAAAAAGGCATATTTTTGTTGTATGACAAATTTCAAAGATTTCATCAATACAGAAAATAAAAACAAAGAAACACTTAGAGTTCTAGGAGCATTTGGAGAAGAGGGTCCAGCATCCCATAGAAAACTGCAACAGCCAATGCTAGTTGATTCAGCACCATGGACAGCCACACCATCTCATTTCAGGGATGCCAAGTCTCTGGAAAAGGGCAAGAGCTGGGGCTGGAACATATGAGGCAAGTGGGAGACTATTGATGGATGAATCTAGAGAGGTATGCAAGAGCCAAGTCATGACTGCAAGATAAGAGGTTTGGACATAGCCTATAAGTAAAGGAGGCATGAACAGAATTTATGCAGGGAGTTGAAATGACCAGATTTTAATCCTAGAAAGAATACTTTGTTTGGGTGTAGTGTGGAGATTGTATTTGGCCAGCCAGTGTTAGAATACAAGAGATCATTTAGAAGAGAGTTGCAACAGTTTGAGCAAACAGTTATGAGGGCCTGAACTGGGTATATGTGGTGGGAGAATGAGAGAAAGGGGAAAGTGTGGGAGATAATAAAGAGATGGAATCAGTGCATTTTAATGGAAGGAGATTGAAGGAGGTCTAGGAGGCCTTTGGGATTTTTGTTTGGGCTATGAGCTTTGAATAATGGAGAGTGAATGAAGTTGAGAGCTAAAAAATATTGAAGTCAGATTTGATATATTGAGTTGGAGATGTTAGTGTGACATTCATGTGGAAATGTACAGTGAGCAGTTAAGTATATGTGTTTGGAGTTCAGAAGGAAGGATGAGATATAATGAATATTGAATGAAAATCTGTTGTGCTGCTATATTATGCTAATCTGGCTCAGACACTAATTATTGATTCATCCACATTCTCATTAGGATGTTGCTGATCACTGGAGCCCACAGGCATTGCCTATTGATAGTAAATCCATACAGCCTGAGGTCATAAATCCAGCTGACCATTCACTGAGACAACTGTTTAATCTTTTGGGCTCTTCCAAGATTAAGCCATCTTCAAAGTTTCTCAGATTCTTCCTGAGCTGTGGCCTCTTCCACTTACAAATATCTAATTTTCTTGGCCTTATTTTGCTAGAAACTCAAGTGCTGCTGTCTGTAAGTAGCTTCATATATGCGGACATTCCAAAAGCTGCAACTCACACTATCTCTCCGGCCATCCCAGAATCAAATATTCAGAAAATCTAAGATCTGGAAAGTGCTCTTGCAGAAAAGTACATTTATAAATGGAAAATGTGAGGCCAAAGCAGAGAAAGTGACTTTCTGGGGTTCCCATTCACTCAATAAAATGTTTATTTATTGGGTGTCTACCGTGTGCCAAGCACTTTCCTAGATGCTGGAAATACAATAGTGAAGCTGAAAGATGTGGATCCTACTCTGTTTTAGTGAGTTTGTAGTCTACCAGGAGGGAGAGAAGCACTACTAACCAGGACACTGTCACACAGCTAGGGAAGTTATAACTAACTTAAGATTAGGTATCTTTCTGATATCAGGTTTGTCTAACCCTAATTCCAAGTTCTTTCCAATCTATTATTTGCCGCCTTTATTAATAGGTAATAGAATTTGCTTAAATCATGGTTGAGGAGTAGTTAAGGGCATGAGTCAGGTTACCTGGATTCAGATCTCAACTCCTCACTTACTACCTCTGTGACCTTGGATAAGTTACTCACCCCATCTGAATATTAAGTTCCACTCATCTGTAAACTGCAGATAATCCCTACATAGGGCATGCTGTGTTTAATAAATGATACTAATTTTTATGTTTTAGATAAACTCCAAGGTTCTTTCCAATTCGAAAAATGGTCTCTATTGCTTTCTGCTAAGGGAGCCTGGGGATATAAGTAAAAGAGCATACGACTGGGAATTAGGATTATTGGGGCTTAGTCCAAGCTTTTGTCCTAAATAGCTGTCAGTTTGGGGCAATCATGTGACTTTTCTGGGCCACAGTTTTTCCATTCTTCAGTTGTGGTTCAGGTTATGTAATCTCTAAGGTGCCTTCTTTTTTTTTTTTTTTTTTTTTTTTGGTGCCTTCTTTTTAACTGATGGACTGTTATGAGGAAGATGGACCTTATTTTGGGGTATTATAAGGAAAGACTTGGAAGTCTTAAGCTTGACTGTCATATGACACACTTTCCTCCTTTCCCTTAACTCTTAATTTCTGTGCTTCAAGTTACTGCACATTGCTTTTATCCAATAAATGGTACTATGTGGGTAATGTACTGCATTAGCTGGATCTGCATGGGGCACAGAACATCTGGCCATAAATTGAGAAAAAGACACTGGTAACCACCCAGCTGTTTTATCAACACAGGCCTCAAGTGCACAACATTTTGAATACGCAATCTGCAGCAAGATGGAAATTTTAGCAAACATCTGTTGAGATTCATCTTTTTCCAGTACCTACTATGTGCCAAATTTTTCCACCTATGGAAGACAACTCTGAGAAGTAGGCATTCCATTTCACAGATGTGGAAACTAAGCTTTGAAGTAAAGTGACTTGATGGAGGTTGCACTAAGAAGTAAGGGCACAACATATGGATTCCAACTCAACTTCCAATGTCAAATTTAGTCCATTCTTGCCCTAGAATTTTATTTCTATTTCCGTCTGGAGTAGTCACAGCAAATCATCCCTGTGACACGTGATTCTGTGACTTGGGAAGTTGAGAAGCCGCACACTCCTTTCAGTATAGGCTCTTGTATCTTTTCTAGATGAGGGAGAAACTATGATGATTAAGAGGCACAGGTCCACCTTAACTCAGCTGCTGTCTGTGAATCTGGGGCTCTGAAGTTGTATTATTATTCTAATGACCTCATCATTTGCATCCTTTCAGAGGGAGTGGAGTGGGGTGGGAGGGTGCAGTTGGTAGGGGGAACAAAAGGAAGCTGAATTCAGTACCACCTGATCACCAGAGACTCCTGAGCCGAAGGCTTTTTGGTTCAAGGAGCCTGGCTCATTAGGGTGACATGTCTTCCCCTCTTGACCCTCATTCCTGCGCTTTTATTATAGTCCTGGAAAAATTGGGGAATGGATGTTTCTAGCACCTGATAAAGAACAATAGAAAGAAAGAAAAAAAAAGAACAATAGAAAGGACTTCGTGGGTGGGTTGGGGAAGAACAGAGAGAAGATGTTTACAGTGGAAAGCTGGAAACTCTAAGATTCTCTGACAAAAGCATAAAAGCAACATTCTTTAGAGAAAAGCACCAGAATGTATTTGGTCAGAGATATCTTTCTTTTACTGATAGCTCTCTCATTTTTTTTTTTTTATAGCTTTTACCACAGAGTTAATAAAATCAATGTTAGTTTGTTTCATGGAGTAGAAATAATCTTGAAAAACTTAGCTGTGATTAGAATTTCTAAAAGGTAATCCTATTCTTCCCTCTTAATTCAAATTATAAAATTGGAGAAGTATTCAGTGGAAAAAATATTGGCCTAGGGTATCACAAAATCATTCTTAAGATTGCAGCATATCTAATAAAATCATGCATTTAAATGTTTAAATATTAATTTTAGAGTTAATAGCACTGCAAAATCTTCAGTGAACAGCAACTAAAATATTTCTGTTTGGAAAATTATCCTAAAGTCTTACAGAACAGGAACATGCTAAAAATAGCACTAAAGTTTTAGCTTGACAGATAACATTAACTGAGGTGAGGAATAAAGGAGAAAGATTAAGCTGGCTCAGGATGGGGAAGATTCACAAGTTATCCACATACAAGTAGAAAGAAATTTTATAAGGTTTAGTGAAAATGTCAGACTCTCTTTCTCCTGGGCCTTTGAACATTTTCCCTTTTGTCTGGATAATTTTGCTGTATTTCATCAATCTCTAGAACTCCCTAAGCCCTTGACTCTACTATATTTTTCCACGGCATTTAACACCTCCTAACATAATATAAAATTTTTTATTATTTTTGTTTGCCTCTCCCATGCTCCCCTGCCAAATGTGACAGGACAGGGAGGTTGCCTGCTGTCATCACAGTTGTATCCACAGCACCTAGAACCGGGCCTGCTGTGCAGAAAAGCCTTGATAAATATTTGTGTAATGGATGAAAATTCCACCTCGTAGGGCATCTCCTCCACGAAACTTATCCTAAACAAATTTCATCTTGTACTTACTCCATCACAGCACTTTTAACACCATACATTTAAAAAAAATAAATTGAAATACAAGTGACATAAAATTAGACCATTTTAGAGTATATAATTCAGTGGTACATTCACAATGTTAGTAGATTTAGCACATTCACAATGCTGTGCAAACATCCCCTCTATCGAGTTCCTAAACATTTTCATCAGCCTAAAAGAAAACCCAGTAGCCATTAAGCAATCTCTCTGCATTTCCCCTTACCCCTTAGCACCTGGCAACCACCAATCTATTTTTTGTGTCTATTTCATATAAATGGAATGGTACAATATGTGATCTTTTGTGTCTGGGTTCTTTCAGTTAGCACAATGTTTTCGAGGTGCATCCATGGTATATAGTATGTATCAGATAGTCATTCCTTTTTAAGCCTGAGTAATATTCCATGGTGTGTGTATATGACATTTTGCTTACCCATTTATCTGTCAATGAACATTTGGGTTATTTCCACCTTTTGGCTATTGTTAATAGTGCTGCTATGAAGAGCCCTATGCAAGAATTTGTTCACACCATATTTTGATTGCTTCTTCTCTAATCTGTCTCCCCTACAAGATCATGGACTCCATGAGGGCAGGGATCCAGTTTTGTCTTTTTCACAAATACATTCCCAGATGGAGCTGTGGCCTGGAAAATATTTGTTCAATGAATGACTTGAATACAAAATGTCCAACTCTCTTGAATTTTTAATGAAAAGGGAATGATTGGAATTTCCTAAATTAACAGGGATGTCACCCCTTTAAAAAAAATTCAGTAATTCCACAAATGTAAAAGGATATCTATGCATTAATTCTATATAAAGGCTAGTTGCAGGAGAGGGGAGGGAGATGAGGATCACTGAGAGGAATGAAGGACTCAAGAGGGGCCAGGAAGGAGGATGCAGCAGACAGAGGTGTAAAAGCATGGGGAAAGGTAGGGTGTCCAGAGGGCTGAGGCTGGGGCAGCAGGGAGCTCAGAGATGAAGGACAGGGAACAGCTCTCAGGTTGCTATATGCCTCTCAAGCCGAGAGAAGTTGAGAGAAGTCCTCTCTGCCCCCAAGAAACAGCTTTTTGTCTTTCATTTTCAAACATCAAAGTTTATTTCTGAAATAAGGGTTTGCTTTTGCGTGGAATTCTGTAGTTGTTCCCTAGGGGTTCAAGAGTGACTTTGGCTTTTAGGAGAAACTTTTGAAATGGAGAGTCGTCTTCACAATTGTAGTCATTTTTTTTTTTTTAATTGTGGTAACAAAACACGTAACAATTTTACCCTTCTAACAATTATTAAGTGTACATTACAGTATTGTTAACTACATGCATGTGGTGGTACAACAGATCTATGGAACTTTTTCTTCTTGCATAACTGAAACTCTAAACCCATTGAACTTAAGTAAGCATTTATTGGACACCTACTGTGTGCCTGCAATAAAAGGAAGCCATTGTCTATCTGGGTAATTTGCTCCTTTGTCCATTTAAATCTGGAGACTCTGTGTTCATTTACATATATTAATAATAATTATATATATATATATATTTATAGTGCTTCACAATTTACAAGGTACTTTCCTTGTATTTCCTTATAAGTACCTTATAAGGTATTTCCTATTTATCCCATTATTTGATCCCCTCCCGAATTGTCAGTATTTGGATTTTACAAATGAGGAACCTAAAGTCAAGAGAAATAAGTGGTTTATCCAAGGTTATAGAGCCAGTAAGTTTTAGAACTGAGATTTGTATGGAGCCAGTAAGTTTTAGAGCTGAGATTTGGTGATCAGGTCAGTTTTTGAAGGCAAGCCCTTCCCCAGTGTGTTATGCTACAATGATTCATTCCAAATAACATTAAAGAGTGACTTTAACATTGCCTCTTGGGCCGCTTGGAAAAAAGAAAAATATTTATAAAATAAATTTCATTATCTGGTTCAAAATGTCTTAAAAATTCACCATATAAGTTGCTTTTTTCTCTTAACCAATTCCTCCGATCCAAAACATTTTTCTTATTTAGCTATTATTTATTGTTCTGAACATTATCAATTTGCAAGTTTTAGCCATTGCATTGGATAAGTGCTAAGGTGTTGGAGCCAAATTTGGGCTAGAATCCTGGATTTGCTACTGAATTAGTTGTATGACCTTGGAGAAGTCATTAACCCTAAGTTTCAATGTGCCCATCTGTAAAATGGTGACTATAACCATGGCTACCTCATACTGTCCTAACGAGGAGTAGATGAGATAATGCATCAGAATTGCTCAGCATATTTCCCTGGTCCACAGCAAGCACTCAGCAAATGAGAGATGTTATTATTATCCTAAATATAAAAAATGAATATTTTATCCAATTAAACCCATTTTTAGTAACGGACTAAATTCTTGCAGCTAGAAAGTATGGAAAGAGTCCAGAATTTGAAGCCAAACTGAAATAAGTGCCAGTCCCCTTTCTGCCAGTTAGGAGCAGTATGGATTTTGTTTCCTCATTGCGAATTGGGGATGGTAATACCTCACTCACTGGATTCTCGCAAGGATATTTTTAAAGATCCTGAGACGTCATAAGGGCTTAATAAATAGAAGCTACTGTTATTATTATAAATATTATTATTTCAAATAAAAAATCTAAATCTGGGACTTCCCTGGTGGTGCAGTGGTTAAGAATCTGCCTACCAATGCAGGGGACACGGGTTTGATCCCTAGTCCAGGAAGATCCCACGTGCTGTGGAGCAACTAAGCCCATGCACCACAACTACTGAGCCTGCATTCTAGAGACCGTGAGCCACAGCTACTGAAGCCCAGGCACATAAAGCCCATGCTCCGCAACAAGAGAAGCCACCGCAATGAGAAGCCTGTGCACCACAACGAAGAGTAACCCCCTCTCACCTCAACTAGAGAAAGCCCGCGCACAGCAATGAAGACCCAATGCAACCAAAAATAAATAAATAAAATAAATTTTTAAAAAAACCCCAATCTCAGAGCAAGAAATCTAGATAGAGAAGACACCCAAGGTGAATGCCAACTGAGCATAGAGTTCTCTTTTGGGATCAGAACTCAGATAACTCTTAAATAGTAAACCAGAACACAGCAATGACAATTAACAAGATGCATATTACAGCCTAGAGGGCAAAATGCCAAGGTCATTTTTATGTCATGGGTGTTTGCATCTGCATTTTATTCTTTCTTCTGGTCCAAAGGTTTTAAATCCAATTTAGCTATCATTTATTGAGCACCCACTGCATGCCTGATCCTGTGCTAGTCCCCATGGGAAACACAAAGACAAATGGGCTAAGCCTTGGATCTCTTCTTGGTTGATATCCCTGGAAGGGGTTTTACTCAGTTCCACGACTTTAAATGCATCTATATGCTGATGACTACCAATTTATTTCTTCAGTCCCACTTTCTCCTCTTGACCTTCAGAATCATCTCCATTTGCCTCTTTTCTGTGTTCACTTAGGTGTGAAGCATCCCAAAGGCAATGAGGCTAAAACAGAACTGTTGACATATTCTCCTTCCAGCTTCCATAAACTTGCCCTTCCCCCAGTATATCACATTTCAGTAAATGGCACCATAATTCACCGAATTACTTAACCCAAAGTTGGAGTAATCTATGACTTTTGCCTTTCTTTCACAGCCTATATCCAATGTATCAGCAAATATCATCAGCTTTACCTTCAGAATATAATCCCAATCCAACCACTTCTCACTGACCCCCTCCACAACCATCCTAGCCCCAAACAGCAATCTTTTGCTCTCGCTTGACTGAACCCCCTACTTCCAGCCTTGCCACCACGCCAATGACTCTGACCACACACACCGTGCACAGCACAACTCCAGGGACACCATCCATGTCGACTTCAGTGTGAGGATGCCCCTGGAGTCATGCAACGCAGTGACCTTGCTTGCTTTCTTCCAGCCTACCCTCCATGGAGCAAAATGTTCAAATTTAAGTCAAAGTCTTTTGCTGCTCTGCTCAGAACTCCTCAGCACTGCCTTTCACACCCGTAGGAAAGTCTGAAGTTCTATAAGATGCCACAGAATCTGGCTCCAGGCCACTCCACCCTATTTAGTTCTCCTCTTCCACTTTCTCACTGTCTTCTGGCCACACAAGTCTCCTTGCCTTTCCCTGAGCATCTCAAGTACATTCCCCTCAGGGCCTTTGACGTTGCCAGTCCCTCTCTCTGGGATGCTCTTCCTATAGGTATTTGCATGGTAAGTACCCTCACTTAAGTCAAATCTTTGCTCAAGTGTTCCTTCTCAGAGAGGGCTTTTCTGATCATTCCATGATTTAATGTGATATTATTTTACCCAGATATTTTTCTTTATAGAACTTATTCTACCTTGCATGATATATTTACTTATTTATTTGGTTGTTCTCTGTCTCTCCCATGAGCATTTAATCTTTATGAGGGTAGATATTTTTTTCCCATTTTATTTAATACCATATTCTAAGAAGGGCTAGTATATAATAAGTGTTCAGTAAATATTTAGAGACTGAATGACTGGAATATGAAATTTATTCATTGGTTCATGAATTCCTTCCCTCCTTCACTGAACAATCATTCACTAATAAAGTATGCTGTGCTAGCATCTTATATACATCATTTCCTTTCATCCTAGCAATAATGTGATCTTCATTTTTACCACTTAACAGGGTTTTGTAGAGAGGAAGAATCTGGGCTACATGAGGTATCCGTATGATGGACTTCATTGCCCACAAGCTTTCCACTCTAGCAAATTCTCACCTACCTAACCCATGCTGGCTAGTGGTTATGCATGGCACTTGATGAAATAAAAAATGGGAAATGATTGTTTTGACAATATGTAGAGTTTATTTAGATAGTATATTAGTCAGGTTTTGCTGCAATAATAAACAGCTTCATATCTCAGAGGCTCATGACAACAAATGTTTATTTCTTGTTCACATTACGTGAAGGCTATGGATCAGCTGGGTTCAACTTAGCTCATGTGTCTTCTCGTCCTGCAACCTAAACCAAAGGAGTGGCCACTAGCTGGGAAATGCTCTTTTCGTGGTTGAGGTGGGAGTGAGAGGGATCAAGTCAAACCCTGCAAGCATATTTAAAGCTCCTGATTGGATATGGCAAGTGTCACATATTCCTGACATCCCACTGGTCAAAGTATGTCACATGGCCAAGCTCAAAGTCAACGAGGCCAAGATGCAGATTCCTCCCTCTCTTTGTGCAGGCACATAACATGCCAATAGGTGGGAATATATAATCCTATTTCAGTAAAACAGAGAATACTTCAGAAAAATAATCCCCAAGCTATCATAGACAATGAAGATATTTTATAAAATGAGGTCCATGGGGCAAAAATAACAAAAGCCCCCCTTTAGATATCCTTGTAGGAGAGGTGTCACCATGGTTTCAGGTCTGGCTTCACATTGGCAAATTTGGATTGACATTATTATTATTTACACTAGCATGAATGGCTTCAGAGGGACTTCACTCATGCTTTCTTTCATGCATTCACTCTGTGAAGACTGAGATCTTACTCTGTGCTAGACACGAAGGAAATGAGATGAACTTCACAAAAGATTGTTGTGAAAAACAGCTGTTAAATATTTGTTTGCAGTTGGAGCTATACATTTTTTAGCAGCCCAGATCTTTGGTACATTGTCCGAAAGATCTTTTTCTCTTGAAGCTAGGGAAGCCAAATTAGCCTTGATGAACAGGGCATTAGAATAAAGGGAATTAAAATGTCTCATCAGAGTTTCACCGAGGCACTGACTCTTAAATGAACAGATAAGTTATAACCTCCACATATAATATCTCTGTCTCTCTCTCTCTCTCTCTCATACACATACACACACACACAGTGTTATAGATGCCCTGACATATGCATGCTCTTTTGTATCTTTTCATTCAGATTTCGTGTATAACTCTTTAGCTAACATCCTTTATCAAAGCTTTAGCGGACAACTATAATTTTATTTATTCAACCGCACCCCTCTCATTTTTCTGGGAAGAGACTAATTTTTTTCTTCTGAGAACTATGCCTTTCCCTTCCCCTACTACAACTATGCAATCTGCAGGAACTACCGCCTGGTTTATATGTAGGCATCTGATCTCAGCCTGACCAATATGAGCTCTTGCTTTATATTTTTAGAGCTGGTATTAGGAGAATGCATCAATCCCTCTCTCTGTAGAAATAAAATGAGTGATGTGAGCCTAAGAAGGTTTAGGTCTCCATGCTTCCTCTCTTGTGAAGGAAGACAGCCTGAATGAGACAAAATAAAGCTGACACACTGAGAAAGTCAGAGAAAAGACACTGGCACATGCCATTATGGGTAGTTTTCAAGTTCCATGTCCAATTGTTCTTGATGTCCAGCTGTCTTACTGTCCTGATTGTATCTGATTATTCATCCCTTTCTTGGATCCTGTGAATAATTAGTTCCCCACCTATTTAGGCAAAGACAGTTTAAATTGTATTTCTGCTTTTTGCAAACAGGTTATTCTTTGGAGTATAATGGCATTTTAAAAACTGTCCTGGGAAAAAAGAGACACTGAAGGTATTTCAGGGATGGGCAGGGGAAAGGAGGCCCTGGCAGAGAAGCAAGAGGAAAACCAGGAGGAGGTGGGGTCATAGATGATTTAGAGAGGAGGGTTTTGAGAAGAAAGGCAGAATCTACAGGAGTCGTACACGCTTCTGAGAGAATTGGCAAGATGGGGACCAAAAAATATTGAACTTCATCACAAGGATGTCACCTAAATCATATACAGAGGAAAGATGGATGCAGAAGCCAGCCAACATGGATTAGGGAGTAAATGGAGCTGAGAAAGTTCAGGCTGTGAGTGTAAAGAGTGTTGGGAGATTTGGCAGTAAAGAACAGGCAAGAAATAAGGTCAACGTCAGTACCTTCCTTTGAGGAAGGTTTTTAATTTTTTCCCTTTCTTTTTTTTTTTTTTTTGAAACTCTCCATGGGTGTGCAAGGAGACATACAGGATAATAACCAATTGGAATATTGGTCTAGTTTCACAATAGAACTCTTTTTTTTTAATTAATTAATTAATTTATTTATTTATTATTTTTGGCTGTGTTGGGTCTTCGTTTCTGTACTAGGGTTTTCTCTAGTTGCAGCAAGCGGGGGCCACTCTTCATCGCGGTGCGCGGGCCTCTCACTATCGCGGACTCTCTTGTTGCGGAGCACAGGCTCCAGACGCGCGCGCAGGCTCAGTAGTTGTGGCTCGCGGGCCCAGTTGCTCCGCGGCATGTGGGATCATCCCAGATCAGGGCTCGAACCCATGTGCCCTGCATTGGCAGGCAGATTCTCAACCACTGCGCCACCAGGAAAGCCCTCCCTTTCTTAACATAGAAGAGATACAATCAGTAAACATTTGCTGAGTATGTATTGTATTTCAGATACTATGTTACATGTTGGAATAAAAAGATGAATAAAACACAAGCAAGATTGAATAAATTATGGCTAATCCATAAAATGGAAAACTAGCATCCCTAAAAATAACGCTGTAAAAGGACTATTTAAACAATAAAATCTGTTGGAATATTAACTTTAAAAATCAGGTTAAAAAACCAGCAATACTTATAGTTCAGTTTTTATGTGTACATTAAAATAGATATGTACACACAGAAAAAAGGCTGGAAGAATACACAGAAAAATGTAATTAGTGGTTAGTAGTAGTGTTGAGATTTATGGGCAACTTTTATTCTTTTGCTTATCTGCATTTTCTAAATTTTCTACTTTTAACCTATTCTACTTTTGTAGTAAGAAAAATATGCAAAGATTATATATATATATATATATATATGTAAATAGTTGTAATGCAGACCCTGAAGTTGGTCACCAACTAACAGAAGAAACAATAGACTAACAACCAAGTGCATGCAACACTACTAATTAAATCCAAAGACGAGAGTTTACATGGGTAGAGAGTAAATATATCTGCCTGGTGGGACTGGGGAGACTTCTCAGAGGAAGTGATATTTCAGTTAGGCCTTGAAAAATAAACAAAAATTGGTCTGGCTAAGAAGAAGGCAAGAAAACAAGCATAAAGTAGGGAAGTCCATGAAGAATTCAAGGAATTTTAAACAGTCTGGGGGCAGAAGGGAAGGAGCAGAGGGAGGGTGGCTGCTGGAACCAAAGGTGTCTGATGCCCACTGAGGACTAGGACATGATCCTGTAGGGCAGGCAATGGAGACGAAGCAGAGAGTCAAGCAGGTCTTTGTAGAGAACCATTGCACAGACGCAGATGGAGAAGATGCATCGGACGTGATGGGGTCAGTGAGGAGGCTGAAGGTCTGGGTGTGAAAGGGTGAGGACCTGAACCAGGAAAATGGTAGAAGGATTGGAGAAGCAGGGCTGTATTTGAGACTTATTTAGGAAGAGAAATTGATAGGGTTTAATAACAGTAGTAATAGTTGTTGCATGGGTGCTCCAGAAGCAGACCTTCGAGATGGATTTTGGGGTGCAAGATGTTTATCAGGGATCCACACACATGAAGGGAAAGGATAAGAACCATGAAGGGTTGGTCAGAGGGAGAAGTTAGATTGCAGTGCAGGCTTGACAAAACCTTAGCCCCATTTTTTCTTTTTCTGGTGGGGATTCTTTACTGCTGTAAATTTTTACTTATTTGTATATATTTATTTCTCATTCATTCACCCACTCCGTCATTTATTTTCTTAATTAAACAATTAAGGAATCTACCACCAAAAACAAAAATTGAAAACATTACTGATAACTCACGTCTACCTCTGTGCTCTCCCCCATCTCTCTCTGTCTCCTCCCACCCTCTTAAAGATATCACTATCCTAACCTTAGTCCAAATTGCAGGGCTTAGGAGCAAGTATTGCCCATTAAGTTGTACTGTACTGGACCCAAATGGCCATGCCTTTCTACCCCTGCCTCACTCAAACATGGGATATGGTGACCCCAAAAAGGGTGTGACATCAGGTGAGGTGACTCTATGCAGGCAGATCTTGAAGGAGCTGACAGCTGGAGGCTGGGGAGCAAGTCTTTCCTTGAAGACGTCTGGGTGGCACATCTGTGAACTTATGGCAGCTAACAACTGCGGACAGCATGCTACTATTACAGTGCTCATTTCATCTTCACTCCACCCTACAAAGGAGTCAACGCCATCATCCCCATTTTGCACATGGGGGAAGATGCACCAAGAGATCAAGAAACTTGCCCAAGCTCATTCAGCTAGTAAGCAGTAGAGTTAGGATTTAAATCTCCAGAATGTGGCTTTAGTGCCTATGTACTTAACCACTGGACCACACTGCCTGTCATTGAGAGTGTGGATGAGGGAGAGGGAAATGTGACCAGGGGCGTGGGTGGGCTGGGCCTGATGGTTCTCCTGTAATGGTACAGCCTGAGGACTTTGATGTTGACTGCTGTCTTATCTTCCCTCTGCCTGCCCGCACTTCCTCTTCTCCCTCCTCCCCTCCCTCCCACCCTTTCCTTTTTTCTCAAACACTATTTATTATCATAGGAAGGAGAGTCAAAGTCAATAGAGTACACATTGATTTATTAAACAAAGTCCAACCTGGGGATTAATAACATAAATACAGTGAAATTGTGCCCTAGCTCTTATTTTTAAAGCCATGTTTCAAAAAGGTCATCCATACAAGTTACAGATAATTTTAACCAAATGACAAGAATAGACACTAGTTAGTAAAGGTAAATTTTTGTATTCTTAGATTGTCTTTGAATACTTAGGTGTTCAATATTGTTCCTTTCCCTTTTTTCTCGGTGATACAATCACTTGAAAGCATGGTTCACAGAGGGAAAATTTTAAAGCACACGAACACCAAGAGTCTGGAGTGGGGAAAAGTGCTGAGGGGTTTGGAGGTGGGCTGTGGGAACATGGGGACCCAAGAGACAAATAGTGACCAAAGAGAGGGCATGAGCCCATCCTTCACAGGCTTGGACCGGAGGACCTGGAGATAAGCATCAGCTTCTCCTACTCACTGGCTCTGTGATGAGTGAGGTCACCTCATGTTCCTAAGCCTCATTCTCCGCAAGTGAAAATGCCCGTGTCGTCGGATTGTTGTCAGAATTAAAGGAGATGGTGCCTATGAAAGAGCCAGGCTTCCTGCAGCTGCTAAGAAGCCCCATCTAATGGGAACCAGAAACACCTTTTCTTCATTTCAGGCATTTACGATTCAACATAGCCTCTTTGCTCCTTGCGTCTTTCTCCTCCTCCCATCTGTCCTCACGCAAGATGGGGATTTTTGCCTTCAGGGGCTCCCGGGAGCTTCAGGTGTAGAGCACTGGCCGAGAGGATAATTCCACCCTTGCGCTCAATCAACCTGGCATTCATCTGCCGCCAGGGAGAGCAACCAGACTGATTTCTTGACGTAAACACACCAAACAAGCAAGACAGGCCCCACGGAGTTATTTAAAACCCTGATCTGAGAGAAAGCATCTTGAATCTAAAGTTCTTGCCTAAATATAAATGGCAAAGCTTATTCAACATCAAATCAAATCAATGATAATTTGAGGACTAATTAGCATTTGGGGGTTTTTCCGGCAGTGCGGTGTTGTGGTGTATAATGCTACGTGATTGGGGAGAAGCATGTAATTACGAAGCTGAATACATTGTCTCCTGGAGACCTGGGAAGGAGCATTCCCTAGCCAAAGAGGCCTGCCACTGGCCAGAGGGTGGGCGGGGGTACAGGCAGGTGGGGTGACTGAGTGGCAGAGTCCATATCTGAATCCTTCGAGGGCAGGACATCGGCAGCCTCCTGGGTGGCCCTCCCTCCTCTCTGACAGAAGTTTTTCACTTCTACTCGGATCAACAAAGCTTCACCTCTCACTTTAATTCTGGGAAGTAAAAGAGGAGATGAGATTATTTCAGAAAGGAATTGAGCAAAGGGAAACTAAGATTTGGTCCACACTTGCTAGGAGCCAGGTGTCAAAACAATCAGAGCATGTGGAGTACTTTTCATACGGTTATGTGTAAGCCCTTTACCTGCAGCACCAATGTGATCCTTAGCATGGCCCTATGAGATCAGTACTTTTTTCTTTTTGATGAGAAAACAGGTTCTGAGGGGTTAAAAACTTACCTAAAGTGTTACAGATAGAAATCAACAGATCAGAGCTTAATATGCTTGATATACTTCTGGTTCCAAATTTTGTGCTGCTTATTCCTATACTGTAAGTTTTATTGTTTATTCAATCTCAAGAAGCTTATGGAAGGTGCTGTGTTCTCAGAGATGAAGAAACCCCAGCTTAGAGAGGTAAAGAGATTCACCCAACATTACCAGGCAGCAAGTGGCCAAGTCTGAAGTCTAAAAGAAAGGTAAAATGAGAACAGAGGAAATAATTGCAAAGAAATGTTAGCTCTGATAAAAAAAAAATTAAAAAGATAAAAATCCAAAGAGCACACAGCCCTTGTGTGAACTGTTCACATGGGGGTGAATAGTCCTCTTCAAGCAGGAGACTTGGTTGAAATGCAGTGTCCTGTCTCCTTTAAATCAATTCCCGTAGGCCTGAGGTTTATCACCAGATGCCCCAGGATTCAGGTGTCCAATCTAAGACTGTAGCCTGAGAGCTACAAGCAGGAGAGGACAACACATAAGAATCTCTCATACGCTGAATCTGATCCACTGGTAGCGGCTGCCTGGGGTGTTGGGTTGAGAAAGATTCTGAGGCCTAGTAGGGCTCAGTAGGAAAGAGGAACAGGTTGATTAGCGGTGTCTACGGTGGCGACAGCACAGTGGAATGGTGACATATGTGCGAGGCACTGGCCGCGTCTGTCTTATGTTCTGGTTATTCCAGCTGCCCCTCTAGTTTCTCTTTGCGCAGTGAATATATATAGGCGGATGTATTCTAATGAGGTATTCTAATGAGACTCAAGTTGAAACAGCTGAATTCTATAGGAGTCCCCAGCATGCACAGCTAACCACATCCCTTTTCTTCAAGGGACTCTGAGGTGCTTCATTTTAACATTTAGACATGATCAACCAAGAGGCAGATGTCTTGGAACAGAAAACTACAGTAAGAAAAATAAAACCCTTTGGATTGAACTTTTTTTCCCCAGATTGAATATTAAGAGGCCAGAGAGCAGCTGCTTTTCCAAGCATGATGAGGGTGATTCAAATTATACTCACTCAACCGGGATGGCCTGATGGGGGTCCAATTGCTGAGTATCATGTTGGACATAAAAAGTGAGACAATTAGTCTTCTCAAGAAGCTATCAAGATGCCTTAATTGGCACCAGGAAACAAGAGCTCACTCTCTCTCTCTTTTAATATGATGAGGAAAAACTCAAAAGAGCTGAGGCCTGAGGATATTGGCACAAGCAATTGTTATGAATAGATTAGCAATTGCATTAGATTATGGTCTGGATTATCATCTGATTTTGACAATAAATCAATTCTTTATTGAGCATCTACTATATACCTATATACTAGATGTTCCTACAAAGAGGGGTCATGTATTATTTGTAATATGTACTCAGTCAACATGTAGAAGGTATTTGAGGGGCCCTACCATCAAAGATATGTATAAAATAAGGCCGTTAAAATAGAATTAGACAACATATGTGGAAGAAGGCAGAGGCAAAATCACTAATTATATAGACTAATGTGGTTACTATGACTGAGAATTAAAATTAGCTCTGAGATTCCTGGCAGACAGGTAAGACGGGGATTTTGATGGATGCATGTTTGCCCTACCAGATAAAATAAGAAAACTTGGAAATGTAAACTTTTTGCTATACTAATTTCCAAAAGAACTTGGATGGGCAGCTTCCTGAGGGCAGCGACTGAGTCTTATTTACCTTAAGGTCTTGGTCACCTGGTAAAGTGCCTGGCATGTACTAGATGTATAATAAAAGAGAGTTTGTTGAATTTATTCCATTGATAATTGCAAAGATATGTTAGCTCTGATAAAAAAAAAAAAAAATTTAAAAAAACCCCAAAGAGCACAAAGCCCTTGTGTGAATTGTTCACATGGGGTGAATAGTCCTCTTCAAGCAGGAGACTCGGTTGAAATGCAGTGTCCTGTCTCCTTTAAATCAATTCCCGTAGGTTGATGGGGATGTGGAGGCTGGGAAAGGCTTTCAAGATAGACCAGTATTATGATCTCTGTTGGGGAAGCCTTTTTGTGGGTGTTTACGGTAATTTAAAGCAACTATACAGCTTCCTGATGATCTGCCTAGATACAAAGGTAAAACTCAGAATACTAAAAGGAGCACAGGTGTAGAAAAATACCACTGAGTATTTTTGGCAACAGCAAATTATAATTCATCCAGAAGCCCCTGGGGGGAAATCATAATCTTTACTCTGCCACCAAAGAGTGACAAAGGGCAAGAGTGACGGGTATGTGAAGGCTCTGGTTCCACACTGCTATAGCAAGAAAGAGGAGAGAGCCATATCAGTCAGGGTCCAAACTGGAAATGAGCCATTCTAAGTATATCAATTGCAGGACAATTTAATGTAGGGAATTAGGTGCATAGGTAATGGAGGATCTGAGAAGGCAGGAGGGAATGGTGAGGCAACTTAGAGATCAGCAACACGAGGGAGCCGCTACAACTTCTAAACTAGAGGGGGGAAGTGGTATCACTAAAGTTGGAGTCACCTGGGGGGAGCTGAAACCATAGCACACTGTGCCAGGTGGGAGCTAGAGCTATGCTGGGAATGCAACTACTGCCAGAGATGCTGACCTAAGGAGCGGTAGGGAGAGAAAGCTGGCTTTTCCCTCCCTCACCCTCTAATCTCTTGCCTCCCATTGGCTGAACTCATTTGAAATCAGCTGATGTAGGAATCTGGGAAACACAGTATCAGGTTTAAGCCCCTCTGAGATAGAGCAATGAGTAGAGAAAAGGTAAAGATGGATTTGAGGGGGAAGGACCCAGGACTGGCACAGGTGCAGATAGGAATCTGGTATATCTGTGCTCAACTTGTCCCAGGCCTTGAATCATGAGCATTGTGAGGATCTTGGAGAAGCTGAGGTCTGATTTCTTTTTCACAATTTCATTCATAGAAAATACTTGCGCTCCTAATCATCTATAAAGTGCTTGAGAATGTGATTTGATTGTAAACAGATCTAGGTTGAAATCCCAGCACTGCCACTGAAGCCATGCTGAAAACCTGGGCGAGTTACCCCACTTCTTTGAGCCTTGGTTTCCCCATCTCTGAAATGGTAATGACAGTACCCACGTCACAGAGCCATTGTGAAGATTAAATGAGAAAACAAATGTAAAACACATAGCACAGTGCTTGACACATAGGAAAAGCTGAGCCCCTGGCCACTCTAAGCTAACTACCAATAGTTGGTGACTACTTCACACTCACATGGCTACTGCTTTCAGCAGACCCTGCTTGGCTTTTAAGATTCAATTTAAGTGTCATCACCTCCTTGAGGCCTTTCCAGAGTGTTCTTCCTGTGTGTCCTCAAGGCCCTCTGGATGTGCCTCTATCCAGGCACATTTCATGCCATCTTAGAATTATCTGTTTACACTCTGTTTCCTTTACTAAAATGTGAGCTCCTTGCAGACAGGAGAGTATGCATTGCTCTCTCCCTATCACACCTAGCATAGCACTTGACAAAGAACATGAGCTTAGCAATTTTTCTGTTTTTTTTTTTTTTTGGCCGCGCTGCACGGCATGCAGGATCTTATCCTGACCAGGGATGGAACCCCTTGCCCCCTGAAGTGGGAGTGTAGTCTTAACCACTGGACCACCAGGGAAGTCCAGCAAATGTTTTTTGAATGAATGAATAAATGATTGCTATCTGTCACTCACCAAAAGTAAGATGAACAATTTTCCCAGTCATGGTCTCTGCCTTCTCTAGCTCCGTCTTCATGATAGGCATCTTTGCCTGTTTTTTTCTGAGCCAATCCTGAACAATGTAGTGAGTCTATGATTAACCAGTGAACAGCAGATGGGAAAAAAATGAATGAAATATTAGAGTTGGCTAGAACAAGTCAGGAGAAAGATAGTGGACACCTATTGGATGTCAGATGAGTACTTCTTTCCTAGAAAAAAGTGACCATGGGAGCTGTTATATTTGAATAAAGAGCCCCTGGGCACTGTTCTCAATTTATTGCCCCAGTGGAGGATAGGAGACCCAAATGGGGCCAATCAGTTTTGGTCTCTTGGAATTTTAGAACAGGAACCTATAGAGAAGCCAGTAACTTACCAGTGACTTCAGCTGGCAGCCACACATTTTCTCCTCATGATACAAAGTCATTCTGAAGAAAGGGAAAATAGTAAAGAAATGATGCAGACAGGAGTGGAGAGGAGAGAGAGAAGAGTCCTTAGCGTGTCTGAATCCCCAGTTCAAATTGGCCCTGTCACATTTCTGTCCATGAATCATAACAAAAACTGTATTATAAAGCCCCATTTTTGTTTATGCTAATTCAAGTTTGGTTTCTGTTATGTGCAGACAAAAACATCCTAATCTAAAAGGGATGTGAAAGTAGAATGTGAAGCAGAAAATGTATTTGAGACTAAAATATCAGTAGTTGTGGATGCTGGGATACAACTTTTGGATCTTATTCTGTAGACAATGTGGAGCCTTTGCAAGTTGTTGAGGAAGGAAGTCAAATGGCTCATCCTGTGTTAAATGAAAAGGCCCTACTTGACACCTAAAGAAAATGTGTATATCTCTCCTTGTCACCTCTGTATGTGAAAAGAAATAATCAGTTAATAATCCGAGGGATGTGCTTGTCCCAATCCCCCCCCAAATACCCCTGACTTACATGAATGCCCAGCACACTTCTCCCTGATTCCAAAAACACGTGTTTTTGCAAATTTGTTGCCTTACAGTGATCAGCTCTCTGCCTATGAGAGAATTGTTCTTCTAGAACCAGTACTATCACCATGGAAAGATGCCAAATGTCTGTTAGCTGCAGAGAGGGTTACATTCAACACATGAGGAAGAAGACAAAGATTTACAATGCATGCTTGGATTAGCTAAAAAATTCATCCTTTCTGCCTTTCAGGTCTTAAATTTCAAGGTGAGTAAAGCTCGAGATTTCCTTGGGAAGAATAAGAGCCTGAGACCATTAGTCAAATGGATGCCGGGAGGCAGTGATGATGTGGATTAGGGAATCAGAAACCCTGGGCTGTAGACCCAGCTCTCATACTAATTTGCTCTTTAGCACAGGCTACTTATATCCTCTCTCTGCTCCTCAGTTTCCTCATCTGTAAACTACAGGAGTTAATACCTAGAGGTCTCACATTTGGTGTTTCTGTGTGTCTGAATATGCTGGGTCTGGGTCACAATCCCCGAGGATGGCCCACTTCCTGGACAGCTCCCTAGACCAGGCCTGCAAATAGACTTGTAGGAGTCTCTCCCAGGTTTCATCACAATCGCTGGAGGCTAAACATCTGTGGGTTGTCCACTCAGGATGCAATGTCGGCACAGACTATTAAGTGATGCCCCAAATGTCCATCTGGAGCTTTCAGGAGGATCCATCTCCTCCAACACCAGCTCAGATTCTCTTTGCATTAGTACGAATAATGTGTCTAGCATGAGAAGAGAAGTGAGGAGGTATTTAATGGAATAAGGAACAAGCTCAAGTCTTCCCTGAATGTTCCAACCCACACTCATCCCGAACCTCCCCTGACAGTTATACGGGAGCTCAGTCCAACCCCCGGGTCACTTTGTCTCTTGAAATGTTCCCTCATTTTTTATGTGCGCTCACTTCAGATCCCTAACCTTGCTTGAATTCATTTAAGTTCAAGGGCAAATATTTATTGGGAACCTACTCTCTGCCAGGTATTGAGCTGCCCATTGAAGATAAAGTGACACATGGCACAGTCCCTGCCTTTGACGAACTCACTGTCTACAGATGGATACAAACAAGTAAAGAGATGTTTACACGGAGGGTGATAGGATAAAGGGATGTATTCGTTTTCCTATTTTTGTGTAACAAAACACCACAAATTTAGCAGCTGAAAGTGATAACCATGTCAGCTCACAGCATCTAGATGGGCTCAGATGGGTTCTCTCCTTAGGGTCTCACAAGGCCAAAGTCCAGGTGTCAGCTGGACTGGGAACTTATGTGCAGGCTCAGGAGAAGAATCCACTTTCAAGCTCCTTCAGGTTGGTGGCAGAATCCAGTTCCTTGAGGTCGTAGGTCTAAGGTTCTTGTTACTTTGCTGGATGCTCGCTCTTCCTAGAGGTCAACTACATTCCTTCTCACGTGGCCCCTTCCCTCCGTCTCCAAGCCAGTGGAGGATGGAGTCCTTCTCGTGCTTTGACCCCCTGCTTTTCTCTTCTGCCACATCTCCCTGCCTTCCTCTCCTGCCTTTTTCTTCTGCTGCCAACCTGAGAAAGTACTGTACTTTCAGGGGCTCTTGTGATTAGATCTGGCTCACCTGGCTACGTTCCCTTTTAAAACCCAGCTGTGCCTTATTACACAGTCATGGGAGTGATCTCGCATCACATTCACAGATTCCAGGGCTTAGGATGTGGGATCTTCAGGGCCATTGCAAGAAATTCTGCCTGCTACAAGGTGTGTAGAGCATGTTACGGAGCACAGAGTGGGTGGGAGCAGACACCCCAGTTCCCACAAGATCATGGCAAGGCCTTTGGCAGAGGACTTGCCTGGTTGGATTTTTGGAGGCAGAATTCGACTTAAGCAGGGAGAGAAAGGGAGTGAAGGGAGCTATTTGGAAAAGACCGATGGAAGCTCGCACTGTGGCAAGCTCAGTACCCTCTTTCCTCCCCAGCATCTCACCCATTGCTGTGCATATTAGAGTTTTTGAACAACATTTTCTTGACAAATTTGCTGATTGGTTATAGGTTGTTGTAATGATTAAATAATGTAATATTCAGAAAGTACTTAGAACAGCGCTTGGAACAAACTAAATGATTACTATGTACTAGCTCTTATTATTATTATACAACTCAAAATAGGAAACGTCTTGCAAATAGATCTGGAATATGTATTCCTTCATTTAGCAAATATTTATTAAGAACAAACACATGTGAGCCGCTGGGAGAACAGTGGAGAGCAAAGCAGATGATCTTGACCTCATAGAGTTTACTGTCTGGTGTGGGAAGACAGACAAGCAAAGGGGCAGCTCTAACAAGTGTGCTGAGTGTGATAATGGTCAGCTGCTGCCCTGGTCATGGGTCTGGTCATTGGAAAGTTGTTCCCTTCTTGTCTGCCTAATGGTTGAGCGTAAGCATCCTTCCTTAGGTTGACATTCCTTTCCAATCCCAAACCCTCCTTATTCATATTCACATTCTCTCCCTCTCCACCCCACCTCTCTCTGTTAATTCCTTGTTGTCTTGCCTGCCTTCTCCCCCGATTTGAGCATCACAAAGGTAGAGACTCTATTCACTATTTGTCCCCAGTGCCCAGCGCCATGCCTGAGTCATGGAAGCCCTCAGTAAATCAATGCTGAATCAATGAGCTCTTAGCTTAGACTCTGGTTTCTTGTTTGGATCAAACCCACCCTTTTAGTTTAGTTTAAATAAACATTTGCATAGCACCTGTTACGTGCCAGTAAGTAAGCAACAGAGCCAAGATTCAAACCCAGACAGTCTGTTGCACTTGACGCAGGTAAGTGTGCAGCTTGAGACCTTCCTGCCCAGCTTTGTACCTATTATGACTAACAGCAGCAAACAAACAAAAACAATCACCACAACCACTTATGAGTATTGTGGCAGGGTTCCTGTATTGAATTTATAGCACAAATTCCTGCGACAACACTGGGGAGTAGGAATTATTATCTTCATTTTAGACGTAAGGATTCTGCCCCTCAGGAAGGTTAAGTCACTTGTATACGGCCACAGGCCACCATGCAGCAGACCTGAGACTTAAACACAGTCTGTTTGATTCCAACCTTGGGCTCTTTGGGGGAAGATTTAGTGCTCTGACCAGTCATTTTCACTGAACTGATTGTTCCTTTTCTTTTGCAGTGACTTCCCATGTTAGCATCATGGGATCACTGTCTCTGATACACTTTAAGAATGTTCAGGAGAAAGTCAGAATCTTGGTATTTCAGACACAAATAGCATAAACCAGTTCATAATGATGTCACCCTGATCTAACGGAACAAAAGATCAGTTTAACTGTGTCAGTCAGCTCATGCCCTGCGTCTTCTGAGTCCCCATCTCAGGGCTGCAGTCCTATCATTGTGAAAATGAAACAAATAGCATTTTTCCAGGGCACCACAGGGAGCCTGAGGGACTTCATTAGCTCACTCTCCGTTGATAAGACTTCTCCTGAAATCATTTCTTTGTTACCCAAGAGAGGTCCATGAACATGCAGATACACCAAGTTATGTGTAAATTCCAAGGGTCAGCTGTACAGGCAAGGCCCTGCTATATCCAGTCTGTACCCCAACACAGGACGTGGCACATAGAAGTTGTTCCGTGAATGTTTGTCAGATGAAAGAAGAAAGGAACCCAAAAAATGAAAACACACATTCCCCTTGTGCTTAGCAGTAGGGCTGAGTCTGAAAGAAGGAGAATGGTGGGTTGGAATTTGGCACAAATGGAGTAAATTAGAGCAGTGCCTATCAAAATATCTGTGGGGAAAACCTAGTCTCTTCTTTTATCTCTAATCAGCTAAGGATTGATACATGGTCCTACTACTGGCATGTGCTTTGTACCACAAGCAACTTGTCTCTGTGAATTCAACAGAACCCTAGTCGGCATCTTGTACAATAAGCCAAGACACTAGTCACATACTGGAAAATCAAAGCAATGTTAAATTGCTTCTATAAGAATTTCTAAAAGCTTACCCTCAGTTTCTATACTTACCTCATCACAAACCAGAAACAAAAAATTCGCAGTCCAGCCTTGGTCCCTGAATCACACTGAGAGTAGCACCCTTTAGAGCATGGCCTTGGACTCACAGTTGGGTTAGAGTCTAACTAGATGTGATTTAAAGGAAACTACTTAACCTCTCTTAACCTGCTAAGTTTTCGCATCTATAAAATGAAAATAACAATACTTCCCTTCTGGGGTTGGAATGAGTATCCAATGGAATCATTCATTCAATATTCATTCAATAAACATTTATTGAGCTCCTGTTATGACAGATACTCCTTTAAGCACTGGAGAAGAAGTAGTGAACAAAACAGACAAAAATCCCTGTTGTCATGGAGCTGAGATTGTAGTGAGATGTTCTATATAAAGAAGGTAGCCTAGTGTCTAGTAGTTACCAGCTGGGTGTCATTTGGCAGGTCACTTCACTTTACCGAGAGTTAGTTTACTAAAAATGGAGCAAAAATAACACACACCTCCTATGATTGTTTTGAAGATCCAGTGCGATCAAAGAGATGGTCACTTGCTGTGATAGTGAGTAAATACAGCTCAAAGTTAAGTGCAAAATATTATGTGTCCTTGATCGGCGTTGTGGATTGCCCCAGCAGTTAGGAGGTTCAAGGTAGAGGGGAGCTTCCACCTAAAACTAAGGGGCACAAAAGCCGAGGAATCCAGCAGAGCCTCAGGAACCACAGAGAAACCAAGGTGTAACACCAGATGCGTGACCAACTGAACCCACAGAGGAGCACACCAAAAGGACTGCGGGAAGATGTCAAGGCCAAAGAATATAATCAGGTTTCGGGGTTTTTTTTTGTTTGTTTTTTAATCTTTCCCTTGTTTTTAATAATAGTCAACATTAAAACTATAGTAGTTACATTATCAGGTTTTTTTCAGATGCATCTTCTTTATTTTTCTTTTCCTTTTCGATTTTTTTTATTGAACTACAGTTGATTTAAAATGTTGTGTTGGTTTCAGGTGTCCAACAAAGTGGTTCATTTATACATATGTATAGATCTATTTTTTTTCAGATATATTTCCCTTATAGGTCATTACAAAATACTGAGGATAGTTCCCTGTGCTATACAGTAGGTCCTTGTTGGTTATCTATTTTATGAATAGTATTATCAGGTTTTTGGAATCAGGCAGATAAGAACTAGAACAGAATAGCACAGTTTGGGGCTTGCTTTAAGTGCGTACAGGGCCATGTTGTATGGACGTGAGGCAAGGTTTAAGGGGATGGGTTAGAACAGACATCCCTTCCGAGAGAGATCATAAAGAATACAGCCAGAGGGCCCAACCTGTACTCAGGTGCATGGAGTAAGATGAAAGCCAGCAGTTCAGGAACCACAAAAAGTTAAGAAGGGAGCATAAAGCAAAGAACAAATTATGCTCTGAGGCTAAAATTTAGTCTGGATAACTTCTGTTAGCCCTTTCAGTTCTGCTGTCTACTATTCTGTATCCTGTTCTGTGCCCCTGGAGGCAGAGCAACATGGAGAGTAAATGAATCTCTTGTTATCTGGTTTCTGAATGAGTACAGACAATGGGGAAGACAGGCAGGAGGAGACTGCAAGGAGGGTGGGGGAGAGGGAGAGGGAGGTCAAGGGATTTGTTCACCCAGTTTCCTCTCTTCAGACCATCGTGGGGTGTCTGCATCTCTCAACCACCATTCTGTGTCCCTGTTGTGCTTTCTGGTTCTGTTAACCTCTCCTTCCCCTTCCCCCTTCAGACCTAGAGACATCAGGGAGCCCCACCTATTACTAACCCCCGGGTGCCACACTATCCCCTGTGGTTTCCCTGTGCGATGCCCACAACTTTGTAAATAATCCTATTATCCTAATCGAGTATGCCATCTGTTTTCTGCTGGAACCCTGATTAGACACTCCAGGGCTTTTGTCCAAATATCTGTCTTATTGGGTTCTTTTTGATAAACTATGGGTGGGTCAGCCTAATTTAAAGAGACAGTATTGGGCAGATCCAAAGTAGAGAGTAAGTCAGGCTGGGGTCGAGACATGGAGTTTTGGGTGATAACCAAGATAGATCCCAGAGGATGAAAACAAAAGCTAATATTTAATATTACACTTAATGTATGGCAGGCACTGTTCTAAGTGCAATATATTTGTGAACTCCTCAAATCCTCAAAACAACACTGTTAAGTAGGTAGGGCTGCCACTTCTATCTTACAAAATGAGGAAACTGAGAGAGGTCAAATAACTGGCCTGAAATCACACAACTAGTAAGTGGCTGTAGCTGGATCTAAACCTAGATAGTCCCATTCCAGAGTCCATGGTCCTAACTACCAGTCTCCACTCTCCATAAACATTTGTTATTCGTTTCCAAGTACTGGGCCTGTCCCTTTCTTTCTCTCCTTCTTAGTCTGAAAGTTGCTCATAATACCCTTTGCATTGACTTTAGCACTTTAATAAGCTTTAACACATTCTGAACCACATGACAGTTTTTATAGGTTCCAGGGTGCTTTTGATTCATCAGAAGTTTGCACATCCAGCCCAAGATCCTACAGCCAGTGAATGATGGAGGCTGACTTGAAGTTCAACCCTTCTAAGCTTTTCTTTTCTATCTTATAATCCTTGGAAGTTCCTACAGAGCAGGACATTGTCTGTCTTTTTCACTGCCACACCCCAGTGCCTGCGTCATGACAGTAACATGATAAACATTTTATTGAATGAATGAATGATGGTTTTGACATATCCTTTAAAATTTAGAGCTCATTAGAGGATATCCAGCAAAAGCATATTACTTTCTTTACATATTCTTTTTTTAAATTGGAACCCATCGTTGTGGTAGCATCAGAACTGCGTTTTTGCGTCTCCCAGCCCTCTTAGGCCATTTTCCTTTCTTAGAGCAGGAATTATGCTTGCTGGGTAGACCTCATCTGCAAGTCCACAAGCTTTCTCAACTAGTGATCACAGGGTCTGATGGGAGCATTTTCTTGCTTCCTTTATCTCATATTAATTATAGAAGGGATTAGATGCTAATTCTTTTATTACAGTAAGTCATACTTGGGTTGGAATCTCTGCTTTGTCATTTAACTGTGCCTGGTTTGCCTAACCTCTGTGTGTTTCAGTTTCTTTATCTATAAAATCATTAAGTCTGTGAGCCTATTTCTGTTTTGTAAATTAGTTCGTTTGTATGATTTTTTTAGATTCCACATATAAGTGATATCATATGATATTTGTCCTTGTCTGACTTACTTCACTCAGTATGACAATCTCTAGGTCCATCCATGTTGTTGCAAATGGCATTATTTCATTCTTTTTTATGGCTGAGTAAATTCCATTGTGTGTGTGTGTGTGTGTGTGTGTGTGTGTGTGTGTGTGTGTGTGTGTGTGTGTGTATGTCACATCTTCGTTATCCATTCATCTGTCTGTTGACAGGTTGCTTCCATGTCTTGGCTGTTTTAGAAACAGACTCACAGACATAGAAAACAAACTTATGGTTACCAAAGGGGAAAGGGGGGAAGGGATACATTAGGAGTTTGGGATAAACAGATACACACTACTAGATATAAAATAGATAAACAACAAGGACCTACTGTATAGCCCAGGGAACTATATTCAATATCTTACAATATCTTGTAATAACCTATAATGGAAAAGAATATAAAAATATATATATAAAGAATATATACACATATATATATGAATTACTTTGCTATACACCTGAAACTAACACAACATTGTAAATCAACTATACTTCAATTTAAAAAATTGTTATAATAGCAGTATCCACTACACAAGGTTGTGGTGAAGATTAAATGAGATAATGTATGCTTATCAGTTCAGATCCACCAGGAAGCAGATGTGAATACAGAGTTAGAAGTGCAAGAGACTTATTGGGAGTAATGCCTGTGAAATATAAAGGGGGAAGGGAACAGGAGTCATCGGGGGAGCTGCAGACTGAGATGCAGTTCTGCCACATGTGGAAGGAGTGGAGGAAGGAAGCAGGGATGGGTAGGAAGAGCTGCAGACTATGGCTCAGCTCTAAGTAAGTCTTGGTCAGGCTGACAGGGAGTTCTGACACCAAGACTGCCCATAGAGGATTTTTGCATTGAGCAGAAATGGCCAGGCCCTAGTCTCCACACTGTGCTCAGTCTTTGATTAGAGCTGCCAGGGAATACGGCTGCCAAAGTATGTAGCACAGTGCCTGACCCCAAGTAATACTCAATAAATGTTAGCTATTGGTACTATTACTTTTAGTAGGAGCTTGAGGAATGGAAGCAAGTGTTATTCATTGCACTATGTTTAGCTGTATGCAGGCCTGCATTAAATAGAAATTATTCACCGGACACTTGTTAAAAATAGCGAGACAGATTTTATTTGAGCTACTACAGTAGGATTGGGCTCAACTCTGAATACAGCAAAGGTAGCTGGAGATTTATAGCCGAAAAGTAGAGTGAGGAGGTCGATGGATGGAAAATTACTAAGAGAAACTTAATTAGACATCAAGGGTAGAGGGATTCTTACTAAATTAGTTTAATAGCATTATTGCTAAAGGAAGGTCAAGGACTTAGATATCAAGGGTGAAGGATGAGGAACTTGATCACATATCAAGGGTGAGGATTCTTGCTAAACTGACTTAGCAAGGCTCTTTGCTAAAACTTGGCTTGACAAGCCAAGGATGGGGCCCAAGGTCAAGGCAGTAGAGAAGACTAAAACTGGGCTTGACAAGCCAAGGATGGGGCCCAAGGTCAAGGCCTAGTAAGAGAGGACTCAGAGGAGCCTGAAAAGTTTGGACAAGGAGAGAGTCTTTGCAACCTGTCTCCTCTCCTAGATGAAGGGGACCCTGGGCAGGAATCATACCTGTGCCATCTTTTCACCCAAACTCCAACTCTCACCCAGGGCTCAATAAAGGTTTATGGAATGATTGAATATCAGTTTATGAGTGAATATTGGTCTGTGTAAGGAGTAGACTTACTAAACTGAACCTGATGGTCAGGACCAGCACATGGTGTATGTGGATAACACCTGTGGGCAGCTGGTCGGTGAGCCTCCTGAGTCTCTTAATTTGCAACAAGCAGAGTCCTCATGGGCCTGAACTCAGGTTGAATTAACTGGGCAGTCTGTGTACATAGGACCCCAGCAGTCATGTGTTTGAGTAGAGACAATACAATATACCCTAAGGAGCCATAGACAAAGTCTTTGCTGAGTCAAGAGAAGGCCAAAGCTCTAATGTCCAAATTCTTAACTCTAAATTTAACTTCTTTTCAACAAGTAATTCAGAATATTGAAAAACCTATACACATCGTACCTTCTTTAATGTTGTCCTCTGGGGACCATCTTAAATTCCCACATGAATTTCTTTGAATAGTATCCATTATATTCCATCTTTATTCTGAGTACTCTTCTATATCAAATTGTATGAAAGCAAACTTTTTTTGGATATCCACCCTCAATTTATATATGGATAAATAGATGTTCATTGAGGTCACAGATCTTTCCCCAGGGTCTAAGAGTACGTGCATGGTAGAATCAGAAATTAGACATCACACTTCAGACTCCAGTCCCATGCCACATTCTCTTAGGATTCTGTGTGTGTGTGTGTGTGTGAATAGACTGATAGTGATCAGCCAAGTAGTCATTTGACTAATTGCCTTGATCAAAATTGTGCTTGGGGGGTGCTGGAGGGGAAGCACATTATTTTTGAAATCAGGGTATTGGAAATAATTAAGCAAAATCTGGACAGGCATCATCAAGATGAGCATTTCTCCAGCTGTCTGCCAATCCAAAATCCTACTCTCTTTATTAGCCTCCAGTGTGAGATTTCCTACCCTGACTTTTGCTGAGCTTGTAACTTTGAGCTTGTAACATTACCTCTCCGGGCAGTTCCAGGTCTGCTGCTATCCATCTGCACACAGATTTGTGAAGATGCTTAGAGCATGTATTGAAGCAGTGATTAGTGCTACTGGGTCAGTTACAGGGCCTTCATTATCATTGGGAAAGAAGCCCACTGCAGGGTTATGTTCACTTCACCCCATTCTAAGATTAACAAATGGACCTGCCTAGAATAAGGAAAGTAGTAAGGGAAAGGGAGAAAGCAGTGAACTCGTAGTAGTCATTTGACTACTGGGAAGACCCAGGTTTGAATATACGCCATAGTCTTAATAGCTACGTAACCCAGGAAAAATTTGTGGACCTGCTTGAGCCTTAGGTCCCTTATTTATAAAAAACAAGGAAGAGTTGGGAGGAAGGCTTAAGGCCGCCAGTCTTAGCCCCACCCCTTCCAGTCACCCACAGGAAGGAGAGACTCAATATCTGGGCACACTGTAAAGCATTTGTAGCAATGCAATTGGGAAGAACTGCTCTATTAAAATGCAAGCACTCATGGAAGGGCCCCAAAGTGAAGGTTTTATAGTCCATATAGGCCCTTCAACAGTCTCATGCTAGCCAGGAACAACATAAGATCCATTGTGTATGGAACATCTATATCTACAGCATGCTTTATGTAACAGTATCTCAAATCCCGACAGCAACCCTGCAAACAAATAATATCATCTCCATTTTGCAGCTGAGAAGACTAATGCTCAAAGAGGCTCTAAGCCTAAACCATTTCCTATTATCACCCTTTTTCAATTCAATTCCAGTTTCTCCCATCTCATACTGCATAGCAATTATTCATTCACTCACTGGACCCCTGAGGCCCTCTTTAAGGCCGTGCACACAGTAGGTACTCAGTAGGTCTTCCGAAATCAATGAGAAAATAAACGCTGCCTTTCTATCTGGAGATTTGACCAGGCAGACCCCCAAATGTGGGGAGTGGCTAGGACTCATTTTAAGAATTAGGTCCTTGTCCAGCTATAGGTAGTAAAAAAGGATATTTCCCATTGGGCAAGACCCACAGCCAAGTGGTCTAGAGATTTCTGCACAGAGAGATGGCAAAGTGGTAGCAACAGTGGTCCAGGACTAATCAGCAGGTTGCTGAGCCCAGCAAGTGGTAATTTGTGGACAAGCAATCACAGCAACTAGAAGCCAGGTTATCCAAAAAAGGAAGTCCTCAAAGGTTGCCAGGGTGGCTTGATGCTGAGTGTGCGTGTGTAAATCCTTTCTACTTGAGACTCAGATGCATTCTAGGAGCTGTGTGTTTTGACAGAGAATAGTAATGGTCAAGCGCCTCAATTGTGGAAGGAGGAGAGAGGAGAACATTAGGAAATAAGTTGGGTCTCCTAGCTCTAGTCTTCCAGTCGACCCAGACGGTGTTGTGATGTCAGGTGTCATGGCTTCCCCTCCATCCAGCATATTTGCATTAAAAAAGGCTTTTTGAAGAGAAACTAGTTCAATCCAAAGGAATGCATATCTAATTGGATGGCTTTCATGTGCTTAGATAAAAGGATGAGGGAGATCCCTTGTGAGGTCAGGCCTTCCCAGCAAACCATGCCCAGGCCACTATTTTTAGCTGTATAGATTGGGCTCTACACAATGATATGTGGCATCCTGAATCTCATCCTGGAAGAATGTGTTTCCTGGAAGAAAATTTGCTGGATTGTCATTCTGTATGCACAGGGAACAGGATTTGTACTACAGAATAAGTCAAATCTTCCTAGAGTTTCCTTTTGTCCTCCTATATGGGGCTAAATCCCTTCAATTTTTCAAAACCCAGCTCAAATGCAGATGCCTCTTGGAAGCTCTCCCTGACGGGCCCACTCCATTCCCTCCCGGAATTAACCACACCCCTTCCTTCCATTGTGTTCCTATAGTGATTTGTTTGCCTAGGTCCCACCATGAAATGGTCCCTGGCCAACCCTGCAGCTCATTTCTTGGCACTCTCTTCTCATTTATGCTCCAGCAATGCTATTCCACCTCCACCGGCCCAACACAAACACAGCAAAAACACCCTCCCCTCCTAATGCTGCGCCATGCTTCCCTGGCTAGGCGGGTACTGCTCACTCCATCTGGAAGGCCTTTCCCCACTCTCTCCTTTCTGGCTAGGTTTTAAGCATACTTTCAAGGCTCAGCTCTGGCCTGAAGTAGAGACTTGCGGCAGCTGTTTGATTCACCAGTGTAATCCATGCTCCTAGCATGCCACCTGGAATGCAGTAGAGCTCAGGGAATACTGATTGCATGTATGAATGAATGATTCTCATTCAAGAAACATTTTCTCTGATACTTATCCCGGCGGTCTGAGTTAGGTGTCAGTCCTCTCTGCTCCTGTACCATCCTGTACTATGTTCTCAGTTACCACTGTATACTGAAAAGTGTCTGTGTCTTATGTCTAGCTCCCCTGCCCCTCCCCCCCACCACAGGATTCTAACCTTCTAAAGGGCAGGGGCCAGGCTTCATTCATCTTTAGGCTCCCAGTGCCTAGCAAAGTGCCTGGCATGGCATGTGGTAGGCCCTAAATAAATTCTGAATAATAAATAATGGAATTGAACTAGATGATTGCTATCCTTAAGATACTGCATTATGGTAAGTAATTGTCTCTTTCTCTTTCACTGACTTGGGGTTCCCAGTACACCACATAGTGACTCATAGGTACTCAATACATAGTTATTATTTAGTTTGGAAAATAAACTACCTTGTAGAGTAGAGAGAACACTAATTGAAGAGTCAGCTTCTGGTTCTGATGTTGCCACATGGCAACTGGAGACCTTGGGAAAGTCAATGGGGCCCTTTGAAACTCAGTGGGTATAAAATGGGTGTAAAATTGTTACTATCTTAGTTTAGTTCTCCCATAAGTAGGCTCTTGGACAAGGGCTTGGGTTATGTAGTTTATTTGGGAGGTGGTCTTGGGAAGCACTAATGAGAGAGTAGGGAAAGCAAGATAGGGAAGAGAAGTAAGTTAATAACATGTGCATTAATGATGGGTTGCTGCAGTGGACAAGGTGGGCCCAATCCTACTGGAGACATTCTGAGAAACCCTGTAGAACGCAACTCAGAACTGTCTCTAGAGATGAGCCAGAAGCTGGGGGGTATTGCTCCATTAACCTCATTCCCCATTGGTTGAAGATTGTCCCTGGAAAGTTAACTTCCTCTCAGTTCTGCAGCCAAGCAAACTTCACTAGGTGCTGAGGAACCCTCAGGCAGAGGAACAGTGAGATGCAGGGACTTGAGATGGGAAGCTGTCGGTGTGCCGGAAACCCACGACCACACCTGAGATACCTGTGTCTCAGAGGTGGACGAGGAGAAGCAGGGTGGTGCACAAACAGCATCTGTCCACCAGCTCCTAGTGTCCTGAGATTATCAGCCAGATTCTTAGAAGGGAAGATGCTTTTTCAATTTAATGCACTGTATGAAAGGTCAGGTATTTCAAATGGACTATTTCTTTATGTTTCACCATCCCCTTCCAAACTTCACTTTGCCCCTTCTAGACCCTCCTTTCCTCCCCTCTCCTCCCCCTGGTGGACTACTGTTGTTGAATTAGCCTAATCAAACCCAGCTTGTTTGCTCCTGGAGGGTCCTTGAGGAATCCACAGAGCACTGGGGCACTCGTTATTTCTCCAGGAGAATCCGAGATCTCCAATAATGAGCACTCACTCGGAGTTCTTTTCTTTTTGTCAAAGAGCCAGCTCCTCTTTTCCCACCCCATCATCCACACAGCTGAGCCCTGACCAGTGTACAGGCACCCTGGGAGGGATGATTCTTTCCTCCACAGAGAGGGCACCACAGCAGGGGTGCTCCTTTCACAGACCCTCCCTACCCAGTTCTAGAAACCTAGGAAGATCATCATTACGTAGCTTTCCCCTGCATGTCAGCTCCATGGCAAGGACACCTTAGATTCAGCCATATAATGAGATTTCTGGGTAGCTTGTTCAAGGAATTCTTTGCATCTTTGAGATGTTTTCCCTTGCAGAATCAGTTTTAGTTTTGTAGAATAGAATTAAATATTCCAGGAACAGAGATGCTTAGGGAATGAGCTGACCTACTTGATAGAACTTTTTAGGTAATTATGATGATTTGATCTTTTTTGTAAAAGAAAAGTCTTAAATATTCATATGCTTTGATCCAATAACTTTATTTCTTGCCATGTATTGTAAGAAAATACTCCAATATCAAATGCTTTACACACAGAGATGTGTGTCATAAAATTATTTGTCTGTGCCATGATGGCAAACAATAGAGCAGTGGTCAAATATTATGAAGAGTTTGTCATAGTGTGGAAAAAATTGTGCTATCACAATGTTCAGAAAAATACAGATTTCAATATTTCATGTGCAGCTCAATCATCCCAATGAAAATAAACCAAATAAAAATGATGCCTAGAAAAAAGACAAGAATTTTATATCCAAATGGTAATGGTGGTTGTCTAAGGGTGCTACGATTATAGGAGATTTTTTTCTTCTCTTGACTTCCCTGTATTTTTATATTGAGCAGACATTTCAGCTCAAAGAACACTTACTTTTCAAAGTTACATAAAAATATTTGTGTTCAAAGTTGAGTATCTTTACAATTGCATAAACATATGCATGTGAAAAAAAAGACTGGAAGGGAATACAGAGATGATCATTGTTTGCTGTGATAAAAAGGCGGTGATTCCCACTTTGACTGCACATCTGAGCCCCCTGGGAGCAAGTGTAAAACACAGGATCCCAGGTTCCATCCTCAGAGATTCAGTAAGTAAGATGGAGTCCTGGGGTCTCCAATTTTGATCAGCCTCCAGTGATTCTAAGAGAGTTGATCCATAGGGCAGCACTGGGCAGCTACTGTCATTTGTGAACTTGGAGATCTTTTTTCTATATTCTAAGTGTTTTGTACTGTTGCCAAATTATTTTTATAATTAGAAAACACAAAAGCACACCTGAGTCTAAGTGTTCAGCACTATGGAAATGGCTTCCTTCCAATTTTGTAATCTGCTCTTGTCTTCTAGCATTTTTAAGAGTTTCCCTTCCTCCTTCAGCAGTATTATTTTAGTGTAACATATTATTCTATCTAGTGTGTATACTGTAACTCATTAACCAGTCCTCTGCTCCGGAAGAAGTGTCACAGGAGGAATGATTGAAGGAATTAGAAATTTTCATTTTAAGAGCAAAGATATCTAAAAATAGACAGAGTGAGTCTTGGGGAGCAAATTTGTTTCCTGTGGTCCCAGCAGGTAAAACCATGACCAGTGAGTGGAAATTACCATTAGACAAATGATGGCTTTCAAAGCTACACTTGGCACATGCCTTGGTTAAGGTGTTTCAAACAGGACCTGAGTACCAAGTATTTAAGATTATTCCTGACAGCTCTAGGGCCTTTCCAGCCCTGATATGTCCTGGAATCATAATTTCATTTTTTTCCCCTTACTTACCCAGAATACACTGCTACTCACCCTGGGCAAGCCTATTTGCAAGGCTAATATAATCAAAATTTTACTAAACTGATTGTGGTTTATTCGCAACAGTGCCTAATTCAAAGCAACTGCTTGTCCCCAGCTGAGTTGGGCCCTATTGTTTCTGGATAGAAATAAATAAATAAATAAACAAACCCAATATATGAAAATCCAAACATAAGCAAATAAATTAGGGGCATAATTATTTGCAGAACAAAAAGATTCCCCACAGGGCTCCTTTAAATTGTGAGCTCTCCTACGGCTTTCCTACAGTGTAATTAAATTAGCTAAAATGTGCTTAACACCCAACCCTCCGGGGTCTCTCAGGCCTTGCCTAGTTCCCCCTTTCTCCTTCTAGACCAAACCTTTTGATCTGTACCTGAACGCTCAGTCCTGCCCTAGGATTTGAGTACCGACCTGCCTTCATGAAGGAGTCTATGCTCCGTGTATAGGTCCTATGCTCCATGCATCGGTGTCATGTCACCTTGCTCTGCCTTGGGCTTCACCTTTTGGGTTTCAGTCCTGATGACTGGGTTCCTGCATTGGCTTCTGGAGAGCCAGAGTCCTTATCCTGCTAATCTGTTTAGGATCACGCCTGATTTTGTTCTTACCTGTTCTGTTCATCTCCATAAACTAGACTTATATCAGCTGGGGTCCAAGCAGCTCATCAACAGGCAGGAATTCAATATGATCAACTGGTTACAAAAGTGTTGGAAGAACTGAAAAGCCATATGGGGCCAACTGAGGCAACCCAGAAAATAGTAACAGCAGGAAGCAGCTACCAACCTTAGGCTGGGCTGAAAAGGGAGGAGGAGGAGCAGTTCTCAGAGCCCAGGAGCGGGGACCATCCAGTGGGAACTGGAACCCAGGATAGAGGCTGCTTGGAGGGAGGTGGGACCACAGATGGTAAAGGCAGCAGGTGAGAGCTGGAGTCCTGAAGGAGGTAGGGTGTCCTCTTCCTGCCCTCCAGTCTCTAGCCTGTACTTCTTTCTTATTGGCTGAATTCAGCTGAGAGCCAGTTAGCAAGGGATCCTTATAATTGGTAGGATTCCTCCCCCACTAATAAGAACAGAACAGGGTAAAGTGGGGAACAGAAGTAGATGCCAACAGGCAATATGCCTGGTACAACAATTAAGAAACTAGAATTGGTAAGATGGGAGTTCTAATTCAGAACTGGGTAACACCAAAGCCCTCCAGGGCAAGGATAAAAACAGTGATTTTTTTTTTTTAAAGTAATAAAAATAACAACAGCTAATATTTATTAGTTACTTTTCTATAGTCACTTTCTGTTCTAAGCACTTTACGTATACAAATTTAATAGCTCTATGAAGTACTTTCTATTATCATCATCTTATCATCTCATTTAATAGATGAGGAAGTGGAGACTCAGAAAAGTTAAGTAGTTTTCTCTGGGCTACACAGCTAGAAAATGGCTGAGTCCAAACTTGAACAAAAGCAGCTTGGCTTAAGAGTCCCTGTGCTTAAACATGCTATCCTACCTAAGTCTGAAGTCCTATGCCCTTACCCAATAGCTGTTTGAGATTGCAAAATTCTTAGCAGTTTCTCTAATTGTCAACTTTCTTATTTTAGAAAAACTAATAATATTACTTATTTCACTAAGCTGTTGTGAAGATTAAATGACATAATGCATACAGTCTATGAGCACAATGCCTGGCACATAGATGACATTAAAAATATACTGACATTTCTAGCATTGACTGATTTCCCCCACCCTCAGAAAGGAAAAGTACAGGAGCCGTTTCCTAGGTCAGACCTAGCTCAGGTTCGCCCAGCTTGTCCTCTGCTCTCCTCTACCCAATCACGCGTCTCTCTCCAGGCCCTAGTTCCTGCATCAGGGCCCTGTTAGGGCTCATATAACAACCATCCAGTGTCTTTCTTTGGCACATCATGGCCATTTTCCCCCTTAGTGGAGAGAACATTCTTGAGAAAACAGATTTTTCTTGGAATAATGAGAATGTGTTAGTCTCTTATTATTTCTGTGTCACAGTACAATGTTTATAATGAGAAGGGATGAATTTTGTGACATTCTCAATGCCATCTGTACTCATCAAAGACCTAAGTATACACCAGTCTCAAAATTGTCCCTTAGTTTCCCTGATGGCAAATTCCCTGATGCCCCAGCCCCTCATTTCTCCATCCTTAAGCTACAGAGTCCTGAACTATAAAATGAGGAGACCAGATACTTCCTTGCGCAGCTAGCCAGGTGTAGTGGTGAGGATTAAATGAAATCATAGAAGGCAAAATGATAATAACAAGAAAAGCTAACATCTCCACAGTGCTTGCTGTGCCGGGCACATACACTGAATTATTACACAACCCTGTTGAGTCGATGCTACTATTATCCTCATTTTACAGATGAGAAACCTGAGACACAGTCAGATTAATTATTTTGCCCAAGGTTACAGAGCTAATTTGAACCTAAGGTAGTCTGGGTCCAGAGTCAAAAAGATGAAGTATCTCCTCGGAGCCTCAGTTTCCTTGTGTTTGGCTCTTTCCATTCTAACTTTCATGGCAGCAGACAGTTTAGGTCCCAATGATCTATAGAGGAAAGAGGCATACAAATGCCCCTACAGTAAACCAAAGTCTCATGGACTTTCCCCTCTTCTCAGAGACTGAGGTAAACTTGGCTCAAACCTAACAGTCTTACAGCTTGTGTGAGTCTAGTGCCTTCCCCAGAACTTCTGTGAATTCCTGACTTCATTTATTTTATGGCTCTCTCTGCCTATGCTCTTCTGTTAGTCTTGAAAGTGACATATGCCAACAACAGCACCCAACTTCACCCTTTGCAGGCTTCCATAGGCAATCCAATAATTCCTAGCACATCATATTTGTAGTTTTCCTGGATGTTTTTGAGTCATGATGTGGAATCGCATGGTGGGTGAGACCTTTTATCCATGGCCTCCAGGTACCCATACCACACCTTTGTGCAAATTAGAAAAAAACAAAAAAACAAAACCCACCCCACCCATCCCTGGAGTCAATAAGAAATAGGATCCCCTCTGGGCAGACAAATGAGGAAAATCTGCCCCTTCTTTGCTAACACAGGGCCACACCAAGACCCCAGCTTGGTAAGCAGAGTGCACGTGGGCTGGATTTTAGCTCCCACTCCTGCCCTCAAATGCCCCCTTATGCATGGCACGATGTGCAGAACTGTACACATTAGCCCTGCCTCTGCCATCTTGATGACCCCAGGCCGACTTCTTTGCTTTCTCTCCTGGCTGGTCTTTAAAACTGGCACCACCTTCCTAAAGCTCAGTTCCAACTACTAAGCTTCTCCACCATGCTCGGGCCTTGAAAAACATATTCTAGAACCTCTTCTTCCTTCTGAGCAGGGCCCACCCTGACCCACTTTTCTACATTACCATGAGTCACCAGAGGAGTCACTTCTTGGCCTAAACCTAGCTTTGTCCTTGAGCCTGAGTGCTCACGCCCCTCTCCCCTGCAGAGAGCTGCTTGCTTCTGCCTCCTGGAAGTACATGGCTGGACAGCCCCTGGTTATGTGGCAGACAGAGGTGGTCCCAGCAAGCCCAGTACATCGCAATCAGCCTTTGGTAGACAAGAAGACAAAGGCACAGTTCCTAGAAATTCTGAGCAGTGGTGTTTAATGTTCCTGCAATAGTCATGCTCATCCATCTCTTGCTCTGCCCCCTGAGAAGTCTCAGCAGGGTGTGTCACATGCCATGTGCAGTGTTTTTAAGGTACATGGGCTTGGGCACCAGCGTGTTAATATCACAGATTAAAGACAGCTGAATCAGTTACCTCCCAAGGTTTTGACTGTGCACCCCATCAGTAAGGTGTTTTGGGGCAAGCACCCCATAAATGCATGTTTATTTATATATTCATTATATACATGTATCTCTGTACTTACACTTATGTCATAAACATATGAAAATAAAAAATGGATATATTAAATATGAACTGAAGTTCCAATATGCTCTTCCCACACCCCAGTCAATCATCTGGCACACTCCCTGGGAAGCACAAACCTACTCAGATACAACCGAGGTAAGCCATATCACCTCCTTGCTTGGGACTGTGGGAAGGGCATACCCTTAGGAATCAGCCAGACCTGCGTTCTAATTCTAGCTTCCGCAGTTCATGGCTGGGAGATTTTGGATAAGTGATGTAATTGATTGGGCCTTTGCTTGTCTGTAAAATAAGGTATGATACTTTGAGCCAGACCTTGTCCTGGGTGCTATGGACTTAGAGGTAGGGTAAAGTCCTCTTTGTTAGGAGTTCAATCCAGACAGAATCTCCCAAGATCTGTGACAACCAACTTCAGATAACTTGGGAATCTGGTTGAAGATGCTGATTCCTGAGCCTCACTCAAAACATAAAATCAAAATCTTTTGGAATGGAACCAGGGAGTCTGGGTTTTACACAATCTCTAGTGATTTTTATGTACATAAAAGTGAAAGAGGTAATCAGAAGTAAATAGATGTAGTGACATAGTGTCATGTAGTGTAAAGTAATGAGAAGTGCTACAAAGAGGGATGAACTCCGAAGGATTTGGGAACCCAAAGGAGGAGCTCCTGTTTCAGGCTGGGCAGCTTCCTGGAAAAAGTGATGCCAAGCATTGCTCTTATCTATTCCAGGCAATTCTCACTCAGGGTCAGGCTTTGGTTTGGACCATGCCCCCTATCTAAGCATTTATTTGGCTCAGCCCTAGCCCTCTGAGTCTTCATTCTCTTTCCAACTTCCCTTACCATCCCTGGCATGTGTGCAGTGACAGGTGTCAACTGGACTTGCAGAATGCCTGTCCTGCCAGCTACAGCAGGCTTGGAGTGATGACAGAGGTGCTGAAGAGGCATGGGCTCCTTCTGAAGGCCATGTCCATTGCTGTTCGGCTGAAAGCCTTGGGCTACACTAAAGAGTTTAATGTTGGGTTAACCCTAACCCTAACCCTACCTCATTCCAAAATAGGACTTGCAGTGTCTTCAATAGATATAAACAATACAAGTCAAAAGATGAGATAAATGCGCAAAGATGGACAAAGAAACAATCATAGTAGGAAAATAAGATGAGGACAGTGGTAGAATCAGTAAGCAAACTATTGACATTTAACATGTGATCTGTCACAGCTGCTACATGTGGTCGTAAGTTTGACTTTGAGTTTCTTAGTAGCCAGCACAAACAGGGAAACAAATATTAGTTTTATAATATTCATGCTGTTTGAATATCCACTTGAATAAGTTGAACTTGTTGCCAAGAAGAAGCATAACTTTTCTTAGCACTGTTGTGAAGATGTAAAGTGTCCAGTATATGATGGAGTGAATGATAGCCTCAACACCTTTGCAGTAATTGGTAATCATATAATTCATTAAGAGTCTTTCAGTGTGTAATATTTATTTAATCAAAATAGTTTACCCGAAGGCACTTTGAGGGTCATCTGTTCTACCTGACAAGAGAAATGGCAGGCTTTCTCCCAATCTCCCACTACAGCGACATCCCTTGTCAGCTCTGCCCTCTTCCCCCAAAAAACTCTATCCAGCCACACTTGGATGTTCCCAAATAGTCTGGCACAAGCTCCACCTTAAAACTTTGTTCAGTCTGCTCCTACTTTCTCAAATGTCTTCTTTATGAAGTCATTGAAATCACACCATGCTTTCAAGATCCAGTTCAGATCTCACTTTCTCAGGAAGCCTTCTCTGATCCAACCAGTTAGATTTACATTCTTCCCCACCATGCTTCGATATTACTCTGCTGGGATTTCCATTGTAACATTTATTATAATCCACCTGGAGCCAAAGCGTAAATGGGCATATCCATTAACTATGTCTGTCCCATTCCCTTTATTCTGTCTCCTGAACCCAAAGGGAAGTGGAGCAAAGGTCTCTTGGAAGCAGATTCTGGAAGCCATGCAAGAGCCCTCCGTTGGGCATTTGCAGGTTGGGGGAGTCCTGAGATGAGAAAGACCTAGTTATTGTCCAAAAGCCACTGCAACAGCCCAGTAACCATGGGCTCTTCAAGGGCAGGGGGTGTTTGTACTCATCATCACACCTTTAGACCCTGATGTTGATATGAACTTGAAGCAACCTAATCCAATAACACAGAGTGACAGGTCACTTAAAACACTCATCTAAGCTTCCAAGCCCTCTGCTAAATCACGTATGTTATCTCTTAATTCTCACAACTCTGAGATAGTCATTATTAACTCCATTCTACAGATAAAGAAGCTCACATTTTAAAAAATCCTATTAAGTTTTAATTTCTTCAAGTGAAAAACTGGTTAGATACTACCTACCTTGCAAGGTTGTTAAGAATAACAAAGATATTTCAGAAAATATGGATTAAGCATGCTTAAATTTGGTTCTTCCATAGGTACTGTAATAAAGTCTAAATGTATGTCAATGCTAGTGCTTACTCAGAATATTAGCAGCCATATTCCTCAGTTTCTATAATTCTCTTTGGGGGGATTTAGGAAAGAAAATTCCTTGGAAAACATTTGCATCCTTTCAAAAATGTTTATTGTATATCTTAAGCGGTATAGGAATTTCTGCATTGAAAATTTTTATGGTCATTCTTAACACAGCTAAACAGTCTTAAAGAGTTAAATGATAAGCATATTTCATGTGCGTTAACATTGTAGTGGACGTTTACGAAATACCTGCTTTTAAGTTATGTGCCAGGCACCCTTGGTTACCAAGATAAATAAGGCACAGGCCCAATTCTCATGCAGCTCATGGGCTCAACAGTAAATTCTACATCATGTCTCTACATTAAGTTTATTTTAGTTTAATGGAATATACATCTTTAATATTTGCCTGATTATTTAGATGAGGGGGGAGGAGACAGTGGTATATTGGCCTATAAAAATAGTTGAATTGGTAGGATTTGGTCTAGCATTTTCCACCTCTGATTCCACATGGAAGATGAATTCATTAAAACAGGAAGTGTATTTCTCTGGTTGCCCTTATATATAGAGAAAGACAAAATTCAAAGAAACAAATGATATGTGTTGGCATTTCTTGATGCATGGTTACATCCTGGTTATTCTACATCTCTGATCCTTTTAGATCCTATTGCATTAGAAATGCCTTCTGTGAGAGCAGGGACCTTGTTGTTTATTGCTATGTCCCCAGGGCTTAAAACATCCTTGAGTCAATAGTGACTGCTTCAAAATTACTTGCTGAATTAGTGAATATAATATCTAGAGTGTTTGATTTTTCTTCATTCCATTTGGTATAATGGTTGAATTTCTCCCTCCTTCCAACAAAGCCCACTATAACACAATAGTAGATTTATAAATTAACAGTATGATTCAGAATCAAACTAGAGTAGATAAATTTATAAATAGTAGATTTATAAATTTACAGTATGATTCAGAATCAAACTAGAGTAGATATTTGTTTTTCATGGTAGATTTTTAAAAACTATTTTAAGTGCTGATAGAAATTTGACATTGCTTCAAAGTAAAGGAAAGTCCATTTCTAATCATGTGGTTTTGGAAGATTGACTTAAGGTGGGTCCACATTTTGAGATTTTGGTAATACCATTACATACGTAATTACATGGTTTAATTATCAAAGAATTAAACTCACCTGCAGCAAGCATCTGGTTGTTGATAGAGCAAGTTTCCAAGGCTTTGAGGTACCAACTTTCCACCTAATAAAAACCCACTTGATAAGTGAAAAAAAAAAAAAAAAAAAGAATAACAAAGAAATGGCATATGTAAAATATCTTGTCACAGTACTTGACCTAGAGAAGTTGCTTCAGAATTATGGGTTTCGCTCCCCAGGAACTAACATTTTATTGAATTCATACTATTTATCAAACACTGCCCAAAGTACCTTAAATATTTAACTCATTTTCTTTCCTGGACAACCCTATGTGATAGGTACTAATTATTATTGCCATTTGGGAGATGAAGCAGAGATCAGTAACTTGCCCAAGGTAAACAGATAAATGGGGGTGGATTGGGATTGGAACCCAGATAGTCTGGCTCCACCCTGAGTTTTTGAACATTCAACAGTTTTGCCACTTGTTAAAGCTGCAATCCAACATAACAAGTGTTAAAGATATGTTCCCATTATTTCGTTCATTTTTATGACTGAGTATACCACATCTTCTCTTTTTGTTGTTGTTGATTTTTTTTTTTTTACATCTTTATTGGAGTATAATTGCTTTACAATGGTGTGTTAGTTTCTGCTTTATAACAAAGTGAATCAGTTATACATATACATATGTTCCCATATCTCTTCCCTCTTGCGTCTCCCTCCCTCCCACCCTCCCTATCCCACCCCTCTAGGTGGTCACAAAGCACCGAGCTGATCTCCCTGTGCTACGCAGCAGCTTCCCACTAGCTATCTATTCTACATTTGGTAGTACCACATCTGCTTTATCCATTCATCTCTCGATGGACACTTAGGTTGCTTCCATGTCTTGGCTATCGTAAATAGTGCTGCTCTGAACACTGAGGTGCATGTATCTTTTCAAATTAGAGTTTCCTCCAGAATATGCCCAGGAGTGGGATTCCTGGATCGTGTGGTAACTCTATTTTTCGTTTTTTAAGGAACCTCACAGGGAGCTATATTAAATATCTTGTAATAACCTATAATGGACAAGAATCTGGAAAAGAATATATATATCTCTCTCAATATCAGTTATATATATATATATATATATATATATATAACTGAATCATTTTGCTGTACACCAGAAACTAACACAACATTGTAAATCAACTACAATTTTAAAAATTAAAAAAATTTTAAATTAAAAAATTATGTGCTCCCAGTGCATACAGGAGAAATAAACTAGAAGGAAAGGCTTCATGTGAAAGATAAGGTCTGAGCATAATCTTGAGATTTGAGTGGGTGCTAATCAAGCAAGCATTGGGGAACAGTACCTCAGATGAAGGGAACAGCATATGCAAAAGTACAGAGACAGGAGACAATGTATACATGAGCCTCTAGCAGGGCATGCCACTGGAGCTCTTAGTTGTTAATGTTAATATTTGCAATGTCGACATTTCACTTGGTTCTCATGCTTTCTGCTGCCTTCCTGGTTTCTGGCCCTCTTGGAACCTTCATGGGTTGTGCTTTGCCCCTCAGCTGTCCTTGACCCACTCTTCACTAGCCCTGCAGCTGCTTACCTCCCCAGAACAATCTGTGCCATACTGGTGTTTCTGTGCAAAGCCTCTGCTGGCTGGTCGTATTACCAGGTCATTCAGGAAGGACCATTGTTAACCGTTGCTCTCTGGCTGAGTGTCTACCAGAAGGCTTTTAGCACTGTGGACACACTGCAAAGACTTGTTGACTGTCTCACTTCTTTTGATGGGCACATTGCTACCTGTAGCTTTTCTGCCCCTTGCATCCCATTGTGTTTGTTGTCTTGGTTATTCAACACTAGAACAGGCTAGGCATGTCCTTGGTGCTACGTACATAGCAATAAGTGAAACAGACAAAAATCTCTCCTCTACTCTCCTTTTAGAGAGGAAGGAATGGCAACAAACAAACAAAAATGAATATAGGATGTAAGTCATATTGAGAAAACATGGCTTGAGGATATAGAGAATGAGGAGAGTGGAGGTGGTCAGGAACAGCCTCTCTGGACAATTTGGATCAATGACTCCAAAAACCATTGTGATGTCTCTAGTTCTAGAGTTGACAGAGGGTTAAAAACATGCTTTCCCTACCTGCTTCCCCCACCCCCATCAACACACACACATTGCCACCCCACGAAACAAGAAAATCTGAAAATAAATTTTGCCATGACTGGCCTTGTGATTGAAGCCAGTTATTCAATTTCTCCATACCTGTGTGAGAAGTTGCATCAAAGGCACAAAAGGCAAGTAAAATTCATTAATTCAACACATTTCTTCTGACTACCTACTGTACACCAGGAACTGTGTTGGCATGGGAGTTCAATGAATAAGGCAGTCATTGCCCCCAAGAGGCTCACTGTCTAGAGGAAAAGGTGAGGAGCAATGGAAAATTATAACGCCAAATCTCAGTTGTTCAGAAGAGGCACCTAAACCAGCAACAGGTGGTCAGAGGGGAGCTTTCCAAAGAACATGATCCTTGAGCATCGTGTGATAGCTATAAAGTGCTTTGATAATGAGTAGGAGAACTAATTTGAGTCCTCACATAGCCTTAAATCTTTCTCATCATCATTTACCCCCCATCACCGACGTGTGCACACTTAATGTTCTGGGCAAAGCACAGAATTTCACTCCTTAGAACAGTATATACATCTAGCATGCCAGCTTTTGTTTTTGTTGAACCATCTACCTAGAATGTGTTCTTCCTATGTGTAGCTACCAAGTCCTGTCCATCACAGCTAACTTTGCACTTTCCAGAAGCCATACCCTCTCTGCCCTGGTTGCAAATAACCTTTCTCTTCTAAGCTTGAAGTGTAGTCTGTATCATGATTATGGCATGTTCTTTCTGAAATTGGATTTATATTTTCCATGACTTTTTTACTAGATGGTAAGTGCCTCAAAGATGGACCTGTGTTTCCTTCACCCCTGTATCCTAAGACCATGCACAGTACCTGACACACAGTAAGTGTTTAACAAGTATTTTTTTAGCTCAAATTTAATTGAGTTGAATGGAACTAAAACATGTTAGGGGTTGAATTAAAATTTCCCTTCATCCACTTGCCACTTAAGATGCTATGAATGGATATTTTAAGAATTAATTTTTATAGAATTTATATAGATGAGTAATTTTTCCAGAAGTTCATATTGCATCAGGCAGCTGGGTAGTTTTCCCATGATCAAAGATGGTTAAGTCCTATCTGATGAAATTCCATCTCAACTCTCTAGTATGATGTCATTTATCTATTGCTAGAACTTGGGTAAATTAGGGGGCTGTCAGCTGCTTGAGTCTACAGGGTTTAGATTAGATCCTAACATCTGGCAAGATAGAAGACACTAAAGGACTCAGCCATGAGAGATATAGAGAAAGAAGGAAGACTGAACGATATGGGAAATAAACCACCAGTTACAAAGGATCTAGGGAGCTATGGGCATAGGCTCCACTGTCACCAAGATGTACTGTCAGGGCTCAAACAACCGTGAGCTCAAAGACAGCTCTCTGAGTGGCTGGCTGAGGGCCAGTCCCGCCCCCAAGGAGTCCTTCTAAGCAGATGTTACTGAATATCCATTGATTACTTCATACGGGGGCATTCCTGAGATGTCTTATCTTGAGCCTTTCTTAGACTGACCACCTAGAGGGAAAATGAGGCAGTTCAACGCAAAGAATTGTACTTACTATGGCTTCTACCTATTGGCCTATCTCATTCCTCCAAACAACCCTCCTCGGTATCAGACTCAAGCTGTGGGTGCTCTCCTGCATTTGGAGAGCTGGACCATGCAGCCAGCAGCTGGGTCATGTAAAGGTTACGCTGCCAGTGCCAGGTTCTCTTGTGGTTTTCCAGGGTGAATGGGGGGAGGGATTATGTGAATTAGCCTCTCCATCACTGTGCAGGCTTTATTTATACTCTGCTTGGCTATTTTCTCCTCTTATGACTGCTGCCATCTCTCCTGGGGCTTTCTGAGGCTGCTTCAGTAAGTTACATTTTTTATTTTGATTTTCCTTGGCTTGCTGAGGATTTGCAGAAACAAAAAACAAATGGAAACAAAATGCACAAACTCATTGAAGTACAGGGGGTTGCTGAAAGCAGGAGCAGGAAAGCTGATGTCCAAGATGAAGGTTTTGGATTCAGGCATTTCAGCCTGCTCTGTTCACCGGCTGATGTCCTGACGGTATCTGGTAGTTTAGCCAGACTCAAGCCATGACTTCTGCCTAATTACCAAGCTAATGACTTCTTTCTTTGCTTACTGAGGAGTTTTACAATACATCCTTGTTCACTACCCACTCCTTCATTCAACGAGCACTTCCTGAGAGGCAGCAGTGGACCAGAACCTTGGCTTTGAGTCTACGCTTTACCATCACCTCATTGACCAATCTTAGGCAGGACACTCTACCTTTCTGGGCCCTAGTTTCACCAATCTCACGTGTAAATTTTAGAATGTGATCTCAGTGAGGGCAGAAAATGTCTGCTTGTTTATTTTTACATCCCTAGTGCCAAGCATGGAACCTGACACATATTTGGTACTCAGAATATTTGTCAAATAAACAGATTGTAGAGTGCATTAGGTTAAACTGCATGATCTCTAATATTCCAACATGGTCCGTCAATTTTTCATGTCATCACTTGAGAATTTCCTCCACCTCTTGACCCTATTAATAACTAAGCTGTGAGGTTTCTAGAATCTATACAGAGAGCACCTATCATAGGTAATACTCCAACTCCCTAACTCTAAGGCGCCTTTTCTCTGAATTTCCATAGCACCCACACTAACCTCTATCTAAACATTCATTATACCATCTTATCCTCTTGTCTTTTTACTTGTCCTTGCCCATCACTAGTTATGAACACACTGAGGGCAGGTTCTTTTTTATTTCTGTATCCTCAGTGCTCAGCACAGCCCCTCTGTATTAAGTGGAATTGATGAATTATTATTTTAATCCTCACTGTAAGGCCTCAGAGGCTCTAATAATATTTTTAAAGTTTTGAGTCAAATTTCACTCTTGTGTTTATCACTTTCTGGTCTCTCTGTGTATTTCTCCATCTTTTCTTCTCATCATTATAGTACAGTGGTTAAGAACATGGGTTCTGGATTTAGATTTCCTGGCTTGGACTCTTGCCTCTGCATTTCCTAGCTATATGACCATGGGAAGTTAATAACTTCTCTATGTCCCAGGTTCCCCATATGAAAAGTGAGATAATAATACTACTTATCTCATATAACTGTTATGAGCATTAAAAGAGCACATGCCACATAGTAAACACTCAATATATATTAGTTAATATTATTGCCATTGTCGCTACTGATCACATATTAAACACCATTATACGTGCTGTGAACAAGAAAGAAAACTATCCTGTTCTCATGGAGCTTAAATTATCGTGAATCAATCCCTTCTGATTTACGTATGAGAGACAGCTCTTTAAGGTTTAGCACCCACTTACACCTTAGTATAAATCAGATAGTGGATCTTCTCTGGAGAGGAACTTTTAATTGTGGTAGGGAGATGCATGAGACCATAGAGCACCTGTCTTAAAGGTAAGAAAGAGAAAAAGCAGAGGAAGCTGTGTGATTCAGGAAATAAACCACCAGTTACATAATTTCACTGTGCCTCCCCCTGTCTTCAGGTCATGGTCAGCAAGTTTAATGTATTGGTTTTTATGAGCAGCCACAAGGCATGTCCCATCAATTTTTTTTGTTTTCGATGACTGCGGAATGACTCAGACTATTAGCCTTGTATGATTACAGCATCTGTATTATGATGTTGAGGACATGTTGCTGCTACAATTTATTCCCTTTATTTTGTTCGCTTTGTCTCAGCATATCACTCAGTGGCTGCTGGCGAAAACACTGGTGATGGACAATTTCCCTTTCTCTCTCCTCTCCTGATATTCCTTCTCCTTGCCCTTCTGGCTTTGTTGATGTCTTGTTTAAAAGATTTGTGGATTTCCTGGTTTCCTCTACATTGGCTGACCCTCGGGTCTGCAGCTCTCAGCAATGCGGCACCTCTCCATGGTGCTGAAAACAAACACGTGGTTCTAGCTCTGCAGCAGCAGCTAAGGGAGCCTGTCGTATCATAACATGCAGCAGCAGGCAGTGGCCTGAGAAAGTATCCTGTCTTGTCCCTTTTATTTCAACAAAAAGGGACAAGAGACACAGAAATGAAGAGTCATTTCCCTAAAAAATTGTATACATCTCACATGAGATCAGAATACAGCTTTTCTGGAGACATATTCAGAGCTTCAGAGACAAGCTAAGAAAATTCTTTAGTGTCCTTAGCCCTTATTGTTCTCATCTGTAAAATAGGGGAATACTAAAAATCTAACAAGTACTGTGACATATAGATTAGATAATATGATACTAATTCTAGAGCCCACTGCCTATCTCATGCCTACTTCTCTATCTTTATCTCCTGCTGCTTCCTGCCTGACATGTTTTGCTTGAGTAATATGGAGTGATTTATGGTCTCCCTTTCCCACACCATGCTGCTTTATGCTTTACTCATACTGTTCCTTCTGCCTGTGGTGCCCTTACAAGTTCTTCTATGCCTTTATGACACCTACACTTTGCTCACAATTCAGATCTGCTGACAGCTCCCTCAGAAAGCCTCTTCTGCCCTTCCTTGCCCCTCCTCCAATGTGGACTAGGTGTCCCTTCCAGGTGCTCTTATGTCACTCTCTGCATATCATTTTACATATCTCCCTATCAAGACACCTACCACATGATCATGAAATTGTGGTGTCTCTGATTTACTAGATTATAAGCTCTTTGAAAGAAGGGCCATATGTCATCATCTCTAGGACAGTACATATCACCAAGTGGGTGCTCAATGTTTGTTGTTTTGAATTGAACATGATAGGGACTTAAATCATGTAAGTTTCTTTCTCGTTTCCAGTCCAGTGCTCTCTTCTCATATTGTGCTGTCTCTAGCTTGTTGGAAAGTTTTTGTGTTGGCTACCACTGTGAATACCTTCATTTGCTAATGCCACATACTTGTAGGGTTTACTCAGTTTGCTCTGGGTCATCCTTGAGTGTGCTGGATTCATATCAAGATGGTTTGTCTTATTGTCTTTGGCATAGAGTCTCTCCAAACCAGAGAATTCACATAAGCCATGAATTCGATCCAGAGGGGAGAGGGCACCTGACTCTGTGAATTAGCTACAAAATTATCCTGGTCTGGCTTCCAAGAATCCTTAGCAAATTCTAAATCGTCATAAGACTTCTATTTAGTATCCATTGGCAAGAACAGCTGCTCTTATTTTAGGAAAATTAATTGCCTTTCAAATTGTTCTAGAAGCCTAAATCCATTTTGATAATTCAGTAGGAATAAACATTCACTTTTAATTTGAGGTCCATGAAAGCCCAGACTCTAATGACTTCCTTTGGACTTTGAAGTCATGTGTCATCTGATGTCATCAGTGACCTCATTAGAGATCACATGGTTATTATGGAAATGATTAGAACCTAAATCATGACACTGAAATTCTATTTCTGCTCTGACAATTTACCATGATGACCTTGAGCAAGATATTTCACATTTTTTAGCCTCTGTTCAATCATCTGTAAAATGGCAATAATTGCAACAATTCTGTTATCTTTATTAAAGATCCTAAGGGGATGCACTAAACTGATGCAACAGCTCTTCGAAAAGTATAAAATTCTATACAAATCCAGACATAATAACAAAGGTGATACCTAGAAAAAGTAGGAACTGGTAGTTGAAAGGAGAGAGGGAAGGAAAAGTGGATGGCAAAAGCTAAGGCGATGTTTATTCAATGCAGATTTAAGAAAGGGGAAGAAAGCCTGGAAATAGTAGCTAATGCTTACTAAGCACTTATTACATTCTGGGTGCTCTACTAAGTGATGAACTTTTCACAATAACCCTAGAGGTAGAGCTTTTATTATCCTATTATACGGATAAGGAATAGAGACATAAGAACTTTAGCCTAAACATATATGTTAGAAAGGGGTAAAGCTAGGAATCAAATTTAAACAGTGTGACTCCAGGGTCTATACACATAACCAGCCAGGCTGGAAAATTCCCCATCTCATGATGCTACTGTGCCGACGTCCTTCTGGTTGCTAAAGAGATCCAGACAGAAACTTCAGATGAGCTGGAAGAGATTTATTTTTAAACACATTTATGTTATTAGGAGTAAAAGGCACCAAGAGATTTCAAGGGAGTAAGTAGAGGTCACTAAAGTTGTTCTCAGCACACTCTCTCTCTTCCATCCCACACAATTTGTCAGTTTGAGTCTGGTCAACAAATATTTAGTCTTTGTGTATGCCAGATGCTATTCAAGGTGTTGAGACCACAGAGATGATTAAAAGACCCTCTCTCTCTGTTTTTTTAATTTGTATTGGGGTATAGTTGATTTACAATGTTGTGTTAGTTTCAGGTGTACAGCAGTGTGAATCAGTTATACATACACATACATGACTCTTTTTTTTTTAGATTATTTTCCCATACAGGCCAATACAAAGTACTGAGTAGAGTTCCCTGTGCTATACAGCAGGTTCTTATTAGTTATCTATTTTAAAAGACCCTCTCTTTCTGTGGCATATCAAAGATAGTGGCAAACTTTTTGCTATCCCTTTGAATTTGGGCTGACTTTAGTGACTTGCTTGACTAATAGAATGTGGCAGGTGACATAGTGGGACTTTCGAGGCTAGGTCATAAGAAGCCTTGCAGCTCCAGATTGGGCTTCTTGAAGCACTTGCTCTTGGAACCCGGTTGCCACGCTGAGCAAAGCCTCAGTCCCGTGCGTAGATGCTCTGGTTGACGGCCCCTCTGAGTTCCTGCCCAGGAGCCAGCATCAGCTGCTAGTTATATGAATGAGTCATCTTGAGTGTCCAGCTCAGCGAGTTTTCAGCTGATTCTGGCTTCAGTCACTGACTGTAACCACATGAGAGACCCCAAGGAAGAACTGCCCAGCTGAGCCCAGTTACCCATAGAACTGTACAAGATAATAAAAAGGTTAAGTCTGTAAATTTTGAGGTAGTTTGTTATGCGGCACTAGATATCTGGAACACATCATAAACAAAGTCTCCGTCAGAGAATGGGAGGCAGATGTACCGACAGTTGATTTCAACGTATGTTATAAATACCACACAGTGTAAGCGGAGGATGCTATGGAGTTAGCTTAGACCTCAAGGAATCAGAAAGTGTCCAGTCTAGGACTAGCTCTGCTGCTTTAGCGTATATGAGGTTGGCCAGGATTCCATCATCTGGACAGATTCCATCATCTCGACGGATTCCATCATCTCTGTTTCCCCTCCCAATAATAAGACTTCAGGATTGCATAGACCCCTCTCTACTTCTGAGCCTGAGTTTACCCCTCTGTAAAGTAAGAGATAATAAGGAAGCAAGAAACCTAACATAGACTGTGGAGCTGGGATAGAAGGCAAGAAGGATAGGAAAAATTCCACTGGAATTACAATGAGAGGATTTGGGGTGCGTTGAAATGAGCACAGGCTCTGTGGTCAGACGGCCTGGGTTTGAGTTCTGGCTTCATAACTTCCCAGCCGTGTGACTTCACCTCTATGAGCTTCAGCTTCCTCATTTATAAAGTGGTCGTAGCTGTGCCATGGGCACAAGGGAAAGCACCTGACAGCCTTATGTATTGCCTTCCTTCTAGGTCTGTGCTTAGTTCCAGGTCTCTTCTGATGTGGCTTTGTTCAATGGAGGAAGCCAGGCTGGGGGAACTGAAGGAGAGGCAGGGTAGCAGTGTAAACATCAAGAGGCAGGGAGCCATGTGGGTTCACAGCAATGCCAAGCAATATGGAACCTTGGCAGAGCCAGCCAAGGGCGGGCTGGATGGGGTTAACTGAGCCAGGGGGCCAGCTGGCATCTGTGCTGGCACTCCCAAGGAGAGAAAGAAAAGGAGCCTCAGTGTCAAGACAAGAAAGAGAAACAAAACAAAATACCAGCACTTTAGCCAAATTCCCAAGTTCCCATATGGATGGAGAAGGAAATATCCAGCCAGCTCCATGCAGCAGCCTCTGGTCAGAAAAGACCTGATGATCAGGCAAGTCTGTGAACACACCTGGGCAACTCGTCTCTGTTGGATGGCCTGTCAGAGAACCAGCTTCTTTATTCAATGGGACAAGAAAAAGGTGCATTTCCCCCCTTTATTATTCATGCTTCCAACCATCTACCCATCCATTCATTCAGCCATCCATCAATTTGTGCATTTCTATAAGTAACATGTATTAAACACCTACACTGAGCCAGACACTATGTATTAGGTAACTGGGACTGTAGACAAATCAGTGAGACAAAGATGAATAAGCCAACGTGGTCTTTGCCCCAGGGACAAAATCTGCCAAGACTAGATATTGTGGGCAGCTCCAAGGTGAGCTCGAGGGTGAAGCTTGAGGGTGGAAAAAGCTAACATTTACTGATCGTTTACTGTGAGTCAGATACTGTGATAAGAGGTTTACATGCATCATCTCATTTAATCCTCACAATTTGCCTTTAAGTTTGGCAGTGTGATTAGCCCTGTTTTATAGCTGAGGAAACTGATGCTCAGCTATGAAGGTACTCGCTTAAGGTTGCACAGTAACTACGTGTCAGAGTTCTGATCTGAGCTCATTTAGTGCCGAAGAGGAGAACCTGGATAAAGACAGACAAGGACATAAGCAGGGCCCGGACTCACGTGCCACACAGAGTCTTGCTATTGTGTGGGAGTGGATGAGTGGTTGGAAGTGGTTGGGTGGTCAGCGTAAGGAGCTGCAGTGGGAAGGGAGGCACGTCCTGCCACCACTGGAACACAAATGGCAGAGTAGCACCCGCATTTGAAGGGTCATTCCAAGCTGAGACGACACTACCCCAGACCCATCATCCTCTTCTCAGTTTTGGGTGAACGCATTTTCTGCTCCTGTGCTGAGAACATGCTTATGAAATACAAATCCTTCGTCTCCTCTCTGCTTCCTGGCTTGCCTCTTTTACCCATATGTGCACCGGCAGATGGATGGGCTACAAATGCAGCTGAGAATCAGAACAAGAGGGGAGGGTGCTGGGATTTGGGGGGGCGGGGGAGGACTCCTGTGCAACTTTATCAAGTAAGGTTGTATGCCTGGGTATCTGAAGGGATGGAAGGTTTGTTTATTTGTTTTACTATTATTATTTTTACTCCTCCATGTTATTACTCACATGGCGGTTCGGGAAGTAGAAGGCAGGGGGCTGGGTCACCTGAGAATTACTTCCTACAAGTTTCCCAGTGAAGTTGGCTTCTTCTCTGAAAGCGATTTTCCTTGTTTGGAGTCAGTTCACACCTAATATGGAAGGATCGCTTTTAGTCTATACTTGTTGCTATGGCAGCTTCAGAAGCGGCTGCCAACAGAGCTGGGAGCAGCCGCTCCCTCTTCTCCCAAACTCCTTTGGCATGAGGCTGAACACGAATGGTTTCAAGACTATGCAAGTGTCAGTGGATGGCATGTCTTTTATTTTGGGAGACATCTTTCAAGTGGGCTGAGTGGCAGCTTTTGCTGGTCCCTCAGAGCCTCAGCACTGCTAATTCTAGATCATGCGTGGCTTCTATCGTCTGCTCCCTACCCCACCCCCCTTTTTAGAACAAAGGCTGAAAATGGCCTTTATAGATATTTTAAATAATTTAGCTAGTTGGATTAAAATGCAATCTTCTGGTTGGTTTTAAAAGTAATTTTAAATAAAAGAGTGCTATAAATAAGTGGGAAACTCATTTCCAACGGGAGGAATGCCTCTCACTGCAAAAATGAGAGGCGCAGGGAAAGGAAATGGTGTGAAACATGGTACCACCTTTTATGTGGGAGTTGGTACAGTGGTGAGTAGGGCAGGTGGAATAGTGGTGACGGAGATTCACTTGGTCCTTGTCCTTAAGAAGTTTATAATCCAGTGGGTAAGAGACATATTGGTTAAGTAATTACCAGTGTGATGAATATTGCAAGTGGGGGGAGTATGGGGTGCAGTGGGAAAGTGAGATGGGCATCTTACTCCCATCTGAGGCAGTCAGGCAAGGCTTTTCTAAGAAAGAGAGGATTAAGATAAAAGGTGAATCATGGTATGTGGATCTAGGGGTCGGCATATAAAAAGATTCTGAGGGGAGATAGTATGTTAGGAGGAATTAAATCTCGGTATAGCTGTAACAGAGAGCGAAAGGGAAAGATTATGAGCTATGAAGATGATGATGATGATATTGATGGTGGTGATGATGGTGATGGCAACAATTAAAAAGCATTTATAATGCATTATTCGAAATGATTGACATATATTAACTTAATTAATCTTCATGACAACCTTTTTAAGTATGTACTATTATTATATCCATTTTACAAATGAGGAAACCGAGGAACAGAGAAGTTACATAACCTGCCCGAGATTACAAAGCAATCATGTAAGCGGTCTGGATCTAGAGTCTATGCCAAGTGAACAGGGACCTGCCACAGTAAAGAGTTTGGAGTTTTATCCTCTGAAGCCACCAAATGTGAAGCCACCAAAAGGTATTAAATAGGATAGGGACATCTGTGCTGTAGGAAAAAGTCGCTTTGGCTGCAGGAAGTAGAATGGATTAGAGGGAAGGGGAGTGGAGGCAAGGACACCAGTTAGATGTTGGAGGCAAGTGCTCAGATGAGAGATGAGGATGACTTGGATTGGGGGGTGGTGTGTGTCAGTGGAGATGGAGAGAAACGGGTGGATCAGAGAGTTACTGAGGAAGTAGAATCTATAGACCTTGAGGGCTGTCTAGATGAGAAGGAAGTCAAGGACGAATGCCAGATTTCAGGCTTCATAACACGGGTGAACTGTCAGACGGACTTCAATGCCAGTCCCTGGAATTGGGTGGGGCCTCCCCACAGGACAACCAGGGTAAATGGACGCTGGGCAGGCAAAGATAACAGATGCTCACATCAAAAGTCAGAAATAAAACATCTGTCTCCTTCCTTCGCCCCTCTCCAACTCCCTTCCATGGTGAGGTCCCATCCTACTTATATCAAGTTATGGTCCTTTGTACCTGATAATGATTTAGTCAGTGGATTGTCCTCCCTGCTCACCTGCCTCAACTTGCCTTCCTTCCCAAACAAATGGGCTGTGCCCATTTCACCACTAATGGAATGGCCCGCTCATCTCTGCCAACCCCCATTCATTCATAAAGACATGGCCCATCCTACCTCCCCTTGTAGCCCTTATGGATCTCTCCTCTCTGAGCCTCTTTGGCTCTAACAGTCTCTGGTCCCCACAGTAAGACCACCTGACAGATTGTCAGATCTCTTTCTTGGTCTTGCTTCTATATCAAAACAGGGAGCTCCTTGACTGCCATCCCCACCCCCTGCCCCAGAAGTTTCATAAATGTTACATCGTTTGGAACTTTCATCATTTCCACAAGGTCCAAGGGCAGGCCATCTCCTTCTCTCCTCCTCTCCCTCCTCTTTCACAGATGAGGGAGCTGGTACCAAGAGAATCTAAGTCACTTGCCCAATGTGATGTAGCTGGAGAGTGCCATGCAGGATTTAGAAATTCCAAATCCCTTGTCTTTCATTTGTAGGCTTTTAAAAAATCTTCTAGAAATTGGGCAATTGTATTAAGCTTAACAGTTTGATTGTCTTTATGACAATCCTATGAGGTAGGCATTGCTATTATCCTCATTCTACCTTTGAAGAATCCAAAGCTCAGAATAATGGAATAATTTTTTAAAAATAAATAGATAAATAAATAAATTTATTTATTTATTTTTGGCTGCATTGGGTCTTCATTGCTGTGTGCCGGCTTTTTCTAGTTTGGCAAGCGGGGGGTTACTCTTCGTTGCTGTGCGCGGGCTTCTCGTTGCAGTGGCTTCTCTTGTTGCGGAGCACGGGCTCTAGGAACGTGGGCTCAGTAGTTGTGGTTCGCGGGCTCTAGAGCACAGGCTCAGTAGTTGTGGCGCATGGGCTTAGTTGCTCCGCGGCATGTGGGATCTTCTTGCACCAGGGATAGAACCCGTGTCCCCTGCATTGGCAGGTGAATTCTTAACCACTGTGCCACCAGGGAAGTCCCTAATGGAATAATTTGCCCAAGGTTTCAGGTGGTTAAGCCAGGGCCAGAACACAGGTCTATCCATTGCCAAGTGCATTCTCTTAATCCGCATGCTATGCTGCCCCTATTCTTTTTTCTACACCAGGCTGCAGCCATTCTAAGTGCCCAGAAAGAGACAGGAGTTCAGTGAAAGAAGAGAACATGGCATGGCTGGGGAGGTGGAGTGTAGAAGAGAAAAGATGGACACAGGTGGCTCTTCATGAGAAGTGGGACCCTGCTGCATTAGAGGAGGGCAGGCTTCATGCAGACAGAGGCATTTCTCCTCTCTGGAGCTCACATTGCAGGTGCCCTTACCTGAAGAAGGCCTCCCTCTCATCCATACCCTGGCAGCCTCTGTCTCCTGCTGTTTGTCTCAAGGTAATTCTTTTCTTCCTGGAGCCCCCGCTCAGGGTGTGCAGATGGTTGGTCCTGATCTCCTGGAGTCATCCTGTTGATGAGGCCAATATAAATGCATGAGGGAGTCCAACTGCAGGTGCTGATTTCTGTGAGAGCTCAGCGGAGCCCATCCACAAAGTCATAGCAAAGGCTCTGACTGATGGGCTGGAAGGAGGCATTTGAAGGTCAAGCCCCTCCAGGAAGCTTTTTCACTACAGTTGCTGGTATAACTCAGGGGCCTGATCTGAGATGACAACATCTGCCCTTTGGGCAACTAAGTATGAAAGGTGTATATTTACAACCGAGTGATCCTCCATGGGCAGAGTTCTGAGAAGAGAGACTTCCTATAGGCCTTAGAGGTTTCCCTGGGAAAACCTGGTGCAGTGGAAAAGGTGTGGGCTTTGGTGCCCTAGACTCAAATCCCAGCTGTGCAACTTTGAGAAAGTATCTCCACCTCTCTGAAAATCAGTTTCCTCATATGCAAATTGGGACAATAATATCCTACTCAAGGATTTGCTCTGAGAATTAGTTTAAATGACTTATATAAAATGCTTGTTACAATTCATGGAGCAAATTAGATACTCACCTTACAATCCCTTTCTTCCTCCACCCAGGGAGATGGGTCTAACAACCGGTCAGGTGTAGCCCTGACTTTCCGTGTGTATGAGCTATATGCTTCTGCAGGGAGAGATTTGAAGGAGTCAGGTTTATTAATCTCCATATAACCTGTAGAGTAATTAGAGTGTTTATTCTCGGTTCTTTGGGAAGAAGTAACTATAATTACAGGACGAAATTAAATGGCATTATCTTTTAATGTTTCATACTGTTTGTAGGCTTTCTCTGCCAAGTTCCTTTTAGGAATCTGAGAATTTTCCCCACATCACCTTTCTCTTTCAGTGTCTAAATGCTGAGCCTCCTCAGGCTGCAGGTTGAAATTTCCCTGGTATCTCCTGAGTAGGATGGGCATGTGTTTAAAGGGTCTATTTTGTCACCCATGCGGAGATGGCCACCTGTCCTTCAAAAACCCCTGCTCCCCTTTCACAGTTTAGAATTACCACTGGGATTGGTAATTCTAAAGACAGTGGCTGTCTTACCAGGGCCTACAGTTTCTAGCCCCCTCACACATTCAAGAGGGGCTGCGTGACCAGCTGGGATGTAAACAGAGGACGTGTGTGCCCCTAATGGCCAAAGGTGGTTAGGCAGGGAGGGTGCTTTCTCCACTATTTTGTCACCCATCTGGTGACTTAACAAGGACACCAGGGAGATCTCAGAAACCATGAAGATGGCAGAACATCTGTCAAATTCGTCCCTGAATGACTGCATGGAACGCAACCCCCCACTGCCACTGATCGGGAAAATCTGGTTGGAATTTACATGAGCTGGACACTGAGATTTAGGTTTTATCTGTTAGAGCAGTTTGCTTTACCTTAACGAACACACTGCCTGATCCTGCATCCCTGATAGAGGGTGAAACCATGCTAGTCCTGTCTTGTGGACTAGGAAGACGTGTACATGAACACATTTCAAAACAGCGCAGTAACGGCTACACAAGTAGGAAGACAACGCTGTGGGCACAAAGAGGTAAGAGTGACTGCCCGGAAAATTTGAGCTGGGCCTTCAAAGCTGAATAGGAGTTCACCAGGAGGTGAAGGATGAGGGCTGGGGAGATTATTCTAGGCAAAAGGAGCAAACATATGTGAAAAGCTGGGATGTGTTGAGTCACTGTGAGAAAGTCCTTGTCATGAAGGAGGACACAGTCCAGGTGGTGGATTGAATATATGCCAACAACTACACAAGTGGGCCAGGTTTGGCAGGGGCCAGAGGGGTGGTGTAGAGAATAAAGTACTCTTGGAGTTCTTAGGGAGAGAGACCACCAGAAGTTACTGTCAAGGGGTCAAGAAGGCTTCATCAAGGAGGGGGGAGGTCTGGAACTGTACCTTACATAACGTTGGTGACACTGGATAAGACCATCATTTGTTAATTTATTCGTCTTCCTCTTTTAGACTGTGAGGTCCTTTAGGGCAGGGATCAGGCTGTATTCATCTCTGAACTCCCAGAGTGGTGCCCTACCCTTAGGAGGCACTGACTGAATGAGTGAATGACAGAAGGAAGGATTGAATTCAGATACTTCTGAGGTCCACCCTGCCTGCTCCATGTGTTGGGCATTGAGCGTCAGAGGCAACAGGAACTTCCCAGGGCTTCCTTATCCCCAGATCATGACTAAGATTACCTCCAGGCAAAGCGATACTAGATTAAGGAATAGGCTTTCACTCTCTGTACCATTTTCTCCTGTATTCTACTAGTAGTTAGAGAGTGCCTCCTGTATATACTGGGTTCCTACAAACTGGGCAGGACACAAAAGTCACCCTCATGAAGTAAGGAGACTTCATACCAAAAGTTGACTATATGTAACATCCCCCTTCTCCCACCACCAAGTCAGATCTCATGATTTACATGATCTCTAACATTCCTTATTTCCATGATATTTATGATGTTGACAGTCGGTGAAATGAAAGAAGAAAGCAGCATAGAGAAAATGTCAAGACTTGGATAATTCACACACTAGATAGCCAGTTCTCAAATCATGGAGACATGACAGTTTTGATGAGTCCAATCCATTTTGTGAGTAATAAGCTTCCTGGTGTCTCCAGGTGAAAGTCCAGGCTCCTTACCAGGACAGACAAACCTTGCTTCTCTCCAGCCTCATCGGCCATCACTTTCTCTACTCAGCTCACACCTGGACTCCCAGATCCTTAGGCTATTCTCTCACACACTTTACACACACTGCTTGTTCTCTGTTCCGGAGCTGTCTATCTAGTCCTTTGTGTTGCAATTAAAGTGTCTTCTCTTTGTAGTTTTTCCAGAACTTCCCAACCGAATTTTATCCATTCTTGCTTTGTGAAAAGCACTCTGCTAGGAACAGAGAGGAAGGAAGTTTGCATTAGGAAGCAACTGACTTTTATTGTTGTTGTTTCTTAATATTTTAAAAATTTTAGTTGTGACAAAATACACTTAACATAAGATTTACCATCTTAAACATTTAAAAATATTTTTTAACTTGAAATATAGTTGACTTATTACATTGTGTTAGTTTCAGGTGTACAACAAAGTGAATCAGTTATATATATATTTTTTCAGATTCTTTTTCATTATAAGTTATTACAAGGTATTGAATATAGTTCCCTGCACTATATAGTAAATCCTTGTTGTTTATCTATTTTTATATATAGTGGTGTGTGTCTTTTAATCCCCTACTCCTAATTTATCTCTCCCCCATCTTAAACATTTTTAAGTGTACAAGTTCAGTAGTGTTAAGTACATTCACATTGTTGTGCAACCAATCACCAGATCTTTTCATCTTACAAAATTAAAACTCTATACCCATTAAACAACAACTCACTTCCCTTTCCCCCCAGTCCCTGACAACCACCATTCTACTTTCTATTTCTATAAATCTGACTACTCCAGATACCTCATGTAGAAGAATCACACAGTATTTACCTTTTGGGACTGCCTTATTTCATTTAGCATAATGCCCTCAAGGTTCATCTATGTTGTAACACGTGTCAGAATTTCCTTCCTTTCCAAGGCTGAGTAATATTCCATTGTATGTGTATAGCACGTTTTGTATATCCATTCATCAGTCAGTAGACATTTGGCTTTCTTTCACCTTTTGGCTATTATGAGTAATGATGCTAGGAACATAGGTATACAAATATTTCTTTGAGACCCCGATTTCAATTCTATCAGATATACACCCAGAAGTGTTATTATTATATCATATGGTAATTATATTTTTAATTTTTTTGAGGAACTGTCATTCTGTTTTCCCTAGCAGGTAGGCCATGTTACATTCCCATCAACAGTGCACAAGGGTTCCAATTCCTCTATATCTTTACCAACACTTTGTTATTTTCTTTTCTTTTTGTTTGTTTTGCTAGCAGCCATCCTAAAGGGTGTGAGGTGATATCTCATTGTGATTTTAATTTAAACTTCCCTAGTGATCAGCAATGTTGGGCATTTTTTCCTGTGCTTATTGGCCATTTGTATATCTTCTTTGGAGTCCTTTACCCAGTTTTTAATTGGGTCATTTGGGGTTTTTTCTTGTTGTTGATTTGTAGAGTTCTTTATATATTCTGGATATTGACCCCTTATCAGATATATGATTTGCAAACTTTTTTCTCCCAAAAGATTGCTTTTTCACTCTGTCGATTGTGTCCTTTGAAACATAGAAGTTTTTAATTTTGATAATTCCAGTTGATCTATTTTTATCTTTGTCACCTCTGCTTTTGGTTTCATATCCAATGAATCATTACCAAATCCAATATCATGAAGCTTTTCCTCTATGTTTTCTTTAAAGAGTTTTATAGATTTAGGTCTTATGTCTGATCCATTTTGAATTACTTTTTGTAGTGGTGGAAGTAAGGTCCAACTTTATTCTTTTGTGGATATCCAGTTTTTCCAACACCGTTTGTTGAAAAGACTGGCCTTTCCACATTGAATGGTCTTGGCATCCTTGTCAAGAATCATTTGACCATATATGCATGGGTTTATTTCTGAGCTCTCTACTGTATTCCATTGATCTATATGTCTTTCTCCAAGTTCCACACTGTTTTGATTACTGTAACTTTGTAATAGATTTGGAAATCAGGAAGTGTGAAACCTCCACATTTGTTCTTCTTTTTCAAGATTATTTTGGCCGTTTGGGGGTCTCTTGAAATTCCATATGAATTTTCGGATGGATTTTTCTATTTCTTCAAAAAATGCCATTGTGATTTTGACTGCCTTGGGTAGTATGACATCTTAACAATACTAAGTCTTCCAATCCATGAACATGAAATGTCATTCCATTTTTTTGTGTCTTTGGGTAGCATTTGTTTTGAACCAACAATCAGGGGCTTTTTATATATCATTCCAGATCTCATTTACCCCTAATCCCCTTTTGGGTGACTATTCAGAAATAAGAGTCAGAAAAATGTTGCTTTTATGAGGACCAGGGATGTGCCTTCCTCATATTTCTATTATGCATAGAGGGTAGAAGAGAGATCACTTAATTTCCCAAGATTCCCTCTACTACTTCTTCCTGAGAAATGTACAGCTCAATTTTAATAATTATGTACAGTCTGTTATAATGTAATAATTATGAAGATCTATATTTGGCATCCTTACTTTTTCTCATGTCTTAAATGCCTACTGTAATTTATGATTTCTCTGGCCCTAATATTTTTGTTTTTCTACTGCATTGTATGCATTATTATAAGCTGCCTTAAATACGTTGTAAATTGAAATGTGTCTATAAAATAATATTTTTAAGTGAAAGATATGTATAACCATCACCATATTACAGATGAGGAAGATGAAGTTAAGAATGGATAAGTAACTTCAACAGACCATACAGCTCATAAGTGGCAGAGCTAGGATTCAAATCTAGATCTCTTCAGTTGCAATGCCCAAGCTTCCATTTCTACTGTAAGTCAATAAGATTGGGTCCCTGCATAGCTCAGAATCTAATTAGGGGTGAAGAATTAGATGGATAAATATGGCCATAAATAACTCTCATACCAGCCAGGAATATGAACGGCAATAGGGAAGTTTGAGGGATAAAAATTGGAGGGGATGGAGGATTCTTGGAATAGATGGGATTCCAGATTGAATGATCTGAATATATCATATGTGAATTCATGAAGCAAGAACTTTTAAAAGAGGGTTTTAGAAATTGTCTCATCTCTGGGTTAAGAAATAAGAGACACAGTGTATTAGGTTCTTGTTGTATGCTATTCTAATCATTATGAGGTGGACATATACCAATGTCTGCTCAGAATCCCTTTCTATGGAGGAACCACTCCTCCTCATTCCAGGGGGTTCAGTAAAAGACAACCTCCCTCCACCCCCATCCCGGTCACAATACTCCTCCCCTGGCCACAGTGAGGGACAAGCTATGCCCAAGGTAGACCAAATAAAGCCTTTTCAGGACCTTTGGAGAAAGATACTCTCTTCCTTTAATATCTTGAAGTATAAGGATGATGTAAGCTGGAGTCACTTGTGACTGTTTTTGCTGACACCGTGGAAATAGGAAAGAATTGAATTAACCTACAAAGAGTATAAGAAGAGCAGAGAAAGAACCCTGCTGACATTGAGAATCTCTATCCAGCCAGACCAAATGCTAGATACTCCTTTAACTATTTAGTTGAGAGAACCAATAAATTCCCTTTTCTACTTAAGCTGATTTAAACTGAAGAGTGTCCACTTAAAGCCAAAAGAGAACTGACAGGATGGGATGGAGTAAGAGTATGGACTTCTGCTTGAATCCTTACTCCATCACTTACTAATTGGGTACCCTTGTGCAAATTCCTAATTCTTTGCTCCTCAGTTTCCCTTTTCATTCATGGATTCATAGGATTCTTGTGAGGAATGGATGAGAAATTGCATGTAAATGCTAGATCAGAGCTTGGCATAAGTGATCATCCTAAGCATGTAAATGCTTATAAATACACAACAACTTTGTGAGGGGTAGGGATTATTGTTTCTACTTTATGGATGGGAAAATGAGGCTCATTAGGGTTTAAAAAAAGTAATGGATGTCCCACAGTTAATATGTCAGATTCTGGAGGAAATCTTCCATGGGGCACCCAGCCGATTGGGTGATCCTGTTCTGCTCATGGAACCACAACTGGTGACAGCAGAGGGAAGGGCAGAGGAGCCCACCACATTGCTCAGCTGTCTTCCACTTGCTGAGCAATGTGTAGAATCCTATCCCCACTTTCCTCACAGAAGAGGCCCCATCATACCTACCAGGCTACAGGGAGAGAGTGAAACAGCTGTGGAGAAGGTAGGATGCCAGGCTGTATTTGTTCAGGTGAATACAATAGCATCAGACTAGTGTGGAGCTCAAATATTGAATCATAATTCTTCAGGCATCTTTGTATTTAAATCATAGCCCTGTCAAGCTCACATTTGATATGCACTAATTAATGTTCCCCATGAATTGTACCAGATACTCTGGGGGGTGTGTGTGTGTGTGTGTAGAGCCAGAAAGAGATTCCTATAAATCGGAGTGATCAGAAATAAGCATCTGTCAGTGTCAAATTCAATAGTTGGCTCTTTGCGGCTGATGGGTGCCTCATGGATGAGAGGGGTGGATACTACTTATTAGACAAATATGAATCATTTATGAGGATATCACCTAGAGCAAATGAAGCTAATATTTTTTTATCATCCCTCAAAACTGGGATCTCACACTGGGTTGAAGAGACAACGCCAAACCCAATGTGGAATTTCATATTCCAATTCCAGTAATTCTGATCCTATGCCTTTCCTTCCCATTCAAAATGGCAGGGGCATAGCTGGCAATATGTGGATGAGATTTGGCTGAAAGGAGGTGGATATTTCAAGTGGAATATTCATAGATTCCACTGTAAAGAAAAAAATTTTAATAGCCCTTTGTGGAACATGGAAAAATGGTTTTGATTAGAGGAGTCAATAAAAATGGACAAGCAGTAGACATGCTTATAATTATACCTATGGGTGAAATGTACAATGCAATGCCAGTGAAAGTGAGAATTAAAACCACTTGCAAGATTACTCTCCCTGGAAGAGAAGGAATTGGTGAAAGTTTGACTAACTGGAGGAGAGAGCAGGGCAGTGGGGAGGACTGAGATATTTAAGCTGAGAGGCTCCTCTTACATTCACACCTGGAGAAAGGGAGAACCTCAGCTTTGTAGTTAGACCAATTCAGGTTTGAGTCTAAGTTCTGTAGTTTCACATTAAGTGATCTTGAATAAGCCATGCCACCTCTCTGATCCTCAGTTTCCTTGTTTATTGAATGGGAGAATATGTCATCCCTACAGAGTTCATGTTAGCATTATGTGATATATTCTATGTGTAAAGTATCTTTTGCTAACTCTACTCAGTCCTAACTATCTGTTCCTCTATCACTCTCTCCTTCAAGTTCCCAACACATTCTACATTCTACTTTTTGCCTCCATCATAAAATCCATTTGAAATTTTTATGAGTTATGCCACAAGGTATATAATACCTTAGGGCTGCCATGTTTAAATTAAAACCTTTCTTCTAGGACTGTGCAAATCACAGCAAAGAAAATACAGATGACAGTAGGTTTATCAATTATGAAAGATATAGCTAGCTGACCATCAAAATGCGTGCTCCCCCTTTCAAAGAAGTAGAATAGAGTGGCCACTGGGAAATAGCCACCAAGCCAGGTAGCTCTTATATTTGACAGCACCCACTGCATTTAGAAGGTGTCATGTGATTAGTTCTCATCAATGGAATGTGAGAAGAAATGTGATTCCAATTCCAAGAGAATCAACAAGCAGATATGGTTTCTTCTTCTAATGGCTTGATGTAACAAGCTTGGTTGTCCTTGGAAGCTAGGTGTTGAAGATAGAGGTAACCTATATCCCTAACTCACCACTTGAAGGAAAACCACCCACTAATCAGGAAAACCAATTTAGAACTTGAATAAGAAATAAACTCCCATCATATCTGAGCTATATACACTTTAGATTTCCTTGTTACAGCAGCTAGTGTTATACATCAAGATATTTCAAGATGACAGACTATATCTATTTACGGAAGTGAGGTGGTGAAAGCCAACACATCACTGACAGGATCTAATTACCCAGGAGTTCTGAATTGATTGGGGGTTAGCCTAGATGGCCTCTAAGGTCTCTTAATACCCTAAACTAATAACACCAATATCTTACATTTAATAAGTATGTGCTATGTTCCAGGCCCAGGGCTAAGCACTTTACATCAATTTTCTTCTTCAGGACTTACAACAACCCTGAGATATTCTCATTTAAAGATAAGAAGGTTGATGGCTGTTGGCAGATATAAGAAACTTGTAAGGTCAGACAATCCACAAGTAGTGGATTTGCATCCAAACCTATCAGACTGCAGAGCCTGAACTCCTCACCACTGAACTACACTGCCTCCCCAAATCTGCGAGTCCATGATTTTAAGTGCACACCATACACCTCGTGCCTTTGTTCCAGGAATTGCTCATACGTTTGGTTATGGAAAATTAGTTGAAAGACCAGTCAATGGGTCAATTTGTATTGTAGCATTAGTCTATTTTTGGCTCTGTTTAAAAAGGAGGAATGAGGGAAGGGATGGGAACCAGCACTAACAGAGTTTCTGCAATGTACCAGGTGCATTCACATGTTATCTCATGTAAACTTTTCCAAGATCAGTATTAATATCATCATTTTACAGACAAGGAAGCTAAAATTAGAGCTATCCAAAATTTGTCCATATGGCAATTTATTCCCTTAATACATATTTATGGACTTTCTACTATGTTACCGCAGGAAATCCCAAAGTGAACAAGGCAAACATAGGCCCTGACATATTAGAACTAATGGTCCAGCAACTGCCACATGAGGTAGCAAGCAACCTGTCACAGAGAGTGATTCAGAAAAATCTGGATGCCTGCATACCAGGGAAATTGTGAAGGAAGTCCTGACATTGGGTAGAGATTGCATTAGGTGATTTCTGGGGTCCCTTTCTGCACTGAGAGTCAAGTTGTACAGTATCTAGTTGATTGAAAAGGATCACCAGAAATGATCAGCTAGGAGAGAAAATAAATGCCAGGGAAAAGAGGCAAACAAAAGCAAAGACATTTTTCTATCCAGAATCTGGATTGTAGCAATTGTTCAACAAATATTATCTATCATCATTACTACTAAAACAATTTTTGCATCCCAACTTCACATACTTTTTATCCACTGAATGTTTACAGCTCCCAATAAGGGAAAGGAATCATTGTTTATTAAATGGTTTCTGTTTTCCATATTATCTTATTCTGTATGCCATAATTTCACATTTTCTCGTGTAACTCTCAACAGCAATTTGACAAGATAGTACACCAGTAAGGATAGGTTAGGTGATGCTTCAGTAACAAGCTCACCCAAAATCTAAGTGGCTTAAAACAGGAACGATTTATTTCTTCTTCATGCTGCATGTCTGTCATAGGTTGGCTGGTGACTCTACTCAATGTTATGTTTGTTTTGACTCTGAGGCTCAGCGTGTTAGGGTAGGATAGCCACTGTGAACACTGAGGTTGTTACGTCAGAGGGAGAAGAGAGTAATAGAGTGAAGCACACACTGGCTCCCACCTGGAAGTGACACACATCCCTTCCGTCCATATCTCATTGGATAAAGCAAGTCCGATGTCCTTGCCAAAGTTGAATTGGGATGAGGAAGTGTGATCTTAACTGTGTCCAGAATGAGAGGATCAAATATTTGTTTACAGTCCTCATGACTGCTTTAGGAAGATATTATTTATTATACCCAGTTTGCAGATGAGGAAACTGAGTTTGGGGAGGGGGCGGAATGCTAAATGACTTGTTGGAGTTCTGAGGACTAGTAAGCAGATTTGAATTTCATCGGCCTGATTCCAAATCCATGTTCCTAAACTCTCCGCCTGTACTCTGGATCTCATTTTCCTGCCTTCACCAGGAAAGAGGTACCACCGCTCTCTCTCTGTCTTCATCTTTCCCTTCTCTACTGGCTCCTTCTTCCCATAGGCATGCTTAAATACCTTTATATTTCAAATGGAAGAAAAACTTTCTTCCTCCACTTAATCTATACATCCAGCCACTGCCCTACCTCTCCATCCTCCCTCCCCACTACACTTTTTGAAAGTTATCTGCAAGTATCACTCACCTCCCAATCATCCCCTGCATTCTGGATTGTGCCCATATCGCCTCACTGAAACGACTCCTTGTTGACCTTCACACTTTAAGTCCAATGCTCTTTTTTCAATTCTTACTTCAAGCTTGATCCCTCAACAACATGTGGCACAGATGACCACTCCCTCATCCATAAACCTCCCTTCCCTTTGGTTCACAAGGTCAGTCCTCTCCTCCTACATCTCCAGCCACTCCTCAGTGACATTTTCAGGCTCTCCCTCTTTTCCTATCTCTTAACTGATGGTGTTCTAGAAGGATGAGTTTTAGACTCATTTCCATTCTCACTCTACCCACTCTCTGGAGAGTCTTATCACTCCCCATATCTTTAATTACCTCTACAGACTGACAACTGCTACAGTGATCGCTTAAGCCCAGACCTAACTCTGGAGCTACGGGTATGTAGACCCGATAGACCACTTAGACATCATTGCTTGAATGTTCATAGGGGTCTCAAACTCAATATTTTGGGAAAAGCTATGAGTCCATGGATGGGCCTGGTAAATTTCATCTGGGGGATTTCTAGGGAATTGAACTTTTCTTCAGATTGGGTTTGAAAGCTCGTCGTCTGGGTTGCTGTTAGAGTGAGACAGATTTTTTTTTTCCCACTCCTGTTTACTAAGAGGAGGGATTTTCTCTTTGCATGCTCCTGGCCTTTATTTGCCCTTCCCTTGGAGAATTAAAGCAATTTTTCTGATTGTGAATTTAGGAACAGTAACTAGGCACGCTTAGCTCAGATCCATCTTCCTTCTCTCTCAGGAGAGAGTTTGTTTGCAGAGAGCATTGATTCCCCTCTGCTCACTCATTCCTTAGGTCTTACCTGGGTAGACATCCCACGTAAGACAGTTCAGCTGTGCCTTGGACTGAGTGGGCATGTCTGCCCAGTTTTGGGGTTAAATATTTGCAAGCCACATAGGCTAAGACACCTAAAGCCATGTCCTCCACATTGGCCTCTAGCAGTAATACAGTTGACACTTTGGTCTCCATAATTACAATTATTTATTTCTCAACTTGTTTACAACCTAGGCAAGGAAACAGTGCTACTTTGGGGCAGTTCAAAGGATGCACTCAAAGACGTAAGACTTGAGTTTCAGCTCCTACTTTGCTGTTTCTTAGCTTTGTGAATTTGGTCAAAACTTTATTTCTGATAGGGGATTACAAATATTCAAAATTCTCTATCTTATTTTCCTCATAAGCCTGAGAAAAATATCAAGTACTGCATACATTGCCATTTTGCATTGTTTTATTATTTATGTAGCAACATTTATTGAACACCTCTACCCCAGGTTTGGGGAATACAGAGATAAAAGAAACTGTCCCTGCCCTCAGGGTCTTATAGACCCCCCAGGAAGTCAGAGGAGAAAAGGAATAATGACAATACTGTATCATCACAGATCAGGGCACACAGATTAGGGTGTGGGGTGAGCCTCAAGGAAATCTTAGAGGAGATGATGCCTGAACTAATTCTTGACAGATCAGTGGGAGTTAGAGAGGGAGAATGCAGGGAAGGTTATGAAGAACTAGAAAAACAGCGTACACAAAGGTACAAGGCCTGAGACAGAAGGCTCTTTCGAGGATCTGCAGGGGTTTGGTTTGGCTGGACTGAGGGTGCTGGCTGGAGAGTGGCCAGAAAGGGGGTTGGGGCGGTAGACAGCGGCCAGTTCACAAGCGGCCCATTACATGAGGCTTATGATTAGGCAGTAAGGACAGTGTTGAGGAGGGTGATGGTGTGGACAGGTTGCACCATGATGGTGCATCATTATGAATCCAGTGGCTGGCAGACGAGGTGATAGCAGTGGGAACATCCAGCTACTGTCTCTCTGCGCATGGGCGGCCGATAGGGTCACCAGAAAGAAGCAGGAAAGGGCCCAGCGCCCTCTAGGCAGACCACTTGTAGTTCTAGTCTCCTTCCTAGTCTTACCCCCAAGCTGGTAACTTCAGCTGATGCTTTACTTTGGTAAAGGACCCATGAAGGTGAGAAGAGTGGTTCTGATACTACCTTCTGAAGGGGATTAGAGCCCAATGATGATTAGTGACCTGCCCCAGGTTCCAGAGGTTATTAACCTACGATTTTTCTGGATCACAGGCAATTTTTCTGCTGTATTCCGGGAGTGCCATGTAGATTCTAGAGTAAGACTCCCTGGGTTCACATACCAGCTCCCCTACTTCCAAGCTGAGGGCATATTACTGAAGTCTCTGGGCTTTGATTTCCTCGTCTGCAAAATGGGTTTCATAATAGTCCCTACCTCATAGGGTTATTGTAAAGGTTAAAGTGGTTAATCTGTATGTGCTTAGAGCATTTCCTGGACCTTCGTGACAGCTATAAAGTGTTATCTATAATGATTGTTACTTTATTGTTTCAGTTAGGCTGGCCTTGCTTCTAACAAGAGCATTCTTTAAGGACAAAAGCTGTATCTTACAAACTTTTTTGTGGTTTGGACAGAAAATTAGGAATCTTAAATTAGGTTTGGAAAAAGTCCTTCAAAGTCATGGACCTTCTCCCATCCTTTCTCTAATTTCCTCTAGGGAGCCTGGTCCATTATTCCACACACACATTGGCTGGGCACCTGTGCCAGGCCTACATCTTTTTGAGATGTAATGGGAATAAGTGAGACCCACCTGGTTTCTAACCTGCAGGAGCACATTGTCTAGTGGGGATATAAGAGGCAAATAGCTGTAACACAGAGTCCAAAGGGATGGGTGCACACAGGAGGGGCTGGGAGAGTCCAGAGAGGAAGAGGTTACAGATAGCTCAGGCTTCACAGGAGTCTTTAAAGAGGAGGTGGCTTCTGAACTGAGCCCTGAACGATGCGTAGGATATTGACAAACCTGAGCACGGGGAGGAAGGCAAAAGAAAGACAGGCAGAATGTTCCAAACTTCCAAGCATCTCTTGGAGAGTTCTGATTAAGGAGCTTCCCATGAAATCCTGCCCTCTCTCCCAACCCATCAAATCACAAGTGGGTATATGCACACACACTGCTCTGTCTCTGGATCCTTTGTCTCTGTTCTAGTTTGTTTACACTTTTTGCAGTTTTATGTTGTGCTTCTTCAAGGAAAGAGAAAAGGAGAAGAAAACTAGTACTTTTGATTGCCTACTGGGAGCTAATTATATCACCTCATTTAATTTCACAATCCTGTAAGATCAGCATTATTATCGTCCCATTTAACAATAGAGGGAAACCACAGCTCAGAGAAGTTAAGCAATTTGTCCAAGGACACACAGTGAGCTCGTTCATTCAGTAATTATCTATTGAGTGTTAGGGGCAGAACCAGGATTTTTTTTTTTTTAATTCTCTCATTTTTAATTTTTTATTTATTATTATTTTTTTATTTGGCCATGCTGTGTGGCTTTTGGGATCTTAGTTCCCTGACCAGGGATTGAACCTGGGCCCCCTGCAGTGGAAGCACAGAGTGCTAACCACTGGACCGCCAGGGAATTCCCCAGAACCAGGAAATGAACCTAGGGCACTTTGATTCCAAAGGCCTTATCCTGTTAACACAGGACACTGCTGCTTCTCTAGAGGGTCAGATCCCCAAGGGCATAATCCTTCTCATAGGACCCTCCAACACCTACCAACCTGCATTAATCCCTGGCCCTATAAGGGTACCAAACGGGATATTCAAGTAATGTCATCAGTGTTGACAGTGTTTGAGGGCTGGGCTCCTCATCTACCTACCAAATCTTCCTCTCTAACGAGCAACCAGTCTCCCTTCAATACCTAATGTTTTCCCCGTGTCCAGTTTTGCCAAGAGTCATTAACCCATCACCCACGGAACTGCCAGGAGCCTCAGGCCCCATCCAGTCCAATGCCCTGTGTTTATAAAGAAGAACCTGAGCCCAGAGAGGGCAAGTGCCTGGTCCAAAGCCACACAGTGATTGAGTAGCAGAGCCGGCAGCCGAGCCCTCATTTAGTCAGGAGCCTTGGAAACCACAGACTGTTCATTTTGCCGGGAAGCCCCCAGCTAGACCTGTAAAATAGCTCGGTCAGGTCAGTTGGTTTAAAGGATTTTCTTTTTCACTCTTTTCACTGACTGAACTCCTGAAACAGATTGGGCTGAACAACTGAGCAGTAGGGAGGCAAAGTAAACAGAAGGGGTCCTCCGTGCCCCCAGCATGTCTGCTGTCGGCAGCGGCTCATCACTGCCTGTAAGGCTGACAGACAGCCGCTCCCGCACGGGGTTCTCAGACTACTTCTGGGGTGTGAAGAGACCCGCGTGGCAAAGCCAGGACAATGGAGCGCCCAGGGGCCCGTGCTGGGGAAGCCCCGCGTTATCTTTGTGTGTCCCTGTTGGGGGGGTGCGGTCCGGGGTTGGGGGGATAGGGTTGGGGGTGGGCAGTGGGGTGGGGGACAGGGGTATGGAGGTCGGGGTTATACGGGTCGGGGGGTATAAAGGGGTGCAAGCCTCCTTATGACAGCAGCACACACTTAAAATCCAAATCAGCAGATCTTCCCGGGCCTCATTGGACTAAGTGCCCCATCGGATGCTTGGAGTCTTGCAGAAGCCAAGTGATCAAGAGGAGGGGACCCAGGACCTATTACGTTAGAGAAACCGAGTTCCAGTTCTAGCTCTCGCACTTACTTTACCTGTTTAAACCTCACATCCTAAACTGTAACCTCAGAGATGTCACTTCGGCTCTCTGAGATTGAAGTTGTCCCAACTATTCGATTGGATGGCTAAGGTCTATTTTGTAGGGTTGTTTAAGGAATCAGTCAGAAACTAGCGGTGGCTCCAAGTGGAATCTGCTTTACAGAAGTATTCCGTTTGTATAAAAATCCATTTACTTGGATTGTAATGCCTCTGGGGGATGGGCAGGCATGCACCCTAAAGTTGATTTTCTGCCTATCCCTAGTACACAGCATAAATAATGGGCCCTCCCTTAGCACCTGCAGTGTCCTTGTGCACCTGGAAAAAAAGTAGCTCTTGGTAGGCCGAAGTGCCTTCCAGTGAAAGAAAAGTTGTTCCTACCTGCAGCTAGACTTTGCTCTGTCCCCTGGTGCATGGTTTGGGGAGCACAGGGCAGGCTGCATTTCAACCCATCCTCACCCTCTCATTGGGGTCCTTTGCAGGTGTATAAGCTGCCCAGCCACGTACAGACACCCTGTACACTGCCTCCCTCTAAGCAATCAACTGCTTCCCTCGAGCTTACTAATGCAGCCCTTCAAGGCCCTTGAGTCTGAGTTCTTCGAGGACCAATGGTATCGTACACTGAGCGCAGTGCCTATGACACACAGTCGGGTCTGAACGAAGACCTTCACGGAGCAGAAGGGAGGATTAAATGAGGCGACCCATGTGACAATGCCCAGTGCATACTTCAATGAGTGCCTATTGCATGAATGAATGAGCTCTCAGTCCAGTTGTGAAAACAAGACATAAATCCCCATGTGAAATGTTTAATAACAAAAAGTGTTCAAATTATAGGTCAGTACAACTCAAGAGATGGCGCAAGTCCGCATATGCGTGTCAAATTAATTGCCAGGCAGTAATTTTTCTAGGAGTTCAGAAGTTGGAGAAGATCACTTTGGTGGACTCAGGGTCAGAAAGGCTGGGTGGCTGCTTGTTCGTGCACTTACACAGCATGTTTATTCATTCGTCGGATGTTTCCCAGGCCCATATTCGTGCCAGCTCAGTCACTGGACTCTGGGAATGCCAGCATGAACAACACAAAGCCCATGGCCTCAAGGAACTCGCAGGCTGGTAGGGGACCACAGTTAGGCAGACAATGTAAATATGATGCTAAACTAACACTGTGGAGAGAAGGGGGAGGGTTCAAGGAACTAGTGCACACAGTAGGTGTGTCATAAACTGCGGCATTGCGATGCACGCCTCTGATTACCATCGGAGCACATTTCTTTCTTTTTTTCTTTTTTGAGTTTTTGAATTTTATTGTATTTATTTTTTATACAGCAGGTTCTTATTAGTTATCTATTTTATACATATTAGTGTATATACGTCAATCCCAGTCTCCCAATTCATCCCACCACCACCACCTACCCTGGCACTTTCCCCCCTTTGTATCCCTATGTTTGTTCTCTACATCTGTGTCTCTATTTTTGCCCTGCAAACCGGTTCATCTGTACCATTTTTCTAGGTTCCACATATATGCGTTAATGTATGATATTTGTTTTTCTCTTTCTGGCTTACTTCACTCTGTATGACAGTCTCTAGATTCATCCATGTCTCTACAAATGACCCAGTTTCGTTCCTTTTTATGGCTGAGTAATATTCCATTGTATATATGCACCACATCTTTATCCATTCGTCTGTCGATGGGCATTTAGGTTGCTTCCATGACCTGGCTATTGTAAATACTGCTACAATGAACACTGGGGTGCACGTGTCTTTTTGAATTATGGTTTTCTCTGCGTATATGCCCAGTAGTGGGATTGCTGGGTCATATGGTAATTCTATTTTTAGTTTTTTAAGGAACCTCCATACTGTTCTCCACAGTGGCTGTATCAATTTACATTCCCACCAACAGTGCAAGAGGGTTCCCTTTTCTCCACACCCTCTCCAGCATTTGCTGTTTGTAGATTTTCTGATGATGTCCATTCAATGGACATCATGAGGTGATACCTCATTGTAGTTTTGATTTGCATTTCTCTAATAATTAGTGATGTTGAGCAGCTTCTCATGTGCTTCTTGGCCATCTGTATGTCTTCTTTGGAGAAATGTCTATTTAGGTCTTCTGCCTATTTTTTGATTGGGTTGTTTGTTTTTTTAATATTGAGCTGCATGAGCTGTTTATATATTTTGGAGATTAATCCTTTGTCTGTTGATTCGTTTGCAAATATTTTCTCCCATTATGAGGGTTATCTTTTCGTCTTGTTTGTAGTTTCCTTTCGGAGCACATTTCTGAATGAATCTCCACCAGTCAACATCTATTAAGTCTCTAAATCTCCCACCTTTTCTCCTCCCCATCTTGCTCCCTCTTTCTTTAAACCTGCCAGCAGCCTTTAAGGGCACTGCACTATCTACTTGCTGGACGCTTGGAGAGTGAGGGGATGACTGGAAAGGGGCAGCTTATGGCTGCAAGGGAGGCCCACGCTGTTTTGGAGCTCCATGGAGCCCTTCCTGCCAAGTCCATCTTCACTGCAGTCACTCTGATCACCCTGGCAACCGTGCACCCATAGATTCTTTGGCAACAATGCCAGTGAGGAACGTTCTCTTAAACCGCCACTGAAGAGGGAGAAAAATACACCTTCTCGAAAAGGTAGCCCATGGCACTCAGTCCCCTCTTTCCCTCAGAGAAAGGCAGAGCTGGAAGGGACACCCTCATTGCATGGACCTCAGAGTTGAGCTCTGTGACCAGAGGCCCTGGGGGACCAGCCGTGAGGCAGGGGAAACAGCACAGTCAGTAGGACCAAGATGTCCCAGAATCAAATCCTGGCCATGTTACCTCGGAACATGGCAGCTTAGACATGTTAGTTCAACTTCTTTGGGGCTCCGTTTCCCTCTTTGCAAAATGGACATAATAATTCCTGCCTCCCAGGCTTATGGTGAGAGCTAATTGCAAGTGGGATAGGCATTTGATGAACATTAGTTGAGTGCAAAACAGAGGCCCAGAGATTAGCAGATGCAAACTATTATATATAGGATGGATAAACAACAAGGTCCTACTGTAGAGCACAGGGAACTATATTCAATATCCTGGGATAAACCATAATGGAAAAGACTATGAAAAAGAACATATATATATGTATAACTCAATCAGTTTGCTGTTCCGTAGAAATGAACACATTGTAAATCAAATCAACTGTACTTCAATAAAATAAATTGAAAAAAGAAAAAAAACAGAGGCCCAGATACTTTCTAAGATCACTGAGCTAGTTACCAGCCAAAACTGAACGAGAGCCACCCTTGTCTTTTTTTTTTTTAACATCTTTATTGGAGTATAATTGCTTTACAATGGTGTGTTAGTTTCTGCTATATGACAAAGTGAATCAGCTATACATATACATATATCCCCATATCCCCTCCCTCTTGCGTCTCCCTCCCACCCTCCCTATCCCACCCCTCTAGGTGGTCACAAAGCACCGAGCTGATCTCCCTGTGCTATGCAGCTGCTTCCCACTAGCTATCTATTTTACATTTGGTAGTGTATATATGTCAATGCTACTCTCTCACTTCGTCCCAGCTTACCCTTCCCCGCTTCCCCATGTCCTCAAGTCCATTCTCTATGTCTGCGTCTTTATTCCTGTCCTGCCCCTAGGTTCATCAGAACGATTTTTTTTTTAGATTCCACGTATATGTGTTAGCATACGGTATTTGTTTTTCTCTTTCTGACTTACTTCACTCTGTATGAGACTCTAGGTCCATCCACCTCACTACAAATAGCTCAATTTCATTTCTTTTTAGGGCTGAGTAATATTCCATTGCATATATGTGCCATGTTTTCTTTATCCATTCATCTGTCGATGGACACTTAGGTTGCTTCTGTGTCCTGGCTATTGTAAATCGTGCTGCAATGAACATTGTGGTACATGACTCTTTTTGAATTATGGTTTTCTCAGGGTATATGCCCAGTAGTAGGATTGCTGGGTCATACAGTAGTTCAATTTTTAGTTTTTTAAGGAACCTCCATACTGTTGGCAATCTTCCCCTCCCCCCTCCCTCCCGGCCTTCCTTTTGTGGAGTATTCATTCTCCTGCCACTGCTTGCCTTGGGTCGTGAAGAAGACAAGTCTGAGAGAGTGTGGATGGCCCAAGGCAGACTTTGCATTAAGTTCACAATGGCAGCTTATCACAGGTGGGTCAATACCACTAGGACAATATGAGCTAGATGCTGTTCTCCAGCAGGATTGGAAATGGAGTATTCTAAGGAATATTTGGTACTCGATATTAAGCAGCAACACTACCAAGGGATTCTCCGGATTATGGAAAATGATAATCCTGCCAAACTGGGTCTTGGTTACAAGGCAGGGTCAGCAAATATGTAGCAAATACAGGCACCATGCAATCCACTCAGGGCTTCCATCAGTAATCAATCCCACCTTTCTCTTCTATTGATCTCTGATAGGGACTCAGAATCCTTCCATGTCCTGTCAGTTGGCTGGTGCTGTCATTCACTCAATAAACATTAACCGAGTGCCTAAAATGTGCTGTATACTGAGGAATACATCAGACATTGACTTACAGAGCTTTATCATTCTAGATGCGACCCGCTAGCCATCTCAGGTTTCTAATGCTGCTGTGTTCCAAGCTGGGAATCCGTGTGGGATCACAGAAAGGGCTAAGGCTTCGGGGAAGCCAGTGTCCGAATTTGGCTCTGTCGCCGCAGTGGATGCCTGTCAATTTTGTCTCCCTGGTACTCCTTCCCTTATCTGGTAACAGGATCTTCTTGATGTAGGGGGACTTCCTCTCCCACACTCCGTGGCATTTGGCTACAGGATTGGGTCTGTGTCAGGCTTGGCCAATCATGGTATCTCTTCACCCTTGGCCAGAGTAGAGGTTAGCTAAGCATGTAAGCCAATCTGGGACAGGGAGAACTTTTATTTATTTTTTTGTAATATGGTAGGATTCATATGTTTCATAGTGGGAGAGAGAATCTCTCTTTCTTGAGATGATACAAGTGTAGAGCTCTCAGTGGCTGTGTCCCCATCCTGAGCTCTCCATACAGGAGAGAAACTTTCTGCAGGGGAGAGGATGCTGGAAGGGCAAGAAACAGAGGAAAGCAAAAGAGGGAGGGAGAGGTGGTGAGGTGGGGAGGGAAGCAGGGAGAGAGTGGGAGAGACAGAGAGAGACAGAAAGGGAGAGAGATCACAGACATGATGACATCATTGGAATCAATGAAAACTCTGGGCTGGCTTCACCCTGGACTGCCAAGTGACACCAGCCAATAAATTCCCTTTGCCTTAAGCTGGTGATCCTGACCTCTCAGACAGAGGTGAGTGGGGCAGAGGGAAGCATGAGAGTAAGGAATGACCACATTTCTATAGACAGCAAGAGGGAAAAACAGCAAGGCTTCTGAAACAATTCTGTCTTTGCCTGTAATTACAACTACATTGTTCCGGCTTCATACTCCAATTGTCTTTCTACCAATAAGTGTTTAGCAGGGGACTGAATATATATATCTTGTCTTATGTTTCCCTTTGAGCGTACATCTGATGTGAGGGTGTTCAGGGTGGTCCTGCCTCCCCTGTGGTTGGTAAGTCCCCCCAGGGCCTGGGATTTGTTGCTCCCCATTTTTCTCTCAGCCACTAACTGTAATATGCATACTTTTATCTTCATAGGGTGCCTTGTGCTTTGCAAAGTACTTTCATCTGCATTATCTCATTAGATTCTCAGAGCATCTGTGAAGAAGGCAAGGCTGGGATTACTATTCCTGCCTGTCAGATTGCAAAACAGAGGCTCAGGCCCTGGGATCTTGGCACCGAAAGAGAAAGACACGGGCAAGGCTCATGCAGTGATCTCATAGGGAATGGATGAGACAGAGGTGGAAGGGTCCCTGGATTTGGAGCCACAAGGCCCAGGCTTGAGTCCTGGCTCTTTTACTTACTAGCTGTCTGACTTGGAGCAAATCACTCAATCCCTCCCAGTCTCGGTTTCTCCTTCTGTCAGATATAGGGATGGCATTTTCCTTCAAGAATTCTTGTGACTATCACAGGAGGTGATATGGAATAAAGGGTCTTGTGAGCCATAAGGTGCCGCTCACCTGTTCGGGGTTGCTTTTTCGGAGTGGAGGGCAGTGGTGTTCCAGGTCCAGCTGGATAGGCTCACGAGAGCTATGTGTATACCTCCTCCCAACTCCACACTCAGTGACATCATGTTGGTAACTTGAAATCAGCCATGGTGAGGATATTTACACCAAGGAAATTGGCAAATGCCACAATTTTTCCCTCCCTGCCAAGAGTCAGTTGTTAGCCGGCACACCAATGGTGGTGGGGATGGAAGGGGAGGAGAAGAAAAGGATACTATGTAAGTTTCACCCTTAGAGCATCTCCTTCAGTCCTCACACACGTGCAGACCCTATTTTACAGATGAGGTAATCAAAACTTAAAGAAGGTTGATAACTTGCTCAAAAACACACTATAAATGACAGAGCAGGGACTCAAAGTCAGGTCTCACGTTCTCTCTGATAACCACGCAGCAACCCAAAGATGTACCCAGGAGTGCTTGCTCTTTCCTTGATTTCAACCCAGCAACAGTGAGATATTAAATCAGCTTCTAGGGCCACTTAACATGTAAGATCCCTGCTTGGACTTCAGTATCCTAGTTTCTAAATAAAAGTGGCTTGGAGAAAAACGGGGATGAGTGCAGGGCATTGAGCTGGGTACAAGGGAATGAGTTGACTGTCTTTGAGACCCACAGGTCTGGGTTTCAGTTGGATACATGTTTCAGGGTCTCAGAAGTTAGGCAATACCATTAGATTGGGGCCACTTGAAGCATCAGGCATGGAGAGGCAGAAGGTCAAGTGCACCTGAGCCCAAGTGCCAGCTCTGCTACTTCACTTAGCAGGGGGTGAAGCTGCCTCACCTGTCAGAGGGGAACAGTGGTCCTACATACCTGTTTCACCTTATTGGATTTTGTGGTATCAGTGGGGGGAAGGATTCTGAATGCCTCTGGAGTCTGTTTTACTGCATGGATGTAAGGGAATGATCATGTGTCTCAGCTGAGAACCTTTCCTCCTGTTGCTAAGAGAAAGGACTGCCTGTTTTCCTTTCCTGCCATCTCTGGCTCTCCCCCGCCCCGCAGCCCTTTTTTCCCCTTCTATTTTTATACCTCGAGTGCTCATATGATGATGTCCTGAATGCTTCAAACTAGATGGGGATGGCAGACAGGAAAAAATAAATAAAAAGGACCTAAACAAAATGAAAATCTGTTTCTTGCTTGAGAAGATGGCAGATGGGTACAGAGGCCAGCGTTACCAATGCAAGCCTTTCCCTAGGTGCTGGGATGAAATCTTCTTGGACCTAACAGGTTCCCTCGGCAGGCCCTGGACAGGACAGTTCCTGGAGAGGAAGGATCAACCCTTCCTTTTTCTAGATGGGGACAGAGTAGGAACACTCTGGAGGAGCCTGCGGACTTGAAGTGGCGGGTACAGTCAAGATGAAATGAATGGTTATTTAGTAGCTTAGGTGCCTTCACCATCTCATTTAATCCTTGCAATAATTTTATGAGAATATATAGTATTATTTACATTTGCCAGTTAAGGAAAAGGATCCTCAGAGAGTGGTGGGAGAAGTCCACACCCAGGTTCCTGCAGTTCCTGGCAAGTGGCCTCTCTCCCTTGCAGACCTAGTGGAAGCGGGGTGGGGGTGGGGGAGTCACTGAGGTTGTGCAGGCCAGGGAATAGAAAGGGACTTTTATTCAGCACTGCAGGAGCCTCTGATTGTTTCCCCTGCTTCTAAGCCCCCTCCAGGCCATTCTCTGAGCAGGAGCTGGAGTGAGCTTTTACAAATGCAGATCACACTGTTACCTATCCCCCTAACAATCACAGCTCTGCTAACTCCAAACAAATTGCCTACTGACATCCTCCCATAAGACCAGCCTCTCTCTCTGACCTCCCTGTCTCATACCACTAATCACCATCCTTGCTACATTTCAGCCACAGTTGGTTTCCTTTTGCTCCCCAAACACATTTAACTCATTCCTGCCTCAGGGCCTTTGCACTTGCTGTTCCCTCTGACTTTAATGCTTCTTGGTCTCAGGTCAGTTGTCATCTTCTCAGAGAATCCTTTTCCAGCCCCCAGCCTGATGTCCTACCCCAGTTGTTTCCTATCACACGTCACCATCTGTTTAAATTGTTGTCATAGCAGTTATTATTATCTGCCAGTTTCTTGCTGATTTACTTGTTTATTTTCTGTATCCTCATACTAGACAGCAAATTCCAGAGAGTAAGGATTACTTTATCTTTTTGAAAGTCTTACCCTACTCCATAAAATGGAGATTGGTACAGTTAGCATACAGTAAATTTTTAGTGAATGTATGGTTATTGATGTATTATTATTAGCCCAGGAAGGGCAGACCTGCACTGAGTAGGGAAAAGTCCTCTCATTTGCTATGACTTAACCTTTGTCAAGGTCTGTGTTTATCTCATTTGGTTCTCACAATAATGCTACGAGACAGATAATCTGGTTCCCATTTTGCAGATGAAGAAATGGAGCCTCCATCATTCATCTGCCAATTTTCTTAAGGTCACACAACTGCAACTGGAACCCTTGTCTGCCTGTTCCTGTGCCCACACACTGGATGGGGGGCGGGGAGGGGAGCACAGAAATGCGTCTCTGGGGATTCTGCACGTGCAAGAGAGTGTGTGTCTGCTGCTGCAAAGCCTCGTGTGTGAAGACTCCAGTGAGGATGAGGCAGTGTAGAAGCATGTGCGGGCCAAGACTCCGGCTGCAGCTCAGAGAGGGCTTCCTCTGATAGATCCTCATTGCTTGGCCTGAAGTCCAGACTTCTCTGGAGAGCAGACAGTCCCAGAAGGTGAGCACTGCGGAATGGCTGCAAGTTTTAGGCCTCGCTGTGATCGGAGCCGGGAGGGAACCTATCAGTGGATACTGAGGTCCTTCTCCCCTCCAGCGGTGCTCACGTCCTGTCGGATCGGGCTTCGCCACTGCTGCGGGCGCCTGCATTCTGCGCTAGGTGGCGAAATGCTGTGGGGCTCCCCTATTCGGGGGAATGCGGTAGTGATGTATAAGGTATGAAAGATGTGGCCTGCAGAGAGCCGGCACTATCTCCACTGCTGCTGCTACTGCTGCCGCTGCCGCCGCTGCCACCGCCGCTACTGCTGCCGGCAGAGCTGCTGGGAGTGAGCAACCCCGTCCGGGATACCCACCTTCGCGGCATTTCCTGTGCGCCCTGGCCCCAAACGGACCTGCCAGCCCCAGGGAACAAAAGCGGAGACCCCTCGCCCTCTCCTGCTGCATCCGGAGGATGAGTCGAGAGGGCTAAGCGGAGAGTCAGGTCCTCGGCGGCGGGCGGGGAAGGTGAGAGAAGGTGTTGCGCTCGCCCGCTCCGGCGTGGGAGGCTCGGGGTGGGCGGGGCAGGGTAGGACGCCGCCCGGTCGGGCGAGGTGGTGAACTGAAACGCAGCGCCCGCACCGCCAGCCAGCCCAGCGCAGGGCGGGCGCCGAGCTCCCGCAGCCGCGAGGGACCCCCCCTGGGTGGGAGTCGGAAGCAGCAGGGAAAAGTGCGGAGCCGAAGCCCGGCAGCGGCGGCTGCGGAGGGGCGGCCCAGGGCACTTCGTGGCGCGGGACTGGCTGCGAGGCGGGCGGCGTTGGCTGCAGTGTGCGCAAAGTTTTGGGCGGCGCGCAAAGGCTGGGGCGAGGGCCCCGCGCGGCGCAAGTTGCGGCCGCAGCCAGAGGGCGACCCCCGGGGGGCCTCCACGCGGACTCCCCGACATTGAGACTAGCGGCTTTGGCTCCCCCGAAGCCAGCCGTGGCTGGGTTGGCGCTCAGCCATTTAACCCTTCCCGGCCCGGGGGAAACAACTTCATCCTCGTCGGAGGCGGCTGCACTCAGGCTGGCTGGGTTGGCGTCGAGGCTCCCAGCTCGGTCCTTCTGAGGTTTTGCGAGTTTCCTAGCACGTTTTGGGTTTTCTGTTCTTTTCTGGCCACCTCTGTGTCCAGAAACCAGGCAAGCTGGCTGGGGCTGGCGAGGGTGGTGGTCGTGTCTCTCCCCCTCACTGTAATTTTACCCCATATACCATCCGGACGCATGTTTTCTCTCTCCCCACTCAGCTTGGCTCTTTGATGCTGCCTTGAAAAATGAGATGATTAATCAATTAGGTTAGTGGCCAATTAGCCATAACCTTGTAGGAAAATAATTATACCCGGCTCTCCAGGCTTTCCCTGGTGATGAGGTGGGAATCCAGCCCAGGTGGAGGGGCTGTTCCGAAAAGATAGGGCTGATCAGGGAATTTCTGGGAATTTAAGATGAAAAAGATTCAAATGTGTGGTGGCCGCGGGGGTTGCGGGGTGTGTGTGTGTGTGTGTGTGTGTGTGTGTGTGTGTGTGTGTGACAGAGGGGCTGGGGGGAGAGAGAATCAGTTTTTGCCGAGGAAAGTAACCCTTGGCAGCATACTCTGGGAGGACTTTGCAGGCAGCATGTTTCAAACAGCTCAGAAAAGGTGTGTCCCCTGTGTGCCTTCCCCATCCCCCTCATCTCTGATGGGCTCTCGTCTGTAAATCGCCTCACGGTGGCTTTGCCGTTGCTCTGAGAGGCTGAGTTCGGGTGTTTCATGTCTGAGGAATCGCGTTGTAGCAAAGGGAGGTTCCTGTGCTGTGCCTTCCAAGGATACACATTTCCCCTGCCTGTGTTCAGTATAGCAGTTATTAAATGGGTGCCAAACAGAGACAGTCTGTTTCCAGGGCTGGGAAGTTCTTGCTGCCGAGCGGGGCTTCCTTTTGCTTTTTGGGAATGACTGGCGGGGTTTGGCACTGCAGTATTACAATACAGCCATATTAAAAAGGTCCTCAGAGATTAGAGCCCTCCACCACTGCAGCCCCATCTTCAGCAGACTTTGCTGCTCAAATCCTTCTTGCGGGGAGCATGCAGTGGATTTCTGATGTGCACCCGTGTGTATGTTAACCCCTTTCTGTTTCTATTTTAATCCTCTTCTATCTGTTTATACATCTGGATCCTGTATCGTGGATTCTTGTTCAGAAGGCAAAAACCTAGAGGTGTTCCCAGGGTAGGGGGATTTCTGCAACAGGTCCCAGGTCTGGGTTTTCTAATAATGGGTCCCCCTGGTATTTAGCAAGCTGGGGACCCGGTCTCTCCACCAGTGACCTGATCGGGTTGGAACAGGTGGTCTCTGAGATCCCCTGCAGTGCTGACGTTAGCTGGTTCTGACTTTTATGGCTTTTCTTCCTTTCTGAGCTGATCCAGAGGAGTAACTAAGCAGTGCAGTGTGGCAGCGGTCGTGCCACCTCACTCCCAGTAGAAAGTGATGGGCACTGGCTGGGGCTTATTAGCAAATAGGAATTGTCCAGCTGGAAAACTGCCTAGTGAAAACTGGTGTCCAGGGGCAAGCGAGAGCCATAGGCTCTACCTGCCTTCCTCGGAATCAAGGGCCACCATTCAGTCCTCTCTCTTTTCCAAGATTTTTTTTTTCCTTGAAGCTGGACTCAGCTAGTCACCTTACTGTGACCATATTTGTTGCTCTGACTCTTGTGCTAGAAAAGGCCTTGCTCCTGTTCTAAAATTGAAGCTCTTTTATATAGTGAGAAGGGATATGGGCGGAGAAGGAAGGGAGAGAGAAAAGAGGGAAAGAGGAAGAGGTGGGGGGACAGTAGTAAGAGAGCTAGAGAGACAGAGACAGCCCAAGACTTCAAATACAGCCAGACAGTGGAAAAGAGGGAGGAGAGATGGAGAACAAGAAAGGAGGAGGAGGAAGAGGAAGTGGAGGAGGGGGAGGGGAGGCGGAGGAAGAGGAGGGAGGAGACGCACAGGCAGAGAGGGAAAACAGAGGAGGAATTCTAGTACGGAGAGGGGGAAAGAAGGGCCCCCAGAAAGCAAAGTTTTGTTTTATCATATGGCTTTTTTTAAAATGTAAAGGAAAACCCTAAACTGCGAAAGACTCGTTGCAGTTAGGCAGCTTGGACTTCAGCGTTGACATCATCAGATAATTGCTTATGAAATAAACATTGTGCCACAGAAAGCCATTAGCTCTGTTTCTTGTTTCTTCCTTGGCCGGAACTCCAGCTGTCAGTATGGGGTCAGAGCTCGGAAGGGGGTCTGTTTGCTTGTGCCTCAAGAGCCTACTCTTATTTGGGTCAAGCTGGGGCACTCCATTCAGACAGGCTGGGTGTCAGAACAACTTTGGAGGGGAGGTATTCCTTTGTTTTAGATCTGTCTTCCATAGAATTGACAACTTTTTAAAAATCGTGCATTCTTAATTTATTTAACGTTGGGGGAAAGAAGAAAAATGAAGGAGAGTGCAGTAAACATTCTTACCTGCTGCCCAGAACTAAGAGTGATGGGGCAATTATTCCAACTTGTCTTCTCCACTCCAGCCTCCTTGACTCCAGTCCAGACCATCCTCAGAACCTCCCAACTCATCTCCTGGCCTCCAGTATGGTCCCTCTCTACAGGTGTGACATCGTCTTTCTAAAGGGTTAGGGTTAGGATTATGGTTAGGGTAGCTTTGATCATGTTACTCCCCAGATCAAAACACATCAAAGTTTCCTTGTTGCCTAAAGCATGTTATTCAAATCACTGACCATAGCCTTCAAGGCCTTTCAGGGCCTGGACTTCTTGCTTTCTCTTAATGGGCTTCACACACACATACACACAAACATGCACCACCACACACATGCACACTCATAAACTCACACCCTCATATACACAGCATCGCCACATACTCTTTCTCTCTCACACACACACACACACACACACACACACACACACACTACACTCACATTTCACATGCATACTACACATGGCTGTCGTACCTTTGCAGGTGCAACCTTCTTTCCTTGTCTGGAAAATACCTCCTACTCCTGTACCTGGTAAAGTCCCCTCATCTTTCAGGATCTATCTCAAAAGTGACATGCACTCAGAGATCCCTTTCCCTCAGGAAGCTGTGTTCCCTTGGCACTCTTAACACACTTCTTTGGAAGTATCAATACTATTTATGTGTTTGTCTCTCCCAATAGATTGTAAGTTCTTTCTAAGTGAAGATAACTTATCCACCTCTTCAGTCTCAAGGTATATATAACACAGTGATGGGCACAAAGCTATGTGAGTGATCGTCAATAAATACATTCACTTTAAGAGCTTCTAAAGGATGATTAACATTTGTAACATCTTTTCACTTCTTATTTTATCTTGCTCTCACTATTTTTATATTTTTTCTTTATTTTGATTACAAAAACATGTTTTAAATTCAAATGATACAGAAGTGTGTAAAAAGTGTCAGCCTCCCCCCCCACACCTAAATATCCTCTATTTTTAATGCACATGTTATTAAATACTTGCATTTCTTCTTGACCTTTGTCTTATGTCATATTTTCCTAGCTAGATCATATGCAGGGATTATGCAGTATACAATATATCTATATATATGCCGATAATGCCTAATGCAGAGTTGTACGTGTAGTAAGTGCCCAACAAATATGGAATAAATGAACACATATTAGTTTGGTTTATGTTTTAATTACATTAAATAAATTGCTTTACTAATCTTCATAATAGCCTTACGTGATTGGTATTATAGTCCTTATTTTACAGATAGAGAAAGCTAGGCTCTGAGAGATTATATAAATTGGCCAGATTGGAAAGGGAAGGAGTAGTGGGGTCCAGATTCAAACCCAGACCTCCTTCATTTTATTGCCTCTGCTCTTTCCGCTCTATTATTCCATGAGTGGATCTGTGGGCACCGAGAGGAAAAGCATCTTACTCAGCTTTATGTATGCCCAGTACTTGCTCAGAGCTTAAGTGTCTATGGAGCCCTTAGCCCACACCTTCACAGGTGTCATTATCCTTTTACGGATGAGAAAGGGAGACACACGGGAGAAGTTAGCATGACTTGGCTGAGCCCCTAGAGCCAGGAAGAACCCAGGACTGGGGCCCAAGGCTCATTCCCTTTTCTTAGATGTGAGAGTTGATCCCAGAAAGGGACAGTGAAACTTCTGCTTTCCCTTCAGTGCATGACTCAATGGGACAGAAGTCTGGCTGGTAGGGCTGCTTCCTGAAAAGGGGTGGTCGTTGCTGGTGCTGTGTCTGGGGACTTCAGCACTTGCAGGGTCCACATTTCCTGGGACCATTGCATTAGAAATTCCCTTGTGTCTGCTCATCTGCATGTCTGAAGTCTTCTGCACCAGAATCGTGAATAGAGTTACTTGAGACTTTGGTGAGCAGCTGTGGACATAGTTATGCTACAAAACCTAATGGGATGGCTTGAAATTTTGGTGTTGGGATATTTTGTCACTGGGGCAGTGGGTGCTGGAGGCCTCCAGAACTTGGCGTTTCTAGCACCTGCCTTCCGGGTGGGGTACAGCTCCTGTTAAATGGGTGCTTGATATATGTCACCTAGAACAGTGCCTGGTACAATAAGTATCAACTATTTGCTGAGATTTTAATGAATAGAGAAGGAAACCATCGATCAGAGACATTAACTTGTCTTACCTCACCTAGGTAGTGCATTTCAGAACTTGGATCTGAACTCAAGTCTTTCTGACTCTAGAGACTGTAGTCTTTTTTTTTTAACCACACTGTTTCTTCTGGACTGGAAATCCTGACCAGGTGACATAATAGAACTTGAACTTGTAGATCCTTTTCTGCAACTGCTTTATTTAAGAGAGGCAAAAATTTCCTCTGGGCCAAGTGCTACTCTGCACACTTGAAATGGAGTAACTTGTTTTATCTTCACACTCTACAAATAAGAATATGAGATGCAGCTAAGTGGTAGAGATGAGATTTGCGCACAGGTGGTCTGTGTTCTTTGCTGCTCAAGTGTGTAAGATTCTGGGACCTGTTTAAGATCCTCGAGTTCCTTAGCAGTGGAACCATTGCCATCGTCGTCATCATCATCATTATCGTCATCACCACCTTTGTCATCATCGTTGTCACTGTTGCTGCCTCCATAACAACTTTCTTTACTTGTACCTATTTGTGCTTGTGGGCGCTTTTCATATGTTATCCCATTAATTCTCAGAGCAACCCCATATTTCTATAGAAGGAAACTGAGGCGCACTGAGGTTAAATAAGTGCTGAGAGTCTCATTGCCAGTAAGTGCAGAACTGGGGTTGGACCCCATGTGTCTGGTCGTAGCATCTGTTCTCATTTTTGTTCTCCAGTCTCTCTTTTTTCACTGATCCTTGTTGCTGCTCTTAAAATCCAGCAGATCTTGAAATGATGAAAATTTTATTAGTTTGTTTTTCCATTGTTAGCCCAATATTCAGAGGATCACTGTCTAAAAAGACATAGGCTTTAAGTTTCAGGGACTTGAGTTTTTTCTCCTATATTTCGCTGTCAGGTGTATGAAGGGTTACCTGATAGTTCCCTGCATCTCTTTCAATTCCCTGGAAATGGAATAATAATATTGTCCGCCATGCTTCCTAATATGGTGAAGGGAATAGGAAAGTTGGGCTCCTGTGATTTTTAACTTCCACTTAGAGAACAAGAGGTATCTTGTGAAAGAGTGAGGGTAGTGCTTCCCTGGTTGAAAATGACTACCTTGAGCTGCTCTGTGACCCTGGTTGGCCTGAGCAATAAAGTGACTATCAGTCAGGCTCTTTGTTGGTGACAGTGCAAGAATCCTATACCATTAATACGTACACTTGTGACGTAAACAGCCATATTGTGGATGACAGGAGACCCCGTGACATCAGACAACCTTTCACTTAATCAGCAAAGCACATGTAGTTTCTGTCTCAAAGGGGACAGAATTAAATAAGAATGAATACTAAATAAAGAATTCATTTGTATTCATAAGCTTTTAATAAATAAGAATTTTTTTTAAAAAAATGAGCTCTGAGCCCTAGGTCTTGAGACTTCTTGTTTAATTAATATGCAGAATATGACTTCTTCTTGTTTCAAAATGACCATTTTTTTGGGTAGCTTGAGCTTAGATTTTTACTGACATTTTTTTCTGCTAGCAGATATTTATAGCCGAATTGGAAACTGACAGGAAGGAGGGTTTAAAAAGAAAATGTTACCCAACTGAAGTTTACATCTGACTGAAACACATGGTATCACCATGGACAGAGTCCTAAGAACTCAAAATATTTGTCACTTTATAGCACTTGGAGAAACCAAGCTGTTTTCATTTGTTAATGTTAACTCAAAAACTCACATTTTTGTACATGCATTATGGTGGCCACTTATACTTCTTATCTGTTTGGTTTTACTATGGTTATGGAACTCCGGCCATTTGCTTGTTCTTTATCTTCTGTTCCAGATGTCTGAGGGTAGTCCCCATGTTTACTTCCACCGCCATACTTCTACAGTTTTTCCTGCCTGCAATACCCTCCTTTTTCAAGTCTCCTCCCAATCCAATAGAATCTTGAAGTTGAGTTCAGGTATCATGCCCCACACGAAGGCTTCTTAGTTAATGCCACTCAATATTGACCAGCACTGACATAGGTTGTTTTTATCGCTTTATTAATTTTCCAAATCATGTAAATAAAACAAATTCATTGTAAGAAATGCAAAAGTATAGAAGAAACTTTAGAAGCTAGTAAAAATCGCTTGAAATTCCAGTTATTTATTTTGCCTAAAATTTGGTGATCATCCTTTCATTTATCTCTTTAGACACATATGTTAGCATATGTAGATACATATACGTTTACTGGCTCTGCCTTATTATGCAAACTGTTTACTTTTTATCCTGGACATCTATTTTTTAATATAGTCATTTACTTATTTACTCTCCCTTGCCCCTCAAACTAACAACCAGGATGCCTTCCATATCTTCCTCTAAACTCCTATAACATTTACACATATATGTTCATACACACACATATACAAACATAGGGATTCTTGTCACTGACTTAAAACATGAGATCATATATGCATTCCTTGACATAGTGCCTTTATCACTTTAAACACTATTCCCCTCCAGCCCTCCCTCAGCCTGTTGGTATAGATATGTCACTCTTTTCAATGGCTGTATAAGTTTCAGTGGTATGAACATACCACAGATTTTTCAACAGTTTCTCTTCTGATGGGCATTTATTTTTGTTCCACTAATTTTTACAAGCAATGCTGAAATAAGCATCTTTGTACATTTATCAGTATCTGTTGATGCTGTAACTTTTATGATTCCCAAAACTAATACTTCAGAGTCAAAGGATGTATGCTTTTTAAAGTTTTAGTAGGTGGTACCATATATCTTTCCAAAGAAAATATAATAATTCTCATTTCCATTGGCATGCAGGAAGCAACATTTCCTTGCATCTTTGCCAACAGCGTATACTATGATTCTCTTTTGCTTTTGCTAACCTGATAAGTAACGAGTGATATCTCATTGCTATTTACTTTGTACTTTCTTGATGTCTACCAAGGAAGAGCATCATTTCACATTTATTGGGCATTTGGATTCGCTTCTTGATGGACAACTAATTCATTGTCTTTGCCTGTTTTTCTTTGGATGGTTTGTCTTATCATTTTATAAGGGTTTCTTTTAGATTATAGATAGTAATCTTTGTTCTTTCATCTACATTACATCTGATTTTCCTTCCTTAGAGGTTTGATCTAGTATTATAATGATCTCTTTATTTGTCTATGTCAAATCTAGACCAAGGGTTACTAGACAGCAATGACGAGTCTGATTCATCTCTAGGATATCACGTTCAGGGTGAGGCCTGAAAAAGCATGGGTTCAGAATGAATGGTTTTAACACTGACTACAAGTGTGATATCCAAATGTATTTCATTTAACATTGAATTGTATGAAATAATTTATATATGTGGCACCACATAGACTGAGATGTTTCAAATAAGCGAAGTTTCAAGATGACCAATATTTTGAAACTATTTGTAAGTGAATTACATACTTCCCTGCTTTTTTAAAATAGATTATGACTCAGAAATATCATTTTGAACATCAACTATTGTGTCAGGTTATATATTTTGTATTCTTAAGGGCTATTTAGACATGCAAGACTGTTTGCCCGTATATATGAGTGGCCCTAGACCTATGGATGTACGGATTTTAAATTCTCCTATCTATTTTTTATACCTTTGTAGTCTCTTCCCTCCCTGTCAGATTGTGTCAGCATGTCTTGATATTGTCAGTTTATCTGCCTCTAAAAGCAGTCTTCTTCCCTTCCTGTCTATCCTTGTGTTGGCTCTGGACTAATGTATCAGAATCATGCTCGCTGGAAATGTGGATATGGTAAGGGTCCGTAAGCACCAACCAAGTCTTGGCCAGGGTGTTATTCCTATGAATGAAGTGCATCAGCTGCCAGTGAAAATATGTTTGGCAGCGTTTTTTGTTTCTATCTTTGTTTATAACTGTTTTCTGGAAAAGTGAAATTGCTGGATAAGTGAAGTGTTGGCATGCCATTTCAATGAATTAGAATATCGGTCCAAGTGCATGTAGGCAAGACATCAAGTAAAGCAACTTAAAAGTGTCTTTGAAATGGTGGAAATAGATATCTCAGTCTTGTAAAAGTCTGAGTGCATAGGGCAGCTCCCAGCTGTGAAATCCTACAGGGGCCAAGCTCTTCTAGCTTGCCTCTCCTCCATCCCTAGGACTTTGCTGTCATCCTCATCAACCACGAGGGGACATCACACCCTCCTCATTCAAACTAGGTGGCTGGGAGGACCTCCCCATTTCTTTCAAGGGCATGGCTAGAAGTTGGACGCATAATTTCTTTTTACACCCTCACTGGCCAGGCCCTAGTCAACTGGCCACTCCTAACAGAAGGGAGACTAAAGAGTATTGTCTTTATTCTGGGTGGCCACGTGTCAGAATTGGGAGCTATGCTAGCGGATGGGGAGGAGGCACGTTGGTGGGCACCCTAGTGGCCTCAGCCACACCTACTCCCATCATTCCCCGTGTCTCCACAGCTTTCTCGTAGGGTTGCCAGCCCTTGAGTGCCATCATCACCTATTCTTTTGCTCACTACCTCCCATTGTTGTATAGAGTGTACACTAGTTAGTCAACAAAGACAGCTTTATTTGCAATCTTTCTCTCCTTGTTTTTAAGGGAGGGGAAAATTGAGCTTGCTAATAAGAGGCTCAGGGACTAGAAACCTTTAGGCTTCCTGGCTGATATTTCTTTAATTTAGCTCCTGTCCTGCCTAGTCCTTTAGGGCCCCACGCAGGGTTAGTTATTCCTATTTCTTATTCATTTTCAGCTCTAAGAGGTTCAGGTGTGGAGACCACACGCTTTGGAAGCAGGTGTGTTGGGCAATTCTGTGAGTGTCGAGGGGGAAATCAGCCCCCTGCAAATAATACAAGTGAGCTGAGAGTTTGAGATTATGACCTCTTTTGCAAAAAGGGTTTCCTGGTAATCAACAGATTGCATCTCACAGCTGAAGTTTCTGTACCCCATGGGCTCCCATTGCTTTTCTGATTAACGCAGAAGCATCCATCCCTTCCCTTACTCCAGACTGACTCTGGAATTGGGTTTGCTCCAGCCAAATGGCTGATTCTAACTGGTTTCCCTGCTTCCAAAGCACAAATGTGATGTCTTTTTGTGGGGGAAGGTTTTGAGAGATAATAGTTACTCATGCCCTTTCTCTCTCCAAGTTAAATACCACATGGGAGTTGAATACTGGAGTTGAAAAAGATGAAACTGGGTCTTATTTCTGTTAATGCTTGATTGGAGAATTCAGGTTGTGCAGCTACATCAGGCCTCCCAAACTTCCTCTCTAAGTTGGTCTGAGCTGGATATCAACAGGTTTCCCTTTCCCCTGTAGGAGCACAAGTGGCCTCATAGGCTTATTTCATGGATGAGCAGTGAATGAGGATCTTCTGAGGTCAGAAAGCTCTGAACGACAGAAGGACAGGAGCTGTTCTATTGTGTCAATTAGGTTCTTAGTTGCAGATGCCATAATTTAAACAGAAGGGGATTTATTAATGGGTGTTGGGTAGCCAGTAGCATTCTAGGAGGGGCCAAGCTTGGATGTCAGCACAGTTGCCCAACCACACCATGGAAAGGTAGGGTGGAGATGACACTGTAGCTGGAGACAGGAGGATCTTCATCTGAGCTACTCCAGAAGAGTTATTCTCCTTGCACATGGCAGATACTGCCTATCTTTCTCTTCCTCCTTCCAATCCTCATGCAAGTGTGTCTGCTTGGTCCCTAGAGCACCCTGTAGTCCCTTCTGGGTCTCGTGCAAAAGGATAAGAAATGCAAATATGGAGTTGGAATGGTGCCGAGAGAGACCATATCTGCTATAGCCACACATGTTTGTTCTCTTCTGATTTCACCCAAAAGATAAATCAGTCCCTTTCCTTTGAGGAGAGAGGATGGAAGTGTTGCGGCCCTGCTTTTCCCTTCTGGAGAGTGGAGTGGAAGTAGGCAATAAGCATTCCCCTTGAACATCACACACTTGCGTACAAACCCTCAGGGGCTGCCTTGGCTTTCAGGATAAAACTTAAACTGCTTAGCCTGACAGAAAGCCTCTTCTTGGATTCTATCCTGTTTTTCAGCCTCATTCCTCTCCAGTCTATTCATTCACTACCTCACTCTCTCCTCTGGCTGCAGTCCCTTGTGAACTACTTAGAAGAGTAGTTCAGCACTTCTTTCCTTCTGTGCACGCTCTCTCATTCCTCTGTGTCTCAGTGCCTGCTGCCCCCCATTCCGCCCATCATGAGTGATCTGCTCTCCATGCCCTCCTTCGTGTGACAGCCTTCTACTGACCCTTCAAGACCGAGGCATCATTTCCTTTGGGAATCTTCTTCAGTGCCTCCTAGACTGGCTTAGGCTTCCCTCCTGGATATGCTCAAAGAACCCAGCAATCCCTTCTGTGACTACACTTAGCACATCATATGTAACCTTTAGTTTATCTGACTGCTCGAGTTCCTGAGAGCTTCCTAAGAACATGGTGTTTATCTTTTATCTCTGTATCCCAGTAGCTAGCACAGTGCCTGGTACACAGTGGTTGTGCAAATGAATAGAAGAATGAATGGTAGAGTACCGACAAAGAACGCAGCCTTTGATGTTGGAATCTGACTTTGCACCAGGTAGTTATATAGCTTTGGGCAACTTAAACATCGGAGGGTTGTTGTATGAAGGCTAAATATAATAATGCGCATAAAGTGTTTAGCGTAGAACACATAGTAAATATTCAATAAAATTTAGCTATTCTTTTGATTCTAAGATAATCATTATCATTGCAGGTGTTCAATAAATAGTAGTGATCACTAGAACCCTTTCTAGACCAAAGTGTAAAGTGGTAATCTGTGACATTTCCTACGTCCTGTAGACCCTTCCCCTAAATACTTTGAAACCACCAGTGGATTGAAAGAAGGAGTGAAAACAGACAGAAATCGACAGAAGTCACTGTCAGGGAAAATCCTCTGCCAAGTGAGCTCAGTGGCAGTGTGAGACAATGCCTCCTGCCATCGGGTTACAGTAATTGCACTGCCACCGGCATTTTACTAAGAGTTCTGCCTCCTTTATATACTTCTTTCTCAACTCCAGAAGTTTTCCCTAAAAAAAAAAATTGGCACTAAGGTGACACGGAAAACAGTGTCAGAACTTCAGTGAAGGTCAAACATTTTCCAAGGGATTGCCTGGAATCACACATCCCACTGTGTTCTCTCTGCGAGCGCGCGATGTAAAGACAGTGGGAGCTTGAAGCTGATGTTGAAAACCAGCTTGGAATACAGCAAATGTCATCTTTGTGCCAAACTCCCAGCACAGTGTCTCACACAGAGTAGATGCATTTCCATCTACGTGTGTGCAGAATACCTCCTCTTTCTCTCTTTTCCCTGTGGGTCCATGCTTATTTCACTCCATTCAATCCAGCAAACATTTATGGAACCCCTACTGCTTGCAGGGAACGCTCCTGCTTCTTTCCTTCTGTGCTCGTTTCTCCCACCACATTAAGGTTATTGCTTTATTAGAAATAAAGGCTCGTGTCAAAAAAGAAATACGTTAGTTGCTGGCAGCTACTATTTTCAAGGGGACAATATAAAAATATTTTTATTACTGGTGTCTGTAGCAAGATCCCTTGTTATTGGGGACTGAATGGACGTCGAGGGGGCAGAAATTGGTCTGGAGAGAGTATGCAGACCAAGGACCCAGTCCTAATCTGATGTGCCGTCTTGAGCATATTGTTATCACCTCTGGGTTCCAGGTTTCCAGTGATTATTAGGGACCTTTCCAGCGCTAACATACTATGATTCAGAAAAGTATAAAAGGAATATAACAAAGATTGGATCTGACATCCTAATATGGAAAGTGCAGTGGCTTTGGAATTAGGAGGCTTGGTTTGGGGAGTTCCCTGGTGGCCTAGCGGTTGGGATTCCGGGCTTTCACTGCCCTGGCCAGGGTTCAATCCCTGGTTGGGGAACTGAAATCCCACAAGCCAAGCAGCACAGCCAAAAAAAAAAAAAAATTGTGATCAGGTACCCATAACATAAAGTTGACCATTTGGGAGTACCCTGGTGGTCTAGTAGTTAGGATTTGGTGCTTTTACTGCCAAAATAAAAAAATATTAAAAAAAAAAAAAGAAGAAGGCTTGGTTTGGACTCTGGCATTGACATTTGGCTTGTGTGATGTTGGACTTAAGCTTACAGCCTCCCCAAATCCTTCTCTTGAAAATGTGGACACTGCTTCTCGCCTTTCCTGCTCCATAAAGTTGTAGTGAAGCTTCAAGGAGATGATGCACGTGAAAGTGAATTATGAATGACAAGGGACTGCACACACACAGGCGCATAAGCTATTATTACTATTAATAATCATCTTGATTTCAATATTTTATTCTAACTGATGCCTTCGCATTTTACCTTCTGGGCTGTTTGAAGGAAGTATCACTTTCTGGTTTTTGTGGGGTTTTTTTTCCTCCCGGGATCAGTCAGGGGATTTCTCCCAGGAGCGGGTTCTGTGTCCTCTGCGTGTCTTTCCAATCCACGTGACACCGGTCTCGGGCCCCTGCGCTTGTCTGAGTGTATAATGTGTTATTTTTTGGCCTGAAAGGAGACCATTTGTTCCCTGCTAAAAAAGCTGTGACTGTGCACCTCTCTCGCCCCTCCCCCGACACCTGGGGCTGCATTCATGGGAGAATCCAGCCGTGGATCTCAGGAAAAAGTTTATTAGAAGGAGGCAGAAAACATTTCTCTGCAGGCTGTGCCCTCCATCACCGGCCTCGGCTCATTAGTCAGAGCCGGGCGGCTCACCTGGGAGTGGGGGGGCAGGTCTGCAGGCCTCTGCTCCTGCGGGTGGGCTGCCAGGGGGCTGGGGGGCAAAGGGGAGGCCCAGGCCTCTCCGCAGCCTCTCTCTCTGGCCTTTCCACCACCCCTGCCCCACAGGTGGCTAATTAACTGTAATTGGCAGGCACACTGCAGCCTGGGGTTGCGGGGGGAGGTGGGAGTGTGTGGGGGTGTGGTGCTTATCTACACTTGCCTCCAGGGGCATCTCTCCCTTATGTTGGCCCCAGGCCTGACCTAATGGCACAACCTACCACAAGGAGACTTCTCTGCAGACCGGGCCCTTTGCTCTGTCCACCGTGAATGGCCTGGCTTCGAGGGTCGAAGCGGTATCTTCTATCCAGACCCTGGCAGCTGGATCGACCCAATAAGGACCACGCTGGGCAGCCAGCCCTGGCCAATTTGAGGGGTTAGTTCACTGGGGATGACGGCATTGTTACAGCTGTGCCGGGTGTTGGTCATCTCAGCCCCGGGTCTCTGTGACATCCTACTGACACAGCAGGAGTCCAAAGTACAGGAGAGAGACCCAGAGAGATTATTTTGTCACAGCTCCTTCCTCTGTACACAGCCTCACACTCTCTACCTACAGGCAGATTGATTCACGGACACAGCCAGGGCTGGAATTCAGGTCTCCCAACCTGAAAGAGAGTGTATGTCTATCCTCTGCCCCGAGGGGACTCTGCTTCCTCATCTTTTAACCTCCTAGCCTAGGTGCTCAGAAAACCCTTGTGAAATAAATTTCCGAGGGTCTTGAAATAGGAAGTTTTCATGGCTAAGCATTTGAATGCTGGATTCGAATCCTGGTTCTACACTTACTTAATTCCTGATCTTCATCAAGCTGTTTAACATCTCCGAATTTCAGTTTCCGTGCTATAAAATGGAGATGATAATAATTGAATCTCTACTTCACAGGGTACTTGTAGGCCTGAAATGAGATATGACACCAGGCTCAGAGTAAGGTTTCATTGAATGTTAGTAATGATCATTTTTGATTAGCTACCTAACCCTCCGCCCATCACACAGATGAGGATACTAAGGCTTAGGGGGCGGTGAACATTGACTTGTCCAGTGTTAAACAGCTAGGTATAGACAGAGGCAGATACAGAATCTAATTTTCACTATTAGAATAGTACCCTATTCCACTGGGACCCAGGTCTGAGAAGCAAGTCTGTCCTGCAGTTGTTCTTCAACCAGATGCATACCTGGCTTTCTGTTTTCTCTTGTCCATTTCTCCTTCGTCAGGCCCCTACAGATGCTAGGAATGCCACAGATATGAGGCTGGGTAAAGGTCACAGGCCCTGGAGTTAGTCATTCAGAACTCAGAGCCTGGCCTCTGTATCTCAGCCTCTGAGTGGTGTCTGGCAAATCCCAAATCTGAGGGCGTTACTTCCTCTGCCCCCAGCCTTCAGTGGCTCCCCATTGCCTCAGGATAAAGTGCAAGCCCTTCCCACTGCCGGCCCCCCATCACCTGGCCTGGGCAGTCTGGTCCCAGGGAATCACTTGCAGGTCCCTGTGTGTGCCAGGGTCTCATTCGTTTCTGAGCCTTTGCCCTTGCCGTGACGTGGTCTGTTGAATGTACAGGTGCTGAGTGACTCGAAGCTCTTCCAGCTTTCCCGAGCTGTGACTCCACAGCTCCCGGGGAATAGACAAGTCAGCACAGCAGAAGGAGCCCCTCTCCGCCTTCCAAGGCTGCTTGCCCCCTGCCCTGGCCACCTTTGTCTTTCTCCCAGTGGCTGAGCACACTGCCTGCTGGGCAGGCTTTTTTTTTTTTGTCCACAAGACTGTTTTCCATGCAGTGTGAAATCTCATTTTTGTCACACCCTCTCTCTGCTCTGCCTCTGAGCACCCTGCCTTTCCCCATGATGTCACCCATCACAAGGGATCGCCATCCTGTTGGCTTGTCTGAGAGCTCCAGGAAGCACAGACTAAATCTGTTTTGCTGCACATTGTAGCTTCCGTCCTTGGCAGTCAGGAACCAATAAATATTTGCTAAAGGAATGAAAGAATGAATGGATCCAGGGTTGGAGCAGTGGCAGAGAGGCAGACAGGTGTGAACTCCAGGAAAATGTGTGGTCCCAAGTCCTGGCAAATCTGATGTCTCCTGCTCAGCTGATGGTAAACATCAGGCCAAGCCTTTATTTTTCTTATTATGTTTAAAACCCACCAGTCGCCCAATAGTATAATTTTCTAAGTGGTTTCATTTCAGCTCTGCTAATTGAAGGGAACCCAGCTCTTTTTGAAGGCTTACTTTGTGTGTGTCTGTCACTGGTGAGAGTTGAAACTGATTGTCAATCATTGATAATAGCTCGCCGTTCTGGAATAATTTAAGTTTAGGTCTTTCTTTCACTCAGGCATTCATACCCTGTTATATGTTTTCATACTGAGCTGAGAACAATCTGGGGTGAGAAACTGTCATGTGTTCCAGGAGCCGAAATGCAGATTTCTTGTGCAATTTCAAATTCCGGTGGTCCATGGCTCAGAGGAGCTTGGGGGGAAGGTCACAGGTTTGGAAGTCAGGCCTCCTGGATTGAATCCTTTGAAATCTCCTGGTTCGAATCCATTGCTTCCCCACCCTCTTCTCCACCTGGGAGACCTTGATACGGGGTAGTCAGTTTCTGAGTGTATTTCCTTATGCAGTTAAAGGGGCTGTGGGCCTGGGTCTGGTTCCTCTCCAGCTCCTCAGAGCCCACACTGACCTGATTCCCAGATGCAGCCCCAAAGGCTTGTTGATGGAATGAATGAATCTCTTCCCAGCTCTGAAATTCGATGCTTCTAAGATTTTGCCTTTACTGGTACCTAATTTCCAAAAATAGACAGAAGAAATATACAGTTTTCTGCCTCTCACAAAAGAAGGTAATAATTATAACCCATTACATTGATATAGATATTCACACTTGACAAAACATTTTTCACATTTATTACTTAGTACCCTACTCTCCTAGTGGCTTCTTGAGCTTCAAAATAATACAAGGCCATGGTAGGATTTCATCCAAATAGATCTAGTTTTTGAACTACCGGAACCATCTCCAGGTAACACATTCTTGCCTTGAACTGATCATATTCACAGGACTACTGCTCTGTCCCCCACCCTAGATGGTCTTTTCACCAAGCTCTGAAGTCTCACTGACTCTCAGCTCATGGGCCAGATTGGGCCGCTGGTCACCCTGATCTCAGGAGTCCCCTTTCTTGGTCTGGTTTTTAAGCAACAATGTCTGTATCAGGTACGTGATCTCCAAATTCACAGCCTCACAGAGGGGCCTGCTGTTGACAGAGCTGTCAGCAGGGGAAAAAAAAGAATACGAGACTGTCCAACAGAAATAAATCTCAGAGAGTGTTTTGCCAAGCCATCCAAGCGTTCATACATTTGCTGCTGCATGCAGAATACTGGGAGGGAAGGGGAAGGAAGGGGAGAGGTGAGGGGAGGAAGAGCTGAGATCACCTTGCACTGTGGGCAAATCAAAGCTCTTCTTCTCTCCCCACACGCCCAGCTTCTCCCTCCCTTCCAGAAGGCCCCACATGAGATGCATATGGTATCTCTTCCTTCTTTGTTTATTTTCTCTCTGTGACTTTTTCCATTGTCGCGTAGGCTCCTGATGGGCTACGTGCTAGAGGAGAACAAAGAGATCTCAGTGTGCTGTGAATGCAGGGCTTGTAGACAGTACTGGACACAAGCCCTACGAAGTAGGCTTCCTTCAACCACGTACCATTTTACCAGGGCTCCCCTTTGCTACTTGAATCTGTTTCTAGACCCCAGTTGAATTTTGAATATGCTGTTCCCCTGCCTGGAATACCTGACCCATCCACATTTCTTCCAGTCTTCAAGGCCCACCTGGAGTTTCCTTCCCTCCATAGAGCCTTCCCAGACTAATCCAGCCTTATGCAAACTCTACCCTCCCTGATTTTGGATGGCTTTGTGATTAGGACCCCGCAGATAGCCATTTGGCTCTGTTGCCTCCAGTTTCCTTCTTTGTACCTTTCTCCTTTGTGTATTTCAGATTACTTACTTTTAGAAGTTGTGGAAGGAAGAGTGAACTTTTCCCTAGACATTTCTATGTCTTAGGATGATTCTGCTTTTAGCAGGTTCTGCAATCTTGGACCCTCAACATCTCTTAGCCGCAGTTTCCTCCTCCGGAAAATGGGGTAGCAATGTCTACCTTATAGAGTGCTTGTGAGGATGAAATGAGTCAGTATAACTAGCATGGAGGGCTACATCTGGCACTTAGTGGCAATCAGTAAATATCATCAATAAATATTGGGTTTCTCCAGAAGACATTGGTAGGAGGTTGTGCCGGGGAGTAAACAAAGGAGGATGTCATTAGGGTCTGTGGGTCAGATTGCCTGAGTTCAAATTCAGAATCTGTCACCCTGTGCCTAGAGCAAGTTAATTCACCTCTCTAAGCCTCAGTTTCCTCCTGTGTAGAATGAAGAGGATCCTGGGACCTGCCTCATAAGGATGATACAAAATACTCCTTGGTACAAAATGCTCCTTTGGCAGAGTGCCTTGCACTGAGCAAGCACTCAGTAAATGTCAACTAGTTTTGAGGAGGTAGATGATATTTTCATTTTTTTTCTTAACAGTTCCATTGCACTCCAGCTGCTCTGAGGAGGGAACTATGGCCCACTCTGTAGATTCAGGGGATTCACATCATACCTTTGATGAGTCAGATGCCTGCAAATTTCAAGAAGAGTCTAAGACTTGGATTTCTGCACACCCACCTTAAGCCCGGCCTCTGTGCCTTACTTATTTTGTGGCTTTGGGAGACTGAACCTCTCTAAGCCTCCTTTTTAAACATCTGTGAAACGGGATGATAGCGTCTACCTTTAACAGTAAAAAGCAAACAAACTAGTGCCAGCATTTGTCAAAGCACTTTTTGAACTGAAAAGTGTGCTACCAAGGAAAGATATTATATATCTGTTGTTATTATTCTTGTATTATCAGCCAAGCAACATTAGTATTGCATCTCGCCTGTGCCACACTGGACTGGGTCTAAGGGGGTCTCCAACATTTTTTTGAACAGAATAATTGTAGTCAGTGGAAATTGTCCTGAATTCTGAGATGGCCAGAGCTAGTGCTCCAAGCATAGGACAAGCCCGGACCATCCCAGAGTGGCTCACGCCCACAGCAATCAAGAGCTGGGGGAGAGCAGTTAGAAGGTCCCCCAAATCCTGGCTCTGCCTCACATGTGAATTTGTCAAGCTGCATTGACTCTACCAAATGGGTAGATTAAAAAAAAAAAAAAAGAAGGTCCTGTGAAGGTCAAATGAGATAACTGATGTAAATTACTAGAGACAGCATGCAACGTGTGCTGTGCTGCATGTTACATTTCCTAGTGTCCCCACTAGTGTACAAGGTCGTGGAAGTGCGTGACTGTTGTCTGTGTTTTCTCAATGCTTAAACAACGCTCATAGCATCACATTCAGCAGATGCTCCATGGCTGGGAATAGATAAATAGACCATTGTTGCTGTTCATCTTATTAGTAAGCTTCCTTCTTTCACCTCCTAAACTCCTTGCCAAAAAAGTGCGATTCCTTTAATGAGGTTGCCTTTTAAGCTTTACCAACTGAAGCTACTACTACTACTTCTCCCACTGCTACTAATTGCTACTGCTTATTCAACACCTCCTTTATTGTAAACCCTCATGTTAGGCACTTAATATGCAGTATCTTTAGCACTCAGGGCACTTCTGTGAGGTAGATGTGGAACCTAGGCTCAGAGAAGCAAGGGGAAACTCGCTCAAGGGCACACACCTTACAAATGGGAGAATGAGGGTTTGAACCTAGTTTGTCTGATTGCAAATTCTATGCCGATTACCCTGTACCCCACTGCCACTGGGAAGCCAACAAGCGGCCCAATTGTCCCATAATAGTCCACAGTTGAGTGAGGCAGTGATTTCTCCCGTGAGCGGATTAGAAGTAATTCCCACTTTGAGAACGCAGGGGGTGGGAGGAGTAGACAGGCCAAGGTAAAAAAGCCAGAGAAGCAATTCTTCTTTCAAAGGAAAAAAAAAAAAAAAATCTGTATCTGGATTCTTTTTTACACATCCAACCCAGCAGAAAATTGGTTTGCGGAAGATGTAGGTCGTGGCTCTGGCCCCAGCATCCGGACGCCTTATATTGTACACTATATTACCGGAGTAATATCGTGCACTTTATTAGCACCAGCAGGATTTGGGATTCCCATGGGGACTGTTCTTTGCTGTCAGATGTATAAGGCCATTTAATCCCCTTTATCAGATCTGCTTCTGCCTCCCCGCCGGCCCCACTGCCTCTTCTTGCAGACCAATAAAGAGAATTTCTTCAGATTCATTGGTCTGAAAACTGGCTTTTAAATACTCCTCCGTCCTTCCCAACCTTTGTATCTAATAAGCAAGCAAACCAAGGAGGTGTCAATGCCTTGAAAATCAGCTTTGTGCAATTGAGTAGCAATTTGCTCAGGAAATTTGTAATTGGAACTTCATCTTCCTTAGGCAGAGATGGGAGGAAAAATTTGTTAATTATGCCTCGCCATCTCTGGTCTCACCCAGGCACTGTCATCTTTGGGGACAAGATTAGTGTTCTTTCATCAGAAACCCAGTTGCACCTTTGGTTCTGGCTGAGAGAGATGACTAGAGTCACTTAAGGGAGAAGGAGAATTTTCTCTGGACAGAACCTGGATCTGTGGGGCCTGTGTGGGAGCCTTTTTTGACAGAACCAAATAAGATGTTCAGGGTGCAGAGAGGTTTATGTTCAAAATCCAGCTCTGTGCTTATGCTCTGTGTGCTGTGATATTTATGCACACTTGTAGTAAGTGTCAGCCCTGGAATCGGTACAGGGGACCTTGGGATTAAGACATGGCCCTGCATTTGGATAGAAGACATGTCTGAACAGATGCTAGCAACGTAGTGTGATCAGTGCCATGAGGGTCACAAAGCAGACCCTTGACCCAGTCATGCATCTCAGAGCAGTAACTTAGAGGAGAGGACGGCTAAGCTGACTGCATCCTTGGGTTAGTCTCTTCACCTCTGAGCCTCAGGGTCCTTAGCTGTAAAGTGGGGCAATAATACCTACATGGAAGGGTTGTTTGGGCAATAAGTTAGATACTATATAAAATTCTTAGCCCAGTGTCTACCACGTAATAACTACTGTTATTTAAAAGAGACAAAGGGGGGATTTCCCTGGTGATGCAGTGGTCAAGAATCCGCCTGCCAGTGAAGGGGATGTGGATTCGATCACTGGTCCGGGAAAATCCCACATGCTGGGGAGCAACTAAGCCCCTGCGCCACAACTACTGAGGCTGCGCTCTAGAGCTCACGAGCCACAACTACTGAGCCTGCGTGCTACAACTACTGAAGCCTGCGTGCCTAGAGCCCATGCTCTGCAACAAGAGAAGTCGCCGCAGTGAGAAGCCCGCGCACCGCAAGAAAGAGTAGCCCCCGCTCGCCGCAACTAGAGAAAGCCCACTCGCAGCAATGAACACCCAATGCAGCCAAAAATAAATAATAAATTTATTTTTAAAAATTAAAAGAATAAAAGAGACAAAGGGGCTGAATAATAACACTAATAGTCTTTTTTATTTGTATGAAAGAACTGGAGAGAACTGTAAATAAAGATCTGGGAGATCAACATTTGATTCAAGTCCCTTCTTAGCTGTGTGACCTTAGGTAAATCACATCACTCCTCTGAGGCTCAGGCTCCTTTCTGTCAGATGGGGATAAGGTTGGGAGGATCAAATAAAATAGTTAAATGGAAAGGGACTTGGCAAATTGTCAGGTGGTGTACATCTAGAGGGAATTCGTGTAGGTTTAGATAATGTGAAAAAGATGGGAAGATATTGTGTTCCCAGGAGGTGAACTGGAGGTTGAACCAGCCCTGGGCTTGGTGCAATGAGTGTCTATCTGTAGGACATGATTTTAAGCAGGATTTCTCCACCATGGTAGGATAAGAGGAGAGGGACAATGTAACAATTACCCAGGAAATTGTTTTAAAAATGTTTATGTACGTATTCACAGCTTCTCTTCCTCCCCATCCCACCTGATGCATTACCCAAGTCATTCCAGAATTTGCAGTGGGCATTGATGACATGCATTTATAAAAAGCTGATAACCACATCTTCCCTAAAATTGAGTTCTGCAGTTTCAAAGAGCATTGAAAAGCCCACTTGGTGCTAAACTTACGTCTTTCTACCTCTTGTCATTGTCATTTTAGCCCATTAGCCTGTCCTTATGCCTTAAGGGTGGCTCCAATATATTAAACACTCCGACCTCCATATTTGGTCTCTTCACCTCTATCGCTCTATCGCGTGTATCCAGCCAGTATCCCACCAGCTGGGCAGTTTTAACACCTGGAACATTAGGTGTTTGCCTTATAGGGCTGTGGAACCTGTAGGACCAATAGAACTGGGACATCTTCAGGAGCAAACCAGGCTTTTGCGAGCCACAGCTGAAGGTTCCGTAAGACCTTGAGGTGTGCAGTCATCATTGGCGGTCCTGGCCATCCTCTGCACAGCCCCATGCTGGTGATGCCGCATTGCATTTGCACAGCTTTCCACAGGGCAAAAAGCACTTGCCCACATGCTATGCCAGTGAGCCTCAGGCATCTCTGTCAAGTCACCAGAGCAAGTATTAGGGCTCCATTTTACAGATGAAGTAAAGGGTTCCAAAGAGGTTGGGGGGCCTGTGTGTGGTCGCAGTTCATGAGGGATGCAGCCATGCTCATCCGGTGGGCATGCCTCCTGCCTGGGAGGGAGGCTATGTCAATGTGGGGACATGTGACATGGTTCGCTTGTATGCACCAGTGACTGATCTTTCAAACAGGACATGCTCGTGAGCTGCCATCATATTACAAGCTGATGCAGAGAATCTGTTTAAAATTCCCTTTTTTGCAACGCAGTCCTTTGAATCTTCCCCCATTGTTTAGGGTCAGGTGTTCAGTTCTATAAGGACCCTGTGAGCAATGAGGGGGTGGATCATTTCTAGCAATATATATGTGACCTTACCACCCCAGGGGAAAGCAGCACAGCCTGATAAATCCTTATTCATATTTTCTCAGGCATGGTGTCATTCTGCATGGGGACTCAGAAAAAAGGAGAAATATGTGTATGTTCATGTGTGTATATACCTTTGTATATGTGTGAGTGTGTGTGCATATTTTTAAGAAAACTGAATCAGTGCAGGAAAGCAAGAGAAAACCACAGCTCGCCAAGAATGCTTCTGAGTTTCAAAAAGAGAAGAAAATCAATTCAATAGCTTTCAACCTGGACCGGCCAATAGTCACAATGATAATGCCTTATAACTATACTTGGGCTTATAAAGTGTATTCACATTGATAATAATAATAATATATTGTTATTATGCATTACTGAGGACTTACCTTGTGCTAACATTTACTAGACTCCTTTTTATATCTTATTTTATTGAATTCTTCCAAAATGTATATGGCAAGATTATCATTATTTCCATTTTAACCTGGGGAAACAGGTTCAGTGAGGCAAAGTGACTTACCCCGAATTGCAGGGCTGGAAAGGCTCACCTTTCTTTTTTTTTTTAAGATTATTTTTTAAAATATTTATTTATTTTTGGCTGCATTGGGTCTTCATTGCTGCGCGCGGGCCCTCTCTAGTTGCGGCGAGCAGGGGCTACTCTTTATTGCGGTGCGTGGGCTTCTCATTGCGGTGGCTTCTCTTGTTGCGGAGCATGGACTCTAGGCACACAGGCTCAGTATTTGTGGCATGCGGGCTTCAGTAGTTGTGGCTCGTGGGCTCTAGAGTGCAGGCTCAGTAGTTGTGGCACACGGGCTTAGTTGTTCCACAGCATGTGGGATCTTCCTGGACCAGGGCTCGAACCCGTGTCCCCTGCATTGGCAGGAGGATTCTTAACCACTGCGCCACCAGGGAAGTCCACTCACCCTTCTTCAATAGAGAGGGTCTGAAATTCCAAAGCCAGTGGTCTCTAAAATGCTATGTGGCTGACTCTAGAGTTACACAACTATAGGTTTTCACTTTTTAAGTTAAAAAAATTGCTGTGCTGAAGGGTTCTCTTCCTTCCTCTTTCTCCCTCTCTCCTCTTTCCTTCCCTCCTGTCCTCTTTCTGCTCTCTCTTTCTCCTCCCTCCCCTTTCCCTTCCCCATCCGTCTCCTCCTCCTCCTCCTCCTCCTTCTCTCCCTCTTTCTCAGAAGGAACAAGTGGTCTTCACTTCCCTGGAGTGACAGCCTCTCATGACAAGAAGAAAGTTTAAAGATCATCTATTTTAAACCAGTGGTTCACAACCATGGTTCACATTAGAATCACCTGGGTTAAAAAATATTCCCGCCCAGATCCCATTCTAGAACAATTAAATCAGAATCTTTGGGGTCATCAGTCTTTTTTTTTTTTTTTTTTTTTTAACTTTCCAATTGATTCTAATGGGCAGCCAATATCGAGAACCACTTATCTGGACTCATGACCATCCTTCTACAATATCCCTGCAAAATTATTATCCATCTTGTGTTCAAAGGCCTCCAGTGGCAGAAAGCTTACAATCCTAGGAGGCAGCTGATTTCGTTTTTGATTTTCCTCTATTTAAGGAATGAGCTACTAAGAAAACAAAACAAAATCTTGTTATGGGCCAGGCAGTGTCACTTCTGCTATCTCATTTAATCCTCATAGGAGTTTTATTATTATCTCCACTTTACAGATAAAGAACCTGAGGCTCATTTATTTTTTCATTCAGCAAAGGTTTACTCCATTGATACCTGCTAAATGAAAAGCCTGTTATAAGCCCTGGACATGCACAGATGAATGAGCCAGCCATGGTCCCAGCCCTCAGGGAGCTTTCTTTATTTGGGGAAGACAGTCATCAAAAAAGCAGATGACACAGCTAACTAACCACGGGTGCATTGAAAGTTTGCAGAAGGTGGATCTGGCCTTGTGTGTGTGCAGGGAGACCAGAGAAGACTTCCTAAGTAGAACAGCCCTCTGAGCTGAACCCTGAAGGACAAGTAGGAATTGACTAAGGTAGGGGTTGTGCAGGGGATAAGGCAACTGTGGGCAGAAGGTCACAAGGCAGGAAAGTGCTTGATGCTTCTGAGGGATTGGAAGGTGGCTGACATGTCACCAACACTAGGAGAGGGACTCCAGAGGTTGGCAGTAGTGGAGGGTGGGCAGGCCCAGCCGAGTCCACTCACTCAGGCCTGGGGAAGCCTTTGAAGGAAATTAACCACGGGAGAGGCATGGCCGGATGTGCGTGTGTCAGAGACAGTGCCCAGCCAGGAGGCGATGTGGATGGGACTTCTGCCACTACCCCATCACTTCCTGCCTTTCTACCTGTAAGAAGCATTTCCTTCCTCCTTCCTTTATAGGTGTGCTCTGAGGGGTAAGCCAGAACCAGAGACAGCACATTCATAGATTCCAGTAGGAGAATCCTATTTGAGGAGGGGAAGGGCCCAGTCTGGACAGAAATCCAGAGGAACCATGGGGGTCTGAGCCATGGATTCAGAGCCCATCTCTCTTTATTCTAGTGCTCATATCGCTTTGTGCTTAGGAATAATGTATATTTATTTTAAATTGAAACAGAGAGAAGACTATCACAGATCTAAGTGAAAATGAAGTGGCCAAGATTGTGGGAGTTTTACTCCTTAGAAAAGCACTTGGAGAATGTGTGAAACGCCATCTTAAATCCCTTTTTAAAAACCACCCACAATCTAAAACGAGAATCTTAAAGCACCAGGTGTTGTAAGAATCTGCTCATAGGAAGTGTTCGTCTCTTGGGAAGTTGAGGAGATGGACATTTTTCTCTCTCTGTAAAAACCCATACACAAAAGCCCCCTCTGGGAAAGATGCACAGATTGTGGTCATTGAATATTTGGTTTAAATACTTCACTTCATTGACTTGCTCTCCTTCCTTATTTCCCAGCACCCTAACACAGGCAACACAGAGGTTCTGGCCCAGGGATTCAAACCCAGGTCCAGGGACAGAGGAATCAACAGATACAGGCACCCACAGAGACATGGTCCAAAACACAACACACTCATGTACAGGCAGCTACTGACCTCTTCACCCTCCTGCACAAACATATGCAGACACCAAACACCCAAACTTTGAACTTTAGGAAGCAAAACATATCTCTCCTGGACTGTAGTGTGGAAGCAGCATGGGCTTTGGAGCCACGGAGACCTGGGGTCACATCCCTGCCAATCACCTTGACTTGGACAAGCTGCTTATCCTGCCTCAAACCCCGTTTTATTTTATTTGTAAAATGCAGACAGGAACAACTAGGGTTGTTTTAAGAATTAGAGTTAATGTATAGAAAGTGCTAAAACATATAGGATGCTTGTTCTAATTATTATGTGCTTATCCAAAATTCCATGCCAAAATATATTTGCCCAGATCACACTGCGGTTCTAGTGATCCAGAATTGAACCCCAATTCTGGGAGCCCTGAGAGCATCCATCTGAATTCAGCCCCCTTTGTGTTGTGTTTCAGAGGCCATCTCTAAATAACAACAATCAAGTCTTCTGATTTTTCTCTCCATCAGACATCCCAAATATCTCTTCAACCTTAGTTTTTCCTGCAGTCTCTGCCTGGAAAGAGCATCATGGTCTGTTGCCTTCCTTCTGGATTAGTTGGCCTGTAAGAGTTACAGTCCATTCGTCCATCCATCCGTCCATCCATCCATCCATCCATCCATCCATCCATCCATCCATCCACCCATCCATCTATCCATCCATCCATCCATCCATTCATCCGTCCATCCATCCATCCATCCATCCATCTATCCATCCATCCATCCATCCACCCACCCATCTATCCATCCACCCATCCATCCATCCATCCATCCATCCATCCACCCATCCATCCATCCACCCACCCATCTATCCATCCATCCATCCATCCATCCATCCATCCATCCATCCATCCATCCATCCACCCATCCATCTATCCATCCATCCATCCATTCATCCGTCCATCCATCCATCCATCCATCCATCTATCCATCCATCCATCCATCCACCCACCCATCTATCCATCCACCCATCCACCCATCCATCCATCCATCCATCCATCCACCCATCCATCCATCCATCCATCCATCCATCTATCCATCCATCCAGGCATACACCAAGGTCAGAGTTGCCACAGTTTGGTCTATGAGGTATGAAGGTGCAGAGGCTAAGTTATACAACTGCATTCTCCAAGAGCAGTCTGCTGGTGGCATCAGTATCCCCTGCAGTGGGCAGAGCCCCCCCTCCAACCCACTTAAATAGAATCTCTGGGGGTAAGGCCCCGAAACCTACATTTTAAACCCCAGTAGTTCTAATGCAGCCTAAGAACCACTCAGTGGATCATATCCTTCCATGGAAACAGACTCTAGCATTTTGGGGAGCCTCAAGGAGTAATTAGGATGCAGTAACTGGAGATGTGCAGAACTTGGCTTATGACTGAACATTTGCGGTCGCTTGAAAACCTTCATCTATGTATTCATTTAACAGAGTACCTAATCTGTGCTGGGTGCTGTTTGGTTAATAAAGATATATCAGTGTGAGGACTGATGGGCCCCCTACCTTCAAGAGGCTAACAGTCTAAAAAAGAGAGACAGATGATGACCACCCAAACACACAGGTCAATAGGGCTATCTCTTGGAGATATTAGTGCTGTGAAGACAATACCATCGGGGGTGGGCCAGAGGTTGACTGGGGTTGAAGGCTACCGTGACCACAGTGGTTACAGAAGGCCTCTCTGAGGTGGAGGCGGGGAGGACATTTGAGCTGAAACCAGAATGACAAGAAGGGGCCAGACTTGCAAGGACCTTGGAGAAGAATTTTAAGGGAACGGAACACTTTGGAGTGTTTAAGGTGTGCAGAGAAGGCCAGGAGGGTTAGAGCCGAGAGAACCAGGGAGAGGGTCATAGGAGAGGAGAACCAAGCGGTCAACCTTGTAGACCACAGTAGGGTATGTGGTTTCATGCTGATGTCCTCAGTGAGACCCATTTCTGCAGCTGTATCAAGGCGGAGAGGGAAACAGAGCATCTCTCTCTCCAAATGACCTTTGACACATTGGCTTCTCTGAAACCTGCCTGTGATGAAAATCCGACTGCTGGCAAGAAAACCCCAGCTCTGACTCCTACCTGTTGTGATGAGATTTTCCAGGATTGCTCACTCCAGTTAGAAGACAAAAGAGCCCTGTAGAGGCCACAGTGGCTTGCCCCAAGAGCACTCACTTTGAATCGACTTGCCTGGAAAGGGTAATCTCAGTCAAAAACTTAGCCTTGCTCTGACATAAGACAATATCATTTTTTTAAAAAAAAAGTTGCAAAATGTTTGCTCCTACAAATCTACTGCTCCTGAAAGCTAACAAGTTCATAAGTAAGAATTGAGATCAGTAAAGAAATAATCTGTGTGTTCTTTCATTATTCAACATATCCCAAAAGCATTTTCTGAGATCACCAAGGAATCCTATATGGCTCAATCCAATGGTCACTTTTCAGAACTCATTTCGCTGGATGTCCAAGCAGAATTTTATACAGGAGATCAACTCCATGTTTATTTTTTACCCAGTTGTTTTGTTGTGGTAAAATATATATAACATAAAATTTACCATCTTAACCAGTTTTTTTTCATTTGAGATGTTTTTATTTTTTTTAATTTTTTTAAAAAAAATTTTAACATCTTTATTGGAGTATAATTGCTTTACAATGGTGTGTTAGTTTCTGCTGTATAACAAAGTGAATCAGCTATACATATACATATATCTCCATATCCCCTCCCTCTTGCATCTCCCTCTCACCCTCCCTATCCCACCCCTCTAGGTGGTCACAAAGCACCGAGCTGATCTCCCTGTGCTATGCAGCTGCTTTCCACTAGCTATCTATTTTACATTTGGTAGTATATATATGTCCATGCCACTCTCTCACTTCACCCCAGCTTACCCTTCCCCCTCCCCGTGTCCTCAAGTCCATTCTCTATGTCTGTGTCTTTATTCCTGTCCTGCCCCTAGGTTCTTCACAACCTTTTTTTTTCTTCTTCTTTTAGATTCCATATATATGTGTTAGCATACGGTATTTGTTTTTCTCTTTCTCACTTAACTTCACTCTGTATGATAGTCTCTAGGTCCATCCACCTCACTACAAATAACTCAATTTCATTTCTTTTTATGGCTGAGTAACATTCCATTGTATATATGTGCCACATCTTCTTTATCCATTCATCTGTCGATGGACACTTAGATTGCTTCCATGTCCTGGCTATTGTAAATAGAGCTGCAATGAACATTGTGGTACATGACTCTTTGAATGATGGTTTTCTCAGGGTATATGCCCAGTAGTGGGATTGCTGGGTCATATGCTAGTTCTATTTTTAGGTTTTTAAGGAACCTCCATACTGTTCTCCATAGTGGCTGTATCAATTTACATTCCCACCAACAGTGCAAGAGGGTTCCCTTTTCTCCACACCGTCTCCAGCATTTATTGTTTCTAGATTTTTTGATGATGGCCATTTTGACTGATGTGAGGTGATACCTCATTGTAGTTTTGATTTGCATTTCTCTGATGATTGGTGATGTTGAGCATCCTTTCATGCTTTTGTTGGCAATCTGTATATCTTCTTTGGAGAAATGTCTATTTAGGTCTTAGTTCAGGGGCATTAAGTACATTCATGTTATTATGTAACCATCACCACCATCCATCTCCAGAACTCTTTCCATCTTGTAAAACTGAAATTCTGTACCCATTAAACAATAACTCCCCATTTTCCCTTCCCCAAGCTCCTGGCAACCACCATTCTACTTTCTGCCCCTATAATTTTGACTACTCTAGGTACCTTGTATAATGGGAATCATACAGTGTTAGTCTTTTTGTAACTGGTTTATTCCACTTAGCATAACATCTTTAAAGTTCATCCATGGTGTAGCACGTGTCAGAATTTCCTTCTTTTTTAAGGCTGAATAATATTCCATTGTATGTATATACCGCATTTAAAAAAATCCATTTATCTGTCAATGGACACTTAGATTGTTTCCATGTTTTAGCTGTTATGAATAATCCTGCTGTGAAGAAATATCTGTTCGAGTCCCTGTTTTCAGTTCTTTTATATATATATCAGAGTGGAACTGCTGGATCATATAGTAATTTTATTTTTAATTTTTTTAAGGACTGCCATATACTGTTTCTTACAGGAGCTATACCATTTTACATTCCCAGAAACAGTGCACAAAGGTTCCAATTTCTCCACATCTTTTTTCATCAATACTTGTTATTTTCTGGTGGGCTCTTTTTTTTTTTTTTTGGTAGCAACCATTCTAATAGATGTGAGGGGATATCTCATTGTACTTTTGATTTTCATTTCCCTAATGATGAGTGAGGTTGACCACTTTTTCATGTGCTTATTGGCTATTTGTGTATCTTCTTTGGAAAAATGTCTATTCAGGTCCTTTGCCCATTTTTGAATTGGTTTGTTTTTTTTGTTTGTTTTTGTTTTTTTTTAACAGAGATGTATGTTTTTATTTATTTATTTATTTATTTATTTATTTTTGGCTGTGTGGGTCTTCGTTTCTGTGTGAGGGCTTTCTCTAGTTGTGGCAAGCAGGGGCCACTCTTCATCGTGGTGCGCGAGCCTCTCACTATCGCGGCCTCTCTTGTTGCGGAGCACACACTCCAGACACACAGGCTCAGTAATTGTGGCTCACTGGCCTAGTTGCTCCGCGGCATGTGGGATCTTCCCAGCCCAGGGCTCGAACCCGTGTCCCCTGCATTGGCAGGCAGATTCTCAACCACTGCGCCACCAGGGAAGCCCCCTGGGTTGTTTTATTGTTGAATTTTAGCAGTTCTCTGTATATTCCCATCTTCAAAAAAAAACTTTGTATTTTGGCTTTTCTTCTGCCACACTCTCCTGGTATATGCATCCTCCCTGGTTTATCCTTCTGAGTCTCCTTTACCAGCTTTTAATCCTAAGGTTAGCCTCTAAATGCTGGTGTTCCTTACAGCTTAAAGATGATGTGGCCAGTGATAAGCAAAATGTATGAACAGGGTATTATGGAAGCACACAACGTGGGTACTTGTTCCCAAGGAGTCATCTAGCTCAGAGGGTTCATGAGTACAAGCTACTGATCTGAAAGAGTAGGGTAGTGCATTCCTGGCAGAGAGAACAGCCAAAGCAAAAGCTCAGAGGATTTAATGGCGTGACATGGCATTGCAGAATTTGGCATTTTTAGAGCATGACATTTATGATGGAAGACAGTGAAAAATGAGGCACTGGAAATGTAAGCAGAAGTTGGTTGGGAGGTCTTTCTTTTTTAATTTCTTTTTTTTCTCCCATAGACTATGGTAAGACACTGAAATGTTTTAAACTAGAGAGTAACGTGTTTTGCGTTTTAGAATGATTCCTATGGCTTCAGTGTAAAGGACAGAGTTAAGTGGGTACAATTAAAATGGCCTTGGAATCATCCAAGTAAGAGATGATGTTGGCTTGGCCTAAACTGATAGCGCAGAAATGGAGAGGGGCAGTGGGTAGACATAAGAAACAATTTAGGAGGTGAGATCATCAGACATAGAGATTGTTGGATGAGGAGAGTAGGTCTTGAAGTCCTGATGTAGGAAAGCAAAATGAGGTAGACTCCAGAATTAGACCCTTTAGCAGTTCAACAAAGTAACCTGGTTTTAGCCAAACCTATATGACCCTACCCTTATATGATCTTCCAGCTTAAAATCTCTCTATGTGGAACATCTAGGCTGAAAAAGACCTCAGGGATTCTTTAAGTTTCTCATTAGAGATGTGGAAACTGAGGCTCACAAAAGGGTAAGTTGCCCACAGCTCTTCACTCCCATTCCTTATGATACCAAATCTGACCTCTAAAAATGATCAGATCACTGCAAGTCCTTCTTTCCCAACATCAGATACTTACCTGAAGATACTGATATTAAAAACACAGCTTTAGTGATATATATGTGTGTATATCTGTGTTTTTAGCCTTTTTTGTAATTGACTGTAGAACCAGCACTCAAAAGAGACAAAATTCCAGGCGAGGGAGGTTTGAGGGTTTCTTAACCATGTTGGATCTGGAACACTGATAACCCTACCACCGCCAACCAGCTCTGTTTGTCATTTAACTAAGTTTCAACAACAAGCTGATTTGTACCTAAATGAAACTTGAATCAGAAGAAATTAGAAATCATCCCAATGAAATGTACCCTCGTTCACTCCTTCTAGCTTCATAAAGTTTTCCTCCTAATTTGGGGGATGATGGGAAGAAATAAAAGCCTTGAGATGTTGTATTCCATTAAGTTAATACAAGAAGGGATGTGTTTATGTTTCTGCCCACCAGCTGCATTTATCTTAATTTCAGGGAGCTCCAAGAGTAGGGGATGGTTTTTCTGTAACCCTCAATGTAAGGAAAGAGGCAATAAATGTAGTAAGGTCTGTACACCCTTCCCAAAGCAAACCAACCAAACAGCTTCAGTGTCAGGGCTTCAGGCAGAATTGCCTGAGGATGTCCATCCTGGTGGTTAAGAATTTGAGTCTTAAAGTTCACTTCCATGAATTCAAATCCTGGCTCTACTACTTAATAGGTGTATGGTCTTTGCATGTTAACTGACTTTTCTGTGACTCACTTTGCTCATCTGTAAAATAGGGATAATGATGGCTGCACCACAGGATCATTTTCGGATTCAATGAGCATCAACAAGGTAGTGCATGCAAAGCACATAGTATAGTGCTATACCATACTATACACTGATTATAGTATAGTCGGTGTTCAATCTGTTCTTTTCTGGCTTCAAAATGTGATGCTACTCTAAGAGACTTACAGGGGAACCAGAGAATGAAGAAGTGGTTCATTAACAAACTGGCCCATACACTCCACAGGAAACTGCAAGGTCATTAAGCACCAATGGTGGTAACAGGGCCGTTAATTTCCCAGGATTTCCTGTATCGAGCCACACAGTGAGGTGAGGCTTAACCCATCGGGAGGGAAGGGGTTTGGTGGGATCTGGGGGCAGAAGATCACAGCTACTTTATAAGGTAGACCAGCTGTGAAATGTTAGAAAAGATTGTGTACTCACTGTGTCTGCACTGATCATCCCTATGGACACAGCATCCGAAAATCATTTCTGTGTGTTCATTGCAGGCAGTGGGTTGTAGAGTAAAGGGCATTGATTTTAGAGTCTTAGACCTGACTGTGAATTCCATTTCCCCCATAACTAATAACAATGAGACCACAGGCAATCTATTTTATCTCTGAGTGGCTCAGTTTCCTCATCCAAAAAATGGGGAGAATCATGAGTTGTTGTGAGGGGAAAATTAGAAAATACAGGAGAAAGCACTTCGAGAATTTTTTTAAACCTCAAAATCCTAGGAAATAGAAAATATTACCTTCTGATTGTAGCAATTTAAAAGTGTGCCTCTTCTCACTTCCTCGTATTAACCTCCCTTTTCTCCTCCATTTGTTTGATTGGAATAACAGATGTATGACTTATTTCTGGAGTTTGTCAGCTACTCATGCTTTGGCTAAAATCCACTGCAAAACTCACAAAGCAAAGAGCAGATGCAACGTGATCTTCAGAATAAGTGATTTCATTAGAGTGAATTTCTGAATGTGAAAAATCAATATCACTTCAGAGGAAATTTCTGGAAGAACTGAATAGACCCACATATCACCATATCGATTTGAATGGAATGTCTAAAATAATTTTAGCTCTGATTTTTTAAGCAACTAGGACAAAAGAAAGAGATTCTAGAAGTTATATAGATAACTGTGTCAGAGAGTGTAGATTTTTTTTAGGATAGATCTGAAACGTGGAAATAACTCTCAAGAAGTTTTTACAAGGCTCCAGATACCAGAGCAGTGTCCTTACCATGGCTTATGAGACCGTACATGACTTGGTGTCCACCTGCCTTTCTGGCCTCATCTCCAGTACAGGCATGCCTCAGAGATGCTGTGGGTTTTGTTCCAGACCACCACAATAAAGCAAATATCACAATAAAGTGAGTCACATGAATTTTTTGGCCTCCAAATGTGTATGAAAGTTATGTTTATACTGTAGTCTATTAAGTGTGCAATAGCATGTCTAAAAAAGCAATGTACATACCTTAATTATAAACACTTTATTGCTACAAAATGCTACCCATTATCTGAGCCTTCAGTGAGTGGCAGTCATTTTGCTGGTGGACGTCTTGCCTCGATGTTGATGACTGCTGACCAATGAGGGCGATGGTTGCTGAAGTTTGGGGTGGCCGTGGCAATTTTTTAAAATAAGACAACAATGAAGTTTGCTGCATCGATTGAATCTTCCTTTCATGAACCATGTCTCTGTAGCGTGCAATGCTGTTTGATAGCATTTTACCCACTGTAGAACTTCTTGCAAAATTGGAGTCAGTCCTCTGACACCCTGCCGCTGCTTTATCAGTCAGTGACACAGAGACATGAAGTGAGCAAATGCTGTTGGAAAAATGGTGCCGATACACTTGCTGCAGGCAGGGTTGCTACAAGGCTTCAATTTGTAAAAAACGCAATCTGTGAAGTGCAATAAAGTGAAGCCCAGTAAAAATGAGGTCTGCATGTTCTCCCCACCTTGCTCTCTCTGCTCTAAGCTTCTGTCTATTTCTCCACCAACCCATGATAAATTCTACCCCAGGACCATTGCAAAATTGCTTCCTTCTGCCTAGAATGCTCTCTTCCCTCAGTTTACCTAGTTAATTTCTATTTACTTTTCAGAACTCACTTGAAATAACATTTTCTCAGAGAAAGTGTCAAATCTCCCAGATTCCTTCTGCTTAACCTCTCATAGCCTCCTTCTCCTCCTAGAACCCATCTCAGTTTGTGACTAAATATTTGGTCATTGTTTATTTTCTACTTTGTGCATATGTGAGCTCCCTGGGAACAGAAGCCATGTTCGTTAGGCTCACCAGTAATTTCGTGTACTTAGTACAAGACCTGGTATGTGATAGGTGCTAAAAAAAACTTGGAATAAAAACAAATACTGAATACATGAATATATGAATTCTCTATAGCAACACAGCTTCTCAAACACAAGCATTTTAGACCGGAGGGTTCTGATGTCGCTCATCTTCATCCTGGCAGAGGGAATGATCTGGACGTGGATCGCAATACATCTTCTCATCTCAGAAAGAGAACATTGATCAGGAAGAATGCTCTGCTATTATCTTTACCTGTTAACCCATTCTTTGCTGGGATAAAGTCCAGATTATTTCTCATGACATACCAAATGCTCCACGATGTGGCTTTTGTATCATCCTTTATCATTCTCCATTCGTAGCCTGTGCTTTACCATGCATTCCTGCTGACAGTTTCATGAGCGTGCTGTGCCAATTCCAGCCTCTGTGCCTTTGCTTGTTCTCTTCCTCCCATCTGGAATGCCTTTCCTTAGGGAGAAAACAGGCAGCATAAGGTCAAGAACCCCAGCTCTGGAGTCAAGCAGATACAGATCCAAATCCTGGTCTATTACTTAGTTGCTAGATCTTGGACTTCTTGAGGCTTAGTTTCTCCGTTTAAAAAATTGGGATGATAATATTTACCTTGTAGAGCTATTGTGAGGATCAAAATAAGGTGTATAAAAAGTTTATTGGGGCTTCCCTGGTGGCGCAGTGGTTGAGAATCTGCCTGCTAATGCAGGTGACACGGGTTCGAGCCCTGGTCTGGGAAGATCCCACATGCCACGGAGCAACTAGGCCCGTGAGCCACAACTACTGAGCCTGCGCGTCTGGAGCCTGTGCTCTGCAACAAGAGAGGCCGCAATAGTGAGAGGCCCGCGCACCGCAATGAAGAGTGGCCCCCGCTTGCCACAACTAGAGAAAGCCCTCGCACAGAAACGAAGAGCCAACACAGCCAAAAATAAAAATAAATTAATTAATTAATTAAAAAAAAAAAGCCAAACACATATCTATAAAAAAAAAAAAAAGTTTATTGCTTTGAGTGGTACTTAAGTGCTCAATAGATGGTAGTGCTGTTGTTGTCGTTACGCCTTTCTGGAAAACTCTTCTTATTGAGTCAGGTCAAAGGTCATTTGAAGCCTTTTCCGAGTCTCCTGGCCAGATTAAAAGGAACCTTCTCATTGCACTTTATATACACCTCTGATACAGCATGTATAACATCATTTTCTAATTGTCTGCATATCTACTTTCCCATCAAATTATAATGCCCTTAAAGTTATGGTTCAGATATTCCCCAAATGTGTTTTCAGTACCGAGGACAGTACCAGAATATAGTACAAGATGCTTGATAAACATCTTTCAGTGAAGGAATAAATGAATTAATCCTAAGCCAGCTAGAATAATACATTCAATATAGCAAGTACAATTGGACCAGACATTTTTATTGGCTCTTTCATTTCCTCACATGTCTTGCATATATATCAATCAAACATATTTAGTCTTTCTGCTGAAAGGTCTACATGGTGTTAACATTCCTGGTCTTTAAAAAAAATCCATTATGCAGTGGCTAGATGGCGTCTTTATTTCATTCTCGTCACTATTTGCATTGGAAAACAGCTACTTAGCACATTTGCCAATGACTTTTCATAAGGTATATTTTTTCCTTTTTTTTTTTTTTTTTGTTAGCCTCAGGTTCTCAGCATGTGATACTACAATGTTTTTGCTCCAGATTTGCAAGTGCAGTGGTGTTAGTTCCCAAATCAGTTTGTCACATGAAAAATGTTCTACAACAAAGAGGATTAATTGTTTTCCTTGTGCAAATGTTTTTAAATGGAAAGAAGCCCATCTCTCATTGGATCTGGTTGGCTATAACTACTAGGACTCCAACCTATAACTGTCTCTTTTGCCTTATTTCCTGGCAAACCCCAGCTCATACTCTGTACTGCAGCAAAGCTAATCAGACTACAATTTCCCACCTAGGCCGTGTGGTTTCATGCTTTTGTACTTTTGTCCAACCTGTTCTCTCCACCTGAAGTGTCTCATCCCGCTTACCTTCTGACAAACTACGATTTATCTTTTGAGATTTATTTCAGGTGTCACTTCTTCCAGGAAGCCTTCTTTGAATGGCCCAATGTGGCTTGGCTTCCTCCCCATTATTCTGTCTCCCAGCTCTGTTCTTTGCATTGATGGGAGTAGGTATGTGGTGGGGCAAGTTCAGTTTAATATTTAAGAAAGTAAGTTTTGGATTTAGCCTGAGACTGAATTCAAGCACCACAATTTACTAGCTTTGTGGTCTTGCGCAAGTTACTGACTCTCTCTGAGATTTCATTTTCTTCCGTGAAATGAGATGACTTTACAGAACAGATGTGACTATTAATAAGGAGCTCTATATTGAGAACTTTACACAATGCATATCGTATAAGAAGCATCCAATATATTCTGGACATGATTTTACTACGAGTAGTACTACTACTATTAATAGTACTACAGCTATCAATACCAAAGCACTTACACTTCACTTTAAAACTACCTGTTTGGACATTTGTCTCTCCTAGTGGACTGAGAGCAACCAACCATCTCAGGCTGCCCAGCACTGAGGGGGTTCCTGGAATATGGGACTTTCAATGTTAAAACCAGGATGGTCCCAGGAAACCAGGAAGGCTGGTCACACTCACCTTCACTGGAATATAAATAACTTGGAAGGAGAGACCCTAACCTCTAATCTTTATGTTCCCAGTGCTGAGCACATTGCTTTTTTTAAACATCTTTATTGGAGTATAATTGCTTTACAATGGTGTGTTAGTTTCTGCTTTATAACAAGGTGAATCAGCTATATGTATACATATATCCCCATATCTCCTCCCTCTTGCGTCTCCCTCCCACCCTCCCTATCCCACCCCTCTGGGTGGAAACAAAGCACCGAGCTGATCTCCCTGTGCCATGTGGCTGCTTCCCACTAGCTAGCTATTTTACATTTTGGTAGTGTATATATGTCCATGCCACTCTCTCACTTCATCCCAGCTTACCCTTCCCCCTCCCCGTGTCCTCAAGTCCATTCTCTACATCTGCATCTTTATTCCTGTCCTGCCCCTAGGTTCTTCAGAACCTTTTTTTTTTTTTTAGATTCCATATATATGTGTTAGCATACAGTATTTGTTTTTCTCTTTCTGACTTCACTCTGTATGACAGACTCTAGGTCCATCCACCTCACTACAAATAACTCAATTTCATTTCTTTTTATGGCTGAGTAATATTCCATTGTATATATGTGCCACATCTTCTTTATCCATTCATCTGTCGATGGACACTTAGGTTGCTTCCATGTCCTGGCTATTGTAAATAGAGCTGCAATGAACATTGTGGTACATGACTCTTTTTGAATTATGGTTTTCTTAGGGTATATGCCCAGTAGTGGGATTGCTGGGTTGTATGCTAGTTCTATTTTTAGTTTTTTAAGGAACCTCCATACTGTTCTCCATAGTGGCTGTATCAATTTACATTCCCACCAACAGTGCAAGAGGGTTCCCTTTTCTCCACCCCCTCTCCAGCATTTAGTGTTTCTAGATTTTTTGATGATGGCCATTCTGACTTGTGTGAGGTGATACCTCATTGTAGTTTTGATTTGCATTTCTCTAATGATTAATGATGTTGAGCATCCTTTCATGTGTTTGTTGGTGATCTATATATCTTCTTTGGAGAAATGTCTATTTAGGTCTTCTGCCCATTTTTGGATTGGGTTGTTTGTTTTTTTGATATTGAGCTGCATGAGCTGCTTGTAAATTTTGGAGATTAATCCTTTGTCAGTTGCTTCATTTGCAAATATTTTCTCCCATTCTGAGGGTCGTCTTTTTGTCTTATTTATGTTTTCCTTTGCTGTGCAAAAGCTTTTAAGTTTCATTAGGTCCCATTTGTTTATTTTTCTTTTTATTTTCATTTCTCTAGGAGGTGGGTCAAAAAGGATCTTGCTGTGATTTATGTCAAACAGTGTTCTGCCTATGTTTTCCTCTAAGAGTTTTATAGTGTCTGGCCTTACATTTAGGTCTTTAATCCATTTTGAGTTTATTTTTCTGTATGGTGTTAGGGAGTGTTTTAATTTCATTCTTATACATGTAGCTGTCCAGTTTTCCCAGCACCACTTATTGAAGAGGCTGTTTTTCTCCATTGTATATTCTTGCCTCCTTTATCAAAAATAAGGTGACCATATTTGTGTGGGTTTACCTCTGGGCTTTCTATCCTGTTCCACTGATCTATATTTCTGTTTTTGTGCCAGTACCATATTGTCTTGATGACTGTAGCTTTGTAGTATCATCTGAGGTCAGGGAGTCTTGTTCCTCCCCTTCCCTTTTTTCCCCTAAGACTGTTTTGGCTATTTGGGGTCTTTTGTGTCTCCATACAAATTTTAAGATTTTTTGTTCTAGTTCTGTAAAAAATACCATTGGTAATTTGATAGGGATTGCATTGAATCTGTAGATTGCTTTGGGTAGTATAGTCATTTTCACAATATTGATTCTTCCAATACAAGAACATGGTATATCTCTCCATCTGTTGGTATCATCTGTAATTTCTTTCATCAGTGTCTTATAGTTTTCTACATACAGGTCTTTCGTCTCCCTAGGTAGGTTTATTCCTAGGTATTTTATTCTTTTTGTTGAAATGGTAAATGGGAGTGTTTCCTTAATTTCTCTTTCAGATATTTCCTCATTAGTGTATAGGAATGCAAGAGATTTCTGTGCATTAATTTTGTATCCTGCAACTTTACCAAATTCATTGATTAGCTCTAGTAGTTTTCTGATGGCATCTTTAGGATTCTCTATGTATAATATCATGTCATTTGCAAACAGTGACAGTTTTACTTCTTCTTTTCCAATGTGTATTCCTTTTATTTCTTTTTCTTCTGTGATTGCCATGGCTAGGACTTCCAAAACTATGTTGAATAATAGTGGTGAGAGTGGTCATCCTTGTCTTGTTCCTAATCTTAGAGGAAACGCTTTCAGTTTTTCATCATTGAGAATGATGTTTGCTGTGGGTTTGTCGTATATGGCCTTTATTATGTTGAAGTAGGTTCCCTCTATTCCCACTTTCTGGAGAGTTTTTATCATAACTGGGTGTTGAATTGTGTCAAAAGCTTTTTCTGTGTCTATTGAGATGATCGTATGGTTTTTATTCTTCAATTTGTTAATATGGTGTATCACATTGATTTGCATATATTGAAGAATCCTTGTATCTCTGGGATAAATCTCACTTGATCATGGTGTATGATCCTTTTAATGTGCTGTTGGATTCTGTTTAGTAGTATTTTGTTGAGGATTTTTGCATCTATATTCATCAGTGATATTGGTCTGTAATTTTCTTTTTTTGTAGTATCTTTGTCTGGTTTTGGTATCAGGGTGATGGTGGCCTCATAGAATGAGTTTGGGAGTGTTCCTTCCTCTGCAATTTTTTGGAAGAGTTTGAGAAGGATGGGTGTTAGCTCTTCTCTAAATGTTTGATAGAATTCCCCTGTGAGCCATCTGGTCCTGGACTTTTGTTTGCTGGAAGATTTTTAATCACAGTCTCAATTTCAGTGCTTGTGATTGGTCTGTTTATATTTTCTATTTCTTCCTGGTTCAGTCTCAGAAGGTTGTGCTTTTCAGAATTTGTCCATTTCTTCCAGGTTGTCCATTTTATTGGCATGTAGTTGCTTGTAGTGATCTCTCATGATCCTTTGTATTTCTGCAGTGTCCGTTGTTATTCCTCCTTTTTCATTTCTAATTCTATTGATTTGAGTCTTCTCCCTTTTTCTCTTGATGAGTCTGGCTAATGGTTTATCAATTTTGTTTATCTTCTCAAAGAACCGGCTTTTAGTTTTATTGATCTTTACTATTGTTTCCTTCATTTCTTTTTCATTTATTTCTGATCTGATCTTTATGATTTCTTTCCTTCTGCTAACTTTGGGAGTTTTTTGTTCTTCTTTCTCTAATTGCTTTAGATGTAAGGTTAGGTTGTTTATTTGAGATGTTTCTTGTTTCTTGAGGCAGGATTGTATTGCTATAAACGTCCCTCTTAGAACTGCTTTTGCTGCATCCCATAGGTTTTGGGTCATCGTGTTTTCATTGTCATTTGTTTCTAGGTATTTTTTCATTTCCCCTTTGATTTCTTCAGTGATCTCTTGGTTATTTAGTAGTGTATTGTTTAGCCTCCATGTGTTTGTATTTTTTACAGATTTTTCCCTGTAATTGATATCTAGTCTCACAGCATTGTGGTTGGAAAAGATACTTGAAAGGATTTCAATTGTCTCAAATTTACTAAGGCTTCACTTGTGACCCAAGATATGATCTATCCTGGAAAATGTTCCATGAGCACTTGAGAAAAAAGTTTATTCTGTTGTTTTTGGATGGAATGTCCTATAAATATCAATTAAGTCCATCTTGTTTAATGTATCATTTAAAGCTTGTCTTTCCTTATTTATTTTCATTTTGGATGATCTGTCCATTGCTAAAGGGGGGTGTTAAAGTCCCATACTATGATTGTGTTACTGTCAATTTCCACTTTTATGGCTGTTAGCATTTGCCTTAGGTGTTGAGGTGCTCCTATGTTAGGTGCATAAATATTTAAATTGTTCTATCTTCTTCTTGGATTCATTCCTTGATCATTATGTAGTGTCCTTCTTTGTCTCTTGTAATAGTCTTTTTTATAATGTCTATTTTGTCTGATATGAGAATTGCTACTCCGGCTTTCTTTCGATTTCCATTTGCATGGAATATCTTTTTCCATCCCCTCACTTTCAGTCTGTATGTGTCCCTAGGTCTGAAGTGGGTCTCCTGTAGACAGCATATATATGGGTCTTGTTTCTGTATCCATTCAGCCAGTCTGTGTCTTTTAGTGGGAGCATTTAATCCATTTACATATAAGGTAATTATCGATATGTATGTTCCTATTCCCATTTTCTTGACTGTTTTGGGTTTGTTATTGTAGGTCTTTTCCTTCTCTTGTGTTTCCTGCCTAGAGAAGTTCCTTTAGCATTTGTTGTAGAGCTGGTTTGGTGGTGCTGAATTCTCTTAGCTTTTGCTTGTCTGTAAAGGTTTAAATTTCTCCATCAAATCTGAATGAGATCCTTGCTGGGAAGAGTAATCTTGGTTGTAGGTTTCTCCCTTTCATCACTTTAAATATGTCCTGCCACTCCCTTCTGGCTTGCAGAGTTTCTGGTGAAAGATCAGCTGTTAACCTTATGGGGAATCCCTTGTATGTTATTTGTTGTTTTTCCCTTGCTGCTTTTAATATTTTTTCTTTGTGTTTAATTTTTGATAGTTTGATTAATATGTGTCTTGGCATGTTTCTCCTCGGATTTATCCTGTATGAGACTCTCTGCGCTTCCTGGACTTGATTGACTATTTCCTTTCCCATATTAGGGAAGTTTTGGACTATAATCTCTTCAAATATTTTCTCAGTCCCTTTCTTTTTCTCTTCTTCTTTGGGACCCCTATAATTCGAATATTGGTGCATTTAATGTCATCCCAGAGGTCTCTGAGATTGTCCTCAATTCTTTTCATTCTTTTTTCTTCATTTTGCTCTGTGGTAGTTATTTCCACTGTTTTATCTTCCAGGTCACTTATCTGTTCTTCTGCCTCAGTTATTCTGCTACTGATTCCTTCTAGAGAATTTTTAATTTCATTTATTGTGTTGTTCATCATTGTTTGTTTGCTCTTTAGTTCTTCTAGGTCCTTGTTAAACGTTTCTTGTATTTTCTCCATTCTGTTTCCAAGAATTTGGATCATCTTTACTATCATTACTCTGAATTCTTTTTCTGGTAGACTGCCTATTTCCTCTTCATTTGTTTGGTCTGATGGGTTTTTACCTTGCTCCTTCATCTGCTATGTGTTTCTCTGTCTTCTCATTTTGCTTAACTTACTGTGTTTGGGGTCTCCTTTTTGCATGCTGCAGGTTCATAGTTCCCGTTGTTTTTAGTGTCAGCCCCCAGTGGCTAAGGTTGGTTCAGTGGGTTGTGTAGGCTTCCTGGTGGAGGGGACTAGTGCCTGTGTTCTGGTGGATGAGGCTGGATCTTGTCTTTCTGGTGGGCAGGACTGTGTCCGGTGGTGTGTTTTGAGGTGTCTGTCACCTTATTATGATTTTAGGCAGCCTCTCTGCTAATGGGTGGGGTTGTGTTCCTGTCTTGCTAGTTGTTTGGCATAGGGTGTCCAGCACTGTAGCTTGCTGGTCGTTGAGTGGAGCTGGGTCTTAGCGTTGGGATGGAGATCTCTGGGAGAGCTTTGGCCATTTGATATTATGTGGAGCTGGGAGGTCTCTGGTGGATCAATGTCCTGAACTTGGCTCTCCCACCTCAGAGGCACAGGCCTGATACCCGGCCAGAGCACCAAGACCCTGTCAGCCACACGGCTCAGAAGAAAAGGGAGAAGAAAAAGAAAAAAAGAATATAATAATAAAATAAAGTTATTAATATAAACAAATTATTAAAAATAAAAAAATTTAAAAGTCATAGAAAAAGAAAGAAGAGAGCAACCAAACCAATAAACAAATCCACCAATGATAACAAGTGCTAAAAACTATACTAAAAAAATGGGCAGACAGAACCCCAGGACAAATGGCAAAAGCAAAGCTATACAGACAAAATCACACAGAGGAGCATACACATACACACTCACAAAAAGAGAAAAGGAAAAAGAACCTAAAAATCTATATATTAAAAAAAAAAGGAAGAGAGCAACCAAATCAATAAACAAATCTACCAGTGATAATAAACTCTAAATACTAAACTAAGTTAAACGTAAAACCAGAAACAAATTAGATGCAGAAAGCAAACCCCAAGTCTAGAGTTGCTCCTGAAGTCCACCACCTCAATTTTGGGATGGTTCATTGTCTATTCAGGTATTCCAGAGATGCAGGGTACATCAAGTTGATTGTGGAGATTTAATCCGCTGCTCCTGAGCCTGCTGGGAGAGATTTCCTTTTCTCTTCTTTGTTCGCACAGCTCCTGGGGTTCAGCTTTGGATTTGGACCTGCCTCATGTAGGTCGCCTGAGGGTGTCTGTTCTTTGCTCACACAGGACGGGGTTAAAGGAGCAGCTGCTTCGGGGGCTCTGGCTCACTCAGGCCGGGGGGAGGGAGGGGTACGGAGGAGGCGGGGCGAGCCTGCGGCGGCAGAGGCCGGCGTGACGTTTCGTCAGCCTGAGGTGCGCCGTGCGTTCTCCCAGGGAAGTTGTCCCTGGATCACAGGACCCTGGCAGTGGTGGGCTGCACAGGCTCCCGGGAGGGGCGGTGTGGAGAGTGACCTGTGCTCGCACACAGGCTTCTTGGTGGCGGCAGCAGCAGCCTTAGCGTCTCCTGCCCGCCTCTGGGGTCCACGCTGATCGCCGCGGCTTGCGCCCGTCTCTGGAGCTCGTTTAAGCGGCGCTCTTAATCCCCTCTCCTCATGCACCAGGAAACAAAGAGGCAAGAAAAAGTCTCTTGCCTCTCCAGCAGCTGCAGACTTTTTCCCGGACTCCCTCCCGGCTAGCTGTGGCGCACTAGCCCCTTCAGGCTGTGTTCACGCAGCCAACCCCAGTCCTCTCCCTGGGATCCGACTGAAGCCCGAGCCTCAGCTCCCAGCCCCCGCCCGCCCCGGCGGCTGAGCAGACAAGCCTCTTGGGCTGGTGAGTGCTGGTCGGCACCGATCCTCTGTGTGGCAATCTCTCCGCTTTGCCCTCCGCACCCCTGTTGCCGCGCTCTCCTCCATGGCTCCGAAGCTTCCCCCCTCCGCCACACCCCGTCTCCACCCGTGAAGGGGCTTCTAGTGTGTGGAAACCTTTCCTCCTTCACAGCTCCCTCCCACTGGTGCAGGTCCTGTCCCTATTCTTTTGTCTCTGTTTTTTCTTTTTTCTTTTGCCCTACCCAGGTACGTGGGGAGTTTCTTGCCTTTTGGGAAGTCTGAGGTCTTCTGCCAGCGTTCAGTAGGTGTTCTGTAGGAGTTGTTCCACATGTAGATGTATTTCTGATGTATTTGTGGGGAGGAAGGTGATCTCTGCGTCTTACTCCTCCGCCATCTAGAAGGTCTCTCCAGCACATTGCTTTTTTTTTTTTAATAATCTTTTTTAAAATTTATTTATATATATATATATTTTTTCGCTGTGTTGGGTCTTCGTTTCTGTGTGAGGGCTTTCTCTAGTTGCAGCAAGCGGGAGCCACTCTTCATCGTGGTGCACGGGCCTCTCACTATCGCGGCCTCTCTTGTTGTGGAGCACAGGCTCCAGATGCGCAGGCTCAGTAGTTGTGGCTCACAGGCCTAGTTGCTCCATGGCATGTGGGATCTTCCCAGACCAGGGCTCAAACCCGTGTCCCCTGCATTAGCAGGCAGATTCTCAACCACTGCGCCACCAGGGAAGCCCCTAGCACATTGCTTTTTAATCAGCAACTGCAGCAGTAGGAATAGGTTTAATGGAAGCTTTCTCACTTTTTCCAATCATGCATATGTTTCCGTACCCTATAGATTCCTTTATATTTTCCACTTGCGGTAGTCTGCTAGGGCTGCCATAATAAACCACCATAGAGCAGGTGGATTAAACAATAGAAATTTATTTTCTCATAGTCAGGAGGGTAGAAGTCCAAGATCAAGGTTCCAGCTGATTTAGTTTCTGGTGGGAGCTCTCTTCTTGCTTGCAGACAGCCACCTTCTCACAATGTCCTCACATGGCCTTTTCTCAGGGTGTCCCCAGGGAAAGAAAGAGCAAGCTCTCTGGTGTTGCTTCTTATAAGGACACTAGTCCTATTGGATCAAGGGCCCACCATTTTGACCTCATTTAACTTTACTTTCTTAGAAGCCCCATTTCTTTTTCTAAATTTAATTGTTTTTATTATTTGTTACAGGTGTACAGTATAGTGATTCACAACTTTTAAAGGATATACTCCATTTATAGTTATTATAAAATGTTGGCTGTATTCCCCATGCTGTATACCATATCTTTGTAGCTTATTTTATACTAATATTTTCTCTCTCTTAATCCCCTACCCCTACATTGCCCCTCCCCCCTCCCCCTGGTAACCACTAGTTTGTTCTCTATACCTGTGAGTCTGTAGGAGCCCCATTTCTAATACAGCCAAAATGGGGGTTAGGTCTTCAACACATGAGTTGTGGGAGGAACACAAACATTCAGTCCATAATACCACCCTAACATCCATCGGCACCACATCTAAAAAGCCACTATATCAGTTAGTTATTGCTGCATAACAAACCACTCCAAAACTTAGTGGCTTATCACAGAAAATATTCGATTAGCTCATGAGTCTGTAAGTCAGCTGGGGGCCTTGATGCATCTAGGATGGCTTTCCTCATGTATCTGCGGGGTGCATTGGCAAGTCAGCTGAGGCTTTTCTAATCTTGGCTGGTTTCTCTAACATGTTTGGGGCTCCAGCTGGATGAGCTGGCTACCTCAGTGCTGCTTTCCATGGCCCCTTCCTCCTGCAGCAGGGCTAGACTACGCTTGTTCACATGGTGGAGGCAGAGCCCTGAGGGAGAACAGAAGGGTGCAAATCCTTTAGGGCCTGGCCTGGGAACTGGCCCACCATCCCTTCTGCCGCATTGTATTGGCTAAATTAAAGGCACCACACCAGCCCAGGTTTAAGGGGAAGGGAAATAGATGCCACCACTTCAGCTGCAAAATCACATAGCAAATGGCATAAATACACGGACGAGTGCAAGGGTTGTGGTCATGTTTGCAATCTACCACAACTACTAACCTAACACAAAGGTGATGCTCAGTAAATGTTTAAGTCATATAAAACAGCAGGAACTGGGAAATGCAGTGTCTAGGAATGAAGGGCATTTGGTGCAACAGGTAGGTGTATCATTTGTGGGAGTTTACGGCACAGTCTCAGTACAATGATGAAGTGTTCTTCCTAGAAAGTGATACATACAAATAAAGCCATAAATGGTTAGAACAATACTCAGCTGGTCGGTTTTAGAAAGTTTCACAAATTGACATCAGAAAGGGATATGAACTTGACCTTACCTCTCTGGGTTCCTCTTGAGAGTCTGGGACAGACTGGGTCAGTTCTGCAGTAGAGAAGGAGAAAGCATCAGAGAGAGGGTTCCAGAGTACGGAGAGAGGGACAGCGCCTTCCATCTACGTATCATCTTGGTGTTTTCATGCTACTTCTAATGACCAGTGTTCATCGGGTTTCCTGGCACATTCATCATTCAATTAAAGAATTTTAATGACAGCATTGGGGAAATCATATGGTTTGGTCTCAATAGCTGATGAAGTGGAACACAGTGAAAACAAAAGTACTAGGCTAAAAAGAAGCCATTTAATTTGATATTTTTTAGTTCAATGAGCTAAACAGCTGAATTAATTAAAACCTACTTTAGGGTCACTTTATATACTTAACAAGCACAAAACAGGATCTCGGGGCCTCTAGGGGCCATGGGTGAGAAGACCTCAGACAAACACTAGCAGCAAGCTGCAGTTTTAGAAACACATGTTGTCTGAAAATCACATGCCCTTGCAGGGGAACACTGGCGTTTATTGTGGGCGTGGGAATAAACCAGGTCATAAACTACGGAGTAAAAAAGGCCTTGGAGAGTGGTGATTTGGGCGCGGCAGATGAATTAAGCTCAGAGGGTCTCTGCAGAACAGAATGGTACTATTATTAGACCAGAGCCTGAGAGAGAAAATATGCTTGCCAGAAGGAGTTATCTGAAAGGATCCTTACTCAGGTGGACGTCTGCACGTGGGCTGTAAATTAAGGATGCCTAACGTGTGCTGCTGGGTTGTAGAGCAGAGAGCCTCAGATGGGGACCAGACAGGTTTCTGTGTCATTCTGGTTCTGTTTCCAACATGTGACCCTGGGCAAGTTGCTTCAGCAATCTTGGCCTCAAACCTCTCATGGGTCACATGGATGATATTATTATAGTAGTACCTCTTACTAGAGGGCTGCTAGCAGGCCAATAATATCACATATGTACTACAAGCTAGTTGTTAATCACGGTGAACCTTAGAATCTCATGGTGCACAGGAACCCTTAGTACTTGGTTGGAATTGCGTCACAGATGATGGTTTACGTTCACCTTCCCCTTGCTTCTAGGCACTTTTTGTAAGTAGGTATAGCAGATGTTGTTGGTGCCCCACCCATATCCATTGGTGCTCAGCATTCCGCTGGAGGCTTCTTGGTGCATCTGCCTGCAAATGCAGCGTGTTGGAAGTACCCACGAATTCACATCCCCAGGAGCAGCCTTCAACCAACTACAGACGGGGGTTGGTGGGTAAATATCTCAGCTTTCTCATCCCTGGGGTGGGACAGCACTGAAGCACAGTCTGTCACCCCTTAGAGATCCCCAATGAGACTGAGCTGCATTTGCTCACAGAGGTCATCTGTGCACTGTCACTCCCGGCCGTGGCTTCCGTCCTTCCATTTCTCATGTCTTCCCTCCCCTACTAGTGCTTCTGGGCACCACCCCTCAAGTAAACCGCTTGCAGTTCGATCTTTGTCTCCTTAGACAGTAGGGACTGTGTCTGATTCATTTCTGAATGCTAGTACTTCATTCCTGGGACATAGATAAATGTTTACTGATGGAAATTTAAATTCCACCCTCTGAGACTCCAACAGTAAGTTGATTCTATGTTTCTCATGACAGTCCTTTGTGTCAACCTAACTTTAACTCCATTTCGTCCCAGCCAACCTACCACCTGAAATCTTAATCTTCTTCAAAAGCTTCATTTCCAATAATTTAAAACTGTTCTCTCATGACTTGGTTTTAGGCTTGCTCCTCATCCTAGATTCTATATTCACGTGACACATTCAAACTTAGTTTGAGTCTAAGCCCAGTAATAAAGTTGGTGCTTGCTCTGTGGCTGGGTAGTGTGGTAATTGTTGCAGGCAGTGTCTTAGGTGTACCAGGTACGTGGCCATGCTCTATACCCACTGGCTGAACCCTTGAGTCTTTCTCAAATGCACTGTGTATGCATACCCTTTGACTTCAAGATGTTACATTCATTTAGTCATTTGTTCAACAAACATTCAGCAGGTCTACTATATATCAGGCTTTGGGTTAGGCTCTGGGCTTATAAAGGAGAAGATAAATGCCTGCACTTGAAAAAGTTCATCATGGCCTACTGGGAGACAGAGTAGACACTTAATACATCTTTTTAGAGAGATGTTCAAAGAGATCATTACAGTGCAGTCTGATCAATGATATATGACACAGCAGTAGACTCATAGCATGGTCCTTGGACCTGCGGTGTTAGCATCGACTGCGAACTTGAACATGCACATTTTCAGGCCCCACCCATTCAGACCTACTAAATCAGAAACTCCGTCTGTGGGTCAGCAATCTGTGTGTTAACAAGCCCCCAGGGATTCTGATGCTTCTTAAAGTTTGAGAACCACTGTGACGTGGAGAAGTAGAGAATTTTCTGGCAGAAGAGAGAAGGGTCTGAGTGTATCTGAGTGCGTTTATATGTGTGTGGAGAGAGTTGGGTGCATATAGGAAGATAAATCAAGGAAGGCTGCCTAGATTAGGTGAACCCTTAACTAAGTCTTGAGGGAGCAGCATGAGGGTATTAGCTATGATTTGCCTTGGTGGAGACTCAGCCTGAGATGACCTTAGTAATTTAAAGTCCAGACATTCCTAATGGCAGGTCAAAACCTGGTAAAATGTTTTATTACAGTTGTCTTAATTAAAGACAAATCATTATTTAACAATTTATCATCATAGAACAGAAGCTTTAAGGAACACATTTTGACATGACAGAGGACCTATGTTTTACCAAAGGATCCACCGAGGGTCCCCTCCAACAGGCTGCCCCTATTTCCCATACTCCGCCATCACGATTTTAAACCTCTTGAGAGCAGGACCTTTTTGACTTGATTTTCCTTTTTTAAATCACCTAGCCCCAAGCACAATGCTCAGTGCCTAGGTGCTCATAACGTATTTATTGATTTGATTTCCCAGAAATAAATGGTGTAAGGCAGGTCTGTCTGTGTTCTTTTCTTTTGGCTCACATGCTACTAAGCAATTGGTTTAGGTGACTTTAAATGAAAATGGCTGAATTGAATGGAACAGATGTTTTGCTGTTGCAGAGACGTAACCTACCTGTGGAGAACAGTTTGGAGGGGTAGGTGTTGTGTGTTGTTCTTTAGGGTCCCCAGAGTCTAACTTACACATGTGGACAAAGCAACCCTGCAGTGCAGGTGATTTTCATTGTTATATAATAATATAGAGTATAATTAGCTTGTACAAATGATAGTAATTCTTAATGCCTGTATAGTGCTTTCTGCTTTACAAAACACATTCACATCCGTTAACTCATCTGATCCTCACAACTTTGTAAAGCAGGCGTGGCAGGTGTTATTAGGATCCTTATTTCTCAGACGGGGGAAGCTATGGCTAGAACCAGCATACCATCACTTCTGCTGTGCTCAGTTGGCCAGACCAGCACAGCTTTGAGAGGAGAGAAAATAAACCCCACCTCTCAATAGGAGGATGTCAAAGAAGTTGTGCCATGTTTAATCTACTCCGGTGACCTTGGCGCTTAACCTCTCTGAGCCTCAGTTTCATCTGTAAAATGCAGACAATACTGACATCATATGGGTAATAGTAGGTGCTTAGATAGTGGCAGCTATTATCAGTAACCAATGTGGAATTCATCTGATTCATTTTAAGAAGAGAATAACTGATCATAATATATGGATACATGGAAAGACAACCAATAAATGTAAGAAGGCAAGGCTTAAGTAAGAACTTTGACTACTGTGCAGTCTTCAACACTACCATCTAATTTCCAGGTTGATTTTTTTTCCTTTAAAGCTAACACTTATAAGGCATTTACTATATGCCAAACACTCTTTTAGACTTTTACACTTATTAGCTTGTTTAATCCTCACAAAAACCCTGCAAAGTTGATGGGACTGTCATCATTCTCATTTCACAGTTAAGTAAATTGAGGCATAAAGGGATGGAAGAGCTTGCTCAAGTGACCAGTAGAAGTGGAGTTCAGCATGTCAGTCCAGATGCTGTGTCCTTCACTCTCATACTTTGCTACCTATCAGATACATTACCTGTATATCAAGTCTCTCGTTCCATCGCAGGGCAGAGGTACTTACCTTGAAAACAAATAATTAAGTCACAATTTGTCCCAGATTTTTTATTTATTTATTTATTTATTTTTGGCTGTGTTGGGTCTTCGTTTCTGTGCGAGGGCTTTCTCTAGTTGCGGCGAGTGGGGGCCACTCTTCATCATGGTGCGCGGGCCTCTCACTGTCGTGGCCTCTCTTGTTGCGGAGCACAGGCTCCAGACGCGCAGGCTCAGTAGTTGTGGCTCACGGGCCTAGTTGCTCCGCGGCATGTGGGATCTTCCCAGACCAGGGCTCGAACCCGTGTCCCCTGCATTGGCAGGCGGATTCTCAACCACTGCGCCACCAGGGAAGCCCCCAGATTTTAAAGTAGATTAAATTTGGACTCTCCAAAGAAATATGGAGAAAATTCTTAAAAAGAGAAATTTGAGGAAGCAGGAGATCAGCTATTTGCTTAGAGTCCTAGTAGACCTCTGCCAGGAGCCCCTCCCTGGTTTCTAAGAGCTGATTGCCTCTTTCTGGAAAACCTCCCCTGGGATTAGAGCAAATGGTGAGCACAGAATATTGACCAGTTTTCTCTGTGAAACCCTGAGAGTTAGGGTTCTTCATTTTATTTTAAGTGTACATTTGTCAGTTTCCAGAATTAGAGACATCCTTGAAAGGGTTTCCCAATATTTTCTTCTCATGGGATGACGAGTATTGAGATGGGAAGATGGTTGAATTATTTATCAACTCTTTTTATGGACTTTTGGTGTCCAGCAAGTGCAGGCAGAATCTTGGAAGGATCAACATGTCCAGTGGATCAGTATTCTGAAAGACCACCTGTCAAGTGGCATTTCTAGTTTGCTGCTTGAATTTTCAGAAGAGACAACTGAATTAATTAATAAAATAAAATAGGATACAACATTTGTGGGTACTAATTGATACCGATGAAGGCCATGCATATGGCAAGGACTAAACCAAGCTAATTATAATATTATATGATTGAGAACTGAACCCATGTCTTCTCACTCTGCATCTGCATTCTCTTTCCACTGGGTATCTCTGGAGCCTGCATAGCACAGCACCCCTTACACTGTTGTGGGATGAATAAGCCATTATTATTTGCTGTAGAAAGTGGCTTTGAGTTTCTCAAGGGAAATGCTGCTTTGAGTGTTGGGACAGCTGCCTCTACTTTGGCTTTCTCTCCCCTGGATGCAGCTCTCATCATTTCTAGATTAACTTATCAGCAAGAATAGAGAAATCAGCAAAATGTTGGCATTGCTGATTAGTCCTGTCTACCATGATATGAAGCTGACAAATCCTTCTTTGAAGAGCTGCTTCATAGCTGTTAGTATTGGAACTGAAAATATGATGCAGTGTGAACTACTGTACTTGGGAATCTCAATCAAACTTGTGATGATGGGAATAGATTTACATTTACAGCTTTCAGTACAAAGCAGCATTAATGCACTCATGTTGAACTAACATTATGCCTGTGGTTTAATTTCCAAGGGAGATTTTGCCACAGAATTATTTTCTCAGAAGCTGTTAAGTAGAAATTAAGGAAGAGGTAGAGCTCAAATGTAGTTTTAAATTTTGCTAGGCCCTTGATCATGCCTCTCTTGTATGTCCCTATTTGTTTTCAAAAGGTGGGTAATTCTTCTACTGAATTTTTATTTCTTCTGAAGGCCATAAAGTGAAAAGTATAGCTCAGATCCAGTCTATGACCAGGACATGTCTATTTTACTTCTGCATATGTTATATACATCCCCTGCTCTTTTCCAATTTTCAGTGCCTTCAATAGATCTTGTCATGGTTTATTGTGGCTTAATCCAACAAAACCTTACTTCCTATGCATGTCATAGGTCAGCATAGGTTGCAGGGGGGCTCTTCTCCATACAGTCATTCAGGGACCTAGGCTCCTTCCATTGTCTGACTCCACCATCATCTAGGGCCTTGTTCTCTGCATGGAGCTAGAAGATGGGGAAGAGAGAATAGGAGACTCTCATGGGAGGTTTTCAAGGACCAGACCTGGAGGTAATATGCATCATTCCCATCCTCATTGTATTAGTACCGTCACATGGGCTTCATGTAAAGGGAGGCTGGGAAGTGTAGCCCAGGAGAAAAGGAAACTTCTTTGCCACACTTGGAATATTTCAGTGTTCTCCAAACTAAATGGTCTCTTAATCTGCAGTCTGGTCACACTGTCACAAGAGGTATGTAAAATACATTTGTCATTTTGTTGTTCTCCAGCTATTTTAGTAATTGCCCTATGCTTATAAAAGAAAACCCAGCTTATCTAGTATGATGTACAAAAACCTTCTTGCTCTTGCCCTGTTTCTCCAGCCTATTTTCTCATAGGGCCCTCCCTTACACCTGGGGCTCCAACTCCTCTCAATTTCTTGTGGTTCCAGAACACACAAGACTGCTTTTTTACTTCCGGTATTTGCACGTGCTGCTTCCTGTCTTTGAATTGACCTAGTTATTGGTTAAGAAACCTCATGTTTTTATTGGCTACGGCAGCAGTATATTAATGGGGCTGGGTTTCTTGGGTGAAGGGCTAGATTTGCTGAATGGAAACACATTCATTTACTCATTGCCACTGAAGAACCCACCACTTAAAGCAAGAAGATGTAAAGAAATGCAGTCTCTGTTTCGCATCTGCTGGTTGAATAGCCATCTATATCTTTCAATATTCGGTTAAGTTCCTCTGTGAAACCTTTTACAGTGCTCCCTGAAATAACCATGCATGCCTTTGTTCTTCCCCTTTGTCTATAAAGAGCATAATACTGTTTAGGAGCATGATTGCATCATCTTAAGAGGGAAGGAGTCAGTTTCTGGGTTTGAATTTGAATCTGAACTGTACTGCATGCTAGCTCTGTAAGCTTGGGTAAGTTACTGAACATTTCTAAGCTTTTGTTTGCTCACATGAATAGAGCTAACTGTAATGCTTACTGTTAGGATCATTGTACTTGGAACATAATAAACACTCAATAAATGTTAGGTCTTATATTATTTTTGTTGTTCCATATCTGTCTCATGTTACAGATTCTAAGTGACTTAGAGGCGGACACTATATCTTCCGATTTGTCTTTGATATATTCAAGCAGCGAATCATACGCTTAGAAAATACTACTGAATAAATGAATGAATGAATGAATGATGCCATTGTTCCACAAAAATTACTTCTTTATATTTTAGGGAGAAAAATAAAATCTCTCCATAGAACTCTTAGTGAAATAGCAGGTGTGTTCTTTGTCCTGTGTTTGTCCCAACCTCCTTCTTCCCTTTTCCTCTATTTTTCCTTCTTTCTGTTATTTTCTCCAGACTCTGTTCCTTTAAAGGACTCTTTTCTCTGTGTCCCTTTGTCTCTGTACCTCTATGTCTTTGCACTCACTGTGCCAATCCTTGGAATTGCATTCTTCTATGTCTGATAGCAAATTCTGCTCATCCTCAAGTCAGTTATCTTTCCTCTGGAGCTTTTCTTGATTTTCATCCCCCCCAGCCAAAAGTATCTTTTACTGTTTTAATTTTATGGGCTTCACAAATACAAGAGCCACCATGCTTTAAACACTTACCATATAGTAGCCAGTAAGGTAAGAAGTTCATGATCTCTCTCTCCTGTGGCCCTTGTAACTTTCCTACAGCTATTTGTGCCCTTGTCTTTTTCTTCTACTATAATATAGTCTCCTTGAGAACAGGATTCAAGTGTAATTCCTAATTTTATTCTCCCTGATGTCTTATATTTAGTGTATTCATAGCTAAATGATAGACAAAGACACAGAAACAACAAAATCATTTCTTCTTATTTACTGAGAATGGAGTTTATTACTGTATCAGAGGAATGATTGAGACCAACAAAAGCAGAAAAAAATCTTGGGACTAGTATGGACCACAGGTTGAATAGCATTGTAGGCTATGTTTGGACAATTATCAGGCCAGTATTTGGGTTCAGTATAATCTTCTGATTCCATTAAGCCCCAATCAGACCCTTAGGACTCTGCACCAACACCGTGGCTTAAAGTGATGCTGTAGGAAGTTGAGATGGATGAATGGAGTTGGATTTATTCACCTTGAAGAATGAAGGCCTGCAGGAAGAAGATACGCAGAACCTACAAATGGACTTTCAACACAGGGAGGGTCAGTCAGCTATCAGTATTGGATTGGATTTAGGTTAGAAGGAAAAGATTTTCTTTCAGATGACCGTATTTTGACTTACTGAGGAATCTTACTATGTAGATCTTGAAAAATAGTACAAATATTAATCTTCCCAGAACTGTTAGAGCATCTTCATACCCAGAGGCTGAAGAGTGTAGTAGATAAGTGTTAAGAATTGAGGACAAGATATTTTTATTCCTCAATATTTTTTTTATGAGAGTGAGAACTAATATTTGTTGAGCTAGGCGGGGCGGGGGGGCTATTGCTTTTACACGTATTATCTCATTTAGTGTTGATAATATCTAGGTTCACAAAAACATTGTAATCTCTCTTTATAGGTTCAGAGAGGTCACATGAAATGTCAAATATCACACAGGCAACAGTGCTGGAGTCAGGATTGGAACTCGGGTCCTATCTGAATACAGAGTCACTGCTCTTTGAGTGTACGTGCTTCCCGAACTGATTGCTCTCTTTCAGTCTGAGAAGTGAATTGAAATAAAAAACATATTTTCCAGATTCCCCGGTGTAACAAAGGTGGTGAGGTAGGTAACACGAGACAGATTTAGAGAGAAATAGGTACATTTGCCTAATGTGCAACTTCTGCTCCTTCAGCAAATTTCTCATCAAACTGTCTTCCCTTTGTTCATTTATTGTCATGACAGGAAGTAGACACCTTGGGTTTGGCTCTTGGGTTACTATCCATGACTTTGGCCGAGATACCTCACCTCTTTGTAACTCAGTTTTCTCATTTGTAAATAGAGATAATTAGAGTATTTACCTCCTAGGTTTGTTGTGAGGAATAAAGAACATGATGTGTTGAAAAATGGTGCTGGCACATAGCAAATGCATTATAAATGTTAGCTACTGATTTTTTAAAGAAAATTTTAATTGTGGTAAAATACAAATTACACAAAATTTACCATCATAACCATTTTTAAGTATACGGTTCAATGACATTAGGTTCATTCACATTATTGTTGCTTCTGTCACCACTATCCATCCACAGAGCTCTTTTCATTTTGCAAAACAAACTCTGTACCCATTAAACAACGGCTCCCCATTTCCCCACCCCAGCTTCTGGCAACCACTATTCTAGTTTCTGTTTCTATGAGCTCGGCTACTCTAAGTATCTCATTTGTCCTTAGCTGTTGATTTTTAAGAGTTGCAAGACCTAAGCACCATCTTGGCTTCTTTGCTTCTTAGATGTGTATTCTTGGAAAATAAACTTTCCTTCAGGTACCTGAAGTCCTTCTCAGTTGGTATTGAAAAATTAAAGATTATGTGAGGCATGGAAATACTTTGTGTTCTCTACAGTGTTGGTTTTTTTTATAACAGGTTAAAAGGTGCTCACATATTCATTCATTCATTCCTCTGTCCTTCAAAACATTCATTCATTTGTTTCATTTACTGAGTTGGAGCTGTATACTAGTCTGTGCTAAGTCTGTGGGGAGCTGCAAAGATGAAACAGGCACAGACTCTGCTCTCAAGGACCTCAAAAATGAGTTAGGAAGCAGAAGCTGTCATAGATGCCGAAAACCAAGTTCTCAGTCCAGTGGTGGTTCAACGGGGAGATGGGCTTTTCACGAGCAGCCCTTCAACTGTGAAATACAGTGCTGGAAGGAGCAGTGTGGTGGGCTCCAAAGACCTGTGGTCTCCAGCTTCACTATTAACTGGCCACTTTGTGTTCCCCTCTCTGGTCCTCCACTTGTGCTCAAGGAATGGTTTTCTAGAATTCCAAATGCTGAGATTCTGTGATACAGGATCCTTTCTTCCATCATTCTGCTTTCATCTGTTTTCATTAACGGGGTTCTGAATGAATAAAAGGAAAAACATTCCATTGCTTTATCAAGTTTGCTGTTAGAGGTGTCACCTTGTACAAAGTACCTAATCTCTCTGCACCTCAGTTTTTTCTTCTGTAAAATGGAGATGATAACAGTACTTACCTTAAGGGAGTTTTGGGAAGGACTAAACGTGCTTATAATCATAGTAAGTGCTCAGTGAACATTAGCTCACGTTATTATGAGCATTGCTATTCGGAAAACATTGGACAAGAACGTTTCTCAGTTCCTTGCTCTGATGACCTGGGTCCGGCACCATCCTCCCTGTGTCCTGTACTTCTGTTTGCTTTCCAGCCTCAGGCTCCTTGGTTTCCTTCCCACGTGTCACACCTCTCAGTTCTTCACTCCTGCCCCCCATACTTCTGTAGGCTGCTGGTATGCCCTGGGGTGGGGGCTCTGAGAGCCCAGCGGGGCACGGGCATCACACGCGTGCCCTCCTCCCGGCCTGGGCGGGAGGTCTGCTCTCCTTGCCTTCCATCCCACAGTCTCGCCGGCTAGAACGCAGTCGTCAGCCTCAGAACAGACAGCTTGCTCAGTAAGCGAACTGATGACGCTGGCTGCGCTTCGCTTTTGTTCCCCGATCTTGCTGATTTGCTATTTATAGCATTTCCAAAGATGTTTACCAGCAGTGTCCGTGTTAATCGAGCTTCAGAGATATGACACTGAAGGTGAAAATAGCTATAATAAAGCACCAGAGACCGCTGTTCCCTGATCACTTGTGGGGCAGGAAGTGCTATGCTTTATTTATTTATTTATTTTAACATGATATTTTCCCAACAAAGAGGCAATGGATGGTAATCAGGGTCTTTAGGGTTGGAGTGGTTTGTGAAGGAAGGAAGGAAAGAAGGAAGGGGGGGAGAGAGAGCGAGAAGGAAGAGAGAGAGGGGGGACAGTGGAATCATACCCAGAAGTGTGTCTGGCTGACTGTGAGCCAGGAAATGAAAGAGTGGAGCCTGACATCCCAAATCAGCGCAGGTGCCATGAGCTGGACTGAATGCCCAGATGGGCTGGGGAGTTGGTGCACTGCGTGGGAGGAGGTATAGTCAGGTGTCAGGAGCCGCTCAGCAGCCCCTTGAAGCGTGGAGTGGATGTGGTGCGATCCGTCAGGGGTTTCTCTCTCTCCTTGGCCCAGCATAAAAACAATGAGGTTGTCTTTCTTTTATCCAGCATAAATGAGGATGGAAAGATCACTGAAGTTAGAGTTCTTTGCACTAGGTTCACATTGTAGATCCAGTGGTTCTCTGATTGTAGGTGCCTGAAAATCTTGTGGGGAGCTTTAAAAATGCCCCAGTCCCAGGTACCCCAACTCAGTAATTGCTGGCCTGGATCCCAGAGGGTAAAGCCAAGGCAAAAGCTTACATCCTACCACTTTATTGGGAACTAGACTCCCAGAGAAGTACCAGGAGGGCAAAAGGGAGTGAGGAAGGAAGAGAGTAATGCCAGTGCACAGTATGTGATTGAACTGGCTACAATTTCATGACAAATGAAACTAATTTCTCACAAGACTATCTCCCAATAGCCTATGGAACCACTGTATCTCAGGATGGTCAGAGCAGGGGAAGGAAGGGGGAAGACTTAATCCACGATCTCCCCTTCCCACGGGTTAGAGGCTTGCTCATGGAGCGTGAACTCCTCTGCACTTCTGGATGGAAAATGCCTGGTGCCAAGTGGATCTTGCGACGTCTTATGCCTCAGAAATGGCAGTAAGGATGAGAGCTGAAGGCACAGGCCATTGGCATAACCCAGGTGTTGTCATATTACACTCATGGGAAGTCAGTAGGGACCTGGGAGAGCTGGTGGTTACCTGGATGGCTGGGGTCAAACAGGTGGTTGAACGCCCCAGAGAGAGGCAAAGCCAAGTGCATTTCCAGGGGTGCATACAAGGTGTCTGATACAAACCCTAAATGATATTGATCAGGGTGATCTGGGGATCATACTTTGAGAAACCTTGTCCTAGACCGAGTGACCTAGGGCAAACCATTTAACTCCTCTGCATGTCAGTTTCTTCACTTGTAAAATGAAGAGCTGGACAACCCACTTTCCTGAAGATAAAACTATATAAACCTCAGGGAAAAACTAATACTTAAATGACAACGATCCATGTGAATCTGCACCAGTGTTTTGCACTGGACAAAACTGCACAACCACAGTATGACTGGGGATAAAAACATCCTTTTCCTCTCTTTCAGTAACACCCACAGAGCTGACTCTGCTTATAGTTGATACACTCAGGACATTGTAATTAAGCAAACATGATAAGGCTGAATTTTGTAGAAAGCAAGCAAGTAATTTATTCAATATTTAACAAACTTTAATGATTAATTTTGTGCTAAAATACTGGGAGGTGCAAAGGCAAATAAAATAGCGCTCCATAGACATGTAAAAAAAAAAGCAATGAGCAATTTGGGAATTGTACTTCTGTTTATCCTTCTAATTATAAGGCTAATTAAACCCTGATTAGTGGTCCTAGTGTATAAATACTTTTGCTGTGCTTGGATCCCTTGTGGAACATTCAAGACCCATGAAATTCAGGTATACAGGCAAAGTTCCATTTACTGAAGGCTCAGCTACCTACAGTTTTGGTCATACGCATGTACACAGGGAAAAACAAACGAGTTAACACCTTTCCTAGCCTTTGAGGGTGACAGGTTACATGACCACCACCTTCAATGTTTAACATGTTAATGATATAATTTAATAAATTCCAAGTTGTTAAGATACCTGGCTGATTGTTTATTTTTGGCCTGTGACATTTCCACTAGAGAGGCTGTTCTATATTTGGGTAACTGAATCTTCCAGTAATCACCCTTTATGCATCAAATCCTAGCTTCATGATGTAGACTCATGGGATCTTAGCACTAGAGAGGCCTTTGGGGTTATCTGGTTTTGCTCTTATTCCAAATAGAAATGTGCTATTTCTGATGAATATTCATTTTCCACTTGAATGTTTAAAGTGTTGAGAAACTCAGTACGTGGAGACTCAGCCCCTTGTGTTTAGGGAGAATCGTTAATAGAAAGTTTCTTGTAAGTTCTACATATTGATCCGAAGTGGAACCTCTGGATCAACAAGTCATACACTGAGTCCATTCTCTAGCAAACATTTTCTGTAATAAGTCATATAATAAGTATTTTAGGGTTTTCAGGCCAGCTATATATGGTCTCTGTTGCATATTCTTTTTGTTTGTTTGTTTGACTTTACAAACTTTAAAAATATAAAAAAAATCTTATCTCACAGGTCATTTAAAACAGCTGGATTTAGCCTATGAGCGCTTGATCTGTATGTCTAATACACACAGATATATGTGTGTGTGTATATATATATATATATATATATATACACACACACACACACACACACACAATAATATAGGTTTATGTATATGTATGTGTATATTTACATGTATAGAGATATGTGTGTATGTAGGCATATATATGCTAGTATATATTTCATAAATGTATAAATATATAAAATATAGTTATCTACACACACGTACATTTGTATAGGTATAGCAGAATGTTTCCGGGTGTTGGGAGTCAGATTAAAGTGGGTTTATTTTTCATCACCGCCATGTACTATGTTTGGGAGGCAAGACAATTTATCTAATCTCTTTGAGCCTCTTTAAAAATCTATAAACTTAAGATGTGTATGCTGCAGCAGATTGCAATATTGACCCCAATTCTTCACCCTTTCTTTCTGTATCCACACCTTTTGCCATGAAACTCTGCAGTGCTCTCTCACCCTGACCTGTATGACATGGGATGTTTGCAAATGTGATACAAGCAGAGGCTTAAGTAATGCTAGTGCGTTTCCACTTGTGCCCTTGCTCATCTGCCATGGTCATGAAAACATGCTTGGACTAGCCAGTTGGAAGATGAGAGAGACATGGAGACAAGGAAAGTCAGCTAAATTGCCCCAGCCAGAGCCAGCCTAGATTATCAAAAAGCCAGTTAACTCTCAAACATATAAGGGCATCCAGGCTAAACCAGAGCCACCTACATGACTCTCGAACTAAATAATTTACTGAGTTTTAGGGTGGTTTGTTGTTTAACATTCTTGCAGAAATAGAGAACTGGTAGAAATGCCTACTCACAGAATTGTTTTGAGAATTAAATCACAACTCTCTTCTCTTGATTTTCTGCAATGTGTTTATCTTTAAAAAGAAAGCAAAACGTTGTAACTTTCTGCCATTTGTCTAACTCCTGGAGTTTACAAGATATTTTAGTTTCTATTTACTGCTTTAATTCTCCTCACAACTGCTATCTCCAGCCTTCTTGGTTGCTGAATCCACTCCAATTGAATTAAGCAGAAGAGGATTGATTAAAGAATATTATATAGCTCACAATAGCTTAAAAATAGGCAGATAACAAGGCTTGGATGTTACACTGGCAAAGCACCATGGCCAGGAAAAGCCACTCTATGGTCTCATTCTGGTAGAAAATCTGTTGCCCTTGGAGCCTGCCCTTTGACTTCTTTGTCACTCAGGCCTGAAATCAGAAATTCTACCCTGGCTGCTCCAGAAGAAGCAGACGTCTCTGCCACTTGAATTGCCAGAAGATTTTCTCGCCCTGTGTGGCCGCTTCCTCGTGTGGCTCTTTGTCCGTATAGACGTCTTGGGTGGCTGGGTATAAATGGAGGAAATTACGTTACATGACTGTACCCTTGCTGGAAGAGAGTGCAGGAAATGTAGTTTTGCTTGCAGAACAAAATGCAAGCTAGAAGGGGGTTAAATGCCTGCCGAGTGAGGTACACCACAGCCTCTGCCACACAAACTCTGGGATCAGTGACTCTATTCATACTTCACAGATGAACAACCTGAGGTTCAGAGAAAGTCAGTGACTTGCCCAAAGTCATATAGATTTTGAAAGGCAGCAACATCCAAATACAAGTCTTCACATATCGAGAGCTCTGTTCTTTCCGTAATGCAACAGCCTTCCCCATCTATTGGAGGGTGGCCCAATCTAGGTGCAGTTAGTACTGCTGGCTGGGAAAGTGAGGGGTGTAGCTGACTTGAGGTCTGAGCTTCTAGGAGACTGCTGAAGTTCCAGCATGAAGCCAGTTTGCCAGAAGTATTGGCAGAGGAGAATCATACATCAGAGATTCAAATTTTTCTAAAAAGCTGTGGCAGGCCTCAGGACCCAGCATGAAACAAAACCTTATAACCAGGCCTGGTGTCCAATTAGAAAAGCATTCCAGGCTCCCCAGCTGTCAGTAAGGCTTCAGGCTAGAAGGATTCAATCTGGGTGACGGCCACATGATATGGCAGCAGGATGCTTTCCCAGCATATATTTGCTACAGGCCCTAGAGATATGCCAGGAAAATACTGCTTGGGGTACCATTTATGTATGTTTCCTCAGCACAAAACTGAAAACCACAGATTCCTGCAGATAATGAGACTATACACCCATGGCACTTTACCCATCCTTCTCTTCTTATGGTTCCGTCTCATTTTTCAGATCTGTAGGGTGGGTTAGCTTTGATATTGATGAGTTGGACCAGGAGTGGAATATGCTGATTAAGTAGTAATTCTCATCAAACCAGCAGTGGTTTCTCCTACAGTTTAACCAGGGAATAGAAAAGATAACTGACTTTTTCTCAGGGTATGGGGTAAGAGCATTTATCCAGCTAAGAAGGCAATAAGGAGCCTTTCCCATTCCTTAGTTTAACAGGCTAATTTGGGTGCAGTCTGCTCTTCTTCATGCTAAACATGACCAATGTCTTTGATTGTTCCCATAGACACAGACTCAGTCATATTAGTCTCTTCTATGTGTCCCCATGCCTATGTATTTAAGAACTAAACAGTGTAGCCTTCAGAGAGGCAAAATGCATTCTGAATTAGGGTAAAAGGCTTTTCATGTATTCTTTGAGATCCATTATGCATAATAACAAAAGACAACTTTGACTCATTTCTAAATGTCAGCTAGCAAAACATCTGCTAGCCAGAGAAAGCATGGCCTTCCCCAGAACATGAGCTCACCTCAGCACCTGCTGTGAACAACCACCCATTTCTTAGAATTCATGCTCCAGCCAATTGGAATGAGCGTGAAATTGAATTAAAGGATAGAGCATTGTTTTTAGCTGATGTTACTGTGTTTCAAGCGGTTTATACCAAGTAGCTTTTCCATGTATTTGGGTAGTGGACTTGGAGAAGGGAAGCCCTCATTTTTCCACTTTGTTTGTTGTTATTATCATTCAAAATAAGAGATTTGAATAGGATGTAGAGTGTTTAGTTGATCCAGAATTCAGGGGCCTGAGGTTCTAGTCCCAATTATTAGGAATGCTTCTCCACATGATATTTAATCTAATCAATTCTGAGATTAGTTTATGTGGAAAAAGAACATGTTATGTTTTTAAAAGTTCTTTATTTCCAATAAAACTGATGTTGGTGAATGTGGTTTATATCTGTAGGCAAGTGGATTTCTTAATACCAGATTAAAGAATAACAAAGACTTTTCCTCTATAATTTCAGGCAGTACTGGACCAGGGCAGGTCTCCCCTACTCCCATAAGAGCAAAGAAGAGCCCTATAAAACATATAGGGTAGTTCTATAATGTCAGGGCAAACTGAAAGCTAGCAGCTCTGCTGCTAGAGGAGAGTGGGTTGATTTGGAGCAGTGTGTATTCCCAGAGGCTTTGTTAAAAACAATAGCAATCTCAGTGGCAAACACTTGGAAAGCCAACTTGCAAATACTTGCAAATATTGGGACAAGACACATGTCAACAGATTATATCAGAAATTTAATGAAGAGATCCAGAGAATGAGATAGCTATACTGGACCTTGATAAGCTGCCACGTATCCCTGTTGGTCTGGAAGGCTACACATATGTGCAAGGCTGCATACATCCTTAGGAGGCACCAGAGAGTGCCCTTGCTAACTACTCATCTGTCTGAATATGAGACCTAGTGAATTCGTAGAGGAGATGCAAGAAGGCCCATCAGAAAGTCAACCTGGTCAGTTTAAACTGCTTGAACTTTCAATATATTCTTCAACCCACATATAGGTCCATTAGAAAAGGGCAGATATCTTACTAAATTGAGGTGTTTAAGTACTACTTATGACCAGTCATTGACTGACTACTAAGCTAGGGCAAACCCTAGGAAGCCAGGGTTAAAATAAAAATGAATAAAAGAAAAAATAAAACTGAGCATAAACATTAGCAGTTGCACAATTTGGGGGAGACATATTGTATAGAATTAGTCCAGCAAAGTCAGTAAGCAAATAAACAACAACAAAAACCCTGAAAACAAAAGCAACCTCTGAGGGGAATCAGAATCCAGAATTCCTTCAATATATTATCTTAAATGTCTATTTTTTCAACCAAAAATGTAGCATGCAAAGATACAGCAAAGTATGACCCATGTACAGGAAAAAATAGTCAATAGAAACTGTCTCTGAGGTTCCCAGATTTGGACTTATTAGAAAATCACTTCAAAGCAGCTATCACAAATATGTTAACTTTAAAAGAAATTATGTTTTAAAACATAAGGAAAATATGCTGACAATGACTAATTAAGTAGAGAATAAAGATATAGAAATTATAAAAAAGAACCAAATGGAAATTCTGGAGTTGAAAAGTTCAATAATTGAAATGGAAAATGCTCAAGAGCAAATTCAAGATGTCAGAAGAAAGAATTGGTGAACTTGAATATATATAAATAGGATTTATCCAATTTGAAGAACAGAAAGAAAAAAGAATGAAGAAATATGAACAGTGTCTCAGGACCTGTGGATTACAATGAAGCATGTCAACATACGTTTAATGGGAGTTTCAGAAGATGAGAGAGAAAAAGGGGAAGAAAAAATATTTGAATAATTAATGGCCCAAAACTTCCCAAATTTAATTAAAAATTTAACCTGTACATCCAAGAACATCAGTTAACTCGGAGTAAGATAAACACAAAGAAATCTATGTCTAGACACATGATAGTCAAATGATTGAAAACGAAACACAAAGAGACAATCTTAAGAGCAGCAAAAGTAAAACAACTCATTGCATACAGAGGAACCACAAAAAGATTAATAGCAAACTTCTTACCAGAAACAAGAGAGGTCAGAAGGCAGTATGATGACATATTCAAAATGCTGAAAGACAAAAACCTATCAACCAAGAATTCTATATCCAGCGAAACTATTTTTCACAAACAAATGTGAAAGATAGTCTCAGATAAAAAAGGCAGAGAGAATTTGTTGCCAGCAGACCTGCCTTATAAGAATTAGTAAAGAAAGTTTTGGGGCTGGAAGGAAATGACATGAGATGATAGTTTGAATTCACATGAATAAATAGAGAGCTGTTGTAATTAATTACGTAGGTAAATACAAAAGACAGTAAATTTGTATGTTTTTTCTCTTGACTGACTGAAAAGACAATTGCATCAAACAATAATTATAAAACTGTATTTTGGGGCTTATAACCTGTAATAATGTAATATATATGACTATAATAGAACAAAGGAAAAGAAAGGAAATAGAGAGATATTGGAACAAAGATTCTATATTTTATTGGAATTAATTTAGTATTATTCTGAAGTATATTCTGATAGATTAGGATGCATATTGAAATCCCACGAAAAACTGCTAAGAAAATAACTCAAAGGACAGAGTGAAAAAAATCCAACAAGGAACTAAAATGGTACACTAGAATATATCTATTTTACACCAAAGAAGTTAGGATAGGAGGAGCACAAAAGTCATGAGACGTATAGAAAACAAGTTTCAATATACAGATGTACATCTAACCATATTAATAATTACATTAAATGTAAACATCACATTAATTGTAAACAGTACTCATATGAAATGTGAATAGTACTCCTGTCAAAAGCAGATCATCAGACTAGATAATAAAAACATCCAACTATATGCTATCTATAAGATACACTTTTTAGATTCAAAGAGTCAAATAGTTTAAAGTAAAAGAATGGAAAAAGATACACCATGCAGATAACCAAAAGAGAGCTGGATCCACTATACTAATATCAAACAAAATAGATTTTAAGACAAAATGTGTTACTGGGGACAAAGAGGAACAATTCATCAGGACACTATAACAATTGTAAAGCTGACAACAGAGTCCCAAAATACAAAAAGGAAAAAATTGAAAATAATTAAAAAGAGAAATAAGCAATTCAATAATAACAGTTGAAAACTTCCTTCAATATTCTGCTCTCAATATTTGACAACTAGACAGAAAATCAGCAAGTATATAGATGACTTGAACAATACTATCAACCAATTTGACCTAAATGGCAATTATAGAACACTCCACCCGACAATGGCAGAGTTCATATTCTTTTCAAGCACATATACAACATTCTCCAGGATAGACGTATGCTAGCCCGTAAAACAAATCTTAATAAATTTAAAAGAATTGAAATCATGTAAAGTACATTCTCCAACCACAACAGCATCAAGTTAAAAATCAACAACTGAAAGAAATTTGGGAAATTAGCAAATTATTTGGAAATTAGGCAATACAATTATAAATAAACTGTGAGTCAAATAATAAATCACAGAGTAAATTAGAAAATATTTTATACTGAATGAAAATGAAAACAAAACCTACCAAAATTTACAGGGTGCAGCTAAAGCAGTTCTTGGAGGAAAACTTATAGCTTTCAATGCTTATGTTAGAAAAACAGAAAGATCTCAAATCAATTACCTAAGTTTCCACTTTAAAAAACAGGAAGAATAAGAATAACCAAACCCAAAGCAAGCAAAAGGCTGGCAATAAAAAATTATAGTGGAAAACAATGTAACAGAAAACAGAAAGAAATAGAGAAAATCAACAAAACCAAAAATTTAATGAAAATATTGACAAAATTTACAAACCTTTTGCTAGACTGATTAAGAAAAGAAGAGAGAAAACACAAAGGACCAAAATCAACCAAGGTGGCATTTCTGTCGTACTTAGTTCAGTTGCTGTAACAAAATACCATAAATTGGGTGGCTTATAAATAACAGAAATTTATTCCTTACAGTTCTAGATGCTGGGAAGCCCAAGATCAAGTGCCAGCAGATTCAGTGTCTGGTGAGGGCTTGCTTCCTTGTTCCATCTTCTAGCTGGGTCCTCACATGGCAGAAGAGGTTAGGGAACTCTCTGGGATCTCTTTTGTAAAGGCACAGATTCCATTCATGAAGACTCCACCTTCATAACCTAGTCACCTCTCAAAGGCCCCACCTCCAAATACCATCACATTGGAGGTTAGATTTCAACATATGAATTTTAGGCGGCACATTCAGTCTGTAGCAATTATTAATGACCTTACAGAAATTAAAATATTTATAAGGGCATTCTATGAACAACTTCATGCCAACAAGTAAGACAACTTAGATGAAATGGGCAAATTGATAGAAAGAGACAAATTAATAAAACCAACTGAAAAAGAGTTTGAAAATGTGAATAGACTTATAACAAGTAGAGAAACTGAATTAGTAATTTAAAATCTTCCCACAAAGAAGAGCCTATGCCCAGATGGCTTTACTGGTGGATTCTAACAAACTTTTAAAGAACTAACACTAATCCTTTGCAAACTCTTCCAAAATATAGAAGAGGAGGGACCACTTTCCAGCTTATTCTATGAGACCAGTATTAACCTGATATCAAAGCCAAACAAGGTATCACAAGAAAGTGAAACTACAGATCAGTATTCCTCGTGAATATAGCTGCAAACATCCTCAAGAAAATGTTAGGAAGTTGAATTCACAAACATATAAAAAAAGATTATATGCCACAACCAAGTGAAATTTATTACAGGAATGCAAGCTTAGTTTAACCTGCCAAAACTAATATAACATACCATATTAATAAAGTACGAAAATCATATGATCCTCTCAATAGAAGCCAAAGAAGTATTTAACAAAATTCAACGTTCAAGACAAAACCTCCCAATAGACTAGGAACAGAGGAAACTTCTAACTGTAAACCATATCTAAGAAAAACGTATAACTAACATGACAATGGTGAAAAAACTGAAAGTTTCCTCCTCCTATGATCAATAACAAGACAGGAAGTCTGGTCTCACAGCTTCTATTCAACATTGAATTGGAGGTTCTAGACCAGATTGTGGCAAGGGTTAAATTTGGCCTGCATGCTGTTTGTATGTAGCCCACCAGATAAGGATGTTTTTTACATTTTTTAGATGGTTGTAAAACAAACAAACAAAATGTGATGGTTAATTTTATGTGTCAACTTGACGGGGTCAAGGGGTGTCCAGATATTTGGTTAAACTTTATTCACTGGGGGTTTCTTTGAAGATGTTTTTAGATGAGTTTAACATTTAAATCAATAGGCTGAGTAAAGCAGATTGTCTTTCCCTATGTGGGTGGGGCACACCCAATCTGTTGAAGGCCTGAATAGAACAAAAAAGGTTGAGTAAAGAGAATTCTTTCTCTCTACCTGACTGTTTTCAAGCTGGGACATAGGTCTTCTCTTGCCTTAAGACTGAGACTCACACTGGAACTCATACCATCAGTTTTCCTTGTTCTCAGACCTTCAGACTTGGACTTAGAACTACATCATTGGCTCTCCCTGTGTCTCCAGCTTGCCAACTATAGATCTTGGGATTTCTCAGTCTCCAAAATCACATGCGCCAATTCCTTATAATAAATATTTGTTCTGTTTCTCTGGAGAGCCCTGACGATAACACAGACAAACAACAAAGAAGAAAATACAACAATGACCGTATATGTCCAGAAAAGGCTAAAATATTTACTATGTGTCCCTTTGTAGAAGTTTGCTGACCTCTGATTGTAGTACATAAGAAAGCTACTACTATTAATATAACTGTTATTTACTATGTTTACTATAAACCTGACACCATGCTGAGCCCATGGCACTCATTTGTTCAGTCACTCTTTTTTTTAAATTTAATTTTATTTATTTTTTTATACAGCAGGTTCTTATTACTCATCAATTTTATACACATCAGTGTATACATGTCGATCCGAATTGCCCAATTCATCACACCACCATCCCCACCCCCCAACAGCTTTTCCCCCTTGGTGTCCATACGTTTGTTCTCTACATCTGTGTCTCAAATTCTGCCCTGCAAACCAGTTCATCTGTACCGTTTTTCTAGGTTCCTCATACATGCGTTAATATGCAATATTTGTTTTTCTCTTTCTGACTTACTTCACTCTATATGACAGTCTCTAGATCCATCCACGTCTCAACAAATGACCCAATCTCGTTCCTTTTTATGGCTGAGTAATATTCCATTGTATATAGGTACCATATCTTCGTTATCCATTCGTCTGTCAATGGGCATTTAGGTTGCTTCCATGACCTGGCTATTGTAAATAGTGCTGCAATGAACACTGGGGTGCATGTGTCTTTTTGAATTATGGTTTTCTCAGGGTATATGCCCAGTAGTGTGATTGCTGGGTCATATGATAATTCTATTTTTAGTTTTTTAAGGAACCTCCATACTGTTCTCCATAGTGGCTGTATCAATTTACATTCCCACCAACAGTGCAAGAGGGTTCCCTTTTCTCCACACCCTCTCCAGCATTTGTTGTTTGTAGATTTTCTGATGATGTCCATTCTAACTGGTGTGAGGTGATACCTCATTGTAGTTTTGATTTCCATTTCTCTAATAATTAGTGATGTTGAGCAGCTTTTCATGTGCCTCTTGGCCATCTGTATGTCTTCTTTGGAGAAATGTCTATTTAGGTCTTCTGCCCATTTTTGGATTGGGTTATTTGTTTCTTTAATATTGAGCTGCATGAGCTGTTTATATATTTTGGAGATTAATCCTTTGTCCATTGATTCGTTTGCAAATATTTTCTCCCATTCTGAGGGTTGTCTTTTCGTCTTGTTTATGGTTTCCTTTGCTGTGCAAAAGCTTTGAAGTTTCATTAGGTCCCATTTGTTTATTTTTGTTTTTATTTCCATTACTCTAGGAGGTGGATCAAAAAAGATCTTGCTGTGATTTGTGTCAAAGAGTGTTCCTCCTATGTTTTCCTCTAAGAGTTTTATAGTGTCCAGTCTTACATTTAGGTCTCGAATCCATTTTGAGTTTATTTTTGTGTACGGTGTTAGGGAATGTTCTAATTTCATTCTTTTACATGTAGCTGTCCAGTTTTCCCAGCACCACTTATTGAAGAGACTGTCTTTTCTCCATTGTATATCCTTGCCTCTTTTGTCATAGCTTAGTTGACCATAGGTGTGTGGGTTTATCTCTGGGCTTTCTATCCTGTTCCATTGATCAATGTTTCTGTTTTTGTGCCAGTACCATATTGTCTTGATTACTGTACCTTTGTAGTATAGTCTGAAGTCAGGGAGTGTAATTCCTCCCCCTCCGTTTTTTTCCCTCAAGACTGCTTTGGCTGTTCGGGATCTTTTGTGTCTCCATACAAATTTTAAGATTTTTTGTTCTAGTTCCGTAAAAATTGCCATTGGTAATTTGATAGGGATTGCATTGAATCTGTAGATTGCTTTGGGTAGTATAGTCATTTTTGCAATATTGATTCTTCCAATCCAAGAGCAAGGTATATCTCTCCATCTGTTGGTATCATCTTTAATTTCTTTCATCAATGTCTTATAGTTTTCTGCATACAGGTCTTTTGTCTCCCTAGGTAGGTTTATTCCTTGGTATTTTATTCTTTTTGTTGCAATGGTAAATGGGAGTGTTTCCTTAATTTCTCTTTCAGATTTTTCATCATTAGTGTATAGGAATGCAAGAGATTTCTGTGCATTAATTTTGTATCCTGCAGCTTTACCAAATTCATTGATTAGCTCTAGTAGTTTTCTGGTGGCATTTTTAGGATTCTCTATGTGTAGTATCATGTCATCTGCAAACAGTGACAGTTTTACTTCTTCTTTTCCGATTTGTAATCCTTTTATTTCTTTTTCTTCTCTGATTGCCGTGGCTAGGACTTCCAAAACTATGTTGAATAATAGTGGTGAGAGTGGACATCCTTGTCTTGTTCCCGATCTTAGAGGAAATGCTTTCAGTTTTTCACCATTGAGAATGATGTTTGCTGTGGGATTGTCGTATATGGCCTTTATTATGTTGAGGTAGGTTCTCTCTATGCCTACTTTCTGGAGAGTTTTTATCATAAATGGGTGTTGAATTTTGTCAAAAGCTTTTTTTGCATCTATTGAGATGATCATATGGTTTTTATTCTTCAATTTGTTAATATGGTGTATCACATTGATTGATTTGTGTATATTGAAGAATCCTTGCATCTCTGGGATAAATCCCACTTGATCATGGTGTATGATCCTTTTAATGTGTTGTTGGATTCTGTTTACTAGTATTTTGTTGAGGATTTTTGCATCTATATTCATCAATGATATTGGTCTGTAATTTTCTTTTTTTGTAGTACTGTTGTCTGGTTTTGGTATCAGGGTGATGGTGGCCTCATAGAATGAGTTTGGGAGTTTTCCTTCCTCTGCAACTTTTTGGAAGAGTTTGAGAAGGACGGGTGTTAGCTCCTCTCTAAATGTTTGATAGAATTCACCTGTGAAGGCATCTGGTCCTGGACTTTTGTTTGTTGTAAGATTTTTAATCACAGTTTCAATTTCATTACTTGTGATTTGTCTGTTCATATTTTCTATTTCTTCTTCATTCAGTCTTGGAAGATTATACCTTTCTAAGAATTTGTCCATTTCTTCCAGGTTGTCCATTTTATTGGCATAGAGTTGCTTGTAGTAGTCTCTTAGGATGCTTTGTATTTCTGCGGTGTCTGTTGTAACTTCTCCTTTTTCATTTCTAATTTTATTGATTTGAGTCCTCTCCCTCTTTTTCTTGATGAGTCTGGCTAATGGGTTATCAATTTTGTTTATCTTCTCAAAGAACCAGCTTTTAGTTTTATTGATCTTTGCTATTGTTTTCTTTGTTTCTATTTCATTTATTTCTGCTCTGATCTTTATGATTTATTTCCTTCTGCTAACTTTGGGTTTTGTTTGTTCTTCTTTCTCTAGTTCCTTTAGGTGTAAGGTTAGATTGTTTACTTGAGATTTTTCTTGTTTCTTGAGGTAGGCTTGTATAGCTATAATCTTGCCTCTGAGAACTGCTTTTGCTGCATCCCATAGGTTTTGGATCGTCGTGTTTTCATTGTCATTTGTCTCTAGGTATTTTTCGATTTCCTCTTTGATTTCTTCAGTGATCTCTTGGTTATTTAGTAACGTATTGTTTAGCCTGCATGTGTTTGTGTTTTTTACGTTTTCTTCCCTGTAATTGATTTCTAATCTTATAGCGTTGTGGTTAGAAAAGATGCTTGATATGATTTCAATTTTCTTAAACTTACCGTGGCTTGTTTTGTGACCCAAGATGTGATATATCCTGGAGAACGTTCCGTGTGCACTTGAGAAGAAACTGTGATATCTGCTTTTTTTGGATGGAATGTCCTATAAGTATCAATTAAATCTATCTGGTCTACTGTGTCATTTTTAGCTTGTGTTTCCTTATTAATTTTCTGTTTGGATGATCTGTCCACTGGTGTAAGTGAGGTGTTAAAGTCCCCCACTATTATTGTGTCACTGTCGATTTCCTCTTTTATAGCTGTTAGCAGTTGCTTTATATATTGAGGTGCTCCTATGTTGGGTGCATATATATTTATATTTGTTGTATCTTCTTGGAGTGATCCCTTGATCATTATGTAGTGTCCTTCCTTGTCTCTTGTAACATTCTTTATTTTAAAGTCTATTTTATCTGATATCAGTATTGCTACTCCTGCTTTCTTTTGATTTCCATTTGCATGAAATATGATTTTCCCTCCCCTCACTTTCAGTTTCTATGTGTCCCTAGGTCTGAAGTGGGTCTCTTGTAGACAGCATATATATGGGTCTTGTTTTTGTATCCATTCAGCAAGCCTGTGTCTTTTGGTTGGAGCATTTAATCCATTCATGTTTAAGGTAATTATCGATATGTATGTTCCTATGACCATTTTCTTAATTGTTTTGGGTTTGTTTTTGTAGGTGCTTTTCTTCTCTTGTGTTTCCCACTTAGAGAAGTTCCTTTAGCATTTGTTGTAGAGCTGGTTTGGTGGTGCTGAATTCTCTTAGCTTTTGCTTTTCTGTAAAGCTTTTGATTTCTCTATCGAATCTGAATGAGATCCTTGCCGGATAGAGTAATCTTGGTTGTAGGTTCTTCCTTTTCACCACTTTAAGTACATAATGCCACTCCCTTCTGGTTTGTAGAGTTTCTGCTGAGAAATCAGCTGTTAACCTTATGGGAGTTCCCTTGTATGTTATTTGTCATTTTTCTCTTGCTGCTTTCAATAATTTTTCTTTGTCTTTAATTTTTGCCAATTTGATTACTATGTGTGTTGGCGTGTTTCTCCTTGGGTTTATCCTGTATGGGACTCGCTGCGCTTCCTGGACTTGGGTGGCTATTTCCTTTCCCATGTTAGGGAAGTTTTCGACTATAATCTCTTCAAATATTTTCTCGGGTCCTTTCTCTCTCTCTTCTGCTTCTGGGACCCCTATAATGTGAATGTTGTTGCATTTAATGTTGTCCCAGAGGTCTCTTAGGCTGTCTTCATTTCTTTTCATTCTTTTTTCTTTAGTGTGTTCCGCAGCAGTGAATTCCACCATTCTGTCTTCCAGGTCACTTATCCTTTCTTCTGCCTCAGTTATTCTGCTATTGATTCCTTCTAGTGTAGTTTTCATTTCAGTTATTGTGTTGTTCAACTTTGTTTGTTTTTTCTTTAATTCTTCTAGGTCTCTGTTAAACATTTCTTGCATCTTCTCGATCTTTGTCTCCATTCTTTTTCTGAGGTCCTTGATCATCTTCACTATCATTATTTTGAATTCTTTTTTCTGGGGTTTTATCTTGTTCCTTCATCTGGTACATAGGCCTCTGCCTTTTCATCTTGTCTATCTTTCTGTGAATGTGGTTTTTGTTACACAGTCTGCAGGATTGTAGTTCTTCTTGCTTCTGCTGTCTGCCCTCTGGTGGATGAGGCTATCTAAGAGTCTGTGTAAGTTTCCTCTGTTCAGTCACTCTTTGTGACAATTTTTAATTGTTATTTTAAACTTTTAAAAGATAATTTTTTTTAAAGTGATGTTATTTTTAATTTCTCTTTTATAGTTGAGGAAACTGAACCAGGTTTAGAACTTGGGTCTGATTACTTTCATAGCCCGGATGTTATGACACTACTGCCTGTAAGGGATCCACATTAACCAAGAGGGGAAATTATTATTTCATGACTACAGTTGAAATGTGCTAGAACTGACTCAGGTACCTGTTGGAAGGTGCTTTTAGGCTCTCTGATAACACTTATTAGAAATGAAAATGACAAACAGGAGAAATAAATGTGGTGTCCATATAGATGGGATCACTGAAGTCATGATATTTGATCAGAACAACCAGACATAGAGTAGGAAAGTACAGAGAGAAATGAAAGATTCAAGGCATATCTTTGGGGAAGAGGTACATGAAGATTAGAGAGAGGAAAGGAATCAGAGAAGGAATGGTCAAAGGAGAGGTGATGGATGGTGTGTGTGTGTGTGTGTGTGTGTGTGTGTGTGTGTGTGTGTGTGTGTGTGTTCGTTTGCTAGAGCTGCCATAACAAAGTTCCACAAACTGACTGGCTTAAACAACATGAAATTTATTCTTTCACAATTCTGGAGTCTAGAAGTCTGAGATCAAGGTGTTGGCAGGGCTTTATTCCCTCTGAAGATACTATGGAAGGATCTGTTCCAGGTTTCTCTCTTAGGTTATGGTAGTTTCTTGGCTTGTAGCAGCATAACTCCAAAATTTATATGACATTTTTTCTGTGTGCATGTCTATCCCTGTGTATAAATTTCCCCTTTTTATAAGGACGGCAGTCATATTGGATTAGAGCCCATCCTAAAGACCTCATTTTACCTTGATTGTATCTGTAAAGACCCTATTTCCGAATAAAGTCATGCTCTGAAGTACTAGAAGTTAGGACTTCAATGTATCAATTTTGGGGGTGGACACAGTTCAACCCTTAAGAGTGTGTGTGTGTGTGTGTACATGAGAGAGAGACAGAAAGAGATAGACAAAGACAGGGATATGGAGACAGAGTGTTTGTCTCAGAAAAAAGGAGAGAGAGTAGATACTGGGATCAAACATTTCCAAAAGTTTGCAGGGGGAACATGGTTGGAAAAGACTGTGAACATGTTACTACTTGATTTGTAGGAAGTCACTGGTGATCTTGGGAAGAACAGTTTTGAAAAGCAAAGAGAATACAGAGGCCACATGCAAAGGCTGGAACAAAGAATCTTACAGTTTCTGTCTCAAAACCCCTTCCATATCCACTGAAGCAGCTGATCTTCACAACCCCACTGGGAGGGGGGGCACATTAATGACCCATTTTATGAATGAGGAAATTGAGGCTCAGAGAGTCACTCTCCTTTTAATTCGTGACATTTCTGCAGTGACTCTTAAACTGGCTTATAACAGTTCAAGGATTGTTTTCCTCTGTTCTTGTTTAATTCTTGGGTCACAAATGTAAATTTTCAAGCCTTTCGTGGGGCAGTGCAAAGAAGTATACGTCACCAAGTATGGGTAACCTTGAGCAGGTCATTTTTGTATATGAGATGAGATTGCTTATATACAGGTTATAGGGTTGTTGTGGGGCTTAAAGGAAATAGAATAAGTAGGGCAGCTGGGTACTTAATAAATCTGTTTCCTTCCCCAGTAGCTTTCTAAATCCAGTATGGATCAGGCACTGTATGACATTCCCTAAAATCTCATAGCAACAAGTACAATACCTGTACATAGAAAGAGCTCAGTAAATGTATGATCTTTTTCCCTCCAATATCACTTGAATAATCAGCTACATTAAGACGGTTATACAGAACTTATTTTATTTGTTCTTCTCTCACCTGAAACTCCATGTCAGTTATCAAATTAAAATGTAACATTTTTTAATCCCGTATATTTTTGGAGCACTTTATTCACTTTACAGATATTTATAGAGCATCTTCTGTGTGTCAGATATTATGCTTGACACTGGAAACACAGAAGTTAAGAAGGCAGATTTATTCTAAGTGAGGACATTGGCCCTTAGTGGGCAGCTCTGGTGCAGAGAGAGCCCTTACCTCATTTCCTAAGGACTTGGGGTTGAGTTCTAACTGGACTATTTTCCCACCAGCTGTGTGACTCTGGGCTAATTACTGAACTTCTCTGAGCCCCAGTTTCTTCTTCTATAAAATAGAATTAATAACACAACTCAAACCCCACCTGCTTTTATTTGGAACAGCTCCAATTTTACAGTATTGTTTTACATATTGGATAGGGAGAGATGGGCTTGAAGCCTTTTTTTTTTTTTTTATACAACTGCCCCAGGGGAACTTTGCTCTACAGCGAATGCCATCCTAAATTACAGATTCTTTTTGCCACAGACTACTTTATCCAGTTTTAAAATATGTATATTCTAGTAGAGTTGGGTTTTCTTTACCTGTATGAAGAGTTTCCTATGGTGGCTCAGAGCATAGCCCAGTGCAGGGCGATGGCTGCAAACTTGAACACCTGCAGGGCCAGGGATATAGATGAATAAAGTGGAGGGTGGGCTATTTGTGGCTCCCTGGTGTGTCCGGAGCTGACAACTGCTGCTCAGCTCTTACGAAGGATTTGCTGAGGAATATGGGCCCAGTGCTATTATATGTGCTCTCATTTCACAAGAAGCCAGAAATCTGGATTTCTTTGTTTTTTGGATTTCCAATTTTTAAGTCTTAGTTGTTTGGGTTTTTTTTTTTTTTTCTTTTTTTTCTGTGTGTGTGTGTGTGGCAGTCAGTGATTTATTTATTTTTTATTGTTGGTTAATATTTCATTATACAAATATATTATGATTTGTTAATCCATTCTTTTTTTGAACATTTTTCTATAACTCTTTTTTTTTTAACATCTTTATTGGAGTATAATTGCTTTACAATGGTGTGTTAGTTTCTGCTTTATAACAAAGTGAATCAGTTATACATATACATATGTTCCCATATCTCTTCCCTCTTGCATCTCCCTCCCTCCCACCCTCCCTATCCCACCCCTCTAGGTGGTCACAAAGCACAGAGCTGATCTCCCTGTGCTATGCGGTTGCTTCCCACTAGCTATCTATTTTACATTTGATAGTGTATATATGTCCATGCCACTCTCTCACTTTGTCACATCTTACCCTTCCCCCTCCCCATATCCTCAAGTCCATTCTCTAGTAGGCCTGTGTCTTTATTCCTGTCTTAACCACTAGGTTCTTCATAACCTTTTTTTTTTCCTTATATTCCATATATATGTGTTAGCATACTGTATTTGTTTTTCTCTTTCTGACTTACTTCACTCTGTATGACAGACTCTACCTCCATCCACCTCACTACAAATAACTCCATTTCGTTTCTTTTTATGACTGAGTAATATTCCATTGTATATATGTGCCACATCTTCTTTATCCATTCATCTGATGATGGACATTTAGGTTGCTTCCATGTCCTGGCTATTGTAAATAGAGCTGCAGTGAACATTTTGGTACATGACTCTTTTTGAATTATGGTTTTCTCAGGGTATATGCCCAGTAGTGGGATTGCTGGGTCTTATGGTAGTTCTATTTTTAGTTTTTTGAGGAACCTCCATACTGTTCTCCATAGTGGCTGTATCAATTTACATTCCCACCAACAGTGCAAGAGTGTTCCCTTTTCTCCACACCCTCTCCAGCATTTATTGTTTCTAGATTTTTTGATGATGGCCATTCTGACCGGTGTGAGATGATATCTCATTGTAGTTTTGATTTGCATTTCTCTAATGATTAATGATGTTGAGCATTCTTTCATGTGTTTGTTGGCAATCTGTATATCTTCTTGGAAAAATGTCTATTTAGGTCTTCTGCCCATTTTTGGATTGGGTTGTTTGTTTGTTTGTTAATGAGCTGCATGAGCTGCTTGTAAATCTTGGAGATTAATCCTTTGTCAGTTGCTTCATTTGCAAATATTTTCTCCCACTCTGAGGGTTGTCTTTTGGTCTTGTTTATGGTTTCCTTTGCTGTGCAAAAGCTTTTAAGTTTCATTAGGTCTCATTTGTTTATTTGTGTTTTTATTTCCATTTCTCTAGGAGCTGGGTCAAAAAGGATCTTGCTGTGATTTATGTCATAGAGTGTTCTGCCTATGTTTTCCTCTAAGAGTTTGATAGTGTCTGGCCTTACATTTAGGTCTTTAATCCATTTTGAGTTTATTTTTGTGTATGATGTTAGGGAGTGTTCTAATTTCATACTTTTACATGTACCTATCCAGTTTTCCCAGCACCGCTTATTGAAGAGACTGTCTTTTCTCCACTGTATATGCTTACCTCCTTTATCAAAGATAAGGTGACCATATGTGCATGGGTTTATCTCTGGGCTTTCTATCCTGTTCCATTGATCTATGTTTCTGTTTTTGTGCCAGTACCATATTGTCTTGATTACTGTAGCTTTGTAGTATAGTCTGAAGTCAGGGAGCCTGATTCCTCCAGCTCCATTTTTTGTTCTCAAGATTGCTTTGGCTATTCGGGATCTTTTGTGTTTCCATACAAATTGTGAAATTTTTTGTTCTAGTTCTGTGAAAAATACCAGTGGTTGTTCGATAGGGATTGCATTGAATCTGTAGATTGCTTTGAGTAGTAGAGTCATTTTCACAATGTTGATTCTTCCAATCCAAGAACATGGTATATCTCTCCATTTATTTGTATCATCTTTAATTTCTTTCATCAGTGTCTTATAATTTTCTGCATACAGGTCTTTTGTTTCCTTAGGTAGGTTTATTCCTAGATATTTTATTCTTTTTGTTGCAGTGATAAATGGGAGTGTTTTCTTAATTTCACTTTCAGATTTTTCATCATTAGTGTATAGGAATGCAAGAGATTTCTGTGCATTAATTTTGTATCCTGCTACTTTACCAAATTCATTGATTAGCTCTAGGAGTTTTCTGGTAGCATCTTTAGGATTCTCTATGTATAGTATCATGTCATCTGCAAACAGTGACAGCTTTACTTCTTCTTTTCCAATTTAGATTCCTTTTATTTCTTTTTCTTCTCTGAATGCTGTGGCTAAAACTTCCAAAACTATGTTGAATAATAGTGGTGAGAGTGGGCAACCTTGTCTTGTTCCTGATCTTAGTGGAAATGCTTTCAGTTTTTCACCATTGAGGACAATGTTGGCTGTGGGTTTGTCATATATGGCCTTTATTATGTTGAGGAAAGTTCCCTCTATGCCTACTTTCTGCAGGGCTTTTATCATAAATCGGTGTTGAATTTTGTCAAAAGCTTTCTCTGCATCTATTGACATGATCATATGGTTTTTCTCCTTCAATTTGTTATTATGGTGTATCACGTTGATTGATTTGCGTATATTGAAGAATCCTTGCGTTCCTGGAATAAACCCCACTTGATCATGGTGTATGATTCTTTTAATGTGCTGTTGGATTCTGTTTGCTAGTATTTTGTTGAGGATTTTTGCGTCTGTGTTCATCAGTGATATTGGCCTGTAGTTTTCTTTCTTTGTGACATCTTTGTCTGGTTTTGGTATCAGGGTGATGGTGGCCTCGTAGAATGAGTTGGGGAGTGTTCCTCCCTCTGCAATATTTTGGAAGACTTTGAGAAGGATAGGTGTTAGCTCTTCTCTAAATGTTTGATAGAATTCACCTGTGAAGCCATCGGGTCCTGGGCTTTTGTTTGTTGGAAGACTTTTAATCAGTTTCAATTTCAGTGCTTGTGATTGGTCTGTTCATATTTTCTATTTCTTCCTGGTTCAGTCTCAGCAGGTTGTGCATTTCTAAGAATCTGTCCATTTCTTCCAGGTTGTCCATTTTATTGGCATAGAGTTGCTTGTAGTAGTCTCTTAGGATACTTTGTATTTCTGCGGTGTCTGTTGTAACTTCTTTTTCACTTCTAATATTATTGATTTGAGTCTTCTCCCTTTTTTTCTTGATGAGTCTGGCTAATGGTTTATCAATTTTGTTTATCTTCTCAAAGAACCAGCTTTTAGTTTTATTGATCTTTGCTATTGTTTCCTTCATTTCTTTTTCATTTATTTCTGATCTGATCTTTATGATTTCTTTCCTTCTGCTAACTTTGGGGTTTTTTTGTTCTTCTTTCTCTAATTGCTTTAGGTGCAAGTTTAGGTTGTTTACTCGAGATGTTTCCTGTTTCTTGAGGTAGGCTTGTATTGCTATAAACTTCCCTCTTAGAACTGCTTTTGCTGCATCCCATAGGTTTTGGGTCATCATGTCTCCATTGCCAGTTGTTTCTAGGTATTTTTTGATTTCTTCAGTGATCACTTCGTTATTAAGTAGTGCATTGTGTAGTCTCCATGTGTTTGTATTTTTTACAGATCTTTTCCTGTAATTGATATCTAGTCTCATATCGTTGTGGTCAGAAAAGATACTTGATACGATTTCAATTTTCTCAAATTTACCAAGGCTTGATTTGTGACCCAAGATATGATCTAGCCTGGAGAATGTTCCATGAGCAGTTGAGAAAAATGTGTATTCTGTTGTTTTTGGGTGGAATGTCCTATAAATATCAATTAAGTCCATCTTGTTTAATGTATAATTCAAAGCTTGTGTTTCCTTATTTATTTTCATTGTGGATGATCTGTCCATTGGTGAAAGTGGGGTGTTAAAGTCCCCTACTATGATTGTGTTACTGTCGATTTCCCCTTTTATGGCTGCTAGTATTTGCCTTATGTGTTGAGGTGCACCTCTGTTGGGTGCATAAATATTTACAATTGTTATATCTTCTTCTTGAATCAATCCCTTGATCATTATATAGTGTCCTTCTTTGTCTCTTGTAATGGTCTTTATTTTAAAGTCTATTTTGTCTGATATGAGAATTGCTACTCCAGCTTTCTTTTGATTTCCATTTCCATGGAATATCTTTTTCCATCCCCTCACTTTCAGTCTGTATGTGTCCCTAGGTCTGAAGTGGGTCTCCTGTAGACAGCATATATATGGGTCTTGTTTCTGTATCCATTCAGCCAGTCTGTGTCTTTTAGTGGGAGCATTTAATCCATTTACATTTAAGGTAATTATCGATATGTATGTTCCTATTCCCATTTTCTTGAATGTTTTGGGTTTGTTATTGTAGGTATTTTCCTTCTCTTGTGTTTCTTGCCTAGAGAAGTTCCTTTAGCATTTGTTGTAAAGCTGGTTTGGTGGTGCTGAACTCTCTTAGCTTTTGCTTGTCTGTAAAGATTTTAATTTGTCCATCAAATCTGAATGAGATCATGGCTGGGTAGAGTAATCTTGGTTGTAGGTTTTTCTCCTTCATCACTTTAAATATGTTCTGCCACTCCCTTCTGGCTTGCAGAGTTTCTGGTGAAAGATCAGCTGTTAACCTTATGGGGATTCCCTTGTGTGTTATTTGTTGTTTTTCCCTTGCTGCTTTTAATATATTTTCTTTATATTTAATTTTTGATAGTTTGATTAATATGTGTTTTGGCGTGTTTCTCCTTCGATTTATCCTGTATGGGACTCTCTGTGCTTCCAGGACTTGATTAACTATTTCCTTTCCCATATTAGGGAAGTTTTCAACTATAATCTCTTCAAATATTTTCTCAGTCCCTTTCGTTTTCTCTTCTTCTTCTGGGACCCCTATAATTCGAATGTTGGTGCGTTTAATGTCGTCCCAGAGGTCTCTGAGACTGTCCTCAGTTCTTTTCATTCTTTTTTCTTTATTCTGCTCTGCAGTAGTTATTTCCACTCTTTCATCTTCCAGGTCACTTATCCGTTCTTCTGCCTCAGTTATTCTGCTACTGATCCCTTCTAGAATATTTTTAATTTCACTTATTGTGTTTTTCATCATTGCTTGGTTCCTCTTTAGTTCTTCTAGGTCCTTGTTAAATGTTTCTTGCATTTTGTCTATTCTATTTCCAAGATTTTGGATCATCTTTACTATCATTATTCTGAATTCTTTTTCAGGTAGACTGCCTATTTCCTCTTCATTTGTTTAGTCTGGTGTGTTTTTACCTTGCTCCTTCATCTGCTGTGTGTTTTTCTGTCTTCTCATTTTGCTTATCTTACTGTGTTTGAGGTCTCCTTTTTGCAGGCTGCAGGTTCGTAGTTCCTGTTGTGTTTGGTATCTGTCCCCAGTGGCTAAGGTTGGTTCAGTGGGTTGTGTAGGTTTCCTGTTGGAGGGGACTAGTGCCTGTGTTCTGGTGGATGAGGCTGGATCTTGTCTTTCTGGTGGGCAGGTCCACGTCTGGTGGTGTGTTTTGGGGTGTCTGTGGCCTTACTATGATTTTAGGCAGCCTCTTTGCTAATGGATGGGGCTGTGTTCCTGTCTTGCTAGTTGTTTGGCATAGGGTGTCCAGCACTATAGCTTGCTGGTCATTGAGTGAAGCTGGGTCTTGGTGTTGAGATGGAGATCTCTGGGAGATTTTCATTGTTTGGTATTACGTGGAGCTGGGAGGTCTCTTGTGGACCAGTGTCCTGAAGTTGGCTCTTCCAACTCAGAGGCACAGCCCTGATGCCTGGCTGGAGCACCAAGAGCCTTTCATCCACACGGAAGGCTGGTCTTGGGTGATGGCAAGAAGAGTAGATTTCTTTGTAACTCTGCTCAGTATTCTGTAACAACCTGCTAGTGTTGGAGGGTCTCCTACAGAGGCAGTGGGTGGCTGTGGCTCACCGTGAGGACAAGGACACTGGCAACAGAAGTTCTATAACTCTTTTTTGAACAAATATTTTTATTTCTCTTGGATGAATAATTAGGCATAGAATTACTGAATCAAATGGTAGATGTTTGTTTAAATTTATTAAATGCCATTGAACAGATTCCAAAATGGATGACAAGCTTTTCCTGCCACTAAAATATATATAAAAAGTCCAGGTACTCCATATCCTTGCAAAATTTGGTATTTCTATTTTAAAAATTATAGCCTTTCTTGTTAGTATGTTTCTTTTCTTTTCTTTTTTTCTTTTTTCTTTTTTTGCTTGTATTTTTTTTAAGTGTAGATCATACAGACATGTCTTTGAGCTGTAATCAGCTACTGACCACCAGATTGTGGCTTTAATAGGGAAAGGACCTGAGACTTTGGAGCCAGAAGAACTGCTGCCATTATTAGCTGAATGAATGACCTTGGGCAAATTATTTACCTCTATCTGACTCAGTTTCTTCATCTGTAAAAGTGAAGATACCAGTAACTTGTCCCTGGACTTCCCCGGTCCTGGGCGCAGTGGTTAAGAATCCACCTGCCAATTCAGGGGACACGGCTTTGAGCCCTGGTCTGGGAAGATCCCACATGCTGCGGAGCAACTAAGCCTGTGCGCCACAAATACTGAGCCTGCACTCTAGAGCCTGCGAGCCACAACTACTGAGCCCACGTGCCACAACTACTGAAGCCCACACACCTAGAACCTGTGCTCCGCAACAAGAGAAGCCACTGCAACGAGAAGCCCGTGCACTGCAACGAAGAGTAGCCCCCACTCGCCACAACAAATACCCAATCCAGCCATAAATAAATAAATAAACAAATTTATTAAAAAAAAAAAATCACTTCACTCCCAGTGAAGTAGTGAGAAAGGTGATGTGTAAAACCTAGCACAAGACAAACAACTTCAAAAATAGGCAAAAGTTTTGAATAGATACTTCATCAAAGAAAATATGTAGATGGTTAATAAGTACATGAAAAAATTCTCAACATCATTAGTCATTAGAGAAATGCAAATTAAAACCACAAGAGATACTACCCCACCTGGAACAGAATGGCTATAATCAGAAAGTCAAATAATAACAAGTGTTGGTGAGGATGTGGAAAAACTGGAGTAAATATTGTTTCATATATTGCCAGGGAAAATGTAAAATGGTGTAGACACTTTGGAAAACAATTTGGCAGTTTCTTAAAATGTTAAACAGGAACTTACCATGCAACCCAGAATTCCACTCATAGGTATCTATCCATATGAAAACACATGTACCCAAAAGACTTATTTGGTAATTCTCACAGCAGCATTATTTATAAAACCAAAAAAAAAAAAAAAATCAATTCAAACGTTCATGAACCGGTAGAAGGACATACAAAATGGCATATATCCATATGACAGAGTAAAAAGCAATGAGATGCTAAAACATGGATGAACCTCAAAAATATGCTCAGTAAAACAGCCCGATATAAAAGATCACATATTATATAATTCTATTTATAAGAACTACCCAGGAAAGAAAATCTATGGAGGAAGAAAGTAGATTAGTTGTTGCCTGGAGCAGAGGGTAGGAACAGGGATTAACTACATATAGATACAAGGCAACATTTCAGGGTGACGGGAATGTTCTAAAACTAGATCGTGGCATTTCGGAAATATACTAAAAATCTTGGAACTGTACACTTAAAACCAGCGAATTTTATAGTATCTAAATTATACCTCAGAGCTTTTTTTTTTTTTTTTGAAAAAAGCAAACAAACAAAAAACCACCTAGCCTGGCACATAATATTTACTTAATAAATGCAACTTCTTCACTTACCCCTTATGTATAGAGAAGGAAAATTGCATTGCAGTGAGGAATTCAGGCCCTTAAATTGAACATGGCCTTTTCACTTTTTTACTAGCTGTGTGTCTTTGGAAACATTACTTAACCTCTCTGGGGCTCAGGCTCCCCATTTGTAAACTGAAAATAATAATAGCTATAGAGATATTTTTTAAGAATTAAATTAGATCATGCATATAAGGTATGTAGCATTTAGTAAACCCTCAATGAATGATAACGACATTGTTTTCCAGATTTATCACCTCTTGTCTGCTCTTTCCCTGTCTTTAGCATCAGTGATTATAACAGAGTACCTCTTGCTCTACTCCTCTTCCCCACAACACTGGGATTTTCTCTGCAGGATTTAGTCAGTTTATAGGTCTGTAGTAGAGTCTGGGCTTGAAATACTGCTTAGCATTAGCTGACCATGGCTTGCGCACTACTTCTATGAGTGTCACTTAGAGGTAGATAGGCAACTCTAATAACACTCAGCATGTTAACATGTGTCCTTATGTACTTGCCTCCGGGAAGCTCATTGCCCTTTTACAAATGTTATCAAATGGCTTCTGTAGCCTTCTTGTAGGGTAGAGGTAGCGAGGATCAAGAAGAGAGCCCCTTTCTGCAGATTGATAAACTGATGCACAGAGAATTGGAGAGATTTGCAGGAATTGCATGGCAAGCTGGTTGAGAGAGGTGGTTGATGGGAAGGGAGCGCTTCAGTTTCCTCGACAGAGTTGGGGGTCTCGCTGAAGAGAATGATCTTGATGTAAGAAATCAGAGCTCTTTCAAGCGGTCTTTCATCTGCCAGAGAGGTCCGGGGAAACTTGTTTTTCTTTACCATAAGAAAAACAACAGTGTGAGTGTGGTGATTAATGTGGTCCAGTTGACATTAGGGAGTGGTAGGGACTGTGGTAAACTAGAGAGTCTGTGTTCCTTTCAAAGGGAGCATCTGTTCCTCAGCCCCACTGTGTTATTTTCATGTGGGAATGGGGCCCAGAGAGTCCAGAATTATAATTCCTTAAAAGAAGTCAGGCAACCAGGTTTTTGTGCAGAATCTTTTAATTTTTTAATATTACTAACAGTGAAAAAATATTAACTAAAAAAATACTTCTATCAACTGGACATGACCCCAGATCTAACCTCTATTCTGAGGTAATCTTCCTGTATCCATCACAGGTGTTCAAGGAGAAGCTAAAGGAGCCAGTGAGGATGTAGTGGAGGGGATTGCTGCATTTAGTAAAGGGTGAGCTGGATTATTACTGAGGCTCCTTCCTTTTTCTTTTCCGATGATATCAGAGGGTCAGGAGTAGCATCCAGGCTCAAGGCTGACGCCACACCCTTGTTGTCCCTAACAGGTGATGTCACTGGTAGAATTTCACAATGTCAATTATAATGTGTACATGAGAATCACTTCAGTTTTCCCATCATGCTGCATTTTAATAATGATTCAAAAGATAAAAAGGAGGCTATTATAAACTATAAAACTCAGAAGGCCTTTGAAAACATAAGGGCTGATTCGAAAAGCCTTTGCACTAAATGCCTGTTCTGAATGGATGTGCTCCCCTCTGCCTCAGATTAGGGAGATGTTTTTGAGGAAATACTATCAGCCAGTTTGATATATTTTTTACTGACACGTATTAACTGCTGATTTCAATATCTTCCAAGCCGACTATACAAAATGGAGAAAAACTTAAGTGGAAATAATTAAACTGATCACCTCTACTGTTGTTTGGATATATGTTGTAAAGCTTTAAACTTGGATATGAGATTAGGAGTTTAGAAAAGGACCTCTTAATTTTTTTAACTGAGCTCTGTTAAGTCAACAGCTGAGTGGCTACTGGGGTCAATGGAAGGGCTTTTCAGAAACTCACCCAGTTTGAAACTGAGTGCCCAGATCGTCATCATTATCATCGTCATCATCATCATGGTCACTGTTCAGGAGGAACAAGTATGAATTTCTTAACACCTTCATCAGCAGTGAGAGTGATATCGTTCTCCTTGTGATGCTTAATATGCCTCTTCAGAGAGTTCCATTTTCACTTTATAACACAAACAACAGAATGCAAAATAGTATGGAGGTTCTCAAAAAAAAAACTAACTAAAATTAGAACTACCATGTGACCCAGCAATTCCACTCCTGGGTATAACCTAAAAAAGACAAAACAGAAACACTAATTCGAAAAGATACATGCATCCCAATGTTCATAGCAGCATTATTTACAGTTGCCAAGATATGGAAGTGACCTAAGTGTCCATCAACAGAGGAATGGATAAAGAAGATGTGATATATGTATGTATGTGTGTATATATATATATCGTACACAATGGAACGTTACTCAGCCATAAAAAAAGAATGAAATTTTGCCATTTGCAGCAATATGAAGGTTATTATGCTAAGTGAAATAAGTCAGACAGTGAAAGACAAATGCTGTATGATATCACTTGTATGTGGAATCTAAAACATACAACAAACTAGTGATTATAACAAAAAAGAAGCAGACTCACACACATAGCGAACAAACTAGTGGTTACCCGTGGAGAAAGGGAAGGGGGTAGGGGCAATATAGGGGTAGGGGAGTAAGAGGTACAAACTATATATTATGTATAATATAAGCTACAAGGATATATTGTACAACACAGGGAATATAGCCAATATTTTATAATAACTACAAATAGAGTATAACCTTTAAAATTGTGAATCACTGTCTTGTACACCTGTAACTTATATAATATTGTACATCAACTGTACTTCAGTAAAAAACAAAAGCAAAAACAAACAAAACCCCCAAATGACAGAAATGAAGCCCTCAGCTCTTAGGGGGCTGTTCCATTTGTAGATATCAGCAATGAACACACAAATATGCTGATGTCCGTTCATAAGTCCACTCTGGCACACGTGTGCTGTTGTGCTCTAACAAGCAATGTGCTGCAGTCCTTTATGCCAATTGTGGTAATGCATAATCTTCTCTCTTAACTCAAATCTTCCAAGCATGTACTGATTTCTGCACTGCAGGAAGGATGGCCTCTCCTATGGACCAATGAGGAAACAACCCTTCAGTCCTGATGATTCAATTAAAGTAGTTTGCAATCTTGGGCCTTGTGAGTTGACCTGAAGACATGGTGCAGCGAAAACCCAGATCACTGCTAAGCAGAGGCTCAGTGTATGTTGCTGGAGGGCGAATCCTCTTTTGGAGGGGCATGCCAGTATATCTAGCAGGATATGCTGGGTCCAAAGCAGGTTATCAAAACCCAGGTACCAGGTCAAATTATTGGCAGAGAACTAGGAGAGATGAGACAGGGGCTACATGTCAAGGAAGGAAGGGCAGGAAGTAGGTCAGTAAAACCAAAGATGGAGACTTTGATAGTGGGGTTGGGGCCAGGCTGGCTACAGCAGAGATTTTTATTTTTAAAAATTCTAACATGTGTTTGCCTTAGCAAAGCAAATTTATTCAGTGAACATTTATTGTCTCCATTATGTGCCTGGCATTGTATTAAGTATTAATATACAGTGGTGAACAGGAAAGCAATGTCCCTGTCTTAATAGGTGTAGAGAGACATTAAACAGGGAGTCACAGAATTGACTTCAATTATAAAATGTGGCAAATGCTATAAAGGAAATAATTGGGGTTCTATGAGAGAGGGAAATGGGAGTGGGTGGGTGGGCTCTGCTTTCGGTTGAATGATCATAGAAGGTCTCTCCAGGAAAATACTTAAGCTGAGACTTGAATTACTAGAAGTCATTAGCTATGGAAGAATGGATGTGGTGGAGAGTTCCAAGAAGAGGGAACAGCATGCATCTGAAACTTGAAAGTAGAGAGAATAGCAAGTATCCCATAAGAGGGCTAACTGGGGTCAGAGGGCAAGCAAGATTACTTAATGAGGGTATCCTGTGGCTCAACAATTCCACCTCAAGGAATTTATCCTTGGGAGATAATCAGACAAATGTTCATTCCAGCACTGCTTATGACAACAAAATATTGGAAATATAATACATGTCTAGCTTGCAGGGGACTCATTATTGATTTCTCTTACTACTTAGATTTTTCTTTGTTTTTGCCATTCAACAGTTTGACTATGATATGTGTAGGTGTAGATCTCTTTGTATTTATCTTACTTTGTGGTTCATTGAGCTTCTTGAAGCTTGTAGGTTAAGCTTCCAACAATTAAAGTTTGTAGATTTCTACCAATATGGGAAAATTTGGGCCAGTATTTTTTCAAATAGTTTTTCTGCCCTTTCTCTCTTTCCTGTGTTGCTTACACACATTCACCAGCAATTTCAATCCCTTCCAAGTCAACTTTGCAAAACAGAGAAGAAATTAAGTGGAAATAATTAGTTATTTCTACCCACTGTTGCTTAGAGATGTGTTGCAAAGTTTTGAAATTCATTAGCTCTTGGACCGTTTATAATTGCTGCTTTGAAGTATTGTTCTGCATAATCCAACATCTGGGACACTCAAAGACAGTTTCTATTGACTCCTTCCCACACCCCTCCCCCCCCAGTCTGGGTTCTACTTTCCTGCTGCTTTGCTTGTCTCATAATTTCATGGTTGAAATCTGGATATTTTAGTTAATATATTTTAGTAACTCTGAATTCTAAATTGTTACTATCGCGCTTATTTGTTTTTGTCTGTTTGTTTGCTTCTTTGTTTAGTAACCTACATGAGCTTAGTCTGTGAGCTCTGCCTCCCTCCTCTCGCAGTGTACAGTGTTGAGGTCTATGTTCAGGTTTTTTGTTTGTTGTCAGCCTAAGAGTTGCCCTGTGTTTGCACAGTCAATGATCAGACAAAGGTTATGTTCGAACACTTCAAGCCAGGAAGGCTGCCTTGGAACTGTGTGTGGGGAGAAGAGCACATTCAAAGTTGGGGTGCCCTGGCTTTGGCTTTCTGCTGTGCTTCCTGCTGTGGCTTGTGTATATGTGCTCAGCCTCGAGATCAGCCAGGAGTGTGTGGACACGTGAGCAGCCTCAGCTAGGAACATGCTTATCTCCCCCATGACTGCAATCTCAGACTAGTGACGCCTTGACTGTCCCCGCTGACCACCTCAAGGGTCATCACTCCCACTGTAAACACCCCTGAGAGTGGCTATCTCCCACCCCTCAGATCCGAGGAGCCCCTCTCTACCTGGCAGGGAAGCTACTGGTCTTTGAGGTTTGTCCTGCCCTCTTAGAACTTTGCATCAGCAGAGGCTGACGGGTGATGGGAATGGAGGCAGCTCCCGGCAAGAATGCAACAGATTCTCACTGTTGTGACCCAATGTTCAGCAGATTTTCAAGCATCAATGTTTCTCAGATTGTTCTATGCTTTTGGTCAATTTCCAGAGTGCTTAAAATGGTTGATTTTGTTAGTTTTGCCCAGCTTTATAAATGTTTTGAAGGGAGAGGATTTGCCCATCTCCTCACTTGGCTGTTGTTGGAATTCATAATAGACTATGGTACATACAGGCAATAGAATACCACCTCGGCACTGAAAAAGATGAGTTTGCTCTAGATTCATTGACTTTAAATATTTCCATGAGAGTATAAGTGAAAAAAGCAGGTCTCCAAAGTAAAAAGAAGAGTTGCCACGTGTGTGAGTATGTGAATGTGTGTACGTGTATGTGCTGTGCATCATGAATGCCTGGAAAGCCCTTCACCAAGGTGTTAATGGTGGTGAGATTTCAGGCAACTTTTATTTTATTTTTTTGTATTTTTCATATTGTTTGTATTTTCTGCATGTGCATTTGTTATTTTACAATAAAGAAACCCAATATGGTTGTACTAAGAAAGAAAGAAAGAAAGAGGAAGGAAGGGAGGGAGGGAAGAAAGAGAGAGAGAGGAAGAAAGAAAGAGAGAAAGAGAGAAAAAAGAAAAATGAAGAAAGAAAGCAGCGTCGTTGTGAGGCTGACAGCCTGCTTAAGGATGGTTGTAATTTAGATCAGCCTTCTGAATTCACACACCTGGGCTCAGAGACTTGACAAGAGCGTCGTCAATCTCCTATAACTCTGTTCTTTGCCATGGTAAGACTATCCTCCGTTCTCATTGCTTGAAGGGCAGAATCTGCCTGTCAAGGCTGAATCTGCACTTTGAAGGATCATCCTTTATACCTCCTTCTCTCTTATGTCCTGCATCCTGTCTGTCACCAAGTGCCATTACCTCTTCCCCTTAAATAGCCTGCCCCAGCTGCCCTGTACCCACTGATCCCTCCTACCATCAGACCCTCAGCCCCAATTCCCTGCACCACTGAAAGGCCTCCTAACTGGTCATCATGTTTTTGATTCTGTACACCTCAAATCCCATTCTTCGTATGGTAGTCAGCCCAGTCTTTCTAAAAAGTAAGTCTGACTATGTCATGCCCCAGCTTAAGAGCCTTAAGGAGATCCCTATGGCCAAATAATGAAGTCAAAAGTCTTCAACCTGGCCTCCAGGTTCTCAGTGACCATTCAGTGACTAAGGTACTAATTCTAGAGTTTATATCTGAGTTTTACTACTTACTAGCTGAATGGCCTTGAGCAAGATACTTAACCATCTCAGTTTTCTCTTCTGTGAAACAGGATGATGATAATACTTACTTGTAAAATTACTGAGATGATGAAGTGAATTTACGTACATATATATAATCACTGAGAACAGTGTCTGGCACTCAGTAAGTATTCAGTAAATGTTAGCTTTTATTATTTCCTCTCTTCTGGAACTCTTCATTACTTACTCTGTACTCTAGCTACACCAGAGTTTGCTAAAGCATCTTGCTGTTCTAAACTTCTGTGATTTTGAATAATGTTCTTCCTGTTGCCTAAAATGCAAGGTCCAGACCCTGTCTTCTCTTCTGCAAAGCATTCCTAAATCCCAGAAAAAAAGTCCCCTTATCCCTGTTCCCAGGCTTCTCTCTGTATATATTCATGACTATACATTGTAAATGTCTGTTTACAAGCCTTTCCCTTCTACTGGATTTGAGCTCCCTAAGGCAGGGACCTTGGCCTGTTTATCATGGTGTGCATTAAGTGCCTAGCACACGGTTGGCATTCAGTACCGGTTTCTTAAGTAGGTGAAAAAGGGAAACAAGTTCATTCTTTAAGTGAGATTCATTGAGCACTATGGTAATGCTTTTGGTGGTAAAACTTATTTCTAGCTTGCATCTCACCTTCCTGCCTACATTCTAACCTCTTTTGTAGTTGGGCCATGGATGGCCCTTATGTATTTACATTACTTGACTTAAGACTGTAGATATACCCTGTATTGGCTCATTACTGTCAATACACTATAGTTATAGCACTTCCTATATTGTACTGTTGTGAGTTGTGCATGGACTGGTCCATCTATTCAATTATGTCTTTTTCCAAAGGCAGGAGCTGTCTTGTTTATTCGTCTCCCAGTCTCCCAGCATATGTTAGTGACATAATAATGTAAAAAGCACTGGGCTGGTGTTGGTGGGAGTCTAGGCTCCTGGGCATGCCAAGCATATACTCTTTTGTAGAGGGGAATTCTCCCTTTAGTCTGGTAGCCATGCCTTAAAATATTTGAAGTCTGTAGGACCTATGTCATAACAAAGTGATACAACTTTTGTAGAGCCCAGTGATTTGGATTTAGGTGCAAATGCTCTGCTTGGGTGGTAGAGCATGATCGGTTTTCAGTGATGTAGTTACAGAGCATTTGAGGGCATCTTGTTTTGTGAGGCCCAATACATGTATAACTGGTTGCTCCCTGTATGAACTGTGACTCAGCCCAAGTTAACTCCATAGAAGGTTGCTGTTTGAATATCAACTTTTTGGAGAGGCTTTCTGTAAATGCCCTATGTACATAGATCTCACCATCACTCTCCACTCTTACTCTGCTCCATTTTTAGTTATTCCACTTAAGTGTACTCCTCCATTGGATTATTTCTTTATTCCATTACTTGTATATTATTTGTCTCTCCCATTAGAACATCAGCCCAATGAAGGCAGGGTCTGACTGTTTCAGGTACTGCTGTATTTTGAGCTCCTTTAATAGTGCTGGGTACATGATAGGAGGCCCTAGAATGTTTGTTGTCTTATCCAGAGCAGACTGAGCAAGGCAGCTACTTTGCTCTGCTCTTAAGCCTGCTGAAACTTGCTAACAGAACCAAATACTTTACCTTCTAAAATTTTTCAGAGATCACTGACAACTCCTACCACCCCTCCCACTCCTAGGACCCTTCCTGCTGTTGCACCTGCCTGGGGTGGTGGGAACAGGCACACTGACTCTACCTCAGACCATAGACCCTCGTCTCTACCTGTATGTCATGGAGCATGCAGGTGGCGGTTAAGCTTAGTTTTCTTCATTAATATTTGGAAGGTCTCTTTCTCTGTAGAAGAACTTTCATACAAAAACAGAACCTGTTTTTATTTCTCCCTTCAGGACTGGGGAATTTGTCTCTAAATAGCTTGAAAGAAGTTCTCCAAACAGATTGATATACCTTGGAGTGTGAAGACTTTCCTACTGTCCCTGACTCTGCTTCACCAGCTGTATTCATGGACAAATGGCCTTAGCACCCAAGTCTTTACCACCCTGAGTTCCTCAGCTGAGCATTAGGGATAGGAGTGCCTTTCTTGCCCAGCTCCCAGGATGAGTTCTCCTGAGTCCTATTGGACAGAATCAGGGTTTTAATAATCAACCTCTAGATCCAATACATTACAGAAGGCATCAGCCAACACATACCTAAATTCAACCCAACTTCCTCACTCCCTGCAGTTGCTGTCACACGTGGTGATGACCCAGGAGAAGACTGATGACCAATAGGCTCTGTCATGTTGCTGCTACTGATGATGGTGGTAATAGTCATGATGATGCTACCTTTGGACTTTTTTCAGGTGATAGTAACCACTTATTGAAAACTTCCTCTGGACCAGACATCATGCTAAGCACTCTACAGGCTTCTTCACATTTTCTTTAAAAAAAGAGAAAAGAATTGAAGGGTGACATAAAAACAGTATAGTGCTTACAGTGTATTGTAACTGGTATGGTGAATGAATAGGACTTAAAAGAAAAAAAATTAAGTATACAGCATGGAGAGTTTTTATATATGTATACACTCATATAACCATCATATCAATAGACAGGACACTTCCAGAATCCCAGCAGTTTCACTCATGCCCCTTCCCAGCCAGCACCCCCAGACGTGCTATTCTGAGCATCAATTAGTTGTGCCTCTTTTTGAACCTCATATACATGGAATTATACAGTATGTTCTCTTTGTTTCTGGCTTCTTTCAGTCAACATGATGTCTGTGGGATTCATTCCATGTTGTGCATGTATCATAGTTCATTCTTTCTTTTTTTTTTTTTTACTTTTAAAAATTATTTTTAATTTTTTATACAATTTTGAAAGGTTACTTTCCATTTCCAGATATTACAAAATATTGGCTCTATTCCCTGTGTTGTACAATACATCCTTGAGCCTATCTTACACCCAATACTTTGTACCTCCCTTATCTGTTGACTTGAAGGAGTTCTTAGAGTGAGCCAGACACTGTCTTAAGTGTTTTACACGTATTATCTCCCTTAATTCTTCACACTACCCTGAGGAAGGGACTGTTCTCTTCCTTTCACAGATAAGGCTCAGAGAAGTCAAGGAACTTGCCTCGAGTCACAGAGCTATTACATAGTGGAGAGTCAGTTCTGGTTCCGGAGCTGGAGCTCGATAGCAAGGGCAAGAACTTGAGCTGCTTTCAGAATTAGATTCAATCAGATTTGTTCCCGGTTTGAGGTGAAGGTCATGTGATTATTTCCTGGTTATTGACAAAGGGGTCTCTATGGGAACTCACACTTCATCGGAATGTCCCTTCAGGATATCTTCTCCCCCTTGCTTAATCATCCGGGCTTCTCACACTTGCAAGTGTAGATTTGACTTGCTTCCCTGCCTGTGGCTACCAGACCCGCTTCTTCCTTGGGCCTCTGCAGGAGGCTGCTTTCTCTGGCCTTGCCTGAGGGCTTAAGCTGCCTAACGATCTCTTCCTCCTCCTTCTGGGATGTGATCTTTGATGAAAGAGTCAGGAGTCATCCTGTTTGACTGTGTGGGTACTTTCCCATTCTCAGCTGGTGGGGTTTCTAAGGAAACGCAGCTGAAGTAGATGTTTCTCTCCGCCTGATGTAGCCGAAATACCTGTCCTCCCACCCTTAAGCCTCACCTTATCCCCCGGTGATGGGTAACCCTGGTCTAGGGTGAGCTTAGGGGTAGCCTTTGGTGGAGCACAGGGGACCATCCAAGATGAGGACTGAGGGTCGTGGCTCTGGACAGCACAGGCCCGACCCCTGGACTCACAGGGGTTGCCTATAAACTCATTAGACTTTTTTATAAATTCATCCTCTGAATTCATATCTCCACTCTGTATAGATTTCCTTCTGAACACAGTATTCATTGCCTTTTCCCCCTGGGCTCTGAACTAATCCATTACGTTTGGCTAAGACAGAGACAATAGGTAAATGGCCCCTTGCAGGCTGGAGAATTAAATAGAAAATCTGAGCTCTGTCTGGGTCTGTGGCTCAATGCATGGGGTAATGGGTAAGAGGCTTTGGCTCTCCTTTCTCCATGCAAATGAAGAGAATAAGTAAAGGCAAAAAGAGATGGCGGTGGAGCCTTTTTGAATACTAGCATTAGAGTCAGTCACTAGGGCAGGCAAAATATGGCTTTTCATTTAACCCCTTGTGGGCTGTTGCCCTTTAGCAACTTGTCTTCATCAAGAAAGCTCAGCGTTTTGCACTGATCACGCAATCGATTCCTTACCCATCGTAAGTTCCATGCACGATAAATTGTTCCTTGTTCATCACTGAATTCCCAGTGCCCACAAGTGTTAGCTCAGAAGAGGCATTTAATAAATATTTCTCCAATGTTTGCAGAGTTGTTAATTAGCAGTATAAAAGTTATTTGGGTGAGGAGCTTTTGTAATGCAGTAGGTAAAAAGATGATGCAAACAATTAACCTGGTGATTTTTAAGGCCCTGCCAGATTTGGTTCCGGATTCTGGCAACTCAGAGTTCATGGGGTCCAAATAACTCAGTTCTGGGTCTGTTGCCTGCCTTCCTACCCAAGCCATTCTTTGAGCCTACGCACCCTTCAATTGCAGCTGCCTCCTTTTTTTTTTTTTTTTTTTACAAAGCACTCAAACGAGAGGCATGATGGTACCTGCACCCATGCCTCTTGGGGCCAGCCACTCAAATCCAGCGGCTCGAACCCAGTGAACCCAGAGAGGAGGAAGCCACAGATATTCACAAAGAAGACTGGGCCTGCTGTCAATTGCCATTTCCTCATGCTGGCCTCAGCATGGCCTCTGAGAGCACAATGTACACAAAATTATAATGTTATCACACAGGCTGGCGCCAACAGCGAGGACAGCCACTTAGGAAGGTGCACACCAGGAGCAGGAAGGCACAAAGGCCATTCTGAGGCTAAAGTCACACATATTTATATTTTTAGCAGAGGGGGGCTGAAATACAATTTCAATGAAGATTGCTTTATGGATTATTGCTTGAGAAAGCTTTGCCAAAGGACTAGGGAGAATATTTCGTTTCCAAAGTGGACTTTTTCCTCCACAGGGGTTGAGGGAAATGGAAGGAAAGAGAAGGCCGCTGCTTCTATTTTCTAAAACTGACTTGGGATGCTGTAGTGATAATGTATGACAGTTTCCTAAGCCAATCTCCATGTGAGTCTGTGTGTGTGTCTATGTGTCTGTGTATATTTTATTTGAACAACTCAGATCTCGTTTGGTAGGCAAAGCAGATGCTGTTTCTGCCATTTTGCACAGTGGAGACCGAAACTCAAAGAAGATACATGGCTGTGCTCACATCATTAGCTAGTACCATTATAAAGTCCAAATTTCTTCACATAGCTTACAAATCCCGTGTTGTTCTGGTTCCTACTTATTGCTTCAGTTTCCTCTTGCGACATTTGTTTCGTTCTCAGTCTAAACTCCTTCCACAGTCGACTTGCAGACCCTTAATGTATCACGTTCTTTCTCTCCTCTGTACTTTGCACACGCTGTTCCTTTCCTTTCCAGCCTGCCCCCTCCATCCATCTCTTCCCTCTCCTGCAGGTCTCACCTTATACATAGGGCTTCCCTGACTTCTCAGGACTGGTTCTCAGCCCTGTCTTCATGATACCATGCTCTCTGAGCTCATCTGTTAACTTTTCTGTCTTTCTCACTAGATTATGTTTCTTTGGTGGAAAACTAACACCCTGAATGTTTCCGTTGGTTCTGCAAGTGAGTGGGTGTAGAATGCATGGGCGAAAAAGTAAAGGGTTTAGCATACAGTAAGAACCCAGCTGTACTTGAACATGTCCAGATGGGGAAGGGCTAGCGGACACAGCTATATAACCATCTCAAAGAAACATTCAAGCCTCTTTCCTGTCACCTGTGCAGGTTCTAATTTCACTCTTCCACTGAAGGTGCTACTTCACTTTACTTCATTTGAGCCTTAGTTTTCTCATCCAAAGATGGGGAAGAGGGACTTCCCTGGTGGTGCAGTGGTTAAGAATCCGCCTGCCAGTTCAGGGGACACGGGTTCGATCCCTGGTCTGGGAAGATCCCACATGCCACGGAACAACTAAGCTCATGCGCTACAACTCCTGAGCCTGTGCTCTAGAGCCTGCAAGCCACAACTCCTGAGCCCTTGTGCCACAACTACTGAAGCCCACATGCCTAGAGCCCATGCTCCGCAACAAGAGAAGCCACCGCAATGAGAAGCACGCGTATCGCAAGGAAGAGTTGCCCCCATTCCCCGCAACTAGAGAAAGCCAGCGCACAGCAACGAAGACCCAACGCAGCCTAAAATAAATAAATTTTTTTAAAAAAAGATGGGAAAGAAGGTGCCAGATAAAGTGAGATAAGAGTGGTAAAATATATTATAAGGGATAACTAGCACTAAGTAAATCTTTATTAATATTATGCAAAAATCTCCAAGATACTATTGATGAGTGAAAGTCACATGATCTCATTTGTATAAAAAGTAGTGATGAAACAAAAAGGATCCTAGCACTTTTGATAGATTCTGCAATCTAAATGTCAGGACGTACTCTATTCCTCATAATATAACAGACAGACAGAAAGCAAAATGCCAAATTCAGGGACAGAAAAATATTCACTATCATGAGACATTGTATTCATTCTCAAGTTGAAAAATTTTGAAAAACCACCAGGAGTATTGGTCTGGAGGAAGTACTGCTTAGGAATCTTTCATCTTGAAGTCATTCACTGAATAAAGGCTTGCTGAATTTCAGTCTGTGCTGAGCACCTACAGTGTACTTGGCATTGCTGTAGCACTCATGGCTGCTGACTCTGGCCCTCAAATGCCACGCCTAGATCTGCTATCATGGCTTCGCTTGTTTTGAGAACCTGGCTTGAAATGTTTGTGCCTGTTATTAACTTACTGGCACTCAGCTACAAACCCATCCTTCGGTACTCAGCTTTGTGACTCTGGGGCTGGGACAAATTTCTGCTTTGCCCACTGGCTCCCTTTTAGGCTCTGTCAATAGGGGATGCTAAAGGGAGACACCACAGCTGAATGGGGGGAGTTGGGACTTGCTCCTTCGTGTTTGCTTCCTGTCTCTCTCAGTGTTAACCTAGAACAGGTTTCTCTGCTTTGACACTATTGACATTTTGGACTTGGTAATTCTTTGTTGGGGGGAGGGGGGGCTTCTTGTGCATTGTAGGATGTTTAGCAGCATTTCTGTCCTCTACCTACTAAATTCCAGTAGCAGCTCCCCAACTGTGACAATTAAGAGTGTCTTTGGATATTGCCAAATGTCCCCTAGAGCACAAAATTGCCCCTGGTTTAGAACCACTGACCTAGTATCTAGATACTTCTTCACCTCGGCAGCTGCAGTTCCCTCCTGTAGCAACAGCTGAATCCAGGCTGCACTTTTCCCAACACTTGCAGACCCAGCTTTATCATAACTCAGGAGACACTAGCACCAGCTGGCCGGTGCCTGTCCTCAGAGATCTGGGCCAGCCCATGGGGCCCCTCCTCTGAGCTCAGAGACACCAGCCCCATCTGAGTAGTGCCCGCCTTGGAGACTGAGTTTTATGCCGCCATGCACCAATGGGCTTCTCCCTCGGAATTTCTCAGTTGTTTCCTTTGTTTCAGTTGTTTCTTACAGCTCTACCTTCATGATGCCTTAGAGGTACTGTTAATCTCTCCCTTACTTACTTAAGAATTTTGCAACTACTTAACACTTTTTTTTTTATTACAGTCTCTGTGCTAAAGTAGTTGAGATAGTTGTTTTCTCAGACTGGACTGACTGATACAATGTTCTTTCTCCCTGCCCTCCTTTCTTTTCTCTTCCCTTCCCTCTCCTTCCCCTCCCCCTCCCTTCATTTCCCGTCCCTTCTTTCCTTCTCTCCTTGGTAAATTTCTTCTCCCTTTTAGAGCTCTGACAAATATCACCCTTTCCTGGAGCTTTCCTGGACTCTGCTAGGCAGAGCCACTTACTCTCCTCTCGTCCCCCAGCTCTTGGTACAGTGCGTCTCACCCTATGATAGAACCCTGTCTATATATCTCTGTCTCTCCTACTAGATTGTAAACTGCCAAGGGCAGGAAGCACATAACAGTCGTTTCTTTATTCCTAGCACACATTCAGGCTTGTTAAAGGAAGGAAGGGAGGGAGGAAGGAAAGGAGGGAGGAAGGGAGGGAGAGAGGGAGGAAGGGAGGGAGGGAGGAAGGAAGGAATGGAGGGAGGGAGGGAAAAAGGAAGGAACGATAAAAGAAAGGAAAGGAGGGAAGGAGGAAAGGAGGAAAAGCTGCATGACACAGGACTTCTGCCTGGTGCTGTGTCTTCCCCCTCCTCGCTTTCTGCCTAGCAATCTCAGTGAGGGTCGGGATGCACTCTCCCACGTCCTCTCCAGTGGCTGACCCATCGCTTTGCAATGACACTGCTAGAGCACCCTTATTGAGTTGGGTTTCTCTGAGCTGGGTCTGTTTTGCTCAGTAGATATCAAGCTCCTTGAGGATAAGGTCTGTTGGGCATAAAGGAGTTTCTTCCTAAATACTGATTGAATGAATTGCTGAAGGCAATGAGGGGAGGTTTCAAGGGAAAGCCCTTGAAGGATGGGGAGAGGTTTTAGGAGCGGAGGCTTCATCCTTGGTAGTGGTGATGGGGTGGGGATGATGGGAGGAAATGCAGGGAAGTTGTTTAGGGAATCTTTGACTTTCCTAGTCCGGTAGAATGCAGAACATATGGAGAGGAAATGTGGGAGATGGGGCTGCAAAGGTAAGTAGGGTATGCGTTTTGGATACCTCGAGAACCAGGGTAAGCAATGTGTGCAGCGTTTGTTGGGTAAGTCCAGTGGGCCTGGTGTAAGGGAGTGGCATCGCAAGACTCCACGTTGGGGAAGAGCTCTAGAGGAGAAACTGAAGGCGGAGGCCATTCAGGAAAAGCTGTGTGCCGTAAACCCAACAGGAAGGGTTAACACAGAGAGCAAGGCTCCCGCAGTCCTCACAGTTCTATTCCTAGGAAGTGGATTCTTTTTGTGGAGGAAGATGAATACTCCATGCTATAGACAATGGAGACCGAAAGGAGGTGAGAAAGGGAAAGAATAGGAATGTAACAATTATCCCAGGTTGAATGGTTCAGCTTCAGCTTTTTTTTTTTTTTTTTTGGTCTAATTATCACAGAGATTTTCAGAATGTGATGTATTTTGTAAGATATGAGAGATAATAACAAAACAGTGTCTGTCTTGGCTTTTAAGCAGACTTGTGTGGCGGGGCAACAGCCGTGTGTGGGATTCAACTGGGTTCTGCTCGAGGAGGGGTATGAGCCCATTTGAATTCTTCAAAGAAAGAAAACAACTGCAGCCTGGGCGTGACCTGTATATCATCTTGTGTTAAATGCAGATACTGATATCAGCTTTCCTTTATGTTTCAGAGCTTTTGGAAAAATCAAATAAGATGAAGGATGTAGAAATAGTTTGTAAATCATTAACTGCCTACAAAATCCATCCATTCATCCAGCGAACATGTATTGAGCGTGCCTGATATGACAGGGGGTGCAGGCACAAGTAAGACCTGGGCTCTGTCTTTTGAATCTCTAGATGAACCAATGAGATTTGGCAAAGATACTTGCCATGCCGTAGGAGAAGTTTCCATAATTCATAAGGGATTGTTACTAATATTACCCTTAGTAAGATGAGCTTTGCTGCTAATGGCTGCCAAGTTAATGTTTTAGGTTTTTTCTAGAAGAGTACTCAGAGATGCAATACCATGCGGTTAAAGGAATTGGGCTTTGGAGATAAAGGATAAGCCTGTTACCCTCTGCCACGTGATAACTGTGAATTTGGGAAAGCCACTTGTTTCCTCATCTGTGTCATTGACATAACTCCTCCTATCTAACTCAGAAGGTTACTGAGATCACCAAATCCGCAGATGTTAATGTGCTTTTAAAACTGCAACATGCTGCACACATGTTGTGGATCATTTGTTAAGAATAATAGGAGAGGGACTTCCCTGGTGGTCCAGTGGGTAAGACTCCACACTCCCAATGCAGGGGGCCTGGGTTCGATCCCTGGTCGGGGAACTAGATCCTGCATGCACGCTGCAACTAAGAAGTCCGCATGCCGCAACTAAGAAGTCCGCATGCCGCAACTGAGAGTCCGCATGCCACAGCTAAGAAGTCCGCATGCCACAACTAAAAGATCCCGCATGCCGCAACTAAGACCCGGGTGCAGCCAAAATAAACAGATAAATAATAAATAAATAGATAGATAAATATTAAAAAAAGAAGGAAAAATCTCCATACTGTTTAAAAACAAAGAATAATAGGAGAAATTGACAATGTCATCTTTCATGACCATTATCATGAATGGTGGTTTAATTAAGGAGAAGAGAATGGAAGCTAACAAGAAAAACAAGGAAAAGTCAGACACTGCAATAGGCATTCACATACCCCTGTTATGATAACCCTGTGCCATAAGCATCATTCTCCCCATTTTACAGATGAGGAGACTGAGAAGCAAAGATGTTCCTACATTTCCCGAGATGTATGAGTAGTGCTTAGAAGAGCCAGGAGCTGCCAAGAGGAAGTCTCATACCTGATGTAACAATTGACTGTATCATTGTTCAGACTCCACTTCCTTTTCCCATTATGGATGGTTTTGTTTGGGAGACAGAATCACTGTGACATTTCTCTTAGCTTTCTCTCTGATGAGGCAGTGGTGGACTGGAGCATTTCATTAGGCAAATACCTGCCAAGAATCAGTGCCTCACGTACATGGACAGGATCCAGGGATAATGAACCTTGCAGAATGTGGGGTGTAGTTTGTTCCTCTGTGGGCTTGTGAGAATTTCCCTTCACCCGCGTACCTTCTTAAGCGCATCACTGGGTCACATGGTAGGTAACATCACTGGGTAACGTGGTGGACTAAGAATGCTGCCTGCCATGTCAGTAAACAAAGGAAGTTGCCACCATCAGCCACTACAGCCGCCGGACACTCAGGATGGAGCAGAATGCCCACCATCAAGCCATCAAACTCTTCAGCCACCCCACTCCCACATGTGCACCCCGAGGAGACTCAGAATGAGAAGAATGCACTGGTTACTGGCCCCAGACAGCTGAGGTGCATATCAAAGGAATGATTTCAATGAGCCCAGACTCTTGCATCTTCCCATACATAGAAAAGCGCTAAATTCCTTAACTTGAAATATCTGGTTTTCTTTAATTAAGAGTGATCTTTTGAGGTTCGGACCCCCTGGTCTTTGTTGCAAAAACTCCTACGTATCCTGGCTCCCCCCTTGCCTCTTTGGAGCGGTCTCTCAGAGTTATCTAGATGCTGTGTCTTGGGCTAAAGTCCTCGGTTTTATCCTCCAAATGAAACATAATTCTTAACTTTTAGGTTGTGGTTTTTGGTTTTTTTTTCAGTTGGCAATGGAAATGGGTAGAAAAGTACTGATTTTACCCTACGTTCACCTGATGGATCTGACCTCCTTGCCCCTCCCCTAGCCCTTTGACACTTTGAGTCAATTTCACCCTGGAATCAGCTCTGTTCCTGATTCCCATACCTTTGTGTACCCTGTTGTCTCTGCCAGGAATATTGTCCTGCTTCTCACATCTCTGATGAAGACTTACTTGTTATTTAAAACCCAGCTTCAGAAGCCCTTCCCCCTCACAGAGTTGGTTGTTTCCTTCTTTTTTTAACTCTTCCTCCTTTTACTATTTATCCAGCTATATTTAACTGTATGTTTGCCAGCCTCTCTTCCTGGCTAAAGTGAACTCTCTGGGGACGGAATTGCAGATTGTTTTCATCTTTATCCTCAGACTCTACCAGATGCTTTTGGCATGGCAGGCATTCAGGAACCACTGACGGAAGGATTGTACAGATGAGGGAATGAGCTCCTCTGTCTGGCCAGGTGTGGGAACCCAGGGCAGCCACTTCTCTGATGGCCTTGGAGGCAATTTCCTTTTCTTCCATACAAATTGTCAAGAGAATTGATACTTCTGGGCTGACTTAGAGAGAAATGCTTAGCCAAAACTGTGGTCTTCTTATTCAAGAGCTGGTAGTACTTGCCCTAGGCCTGTTTGGTGCAGCAAAGCAGGCCTCCCATCCCTGTTCCCCCTTTTTCTTAACTTTACATATCTTTGTATTTTACCTGAAGGCAAATTCACTGCCTTGGAGTTTTGGGTCCAGGATGAAACCCCTTTGGGCAACTTGCCACATTTTTTCTGTGCTCCTTTTTCTATTTTAGCCTGTCATGGAGTTATTTTTGGTAAAATACTGCTCTGGGGGGAGAAGCTTGGCTGTGAATAGAGGATGGAAAAATGCTCTGAAGGTGCCTTGCTCAGACAAAGGAAACACTTCCTTAACTGCTGCATTCTTTACTTTCACCATGGCTTTTGGGTTTTGTAGGATCATAGAGGCTCTGCATGTAAGATCTGGGCCCTTAGAAGTTTTTGGGGGTGCTATGGTCTGAATGTTTGTGTTCCCCCCAAGTTCATATGTTGAAATCCTAACCCCCTAAAAGTGGTGATATTAGTGGGTGGGGTTTTTTGGGAGTTGCTCAAGGCTAGATGGTCCCACCCTCATGAACAGGATAAGTGCCCTTATAAAAGAGGCTCTGGAGAGCTCCCTAGCCCCTTCCACCATGTGAGGACACCCTCAGACAAAGGGTCTGAGGCCCTGAAGAGGGCCCTCACCCAACCATGCTTGCACCCTGATTGTGGACATCCAGCCTCCAGTACTGTGAGAAATAAATGTGTGGTTTATAAGCTAATTTGTGATATTGTTATAGCAGCCCAAAAGGCCTAAGACAGGGATCGTAGTAGAAAATCCATAGGCCTCGGAGCCAGGCATAGCTGGGTTGAAATCTTTGCTCTGTAACTTCCCAGCTATTAAGTGTGGGGAAATGTATTAGCCTCTCTGAAGTTCTCTTCCTTTATCTGTAAAATAGGGATACCACCACTTATTTTGCAGAGACACATAAGACTTAGAGATGATGCATTTAAACATGCCTGGTCCATAGAAAGCCTTCAATGAATGGAAGGTACTTAGTCATGGGCTCGCTCCCATTATTTTTGAGTAATCATAAAAATTTGCCCTGAAGCGTATTTAACCTTTCTTTGTGGCTGAAAGCATCACCAGTGAGCAGTTGTCTTAGAACCACTATAACAGGAGTTGTTCCTATTTCTATTACCCTTTACATTAGCTACTTTACTTTCAAAATTGCAGTGTGGCATTTTAAGAGTAAACCCATATTTATCAGTAAAAGCCTGCAAAAATAACAGTGTGGGTGAGGTGGGGAGGGGAGTAGAGAAGCAGGCTTTGTGAAAACTCTCTTTGGTACAAATCCGGTAGCAAGGTGTGTACGCAGACATGCAGCTGTTGGTTTCAACACTCTGTTGTCAACTTAAGGTTCCACAAGTGCTGTTTGCCCCGGGGAACTGCTTGAGCTGTGTCAGGTTGATGGTTCGGGGCCCGAGTATGACTCTTGTCAAATGTGGGATCCGAAGCCCTGTATGAACCCAGTTTAGTATTCAGGAAGTGTATCCATAGCAGCTGCTGTCAGGGTAACTATCACCAAGGGTAGACAGCTGATGGCTTCCTTCCTGCTATGTATCTCTCCCAAACAGTCTTCAAATTAGCACCCGCGCCCCATCACCACCCATTTGCAAGATGGGGAGGGAAGAAAGTCGGTCTTCTGTCCGTACGTAGCAGTCCTCAGGTCCCCTCACCATAATTATGTGATGATAATCAAGACCTATGTTCTTCCTCCTCCCTGGAGGCAGCCCCTGTTAGAATCTCTTGTTTATGTCCATTTATTCATAAAACTTGTAACGCTGGGTGCTTGCTATCTGCTGACCAGAGACAGAGACAAACAGACAAGATAGTTTTAGTTAATGAGAAGTGCCATGAAGAAAATAAAAGAGGTGATGTGATGGAGAGAGCTGGCGAGGGGCTGCTACTCTTAAAGGATGGTCAGGGAAGAACTGTTTCCTGTGGAAGGGACATTTGAGGTGAGACCTAAATGACAAGAAGTAGCTGAGTGGAGAAGTGTGGGGAGGGGCGTTCCTGACACCCCGAGACAGGAGAGCATGTGGTCCGTTTGAAGGTCTGAAGGAAGGTTGGGGTCTACGTGTCAAGCGCAAGGGAGAAAGAGGTAGCAGATGAAGCCGGAGAGGCAGGTAGAGGCCAAAATCATGTAGGACCTTGAAGGCCATGACAAAGAGTTCAGAATTGATTCTAAGAGAGTGGGAAGCCCTTGGCAGGGTTAAGCAGGGAAATAGTATCGTTTGATGTATGTTTTGAAACGATCATTCTGGCTGCCATGTAGAGAATACAGTCATTCCTTGGTATCCTCAGGGAATTGGCTCAAGGACCCCTGCAGATACCAAAATCTGCAGATGCTCAAATCCCTTATATAAAATGGCATAGTATTTGCATCTAACCTATGCACAACCTTTCATATACTTCAAATCATCTCTAGTTTACTTATAATACCTAACACAATGCAAATGCTATGTAAATAATTGTAAATACAATGTAAATGCTATGTAAATAGTTGCCAGCGTGCAGCAAATTCAAGTTTTGCTTTTTGGAACTTTCTGGAAATTTTTTGAATATTTTTGATCCGTGGTTGGTTGAATCTGCAGATGTGGAACCTGCAGGTATGGAGGGCTGACTGTGCGCTTCAGGGGTAAGAGAGTGGGAAAAGGAGACCAGTGAGATGATGGGCAGTAGTCCTGGTGATAGGCAGTTGCCAACTGGACTAAGGCGTGTGTGACTAGTGATGGTGGTGGGGGGTTGCAGATGGTAGGTCAAACTGCAGACAAGCTTAGCTGTAGAATCAGGAACCTCACCCATGCTGGCAAGGCCATTTTGTTGAGTGGATGACTCCATGCTACCTTCCCTGGCTTCCTAGACGTTGAATGCTACTTGTCATTGGGAGCAAGAGTCATGGTGGTTTTCTTCAGCACTTTAGACTTTGCTTTTCTGTCTCCAGGTTATAGTGGTTCTTAATGAAAGATCAATGGGCTTCAGAGTGCGATAGATCTGGATTGGAATCCTTTGCTCCAACACTTACTTATGGTTGACTGGGTAGCTTTTAAATTAGTATCTCCAATCCTTAGACTCAATAACAATGCCTGCTTCTTGCAGGCTTATGCTGAAGCATTAAATGAGATATATTTAATGAAAATAGGTGTGAAAATATCTAGCACATAGTAGGTTTCCAATGAAAGTTATTTGGCTTCGACTCTGAACTCTACCCCTTATGTCAGTGAAGCACATGTCATCAGAAACAAACATTGCACCAAAAGGTAGTAGGTAGCCTTGGTTTTCTATTTCCTCTCCTTGTTAAATACTGAGTGACTTTGGATAAGCCCTTCTCCCTCTCTGGACCTCATTCCCTCATCTGTAAAATGAGGAAACTGGTCTAGATAGTCCAAGTAATTTTAGTGGATAGTGACTTGATTTCATTTGATGCCAATATTAACTTTAACAGCAACGACTATCAGTTATGGAACACCCAGTGGGGCCAGACAATGTGCTGTATGCCTTATATACATGTCATATATAATCTTCAGGACAGTCCTGTGAAGGAGGTACTATTATTGTACCCATTTTACAGATGGGTAACTGAGGCAGAGAAGTGGAAGCATCCTGTCTCTCTGTTAATAGTAGCCAGATTCTCTGCAGTTCCAGTCAACAAAACCCTCTGGGAGTTTCAAGTGTGCTAGGCGTTATGCAAAGCGCTGCAGCTGCAGGCCAGGACCTTGCCCTCCAGAAGCCCACAATCTGGAAGTCAGGGGAGCCATGCAAAAGACTGGTCATTCTTGCATCCTCCTGCAGGAGGAGAAGTCACTGTGAAGGGAATGTCCGCAATGGCACTCCTTGACACGTGAAACTAGTTTGGGCTGGTTCTGTCCTGCAGTACAATATGGCCTTCCTGAACTGAGCAAGTACAAAAAGGTCTCCGTCTCCCGTCTGCATTCTCCTGCTCGACTCCTAGCCCCTACCCCCTCACTGACGATTACTTTGCTTCTGTTTATGTTCTTTTTCAGTAGCTCTTATTTCTCATTCTTCACAATTTTTCCTCATTTTTTTTCTGCGTTAATTATAGAAGGAAAGTTCAGCTAGACACAAGGAGCGCTGTCTGCCGAGGAGGAAGGCTGGAATGGCAACAAGGGCCTTTGTCTGGCTTGGGCCTCTTTGCGTACACTACATGAAGAGGTCACAGGGGCTGTCTCGGAACTGCGGGTTGGGACACTTGGGTCCTCATTCAGGCTCTGCTACTTACTGCTGTGTGATCCTAGGCATATCACCTCACCTAGCTGAGCTGGAATTTCTTTCCTCTAAGATGCTGCTAGATAGATACTAGATACTAGTGGATAGTATCTAGATACTAGAAGAATACTAGTATAAAATACTAGTAGATACTAGCAGATGCTTGTATAATCAGAGGGCTTGGGTTACATCTTAGATTTACCACTTACTAGCTGTGTGACCTAAGTCACTTAACCTCAGTTTCTGTTTGTGTAAAATGAGGACACATATGAAGATTGTTGTGAAGATGAAGTTACATGATCCATGTGAGGTGCTTGGCACAATGCCTGGTGTGTCATAAGCTCTATATAAATCTTACTTATTAGTAATGACCACGATGGTTAATTGACTTAATGGATATAAGAGCGTTTCGTAAACTGCAAAGCACTGTACAGGTGGTATTATTTTGGCATTGATTGTTATTTTGAAATAAGAGAGAAAGGACTTCTGATAATCTTTACTTGCCAAGTCAGTTTTCTTTTAAAAAAAATTGGGTTTTATATTTATCTCTTTCAATAACATGCTATTAATATTATATGAACTCTTTCTAGGGCATTATTGTTCCAGAATCGGGGACATCAAAGGCCATCCCATGCCTTTACATACACAGAAATGGGAAATCAGCCAAAAGGCTGTGTAATTTCATTTTACCCTTTGCTTCTCTCATTGGACTTGGTAGTTCACATCTAAATGAACTGAGCTTTGAATTTTTGCATCAATAGCTCTAGCAAGCCAGTGTACATTGTGATTAAAATGCACTGACCCTCCTTAAAGAAATAAAATGCAACTAAATGGAAGGAAGGAATTACATGGAAGAAAAATCAGTAAAAAATGCTTTGGCAAGATGTCTATTTGTGTCACTAAAATCTGGTTGTGTGAAAAAAAATACATATATAGGTATATGGTACTGTTGGGGGTAAGAAAATCCTGTGGTAGAAAGTATCTGGGTCTTGGGACTGTTATCTTTTGTTTTGTTGCTGGGAGTCTTTCTTGAGAAAGGTGAGTAAAGTGAAATCCTTTACAGTGATGATACTGGAGGAAAATAATATCTTATACGACAGCTGTGTTATTTCAGGCTCTTATTCTAGGTAGTTTTTGTGTTCCAGGGAACAGGATTTTGACCTGCTCTATATTGAATCCATACAATAATAAGCACTGTTATTGCCTCCCTCCCCTGCCAGGGCTCCCAAACGCTGTAGGCACCATCCTCTAAGACTGTGAAACAGCTTCAGTGCAAACAGAGGTTTCCGAACTCTCCAGCAAAATACCATCCTTAATGAAGAATTCCTGGCAATAAACATTCCAGGGATGTCTCAGACACAAAGCAGTTATCAACTGATTTGGAATGAACACCCGCTGATATCTGAAATGATCTTTTGAAACATTTTATGTTGGTCTAAGACGCACTAGCGGCGTGGAGAGCTGGCCAGTTGCACATATGTAGTTCATCTCTGTTCTTGAGTGAATCCTTCTTCACGTGTCTTCTTTTCCATGATAGATTATCAGCAGCAGCATGTTAGGGGCTGTATCATTAAACAGTTCCATTCAACAAAACATTTACTGAGAGCCTACTGTGTGGGGGGACGGGGTGGGTATTCTACGTGGTGCCACCCTTAAAGCAGTGGTCCTCAAACTTTAGCATGCTTTAGAATCTCCTGGGAGCTTTGTTAAAGCTCAGATTGCTGGGCTCACCTGCGGAGTTCCTGACTCAGTAGGTCTGGCTGCGGTTTATTGGAGAAGGGAGAATGGCAACAATTTTCATTTCCCACAAGTTCTAGGTGATGCTGATGCCACAGGTCCAAGGACCACTTTGAGAAGCACCGTCTTAAAGAACTCATGGCACTTCTTCTGGTGAGAAGTGCAGATGATGGATTAGTATAAAATCAGACTGTGAGAGTTGTTAAGATGGAGGCATAAAGCAAAGGCAGCGAGAAGGGAGCAATTTCTGTGCAGTGGGGCAATCAGGGAAGGTGGTAAGAGGTGGGAGTCTGAGAAGGAATTAGGCAGATGAGAAAAGGTGCAGAAGGAAGTTTCTCTGAAATACAGCAGGTTAGGGGTCCAACAAAGATGCTATAAGGTAACCTGCTCTTCTTTTCCTTCCCCGACCCAGGGGAATAAATGGGTACAAAGGGTTAGATCCAAGGAACTCTCTCCCTTTGTATTTAAAAGCTCCAATTTCTGCCCTCACGAGGGCCGGGAATGAGACTGCAGTTTTAATGGCGGTACCCATCTCCCCTAGACCAACGATGAAGAAACTCCATTTCCTGCAGAAAGAAAAACACCATCACTCAGTCCCCCAGGGAACCTCAAAGGAATTAAAAATGGAATTAACAGTTCATCTGGAAACCCTCTTTTTAAAAATCATACTTAGCTCACTGTTCCATGAAAACTGTTTCTGAAACGCCAGCTTGATGTTCCCGGCATCGTATTCCCGTTTCACCCCTGTCTGACTGAGGGACAAAGGGCAGCCAAGTGGCAGGGGGATAAATGAGGTGTGGCGGGAGCCTGGTAGGAGAGATGAAGGGGGTGAGAGCATGACCCTTGCCCTGCTATGGACGAGCTGACTGTGCGAAGGGAGTGTCCATGGCCACCTCGACCAGAAATGGAGCTGACAGAGGAGGCTCCTGAAGGATGGCAATGGTATTGGCTTGGACAGTTGGTTAAGATTTAGACAGAGGGGAGAGCATGAACAAAGAGAAGCAGTTTCACTTGGTCCCTGGGACCTTCCTCTTTCCATGCTTTTAAGGATTTTTCCCATCCTTTTCACTATTGTGACATTGTTCAAGATGATGGAGGGAGACAGATGCTGCGAATACCAGTCCTTTGCAAACACATAGATACCTGATCATAGCACTGCCTCTTGCAAGCTCTGCTGAATATGACACTTCCCTTTGATGTCAATGCTAAAGATATAGTTGTGACACTTGATTGCATTGCAGAATGCTTGGGAAAGCTAGAGAGTGTAATTCTCCTATCAAGCCTCAGGTGGTATCTGAACCAAACAATGAGAATTTGCCTCAATAGAGAAGCAACTGGAAAGTTAGAGGGATGGAGCCGCCCATCGTTAAATGATGAAAAAACGATATTAACTTTGTGGATTTATGATAAAGAGTGATGGTGGTGGTATGAGAGGGCCTAATCTTCCTGATGCAAAAAATATGCCACTGCAGAAGGAGTTCTGTTTAAGGGAACCCGGACACCCAGTGATGCTTGAGAAAACAGGAAGGTGTTAAAAAGAGCCTCATTATAGGGATTAGAAGATCTTATTTAAAGATACGGTTTCCATTTATTGAGCATCTACTGTGCACTGGCCACTTTATGTATTAGTTCATTTAATTCCCATAACACCCCTATAAATTGGTGTTATGACCATTTTATAGGTATGTTTGAATACAGTTAAGTCACTTGTCCAAGTTCACACATCTAAGAAGTGGTCTGGTCAGGATCAAATCAAATTAAGCCTGATAGCAAAGCTTAGGTTTTTCACAGACTTTATATCATAACACTTAGTACAGTGTTTAGTACATGTCATGAATGACAGAACAAATCACATATTTTTTAATCACATTGAAAATGGGGGGGAGACATGACAAAATCACGGTTTGGTAGAAGAGTCTCAAGATGATGTGGAGAGTGGATGAGTGGAGAGGTTTCCATGTTCTGGCCTTTCTACCCAGAAGATAGAAAGAAGTGGAGGCTGCCAGGTCTATAATTACGGTTGTTACTGAGGTCTCACTAGGGAAAAAGCCCAAAATTACATACACTGTTGGTGAAGCTCAAAGGAAGGGAGATAGATTCCTATAGAGAAATTCTAACACAAGCACAAGTAGCCACCCCTTTATCTACCCATCCATCCATCCACCCAACCACCCATCCATCCATCAACCCAGCAGCCAGCCAGCCAGCCATCCTTCCTTCCATCCACCCAATGATTCATCCATCCATCCACCCAGCCAGCCAGTCAGTCAGTGAGACATTCATCCACCCAACCACCCATCCACCCATCCATCCATCCAGACAGCCAGACAGCCAGACATTCATCCACTCACCCAACCATTTGTTCAACCACTTTAGCATCTTTACATTCTTCTCTTCCTTTCTCTTTCTTGCCATTGCCATCCTAGTTACATTTTCATGTAATGTAATGTAACTACATTTTTTCCCTCTTTTCTAGAGGAGTCTCTTAAACATTGTCCTCTTAGAGGATCTTCTTCCTTCAAGCTTTCATACTTTTCACCACTAGATTGAGTATCTTGAAAGCATGGATTTTATTGTATCACCTTCCTGCTCAGAAACCTTCATTGGCTCCTCATTATTCATAGGGTGAAGATCATGTACAACATGACCCCACCTACTTCTTCCCAGCTCATGGCTCTATCACCACCTAGTGTTTCCTTAACCCAGCCCATGCTTCTTTGTTTCTGTGCCTTTGCTCAAGCTGTTTCTCTTCCTGGGGATGCCCTTTTGGGCCCTCTCCAGAACCCTACCTCTTTTCTGGTTGGAATTCTATTCTGTGAGCCTTTTTCTGAACCCTATAACAAGGAGTTATTCCTTCTTTTTTTGAGCACAAGCTGTTTTTGGAGACAGCTTAGTTTAGTATAAGCTTTGAAGTCCAAGAATCCTGGCTTAAAATCTTGGCTCTTCTACTTACTATCTATGTGATTATGGGAAAGGTGCATACCTCTCTGAGCTCAGTTTCTGCATCCATAAGGTGAAGGGGGAGGAGGCATTAGTATCTACCTTATAAACTTACTGTGAGTGTTAAATGAAAAACATATGAAATACATCATTGGTTCTCAGCAAATACTGGTGAATGGATAATCAGGCAAAAATTTTGCCAATATTCATTATTTTTAATGAAATTATAATATTGTTTTTATGAGGAAATGTTTTTGCAGGCCAGCTCTAGGCTAGAGCTACAGGTCTTGACCAACTCCCAAATGTCAGACCATCGCCTTCCCACAATCCCTGGCTCAGATATATGTATGTGCCATCCATTCAAGCACCAGAATGCCTATGGAGGCATTTAGGCTGAAAAATGATAGCAAGTTCAGGCCCTGGAGAACCTTCCTCTCTCACCTGGTGTGTTCTTTATTTGTGACACCTGGATATATAGCCTGCTACCATGGAATAGAACTTTGATCCAGATTCACTCTTACAGTAAAAACATGCTACTGGAACAGGCAAGAAGCTTGGAGTTCTTTGAGATCTGATTTGGGACCTGGCTTAGAGTAAGTGCTTGACTAGAGTTGTCTAGAAGGAAGGATGACTTGATGGGTAGAAGGATGGGAGATAGATGGATGTAGGGTGGATAGATAGAGGGTAGGTGGATGGGTATATGGAAGGATGGGTGGTTGGATGGATAGATGCTGGATGGAGGGTGGATGGATGGAGGTTGTATAGATGGATGGGTGGATAGAGTATGGATAGATGGATGGACAGTGGATGGATGAATGGACTTCGATGGATAAATGTGAATGAGACACTCACTCTCTTGGGCTCAGTTAAAAGCTGAGAAGCAGTGTAATGGGGTGTGCAGTAGACTAAGAAGCAGGAACACAGGTTCCAGGCCAACTTTTGTGGTTTCCTTACTATATGACCCTAGACAAGTTATTTAAGGTGTCTGAGAATTCCTTTTCTTATCTCTGAAACAATGGACTTAGATAAGATGATCTATATGGCCTCTTGTAAAATCATATTCTGAAATTCTGTGGCTCTGTGAAGTAGAACATAGATCAATCTTTGTATTTTTTAACTGGTCTTAAAAAACAGATATAGGTGTATAAGCATGTAGTTTTATTTTTTTCTCAGAGATCAAAGCAGACAAACACACAGAGTTCCTGATTCTCAGTTCTGTGTACCTCCCACCGTTCGGCCCTCTTTGTCCTGTGTTATCTCTCCAAACCCTCATCACCTCCTGAGGGTCACAATTCCTTATTCCATCCATAACTGGTGAGGCAGCTTGGTTTTAGTGGAAATAGCTCAGACTATATAATTAGACAGATATTAGAATCAAATTCTGGATTCCCTATTTATTTGTGATATTTGGCAAGTTACTTACTTCTTGGGCCCCTTTACCTGTCAGATGGTGTCACCAAATGCCTCACAATGAGGATTAAAGAGAATAGCTATGCCAGGAAGGTAATAGATCTTGATAACTCTGATAAATGGAAGTCCCCTCCTTACCCTCTGCTCTGCACAAAGAAGCTACCAGTTGCCTAGCAGATGTTCAGAAAGCACTTGTTGAATCAAATGGATTTGAATTCCTTCCAGACTCTGGGTTTTACTTGCTTTGCAGCTAATGCTTTCAATCTATCACCAGTTGAGCAGGAAATGCAAATGAGAAACTTTGCTGATGCCGTTCACACGTCATAAATCTGGTATTTTGAGAGCATGGCTGTGAATATTGAGGTCAGCTTTTTTGCCACGGGTCCAAGATTAATGCAGCTCTAAGTGTTAGGGGGCCATGAGACACTGACCTCTCCAGTGTCTGATAGGCTGTGGACATTTGGGTGGTGGGTGTGGTGTGTGGAGGACCTATGAAAATACTGAGGTAATACGGGAAGAGACCCCAGCCCCAGGGTAAGTGGTGTCTAAGTCACTCTTGAAGTGTTAGGAGGTAAAATGGGCAGCTAGTGGTGAGGGCACCTCCCCATCAGAGTCTTCTCGAATAGGCTGCTCATATGCTAACCTCAGTTTCTACCATCTAGGGCCTTGTTACCAGGGAACCTTGAATTCCAGAAGACCTGCTCCTGAATTGATTATCTGAGACCTGAGCGCTGCTGTGTTTTCCTATGACAACAAATATGCATGCTGCCTTGTTCTTCCTCTTCTTTGCCCTCAGCAAGTACGTTGTGGCAGTGATCCGGGCATCTCTGACTGGTCTCTGGTGGTCCTGATGCTCCCAGCATCCGGCCCTACATTTTACACATGAGCAAACTGAGCCTCAGAGAATGGCCCAGGGTCGCACAGGGAGTTAGTGGTAGAGCTAGGGTTGCAACCCAGGAGTCCTGACTCCAAGTTATAATCCCAACCCCCCGCCCCCCAGCATTCCACAGCTTATGATTTATGACTTCCTCAGCTTATTTCCCACGGGGTTTGGAAATAAAACATGCAGAAAGCACCTCTTACCTGCCCAGGATATCTCCCCTAAATCCCTTAACAGCGTCCAAGATTCCTACAGCACGTTAGTCCTTTCGTTTAGGGCAGCATTTCCCAAAATATGCTCATGTGATGCTCTATCAAGCAGCAGAGGTCCGTGGCCAGAAGGGATTGAGAAATGTTGCAAAAATATGTTCCCCTTTTAGACTCACAGTGCATGGTAGCTAGTCAAAGCAGGGCCCTCCTCAGTAAAGAACCCTCACTTAACTTTGTCATCCGATTTTTCCTTATATTGATTTGACCACAGAACCTCACTTTTCCTACCCCTTCACCCTTTAACTCCTGTAAATACTTCACAGAACCAGGTTCATGAAATGCACTTAGGTAAACGGTGATTTAAGTCATGGAACACCCCCATTGATATGTATGGTTTGTTTTAGAGGAATTGTAATGATTGTAGAACTTCACAGTTGCCAGCGATCTTTCATACCCATTAACCCTTTTGATTTACAACAGCCCTATCAGAGAGGTAATGTCTTTTCCTCACCCAAAAAAAAACCCAAAAAAAACCAGAGAATTGGATGATTGACAGAACTGAAGATGGGAGGTGAGATTGGAGTACAGGTTGCAGACAGCACAGCCCATGGCTCCAGACTCTTTCAAGTCTCCACTCTACATTAAGCCAGTTTCTACCAGGCATTGTCTGTCTCCTGGGCTTCAATTCAATGGTAGACTGTCATTTTCCCTCTTACCTTATTTGACAATGAAGGCAAATGATGCACAGAGAGGGGAAATGATGTGCCCAAGGTCACACAGCCGGTTAGTCATAGAGATGGAAGCAGAGCCCCAAACTTCTGAGAAGCCAGCGGAGGACAAGGGCCCTACGTGCACTGGGAATTGGGAAGTAAGCCTGGAAAGAAATGCAGAGCTTGAAGAAGGGGGGAATTGAAAGACCCTAAAGATGAAATTGGCAATGTTGCTTATTACCAGCCCTGTGAAGAATAACTACATTGACTGAAAACACCAGGCCAGGTGTTCTGCTGTACCTGGCTGCCAAGTATAGATGGATCAAAGGAGAACACTTGGAAACTTGACAAAGTGACCTCCACTTACTTGGAGATTCTTCATTTGCCCAGCAACTTTATCTATTCAAGAAACACTTGAGAGCCTTGAATGAAGATAAAAGGTCTCTGAGCAACTAAAAGAGATCAATCAACTAACTGCTCAATTACTAAGTGAATGAAACAACAAAAGAAAAAAATGTATGAAACACCTACTATACACAAGCCCTGGAAATCTGCTGGAGGCCGAAGTAAGACCGTGTCCCATCCTCCAGGAGCTTAGAGCCAAGGATGGGAGACAGACATGTAGACAAATAGGATAAGACCCTGTGACAGGGGTTATGAAGGAAATGCAGAGTGCATCCAAATCAGACGGGTCAGACTAGGCATTGGGAAGGGAGTCTATGAGCCTGCAATTTTTTTCTTATTGAAGTACAGTTGATGTACAATATTATGTTATTTTCAGGTGTACAACAGTTATTCAACATTTACTTTATGAAATGATCACCATGATAAGTCTAGCAACCATCTGTTCCCATACAAGCTTATTACAGTATTATTGACTATATTCCTTATGCTGTATATTACATCCCCATGACTTATTTAGTTTATTATTGGAAGGTTGTACCTCTTAATCTCCTTCACCAATTTTGCCCAACTCCCCACTTCTCTCCCCTCTGACAACCAACAGTTTGTTCTCTGTATATATGAGTCTGTTTCTGTTTTGTTTTGTTTGTTTGTTTTGTTTTACAGATTGCACATATAAGTGGAATCATATGTTATTTGTCTTTCTCTGTGTGACTTATTTCAGTTAGCATAATGCCCGCTAGGTCCATCTATGTTGTCATAAATGATAAAGTTTTATTCTTTTTTTAATGGCTGAGTAATATTCTATTGTTTATATATACCACATCTTCTTTATCCATTCATCTATTGATGGATGCTTAGGCTGATTCCATATCTTGGCTATTGTAAGTAAAACTGTAGTGAGTGCATATATCTTTTCAAATTCCTGTTTTTATTTTCTTCATGTAAATGCCCAGAAGTGAAATTGCTGTATTGTATGGTAGCTCTATTTTTAATTTTTTTGACAAACCTCCCTACTGTTTTGCATAGAGGCTGCACCAATTTGTATACCTGCCAACAGTGCACAAGGGTGTCCTTTTTCTCCATCTCCTTGCCAACACTTTTTATTTGTTGTCTTTTTGATAACAGCCATTCTGACAGGTGTGAGGTGGTGTCTTATAGTGGTTTTGATTTGCATTTCCCTGATGATTAGTGATGTTGAACATCTTTTCATGTGTCTGTTGACCATCTTATATCTTCTTTGGAAAAATGACTATTAAGATTTTCTGTTAATTTTTTAATTGGATTGTTTGTTTTTGATATTGTGTCCTATGAGTTCTTTATATATTTTGAATATTAACCCCTTATCAGATATATCCTTTGCAAATGTATTCTCCCATTTGATAGGTTGCCTTGTTTTCTTGATTTTTTTTTCCTCTGTGCAAAAGCTTTTTATTTTAGTTTGCTGTAATCACTTGTGTTTATTTTTGCTTTTGTTGCCCTTGCCTAAGAAGACAGATCCAAAAACAATATTACCAAGATTGATATCAAAGATTTTATTGCCCATGTTTTCTTTTAGGAGTTTTATGGGTTCAGGTCTTACGTGTAAGTCTTTAATCCCCTTTGAGTTTATTTTTTGTATATGGTGTAAGAAAGAGGTCCAGTTTCATCCTTTTGCATGCAACTGCCCAGTTTTCCCAGCACCATTTATTGAAAAGCCTGCCTTTAATTGACCATAAAAGTGTGGGTTTATTTCTGGGCTCTTTATTCTGTTCTGTTGATCTATGGGTCTGTTTTTGTGCCAGTATCATACTGTTTTGATTACTAGAGCTTTGTAATATAGTTTGAAATCAGAGAGCATGATGCTTCCAGCTTTGTTCTTCTTTCTCAAGATTGCTTTGGCTATTTGGGGTCTTTTGTGGTTCCATACCAATTTTAGGATTATTTATTCTGATTCTGTGACAAATGCCATGAGTATTTTGATAGTTGTTTTGTAACTAGTTGTTTTTCTCTTGCTGCTTTCAAGATTCTCTTTATCTGTATCTTTTGACATTTTAATTATAATTTGTTTTGGTGTGGGTGTCTTTGGGTTCATCTTGTTTGGGATTCTGTGCTCCCTGAACTTGGATGTCTGTTTCCTTCAGCAAGTTAGGGAAATTTTCAGGCATTATTCTATTTCTTCAAATAGATTTTCTGTCCCTTTGTCTCTCTCTTCTCCTTCTGTAAGCCTATAATGTGGATGTTAGTATGTTTGATGTTGTTCCAGATGTCCCCTAAATTCTCCTCTTTTTTTAAAATTCTTTTTTTTTTTTTTTTCTGTTCCAATTGGGTGGTTTCCACTACACTCTCTTCTAGATCACCGATCCATTCTACTACATCCTCTAATTTGCTGTTGATTCCCTCTAGTGTATTTTTCATTAGTTATTATATTCTTCAGCTCTGACTGGTTCTTTTTTATATTTTCTCTTTGTTGAAGTTCTCACTGTGTTCCTCCATTCTTCTCCCAAGTTCAGTTAGCATCTTTATGACCATTATTTTGAACTCTTTTTCTGGCAGATTGCTTCTGTTTCATTTAGTTCTTTTTCTGAGGTTTTGTTGTATTCATTCATTTGGAATATATTCCTTTGTCTCCTTATTTTGTCTAACTCTCTGTTTTTACATATTAGGTAGATAGCTATGTTTCCTGGTTTGGAAGGAGTGTTTTTTTTTTTTGTTTTTTGTTTTTTTTTAATTTTTATTTATTTATTTATGGCTGTGTTGGGTCCTCGTTTCTGTGCGAGGGCTTTCTCTAGTTGCGGCAAGCGGGGGCCACTCTTCATCGCGGTGCGTGGGCCTCTCACTGTCGTGGCCGCTCTCGTTGCGGAGCACAGGCTCCAGACGCGCAGGCTCAGTAGTTGTGGCTCACGGGCCCAGTCGCTCCGCGGCATGTGGGATCCTCCCAGACCAGGGCTCGAACCCGTGTCCCCTGCATTAGCAGGCAGACTCTCAACCACTGCGCCACCAGGGAAGCCCGGAAGGAGTGGTTTTATGTAGACGGTGTCCTGGGGGCCCAATTGCATGGTCTCCCCTGGTCACCAGAGCCAGGTGCTCCAGGAGTATCCTCTCTGTGGTGGGTATGCCCTCCTGTTTTGGCTGGTCCACAATTGCTGCAGATATGCTAGTGTGTGGGGCTGGCTCCTGGTGTGGCTGGCTGTAAAGCCCAGCCATGACTGTTGCAGGCTTTCTGGCATGTAGGACCAGCCCCTGGGTCAAGAGCCATTTGGGGGAGATGCCAGTCCTGGCAGAGGCTGCCTGCCAGGTGTGGTGGGCAGGGGACCTCTTTGGAGGGGCTCTGGTGCTGGCCAAGGCTGCCTGCTAGATGTGTTGGGGCAGGGGGCTGCTTTCGAGGCTGGTGCCAGCAATTTTTGAGTGGAATTTTGATGGATGAATAGGAGTTGGCCAGGAGATGAAGAGAGTAAGTGAAGGAAATGTAGAGCCCACGAGCCACAACAACTGAGCCCGCATGCCGCAACTACTGAAGCCCGCGTGCCTAGAGCCTGTGCTCTGCAACAAGAGAAGCCACGGCTATGAGAAGCCCGCACACCACAACGAAGAGTAGCCCCCGCTCACCACAACTAGAGAAAGCCTGCGTGCAGCAACGAAGACCCAACGCAGCCAGAAATAAATAAAATAAAATAAATTAAATTTATATAAAAAAAAAAGAAATTGAGCGGTATCTAGATCTCAACGGGCAGGAAGGTCAGAACTGTTATCTAGGTTATTTTAATCCACTTTAATTATATCATCCTCAAGGACAGGGACTGCTACTTTAGTTTTCTGTTAGGCTGCAAACCCTCCAGGAAAATTTAAGCAGGAGTCGCTGGGCAGCCTCATCCAGATCGCATCTTGGTTTGGTGATCCTAGGTGCCCCTCTTAGGGGTGACATTGATAGATCAAGGTTATGCTTCTCATGCAGACCACAGGCAGATCCTCACAGATCCCCACCTGTGTGAGAGGGGGAGGAGCAAAACAATACACTTTGGTTTTGTTGTTTGTTTTGTTTTGTTTTGGGACTTTTTTTTTTGGTGAGATCATTTTAGTTCTATTCTCTTAGAAAATTTCAATTATACATGTTTTACATTAGATCCTCAGACCTTATTCATCTTATAGCAGAAAGTTTGTACTCTTATATCAACCTCTCCCTATTTCTCCCACCTGCCAGCCCCTGGCAACCACTTTTCTGTTCTCTGTTTCTGTAAGTTTGACTTTTTAATTTTAGATTCCACATATATATAAGTGATGCCATGCAGTTTTTGTCTTCTCTGTCTGGCTTATTTCACTTAGTGTAATGCTCCATCCATGTTGTTGCAAATGGCAGGATGTCCTTCTTTCTCATGGCTGGATAATATTCCATTTTATATATATATATGTATATATAATATATATTCCATTATATATTCCACATCTTCTTTATGCATTCATCTGTCAGTGAACACATATCTTTTCCACATCTTAGCTACTGTGAATAATGCTGCAATGAACATGGGAGTACAGATCTCTTCCATATCCTGTTTTCAGACAGCCACACGCAAAAGAATGAAACCAGATCCCTATCTTACACCGTATGCAAAAATCAACTCAAAATGGATAGACTTGAATGTACAACCTGAAATCAGAAAACTCCCAGGAGAAAACATAAGGGTTAAGCTCCTTGACATCAGTCTTGGCAATGACTTTTTGGATTTGACACCAAAAGCAAAAGCAACAAAAGCAAAAATAGAGGATCCACTTTTAAGACCCACGTTTTGAAAAAGATGGGCTCTTTCCAAATGAGTAGTCATGGAACTGCTGTGTTGCGCTTTCTCAGTGTTCTGAAAGGCTGGCGGATTCAAGCTGAGCCTCAAAGGGTTTCTCTTGCCCCTCGCCTGCGGGGAGTCCTGGGGGATTGGCTTATTTGGGGAGGCTCAGAAGTATCAAGGGCCTGGTGTGTTGCCTTCTTCATCTCTAGTTACCTCGATAGGAATCTTGGCCCTGGTCTAGTGAAGGGGAGCAGCAGGACATCCATGCCAAGAGGGTCCTTTGAGGCTTTTTCTTTCTGTAGAGCACATTCTGTGGGAAAAGGCCAGACTGACCTCGTTCCAGGACCAAATCAGTTTGATGCTTAAAAGCTCTGTTTCATAGGGACATAGAATATTAACGGATAGAAGAGGTCTTAAAGAATCGAGTCCAGTGTTTCATGAACACCCCATTCCCATCCTCTGGCTCCTCCATGGTGATGGCCTGTCCCCTTCCCTGTCTCCGTCTCCGTCTCCTGGGGCCTGCAATAGGGATTTCGCATTGTTTACTGGCCTACCCCACAGCTTAGGTCAGTAGTATCATCATAAGCTGGCCTCACCTCTCTGCGTTTCTTCACCTCTGTAGTGTTCCCATCTATACAATGGGCTGAGTGTCCCTGATCCATGAACCTAAGGGATTTTAGCAGAAGGGAATGTACTTAAAGTCCTCTAAAAAGTATAAAATGATGGGAATTCTCTGGTGGTCCAGTGGTTAGGACTCCATGCTTCCACTGCAGGGGGGCATGGGTTCAATCCCTGGTCAGGGAACTAAGATCCTGGAAGCTGTGTGGTGTGGCCACAAAAAAAAAAAAAACAGTATAAAGTGATCTATAAATATTATTTTATTGCTAGCATTATCATTTGCACTCTATTCATAGATATTTCTTAAAATAATTAAAGGAGCTTACATCAACTAGAAACTGAATTAAGCCCAGGATAAAATATGCTGAATTTCAAATGGGCCGAATCAAAATTCATGTTTTTAAGATTGTACTAATTAAAAACCAAACAAATAAGCAAAACCCGTTCAACACAGTGAACCCATGCCTAATAGTACTGAACCGCTGTGCTGTTTGTTTCAAGACCATTGGATTTTCTCCTAAATGCACCTTAAGCAGATTAGTATTTAGTTCAATACAAGTCCCAAACAAAATACTTCAATCTATATTATTTATAATTTCTATCTTTTGTTAACACATAAGTACATCAGAAATATGAGAAAAGCAGGTCTTGAATCTCCCTCGATTCAAATATAATAATAGTAATAGTAAAAATAATAATAATAAACAATGACAGATTGACTCTAGAACCATATCCGTTATCACTATATTGTCTGCCTCATACAATAGGGATGACCATTTTCCTTCTAAATGCTTAGTGTATTCTGGGTATATTACTAATTTCTTTATGTGAGTGATTTCACTTAACCTTCAGAATGCTCTCCTGTGACGAAGGTGCCATTATTACTCCTATTTTATAGATAGGAGAAATAAGGCTCAGAGCGGCAAAGACACTTGCCTAAGCACACACAGCTGACAAGTGGCAGGTGGCATCTGACTCCATAGTACACAGTCTTAAACTACTTTGCTAGACTGCTTCCTTGTTTAAAATATGGGGAGACGCCAAGGAGAATCTTGTGTCAACTATTTAATCATTTATCTGGTGGTTCTTAATATCTAGCTCATTACCTGTAATTAATCAAAAATATGCAAGTTCAAAAGAACAGATATTCCAATACTATTCAAGTAGATATGCGTCCTGGCAAAGTATAGTCATGTAAATACTGGTAGCTCATCATCTCCCGAACACAATCCAGCCTCTGATTCATTACTGCAATACAGCCCCGTAGCTGTATTTAAACTGTATTAAACTGTATCCTTAAATACAGTTTAAGAAAGCAGGGATGAGAATAAGATATGGTACAAAGAATGTTATTTGTTTTAAAGGTAACTTTTTAGAGCACTGGTGCTTAAATCTATAATTGCTCATTTCTGTATGAATGCATGTGTCTGGATTAATAAGGTCTTGTGGGGATTATATATAGAAATCTAAGTTGATATATATAATCGATAGCATAACAACCATTTTATTCCCTTTGCTGTTTATGTGCATCCCAAAGCTTATTGCTACAAGGCTACAAGATGGTGCTACATAAACACACACACAGAGATACAGTATATACATATGTATATACATATATACACACACACATCTATAAACATATGTATCTTCACAGTAACTGAGATGCTGAGATGACAAGTTACTCTGAAAACCTAGATGTTTACAGTACATATTTTAAAATAGTCTATGGCATTTCTACTATTCACATGATACCCATGACACTGTAACTCACCAAAGCTGTGTGTGCATGTTTGCACATGGCTTCATGCAGTAGAGTGGGAAGAGAGAGGGTTTGGCAGACTTGAGTGCCGACCCTGGCCCTACCCCTTACAAGCTGGGTCACCTTGGGCAGCTAGTTTGAGTCACTGAGCTCATGTAAACATGGTTAATCATAGTTTTGAAGGGGTTGCTTCTCCTGCATGACGACCCCCATTTTTATAGAAGAAGAGCTGCCATGCCACCTGCAGGAAAGGAAAAGTAGGAGCAGAAAGCTCCCGCTCTCTCTGTCCTTCCTCTTTCATGGCTCCCAGAGGACCAGGAGTGCCTTACCTGCTCACTGAATGTGAGTGAAGGGCTGTCCCAGAGGTTCAGCCTTGTCTGGGAGGTCACTTTTGCATCTGCTTGTGTGAAGGATACATGTGTTCTTTACCTGCCTTCTTACAGAAGGTAGCCTTGCAAGGGAGTTAGGAAGGAGGTAGTTATAGGAAGCTTGATTCTGGTCACACACTGGCACTTTCTCCAATCCAGCTGCATCAGCAATAAATCTGAGCATTTGATTTCTCTCTGTCTGATTTTTCTATAGATCTTTCAACTGGTTCTGGACTTGAAGGCGTGCCAAGGAGTGGTCATTACCCTCCAACACTTCACGGGGCTGATGTCATGGTTAAAACGAGAACAAGGATATTAAGAATCTAGCACAGTGTGTTACACATGGTAGTTGTTTGGTGACTGTCAGATTCCCCTCCCATGTCTGACTGTAAACTGAACATGACCCAGCCTGTATCTTACAAATGCCCCTCCCCTTCCCCTCCCCCCATGCTTAATTAGTACAGGGTTTCAGATGTGAGCTAAGACTTTTAAGAGCCAGAAGAGACTTTACCAATCTGTTAGTTAAATTCCTTCATCTTCCAGATGAGAAATTTGAGGACCAGAGATGCTAAATGCCTTACCTGAGATCACACAGCTAGTAAGGGCCCACCTCATCTCTAAGAGCACTGTGTGATTTCATAGAACAAAGGCAAAACTATGTCTTCTACAGAGGGTAAATTACAAGGCTTCCTAAAACCTGAGAGCTTTGTCAAGGTAAAATGTTTTCATTTTGTTGAAGACAAGAGAGCTCCCAAAATACTTTTCTTTTGACCTACTTTGCTCTTACTCATCTCCTCCCCGCCCCCGCCCCCATCATCAATTGCTTCTTCTTGGAAAATCCTGTTATAGTTTGTCATTGTATCTGCGGCTCTGGTTTTAAAGACTTTCTCAGGTGGAGCAGGGACTTAAGAAAATACTCCCCAAGAAGGCTCTGAGAGACAATGCGGACATACTGTACCTGTACGTTACTTCTCCACGTGTCTTGAACTTGGGAAAATGCAACTGAGGGCAGTGGAGGAATGATAGGCCCTTTTCCATCCTCATAGAGTCCTTTGTGGGCCTAATGATGTCATAGAGACTACTTGCTCTTGTGGTTATCAGTCAGAGGCCAGCTCTAAAGAGAGATGATAGCCATATTGAGTGTGTATATTTCTTTTTTCCCTGGACTGAATTGTGTTACGAATTCATGGTCTCATTCCCCTTCAGAACATCTCAGAAAAATAGGAGAAAGGCAGATCTTTCTAATCTCATTTTGAATGTAGGAAAGCAGAAGGAAGAGAAATCAAGAGATTTCAAGACATTCTCCCTTCTGCCATTCATTGCACTTGGTATTTTTTCCTGAAATGTTACTTCCCCACCTGACTTTCCTGGAAAACTTCTACTCGCGCTGCAAAAACCAGCTCCTTGAAACTCACTTCCTCCTTGGTGCTCCGTTGCAATTTCTGTGTTCTATTTGGCATGATGCTTGAGCAGTTTTGCTGTGATTAATCATTTATATGTCTCTATCTTTCAGAAATGGATTCGTCTTTAATAACAATCGCTAAAATCCTATCATCCCCATTTTATAGAGAAGGTCACATACCTCAGAGAGGTTACATGACTTATTCTAAATCACATGGCCAGTATGTGATGCGGCCAATTATTGAGCATAAGGATGTCAGCCTCTAAAGCCCATTCTCTCCACTACAGTCTGAAGCTGTTAATAACAAAGGATTTTGTTATTAAAGAGAATGCATTTTACCCTTAGCTAATTCCTAATACCAATAACTAATTACTAACTCCCACTGGTAGAATGCTTTATGATTTACACAGCAGTTTTCCATATACATCATCTCATTTGATCCGTATAACAAAGCTGCAAGGTGGGGATTGCGCAACAGTTTTAAAGTTTATGGCTTTACAGTTGAGGAATGGAGGCCCAGAGAAGGGACTTGCCAACAGCCATCCTGCTATTTTGTAACAGTTAGCACTTTGCAGGAAATTAAACACGCATCCCCTGACAACAAATCCCTTTGCCATGTTGCAACAATTAATTCAGGTCCTCAGTAGGTTTAACATGCAGTAACGGCAGAATCTCCAAATAAATAAACTGTACATAGTCCTTAGGAGACCAGGACATTGTCTTTGGTTCCACATGTCGTCAGACTTTTCCTCCTTTGGCAGTGGTGTGGTACAGTGGACGGTGCTGCACATCAAAGTCAAGGGAACGAATCCCAGACCTCAGAATGTGATCAAGGACAGTGGTTTGTCTTCCATATATTTATCATGTTGTCACATGACTTGACTTGGTGTTACAGAGTGGCACTTCTCAATGCTTTTATTTTTCTTCAAACACATACAAGACACACGCCTGTGGGAGCATGCAGGTATATGCATTATTCCTCACGTTCTAACTTTAACTTGACCCTTTTCTACTCAAGAGAACAAAGAAAGGAGTGAGAAGGACATTATTAGGAGAAAAAGCTATATCTTTCATTTATTTTGAATAGTATATATATATTTTTTTTTGCCAAGTTTCATATCTTAGAGGAAGCTTCTGACACAACTCACAACTCACTGGGTCACACCTGTGTGATGTGTTCCATTAGTAAGAGTAGAAAGTTAACTACAGCAGGGCTCCGTCCTCAAGGAGCTCACAGTTGGGTGGGCAGGCAGACATGGAGCACCGACTAGCATTCAAGACAGGAGATCCTGGTACTAAGAATCTTTGTACTGGCGGTACAAAGAAGGAGTGAGGAAGTATTGGATTGGGAAAAACAAGCAAACTTTGATAGAAAACTGAATCTTTTTTCCCTTTATTGTTAATTGAAGTGTAGTTGATTTACAATGCTGTGTTAGTTTCAGGTGTACAGCAAAGTGATTCAGTTATACATACATATATATATACATATATTACATATATATGTATGTGTGTGTATGTGTATTTGTATAAATCTATTCTTTTTTCAGATTCTTTTCCACTATAGGTTATTATGAGATATTGAATATAGTTCCCTGTGCTATACAGTAGGCCCTTGTTGGTTATCTATTTTATATATAGTAGTGTGTATCTGTTAATCCCAAACTCCTAAGTTATCCCTGCCCCCCCAAAACCTGAATCTTTGAATTGAAACTTTGGGGGTGAGTGATGTTTTCATAGGTAGTAGGGGAAATTGAGAAAGAAGATGGAAACATCGTGAACATCATGATACCCTCTGTTGGGCCTGGGGAATGCTAAGTAGCCCTGTTGCAATCAGAATGGACATTTGGAAAGAAGGAGGTAGGAAATGAATCTGAAAAGTAGGTAGTACTTGAGTGTCATGCTCTTGTGTTTGGATGCGACCCTATAGACAATGGGGAACCATTAAAGATTTGGAGCAGGAGCCTGGCGTGATCCGGCTCAGGTTTCTGGAAGATCACCCTGGCAGCTCTGATTCTATGGCGTCAATGATCATAACCTGACAAAGAACCTGCAGCTCGAAGTGGGGGACGAGGAGTGCTAGTTGATGAGCTGAAAAGAAAAAAAAAAAATCAAAGATCCCATTTTCCTACTTGTGTCAAGTCAAATAAATGGAGCCAGATAAACGTGGAAAAAAATCGAGACAGTAGCAAAATTGCCTGGAAGCAGAATGTTTTTCAAAGTCCCTAATGAGGTGTCAGTGAACCTAATGAGATGGAACTCCCTACCCTACACCTAGTTTTTCACGCTGTCCTTTACATCCACTCATAATTAAGTTGTGAAATTGGAATTATATCCTAACATTAAAGACGGAGGCCACCTCTGCCTGCCTCTTGCTTCTCCAAAGAAGGTGACTCTGAAAAGCGCTCTGTTCCGTTGCTTCTTCTCCCAGTGACGCTTCCCCTGATGTGGCCGCAGGCGATGGCATTGTCGTTTTAGATTTTGATTAAGAAGGGCCACGTGGCTCCTCTTCATTGATTTCAGTATTGAATTCCATCATTCTTAGTTAGGAATTATTAGGCAGCTGAAGTTGAAAGGAAAATGTCACAGTCTTTTTGCGCCGTTGGCTTGTTAGTGGAAGGGAAGGGTAGGCCAGGGGAGGGAGGCATGCACTGTGGGCCAGACACTGGGTGGGGTTCTCTAGATATGTAAGGTCCCTCTGATTCTTTCAGGCTGTTACTATGAGAGGAAAGCCTTATTCCCGTTTATGTGGATGTGGAAACTGAGGCTCACAGGGGTTGCAGGCCTCGTATAATAAGATCCTCCAGGTTTATTCCAAACCCATGCTTTTCCCTCTCCACTGGGATAAAGATGGCGACTTCATTTTTAGACCAAGAGGGTCCACGGACAGGAGGCTTAGATCTATCAGCCGCCGCTCCGTGAGTGTCTCCCAGCGCCCCGTGCATCTTGCTAGGGCACTTTGAGGTGCATTTTTTTTTGTTCCTACAAGAATGCTTTGTAGGGACACTATTTGCTCCTTTTTCTGAGTGAGCTAATTGTGGCTCAGAGAGTCTAAGTGATTTACCTGAAATCACACAGGAAGTACAGGCTCCACCTCACTGCATTGCTTTCCAGTTGAGATCTCTACAGGATAAAATGCCTCCTCTGAAAGGATGATGCCAGTAAGAGACATTTCTGGTACTGGGGCCAGCTCCCAGTAATTGAGATACATGTAAGGCAGGCCCATTTTTCTGAAACCCTGACGTACTGGAATATAGGGGTAGGGCCCAGAGGAAGATGAGGAGAGGAGATCAGAGGCTGGCTCTGTACAAGGGGGGCAGGAGCTCTGGGCAACATCAGCCTGGCACAGAAGAGCACCTAGAATCACGAACTCACTAAAGAAACACGAGCATCGTGTCCTTTTCTTTTCAGGACTCTTTAGATAAACTTATTGAGCAGATTCATAAAGCAAGGACTGGAAATGCGGCTGCCCCATGACGAGCACAGCCGTGGATGTTCCCTCGTCCGGTGGTTAGGTCTGTCTGCTCCCCACTGGGGCGGCTCCAGCCGCACCTCTGCTCCAGCTTTGCTGAGGAACCGGTGCCTTCTTCTCCAACGGAAACACTAGCATGGACTCAGGTTTCCAGGTCAGGCCTGGTTCTCTCTGCTCTGTCCGTCATAGCTAGCCCAGGATAAAAATGCAAATGCAGGTCCATGATCTCCGACTTGGGACCTTAGGGGCCAGATGTCTGTCAGAAATTTAGAATATTTCAGATCTGAGAAAGACCATATGATATGTATATTACATATTATGCAACACTCCCTGCCAGGCTTGGGGCAGCACCCATCATCAAGCACATTAATATTTCTGCAGTAAAATCTGTAATAAATAAATGTAGCGTGAATAAACACTGTAAGTAGTGTTCCATCAGTACAGGTCAGTTTGTGCCCTCAAATGAATTCAGATCAGTTTAGATATGCTGCCAAAATGAGTTACATATAGATGCAAAAATTCTCAACAAAATATTAGCAAACCGAATGCAACAACACATAAAAAGGATCATGCACCACAACCAAGTTGGATTCATCCCAGGGTCACAAGGGTGGTTCAACATATACAAATCAATCAATGTGATACACCGCATCAGCAAAAGAAAAGACAAAAACCGCATGATCATCTCAATAGATGCAGATAAAGCATTTGATATAATTCAAAATGAACTGCACACACGCACACACACACACATGCATGCACACATAAAACTGTGTTTTCAGACCTTTTTGGATGTTAAAATTCAGATAAGAGATTGTAGGTAAATATTTGTAGCTCACATAGATTGAGTTCCTGTTATATGCCTGGCATTGGACTGAGCAGTTTACAGACACTTACTGCACAAGAATCTCAGGGCCTATGACGAATATAGTGTTACTATCTGTGTTTTGCAGCGTAGAGCTGTTCTGTGCAATCAATAGCCACTAGTCATGTACAGCTATTTCCATTTAAATTAATTAAGTTAATTTAAACTAATTTAAATCAAATGAAATTTAAAATTCAGTTCCTCGGTTGTACTATCAAGAGCTTGATAGCCATGTGTGGCTAATGGCCATGTATGGGAGTAGCTGTATATGCCTGGTGCCTACCATACTGGGAAGCACAGAATATTTCCATCAGAGCAGAAAGTTCTATTGGACAACGTTGGCCTACATGTTGACAGGGTGTTGGTTATGAGCATGGATTCTGGAGCTCTACTGCCCAGCACCACCGTTTCCTAGTTATACGGCTTTGACCAAGCTTCTTTACCTCTTGGCACCTTAGTTTTCTCATCTGTAAACTGGGGATAAAGATAGTACCCACTTCATTTGTTGCTGTGAGGAGTAAATGAGTTCATACATGTAAAGAACTCAGAACAGTGCCTGGCTTGAAGTTATCTCCTAATAGTATTACCTATTATGCTTATTATTAAAGATGGGGAATTCAAGGCAAGAAAGATGTTTTAAACTCTACCTCCAAGTCCTTGCTCTTAGGCTGCATGTCCTATACCCTCTCCAGACATGCATCCCGTTCATCTCTTCTCCTGCATTGCTGAATGAGTGAATGAATGAGAGAGGCTGAGAGTGGTGACCTGGACACCCAGAGCGAGGAACAGCTGGTGATATCCTGGTCTTTAAAGTCAGGCTCAGACATAGAGACCTACAGTGAACCATGGCTGTTCTTTATTGATTCCTCAGACCAAGACTCAATTCATATCTTTTATTTCCACTTTGTTCCATTTTCCTGTGTCTAAGCTTAATTTTTAAAAATCAGCTATAACTAGGCTATTGTAAGGCATCGAACCTGCTGTCAGGACTATATATTTGAGATAATATGTTGAAGCTTCATTGATTCTGTTTGACAGCAGTCGAAACAGAAATAGAGTGGAGCTGCTGCCTGGAAATCACCCAATGAGGTCCCGGATCACTCTCGCGAGAAGCACCTGCCAGACGTGCCTGCAAATAGCTGTGCACAGTGCCTGGTATGGAAAGAGCTGTAGTGGTCGCGGCAGGCCCCCCAGGCATGGAGTCAAATGGGATGGGGTTTGGTTTCAGTCCTGAGCCAAACCTGGGCAACCTTCTCATATCGCTTCAGCTTTTCAAGCCTCAGTTTCATCATTTGCAACAAGGGGGTAATTATTCTGATTCTGTCTCCTTCACATATTGTCATGAAGACCAAATGCAAAGTAGATTAAAACACTTTATTAATTATAAAGCACTGAGCATACATAAGTTACTTACTAGTACAGGCAACACTTTTCTTCTGGTAGGAAGGGAAGCCTCTGAGCTTTGGGAGAGACAAATAGAAATATCTGGTGTGCGTTAGTAACTGGCATTGCTTATTAAATGTTTGTCATTTTTGGCTTAGTGGAAAAATAATGTTGTAATATACACGTTATTAATGTCAATTGAAAGATAAATAGACCATCTTTGAGAAGTAAAGGAGTATACTAGCATTGGCACTGCTCTTTTGGGGCTTACTGAAAGGAAGCCCACTGGTGAAGGCATTGTCTTTAGGTGGTCTTTTGTCTTCTTTATAAATTTTGAACTTTATATTTTGAATTTTGCATCAGTAAAAACTGTCCCGCTTATAAGCTTCTAGTTTTCCTTTTAAGAAACAGTGAGAGTTACACCATCATCATCTCTACCCCTACTCCCCTGACAACCACCAGGAAGCTTGTAATTATATTAATGCTTATTTGAGGTTGTCACCTTATTCTTTCTTCATGCAGTTTTAGAGTTAAAGAATTGAATTACAGAATGAGAGAACAAGAGGAAAGAGTAGACTTTAAATTTTTAATTTTAATTTTTAAATTTTATAGATGAAGAAATTGATAATCTAGAAAGAGCAAGAAGGATGCTTAGGGACTGAGGGCCAATCACTGGCAGACTAGGACTGGAATTGCTGTCTCTGACTCACAACCCATTTATCAGGCATGTTCTAATCAAGATTCGTATGGTGAGCATTGAAGCAGATCAAGGGAGTTAGTTAAGTCTAATGTATATTGGAAGAGCTCGATGTAGCCATCTCGCCATAGGGATGACCTGGCTAATGGGACCTGAAATACTTGAAGCCTGTGGCTACTGTATTAGTTAGGAATGTGTGTAGCCCCAAATCATGGCTCCCAAATAATAGCAGCCTAAACAAGTAGAATTTAATATTCCTCACCTAGGAAGAAGTCTACTTCTAGGCAGTTGTTAGCATTGCTTCAGTTGTTTAAAGATGCCTCCAGGGATTTAGGTTCTTTCTACCTCTTGTTCACCAGATGGCTGCCTCAGTGCCAGGCATTGTATCACTGTCCAAGAAGAAAGAAGGAAAAACTAAAGCTAAAACTTTCCCAGAATTCTTTTAGCACATTTCCACTTCCATTTAATTGTTTAGAACTGTGTCACCTGGCCACATCTAACTTCAAGGGAGGTTGGGAAACTGAGTATTTATCTTTCTAGCTTCTATCATTGGGATAATATTTTTAAAAATTAACAATCAGTGGGGCACAGCCATAGACCAATCGCAATGGATGCCAAGCATGAGCAACTGGCACAGTTGTAACAATGCATACATGAATGTTAGCCTTGTCTATTGTAAAGGGTGACCAGGGAGAAGAGTGTTAAGAGTTGGTGTTGAGTAAGTCTCAACAGTGTTTGATGCTGTACATTGTTCTGCATCAGGGTCAGCAAAGGGTCAATAGTAAATATTTTAGGCTTTATGGCTTTATGACCTCTCTTGCAGTTACTCAACTCTGCCATCATTGTGAGCAAGTAGCCATAGACAATACGTAATCAAACGGGCATGGCTGTGTTCCAATAAAACTTTATTTACAGAAACAGGCAGGAAGCCATATTTAGCCTGGGGGCTATAGTTTGATAGCCCCTGTTCTGCATCCATCTCCACATTAGGGATGTCCTGGCAATGAGACTGGAGTACCAGCAGTTGGTTACCTCTAGCTATCTCTCTCTAAGTGGTATCCAAGTGGGCATGGCCAACATGTTTCCATTCTTGACTAGATAATTCTGCTTCCTGCCCTAGTGGGAGAGAAGCCATTTCTTTCTCCTTCAGGCTCTACATCCCTCTGCCATATACCTACTCTGAATAGTGACATGGAAATTCAATCTATGTCTTTGAATTTGGGGGACACCTTCCAGTATTACTCAAATACTGTCATCTTGAACGGTCATCATGCTTGGGAGATTCAATAAAATAATGATTATGAAAGTGCTTTGTCAGCTCAAGAGTAGTATGCGAAAACTCCTACTTACTACAACCTTCTTATCTGCAGATGCTCCCCGTGCTTCAAGGACCTTCTGTACTTTCTATGGTTTGTTCACATTTCCTGGCATCACATCTGCCCCTATTTGAGAGCAGCTTATCTTTCCTTCGGCAGCATAGTCTGCTTAGGGGAGTGTATTAACTACCACGATAGGGTCATTGAAGTGAGCTCTTCGTTTACAAGAACCCCCTAGGGACTCCAGTACACAAGCACATACCCACACTCATACACTCTCATTAGATGGAAGTTTTTGCTGTTTGTGCCTCAGCCTCTGACAACAGATACTTTATGATGGCACAGTGGATGATGCAGAGGAAAAGCTGGGACTTTTAAGAATCAGATGTTTGCAAAAGTCAAATTATGCAGGTAGGATGCCAGTCATAGCCTAGCCAGTCATGTGGAGGAGTTTGGAAGGCATGTCATTCCACCGGGTACCACGAGCCACAGGATTGTCCGAACCAGAATCCTTTGCATCATTGCATATCCCTTTCCCGTGTCCCTTCCAACCAATCAAGAGCTTAGTCCTTTTTGGCTAGAATCCTACTCACCTCCTTTTCTCCTTGCTGAGTTCTCGTTGCTTTTTTTTTCTTTTTTTTTTCATTTTTCATTTTCATACTTACAAGTGGGTAATTGGTATGAGAATCCAAGGGCAGTGCATGCCAGACAGAGGAAACAGTAGATGCCAAGGCATTGCGGCTGCGGGATAGGGAGAAAGGGTGCAAGTGGCGTGAGAGGGTCAGGGAGGAGCATGGGCCCAGATTTGTATGCGGCCTGCTGGGCCGTTGTAAGGCCTTGGGGTTTATGCCAAGAGCAGTGGGACCTTACTGCAGCATTTTAAGCCATCAAGGACCCAGTCTAACTTCCTCAAGACCCCTGATTGCTTTGTGGAGAAAGGATTATAGTTAGATCAAGAGGGGAAACGTGGAGAGCAGTTAGGAGGGAGAACCAAAGGAGGGAGGAGAGAGGGAGGGAGGGAGAGAGAATGAGAGAATGAATGAATGAGTGGTGGCTTTTGGATTATGGCAGCCACAGTTGGGAAATGGAGAGAAGTGGGTAGCTCCAGGATGGTACCAGAGAAAGAGAACTTAATGAAATGGGAGCAGACACTGAGGGTTTTCCAGGGGAAAAAGGAAAGCACAGATACCCTGACCCAGGGTTCCCAAACTGTGTTCCAAGAAAACACCATGTCCTGTGGAATGTGAAAAGTTGTTCTTCGAAAAAAGATCAGATTCCTTCGTGATTTAAAAACAAAAAAGTCTGGACAATGCTGCCTCCTGTGTTGCAGAGTGAAGGTGAGCAAATAGTATATTCAAGGCTCTCGGAAACTCATTAGTAATGAAGCCAATTTAACTTTAATGTGGCTTTTCTCAAGTCTGTTTGATCCCACAACTCCTTTCACACAGAACACCTTGCTCTGGGCCAGCATTCCACCCAGAGTGTTTGATGGGACTGGATGACCTAGAACAGCATTCTTATCTTATTCATGGCAGGATGGTGGCCCAGAGAGGGGAAGTGACTTGCCCAAGATCACACAGCTCGGTAGAGGCAAAGACTGGCAGAAATCATAGCTTGTCTGACTTAAGACACACTGCTGCTTCTACCCCAGGGTGCTATCTGCATCTGCAGAGAAGACTTGTGCTGTTGTATCAATAGGGTCCTGACTACAAATAACACGCATCCTCACTGGCTGCATGAACAAAACACTCTGCCCCACATTCCACCCTCCCAGAAGGGCCCTAATTCAGGAATAGTGATGCGCCATTCCCTGGCCAATGTGTCAGGCTTATAAATTCTTACCATAGTGAACAACAGAGAGTTGTAAAAACTGCACACAGGGAGAAATGCAACAGTCGGAGTGGCCTGAGGGGTCGAGTCCTATTGAAATATGTTTGCAGATTCCACTGCCCAGCAACAACCCAAATAACAATGGGCTATAATGAGGTGATAATTAACATTGAATCTAGAGTCAGCAAAAAGAAAAGATTTTATATTTTAACGGGGTAGAGATGCAACTTGATTGTAATTCTGGATGAGCTCCTGGGGGACCTGTCCGTTGTTGGAAAGAAAAAAGAACACTGCTGTGCTTCTGGCTGCAGGGCAGAGAAAGTGTGTTTCTGCATCAGATTTTAATCCAGATTTTGCCATCTCCTAGCTGGGCAATTGTGTGTGAGTTGCTTAACTTCTCTGGCTTCAGTTTCTCACCTATGGGATAGAGATAATATGTCATTGCAGGGCTGATGCAAAAAGTAAATCGAATCATGTGTGTGAGGTACCTAGTATGCCTGACTCACTAGGCACTTGGTAAACGAGAGCTATTCGAATTATGTGTGTGGTTTTTCCCTCTTCTAAACACCAGATCATTCTGATGGCATTTGTCCTGAATGGCCTTGATGTTAGCTATTTATGCACTGAAACTGCTGAATATACTTTTGATCTTCAAAATGATAGAATCCCACTTTGAACTAACTTAAGCCAAAGAGAAAGTGTTGTGTTTTGCTTATTTGTTGCTGATAATATTAGGTTACCTTATGTCATAGTGGTAAGGGCAAGGGAGTAGTTTGGCTCCAGGGACAACTAGAGCCTAAGGCTCAAATAAAGCCACACTTCTCTCTGTCTCTTGACTCTGTGTCTTTGTTCTCTGTGACCAGCTTCCTGAGTGTGGAGAGAAATCACTGCCAATGATCCTTGAGGACTCAGTTTAAAGTTTAAATATCTAGGGAGAGTCCCTGATTGGCCTAGAATGGATCAGGTGCTCAACCCAGGACCAATCAACTAAGGCTAGGGTGAATGAGCCTACGAGAACATACCAGCATCTACTCATTATCACAGAGTGAAAGAGAAGGATTATGCAGAGAAGAAATCAGGAATGGGAGCTGGTGGGCAGAACGAAAAATATCCAACCCCCCCCCCCTTGAAACTAAGCTCTTTGTGGGAAATCTAGTAGACAGCTGCTTTTTCACTTGTTCAACTTCTACTCTACCTTCCTTGGTCAACAATACCCCCTTTGGCATTGGAGAACTCCCCTACCCCTTCCCATGTGCTTTGTCTGGGCGTGTAATCCATCCTTCTTCCAATCTACTGAGCCATCAGCTTTTCCATATTCCCATGTTTTGGGCCCACGTGAGCATCGTGCAAGTTGCGTCAGTCAGACTCTAGTTTTCTCCTGAGTGTTGGTTCTTGGGGAGACTGACTCATGGGTTAGAGCAGAATCATTCTGTTGACAGTCTTACAGAATCTGCCCATGAGCTCTCCCTACTTTGATTCCTAGAGCTTTATAGCTCTTGCCCTATCTGAAGTCTGATTGTTCCGTTCTCCAATCCACTCCAGAGCTACCTTCAGTGATCTTCTAGGAAATCCAACTACTTGTCTAGGTTAGCCGGAGTTGATTTCTGTTGCGTGCAACCAAAGATCCTTAACAGATGCAGGCAGAGGCTGAACATTATTCATGTCAGTATCCTCCATGCTCCTACTGGTTCCACTGCTACACAAATGCTCAGAAAACATGTGGTGGACTTGTTCTTTCTTTTATTTCTCCCCATATCTTCCTTCAAAGATAATTCTAGATCAAACACGATATGTAAAACAGTTAAAAGAGAGGCTAGGCTACTTGGGTTGAGGAGAGCCCAGACCCTGAAGATGCAGCCTCCACCTTGCTCCTTAGGGATGTTTAAAGAACCCTAGTGGTCTCTGGAACACAGTTTGAAAACCTTTGCACTTGAGGGTGCCTCAGGTCCTTTCTGGCACTAAGGTTCTACAGTCTGACCACATGCCAGGGCTTCCCTTGAATCCGGGGTGTGTCATCCTCCTTCAACCCAGAACCATTCTCTGTATCAAAAGCCTGTTCCATTTGGGGCCCCCAAAGACACCTTTCTCTAAAGTAATATCTCTGCTTTAAAGTGCCTGTCAGTCTCAGGCTCAGCTAAATGTTTTATGTACTTGTCACTGGGGTATTTCGTACTATTTGGAGCATTTATATGTCATTAAGCATAAGGCAACTCAGGTTAATTGAAATTGTTATTTTTGGAATTGAAGTTATTATTTTTGTCTTTAATTGAAGCCGTTCCCCAGAATAAAATTGTCACAGACTTTGGAATTCACAGCAGTGGCTCTGAAGATTTAGCACACAGTAAGATCACAGGATCTCAGTGCAGATTTATGGGCACCACCCCTGAAGATTTGGGTTTCGTATGGCTCCAGTGGGTCCTAGGAATCTGCATTTGTAAAATAGAGGGAATAACTGTGAGAACTTCATTGATTTGTTTTCATTCTTAAATGCAGTACTTTATTTAAAGATCTTAGCTTAGTGCCTGGCTTTATCGTAAGGATTTGATAAGTGAAACCATTATTATTGTTAGTTTTGTTTGTGCTATAGTATCCAACGAGCTTATCCAGTACTGATTCAAGCAGGTGTTGAAGTCAGCAACCAACCCTAAGGGTAGTATGTCTCAATTCTGTCTATTCTCTGCCTCTACTGCATTAGTTCAACTTCACCATCATCTCACACCTGTGTCATTACCACAGCACTTCCTACAGCAGATTTCCTTGATTTCAGTCTCCTTGTTTGAGTTAATTCTCAAAAAAATAGTGAGAGTTATTTTACTAAAATCAAATCTGATCGTATTCCCTTCTGCTGAAAATCCCTCCATGACTCCCCATCTCTTTCAGAATGAAGCCTAAACGTCTCACCTGTAGTCAGCATGGTCCAGTTCATGAGTTCCTCTCTAACTGCAACTTCCTATTGCATCTCTTGCTCTCTGTAGTCAGCGACCCTAAACAAACAGTGGGTCCCCCAAAGTCTCACGCTCACTCTTCTTGCAGGCTTTGCTCATTTGGTTCCCTCTGCCTGAAACACACTGGCCCCCCTTTTGGCTGGCCAGAGGTCCTTCAGGTGTCCTTTTGGCTGCTCCTCTTCTGTTAATCCCGCCCTGGCTCCTCAAAGGCTGGGTTAGATTCCTTTTTTTTTTAATTATTTTATTTATTTCTGGCTGCGTTGGGTCTTTGTTGCTGCGTGTGAACTTTCTCTCGTTGCAGAGAGCGGGGACTACTCTTTGTTGCGGTGCACGGGCTTCTCATTGAGGAGCACGGGCTCTAGGCGCACGGGCTTCAGTAGTTTTGGCACGCGGGCTCAGTACAGAGACCAGGATCCAGCTCTACAGAGAAAGAACTTCCAAGAAGTTGGTGGAGTCATGGTGTCAGCAAGACGGCTTAGTTCACAGCAGGTCCTCTCTCCTAGAAGACACTCCTGGAGTAAGAGAAGGAGCACGGGGTTCAAGCAGTAAAACCACAATTTCAGTGTTGCCCTGTCACTGAAAGCTTCACGGGGCTGGCACGTCACTTCATTTTTCTGGGTCCTCAGTGTCCTCAACTTTAAAATGGAGCTAATAGTATCTACTCCATATAGTTGTTTTGAGGATGAAATAGTAAGCTATTTATTTAAAGTTCTTTGCATATTGTAAACCTGTGGTCTTCTTTGCTAGGCTGTGAGCTTCTTGAGGGCAGGGGCTTTGATGTGATGCATCTCTGTGCCCCAGTGCCAGGCACGTGGAAAATACTAGATGAGGTTTTGTTGAATAAATAAATGAATGAATCAAAGGGTGACTGAATGAATGAATGGATAGGGAAAGTCTGACCGCTAGGTTGCCTAAGCAGGAAATGACAGAGAGGCTCAGAAAAGCCTTGCTGGGGTGAATTGCATACACATTGCTTTTCCCTCCTCCATGGAAACTTCCTTGAGGTGGGGACTGTTCCCTAACTCTCCCCACCACTCCTGACTCAGTGCCTTGCGCACCTGAGTCAGTGCTTAAAAAACACTTAGGAGGGACTTCCCTGGTGGTCCAGTGGTAAAGAATCCACTTTACAATGCAGGGGACGTGGGTTTGATCCCTGGTCAGGGAACTAAGATCCCACATGCCACGGGGCAACTAAGCCTGTGCATGCCACAAGTGCTGAGCTGGCGTGCCTCAACTAGAGCCCGCCTGCTGCAAACTACAGAGCCCAAGCTCTCTGGAACCTGCACCACAACTACAGAGCCCACATGCCCTAGGGCCTGCGTGCCACAACTAGAGAAGAGGAAACCCACATGCCACAACTAGAGAGAAGCCCGCGCACCACAACGATGGGCCCACGCGCTGCAGTGAAAGATCCCGCATGCCTCAAGGAAGATCCCACGTGTGGCAACTAAGACCCAATGCAGCCAAAAATCAAATAAATAAAATACTAAATAAATCTTAAAAAAAAAACCAGAAACAACAACAACAACAAAACACTTAGGAGTTTGAGGTGAATTTGTTGCCTGTGTTACAATTTTCCAGTGGTTTGAAGTAGGTATATACCATCACCCCCCATTTTATAAATGAAGAAACTGAGTGTCAGAGATGTTTAAATGAACTGTCCAAGTCTGCATGGCTGGCAAGGGACCAGTCCAGGACTAGAACCCAAGTCTTCTCACTCTTAATCCAATGCTTTTTTCCATCAGAGAATTTGTCTCTTTGTCTCCTGGCCTCCCCTGTCAGCAGTGTTTCTGAAAAGAAATGGTGTGTGCACACACCCAGCAAGCACATGGTGGGCCCTAAAGCAGTGGCAGCCTCATGCTAATGAGAGGGAAGGAACCCCAGCAAAGAAGAGCCTTCTGATGGGTGTGGATGAATGTTTACAGATGGGGTCTTGCTTTGAATGGAAGGAGACCTAATTTTAAAATGTATTCAATTATTGTCAAGCCTAGGGGGCATTTAGAAATGACCATTGCTAACCACCCAGACTAGGAATATTCCATGACCTTGAGACCCTGCCCTCTGCAGCAGACATCTTTTCCGGTGCTTGATCTCACGTGGGAGTGCCACCATGCAAAATTTATGGAGTCCTCAGAGTTTTTGTGGTGGCAAATCACAAGACTTTATCCAACAGAAAGAGAAGCTTGCCTTGGAGGGTGAGAACATACTTTTCAGACATAGCAATGGGAATACAAACAGGCCAATTCAATTTCTTTTGGGGTCATGGTTTGTAGCTTTATTGAATGTGTGACATTCCCTTTTGAAAGTCCATGGGATGTTTTCACTTCAGAGAATAGTTTCCACATCCCGTTCGACACCAAGAAATGGGTAATTATTATATCACTTGGTGGTTATTTATCACAGTTTGAATGGAAATAAATTGCTTCAAAGTGAAATCACACTACGTGGTTACCTGTCTGCCCTATTAATCTTTCGTTTAATTTTCTTTATTTTAACGTGCGTACCAGTGTTTGTGACCTGTCTCGTCTGTCTCCCTCGTAATTCCCTTCAACACATTTAAATATGTTAAGAGAAATTAAATGAATGGGTTAAAGGAAGGCTCGGGATTTGGGAAATGGGGGTTTAGCTGAGAGCAGTAATTTATTTCTGAATTGGCTCTCCCTTCTCATGGAACAGGAGCATACTGGAAATCAAAAATGGGTAAAACACATCGATATTCCTGCAATAGACCAGCTAGTTAGAGCACAAGTGGTGATGACTGTTTTCTGGGTCTGGCGCTATCCACAATGCCCACTTTGGCAATTTTCCCAGTGATTTCATTTCAACTAATAAAATCCACAAAATAGCACTGCCTTTTTCTCATTTTAAAAACGTGAAATCAGTCTTTCCGAGCTTCTTTGTTTCTGCCCTAGTCATCTAAACTCTGAAAATGTAGCTGAAAGGGCTTGTTCACTTTCATTTGACAAATATATATTGAGGGCCCACTGTGTGCTAGATATTGGGCTACGGAGGTCCTTTCTCTGAGGGGTAACCGTCGGGTGAGGGAGACTTCTCTGTTATATTTCCCTTTCTGTGCCTAGCGCACTGATGTACAGATATGATGAAGCAGATACTGTTTTCTTAGCAATCGTTGGAGAATACTTTTTAGGCAGCGGTTTGCGGCATTGGGAATATTTCTAGATAAGACTTCTTGAAACAGAAGCTGATCCTTCAAAGGGTCTGAAGGTGAGACATGCCAGACATGGGATGTGGGAAGGGGATTTGTTGTTGCTCTGAAATGGGAGGAAAAGTGAGAGGGTGAAGGAGCCCCAGCCTGAAAATGCACAGCCTGGTTACTAGGACTCAATTTGACAATGAGTGGCGCCATCGGAAAAATGGACCAAGGGGCTGGTTCAAGAAAGACCAGGGACAGAGGTGTAGGTTGGGAAGCCTGAGGCAGGACCCAAACTAGGTCAAGGTAGGTGAGGTGCTAGCCTCCAGGGCAAAGTTTAAGAAAGCACCGAGAACTCAGTCATCAAGATAAGTAATATTCGAATGCCATATTTAAAAAAATCACAACGAGTGCCAGAAGTTCCATGATGAGCACATTATCAAAAATTGAAATGGTGACAAGATCAGTAACCGGGGTGGTGTGGAGCCATATTGGAGCCTGAGGCAAAAGGAAAACTTTGGTAATACTGAGCCTGTCTTTAAACATTTCAATATTTCGACATTTATTTAAATTATTTTGCAAGTAGTTTTATTGGACCACTGCCACACCCGTTTGTGTACATATCGTATGGCTGACCTCAAGCCATAACACAAAGTTTGAGTAGTTGCAACAGAGACTGTATGGCCCACGTAGCCTAAAATATTATTGACACTCAGGCCCTTTCCAGAAAGGGCCTGCCACCTCCTAGACTGGGTGATCCCTGGGTTCCCTTCTGGTTCTGATATTTGCAGACTATGTTTTCGGTTGATTTAATTAGTTACTTTTGATGCACGATGGACCCTAGCCTTTGAGGATATTTCATTTTATGTTTTGTAGACATTGTGTTTTGCATTATATTAGATAAGCTTTAACAGAAGGCTTACAGTGTATCAGGTACCACACAAGGTCTTGAGTGATAGCTTGGTGCTGTTCAGGGTATCTCCCCTTTCCTCTTATTAGACTGTGGACTGCTTGAGGATCCTTGGGGGTGTTCAATCAGTGTTTCCTGAATTTACCAGATTGATTACCAGTGGTTCTCAGCCCCGGTCAGTCCTGTCCCTCTAGGAGGCAACTAGAAATGTAGAGGGTGGTTTTAGTGTGGTGTTTACAGTGGCTTCAAGTTGCTACTGGAGTATAGTCGGTCGAGGTGGGATGCTGAACACCCCATAATACGCAGAATGTTTCATCCAAGAAAGAAGAATTGTCCCTCCCCAGATGGCAGTAGAGCCTTTGAAAAACACTGAGCAACCCTCTGTTCCTGCAGGTAAGTTCTGTCCTTTGCTCCATCTATTGTCCATTTTCGCATCCTTTTCCTGAGGTTACAGTAGAATTCTGTTTTTTGTGTAATGTTTTACCACTTTAATGGAAATGCTGGTTTCAGGAAATATGAAAATGACTGGTTGAAAGGCTTTGAATGATGCTTACCAGGCTTTTCAGTTATTTTTTTATTGAGTTGTATGTATGCTAATTCATTAAATTCATTAAAGGAGAAAAAAAGTCTTTGGGAATACGCACAGCTTGCTATTTCCTATTGTTATTCACAAAACATAGATTTTCCTTGTTCCAGTAAAAAGAAAAAGTCATTCTGGTAAATTGACATCTCCCGTGTTTCAGGAAAAGTCCTCTTAAAGAATGTCCTTCTCTAAGATCTTGCTTTAAAAATAGGATTTGACCATCTCCGGATTAGAGAACGTGGAGCAAGGAGAAGGTGTCTCATCAGTTGTTCTAGGACTTTGGGGAAGACAGCAGGTTGATTCCTGCTACCCCCGCCCTGGCAGGCAGTGTCACTCGGAAGCCACCTCCCCTGTAGAGAGTCAAGTGCTTTCTGGGGTCCAGCTTGATCACACTCTCTTCTTTCTCCTTCTTTATGTTCTCTTTCCTCTCCCTTTCCTCTCTCCATCAAACTGTCCCTTCCTTGGTCCCATTCAACCACACACCAGTGCATTGTGTGCACCATTGTGGGAGGCAGAAAGAGTCGTGGGTAAAAATGAAGCTGATAACGGGTTGGATTGCAGCTCTACAGCCAATTAGCTGTGTAGCTTTGGGGAAGTGACTTAACCTTTCTGTGCCTCAATATCCTCGTCTCTAAACTGGGGATTAAATAAGTTAATACATTAAAAAAAAAAAAAAAAACCACTCAGAAGAGCATCTGTCAACCAGTAGGTATGGAGTGAATATCTGCCATTGCTGTGTGGAAAGGCCTGTGGTAGGCGTGATGGGGATGTGTGTCAGAGCTGGATTGAACCTCAGGGGCCAGGTAGCCCAGATGTCTGGAGCATGGAGAAACCAACTCTCAGCCACTGTGAAGTAGACGGCTGAGGGGCGGGGCTTTTGACCTCCAGCTCCCCTTTTGAATGCCCTTTGTGTTTACTCTTCTGTTTGGGATTCTTGGCCGGGGGGGGGGGGGGGGGGGGGGGGGGGGGGGGGGGGGGGCGGGGGGGAATGTTTCTATAATTAAAAAAAATAAGTTTACTTCATTGATCTCTTTATATCCACCATATTTACAGATAGAGAAAATAAATTGCACAGAAGGGAAGTGACTTGCCTTTAGCTGTCCGTCAAGTTAGTGATAGGTTAAGGTTAGAAACCAATCAATTAACAAATATTTGTTAATACTTCATATGTGCCAGGTACTGTCCTGGGCCTTAAGTTCAAAACATTGTGTAGGATCCTCTGGGGTTTTTTACATCGGGCAGGCCCCCTTACCCACTATCCAGTCAGCCCCCCTTAAGTCCCTCCCCCGGCACCCCCATATTGTTCTCACTCTCTGTTCTGAGCTGTGCACCTCGCTTCATCCTGGATGCCTCTTCCCATGCCAGTGAGATCCCCTTAGCCACTGACCTGATGACTGGTTTTCCTTTCTGCAGCCTCACATCGATCCAGCACTATTGTGTCCCCTACTCTGATCTCTGGTTTCCCTCCTTGACATCCATCTTTTCTCCCCTTTGATGTTATTGTTTTGATACCCTGGGTAAAGACCTTACCTCAGTCTTTTGGTCCTTGGGACCCTTGACTTCAAGGTCAGGAATCACACCAAATTCATTCATTCATTCAGTGAATATTTATTGTGCACCTACTTTGTGCCAGGCATGTTCTAGGTATGTGGGATATAGCAGTGAACCAAACAAAAAGAAATCCCTGCCTTCATTGGAGCTTACATCCTCATGGATGGTGACATTCAGTAATCAAAACTTTCTCTAAGTTCTCTCTGCATCAGTTTCCTTATATGTGAAATGGGGATAATAATAGTTCCTACCCCATAAAGTTGTTTGGAGGTTTAAATTAGTTGTTATGTGTAGAGCTAACAAGAGACAAATAAATAATAAATTGGTAAAACATATAGTATGATAGATAGTTATGCTAGGGAGATGGAAAACAATTTGGTGGTTCCTCAAAAAGTTAATAGAATTACCATATGAGCAAGCAATTTCAATTCTAGGTATATTCACAAAAGAATTGAAAGCTGGAACTCAAACAGACACTTGTATACACATGTTCATAACAGTATTCTTCACGATAGCCAAAAGGTTGAAACAAGGCAAATGTCCATTGAAAGATGAATAGTTAAACGAAATGTGGTTTATACACACACACACACACACACAAATATTTTTCAACTTTAACAAGGAATGAAATTCTGACATGTGCTACACTACGGTTGAACCTTGAAGACATTATGCTAGGTAAAATAAATCTCACTCCAAAGGACAAATATTCTACGATTCCACTTGTATGAGGTAGCTAGAATAGGCAAATTCATAGAGACAGAAAGTAGAATGGTGGTTGCCAGGGGTCAAGGAAGGAGGGAGTGGGGAGTTGTTGTTTAATGGGTATAGACTTTCTGTTTGGGATGATGGAAAATTTCTAGAAATGGATAGTGGTGATGGTTTCTCAACACTGTACATGTACTTAAAGCCACTCAATTGGATACTTAAAAGAGGTTAATGTGGTAAGTTTTATGTGAAGTATATTTTACCACAATAAAAAAATGTCCAAAAAAATGCTACAGAGGAAAATAAAGCTTGAAAGGAAGGTAGTGTTGGGGTGATGGTGAAGAGGTTAATTTTAAAAGGGAGAAATTGCTGAGGAGATGACACTTAAGCAAAGAAGTAAGCCACGTGACTCTCTGGGGGGAGCATGTCCCCAGGCGAGGGACCATCCCCCCCACCCCCATACAGAGGTGGTGTCTTAAGACAAGCCAGCATGATCTGGGTGTGATCCTGGGTGTGAGTCCTAGTTCCACGTTTATTTTCTGCATGACCTTATACAACAATCTTAGTTTTTTGTGTGCCTCAAGTTTCTGGGTTTTATAAAGGGTATAGTAATACCTACCTCAGTCAGTACTGTATTCAGTGAAATAGTGCACAAGAGATTCCTCAGCACAGTGCCTGGTACCTGGCTGGTCTTTAACAGCTGCCTGAGTCAGCTGGTCCCGTTTATGGCCAACATCTGCTCTGATATGTTAGTTGGTACCTGTGCTGTATGGGTTATGAAGTATTTTGCTATCACCCCTGGCACGTAGTAAATGCTGAATAAATAATAGTTTTTTCCTGGTTCCTTGATTTTGATTCAGGCAGAGTTAAAAGGCTAGAAAGGACTTAACATAGTACTTGTTACATTGATGATAATCAATAAATGTTCATTTTCTTCATGTAGTCCATTGGTCATTCTTTTGTTCATCAGAAATAAATAAGACACCATCCCTGTTTTCAAGATGCTCATTACTTTACTGTTGGGAAATCTAGTAAAGCGTGCAGGTAAGGGTTTAGACCATCCCTTGGGGATTCAGGGAGGGAGGAGGTGTGGCCTGGAGTGCATGGAGGTGTGACTCCAGGTGAGCCTCCCAGCCTGGCTGGGACTGGGGTGAGTGATCAGGGAAGGGAAGAAGCACAGGTACAGTGGTGGGACGATGCTCTTTGGTCAGAAAGGGTGAGCACAGCTCACCTGTGGACAAGCATTGCTCAAGTGGGATTTTATCAGCCTTAGAGATGTTGTTCTAGCACGTCAGGAAATACCCATTTCTGAGGGGCCCATGTAGGACTTGTGCTGGGTCTCTTCCATTTGCCCCTCCATAGCCTCTTTCCTTCCTTCCCCACCCTGCTCTGTGCCTCAGGAGGCTGTCCTGTATGGACCACATCAACCAGATTCCTTGCCCTCTGTATTAGTTTGCTAGGGCTGCCATAGCAAAGCACCACAGACTGGTGGCTTCAACAACAGAAGTTTATTTTCTCATAATTCTGAAGGCTAGAAGTCCAAGATCAAGGTGTCAGCAGGGTTGGTTTCTTCTGAGGCCCTTCTTTCCTTGGCTTGTAGGTGGCCGTCTTCTCCATATCTTCACGTGGTCTTCCCTCTGCACAGGTCTGTGTCCAAATTTCCTGTTTTTATAAAGACATCAGTCATATGGGATTTGGGCGGACCCTAATGATCTCATTTTAATTTAATTGCCTCTTTAAAGACTCAATCTCCGTATACAGATACATTCTGAAATACTAGGGGTAAGACTTCAACGTGTGGATTTTTGGGGAACACAATTCAGCCCGTAACACTTTGTGACTTCTGGTTGGGTTTAGCCAATGGGGAGCATCAGCAGGATGTAGGGAGTGGAGGGGAGTGAGTTGGGGTATTTATTCTCCTAGTTGTTGCCCTGTGGTGTCACTGAGGACGGACGTCCCAGATCCTGTCTGGCAGCCCTCTCCACACAGTTCCCCTGCTCTCTCTCCAGGGTCCGGTGACCACTCTTTCCCCTGCTCCTTCAGAATGAGGATGATGATGGAACTGGTTACTACATCCCCGTGATTTCCCTCTACCCACCCTACACCTTTATAAACAGGCCTTTTATTAAACTCTCCTCCAGTTGCCGAATCTGAGTGTGTCATCTCATCATTTCCATCTGAGGCCCTGACTGTGGGGGAAGGGTGGGAGGGTGCAGGGAGGGAGGATTTCACGCTATTGCTTATGATGAGCTTCGCCAGCAAAGGAGATGCCCTCTATGTACTCTTTTTTTTTTTTAATTTATTTTTTATTTTTGGCTGCATTGGGTCTTTGTTGCTGTGCACAGGCTTTCTCTAGTTGCGGTGAGCGGGGACTACTCTTTGTTGCGGTGCGCAGACTTCTCATTCTGGTGGCTTCTTTTGTTGCGGAGCATGGGCTCTAGGTGCGCGGGCTTCAGTAGTTGTGGCTCGTGGGCTCTAGAGTGCAGGCTCAGTAGTTGTGGCGCACGGGCTTAGTTGCTCCGCGGCATGTGGGATCTTCCCGGACCAGGGTTCAAACCCGTGCCCCCTGCATTGGCAGGCGGATTCTTAACCACTGCGCCACCAGGGAAGCCCTATGTACTCTTGTAGACCTTGATTTCTCAGTGTTTTTTTTTTTTTTTGGCATCCTCTACTGCTTGCTTTGCCCACTTAAGTCGGAGGCAGCGTGGAGCAGTGGAAGGAGAAGATGAATTTGAGCAGCAAAGGTCTGGACTCAAAGGTGTCTCCTTCACCTCCCATGGTATGATGGTGGGCAGGTTTCTATATCTCTCTGATCCTTTCATTTCCAGAATTGTAAACTGTAAAAGAAGCCTCAAACATTTTGTTGTGAGGGCTTGACTATATGACATTAAATAAGAGAGCAAATGTTCAGTAAATGTTTCATCTTCTTTCCTCAATAGAAAGAGTCCTTAGTATAATTTCATTTTGGAAACACCTGCAGGAATCCTAACTGAGCAGTAACAGCAAGAAAGGAGAGCCCGAGTCAGGGGTGGGGGACCAGATGGGCCACACAGAGGCCCCTGACTAGGTGACTTTCCGCTCTTCTCTGTTCCCCGCCCTGTTTCCCCATCTGTACGGCAGAGGCTGTGGTAGCAATCCTGCTCTCCTCCCATGAGGGCCACTGGGGTGCAGACACTGGCTCCTTCTCCTGCCTCATCTGGTGCCTCCTCCCCTCCCCCTCTGGCTTCTTACAGTTCCTTCCATGCTTCGTGCTCTTCTTGAGGCCTTGAGGCCTCTACCCTCATCTTCCTTCTGCCTGGGAGACCCATCTCTCTCTCAACCTGATGATCTCCTGCTTATCCCGGGGAACTCAAGTGCCAATAGTTTTTCTCCAGGGAAAGCTCCCTGACACCCCTCTCCTTCACTACAAGGATCATCCCCCCACTATGTGTTTTCAAACCTCCTGGAACATCTCCTTCATATCATTATTAATAAAACTGATGGTTTACCTCTGTGTTTCCCATTACGGGGAAGCTCCATGAGAGCAGGGCTGTGTCTTTCTTCTGACAGTCGTGATAACTGGTAAGAGCAGACTGCCTGGGTATCTCTTTAGGTCCATCACTTGCCAGCTGTGTGGGCATGTGACTCTCTGTGCCTCAGTTTCCTCATTTGTAAAATGGGCATATGAATAGTACCTATCTCATAGGGTCGTTGTGAATATTAAATGTGTTTGTAAATGTGAAGTGCTCATTACAGGGCCTCGCATGTAAATGTTAGCAATTGCTGCTGAAGTCTCAGCCGGTCACATCCAAATATCTGTACGATGAAAAGAGGTTAAGAGTGAATTTGGGGACAGGGCTAAGATGAGACCTGCCCTCTCCCTTTGGGGTGGTCTCTGTAGTTTGACAGGTAGATTTGCAGGACAAGGGAGGCTTCTTGGCAACACTGTTATGCTAGGGGATGTGCCCTTCTCCATCCCGTAAGCAACGGGGTCTCGGGGTGAGCAGCCTGGCCTGTCCCTCCTGGTGGGAGTGCCAGTAGGTATAAGGAGAATGGGCAGTTAGCCTGGTTTTGAATGCAGCCTTAGACTTCTCCGCGTCGGGTACAAGGCGGCCTTGAAGAGGAGGTAGCAGAGATGTTTGGGAGATTTGCCTTCAAGATGTAGGTAACTTGGGGAACGTTTGGATACCACAGATTCTCTTTATTTGTTTTGATTCTGCCTTCACGCGCTGACTAGAAGTCAGGAGTCCTAATTTCTGGGTGTGTATCCTGGCAGAAGTTGCTCAACCATCTCAATTTGTGGTTTCTTCGTTTATTAAGTAGGGGAAATACCACAGTATCACTGTCTTATTGATTACTTTTATCCAGGGTCTAATGACCTCATTAACAGATATGTAAATAAGTGCATAAGCATGCATGTGCATACACACACACGTGTGCATGTTCTCACACCACGGCTGAAATAGCTATCACAAAGCACATTCATTAAATCTCATCTTCATTACTTAGAGAAATCTCTAAGACTGTTAGATTATAATCAATTTACACCTCCTTTACAAACAATTATAATAATCCTTATTATCTGGTTTCTTGGTTTGAAACAAATTAAAAATTGGTAGGCATGGTGGACCAAAAGGTGGCAAAGGAGAAGGGATGATAATGCCATGAACGGGGACACCGGTCACACAGCAGTGACATTAATTTTTAAATCCTGGTAATTTGGGGTCATTATCTTTAAGGGCAAACACTCTTCAAAATCTCTTTGATGTTATCATTGTTTTTTAAAGCAATAGCATTTTAAAACCAGAAGGACCCAAATGATGCTCTAGTCCAAAGCCCTTATTTTCTGGTGAGAAATTTAAGGTAATAAAAACACAAAACTAGACTGCAGCTGAGTCAGGGGGAGAGCCCCCAATCCCCTGTTCTTCTAACTGTATTATTTTGCTCCTCCTTTTATTGGTCAACACATACATAGTTAACACCATTAAATGCCCAGGTCTCTCCTGGACACAGAGCCTCTGCCCTCCAGGGACTTACACACTGTCAGGAATGTTTGTCTGCATGAATGTAACTGCTAAATTATTAATACCTTTTTAGGCATTTTTAGATATGATAATTGGTCCCTTCCGGCTCAACTTCTACTACGTATATGCTGAGGACACAGAGATCGTCAAGACATTTTCCTGTGACCAGATTCACAGCAATAAGTGTTAAGGGTGGGATATTTTAAAAGATCAATAAGGAATACTTTGGCAAGTAGTTACCATGTGCCCAACACTATTGTGGGAATTTAGAGTGACAGGGAAAAGAAAAAATACTGATATGATTCCAGCTTTCCAGGAAATTATAACAACCCCAGAAAAAAACGGTGGGAAGGAGCCTCCAGGCAAGCTCACTGTTGAGAGATAGAGAGCCTGGACTTGGAAATCTGCCTTGTCCTGAAACCTGGCTTTCCCGTGACCTGTGGACACACATCTAACACGTGTGCATTATCTGCAAAATGGGGATAATGAGAGTAATACCTACCTCGTAAGAGGGTCATGAACATTAAAGAAAATAATGTACCTAGTACATTTCCTGGAAGATAGTAAACGCTCAGTAAATACTAGCTTTTTTGCAGGAAGGGGGACCCCTTCCAGGGCCCAAGAGTGGGCTCTTGTCTAACGCGCGGAAATGAATTGTCCGAGGAGACACACACGCTGACAAAGCAAAAGACTTTATGGGGAAGGGGCACCCGGGTGGAGAGCAGGAGGGTAAGGGAAACCAAGAGGACTGCCCTGCTATGTGGCTCGCAGTCTTGGGTTTTATGGCAATGAGATTAGTTCCTGGGTTGTCTCTGGCCAATCACTCTGACTCAGGGTCCTTCCTGGTGGCGCGCACATCATTGAGACAAGATGGATTCCGGCGAGGAGGATTCTGGGAGGTTGGTAGGACATATGAACTAGCGTCTCCCCTCTCCTTTTGACCTTTCCCGAATTCTTCTGGTTGGTGGTGGCTTGTTAGTTCCACATTCCTTACCAGGACCTCCTGTCCCAAGATAACTCATGCAAATGGTTATTGTGGTGCCTGGTTAGGGCGGGTGGTTTCAGTCAGTGGTTCCTCTAACAACTTTAGTGTTTCCAGTTGTACAATAGAAACTGAATATACATAGAGTGTACGCAATCGCACATCAGACATTTACTGAGTGCCTACTCTGTGCTGGGTGATGAGAATAAGGAGGTCGATAAAACAGACCATGTCCTGAGACAATTTGCTGAGCAGGAGTCTGCAAACTCCAGCCCTGGGGCCAAATCCCACCCAGGGCTTGTTTCTGTAAATAAAGTTCTCCTGGCAGAGTTGAGTGGTTGTATCAGAGTCTGTGTGGCTCCCAAAGCCTGAAATAATTACTACATGACTCTTTACAGAAAACGTGTGCCAAGCCTTAGTCTAGAGACTTGCTACTCAAAGTGTGGTCCTTGGACCACGGCATCAGCATCAGCTGGGGGAAGTGACAGTGTTACCAAATACAAGTTCTTGTGCCCGTTGCACAGTGAGGCCAAACCAAAATGTTGGAGTTTGGAGCAGAGAATGGTTTATTGCAGGACCATGCAAGGAGACGGGTGGCTCATGCCCAGAAAACTCCAAACTCCCAAATGGGTTTCAGCAGAGCATTTTTAAAGGCAAGATGAGGGAGGGGTGTGGTTGGCAAACTTCTTGGTGTAGGAATCCTTTGTTCTTGCAGCTGTCCGCATAGAGTCAGGTCACGACGTTCCTGTAAACCTCCAACAAGACAAATGTTCTTCTCTGTTCTGAGACTTTTTATCTTTAGATAAATGGAAAAGTGTTTTACTCTTAAAGGTCAGAGCCTTGAGAATGGCCTATCCTGTATATTTCAGGCTATAGGCAACATTCTTAACTCGAAGCAAAAGCAATAGAATACAGAGGTCAAAGTAAAAGAAACGGATCTAATATGGAGTCAGATTTGTTCTTCCCTAATACAGTAGAAGTGCAAAATCTCAGGTCCCACCCCAGACCTTCTGAATCAGAATCTGCATTTTAAAGCAATCCCAGAGTTCTTTGAATGCACAGTCAAGTTTAACAAGCACTGCTCTAGGGGAAGTCAGAGACACTTAAATAACTTACTCACCTGGTGAGTGAACAGTGAAGTGCAACGTGAACGGTGAGGTACCCCACCTGGTGAGGCACAGTGGAAAAGCATTATAATAGAGGCAGGTATAGAGGACCATTTCATATGTATTTACTTTGTGTCAGGGGCTGCACTAAATATTTTGTATACAATACCTTAGTTGGTCCTAATGATGGTTAAAAGGAAGATACTACTTTTAACCTCTGTTGAAAAAGCCCAGACTTAAGGAAGCTACGTGATTTTAACCCAGGCTTTCAGTGAGTGAGTGGCTGAGCTGGAGTGTGAATTCCGGTCTCCCAGATTGCCAGCCACATCGTCATGTTGTTCTGCTTACTAAAAGCAACACAAAAGAGGGAGTAAGGAGGGATTTCACAGAGAAATCTTACAGAGTTGGCTCAGTGCCTACCTCAGTCAGGGTCCAATCAGGAAAACAAAATCCATTCAAAGAATGTAAAACAGAGGAAATTTAATTCAGACACTTGGTTACACGGCCATGGAGGAGCTGGGAAGCCATCAGGAGATTGGGAGGCGTTCTGCGATTAGCCACGGCAGGAAGCTGCTACCCCCCTTAGGCTGGAGGAACAAAGCGTTGGGATGATGTCACTGCAGCTGGGCAGCCAAAGTCACCAGGGAGCAGCTGAGCCCCAGTGGGCTCTCCAGCAGGGGGTCTGGGCACAGGATCACAGAGCCGCGGGCGGTGCTGCTCAAGGCGGAGCCCGACGGGAATAACAGGCTTCCCCCGCTCACCCTCTGTTTCTCCACCAGCTAGAAGCCAGCTAAGGTAGGAGCCCAGAAAAATGTGTCCTGCAGGGATCAGGATTCTGTAGTAGAGAGCAGAGCCAGCAAAGGGCAAGCAATGGACCCAATAGCAAAAGGGCCAGGGGAGGACCTGCTGGTGCCCTGTAACCTCCTCCCTGTGCCAGCAGAAGGCCCTGGACACTGTCATAAAGTCCCCTCCAGAGTCTCAGGCATTCTCTTAAAACTTTTCATGTCCCATATTGCTGTTCTTGTGCTTTGTCTCTCATTTTCTTTTCTTTTTTTCTTTTACCCCCTTGGATGCACCCTTTATTTAAACTGTCATGCTCTGCAATCCCCTTCTGTCCCTAGCCACTGTCTTTCAGCTTTCCTAATTACACACTCTGCTGCCTTGGGATCAATTTCACCACACCCCCCGCCATGCCCAGTAACTAGATTCAGTGCTTTGGGCCTCCATTTATCCAGGAGCTGGAAAAGAAACTCTTGAATGGGGTCTTGAGTAATGATGAGCAGGGTTCTTCAGGCAGAAAAGGGGGATCTGGTGTTCCCAGCGAGGTGAGATAGCAGAAAATGGGAGGCAGATAAAGCTCAAGGCCTAGGGGAGAGTTTGTATGCCACCCTAAAGTGGTGGTAGGGAGCCTTTGAAATATTTAAATAGGATGAGATATAATTGTATTTGTGTTATGCAAACTTCACTCTGGCTGCAGAATGGTTGTTGGGTTAGAAGAAGTCAAATTGAGAGTAGAGAGGCCAGTTAGAAAGCTGTTGCAGGAATTTTGAGTGAAGCATAAAGGGATAATGTTGACTGATCTATGGAATGTCGGGGTGGAAGAGGATGGAACGGCAGGAGAGTCTGCACAGGAACAGCTGGCTGTCCCCCCAGATCTCTCCCCTTCCCTGCTTCTCTTATTGAAGGAGACCTGATTTTACTTGGGTGCTGACTCTTCATTTAGACATTACCCTAATAGGGGACCCTCCCCAGATCAGAGAGTGACTTACGATTAGTTCAGTCATGGCCACTCTCCTCCCTCTACTGGGGTTTGGACTAACAAGGATGTGTGATAGGATTCTGGATGATGAAAGGAACTGGAATTTTTCTGGAAACTAGGGGTGGCAGAAGGTGCTTCAGGGAAGCAGTTTCTTATTCTTGAAGAAAGGTTGACAAGGAGAAATTCATCTCTTTTGCCTCTAGTTGTGACTGAGGGAAGAAACCAGCACGGTGGCCATCCTGGGTCTAGGAGGAGGTGAGCAGAGGAGATAAGCCAACCCCCTGGGGACCAAAGAACTTACCTCAAAAGTACCATTGTATCTTGTAATTACCCAACTCTGGAATTGTCTGTGCTGTGAGACAGTAAACCACTTAAAGTTTAAGCTACTTTTGGTTCTTTTCTTTTTTTTTTTTAAACAGCTTGCAGCCAAAAGCGTCTTAACAGATACAGACAAAAATTAGCAGCCGTAGGACTTAGTGGATCTTTTGGTTGTGGATGGTCGCAAGAGAGATGACTGTAAGAGGAGTCATTAGTTTTGCGCTTGGGTCATTAGGTAGAAGATCGTACTAGTTACTAAGATGAAAAGCCTAGGAATTGGTTTTAACAGAACGGTGTAAGGACATGCATGTTTTGAAAAGCGAAAGTTTAGTTGGTTTATAGGATATGTAAACCAAACATAAGAGTTATTATTTCACGGGACACACAGGGGAGCTCTGGGTGGTGATGCACTGAGGGCTGCACTAGATTTCAGCTGGCAGGAGGGCTGTGACATGATTGGAAGAGCAGAGGCTGGTGACAGAAAGCTCAAGCCAACAGTCTCTGCTGGGGTCTAGACCTGTAGTTGGCAAACACCCCATAGGCTTTGTTGTTGAAAAGAAATCTTACTCCAAAGAGTAAATAAATAAAACTGATTTTTAAAAAAAAGAGCTGCTTCATTAGAAGAAGCAGGGAAAGAGGGGCCCAGAACAATTTCCCCTCCTGTGCTTACCTTAGTAGCTCCTGAAAGGGGTCCCAAGGAGTCTGTCGATCCCTGTGGGAAGCAGGTTGGAAGTTGTTGATCTAGACAACAGTGGCTGTGGAGAGGGTGCAGCAAAGTGTGAAATATTCAGAAGGAGTGCCTTTGAGGAGCACGGGTTAATAAATGTGTGTAACACTGAATCAACCTATTCAACTGAAAACTCTCTTACCTATAGAACTCCTACTCATCTTTCAGAATATATCTTAAATGCTGCCTCCTCCAGGAAGGCTTCCTTGACCAGCCCCCAGGTATCCTTTCTCTGTGCCCCCTCTGCCAGAGAAATTACCTCCTTTCCAGCCCAGCTGCCCCCCTGACTCTGAGCTGGGCTGTGACTGTTTTGTCTGTGTAGCCCCTATAGTGCCCAGCTAAGTACTTCGCATTTGTCTGAATTGTTCTTCTAAAGGAGTAGTGGGTGGAATGATTGAGGTGCCAGCCTGAGGATTCGGAGGTGGGAACTGGGGGCTAAAGGTAAGACAGGATGCCCACCCTAAGAAAGTTGTGGTTTGGGTTAAGGTCAAGAGAGAGACGAGGATGGCTTAGAGCCCAGATTCTGAAGGCTAAATTTAAACCCCAAGGGACATGAGCCTAGAGGTAAACAGAAGGGAATAGGGGCCTGATAGGACGAGAAGAGAAAAATAAGATGCAAAAAGTTAAGTAGTGTGTCCCAGATCCTGCGGGCAAAAGGACCAAAAGTGGCCTTGAAGCCACGTCTCTGACTCTAAGGCTTGCGACCTTCTCGCCCTCTCTCACCCGTCCCCTTCCTTTCCCCTCCAGGGGCCTGCACAGGAATGGGCATGTGGCCGCCTCTCCAGAAAGACTTGATGGAGTGATTGAATGAAACTGTGTCATCTTGATTCTTTTTCTAGATTTCAGCCACTTGTTTCAATGGTGTTTTTCTGACCCCGCTTGGCATTTCAACCACGAAACATCAGTGAGCTTGCGTGTTGTTACACATCAACGCGGTACCTCCTCTCCCCGCTGCCTCCCCCACGCTGGTTCTTGGTGCCCAAGATCAAAGAGAAATAATGTTCAAACCGCAGATGAAGAAACAAGGCTGGCTGCCTTTGATGTCAGGCAGCAGCGCTGTAATCTGTGCCCCCGACTTGCTTTTACTGCTGATGCAATTTGCAGCTGCGGTGTGGAGTCTAGGTAATTGTTTCTCCAACCCAAACGCTACTAGTATTTTTTATTTAAGTGTAAATTTTCATTTGGCTAAATAAATACTTCCTGTCTGCCCCCAGCGGATGGTGGCCCTGAAACACAACAGCGCTGGGGGTTTTCAGGAAAACAGGTAATCAGGAAGGCCTTACAAGAGGCCATTATGTAGAGTGCAGCTTTCCTTAACTTTCCCTTTTATTAGGACAGTGTAATTTCAGTTTCATAAATACTAAGAGATCTACTGCTGGGCACTGGGGCTATCCATCTGATTCACCTTGGAAATTAAGGCTCCTGCCTTCCCTGCAATGTTTCTCTTTGACTCTAATATCACTTTAGCTGCCTTTAGGAACCAAGCCAGGATGTAAAGAGTTCAGACCATTTTATTTTTTACAAGGTCAGATTGCTCATGATTCCTAATAGAAAACATTGAAAACCTTTTTACTGAGGGGCAACTTTTCTTCTAACTTATCTCTCCTTCCAGAAACGGTTGCAGTCAAAGACATTAACTTAAAACCTTAATCTTTGTTCAAGATAATAATACTAGTGGTAGTAGCAGTAATAATAGCGACAGAAAAATGTCATGTGCTTGTAAACATAGAACAGACCCAGTCCTAGGCACTGCACGCACAATATCTCATGGAACCCTTGCAATGACCCCGCTAGGCAGCTATTTTAGCTCTATTTTGTAGAAAAGGATGCTAAGACTCAGAGATATTAAATGGCTTCCCCCCTAAACATAGTAAGAGAGGCAAAGCCAGGATTGAAGCCATTGTTTCTCTATGTGCTTCTGGACTGTGTTTTTCCTAGGCTATGATACGGATTTTCACAAGGCCATAAGTTACGATCAAATCAAAAGCAATGACGTGTGGTAGGAAGTGGAGCAGGGGATCCATGCCCCATTTTGCTGAGTGATGGCTTATAAAGCACTTACTACTAAGCTATCTGGAGTTCTTCCCTCTGCCTGGAATGTCCTGCCCTCTGTGCTTTGCTTCCCCTCCTGCCCTGGGTTCCATCGTGGGGACTCTTCCCGCATCTCATAAATAGTCCCTCCCACGCCGTGTTGGGCTACTTTTGTTAACTTTTCTCATGGCACCATCACATTGTACTGTAGCCTTGGTGACTATCCCCTCCACCAAGCAGTGAGCTTCTCGAGGCTGGAGATCATGTCTTATTCGATGTCATATCCCAGTACCTGGCACCATGATTGCTGCATGGATGGTGCTCAAGAAACATTTATTGAATGAATGAAGGGAATAAATAAATAGGTGAACAACCTACTGTCTCATCATTGAGATAGTTAATACTATTTCCTTTCATATCTGGTTGAGTGTACTCCAGAATCACACTTAATTCCTAGAGGAGGTGTGTCTGGCTTTCCTATTTGTTATACTAAGGTGGTGGCGAGAGGAGGCTCAACATTTCTCCCTGATGGCTGTTTCCTAAAGGGTTCTGTTAAAGAAGATATAAAGCCTGAAGATTTCATTAATTAATCAGAAGATGAGTTTTTATAGGTGGACGAATGCCCACAGCATGTAGCACACAGCAGATGCTGGGTGAATGCAGATCCTTCTCTGTCACTTGGATTCCTCTCAGCAAAACGTTGCTCTTCTATGTCTCATTTTTTTCACTGTCTTTCAAAATACTTTCCCTAAAATTATTAAGGCAAAGCTCTTGTTCAGACAATACCTTAATCTTCTAAGGTTAGAGACAAGAGCTCTAAAATAAGAACCTCTGCTCGGGGAGAGATTGGAATTCTCTATTTTCATTTCTGAGCTGTGTTTTAAACTCTGATTTAAGTGTGGGAAGAACCCAGCTTTCTCTCTTGATCTCCTTAGCATAGTAATGCCAGGCTGACATTTACAAAAGGAACTTCACTATGCATGCTTGGAGAACGATGGAGGAAATGGTTGATAGAAACAGTAAAAAGAGTCATAATGTTTGCATTCCCCAGTAGAACGTGAGCTCCAAGAAGACAGGAACTATACTTAATTCCTGTTTACCTGGAATTCACCTGCAATACAGTGGGTGTTCAATAAATACTTGAACGAATGAATAGGTGAATGTAGAAAGGAATGAATACACCAAATATTGAAGAGCTTCACTAGGCCCTAATGTCACTTAGATGTTGTCACTTAGGCCTTGACAGATTTGTGCAAATTTCTATTTCTTTCCTCCTTCCTCTCTTGCTCTGTTTTTCCATCTCAGCTTCCTGTTACCAAGTGGTAAATGCCCTTCTACTTCCTGGCAGGGCAAACTTCCTGTCCTGCCCTGGGTTGAAATCCTACTCTCAGGTCCACCCACTCTCAATCTCCTCCCACTCAGTTCTAGTTTCCCCGACTGGGATCATACTTAATTCACAGCTGATTGGCCCAGCAGGTGTGATTGGCATTCATTGAGCCCCAATGTCAGATCAAGCTCCTCCAATCTGAGATTCTTCCCATTTTTGGAGCCTTCTTGAAGAAGCCTGTGCTTGTCAGTGTGACCTAATGGGCATATAATGAGAACTGATATGCGGGCGATAACAGGACGGTAATCCTTTGTTTTCGATGATTAATGGATTTATGTTAAGTTTTCCTTCTTCAAGTGCTACTCCGTTGTGTTAAATGCCTTTAAACGGCCATACCTAGAGAGTAATAAGGCTCAGAACATAGCTATTGAATCCCAGTACAGAGCTGGGGATACCATCATAGCTACAACATCTGGTACCTTCTACCGACTAAGCATCTTATATACGCTATGATATTCAACTCTCACCTCAAAAATACCATGCAGGTATAATCATTGTTTCCACACTGTTGTTTCCACAGTATATTTGAGGAACCTGGATCTTGGAAAGATACACATTTTGCCTAAGGTCCCATGGCCAGGAGGTGACTGAGTAGAACTGAAACCAGTGAGTCTGATTGCAAAGCGCATGTTCTTTGCAGTCTAACCAACAGCCGTTCCACGGGGACTTCACAGTGTATTACGGTGCTATCTGGTGGGAAGTGCTAGATGCCAAGCACTGTTGAAGCAAAGGGGCGGAAGAGCGAATGGAAGACGTTTTACTGGACTTTGAAGAGTGAATAGGGCTTCTCTGGCCAGAGAACAAAGGGGAGAGAATGCCAAGTAGAAGGAACAGCGGGGGTGAAAGCACAGAGGCGTGGGGATACATGCATGCCATATTCAGGAATGGTGACTAGTTCTGTGGAGCAAGAAACGTGGTGTAGGGTGGTGAGGCAGTGAGGGTAGAAGTGGTAGCCAGCAGCCAGAGCGGGGACTGGGGAAGTAGGTTAGAGCTTTAGAAGCTCCGAACTTTAATCTGTGGTTAATGAGATGCCATAAAAGCCTTCCAAACCTCAGATCAAGTGGCCGGATGTTTCCTTCTCCCCAGGGCCTGATACTAATAGTGGAACTGTACACATAGTGACAGATGGACAAGAGAAAGTGTGTGTGCTGGGGAAATCTTTTCAGCAGGATGCTTTAAATCACTCCCGCTACATCTATACATAGGAGACTTCAAACCAAAAAATATTCTTTAAACAACTATGTATATGTATATATACATATACATGTTCACATTGTCATGACAAACTTCAGTTAAAGGTGTTGAGCTGGAACTGTGATTCCAGGCGGTGGCATTACCGAGGGAGGCTGTCCCACAGTTTCCAGCAGCTCTGCTAATGAATTCCTTTTGCAGACCCCCTGTTTGAAACGGAGCGTAATGAGAGCGATGGTTCTGCCCCATGCAGGGCAGACTTGGAAAACAGTGCCTTATCACCGTCTAATTAAAAACATTTAAATACTTTAGTGGAATATATAACAACACCTCAATAGGAAAAGTGGAGGAGGGTTGGAGCCTTTAGGAGAAAATAATTTTATTTTGCTGGGGGATTTTTTAGCCCTTTTTAAAGGAGACTGATTGTATTTAAAATATGAGATTTTATGTAACGTTTTGAATTGAGAAAAAGTAAAATATCAAGATGACCTTGAGCCACTGGAACTCTGGGTAGGCACCCAGAGGGCAGCAGTTTCATGGTATTGGCCTTATTTTTTGAGAAGGGACGTTTAACCCAGAGGGTTCTAGAACAGATCACATAGGAGAGGCGGATATGGACCCAATTCCTCCAGCTGTCCTTCCCACTGCTCCTGCGTAACAGGCAATTTCCTAAACCAACATCCTCTGTAAAAAAGGATTCATTTTCTTCTTCCTGATCAAATACCAGTCTTCCATTTCACTGGCACACGTTAAATGCCTCATGTAAAATCCCAAGTGTATTCTACCCATTTGCTTCCAAAGGCAATCTCACTGTCATGTAACAAAATGCACCTATGCTATTAACTCACCTGTGGGGTGCTGACCTGTACATGCATGCAGTTCTTCAAACATGTTTCCCCCAACATAGTCATTGTCATTTATTCTACAGTTCCTGTGATAATCCCATGTTTATGCAACTTAAATATTACATATATATATTCCTCTCTCTCCCTCTCACTCTCTCTCTCTCTCTCTCTCTCAGAGGTAAGTATTTATTTCTCCATTTTATAGAGAAGGGAACTTAAGCTCAGAAAAGTAGGACAGACTTGCCCAGGGACCTGCTGGCCAGTAACAGATGAGACTCGGGCTTGAACCCAGGTCTCTGACAAACAAAAAGTAGGCTTTTCCACTGTAATGTGCTACAACTGGCACTCAGATGGGGGTCTGGTTCCAGTTCCCAGTTTGCGTTTTGAGATTGGAACTACACAGCTCTTACTGCAACCAGAAGTATAGCATTTCTTTACCCCTGGATATGTTTCATCAGTGAGTCACCTTTTCAAACAGGATTGATTCTGGCCAATCCTGGGCCACTCTCCTTCCCTCCCTGTGGCAGAAAGGAAAACAGAGGCACACAAAGGAGACAGTGGTACGCAGTGACATGCACAGGCAAAGCAGAAGAGAAAGAGGAAGAAAGCCCTGAGCTTCATATAAACCTCTCCACCCCAATTCTAAAGCAGAGAGACAGCAACAATAATGACAATAATATTAATAATAGATCACCTATACTGTAACATTTACTGAAATTTATCTTTGCCAGGAATATCTCATCTGATCCTCTCGACAATCCTATGGGGTACAATTATTCCCATTTTACAGATGAGGACATCAAGGCTTAAAAACTCAAGTTTAAAAAAGCTATTTAAAGGCTTTAAACATATAGGGGGTCTTTTGATTTTTAATTTTTTTATATTTTTATTTTAACTTTTTTTTTACTGAAGTATAGTTGATATATAATGTTATATTAGTCTCAGGTGTACAACATAGTAATTTGACATTTATGTACATTATGAACTGATCACCATGGTAAGTCTAGTAAACAGATTGAAGTAAAACATGTAGCTTTTCAGTAGGCTATTTGGAGGTCCTGCCTATGGCCCTTGAATATTTCTGACCTCATTTTTCTCCCCCCACTGCCCTTTCTCTGGCCACAGTGACCTTTTTGCTCTTCTGACGGCACAGCGAGCAGGTAACCTTCGCAGGGCCTATACTTACTGTACCTCCGCCCTGGGCTGTTCTGCTTGAACAGATTTTCACTGCTTGTCCCTCACTGCATGCTGGTCTCCTCTCAAATGTCACCTCCTCAGGAAGCCTTCCCTGACCACCACTGGTTACTCCCTATTCGTTTAATGTTGCTTAATTTTTCTTCTTCAGAGTCATTATCCTACCTGTCATTGTGGTCTATTTGTTCATTGGGCTCTCTCTCTAGGATATGAACATCATAAACAAAGATTTTGTCTATTTTATTTACTGATGCTCCCCAAAAGCCTAGAACAGTGCCTGCCCCATAATGAACATTCATATATCTGTGGGTTGAGTGATTTGTTAAATGCACAACTAACTGTTATCATAGGTTGATTTCACTGTGAGACGTCCCGCATCACTAAATTCACAAAATACAGACTCAAGTTTGCCACGTGGATCCATGCATTCTTTCCGTCATTCAGCGCTTCCTGAGCTCCCCTGCACCCCCCTTGACTCCAGGCTTTGTGAGGCATAAACAGAGTGCGTGGAAGAGAAGAGCCAGTAAGAAGACCAAAGTACTGTAGGGCGGTGGGGGGAGGGGGGGGGGCGAGGGGGGAAGGGATGCACAAGGAGACAGGGCACTCCCGCCCGAGGAGGAAAATGTGACCTTTGTCCCCAGGGCCTCCTACTGAGTAAATGAAATCTGTGGTTTGTCCTTTGGGGTGAGCTTGCTTATTCCGTGATTAGGAAAATCAAAAGAAAGAAGTGATCAGATGGGACTGTTTTTCCACCAGAAATATCCCTCACATGGGGGCTGGAAGGGAAAAGATGTAAGTAAATGTGTGTGCTCCCACTCTGGGAGCTGAGGAGAAGGAAGCAGTGTCTTGTGCTGTTTTATTGACACCCAAGCATTCCGCTTATCAAAAATCACAACTTAGAGCTTTCTTGAAGTGGGTTCATTTTCTCCTTTAAGCCACTTGACTGGTTTTGGCCAGAGAGGAGTAAATTTCAAACCCCTTAAAAGCCCGTTTTCCCACAGCCTACAGGCTAGCCATGATAATAGCCATGACCCCTGCTCCTTCGAGCTTTCAGGTGATGGATGTCCATGCTCCTCACCCAGGCTCACCAAGGCCTGGAGAATTGGCCCCTGCCTATCACTCGATTATGTCCTGACCTTTCTGCACAGGTGCCTGGGCCCAGCAGTCCCCTGAATGAGCTGTTTTTCCTCTTCAGCTATCTATCTGGGCTCCTTCTTCTGCCTGGAATGCCCTTCCTCTCTTCCTTTGACTCTCTTCCCCACTCCACCCTCATCATCCATTAAGGGTTCATCTCAGGTGAAACCTCCTCCAGGAAGCTTTCCCTGACTGCTTCCCATCCCACACCTTCTCCTGCCCACATCTCCACTTCTGGACTCCCATTGCACCCTCAGAGTACCTTTGACTTAGTCATCTTGGTGCTCTAATTCATCTCTGTACTCACGTTACCTCCCTCTCTAGACAGGAAGCTCTTTGAGGACAGGAATTTTATTTTTGTATTTTTTTAAAATCACTGTTGGTATAATCTTTCTTGAGCACCAGGTATTTAATGCTGAATTAGGCCTTTGCAGGCTGGTTAAAGACCTATAGATGACCCTTTATTTCCATACTTGATTACTGAGGAATGGTTTTGGGGTATTGCTAGAACAATGACTCAGAGAGCCTAAAGGATAAACAGATTAACTGCAAGCCAGACTGGATTTGGTATAAACATTCCACATCAGAATGAAAAACCAGGGAAGAGAAGCCTACAGCATGGTGTGGCTGGGAGACAGGAAACTTGGACTCTGGTCTCAGTCCTTCCACTGTGGGTAAGTCATGGCCCTTCTCTGGGCTTCTCTTTCCTCCTCTGAAAAAATGAGCATGTGGGCTGAGGGATGGCTGAGAGCCTCAGGATCTAGAATCCTACAATTCTATGATACTTCTCATGGATTACACACTTTTTCATGAGCTCAGAGTGTGCATTACCATTTCAGTGTCTTGTGGTAGCGAAAGGTATACACTCCTTTACTGCATCCCGAAATATCGGGCTAGGAAAGGCAAACCTCTGACCTCAGCAGATAAACTTAGAAGTCCCCACCACACATCACATTTCTCAGAAGAAAGTGCATTTAAATGGGGGAGGGGGGATGAGACGGGGAATTATTTATTCACTGCTATTTAAGGCTCAAAGATGTAGAATTTATTCTTTATACTGCATTTTTCTACATAATTTCTCATCTCCTACATATTTTCTCAGTTAATCTTACCAGGATCCCTTTGAAGGAACCATGATGGGCAACTAGGTAGCCATTAATGCCAATCACCGGAAGGTTCTAGTTCCCCATTCTTCTAAGAGCATAGTAGGAGAATAATTTCTGGCCCGCAGTGGTTGGGGGGTAATCATGCAACCAGTTCTGTCCAAGGAGTTGTGAGTTTCCAGATATAATGTTTATTAACTTCAGGCTGAGCATTTAAGTGAAGGTATGAGGCCATCTTGGGTTTTCTGTTTCCTCTGCCAGGGTGGCCAGAAATGTTCCCATCAGTGGCTCTTCCATTAGCTTAGGTCCTGGAATGAGGCTAATGCAGAGAAAAGCCCCCCAAGTGAACTGGGAGAGACATATAGCATAAGCAAAATCATCTTTATTATTTTAAGTCACTGACGTGTTGGTGTATCCCAACTTAGTATATCTTGACTGACACAGGCATTAGGCCCATTTTTCACATGGGGAAACTGAAGCTCAGTGAAGTAAAATAAACAGACTTTCTCGGGGTCATAAGAATGTCATAAGTGCCCAAGCCTGGGATTTGAATTCAGGTCTTCTGACTCCACATTAGTGCTATTTTCCCTGTCTCACACTGCTGCCTTAATTAGTATGAGGTATTAGGCTTGATTTCATTTGAGCTCACCCTGTGGGTCCTGGTTTTCATCAGTGTTTGGAAGATAAAATGGGAGAGGGAGAAAATCACTGGCTTTGGAGTTAAGCAGATGCGAGCTTGAGTCCTGGCTCTGCCAATTATTAGCTTAGTGTCCTTGGCCTGTTGCTAGAATGTGGTCTCCTAGGTCTTCTGATTCAACTAAGACTGCAGAGGGTGGGAATTCTTGATAGCGGGGAATACTTACTGCTAATGGTATGATATCAAGCATCGGTGGCAGTATGGGTAGATATTGGGGGTTGGGGTCTGCTTTCCCAACATCCTCAAATCAGAGAGGCTGAGTCACTTGCCTGAAGTTATACAGTAAGTGGAAGAGCCTGAATCCCAGCCCAGACCTCTCTCATTCCTCCCAGTATGTCTCACTGCCTCCAGAGGAAACTAGCTCTGCTATAACCCTACATCTGTGAGGAAGGAAAGGCACAGCCTGATTGTAATGATTGACTTCAGCGTGAGGAGCCTTCCCATTCTGTTCATGTTTGCCTTGGAGCTTCCAGTTGATTTATTCTTTGAATATTTCTCTCCTTTCTCTTACTCTGGCTTAGCACTGAGAACAGCAGGCATTGCCTTGGCAAGGTTACAGGATAAACTTGCTGCTTTTAGGACATCTGCATACAGCAAAATCTTTATTTTTTCTCCCTTGGGCATAATCTTGGAAAACCGCATCTGTTATTCCGGGTGCTTACCTGGCTGGGCTTATTTTTCCTCCCTTGGATGGAGAACTGTTCTGTCAAGATATGAGGAAGAGTTTTCACACCCTCTGAAGTCACAGACCCTCTGTGTATTAAAAAAACAAAACAAAACAACAACAACAAAACAACAAAAAAAACCCCTCAGAATCTTGATTGAGTCGTAAAGTTTTATTAAAAAGATGAGAGCACCACCTGTGTCCCAGAGTCCTTCAGTTCTAGGACGCCAAAGTCACTGGAGATGCTTTCGGGGTCTCTTCTGATTAAGTCACTGAAGTGCAGGCAGTGGTTGGGGGTTTGAGTGCATCTTAACAGAAAGACCCTGCATTTCCCAGATACCTGTCCCAGGACACATCTCTCCTCCCCTTTCTGTTCGCTAAACAACATTTACACGCAGCTGCCTCCACCTCATCCTCTCCAGTGAACTTTCTGGTACCTGGGGAAGAGAAACAAAGACCAGGGTCAAAGTTTGAAACTCAGTTCTGCCTCATTCATTCATTTATTCATTTATTCATTTTAGAACAATTATTGAGCACCTACAATGTGCCAGGCACTGTACTAGACATGGAGGAAACATCTGTAATCCAATCCCTGACTGCATTGTTTTAAATAGTGGAGATTTGAAAAATGACAAGGCAATTATAATATGGTGTGATTAACTCATTAATAATTAACTCACAACTTATTCAACAATACTGAACACCGATTATATGCCAAGCACTGTTTTAAGTGCTCGGAATATAGGGTGAGCAAAATAGACAAACATCTCTGACCTCGTGAAGCTTACGTTTAGATGATGTAGGCAGATAATAAAATAGCTAAGTGTATGATGCAGTGATAAGTGATAATGATGAGCATCACGAAGAAAAATGCGGTGCAGTAAGTGGCGAGGGTGTGATGGAGGGTGCTGTTCTAGCTCGGGTGGTCTGGGAAAGGTCCTCCGAGGGGGTGATGATGGAGGGGAGCCCAGCGATGATATGGGGCCGCGAGACTGGAAGCCCTGCGTCCTGTGGGGCATGGTGAAGGGCGTCGAACCCGTGTCTACTTGTGACTTTGGTTGGGCTACTTGACTTCTCTGAGCTTTTGTCTCTTCCTACCTTGAGGGGGTTTAATGCGCTGCCCGCTCACCTCCTCTGATGGTGGAAGTAAAAAGAGAAACTGTTCTTGTAGGAGCCTCCTTGCTGTCCCTTCTCGGACCTGTGAATTACTCTCATTGGCCAGTTCTCCAGAAGGCCCAGACTCATAATAGTCTCACAGCTTCAGTGGTGCTGATGTGAAGTCACAGACTCGGCTTTAAATCCTGCCACCAAAGAGAAGGTCTCCCAATTTCCCTGAGCTCGATCCCCTCATCTGTACAATGGGGATAATGAACTGAACCTGTGTTTTCTGGTTGTTGTCAGGACTAAGTGAGCTTGTGCATTTCATGCCCTCTAATGGGACTTGCCTTGTAGGAAGTGCTTTGACACTGTGTTCACTGGAATAATGTCACTATCATTATATTTATTAATATTAAAAATAACAGCAACGCATGTGGACGCCTCAAGCACATGACTGGCATGTCATCAATACACAGTGAATATTATTGCCCTTCCCTTCTCTTCCTCTTCTTTCCCACTCTCTTTCCAGTGATGTTGCCCCCTTCCCCTCTGTCCTGTTTGATCCAGAGCTGAGGTTGCAGAGAGCTGGCATCTGAGGTTAGGCTCAAGGAAAAGAACAAGGTAAAGAAACTTGAACCTCCTTCTTCTTGGAAACTTTCGTTGCCCGTCAACAGAACACCAGGCTCTGTTCTAATCACTTTACATGCATATTAACCAATTTTGTTGCAGGAAGGGGGACCCCTTCCAGGGCCCGAGAATGGGCTCTGGCCTAACACTCGGAAATGAATTGTCCGAGGAAACACACGTGCTGACAAAGCAAGAGACTTTATTGGGAAAGGGGCGCCCGGGTGGAGAGCAGCAGGGTAAGGGAACCCAGGAGAACCGCTCTGCCACGTGGCTCGCAGTCTCAGGTTTTATGGTAATGGGGTTAGTTTCTGGGCTGTCTCTGGCCAATCACTCTGAACCAGGGTCCTTCCTGGTGGCACGCGCATCACTCAGCCAAGATGGATTCCAGTGAGGAGGATCCTGGGAGGTTGGTAGGACATATGGACTGGAGTCTCCTCTCTCCTTTTGACCTTTCCCGGATTCTTCTGGTTGGCAGTAGCTTGTTAGTTCTGCATTCCTTACCAGGGCCTCCTGTTCTAAGATAACTCATGCAAGTGGTTACTATGGTGCCTGGGTAGGGCGGGTGGTTTCAGTCAGTGGTTCCCCTAACAACTCCCCCCTGAGAGACGGGGGGACCCCTTCCTGCAACAATTTGATCCTCGCATTGACACTATAACGCATATATATTGATTATCCCCATTTTATAGTTATGGAGACTGAGGTATAGGTATAGTAAGTAACTTCTCCAAGGTCACTGAGCTAATTTGCAAGGAACTCTTTAGCGCAAGCCACCCAAACAAGAGAGAATTTAGGGACTCAGGGCAGTAGTTCTTTAAGGAATTAAGATAAGAAAATAGGTGGAAAGCTTGTGAGTATTGTGTCTCTCCAAAGCCTGAAAGTAGCAAATGAAGGGCAGAGGGAGCCTGAACCCCAACAAGGAGGCACTCCATGCTGGAAGGCACGCGGTAGAGGGGTTTCTCTTGTCACTTGGGCTCTGCTTACCTTCTCTGATCCTCCTTTCTCCTTCCCTGGGGCTGGCAGGCATGTCCACAGACAGCTGTAAATTGCTGATCTTTGTGAAAGGCACCGAGGAAAGACAAAGTGAATCATTAAAGAGAAGAAATGGAGTGTCCTGTCTTTGAACTCTCAGACTCTGGAGCAGAGCAGTGCTTGGAGCTCAGTGCTGCTTGTTTCAGAGCTCTAGGATCAATAATTGCCCACTTCCTACACCCTGCCCTCTGAGAACTGAGGCACCCCCTGGGCACTGAGAGGCGCTGTGTGGATTCCCAGGCGTAGAAGCAACACGAGGAGGACTTGGTCCCCAGTCTTTGGAAACTGCTGATGTTTCCTTTCTCTTTTTCTTCTTCTGGAAAAGCAGCTGGCTTTGAGGAATCGCAAGTGTACTTAGTCAATTAGACTGCTGGCACACCCATTGATCTTTGGGGAGCTAAGGTTAGAAGAACAATTGCCCAGCCTGTAATCCTTCTCCACCTTTCTCTCCTCCGGACCTATTAGAATTACATACGATTGTCAATGCAAGCTCTGTTCTCCTGGTGTGTCTCTCCCTCCTGCTATTTCTCTCTTCCTATCCATTGCTGTCTCTGTCTTCTTCATTCTCATTATTTTCCTGACTTCCCCTTTTTCCTTCTCTTCTCTTCTCATCTAGGGAGTAATGAGCCCGTTTGGTCAATTTCAAGGCCATTCCCTGACTTGCTGCAGTTCATCTGTCTACTGGGGTGACAGCATTGTGCAGACGAACATTTGGGGAATCAGACAGGTGGGAATTCAAATCCTGGTTTTTGGCTTATTTGCTTTGTGATCTTGGACAAATCGTTTAGCTTTAATCATCTCTTCTTTGAATGATTGGATTGGATCAGCATATGAGTGTGCTCGTGATTGGCCCATGACAAGTGATTCACAGATGGTGATCAACATCATCATTATTAATGATTATTGTTCCTTATAGAGAAGGGGTATGGGTAAGGTCATCCCCTGCCTGTCCCAGCCCCCCCCCCACCACCCACCCAGATCTCAGCAACAATCATTGCCCCTTAAGGCTCCAGCTTCTCAAGGCCTGAACCAATAACAGCACAGCCTGATGGAATAGTAGGAACTCTGTCCTCAGAAAAAGGGTCTAGAAAAGTCAGATGTGCAGTTACCCAGGGTGAAGATGAAGAAATCCCCTATCCCCCCCAACAAACAGCATAGGGCTGCAGCTTCCCCATCTGACCTCTCCACGTGTGTCCACTCTGACCACCTGGCCTGTTCCCAAGTTCTTGGTTCCCTCTCCAGTTTCCTGCTGGGATGGAGCCCAGCCCAGAACCCCTAGCCTGGTGAGATTTCAGGTTCCTGCCAACTCTGCATTCCAGAGCTCAGTGATTCTTCTTCTTTGGCTTGGGGTGCAGATGATACTACAAAAGCCTGGTGCTGGAGGGTGTAGCTGGGGATGGCCTGGAAGTTGGCTTTTCAGCTTCCCCAGCATCACTGCAGGAAAGAGCCCTCTGTCACTGCCTTCAGAGCCATCAGTGACAGTGTCATTTGCAGGCACTGAGCAGAAGGGGAACTGGATTTATTCATGATTCTTGGCATCAGCAGAAATATCCTGATAATTCCGAAAGTGTGATGGATTTGAAACCAGCAGACTTGGTCTGAGTCAGGGTTCTGTCACTGACTAATTATAAAAACTTGGGCAAGTCAATTACCTTCTTGAGAGACATTCCCTACCATTCAGTGACAACTATCATTTAATATGGATGCATCTACAAAGTGGTTAGTAACGCTGGCTCCTTCCTTTCTTAAAACACTCTTATACATATGAGGGATATTTGTCATGGATTTCTATTCTGCTTCAAGAGACAAGGTGTTTATAGCAGTTGCCAGTTACAATATAAAAGGCAGCATGGCACGAGGCCTAAGTACAGGGACTCCCATAAGAGTGAGACTGCCAGGGTTCACATCTCTGATCTACTTATCAGCTGTGACCTTGGGCAAGTTAACCTACCTCTGTGTGTCTCCATTTTCCTATCTGTACAATGGGGCTTGTGATATGAGTACCTAACTCATAGAGGTTTTCTGAGGATTTTGAGAGTTAATAGACACAAAGCTCTTAGAACCATGACCATCACAGAGGAGTCTTTGTCTCAGTGTTAGCCACTATTATTACATGTCTAACTCGCAATAGCTCACCTTAAATGCCTCCCTCATCAATGGCCATTCTCTCTCATTCACCCACTGGCTGTATTTGATGGCACTAGGGGTGGGCCCCGGATCTTAAGTTAAGCTGATCAGAGTCACTTCCCTGGTAATTTGGGAATGAAACCAAATAATGATGTGTGTATGTGTGCATTTGTGTGAGAGAGAGACAGACAGAGGAGGATGAGGGATTTGTGATAAATACACACCAAAAGGTTTGGACAAACATCTTCCCCCTACTCCCCAACCGGGTGGAGTAGGGGTGCAGGAAGAGAAACAGAGAGACCCACAGAGAGAGGCAGAGACAGAGACAGAGAGAAACAGTCAGAGATGGAGGGAGGAAAAGAGGCCAGCGCACACATGCAGAGTGGAACACAGGTGAGAGAGGGAGAGCTGGGCAGCTTTATAGGCCCTGGTTCTAGTTTATAGGCCCTGGTTCTTGAAGCCCAGCTGCATGTCTAACCTTGGGCTCCAGAGCACACTCCTGTGTCATTAGAACAAATCCCTCTGGATCAGTCAGGATAGGCTAATTTATGCTTCTGTAACAAGCACACCCCAAATCACAGTGGTTTCATACCACATAGGTTTTGCCAACCTACACGTTCTACCAGGAAGCTATTTCTTATCATCCTCACTCAGGGATGCAGTCAGTATCCTGACATGCTCCCACGATAACTTTGGTAGGAAGTAAACGTGGCAAATGTGCACTGGCTCTAAAACGTCCTCTTGCAAGTGACACAGATTGCTTCTGCTCACAATTTCATTGGCCAGACAAGTCACATGACTACATTTATTGTTAAAGGAATGAAGTAAACTTTACCATGTATTAGTAAGTGGTACCCAGACTATTTCTGAATGTCCTCTGATAACTACCATACCCACTTTTCTTCTCAATTCCCCTTGAATTGCTTTCTATTAAAATAACAAGTAAAAAGTCCTAACTAGCAGAAGTGATAAGAAAAGATATTCTCAGTTCCCTAGGTGGTTGGATGTTAATTTGTCTGGGATAAGCAGTTGGTGCTCTTGGACCCTAAGAAGGAGCAAGCCAAAGGGGGAATAGGGTTATGGAAACTAGATGAAAGGTGTGGTATTTGAGCTGGGCTATGGAGAAGGGGAGCATTTGCCTAGCACCGTCATGATTCAATCTTCAAAACTTTAAAATCACACATGATGTGGTGGACCTTGGGGGTAATGCAGGCTGGAGTCTGCATCCCTGCTCTTTAGGGATGGAGTAAGCTGATGAACAGCAAGCACCTAGAATATCACATGGCACTGACTAGCTGTTGAGGAAATGTTACTTATCTTCCCTTATCTTCTTACACAGTAATCTTCTCTTTTTAGTTACTGCTGCTGCAAAGTTTTCGTCTTATTTTCCCCTGAGGAATCTAAACACTTCATACTGGCAGTATCATTGGGAGCCATGTGATTGAGGGGTTTGCCATTTTACTGGGAAGACTAGTTTAATTGTTGGCATAAAGTTCATTGCCTTGGTGTTATCAGCCAACAGATTTGAGGCTCTGAGATACCATCTGTTTCTCAAAAGCATCTTCCCCAGAATCTTCCCTGAGAATATCATTTTCCACTTAACTTCAGAGATCCATTTTCTTACCTATTAGTGGAAATCTTGGAATACTATTATTCTTTCCTTATGAATAGTAACCTGTAAAACTAAAGACAAAGAGAAGTAGATATAGAATAGTAGTTGAAGCCTAATGATATAAAGTTATATTTCTAATACACAGCTTGAAACAGGCTCTCCTTTGCTCTAAAACCATCAATGGGGGACTTCCCTGGTGGCGCAGTGGTTAAGAATCCGCCTGCCAATGCAAGGGACACGGGTTCGAGCCCTGGTCTGGGAAGATCCCACACTCTGCGGACAACTAAGCCCGTGCGCCACAACTACTGAAGCCCGCGTGCCCAGAGCCTGTGCTTTGCAACAAGAGAAGCCACCGCAACGAGTGGTCCGTGCACCGCAACAAAGAGTAGCCCCCGCTCGCCACAACTAGAGAAAGCCCGCATGCAGCAACGAAAACCCAACACAGCCAAAAGTAAAAACATAATTAAATAAATAAATTTTTTAAAAAATAAAACCATCAATGGGTCCCCAGTAACCACAGAGTGAAGTTCAGGTACAATTTCAGTAATATCTCCCATGATGTGTTATACTTCCCCACTTTTTGCTTTTGCCCATATTATTCCTTTATGTTGTATACTCTTCCTCACATCTCCAACCACTGAAATCAGCTGGACAGAAAAATATTTAGAGTGCATTTGGTTGTAAATAATAGAAAACCCAACTCAAAGAAACTTAAACAATAGTGGGATTTATTGGCTCATATATTTAAGAAGTTCATAGGTATGGGAGAACTCAAGGTTGGTTTGAACCTGTGGGTCATCAGTATCACAAAGTGATGTTGTTTCTATCTCTTTGATCTACCTTTTATGGAGCCAATTTCGTTCCTTGTGATCTCAAAATAACTGATAATATCCCCATGGACTACATGCCTCCTACTTCCACTGGGGAACAGAGTAACATTTCTGTTTATTTAGCTTCTGAATTAATTTCCAAGCTTCCTCTGGTTATACCTTTATAAGTCAGTCGTCCATTCCAAATTATTCTAAATAGTGTAATGGGTGGCACTGAATGCCTTAAGCTTGGGTTATGTGTGCATTCCTGCACAAGTCACAGAGACAAGTTGACTTAAGCCAGTCAGCTCCCCCATCTCTACTCCAAACTCTCCCTGAATTTCTTGGTTTGAAATTCCCCAGTTGGAATTTCCAAATCTATAAGAAATGGTCCATGAAAGTATGCATGCTGGAGCTGCAACCATCAATACGTCTAATATTGTCACACTTCACCTTGGCTATAGACTCGAGAAATACTTATGGAGGACCTACTATGCTCCAGGTATTCTACCAGATACAGTCTTAGGCTCAAAGGAAGTCAAATCTGGTGGGTGTGAGGTAGGGGGAGGATAATACAGAATCTTTTGAGCATCTGTTCAGGCGCTATGATAGAGGTAAGCACGCGGTACTGTATGAGCCCAAGGAAGAGGAGAGGATACTCATTATGGAAGGTGGAGGTAGGTGGGGTCACAGAGCTTTTCAGGAGAGATGATCCTGAGCTGAATCTTGAGGGGACACTTGGACTTAATCAGGTAGGAATGTGGAAAGAGGGGAGAGGAAATAATGACATTCCAGACAGGGACCCAGTATGTGTGAAGACAGAGCAATGGGAGAAAGCATGGTGATTTGAATAATGCAACTACTTCAGTACAGCATAGAGTCGAGAGCTTGGACTCTGACATTAAAGTGTCTGGGATTCCACACCAGTTCAACCATTTAGTGGCCATGTGGTGGATAAGTTACATGGCCTCTCTGGGGTTTAGTTTCCCCATTATAAGACAGGTATAATCATAAGAGTAACTGCCTCATTAGGACTGTTGGTGAGGACTAAATGAGTTATTACGTGTAAAGTACTTGCTTTACGCTCTACCACAGAAGCCCTGTAAAAGTGTTGGCGATTGTTATCATGGCCAGGGATGTGTGTGTGTAGGGGCACACCTACTTATCTATTTGGAAGAAACTGAGTCTGGGAAGTAGATGAGAAGCCTGGAGAAATTTGATGTGATAGATAATACAGTCTTGCTTTTCTTTTGGTTTCAGCCCTGGCAGAAATTCAAGGTCTGAGAACTATAAAGAATGTCATTGTTCTTTTCTAAACTGATGGGCTGAGCTGCTGAGTCAGGGATATTTTGCATGATCTTATCAATGTGGTCATCTTACCATTGCTATAATCATTGCTGCTTAGCAATCTCCTCAGCTCAAAAAATAAGTCAGGATAGCTTGTGCTCAAAGGTTTGTGCTTTGGAATCAGACAGATATGTCTGGTTTGACTCCTACCTTGTCATATGTATATGTCTTTTAATTCTCATACCAACTCTGTGAGCTAGGTCTGATCTCCAATTTTGCACATGAGGAAACTGAGGTTTGGAGAAGTTAAGTAACCCTCCTACCATTATGTAGATGGTAGGGCTGCACTTTAAGCCCAGAGCTGTGAAAGCTAGAGTTTTTTACTTCCGTGTGTGTGTGTGTGTGTGTGTGTGTGCATGTGTGTGTGTGTGTGTGTATTTTGATCTTTAAAATGGGATAATGATAGTAACTCCTTCATATTAGTGTGACAATAAAATGAGATAGTGCTTGTGAATCAATCAGCACCATGACTGGCCCAGAAATAAATCTTTGATAAATTAGCTCTGGTGATGATGATGACATTTGACTTTTTCATGTTTTTAATAAACGTCAAATTAACTAATGGGTATGCAGGCAAATGTAGGGAGGGGAGACCATTCATTGAGACTACTGTAAAAAGAGTTCATGATGATTAATCTGGTTAAAATTGCAACTCTCCTCCATTACTTATTTATTTGAATCATCTTGCTTTATTTTTCTCTGGAAAACTGCTCAACATCTAACATACTGTACTCACTTACCTTTTTATTTCTGCATTTTCCCCACTAGAACGTAAACTCCATGAGGGCGGGAATTATAGTCTGTTTTGTTCTTTGTTGTGTCCCCCATTCCTAGAACAGTGTGCTTGGGAATGATACGTGCTCCATCAATATTTGTAGAGTGAATGAATTAACTAGGAAATTAATACATCAATTAACATTCAGGATAATGACATTTCAGGTCCCTTTCCGTTCTGAGATCCTATGATTCTGTGTGTTTACATGAATTTCTCAATCATTCCTACTTGGAAGAATAAGATAGTGAGAAGGTATCTGTCTCCATTATTTTGCTGACAAGGTCACAGGTACTTCATGAGTCTCTAGCCTTGGGTAGCCATGAGCATTATTCTCCATGCATTCATTCTTTAGGTTCAGGATTGGCCACTTCCATATTTGGTTGGCATCACCTGTGTGTCAAACATCAATGCCATGTCAGAGAGCAATGGTACCGTGCTTTTCTCAGCACCTGCTTGTGGAGGGGAGTCACGGCCACGGTCCTTGTACGCTCTTCTATGAGCAGGCCAGCAGCTGGGACTCCACCGCCTTCTCACTTTCTCTTCTGGTCTAGACACTGTTCTCGGTTGTTTCTCATGTGGACTCCAGATCCTTCCCCATCCACACGGTGTGTTTTCCCAGGTTAATACAGATCACATCAGAGACAGTGTTGCCTCAACTGGATTAGCAGCTGCCTTCGTCTCGTGATGAATATCCAGTGTAAGAGGACTTAGTCTTTTATAAGCAAATGCAGATTCTCCTCGTTACTTCCTGTCCTGCCCGGTCTTGCTAAGCCTTTTGGGGTGCTCTTGATCTTCTTGGTGTCCTCAGAGCTCCGTTCTTCTCTCCACTCACGTGTCTCACTGTGCCTCCGCCCACAGTAGCTCCACCCATGCCCTTGGCTTCAACTGTCAACTCCATGCTGATGACTTCCCCACCGTCCGGTCTGTCCCCTGAGCTCCAGACCCTGGTTTCCATTGCCAGTTGGACATCCCCACCTGGAAGCCCCAGGCTCTTTGCATGTTCACACTGAAATCATCACGTGTGCCCTTAAGCCCGTGTTCTTATGTCAGGGAATGGCAACACCATCGCATCCGTCTAGCTGCACAGACCCTTCTTACTCCTTTCCCACTTCTTGGCCTCCAGTTGGCCTCCTAGAGATGCGGATTTAGCATCCTGATGACTCACAAATCTAGCCACTCTTCATTTGTGTATCCTAGTGACAGGCCCTCATTATATCTTGAATACATACTTCTAAACATTTTGCCTTCAGTGTTTGCTTTCTCAAATACATTCAGTTCACAACAACAGAGTGATTTTTCTAGAACCCATTTCCAACCATACCACTGTCCTGGTTAAAACTATCTGTGCCCTTCTGCAGGAGTGAGTCTAAGCTTCTTGATCTGCCTTGACCTAGTTCTCGGGCCTGTCTGCCACCAGGATGCTTAGTTTCCTCATCTGCAAATGGCATATGTTAATCCCTCTTGTAGGGTCACAGTGAGGATCAAATGAGCTAATCCAGGTAATACAGGTCATATATGCCAGACACATAGTAGGTGCTCAATAAATGCCAATCCCCTTCCTGCCTCTTCCTGAACCACCGTTTGGAATTGATCATGGACTTCAGCAGAGATTTCTCTCCTGTAAATTGAGCCTGAAGTCTTTCTACCTGCCTTTCCTTTGTGGAGGCATAAGCTGAACGCCATCCTCCTGCCCCTCCCCCATTCCATCTCTGTGATGACGGATCATCTAGTAATTAGGACACTGAGCATTTGAAACTGTGTCAGCTCCCTGATGGATCAGTTCCTAAGCGCCTGGCCTAGTACTGAGCAAGGCATGTGCTTCTCTCCATACTACCCCACCAAGAACCCCAGGCCTCTGCCTGGGATGGCTGGAAGGAAAACAAAAGGGAAAGCCTGGGGTACTGATGCTGTGGGCAACACCAGCAGCTTTCCCTCTCTCCATAGGAGGCTTTTTAGTTGGGTATTTGGTAATGGGGGTTAGTGAGAAAAGCAAGGGTGCTGGAATCAGAAGATGTGGGTTTGAGTCCTGGTTCAAAGCCATACTGCTTTGTATCTACTACAAGTTCCCTAAACTTTCTGAGCCTCAGTTTTCTCAGCTCTGAAATGGGGATAATGCTCTTTTTCTCACTGGGTTCTTGAAAAATTACAATTAAATAATAGATGAATTATATAGGATATCATTTCAAAATGGGGACACTAAATATTGATTATAGGTGTGCTATGCTGACAAGGCATTTAGGGTCACAGAGTGGTATTCTCATAGCCGACTTTCGTTTTTACTTCCTGTCTGGGAGAACTGGGTGAACTTGTTTATTATTCTTTCTCAGTCTTAGTATATTTAGTTTTAAAACAGGGGTAATTGCCCTCACACTTCATAGGGTGAGTTATGTATTATGTTCTTGGTAGACTGTCAAGTACTAACAATAGTTATTATTATTACTCACACTAATGCTGGTGAATCTAATTATTTATCTTAATTAAATCATGAGAGTGAATAATATTGTTCTTAGAGGCTAGCACACCCATTGAAAGCTATGGATAAGTCACTTAATCTCTGTATCTGTTTCCTCATATATAAAGTTAAAAGGATGAGTTTGGTCGACACCTAGAATAGGAGCTGGTATACAGTAAGAGTGCAATAAGTAGAAACATAGTAAGTGCTCCATAAATACACATTGAATAAATTAATGAGTGAATGAACAATAAAAGCTATTTCACAGAGTTATTTTGAGCTCTCTACGGAATGAGAAAGTGCATTACGTACTGTGGGGGGAGACATGTAAGGGACTGTGTTACATGGCGGATCAGCCCTGTAGCCTGCCTAGTTTTCTCCTGCCATCTCCTGCCACAGTAACCTCCTTCCATGCCTTTGTGTGCTCCTTTCATGCAGCAGAGATGGGGTCCCCACATCCAGCCCTCTGGGGACAGGACCAAGGTTGCCTGTGAAGCCCGTGGAGACCATAGTGTGTGTAATCCCAAGCAGAGTGATGGTAATAAACACACTGGAGGTGTCTTTGCTTTCCTCTGGTCCCACTCACTCTCGTACAGTCCAATTTGGAGGAACACTGAACCCAAGAGTCAGAGATTTGTGCTGGTTTAACCCATGACATTCCTTTTGAGGTTCTAGAATGTTCCAGAAGTCTGTGCAGACAACTTTTTAAGCTTTACTATGTTCCTGACCAATGGTGAATGAATATGTCCCCTTTGTTCTAAAGGTAGCTGAATTAAAGAAAGAAAACATTTCAGCATGGAGTTTGGAAGCATTAGAGAAGCTTACTGTCTCAGACTCTTACAGACATGAGGACCTTTAGGTAAGGGCTTCTACCATAACCTCCCATCCAATTTCTCTTACATCACTCTTGGCAGGTGGCCAGCCAGCTTCTTTGTGCATACTTCCAGAGGTGAGACACTTGCTATTTTATTCAGCATCTCATCTGCTGAGCCAATATCTTCCTGCCCTATTTTACCACCTCGATCCTAGTTTTGTACTCTGGAGTTTCACCGGAGAAACCTTGTCCCTCTTCTGTTACCTCTACTGAAGTGACCCCACTTCAAATGTTTGAGAATTGTGCTCTTGACCCATTGTCTTCTTTTCTTCATGCTAAGCCTGCCTTTAAATTTGTCTTGCTTTTTTACTGTTTTCCATAATAATATATGAAATTTGCTGGGATGAAGCTTATTATGTACCAGACTCCGTCCTAAATGCCTTATTTAGTTAGTTTTTAACCCTCACCACAGCCCCTGAGTATGGAACTCTCATTACCCCAGTTTTACAGATGAGATACTTGAGGCCCAGCACAGCTAGTAAAGGGCATACCTGGGATCTGATTCTAGGGTGCTGTCTGCAGAGTCTGCACTCTGAATCCCTAGTCCATACCCCTCCTTTCTGTAATGTTACTAATAAAATAATGTAAATGGTATTATTATAGGTACTGATTATTGGTGGGCTGCTAATTGCCAGACTCCACTAGGGGTTTTATATACATTAGCTCTTACCCTCCCACAGCGAGGAGATCTCACTGTTTACAGGAGAGGACCCTAAGGTGTCAGAAGCCAGTAATTAGTTTGACCTTCCCTCTTCTGCTTTATCAGTGAAGCTCACGCATTAACGTTGGCCTTCTCTATGCCAGCCACTGTGTTAGGGACCGGGCTGTACAGTGATAGACAAGACATATTTCCTCTCCTCTTGGTACTTACATTGTAGTAGAAAAATAGGCATGAAACAACGAATTACACAATTGCTTATTTCATTTACAATGTGATGTGAATCACTCAAATAAGGAATTAACATTATATTTGATACTATGGAGGAAAAGTGAAATGTGTAATGAGAGGGAATAACAAGGGAATCCGAGATTGTCAGACAAGAAGGAATTAACTAGTCCAAGGGAGTACTGAGAAGGGGAGAGGATACTCCAGGCAGAGGGAACAGCATGTGCAAAGGCACTGAGGTGGTGTTGGGATGCCAGGGGAGTGAACTGTAGGCCTAGACTGGGGAGACAGGCCCAGGGGGCCAGGCCTTTCAGAGCCACAAGGGCCAGATGGGAAGTTCAGCCTTTGAAATGGGGAATATTTTATTTTGTTTGGAAAAGATCACTCTGACTGCAGGGCGGAAAATGGACAGGTGACAAACAGGTGATTACAATGCCTGGTGGTATCTGACAAGCAGGACTGTCACACCTTGGGCTGGACTCTCTGTTAAGACCATAGCAAACTCCTGGGGCAGGAGCACAAGGCCATGGTCCAGAGCCCTGCCTGGGAGCCCAGGTGCCTGAGTTTGAAGTCTGGCTCTGCTTCTTAGTAGTGCCACGACCTTGGCCAAGTTACTAATCTCTTTGTGTCTCAGTTTCCTCACCCATAAAGTAACACCTACTTTAAGTGATCATTGTGAGATTATGTGAATTAATATATATAAAGCGCCTAGAACAGGGCCTGGCATATACTAAATGTTATTTTGTAACTATGATTATTTGTTTAGTGGCCACACACACTGTTGATTGAAAGCAATTGTGGTTAATTAAACCTGAAAGATCATTATAACATAGCAAAAAATAGTTTTATGAGAGTTTTAAGCCTAACAAATTAGTCTGTCTTTCCAACTAAGCAGCGCAGGTCTTGCTGAAGGCCTCCACTGCTCAGGAGCAGGGGTTTAACCCCTGGGTGATTGTTCAAAACAGGACTTGCGTGTGTACTTACTTTTCTGTCTCACAGTGTCTCACGTACCCATTTATTGCTTTCAGGATGTTCCCCGACTGGGAGAACATCCCCCTGCTTGGGTTGCTGTTGGTCTTCCTCATCACTTTCTTGATTCCATTTTATTCAGGATTTAGCCACAAAGAGCCCCCTCCCTTACCACTTGTGGGGGACACTGTGGGGTGCCCCCAGGTCCCCTTTCAAGGCGGGATTTGTTGGTCCAGCTGCTGGGACTGCAGTGGGAAGACAGCTTTTGCTTGCTGGCCCCTCCCGGGATTGCTCAGCAGTAGAGAGCTGCCTCGTCCAAGGTCAGATTCTTCCTTGGGCAGCACCCATCTAGTGACTTGTTGACATAGAGAGATAAAGTCCCAAATCGGACAGCTCTGCATGGCAGGTCCAGCTCCAGGACTCCCCCTGGTTTGGCCAAAGTTGTCCTTGGGGTTGCACTGCAGCTTGATGTCTCGCTCTAGGGACCCCTGCTTCCTGTGCCTCCTTCCCAGGCATGGACCCCAGGGCACTGGACATTCTAACATCCTACACCCTCCTCACTCTCCGAGCGGCCTCGGGGGACCCACCAATTTGTGGCTCTGCCTGCTGCCCCCTCAGAGCCAAAAGGAGACCACCATGCCCCACTCTTACCGGGTGCAATTTCTCTATAGCACGAACAGAGTCTGTCATGAACTGGATTTGATTATTACAGTTTCCCCTCACCTCCAGTTTCCTATCCTAAAATATAAGATTCTTGTCTGCCTCGAAGGTACTCAACAAATACCAGGTGAATGAATTTGGTACAATATCATGGTTAAGTTCCCTCAGCATTTGGAGCTAAACTTCCTGGGTTCAAATCCTGACTGTGACACTTACCAGCCAGTGATCTGGCACAAGCTTTTAAATGCTAGGCCTACGGCATGAATCGCACAGAGTAAGCGCTCAACACATCTCAGCAGTAAAGGGTCAATTCATTCCCGGGGTTGTCGTGAGGATTAAATGAGGTAATGCATGCAAATCGCTTAGCTAGCACAGGGCCGAGCTCAGAGTAAGCGCTCAGTAAATGTATCTGTTGGCGTCAGCAACTGTCTAGGCGAAGTCACTGGAAAGCAGGTCTGTGTCCTCAGCCTCAGCCCCGGAATCCCCCGCAGCGCCAGGCACCGTACGCCAGGTCTTTATTCTGCACACAGAAGGCCCTTCAGTTGGTGAGCCATCCTCCTCTCCCAGCGCTTGAGGGCAGAGCATGGCCTGCCTTTACTCTGAGAAGTCCACCCTGCCTAGTGCAGGGCCAGCCAACGGTAAATTCTTCACACGCACATTTCAGAGAGGGGCTTTGAACCAAATTTCAGTGTCATCTCGTTGCTCAGATGTGGTCTCCATGGCGACTCCCATTCCAGCAGGTGGAAGGAGGTGCTTCCAGATCTGGGGGCTGGCACACTTGCAACCTCCAGACACGGGCCATATTTTTTCGCATTTCTCAGACAGATTGTGGGTTGTGTGTTCATTAATTAAGATGAGAGTAATTGGTCCCGGCAAATAGTCTGCACATCAACTTGCAAACTGTGTGTACAACGAGGCCCCGTGGTTCTTCCTCTCCCATCTCACATCTCTATAGCTGGTTCTTTGGCTCCCGACTGTTTTCCCAAATCCCTAGGCCCTCCTTTTACTGTAACAGTTGAAGAATAAAGGGAGAGTAGGATTGGAAATGGAATTTTCTTGGCTTATTGAAAGTCAGTTCATGCCCAGGGAGGGAAGAAATAATAAACCCCCTCATATGTATGTGCTACTTGGTGATTTTTGAAAAATTCTTTCACCTGTGGTGTCATTTATTCCTCACTTCATCACTGGGAAGCAGTTATTATTATTATTGAAGGTGTTAAGATCTCAGGCTCTGGAGCTCAAATCGTCTCTTCTACTTAGTAGCTGTGGAAATGGCAACTTGCTTGCCCCTTTCATGTGTCATATTCCCAGTGTGAATTATTGTAATAACTTCAGACCCAATTCACAGGATTACATTGTGGACTAAATGAGACCATGCAGGGAAACCACAGAGTCTACATTGTGGGCTCTTAAGGTTTTTGTTGTGAATATACCCATTTCACAGGTGGAAACTGAGGCCTCTGAGCTCTCTAGCTAGTAATTGGCTTGACAAAAGTTTAGACTTCAGGTTCTCTGGTTCCTAAATAGACTGAATGTGTGCTCAGTGTGGGGCTCTGGGCTTTACACTTGACTTTAGATGACAGTGCTTCTGGTCTACAGAGTGTGCTTATGTGCAGAGAGCCTTGCTCCCACAAAACATTTCCTGGTTTTTTTCCCCTGTGATGAGGTTAATTTTCAGTCATTGTAAAAGGTGTCATTCTTCCCCCTCGTATGACAAGATGACTTGTACCTTTTCTCAGTTATTGGACCCGCAGGTCATTTCTACGTGCTGTTATTTACAGCATGGTAACCCCAGAGCAACCAAAAGGCTCTGCTCCTTGCCTTACTTTCCATAATTATTTTGTTCTTTTCTATCCCTAAAACAATTCCGGTTATGGGCCTCTTCTAATATTCTGCTATCCAGGACCAGTGTCTGCCTGGGGATGGGGGCTGTGCTGTCCAGCTAACTGCTAAACAGTGTCAAGCCCAGGGCCTATCACATGATACTCCCTGCATCAGTGCTTGGTGCACGGTGAACGGACCAATTCGTTAATCAATAAATCAAGGATATTAGCTCATAGGCTGAAATATTGGATTCTGGCCTTCTCGAACTTTTTAATTGTATGCTCATCCACGCCCACATGCAGTTGTCTCTTTTTGTGTGCATTCCCGACATTTCTTGCAAATGGCTCACCCAGGTCCTGATGTAGGTTCTTCTGGGCCCATCCATGGGAGGGTAAGCATAACGCATGGTTTCCACTCCTCTTGGGTCTGTAGGTTGCAGAGGGCTGAGACACTGTCTCAAAGCAGAAAGCCACCTGTGTGCCCAGGCAGGCCCTCTGTCGTATGTCCCACCTGACGGTGCACTGGGGCTGGGATTCCTGGCGCCATGGTGAGTGTTTCCAGCCTGCATCAGGAGCAGGACCTGGAGACCTCGGTGTGTTTTCCCATGTGGTAGCTTTGTGTCTTTGCATGTCTTTGAGCGGCAGAGTGGCACAATGAAAGATGAGTGTTTCAAAAAGGAATCTGGAATAGCCATGTGGAAGGTCTTTGAGGCCTGGAGACCAGCCAAAGGCTGCTGGAATCATGGAGCCAGAAGCCCTCCTTGAATTGCATAGGATTCTCCCCTTTGAAAGTGACTGAACCACATGAAAAACCATGCAGTGGAGGAGAAAGCCCTGAACAAGGACTAGTAAGAGTCGAGTTCTGGTCCTCACCTCCTCATCGGTTAGGCCTGTGACCTTCGACAAGCTCTGTCACTATCTGAGCCTCGGTTTCCTAATCTGTCTAATGGGGACAAGTTATCCGTGCCCTGGGTGATTCTGTTGTGTTGTGGTAAAGCTTGAACAAGATGATGGCTGTGGAAGAGGTTTGGGAACGATGACGTGTGCTACATGAGACACATTTTTAGTGTTATTATAGGGAAGTGAGGAGTTATAAATAGGACATTTTAATATAGTGAAGTTTCCCTGGATGAGATGGCTTCTTATTCTAAGGAGAAAAATTAGTTCGAGCCCAAGGCTAGTCATTAAATCAGCAAAACAATTTTCCTTCTGTGGGCCTCAGTTTCCTCACTCTTTGAAATGGAAGTTAGATTAAATGGTCTTTAAATTCCTACTAGGGGCATGTTAGGATACTAAATTCGGTTAATTTATGAGGAGCAGATCAGTGTCATGGAAGAGAGTTCTCTGCCCGTTTTGGGGCAAGGAAGTCACATTTACTGATTCCTGACTGCCCTGTGTCAGGTACTTCCCTTTCCTGCCTCATTTAACTGTCACAGAGCCCTGGGAAGCTGGCTTTATTTTCCTCACTCCACGGAGAAGGAAGCAGCTTCGGGAAGTTATGGGTTGAATTGTCCCCTCCCCCTCCAGATTCACATGTTGAGTCCTGACCTCCAGGGCCTCAGAATGTGACCTTATTTGGGAATAGGGTTATCGCAGATGTAGCTAGTTAAGGTGAGATCATGAGGATGGGCCCTAAACCAATATGACTGGTGTCCTTATAAAAAGGGGAAATTTGGACACACACACACACACACACACACACACACACACACAGAGGGAGACTTCCAGATAAAGAAGGCTGTGGTCAGGGTGATGCTTCTATATGCCAAGGGGTGCCAGAGATTGCCTGCACACCACCAGCAGCTAAGAGAGAGGCATGGAACAGAGTCACCCGCACACCCTCACAGCCCCCAGAAGGCACCTTCCCCACCAACATCTAGATCTCAGATTTCTAGCCTCCAGAACTGTGAGATGATGAATGCTGTCATTTAAGCCACCCGGTTTACGGTACCTCGTTATGGCAGCCCTAGGAAACTAACACAGAGAGGCTAAGCAACTTGCTCAAGGTTGCAAAGCCAGGGCTCGGATCCAAGTCTATTTCACTCCAAAGCCCGCAGACTTGTCATTGCATTCACCCTCCACACCCTGGAATGTCTAAGCTATGCACGTGGAGGAATGGGGCCGGCGAGGATGCTTTGGGGTTCATCTCCGGCCCTGCGCGTCCTCTTCTTCCAGCCCCCACTGCTCCCCTGCTCTGCCTAAGGAAGGCGATGGAGTCGCTGAGGATCAGGGTCCCGTCCTTCTTCCCCTTCCTTCTTGCTGGCAGCACTGGAGGAGACAGCAGGGAGGCAGACAGCCCCTGGCTTGGCTGACTTCCCCAAACGGTGGCCTCCCGCAGCTAGAATGTGGCATCCCCCTGCCGAGGAGCCAGATGCCCCGCATCATCGGAATGTGATGTCACGGCAGGAGGGGGTGTGCGAGCAAAGGTAATCCGGGAGAAGCTGCTCAGGCTGATGTCCCCTTTTTTCTAGCAGCCCCATGGCTCCTGGCCGAGGCGGCTGAGAGTTGGCGGTCTACCCTAGGACTTGCGTGCACTCACTTGCAAAACCCGAGGCAAGCGTTCCTGTTGGCAGTCCAGAACTTACTGGGTGCTCAGGCAGGTTCCCCAGCCCGCACTCACAAGCTCCCCAGAGGGCGGCAAGGGTAGCAAGGAAGAGCCCTTGGAAAGAAGTCATCCCTGCCTGAGCACCTGTACTTTCTCACTTTGACCTCCTACCTATCTCCTCCACAAGGCGGCTCTAACCAGTCCCTCTCTGCCCAGGGGAGAAAATGGGCACAGAAAGGTGAAGAGGGTTTGCCAAGGTTACACAACAGGGAGAAGGTAACCTAGGGTTAAAAACTGGTCTGTCCACACAAGTCTCAATAGCTTTTTCTCTGCAGCTTAGACCGTAATACAGAGAAGCCAGGCCACAAACCTGGCTCTCTTCTCTATCTGCTCCTCAGCTTGGAGGGGCCAGCAGAGAATGGAGAGAGAACTCAGCACCCTCTGGTTTGAAAAAGTCCAGACTCCTTAACCTGGACTCCACCTAACTTTCAACTCCTTTCCCACACTCCCTTCACCCACTGCCACCGTCCCCCAGAACACAGAGGTCAGCTCCTGCCATCCCTACACTAACCCACTACCCCCGAACATCTTTGCTCAGGGCCTTCTCTCCCCTAGCTTGGTATGCTTGGCCTTGCAGAGCACAAAAAACCCTTCTCATGTGTCAAGTATCCATCTCCTTGGTGCAGACTTCCCAGACTCTTCCAGGAAGCTTTTCTATCACGGCTTTCAGTGTTGGGACAGCAGCATAGCCTAGGGACTTCAAGCATCAGCTCTGGAGCCAACTGCCTGGGTTGCATCCTCTCTCTGCCATTTCCTGGCTTTGTAGCCTTGGGGAAATTGCTTAACCTCACTCTGACTCTACTTTCTCATCTGTGAAATGGGATGACGATAATGAGGGCCTGCTCCATTAGGTTGATGGGAGGATTAAAAAGGATTAACCCATGCACACTACTATATATAAGATAGATAATCAACAAGGACCTACTATATAGCACAGGGAAGTCTACTCAATACTCTGTAATAACCTATATGGGAAAAGAATCTGAAAAAGATTAGCTATATGTATATGTATAACTAAATCACTGTGCTATACATCTGAAACTAACACAACATTGTAAATCAACTATATTCCAATATAAAATAAAACTTTTTTAAAAATTAAAAAAATAACAAAAATGATAAATGTGTAAAGGATTCCACTTTGTACATTGGGCTATCAGTAATTCTTCCTTGCTTGTCTGCCCTTTAGACTGTGTGCTCCCTGAAGGCAAGGAATATGTCTTACTTGCCTCTGTACCTCCCATAATTCCCAACATGGGGCCTAGTGCCTGACTGATAAATATTTGTTAAACAGATAAATAACTACATATATAAGTAAAAGGAGATGACCAGACTTAACGGTGGCTCTCTCATGTGTGTACCCAGCATCAATCAGGTAATAACAACATTAATAATAGAATTAGCTCATCATGTCTACTGAGTGATTACTATGGGTCAGGCACTGTTTTAAACACTTTGCCTGGTAACTCATTCAATTGTCCCAACAACCCTCCAAAGTAGTAGTTGCTGTCATTCTCATCATCATTTTAAGGATGAAAAAAAGGCACCTGGGGTTTCAGGCTTCCCTATGACGATAGAGCTACAACGTAGCAGACCATACTCATGGCCATTCCACTGTGGTATTTCCAGGGAAGGTGTGATGGTAGTGAACAGCCCAGGCAAGAAGGAAGAGGATCCTGAACCAGCAATTCATGCTAAGAGACAACATGGAGTGAGGGAGGCAGGATGGGACAGGGCTATGCTTGGAGCAGGCAGGTGGGGTTGAAACTTTCATTGCACATGGCCCTGCTAAGTTCCTCACTTTTCTCCGTGAGTCATTGCAGTTGTCTTAAAGGAACTGAGATAGAGCAGAGGGCCATCAGGCAGCAGGTGTGGTCCTACCTAAGGCCAGGAAGAGGATGATTCCTTCCTTTTTTGTGTGTTGGGTTTCTAGCATCTAGTGGAATGCCTGACACAGAGTCCGTATTTAATATAGGGCAGTCGAATAAATGAATGAGGAATCAGGGACTCCAGGATTCAGTAGCTTGCACAGGTGTCCAGTTTCCACTTACGTTCCTTTAAACCACTTCTCATCTGTATGCCAGAAAGCCCAGGTTAGGGGAGAGGGAGCACGTTTTTACACGATGAGATTTTGCATCTCCCATCCCCGGCTCGGGCAGCAGCCTTTGAGAGTCCTACTCTTCTGGAGCTCCAGCGGGCATTGCTATGAATGATGAGGCCTCCGGCTGGTCTCGGTGCTGAGCAAATATTAACACTTTGAATCAATTGTGCCTCCTTGATTACTGGGAAGACTGTTCGGAGGCCGGCAGAGAGTTATTGCACCATGCAGCAGTCGAGCATGGGAGATATAGTGGGAGTAGACGGCATAAATGAGTTTAAGGCAACGATGGATTTGCACTTGGAAACCGAAATCATATGGTGAGGTTTGCTGGTGGAATTGCAAAGTACGCCTGGAAGAATGCCAAGAATAATGCAGATGGGCCCCTTGCTGTCTCAGCCCATGCTTTCCATGGTGGCCAACTGTAGAATGGGGAAATTAGTAGTACCTACCTCACAGGGTAGCAAGGAGGAGTAAATGAGTTCATACAGATAAAGTGCTTAGCACAATGCTGAGCATGTAGTAAGCACTCAGTGAGCGTTAGTCAGCATTAAAACGTGCTGGGTACCATGAATACAGCTAAGGATAAGAGACTGGCCCCTATTGTCCTTATGAATCTTACGGTGTATGGGTAGCCAGCTACGTAACTGTTGTGTAATGTGATGGGTACCATGATGGCAAAGATTCAGGGCGCTGTGCAACTCAGAGAGGGGTTTCCCCAAACTGGACTTGGAGGGTCAGGGAAGACCTTGCAGATGAAGTGGCACGATGGAGAGATTAACAAGCAGGAGGTGGCCAAGTGGAGATCAGGGGAGAAGATGTTCCTAAGAACAGGCAATAACAGTCTATACAAAGACTTGGAGATAGAAAGAGTTATGTCCACTGAACTCAAAGTTCAGGCTAGCTATGATGTGCAGTAGGTGGGTGTGCTAGTGTCCTAGGGTTGCTGTGACAGAATGCCACAGACTGAGTGGCTTAAAACAATAGAAATGTATTCTCTCGCAGTTCTAAAGGTTCGAAATCTAAAACCAAGGTGCTAGCAGGGCCATGCTGTCTCTGCAGGTTTTAGGGAAGAATTCTTCCTTGCTTCTTCCAGCTCCTGGGGGTGGCCAGAAATCCTTGGCGTTCTTTGGCTTGTGGCTGCATTCCTCCAATTTCTGCCTCTGTCTTGATGTGGCTGTCTTCCCTCTGTGTGCGTCTCCGTTTTGTCTTCTTACAAGGACACCAGTCATAGGCCCACCCTAATCCAGTCTGACCCCATTTTAACTTACCTAATTACACTTGCAAGGACATTTTTTTCCAAATAAGGTCACATTCTGAGGTTCTGGGTAGAAATGAATTTTGAGGGAACACTATTCAACCCAGTACAGCGAAGGTGGTCAAGGGGAGTGGAAATGAATGAGAGTGAAACAAAGATAGGAACCTGATTCTGAAGGGATTAATATAAATAATAATCATAAACCAACATTCACGAGCACTTACCATGTATGGAGGACTCTGGTAAGCACTTTACATATATCAAATGCAGACTCCGTTTGAAGGAGGGAGAGTCAGGCTGAGTGAGGCCAGAGGGAGAACTCAGAGCTCAGAGTTCACCACGTGTGTCATCAGTCAGGGTCCCCATAGGAAGCAGATGGCAGGCTTGGATTAGGATAATTCAAGGAGGGCTTAACGAAGGGGCTGCTTACCAAGGTATGCACAAGGCATAAAGAAACCACAAGAGAGCAGGACACCAGGCTGTTACCACCCCTGAATCTGAAAGATGCAGCTCAGGAAGCAGGTACTGGAACCCAGACCAGAACACTGTGTGAAGAGGGCCACCTTGAGAAGAGCTGTGACCTTTAGTTGAGAGAGGCAGCCAGCCCAAGGTGACCACAGAGGGAGAAGACAGCCAGGAGAATAGATACCCTGCCTTGACTCCTTCTTCCCTCTGGTCTCTTGTTGAGACCCCACTGGCCGGCCCCAACCGGAAGCCAGAGGACAAGAAGGTCCACTGATGTAGTCCACGTGTATCAAACTCATGGGGCCCTGAGCAGAGTGGAGAGGGCTAGAGAGTGGATCTGGAGAGGCAGACAGACAACATCTTGCGTTAGAATATTCATGAAAAGGGAGAGCGTAGGCGCCAGAAAACAGGCAAGTTAGATGGTGGTGAGAAAGTCGCTATAATCTAACACTAAGAATACACACTACTGTATATAAAATAGATAACCAATGAGGACTTACTGTAAAGCACAGGAAACTATACTCAATATTTTGTAATAACCTATAAGGGAAAAGAATCTGAAAAAGAACCTATATATGCGTGTGTGTGTGTGTGTGTGTGTGTGTGTGTGTGTGTGTGTGTATCTGAATTGCTTTGCTGTACACCTGAAACTAACATAGCATTGTAAATAACTATACTCCAATTAAAAAAAACAGAATGAGCATGGGATCTGGGGTGAGACAGGCTTGCATTCACATCACTAACTCAATCCATCTCCAACCACCTGTGTGACTTTGGGCATCTGCCTCTTTGTAGGGTTATTGAGATGATTATACAGACCAATACAACTTAAGTACTTACCACAGTACATGGCACTGGTAATACATACTCAGTGAGCATTCACTACTGTTGCTATTATTATGAACAACACTGAACAGCAATCTGTTGCAGTGGGGCCTCTCTTCTTTTTATTTTATTTTATTATTTGGCTGCATCAGGTCTTCGTTGCGGCATGCGGGCTCTTCGTTGTGGCACGCGGGCTTCTCTAGTTGTGGCACGCGGGCTTCTCTAGTTGTGGCACGTGGGCTTCTCTAGTTGTGGCGCGTGGGTTCCAGAGCGCACGGGTTCAGTAGTTGCGGTGCACAGGCTTAGTCGGACTGCGACATGTGGGATCTTAGTTCCCCGACCAGGGATCAAACCCGCGTCCCCTACATTGGAAGGCGGATTCTTAACCACTGGACCACCAGGGAAGTTCCAGTGGGGCCTCTCTTGAAGGCCGGTGGCCAGTCACTCTGTCCAGCATTCATTCGTCCATTGACCCATTCAATATGCATTTGTGAGCATCTTGTGTGTGCCCATCATGGGTCTAGCAGGTAGTGGCGAGCAAAGCCAACAAAACTCTCTGCCCTCCTGGAGCTTACATTCTGATGGGGAAAATAGACAATAAACAAACAAATAAGGACAACAGACTGCCTGAAAATGATCAGTGCTGTGGATAAAACAAAGCAGAAAAGGGAGAGGGGGGGATACTTAGGATGGGATTGAGAGTTGAAATACAGCTGCAAGAAGAATCATTGAGCAGGTGATATTGGAGCAAAGATCTGAATGGGGTTGAAGGAGGAAGCCATTCTGATACCTGAGGGATGGTCCAGGTAGAGGGAAGGACAAGGGCAGAGACCCTGAGGCCAGAGCCCGTGGGAGCATTTGGGAAGCAGCAAGCATGCAGCACTATGGGAACTGAATGCAGTGAGGTCAGAGGGGTAACAGGAGCGAGACCAGCAGAGCCCATGGTCTTCAAAGGACTGGGTTCTGCATGACACAGCAGTACATTCTGCAGTCCTGGATATCTCACGTTAATGCTATTCCCCCATCCGTAAAATGGGGACAATAATCCCTTTTGTTTATTCCCCAGTTGGATTGTAAGGGTCCAGTAAAAAGATGGGTTATGATGTTGTTTTGAAAATAATTATTCGGCAGGAGAATGTGCTTATTGCTTAGTAATTTTGCCCTAGTCTACCTGCCGCTGATTAGAAAGACTGCCCATGCCCTCGAGAATGTGGCCCTGCTGGACCATTGCTTGATACTGGGTTGTCGTCTGTTTCTCAGCAAAACTCATCTTTTTCCCTTGCCTCCTCAGCTCTGGGTCCTGGATTTTAAAACAGTAGTTTCTCCCCACTGTGTTCCATGCCCCAAACCTCCTCAGTGGAATTGCAGACCAGTAATTCACAGAGGCCTGTTATTTTTCCTACATGCAATAAAGACTTTCTGTAGGTTATGGGAAATAAATGTGCTTTTTACTGTCATCTGTGGTTCTTATTAAACTTATCCCCTCAGCAGGGAAATACCTTTGCAGGACCAAGCAGTTTTATGTCCAAACAGCCAATGAGCTGATAATGGGTTTTATGTCTCTAGCTGTAACCAGCGGCCTTGCAGGCAGCCCTTCCTGCATTGCAGTCAGGAGTTGTGGGTTTCTCAACGCACAGCGTATAAATACTTCTCATTAATGTGGTGGTCTGTGCTCGCAAATAGAGTAGCTGGTCTCCCCATGCCAATCTGCTGGCGGAAACATGGAATCCAAGAGGCCTGATGGAGCTGAGGCAAAAAAGCCGGACCAAGAACGAATGGCATGAGGTTATGAGAAAGGCTGGAGCAGTGGAGAGAATACTTTACACTGGTGGAGTCTTTAAGCCAGGAGTAATTGTTTAAATTGTAGATACAGGAGCTGGGCTGTTATCTCTTAGTGGGGGAATAGAAGAAGCAAAGGCAACTAAAATCTATTGATAATTATTCTGTGCACCAAGCACTTTACATAGACCATGTTTTTTGATCTATTTTTTTTAAAAAACTGGTGAAATTGACATTTTAACCCTGATTTTTTAAAAGGAGATTGAGGATTAAAAGCCTTCCAGTTGATACATAACTGAGCCAAGGTTGAAACACAGGTTAGCTACATCAAGTCAGACAGACCAGCTTCTCTTCCCAGAAAACTTTGTAAGACTTAGTGTCTTCATCTGTCAAATGGGGTTGAAAATGTCACACCTGGAGATTTGTGGTTTAAAGGACCACCGTGGTGCTGGTGTGTAGTTCATGTTTGGCAAGAAGAAAGCCCTGACTTCTGGCCAGCTTTATTCTTCCTTCCTAACTTCTTCCCTCTCTTTCTTCCCTTCAGTATTATGTACAAGTAAAAATAACCACAGGCAGTAGGTGAGACCACGGCTTCAGTGAGATGATGGGAAGTAAAATCCAAACCTAGGTGTTACCAACAGAGTATGGTTGACGCCATGGGAATCTCATACTTTCATTTGGAATCACAGTATTGGTTTAGACTGCAGAGTGATTTCATGGAGAGCTGTTTAAATGTAAATATAGAAATTGGGGTGCTTTCCATCACAATTGGAAAAAGGAGGAGGAAAGTGAATTAGTACTTTTTGGAGCCTACCATGTGGCAGCTACTTGCATGTATTATCCTTATGATGTTTCCAAGAGAACATAAGTTCCATGAGGGCTGGAATTCTGGTCTGTTTGTATTGACTGGGGTATCTCCAGCACCTATGCCAATATGTGGCATGGAGTCGGGCATCAGGAAATGCTTGCTGAACGGACTGTGGCTATTTAGGACCAGCACAGCACCAGGCAAAAATCGATCAGCCACATGGCACTGAGCATGATGAAGATAAAGCAGTCTGGCTAATTTTCTCTCTCATTCCCCTAAATATTGCTTAGATTAATCCCCTCCTCTTGATCGCACTTCCACACGACACATCATATCTCACCCTTATTCCTGCCATAGCCTCTACTTTGTTCTCCACACCATAACTGAATCGATGTTTTACTATGTAGCCAGAAAGATTTAAAATATATATATATAATAATGACTCTTCTCTTTTATATCTGCCAATAGCTCCATGTTTTCTTTGAATGTAGGCCTAAACCTTTTCAGGCTCATGAGAGCCTGCTGGATCTGGCCCATTAATCTCTAGCCCTGTCGGTCTCCTCTTTCTGTTCTGTACTGCTTTTAGATCCTCAAATGAGCCATGCTCTCTCTTGCCTCAGGTCTTTGCACATCTTCTGTTTGCCTGGAATGCTGCCCTGTTCATCCCCTGTACCTCTCTGTACAGTCCTTGTCCTAGATGATCTCTACTCATTCTTTTAGTCTCCATTGATATCATTTCTTCAGGGGACTCTGCCTGAGAAATACCCACATAAGGTTCCCAACTTCATGCTTCCATAGTGCCCTGCATGTCCTCTTTTCATACACTAATAGTTTTAAACAATATTTATTTTTCCACCATGCTAAAAGCCCCTTGAAGGAATAGATGGATCCTATCTTGTTTACTGCTGTGTATATGGCATCATATGCAATGCCTGGCATGTAATATGTACTCAATAAATATTGTTGAATAAATAATCATCATTTAATACTAAAAATATCCTGCAAACTAAGAGTGATTTTCCCATTTTCAGATAAGGAAACTGAAGTCCAAAGAGATGAAGTTTCAAACTCAAGGTCACATAGCAAATGACATATTTCAGAGTCAAGTCCGAGTCTGACTCCAAAATCCATGCTCTTTCCAGTATTCCAAAATGAATGTTTCCAGCAAATCAAATGTCCTGTTTACCGGGAGATCCCAACATGTATCATATGTTTGGTACCAATTTGCAAAGAATCGAAATACACCAGACAATCAGTTCTTTCCCTGTTGACTCAAAAGGCCCTGGGGATTCTCTCAGTGTGGCTGCTGAATGACTCTGAACATAATTATCATTGGAAAGGAGTGTAAAGATAGTGCAGATCATTTATGTTTTCTTATTTCTGGATTCTGGATACACAGTCTTTGACTAGACTTTCAGGTCAGACAGAGAGATGACCTGATTCGCTTCCTGGCCTGAGACAGTGTCAGCAGAAGATCCCATATTTCTCACATGAATGGAATGGCATGAGGGTCTTCAGATTTGAACATGTGATAATAGTTAGCAGGACACCCAGGCTGGGAGCTTCATTGCACCATCCCACATGTTCTGTGAGATGCCACTCATTTGTATGCCCCTCAGGGGCCATCAGCAGCAGCAAAGGCCAGCTTCCCGCGCACCGCTTCCCGTACCATGCTGTCCGACGTGGCAGCCGCAGGCCACACATGGCTATCGAGAACCTGAAGTATAATTAGTGCCACATGTTAAAATGATACTATTTGGTTATATTCAGTTAAAGAAAATGTGTCGTTTAAATTAATTTCACCGGTTTCCTTTTACTCACATGTGGCTACTGGAAAGTTTAAGATTATATAGTGTGGCTCACATTCATGCCTTGCATTGTATTTCTCTTGGACAGCACTGTTTGATACAATCCATAGAATAATAAAACAACACTTTTAAAGTAACTAAAATTTGAATATACTTTTTCAGCCTAAATATGTGCATAAATATCATGTCATGATAAGAATTAGGAGGGATCTTGGAGCTTATCTAAAATGTCCTTATTTTATAGCTAAAGAAACTGAGACCCAGAGAGATGAGGCAACTTTGCCCAAGGTCACATAGCCAGTAAGCGACAGAGCTGGGTTGGAACCCAGGCCACTAGCACCAAATCAGCCTCCTTCATTCAGTGAGTGGCCCACAGAGAACAGGCATCATGGGACTTACAATGTATCCCTGGGAGTTTCCCACCTCTTTGTCCCCAGCACCAGTGTCTGGCACGTGGCAGGAGCACTTTTATTTAACACCCGCTCGGTCTGAAATGCTTTACCATACTGCACAAAAGGTGCAAAGATAAGTAATATGCAGGTTCTGTTCTTTAGAAGCTCACAGTATGGTGGAAAAGATACCGGATGGATAGTAGCCAGTTAAAAATCATAAAACAGAGATACTGGCAAAGTATAGCTGAAAGCTAATGTGGAAATATATTCAACCTCACTAGTAATTTAAAAAATGCAAATAAAACTCTGATGTTCCATTGTTACCTTATTCATATTCTTTCTGGTTTCAGAGGGATTGAAAGTAGTTCATAATCCTACATTAGAAACAAATCAATCGAAAATAGAGTTAATAGAAAAAAATAGGGGAAAAAAACACAGTTATTCTTTCTGCAAACATATCCTGTTGCAGGGGCAAGGCTTCAGCCCAAGTAAGTGGTTTGGACTATATGAACATTTCCGTTACCATGGTGTCCTTTACCCCAGTTTGCTTGGCTTTAGAAAAAAAATAGTTATATCCCATTGGATACTTGATATACACTGAGCACAACCTTTATCTCTGTTTACTTTTTAAAAATCCAAAATTCCCTGGCCTTCCTTCAGTATCAAAATGGGAAAGTTCCTTGGGAGAAGAAACCACGTCTTGTTCTGTCCCCCAGTGTCTGCCACATGACTTCACACGTAATAAGACTCAACTCAGTAAAGCTTTTCTGAATATAGGAAGGTACCCACGTTTATTCTGTGCCAGTTATGTTCCCACGTACCTTACAAGACTTCATATAAATGAACCATTTAACAATCTCAAAATCACGAGGTGCTGAGTCTCAATTTGCAGGTAAGAAAACAGAAACTCCAAAAGGTTGAGAAACGTGCCCCCAGTCCTCGGCTACCAGGGATTTGAACCCCTAATATATCTGGTTCCAGAGCTTGTGCCACTATGTCATGTGAAGAAATAGAAGAATAAAGGGAAAAAAGAGAGAAAGAGCACAGGGGAAAAAAAGAGAGAGAGAAGTGGAGGAAAGGATGCAGGGAGGGGTGGAGAGAAAACCAGAGATGGAAGGGAAGGAAGGGGAGAGTGGATATGGAATTACGTGTCTTCTGGCACATAGTCTAAGAAGAAAGACAAAGAGAAGGGTCAGAGTTTCCCTGGAGAAAACTGTTCCTGGCAATTTAGAAAGAAATTATCTAAAACGGCAGGTTAGGATCTCAGCCAATGTCGAAGGCTCGGCTCTCCGAATCTCCCCCAGGACTGTCTCCTCTCCTGCCGCCTCATTATCGCCAGGAACAATCTGCATGGCCAGTAATGAGGGAATCTTAACGCCGGCCGTCTCAGGGGCGGGGAGCGGCCCTGCACGAGGGGTTCAGGTCACAGGTTCAGGCCTGGATGCTGAGGAGTGAGCTGTGCGGAGCTGCCGACTGTCCCCCTGGACCAACAGTCCATTAGCTCTTACCCCTGCAGCAGGGCAGTAATGAGAAAGGGAGGTCCACCCCGCAGCCCCCTGACAGCAGATCACGGGGTGGGGGGGGGGGCGGTCCCCGCAATGGCAAGCCCATCCTGCTGCTGACCTTGACCCTGATCCTCCCTGCAGTGCTCTTGGTCTGCCTGCAGGAGAGCATTTGTCAGGATTCTGACTCCTCCCAAACTCTGCTCCAAACAAAAGTGCATGTAAATTATTCGGGAGCCAGATAGCTCCTACTTTACAATTGGAACATACTTTATGCTTTCCAGTTGTGTGTTTCCATCCGTGAGCCCACTCTGTAAAGTGGAAAAAGCAAAGACTTGGAGTCAGGATTTTAATCCTGGCGTCTCTGTCTATTAGCTATAACCTTGGGCACATTATTTCACATCTATGAACCTCAGTTCCTTACATGTCATAAAGAATAATAACACCAGCCAGCCTCGTAGGTTTATTTGGATTATTATTTGTTGTTAATAATCATAGCTAACTTTGAGTACTATGTGCTGGGTTCGGTGCTAATTGCTAATATGATCACTAATCCTCATAACTCTCTATATTGATATTGGTCTTCTCCCTAATTTACACAAGTGACAATTGACACTGGGATTACTTAGTACGTGTCAGAACTGAGACCCGAAGCCTGTTCTCGCTGATAAAGTCTGTAACCTTAACCATGGTGCTATGCTGAAATTATGAACTTACACCCAGAGCAAGAACATGACACACTATGTCAATGATATTACTTATTTTCTCCACTCCTTTACTCTTTGACTAGTATATCAGTTAGGATCCAGCCATAAAGCAGAAATGTCCCAGGTATTTCAAACAGAGAGAATTCTATACAGGAGTTGGTTGCATGGGTGATGGAAAAGCTGAGAAGCCAAAGGGGGACATTAAGGCAAGCCAGAGATCAGCGATGGGAGAAAGCCATTGTAACCCTTAGGCTAGAGGAACAGAGGGAGAAAGTGGTGCCAGCAAATCCCAGAGCCCTGGGTCACGTTCAGCAGCTAGAACCACAAAGGAGCCATGGAGGAGTTGCCAACCAAAGCCAAGAGACTTGGGGGTAGAAATATCCTGGCCTCTTCCTTCCTCCTATCCTCCAATCACCCCATAGTGCCTCAAATTGGTCATATAGACTCGGAAACCCACGAGCAAGGGAGCTTGGGAAATGTTGTTTCCTGGCAGGCTTGACAGTGGAGGACAGAGAAAAGATCTAAAAGCAAATAGGCAGGTGTCTGGCACATCTAACAATCCTATGAAATAGCTAGGTTGAGATTATCCTCTCAATTTGACTCTGCCAAGCACTCGATCCGTGGCACAATAGTGATCCCATTTCACAGATGAGGAAAGTAAGGTCAGACAATAAGTACTACCAGAGCTTCAAAGAGGGAATGATTAATCCTATGGGACTCAAGGAAGGCTTCAGCATGGGAGGGGCTTTGAGGACGTCACAGGTTATGGACAAGTAGGGTTTTGTCAGATGGCTTAATTTAGAAGGGTACTCCAAGCAGTGAGAGCAGAAGTGGTAAAGAACTTTATGATCCATAGATTGAGGAGTTTAAATTAGGCTGTGCAGTCCCTATGTTTCCTGCCAACTTTAACTGTTTTTTAACCTTGAAATTCTACTGGGAATTGAAGAGATATATAATCTATATTGTTTTCATAGCACCTTAAGGGGTCAACTTTCTAATACTGAATTAAATCCCTGGACCCCTGTTTACACTGGCTCCACGAGGTCCCTTCATGTTGATGGAGAAATTGTTATATTGCTAACAAGATCTGCCCACAAGGGACAGAGAATTTTGGTGTCTCTTCTGCCTTCTTACCACTGATGTGTTAACAGTTGGGAAACAGCCACACGGTGGCTATACATGAATGTTTCAGTGATCCGTTATTTCTAGGATATGTTGTCGGGACATTTGATCTGTACACATTCCCATTATACACTCCTTTGTACTGAGTTTGATGGATAAAATTTGCTACCGATGTTACACGCCACATTTCAGCTGTTAGCATGCATCTCCCTCCTGCTTAGAATGCCTACGTCTAATTTCTCCTGGTTCCGATCACCCCACACCATGGTGGATGGAATGCTCATTTGGAAATGCAAATCTGATTTTACTAAAGGCTTCTTCCTTCTCCCTTGCAACCCCTCATTGGTACCCCATGCCTTCAAGATAAATCTAAGCTCCTTAGAATATCTTGGCTTCCTCTTAAGTCACCCAACTCCCCTTCCTTGAATTCTGAATGTCAGGTATATTGAACTACTGACTATGCTGTTTCATGCTTCCATGTGACTAGCCTTTGCCCATGTGTCCTCACTGGAATATCCTTTCTCAGCTTCTGTCTCTGGCAATGTCTAGTGCTTCCTAAGGGGTTTTCCCCCTGTCCCCGCCCCTCTCCTTTTTGTGTATGTTTTCAATGTGCCATGTATACATTCCCAGTACACTCAGTAGGTTAATTTTGGGTGTGTACAACCTCCTAGAAGACCCGACACATAGTAGAAGCCAGTAAGTGGTAGCTATTGGGGGAGATGGGGTTTTCCTTGCTTTGTTTTATTCATTTCTGGCTTCCTAGTACCTCACACAGTGTTTGGGACACTGTAGGCATTGAATAAATATTGGTTGAATATTTTAAGAATTGAAGTTTTAAAAATAAATGTAAGATGAAACATTTTAAAAGCCTCCATTTATTAAATATGGTACCATTAAAAGACTGTCCTTAATTTGGACCTGCCTCAGCATGCCCGGATTGGAGCATAAGCATGGTGGTTGGTAAGATGTCCAACCATGTTTTTGTCAGAGGGACATTGAAAAAGCCGGCATCTTGTCATCCATGGCCCTGTAATTTTGTTCCCCTCCCTGTGTTCCTCAGCCCAGCATCCACCTGTGACGGGGCCCCAGGTGGCCTCTGGGGCAGTGCTGGCTTGACCCAGGACAGATAATAAGGAAGATCTGTGGCAGCTGACGATGAATATGTGTACCTTCTACTGTTTGTCAACCATCCAAAAGTCCAACCATGTGGGCATTGAAACTGCCTCAGCTGCGGGGCTTGGGGGTTCGTGTGGGGCACAAACCCCTCTTTTAGCAGAGGTGCCTGGCCCGTCATGCAGCAGTCAGACCTCAGGGCCATCTTCTTGCTCTGTCTCTCTCTGGGAGTGGCCCATCCATCAGAATATTCTTTCCCCACCAGCCCTGACACAGCCTCCGAGTCCTCCATAGTCTGGAGACACAAGGAAGCCAGCCTGGTCCCAGCACTTTAGAGGAATCTTAGTTGCCCATCACAGGGCGTTGTCATGGAGACCCTTCTTTGTGAGCAGCATGGGGTAGCGTTTAAGGGTGTGTACTCTACAGCCAGACCACCTGGACTGGAATCTACTCTGCCACTCTGCGCTCTGACGCTTGTTAGCTGTGTGACCTTGAACTAAGATCACTTCACCCCTCAGTGCCCCAGCTTCTACCGCTGTAACATGAGGATGATGAGAAGAGTAGCTTGGGCGTTGGGGGTTTTGAATGAGTGGATATAGGTGTTATACTATATAAAGCTGTGTCTGATGTATAATAAGCACTGTCTAAGTTTGGCTCTCGCTAATCATTCTCCAAACATATGCTGAGAGCCTGCTATAGGCCAAGTGTTGTTCTAGGTGCTATGTCGGGAAACAGATGAAAAGAGGCACTTCCATCCTCCATATTCTCAGCCTACAAGGAATGAGAGACAAGGAAGCAAATCAATGCAGTAGAGTTTGATGATTGTAAAATGCAGACTTGCACGAGATTCCATGAAAGCACAGAGCATCTGCCCCAGATCATCAGGGGAGGGCCTGAAAGGCTTCATGGAGGAGAAGACATCGGAGCTAACTCTTACAGGTGGCGTGGAAGTGTGGCAGAAGGAATAGTAGGAGAGAATATTCCAGATAGGCAGTAGTACATCTGCAAAGACTCAGAGCTAGGGTCCAGCATGGCCTCTTTGGGGACCTGTACTGTGTAACTGGTGCATATGTGTGACAAAGCAGGAACAGGTAAAGTGGGGCAATCAGGCAAGGGTCCTGGATGCAACTCCTAGGAGCTCAGACACAGTTTCACTGGGTGATGAGGACTCCCTGCAAGTTATGAGATTGAGTGAAAGAGGAGAGAATTGAGATGGAGGCTTTTTGTTGGCCTTTGAGCTATTATGCTTATTTTTAAGAGAAAAAAATGAATAAATCAAAAACTAAACTTTCATGAGATGGTTATTAGACCTGCGTTTCAATACATTAAAATAAAATATTGGTTCGTGAGCTAATTCTATTCGGACATGTGGTATATTTTTTAAGTTTATGAATCTTCTGACCCAAGTTCTCGATCCAAAGGAAACTCATTTAGCCTGAAGGTTCTGTACCAATTATATAGTTTTATAAGGTCAGAATAAAAGTTGGGAGTCATTTTATCTTCATCGGTACTGGTAGAAATTACAGAATCAAGCTGCTTTAATGAGAAAAAGCACCAGGAAGAGAAAAGTGAAAATAGAAGTGTCAGCACCATCAGAGATTTCTGCTGCATACGGATGCTGGAAGCTGAGGCCAGGGCTGGGCTGTGAAGTCTTTTGACAACATGGTCTCTATCGCTGAACAACTTGCCAGGGCTTCAAGAGGAATAGACATGAAACACGACATCCTTCCACCCTTATTAAGATTTAATCCTGCTTTCAACAGGATTGCAGTGTTATTAAATTAGATTTTTTTTTCTTCCTTAAAAAAGGGATTTAACTTTTGCTTTCCTGACAACATAATCAACATGGAACAGATGCAAAGGGGAAATTGTGTGACCGCTGGTAATACGGACCTATACTTAACATGTAGCATGTGAAGTTATTAAAATGGAAATTAATTCTCATTATTACTCTCGTACCCTATCAATTAATTTGGTTGGAGGTGCTTATGAATATGCAATCATTCCTCTCTGCTACCCGCCCCTTATTCCATGTGTGGAAGCCTTGGTAAAGCCATATGGAAAATTTTAGATTCTTTGGCTAATTTTGCTAGCACCCTTTGCTCTCTAATAATATTGATAATGGGGACAACTAACAGTTATTGAATTTTTCTGCATGCCAGGCACTATTCCAAGCACTTTACATTCATTGCCTCATTCAATCCTCACAATAATTTTTTGAGATGGGTAATATAATTATCCTTCTATGAAGAGAAGGAAGATGAGGCAGAGAGTTGAAAGAACCTTCCCCAGGTCACTGAGGCATTCTGACTCGAAAATCTGTACCTTTCAGTGCTGTGCTGCACTGCTTCTTACAGGTTCCAGGGAAAGGACTGGGCCGGAGTCATGAGTCTCAGGCAGTAAACTCCTGTAGGCTGCGGGGGACCTGGGAAGGGATAGAGGGCTCTGAGTTGAGGGTACTTGTTTTAAAATATAGATTTTATTATAGATTTAATAATATGGGTTTTATTATTATTTAGGTATGGCAAAGCCACCAGATCAGGAGACGGTTGTCATTAATAGTTTGTTACCCTCAGATCCCAATAAGAGGGGACACGCCACACCACGGGAGCCATACAGGATGCTCCATATTTGGTGGGAAGGCAGAGGGAGAGGTGGGAAATCTGGGCCAAAAGCCTTTATTGTGGTTTCCATGGGAAAGAACAAGAGGCAGGATGAACAGCGTTAGGATTGGCTAGTTTAAATAATTTCAGCAGATTCTGGGGTATAGGGGCTGCCCCTAGCTGTCTGTACCTGGCTTTGGAGTGGTTAGGGTAGGTGGATAGCGACCTGGGGTGTTAAGAGATTGGGGGTATGGAATCTGGATTGGTTGGTTTGCATTTGAGAAGTGCACTATGAGAGAGCTGTTTACTATCTCTAGGTTAAGCTAACCCTAACATATATCAGGACCCCAGATATCAAAGCATCAGAAATACAGAAAACAAGACATGATTAATAGAGCAAGGGCTCAGTGGGGGGATGGTGTGGGAGGCCCTCAGAGGCTGCCCAGGCAGGAAGGAGGAAGGCAAGGAGGGACAGGTAGACCCATGAGAAAGACCTGAATATACAATGGTCTTTGTGATGCCCGGGAGGGGTCAGGGAATTGAAGACACTGAAATTAAGCTTCAAAGTATCTTTTTGTCTTCTGACAAAAAAAAAAAGGGGGGGGGCAACTTTCACTTATATGCATATTAAACATTGAGGTGGGGAGAAGATTATGACTCATCTTTTCAGCTGGACATTTTCTCCTTAGAAGCAGAGACTCTGTCCAGATCATCCTTTCACACCCTACAGATTCTGATGGGAGACTTGCTCTCCCAGACTGGAAGGGTCCCGGTTCATGCCCTGCTTGTAAATCCTGGTTCCTCAATAACACCCCATCAGGCTAAGTCTCTTTTCATGTGCCATTTGCAAACTGTGGTTTGCACAGTTTGAGAGCCTGCTAACCCAGATGACGGGAAATCCAGGTGAGGGATCAGGGTCATGGACAAGTGCTTGACTGGTAAGCCTTGATTCACACTTGCCTCTTTTTTCTTTACATTGGAAAAGCAAGAAAAATTAGGTAAGATGAACCAAGATAGCATGACAGGGGATCCAACTACAAGTTTGCTGTATAAATACTTGGAGTGAGATGATTTGTACATCACTTACACAGGCTTAAAAATTTTTTTAATTTTTATACAGTTTTAAAGGTTACTTTCCATTTATAGTTATTACAAAATATTGGCTCTATTCCCTGTGTTGTACAATACATCCTGAGCCTTACACACAGTAGTTTGTGCCTCCCACCCCCCCACACCTATATTGCCCCTCCCCACTGTTAACCACTAGTTTGTTCTCTATATCTCTGAGTCTGCTTCTTTTTTGTTCCATTCACTGGGTTGTTGTATTTTTTTAGATTTCCTATATAAGTGATATCATACGGTATTTGTCTTTCTCTGTCTGATTTATTTCACTGAGCATAATGTCCTCCAAGTCCATCCATGTTGCTGCAAATGGAAAAATTTCTTTTTTATGGCTGAGTAGTATTTCACCATATATATATATACACACACACACACACATATATACATATTCATCTGTTGATGGACACTTAGGTTGCTTTCATATCTTGGCAACTGTAAATAATACTGCTAAGAACATTGGGGTGCATGTATCTTTTCTAATTTGTGTTTTTGTTTTTTTCGGATATATGCCCAGGAATGGAATTGCTGCGTCATATGCTAGTTCTATTTTTATATTTTCAAGAAACTTCCATACTGTTTTCCACGGTGGCTGCACTAATTTACATTCCCAACAACAGTGTACGAGGGTTCCTTTTTCTCCACATCTTCGACAACATTTGTTATTTGTGTTCTTTTTGATGATGGCCATTCTTACAGGTGTGAGGTGATATCTCATTGTGGTTTTGATTTGCGTTTCCTTGATGATTGGCCATGTTTTTCATCACCAATCCAGAACCTAGGAGTCCTTCTGGATTCCTTCCACTCTTCTATCCCCACATCCAATCCATTAGCATCGAATCCCATTTCCATCTCCAAAGTGTGTGGAATGTCCACACTCACTTGCCTCTGTCCAAGTCTGGGAAGTCACAATCAGTTGTCTCCTATACTTTTATAAGAACTTTTTCACAGCTCTCTTCATTTTGCCTCTTGCCCCCCTCCAATTTATTTTCCACAAAAGGCTTTATTTTATTTTATTTTACCTTCCAGTTTTATTGAGTAATAATTGACATATAACACTGTGTAGGTTTAAGGTGTACAGCATATGATTTGACTTACATGTGTGATGAAATGAGAACCACAATAAGTTTAGATAATATCCGTCATCTCATATTGATACAAAAGAAAAAGAAAAAATTTTTTTCCTTGTGATGAGAGCTCTTAGAACTTACTAACAACTTTCATATATAACCTACAGCAGTGTTAATTATATTAATTGTGTTGTACATCCCTGGTTACTTATTTATCTTATAACTGGAAGTTGATGCAGTGTAATTAGGGTAGGCTAGCTGTTGTAGCCAAAGGATCCAAAAATATGTAACAACTCATACACCATAGTTATGACCTGAATGAGTGAATAAATCAGCAGGGTAGCCCTACCCTAAGGAGTCATTCAGGCCTTGTTAACACATGGTTTCAAAGATATCCTAGGTTGGATTTCCTGGAAGGAGACCCTGAAACCAGGATTCATACAAAAGGAACTTCTCCTGGGAAAAAAACTGATATAGAGATGGGGAAGTGGGACCATGAAGGGAAGGAAGTTAAGCAACGGTGTGATATTAAGCAAGGGTGTGATATCAAGCAAGGTACCAGGGAGATAACTGTAGCCTAGTCCCATAAGGAAAGATCTGAAGATGCCATACGCCCCACCCCCCTCACAGGTGTCCCATCAGGAGAAGGGAGCTGGAGTATGTGAGCCCATGCCTGTGATTCATTGGTTAAGGGCTGCCTCTAGGGAGAGGTGCCTTCCCAGGTACTCCTAGCAACCTGTGCGTGCAGGCAAAGCGGGTTCTGACACCCTGAGGGCAGTCCGCTGATAAGGAGATGCGGGTGCTGGCATTTGGGAGAGAAGGAACACCCGGAGTCGGTGATCCAAGGTCACCTGAGAGGAGCTCTGACAGCAGCTGCTACACAAAGGCATCCTGGGGGCCTCCCGCCAGTGGGAAGCATAGATGGGCCCACGCTCAGAAGTGAGTCACATCCCTTCTGCTTTCAGGCCACTGGCTAGAACTCTGGTGCGTGGCTGTATCTAACTACGAGCGAGGCTGGAAAGTGTGGTGCAGCCGTGTGCCCAGGAAGCAGAAGAGAACGCAGGCCTCCTGCCACAGGTGGCCTCTCTTAATACTGGAATAAAAGTCTAACCTCCCTACCAGGACCTACAAATCTCTCCAGGACTGCTTCTTGGGCCGTGTCACCTGCTACTCTCATTGCATCCCACCCTATTATTTCAGCTGCACCAGGCACTGCTTTATCATATGCTGGGCTTTATTCGGACAGACTGTTGAGAAAATTAGCAGAAGCCCTTCGGCCTCTAACTGCAATGTTTTGGGATGATGATAAAAGTGTTAATTTGACCTTTGAATAAGGGTGTTCGATGGATTGCGATAAAGTAGATAATGAAACAACTGGTCACTTCGAGTGGAGGCTGTATGAACCATAGCTAGCCTCAGATAAACTCACAAAAAGGGGAGAGCCGTGCCCTCTGCGTGTTGCCCGAGGTGGCCAGGCACACTGGACCAGATGCATCATTGTATCATCACTACTGCCAAGGCAGAGCCCCCAGCCCCGGGCTGGCTGTCTTTGGTAAACAGCTAGTAGCATGACCTCGGGCAAGTTAGTTAACCTATATGTGCCTTGCTTTCCTCATCTGTAAAGTGGGGCTAATAATTGTTTCTAATTCATGGAATCGTTGGGAAAGTTAAATGGGTTAATACAATAGCAAAGGCTAAGCACTTGATAACTGCTGTCATTGCTATTAGGGGACCCATGGGCTGCACAGACAGCCTCCCCTCCAGCTCCCCTGCCCTCTCACTGGGGTGAGAATCTGAAGGACATTCACATGTTAGCAATTTATTTTCTTCTACTTCCTGCAGCCCCACTCCAGGCTAAGGGATATTCGGGGGTAACAAATAAAAGCAAGCTCCTATCTACCATGAAACCTGTGTGTATGTGCATCTTCCTCATCATTGGGCACAACTTAAATCAAAGTTACATTAGAACAGCCCCAGCATTTGGTGGGAATCTGCTATCACCCTGGGAGGAGGGGAACCTCACAACCTTTCTGTATCATCCTAAGACTGTCCCAGGCTTACACAACCCACTGTAGATTACAAGAGACCTAAGAGAAAAATAAATAAGGTATATAGTATGTTAGATGGTGAAAATGCTAAGGAGAAAAAGCAGAAAAGATGGCTAGGAAGTTGGGAGAACTATGGGAGAAGTGGTAGTAAACTATATCTTCAAATTATGATGTGCTTTATGTAAGATAAACTTAGATAGGTCACTGTCAATCAGTTTTTTTCTTGATAAGCCATAAGCAGTCATAGAACCTGAGATGATGCCCACATCTTTTCCCAAAACTGTCATTTTCCTTAGCTCACCTGTTCCTTGAGAACAAAGTTCAAGTCTCCCCTTGGCCAGGAGTTTGCTTTTCTTTCATCTCCCAAGTCCTAGGGCTGGTGCTGCCTTTGAGTGTACATCTCACAACTCAGGAGATGCCATCCTCCTAGACTACGATGGCAGCCCTGAACCGGGCACTACCTCGCTATCTCAGTGTTGGATGTAAAGTACACATGGTTTAGAGTCATAATGATTAGGATGTGAATTCTCACTCTCACTCACGATTCGTGTGACCTTTTATAAATTATAAACCACCTTGTATGGATAAGCTAGATTCTCTGGGCCTCAGTTTCTTCATCTTCAAGGGGGTGGCAACACCCACCTCACAGAGTTGGCCTTGAAGGACTGTTGGGAGTAGAGGTGGAAAGTCTAGCTGAGTGCTCGATGGTATCTCACTTCCGCAGAGTTCTGGTTGTCAATTGCCGTGTAAGAAATCACCCTAACACTTAGTGGCTTAAAACAGAAAGGACCATTTATATGCTTGGATTCTGCAGTTGAGACAGGGCTCATTGGAAACAGCTCCTGTTTCTCTGTGGGGTGTCGGTTGAGGTAGTTCACCTGGAGCTGCAGGATTGAAGACAGTTTCTGTCACATGACTTATACTGCAGCTGGGTGGCAGGAGTGGCTGGTCACGCCCACCGCCCTCTCTGTGACCTCTCATCTACTGCAGTCTCTTCCTCTCCACGTGCCCTCCCTCTCCCCTGTCCAGCAGGGTGATCAGACTTCTTAACATGGCATCTCAGAACTCCCAAGAATGTAAAAATAAATCCCACCATGCCTCTTAAGGCCCAGACCTGGCATGGGCCCTGTGTTGTTTCTGCCACATTCTGTTGGTCAGAGTAAGACACAAGTTTCAGGGGGAGTAGACTCTACCTGTTGATGGGAGAAGCAGCATGCATAGATAGGGATGGAGGGGATGGTTGGGGCCATTCTGTGGATAATCTATCACGCTCAGTAAGTGGCTCATTTTCAATGTTACTGGATTCATATGTGGGAGGAGGGCCAGGGGCTGCAAAATCAAATCACCTTTTAGACAAAAAGCCCTAAGGCCCAGGGGGACTCAGGTCAGCTAGATAGAGTGATGTCATTGGATTTCTTCTTTGGGATGGGAAGTCATTATTTCTGGGCTAAGTGCTACTAGACAAACTGTAATTTACAAACATTCAACACTTTTCTCTATTTCCCTTCTGATTTTCCCATTCTGACTGCAGGATCTGGTTGACTAGAACCATGTCACTGATATTTAAATTGGAGAAACTCCTTTACTAGTTGTCTATTTTCGCATAGCAAATTACCTCAAAATTCAGTGGCTTAAAGTAACAACATTTAATATCTCACAACTTCTACAGGTCAGGAATCTGGGGGTGATTTAACTGGGCTCTCTGGGTTCTGGGATCTGGCTTAAGCTCCAGTATTAGTTGGGTCTGCAGTCATCCCCAGGTTTGCGGCAGGACCCATTCTCAAGTTCACTCAGTATTTATTGGTTATTCAGCATCTAGCAGCCAATGAGACTGAAAGCTCAGTTCCTCTGGCTGTTGGGGAGAGGCTGCCCTCTTTCCTTACCATGTGGGCCCCTCCATAGGGTAGCTTGCTTCATCAGAGCAAGCAAGCAAGAGAGCCAGGGATAGTGAGTGACTGCCAGCAAGGCGGAAGTCACATTTGGAGCCAAATTGCTGGAGCAACGTTCTGTCACCTTTGCTGTATTCTGTTTGTTAGAAGCAGTTGCTAGGGCCAGGGCACACTCAAGTGGAGGGAATTACATGGGTGCCTGCAGTAGTGGAGGGATTACGGTGACCATCCAAGAATTCCAACACTTACCGCTCCTTCCAACAATTTTAGAGTCTTTGAATTTCACCCCATACCTAGATATCAAACCATTATGCGTGGGCTATAATTAGGGTGACTGTGTCCCAGTTTGCCTGGAATAGGCTCAGGCTAAGTGATTTTTTTTTTTAAAAAAGGTCACTCTAAGCATAGAATAACAATGTTTGAAAATAAAAAAATCAGTAGAAATTTCTTTAAGAAAAACTAACTTTGTCATTCTTAATTGATTTATTCAACAAAAATTTATAGAGTGCTTTCTAGATGCCAGGGCTACAAAGTAGAATAAAAACACCATTCCTTTCTTTGAAGAAGTCAGATGAGAACACATGCACTATTTTTTTTTAATTTATTTTTATTTATTTATTATTTTTGGCTGTGTTGGGTCCTCGTTGCTGTGCATGGGCTTTCTCTAGCTACAGCAAGCGGGGGCTACTCTTCGTTGCAGTGCGCAGGCTTCCCAGTGCAGTGGCCTCTCTTGTTGCGGAGCACAGGCTCTAGAGCGCACGGGCTTCAGTAGATGCGGCGTGTGGGCTCAGTAGTTGTGACTCGCGGGCTCTAGAGCGCAGGCTCAGTAGTTGTGGCGCACGGGCTTAGTTGCTCCGTGGCATGTGGGATCCTCCCGGACCAGGGCCCGAACCCGTGTTCCCTGCATTGGCAGGTGGACTCCAAACCACCAGGGAAGCCCCAAGAACACATGCCCTATTACTACCATGTAAAAGTGGTGTGAGAGGAAAACCCAAGGTGTCCCAGAATCAGAGATAGTGATGCTGGGCTCTTCTGAAAGATGAATAGGAGTTGGCCGGATGAAGAATGCCACAATGGAAAATAAGTGGTATATTAAAATGGGACCATTGAAGGAAGACTTTTTTTCCCAAAGGTGAGGGTATAAGGAAACCAGAAGGAGTAGGGTAGGCATGTGGTGCTCAGCTGATACCACCCAGACCCCGTGAGATGACAGGAGGCTGCAGTTACCAGAATCGGGAAAGTGGAAGAGCTGTAGCCTTGGTCTCCTTGGTAGGTGAGACTCTTCCATAGAAGAGTCCAGTCAGCTCTCATGAGACATTGTAGAAAAGAGCCAAGGGAATAAACACTGATCTCACGCCCCTCTTTCCCTTCATCCCCTGCCAAACCCAGCTGGAAACCAGAGGACCTGGGAACTCTCACTGTGGCCCAGAGGGATCAGTCTCCAGGGGCACAGGGCAGAGTGGAAAGGTTGAAGGTGGGCCTTGGAGGGGCGAATAGAATCTATCTGACGCAATAGGGTTAGACAAACCCATTCCAGCGAAAGGGACGCTAGTCAACTGAGGGAGATGTGAAATGTCCGGATGACTTTGGGCTGAAGAACGTGACTTGAAACAAGAGGAAAGAAGCAGCTGAAGCCAGGGAAACAGGCAGGGGTCAGACCGTGGCAGTTTCCCTGGGTTTTTTGCAACATTGTCCTACCTGACCCACCGGTCCGTGCCCATCCTGTCGTCAGATGGCGCCCTCTGCGGTATAGATCGCATCACACTGTCTGCTGCTGAGCTGTGCAAAAGAGCTTAGATTCTCCCTGTATGTAGAAGAGTTTTTACCAGGGCACGTGTGTGATCTGCCCTGCATCATGGGCAGGGTGGCTGCGGGGTAAAGGGTGGATTAGAAGGGGCCTGATTCCAATCCCAGGTCTGCTCCTGCTGTTTTATGACTTTGTACAGTCCTGTAACCTGGGTCCTACTTTTCTGGTTGGTGAAACACAGCTGGCGGCTCCTGCTGCCTAAACATGAGGATTTGATGAGAGAGATGTTTTAGAAACTACAAGCTGCTCAACATAAGTTATTAGTACACAGTTCAAAAATTGCTTTTAACAGGGAATAGAAAGGAGAGGGAATTAGAACTTTGGGCTCCTTCTACATGCCAGGAACTGTGCCTGAACATTTTGCATTTAATATTCTGTTCACTCCATGCAATCGCTCTTGAGATAGGCATTAGCTCATTTCAAAGAAGAGGAAAGAGAGACCTATTTTGATGACAGGTTGTATCCCATGCACTGTACCTGGGGGATATGAAGGTAAGAAAGAAATAGTCCTGGCCTTTAGGAGATTATAATTATGGATGCTCAGGTCATGTAGATCAGGGCTCCTCATAATGTGCATGCAAATCACCCACTTGATCCCTTGTTAAAATGCAGGTTCTGATTCTGGTACTGGACTCTGGCTAGCGATTCTGCATTCCTAACATTCTCCCAGATAATGTGGATGCTGCTGGTCTGTGGACCATACTTTGAGAAGCACCGTTTACAGGGTCAGATTCAGCACACACACACACACGCACACACACACACACACACACACGCCCACACGTTTTTTATCAGTACTTGCAGCCATGATAAATTGAAGCAGAGAGAAGTTCTTCTATAGCAATTCCAATTTTAGGAGACAGGAAGCAGAAGGGGAAAACCATATGTCTTAATATTTAACTGGACCGCAACTACTAAGGCCTGGCATTCCGTTCCAGAATCTAAACCTTCCCTTGTTTGGGCAAAGCAGGATATTGTTTTTCTGCCCCTTGGATATATCCCATTATGAGCTTTGATCAAAGCAAACCTTTCCCTTTGAGGCTTAGGGCACATGTTAATGGCTTTGTTATTCGCATGTATCTGCATATATTTGCAAAGCAATTCAGCTGCTTCTGAGGGGGAGGAGGGGGAGGGGCTGTGGTTAAGCCTAGAGTCTAAGCATCTCTCTAAAGCCTGGTCCGTAGCATCTCAACTTAAAGGAAATCCAGCAGCAGCAGAGAGCTGGAGTTTGCAGCTGCTGAGCTGGTTGTGTATTCCCAGCCTCCCAGCCATTCACCGGAGATCTTTGCCGTGGGGAGTTTTGCCCCACTTCAGGTCCTGCCGCCACCCTTTCCCACCCATTTTACTCGCTGCTGCCCAAGTATCTTAAAGCATTTCTCTGCACAGGGCACTCTCCTACCAAAGACTTTCCATTGTTCTGTTTTATCTGTGGGAGAAAGCAAATCTTAGCATGATATCCAGAACTCTCCCTATGTTATCAGGTCCCGAGGTATGGCTTCAGCCTCCCTCCCACTACCTTCCTGAGGTCTATCCAAACTAAAGCATTGCTTGTTTTCTCTAAGCCTTATAAAGACCCACCTTTAAGACTTTGCTTATGTCATCACTTCAGTGAGATGCCTTCTCACTTCTCTCACTCATACCCATCCTTCAAAACCCAGCTCAAATCCTACTCTCTCCAGGTAGTCTTCCTGGAACTTCCTATCTGAAGAAATTCTTCCCTTTTTTGAACTCCCTTAGCATTTTACCCATACCTTTTTATTGCATGATGTTCTTTGTTTGTGTAGTAGGACTGTCACGGGTCATTACGTGTCTTGAGGCCCATCCATGCCTAGTCATATGTATATATGTGTAAATATATTATATATATAATATATATATATGTATATATATTTAATGAAACTTTGAATGAGTACATGAATGAATGAGAGATAAGACAGATGGCTTCTGAACCGTGGTTTTATGGCAGCAGATTCTCCCATGCCTTCATTCTTTCAATACATACTTCTTGGGCTCCTGCTCTGTTTCAGGCCCAAGTGTCTGGCAGTATAAAGGTGAAGAAAGGAGAGTCCTGGCCCCCCAGGGACTTTTCTGGGTATGAGGCCATCTCATGTTCTTTGTTTAATTAAGTTGGCTACACTCCAGCTAGTTGCTTAATAATAAATGATTTGAAAAATCTGAAAACATCTGATATTTTTACAGATCAGTGACCTGTTAGATGAACAGGCTAAATCCTGTTTAATCTGTGCTTCTGTTCATCAAAGCAGTCTTTTGGTGTAGAGTGTGACAGCAAATTGGATTGTACTTTCATTGTGCTGTTTGCCTCCCCATCTTAAAAAGAATAACAGTATATATTTATGGTGGAAACTCTGGAAATTAAAAAAATGAATATAAACCACTCATAACCACTGATAATCTCACAAACAAGTAATCAATGATTGTTAACATTTGGTATATTTCCTTTCTATTTTTTGTTTGTTTTGTTTTTAGGAATACACACACACACACAAACACAGTTTGAGTCATACTTTTTGTACTCTGCTTTTACTTTTTTTAACTTAATATTGCACTTATTGCATATTTTTGCAGGTTGTTAAAAATTCTTTAAAATGATTTAAAATGATATTTAATATCTTGTATGGATATATCATAATTTTAAAACCAACTCCCCATTACTTATAAAAGCTAAAACTTGGAAGCAAGTACACTATGAACATCTTTATGTGTCAATGTTTTTCCTTATCCGATCATTTTAATAGCATTCTTGAAGTGGAATTAGTGAGTTAAAGGGTATGAACATTTTTAAATCCTTTGTCCCATTTACCAATTCTTTTATCAGAGATGGTTAATTGTTTTGATCTTTTTCGGATGAGTCTGTCCTCAATTATTAAACACCCTTTTGTAATTAACATGGAGCCTGTGGGCTCCAAGCCCCCTCCCTCATTAAGGCACAGCAAGTAGCTCCAAGATGGTTTTTGAGACAATGCTCCCATTCATTTGTATCCACACTGCTGGCTAATGCTTCTGCTGTTGATTTTGTGTGTGTGTGTGTGGTCCTGGGTGATGGATTTTTGCAACAGCAGCTGTAAGCAAATGTGACGTCAGAAACACTTTTTTTTAGTGCATGCAACCTGCATTTTGATCTTTTAACCAAAATATACTGTAAGTACTTCTTTTGCTCTCAGAATCCTGGAAGAGCAGCCCCACTGAGGCAGCACTGAATTAGTTTGAATCACCAGCTTCTCATCGTTTGCTGGGATAAGGGCTACCCAGCCATGGACCTCTCAAGGTCCTGCTTCTCTTCTTGGTCTCTTTCTACTGTGGGAGAATTAAGGAGTTCATTTTAGTTGACCTTAATGCTAGGTAGTGTGACTTCGCTTTAATTGAACCTACTTGTAAAACTCTTTCACATTTGTATAATACTCTACAGTTTACAAAGGACCTTCAAGGGCATCAGCTAATTTGATCTTCACAATCTTTCTGTGAGGTAGCTATTCACACCCCTCCTGTTTCATAGATGGAATACCCAGGACACAGGCTGTTCTAGATGCCAGAGTTAGCAAGGAGAGAACATGGGTCTTTGGAGATGTATATACCCAATTTCAAATCAATTTAGCCACTAACTAGTTGTATGACACAAATTCTTTGAGCATTATGTTCCTCGTCTGTGACGGGAATAGTACAGTTGATTCTTATTTTTGCAGATTCTTTATTTAGGAACACACCTACTTACTAAAATTTATTTGTAACCCCAAACTCGATACTCATGGCACTTTTGTGGTCATTAGCAGACGTGCACCGAGAAACAAAAATTTGAGTTGCCCATTGCGCGTATTTCCATGTGGGGTCCAACAAGGCGAGTCCCTGCCTTCTTGTCTCAGCTTTCATACTGTGAACAAGTGTCCTTTGCAAGGTCTGTGTAGTGCCATGTGTTTCACATTTTTGTGCTTTTTGTTGGTAATTTCACTGTTTAACATGGCCCCAAGTATAGAGCTGACGTGCTATCTGGTGTTCCTCAGCTCAAGAAGGCTGTGATGGGCTTTATGGAGAAAATGCACGTGTTAGAGAAGTTTCATTGGGGAACTAGTTATAGGGCTGTTGGGGCCATGAGTTCAATGTTAAAGAATCAACACTATATATTAAATAAGGTGTCTTTAGACAGAAACACACATAAAACAAGATGTGTATTGATCAGTTGATGAAAATGTTATGATCAGAGGCTCACAGGAGCCTAACCCTGTGTCTCCCTTAGGAGCAATGGCTCAGTATTGACACAGCTTTCTAGAACATCACTCTTGCAAATAATGATAATCAACTATATCTATTTTATAGGGTTGCTGTGTATGTTAAGGATGTGTATAAAATGCCTGGTGCGTTAGTGTTCTAAAATGGGAGACTGTATTCTACGGTATGAGGAAACAGAGGCTCAGAGAAGTTAGCTCAGGTGAGTAGCATATAAACCCAGTCTCTCTGAGTCCAAAAACAGCAGTTCTCAAAGCATACTGGCTGCGTCTAGGAAAAATCCCACACAGGGGAATTAAGTGCTTCTTAGTTCCTTCTGAGTTTGCTCTTCATTTAAATGTTTTATCCACATGATTGTGAATTCTTGAAAATCTATTTAACCACCCACCATCCCCGTCTTTGTGCCAGGCCCTGTGCTAACCACATGCCATCTGGTATCTCTTTTCATCACAGGAGGATCCTGTAGAGTGGGCATTATTGTTATTGTTACCATTTTAGAGACACAGGAAGTTACATAAATTCCTCAAAGTTATACAACTTGGAAAAAGTGCAACGATATTCAGGTCTTTCTGATTCCAGAGCCTCCATTCTCAATCTTGATATCAGAGAGTCCCAAACTCTTGGGGATTTTATAGGCTAGTAAAAAAAAAAAAAAAAAAAAAAAAAAGCAGAAAAACATGGAGAAAGACCTAGAGTTGTCAACTTTTATTTACTCAGGTAAGGACATTAAAGAAAAAGTCGGCATTGTCTATCATCATTATATAAAGAAAAGTAATCTTTTATTTATTTTTGGCTGTGTTGGGTCTTAGTTTCTGTGCGAGGGCTTTCTCTAGTTGTGGCGAGCGGGGGCCACTCTTCATTGCGTTTCGTGGGCCTCTCACTGTCGCGGCCTCTCTTGTTGCGGAGCACAAGCTCCAGACGCGTAGGCTCAGTAGTTGTGGCACACGGGCTTTGTTGCTCTGCGGCATGTGGAATCTTCCCAGACCAGGGCCCGAACCCGTGTCCCCTGCATTGGCAGGCAGATTCTCAACCACTGCGCCACCAGGGAAGCCCCAAGAAAAGTAATCTTAAATCATAATGTATAAAGAGCTTAACCTCGGATTTAGAAAATCCAACCCATTCATCTTTATTCACCTTTATGAGAACCTCACCACATTGTACTTCTTTTTCTCACTGAACCCAGAACAGGGCTGTCTTTGTCACAGACAAGTGCCCTTTGGCAACCACAGCTCTGTACTTTATTCTAAGTTATTTCCCCTGATCTAGGCCTGGGAGCTTTGTCATGTCTCCAGGGCAGTGGATTGGATCAAAGGGTATCAAAGATCACTTTTCAATTCCAAGGATGGCTTTAAGAGTTTGTCCCATTCCTCCTTCCAGCCCAGAGACGGAGAGGAGCCCAGCCCCAGCGCACTGGCTGTCAAGTCAGTGGCCGCTGGTCTATCAATCTTGTCCTTGACAAGAGCAGGCACCTTGCAAATCGACCTCCAGGGAAAGAATGGATGCTTAACGGTGGCAAATAGGTCGCTTTAACTATTGGGAAACAGAGCACACACATAAATCTATATTCCTCAAGGAAATTCATCAGGGAAGAGAGGCAACCTGTGAAAGACGAGGACATAACTCTCGGGCTTTCTTCCCCCCCCCCCCCCCGAGGTGGATACCCTTCAGAAATGGAAATGGCCACGAGATAAGTTAGCTTGAGGACTCTTGTGCTTTTCTACTGACCCACAAGTCAGGAATCTTCCATTGTCCAGGCCTGTGCTCATTTGCTAAAACATTGATAAAATAATAAGAAAGAGCTAATAACAAGTACAGCTTATTAAGTAAATATGATACATTCTGATGACTTGCTAAGTTCTTGGCATATTTAATCCTCATAAGAGCCTCGTGAAGTAATACCATCAGCATCCTCACTTAGAGATGAAGAAGCTGAGACTCTGCAGGTGAAGCAACTTGACCCACCAGGTTACTAATAAGTAGGAGAGGCATGAATTGAGGCCAGGTGTGTCTCTCCAAAGCTCCTGCTTCTAACCAATACACTGTGCCGCCTGACCTACAGTCTAGGCCCTGTTTCTGTATCATTTCTGAATTTTGCAACCAAATGTCCAACTTTTTCATTTTTCCCTTTTGGTAACCAAGTAAGAAAATAGCCTGGATCAACTCAGTTCATGTATGTGAATCTTACTGTGTGCCAGATCAGAGGTCTGGGGACACAGATGGTGAAGGGTGGACCACTGCTTTCGAGACGCTCCCATTCTATGAGGGAGACATGAACACAGTGGCTTTGATAGAAAGCGGTCTGTAGGAGAGGTATTAGAGGAGTCCCATGAATAAAATGCCATTTGAGCTAAAACTTGGAGGATGAGAGTTAGGAGTAACTGCCCTCCAGGTGGAGGTGAGAACAGGAGCAATGCATGGCATCAGAAAGGGGCCCGTGGGACCCTTGTGCCAGCTGGACTGTGAGATGGATGTGGGTGATTGTCATGAGGATGACGCTGTAGTTGTCCAAGGGTCACATTTTGAAGTGACTTGGATGCCATTCAAGGGAGATTGGATTTTATTAAGTAGGCGGTGGGGAGACCCCAAAGGTGTTTGGACCCAGGAGGAACATGATCAGAGCTGAATTCAGGATAAATATATTTTAAATTTATGGTTAAAGGCCTTGTAGATTATCTCTCTAGCTCATCTGCATTTAACAAGAGACAAGAGAGAGAAACCAAATCTGTGAAAACGAGGTGATGGGATTTCAGACACCAGGGCAGATCTGTGGTTCCTAGTTCCCTCAGTCAGACCACTTAGATGCGTAGTTCCCAGATGTGATTCGTCTTGAAGTACTGGGAAGACCATTAGAAATCCAGGTTCCTGGGCTCTGCCCCCTTGAGGTGCTAATTCAGAATTTCTGGTCTTGGGCCTGGGAATCAAACTTTTTAAAGCTGGCCAGCTGATTCTAATAGGCACTGGCTTACATAACTACTTCTAATGGATGCACTGAAAACAATTCTACCAACTTAAGGAATTTTATTGATATTTAAAGAGGATTATCTCTGAAGCCACCCCCCCCCAAAAAAAGGGTTTATATTGCCAGAGATGTGTGTTAGTCAGGGTTCTCCAGAGAAGCAGAACCAATAGGATGTGTGAGTGTGGGAATAAGTGTATACATATTTAAACCAACACATATAAACAAACCAATAGGATGTGTATATTCACACACACATCCTATTGGTTTTGTTTACATATATAGAGATTTATGTTTTATTTTTATATCTATTTATATAAATAGATATTTGTATTTATATACACAAAGAGATTTATTACAAGAAATTGGCTCATGCAAATATGGAAGCTGAAAAGTCTCAAGATCTGCAGTCAGCAAGCTAGAGTCCCAGAGAAATGATGGTGTAGTTCCAGTCCGAAAGCTGGCTGGGGTGAAGCCGATGTATCAGTTCAAGTCTGAAGGCAGGAAAAAAACAATATCCAAGCTCAGGCAGTCAGGCAGAGAGAAATTCCCTCTTCCTCAGCCTTTTTGTTCTCTTTGTTCTACTCAGATCTTCACCTGATTGGATGAAACCCACCCCTATTAAGGAGGGCAAAATTTGCTTTACTCAGTTTACCAATTCAAATGTTAATTTCATCCAGAAACATCCTCATAGACATACCCAGAATAATGTTTGACCAAGTATCTGGGCACCCTATATGGCCGAGTCAAGTTGACACATAAAATTAACCATCAGAAGACACCAAAAGGACTTCACGTTAATAACATCATCCCTATGATAACAATAGTAATAAGAATCATTATTATAATATTTGTACCCCTTTAGTACCTGGCACATTAGGTGTAAAGCCAGTTTGCAAGTGAATGAATGAAGCAAGCATATTAGCATTGATGTTCATAGTTTATTATTAAATGTTTTTCTCACCCATTATTTTATTTCACCCACATAACTCTGCTGGGCATTTGAAATAGATTTCATTATTACCTGCCAGTTTTGAGAAGGGTTGTGCAAGGCACACAGAGGTGAACTTACCTGTCTAAGGACACAGAGTAAATGACAGAGACCAGTTCAAACCCAGAGCTCCTTTTGTGATCTTTCCACCATATCAGCGTAGTTCACGGCAGATTAATTCCCAGCAAAAGCATGCAGAGGCCTTCACGTCTTCCTCCTCTGACCACCAGCAATTTTCTGATCTTATGGCTACATCTATTGCTAGCTCTAAATATAGGAGAGGCACAAATTAACAAGCAAAAACCAAGAGATATGTTTGTACTTAATGCTACTAACAGGCAGGATAATTATAAGAGTGTTGCTTGACAGACAGATTAATAAAAAAACTCTCGTGCCAGTCTCAAGTACAAATTGCACAGCAAAAGGCAAGGAGAGCCTGGGTTTGACAACTGTAGGGTAACAAACTTGAAATATATCTACATTATGCGAGGAGTCTTTGGAGGTCTGTCTTATGTACTTGGTTAGAGGCCATGCTAATGAACTGCCTTGACGTTCATCTTTTTGCAGGACCCATCTATATTTCTTTTAGGGTCTAGTTTTACCACGATTAGGACAACTGCTTAGTTAGATGTGGGCTTCTAGTCATTCGGTGTGTTTCATATGGTTAAATAAACCTGTCCAGTTAATCAGAAGTCATCATATTAACATATAGTTGTTTATCTCACAACAGTTTCTAACAAACTTCTATGAATAGACTTACATAAATTATTCTTTATATTCCTGTTATGGTTCAGAATTCATTCACTTGACAACTATTTAGTCCAAGGTAATTTTTGCTAATAACTGTAGAATTGCAGAGACAAACTATAGTCCTTGCCTTGTAGTAGCTCACTATTTTGTACAGTGGTTCTCAACCCTGGTTGAATATTAGATCACCAAAGAGTATTTTAAAAAATACTGATGCCCAGGCCCCAACCTGGAGATTTTGATTCCCTTGGTCTGGAACGGAGCCCAGGCATCAGTATATTTTAAAGGCTCCCCAAGTAACTGTAACATGCAGAGCCCAGATCTGGTGAGAGAGACAATTATACAACCAGATAAGGTGCACTGCTTTAAGTATAAAAAGAGAGATATGTGTAACTGGCTGTGGGATGAGAATACTAAATGCTTCCAGGGAGGATCTGGAAAGGTTTTGCTGGGGCTGTTATTTTATTTTTTTTTTTAATTGAAGGCAAGCTTTTTTTTTTTTTTATTTTTTTATTTATGGCTATGTTGGGTCCTCGTTTCTGTGTGAGGGCTTTCTCTAGTTGTGGCAAGCGGGGGCCACTCTTCATCGCGGTGCGCGGGCCTCTCACTCTCGCGGCCTCTCTTGTTGCGGAGCACAGGCTCCAGACGCGCAGGCTCAGTAGCTGTGGCTCACGGGCCCAGCTGCTCTGCGGCATGTGGGATCTTCCCAGACCAGGGCTCGAACCCGTGTCCCCTGCATTAGCAGGCAGACTCTCAACAACTGCGCCACCTGGGAAGCCCCTGGGGCTGTTATTTTATATTTGAGGAAATCAGAGAGGTTTATTTTTCACTTTTAATACAATTTTATTATTGTATTATTCGAGCTGCATCTTGGAGAATGTAGATGAGAAGGGAAGGGGAAAAGAATACCAGGTAGTATATGTGCAAAGGCACTTGGGGGAAAAGATGTCCTTGTCTTCAGAGAATTTTGAGTTGTTTAGTTGGGCTGAAGTGTTGAGTGTATGAATTCATTGTCATTAATTCTTTCAAACAAGGTTTATTGTGGATCTCTTCTGTATGAGGCATTGTGTTACGTGCTGCCAGGGATTCAAAAATAAGACAAAAGGGATCCTACCCCCAAACAAACTCATAGGCTATTCGAGGAAACACATTATGCATGACGATGATGTTGACAGTGGTGATGGGATGATGGTACGATAGTAACCAGAGCTTAAAATTGAAACTTTGACTAGATTCTAAGCTATGATAGAAATGAAACTTTAAAGTGAAGTGCCAAATTACATTACTGCAGATGTTTAGAGGAAATGACCTAAGGGTGAGAGAGTGGAAAGGGAGATGAGTGATGAGATCTCCTCTAAGGATGCTCTCGCAGAGTCTCCACTCTGCGTTATGGGAGGAGGGATGCAGGCAGTGGTCTACCTCCTACCCTCCAACCAGATGAGAGGGAAAGGACCTGCCTCTCCACCGCAATCCCAGAGGGAACGGCCTGTGGTGGGAGCTCCGTGGACTGGGGTCTGACCTCCTTTCTCTCCAGAAGATACAGAATAAGGGTGAGCAAACTCATTTTGTAAAGGACCAGGTAGTAAATTAGGCTTTGCAGGAGGCATGTTACCTCTGTCATATATTCTTTGTTTTTTCCATCTTTTAAAAATGTGAAAACCATTCTTAGCTTTGTGGGCTGTAGTTTGCTGACCCTTGATCCAGGGGGGAAATGGCCCGACCCTTTGAGTAGGGAACCTGGAAACGAGGATGGGGATGAAGCCACCAGCTCCCATCCAGGATAGAGAGGTACAGGCAGGGTGACCATACGACTCACTATCCAAACAGGGATGCTGGCGAGAGAGAAAGGGAGCACTAAGAACCAAGTAATTTAATGAATGATAAGCTGGGGCAACAGGACTCAACCCGGGACTCCCCAGGCAAACTGGGGTGTATAGTCAGGTCACCGAGTGTATGGGCAAGGGAACACAAGCCAGAAGTCTCCAGGTGTGGGGGCCCCTAAACTATGCTGTCCAATATGATAGCCAATAGCCACATGTGGCTATTGGGCACTTGAAATTTGATGTCCAAATGGGGATGTGCTGAAAGTGTAAAACATGCCTCGGTTTCATACTAAAGACTTAGTATGAAAAATAGAGTGTAAAATATTATAGAATATTACTCAGCCATAAAAGGAACGAAATTGGGTCATTTGTAGCAACGTGGATGGACCTAGAGACTGTCATACAGAGAGAAGTAGGTCAGAAAGAGAAAAACAAATATCGTATATTAACGCATATATGTGGAACCTGGAAAAATGGTACAGATGAACCGGTTTGCAGGGCAGAAATAGAGACACAGATGTAGAGAACAAACGTATGGACACCAAGGGCGGAAAGTGGCGGGGGGGTGGTGGTGGGATGAATTGGGAGATTGGGATTGACATGTATACACTAATATGTATAAAATAACTAATAAAAAAAGAGTGTAAAATATTAATATTTTTATATTGATTACATGTTGAAATGATAATATTTTAGATACACTAGGTTAAATAAAATATATTATTTATGCTAATTTCACCTGTTTCTTCTTGCTGTTTAATATGTGGCTACTAGAACAAAGTGACATTTACATATGTGGCTCGCATCCGTGGCCTGCGTTGCATTTCTATAGGACAGCACTGCTCCAAAGAGTCCTCAAAATTGCTCATTAGACCAAGAGGCAGCCTTAAACATCTGCAAGACCCAGAGCCTCTAAAGCCAGTTTGCCTTAGTATGGCAAGTCCAAGTAAGGCCTTTCCTGCCTCTTCTCCTTCCTCCTTTCTCACCTGCCACCCCTGGGGCTGAGGTGGGGTAGGCATGAGAAACCATACTTAGCTCACAAGCAGAGGCAGATCAGGGAAATCAAAGGGCAGTTCAGCCAGTCATGCCCTCTCTGAGTCTCCATCCTCAAATGGCCAGAACTGAGAGATGTAAGATGGGCACTGAATCATGGTCAGGGTTTGGTTTCCACTTTGGACTGTACATTCTCATTTCTGAGTCAAAACTGCATTTGTGGGCTTCCCTGGTGGCGCAGTGGTTGAGAATCTGCCTGCCAATGCAGGGGACACGGGTTTGAGCCCTGGTCTGGGAAGATCCCACGTGCCACGGAGCAGCTGGACCCGTGAGCCACAATTACTGAGCCTGCGCGTCTGGAGCCTGTGCTCCGCAACAAGAGAGGCCGCGATAGTGAGAGGCCCGCGCACCGCGATGAAGAGTGGCCCCCGCTTGCCACAACTAGAGAAAGCCCTCACACAGAAACGAAGACACAACACAGCCATAAATTAATTAATTAATTAATTTTTTTTTAAAAACTGCATTTGTGAGATATGGGGATATATGTATATGTATAGCTGATTCACTTTGTTATAAAGCAGAAACTAACACACCATTGTAAAGCAATTATACTCTAATAAAGATGTTAAAAAAAAAACAAACTACATTTGTGACTTAAAGATTCTGTACACTGTCTGTTTCCTAAGGGTAAGCAGGAAAGTCATGGAGTTTTAATCCAGGGGCAGGGAAAGACTATCCCACTGAATGTATTTATTTTCTATTCTGTCATTCATTTAACTTTTTACTGTGAAAACTTTAAAGCCTGGGGCTTCCCTGGTGGCTCAGTGGTTAAGAATCTGCTTGCCAGTGCAGGGGTCAAGAGTTCAAGCCCTGGCCTGGGAAGATCCCACATGCCGTGGAGCAACTAAGCCCGTGCGCCACAACTACTGAGCCTGCGCTCTAGAGCCCACAAGCCACAACTACTGAACCCGCGTGCCACAACTACTGAAGCCTGTGTGCCTAGAGCCCGTGCTCTGCAACAAGAGAAGCCACCACAATGAGAAGCCCGCGCACCACAACGAAGAGTAGGCCCCGCTCACCACAACTATAGAAAGCCCACGCTCAGCAACAAAGACCCAACGCAGCCAAAAATAAAAATACATAAAATAAATAAATAAATTGATAAAAACCCACAAAACTTTAAAGGCTGAATTAAGGTGGAGAGAATAGTATAATAAACTCCCATTTACCCATTTCCCAGATTCAACAATCTCAACATTTTGCCAATTTTATTTTATCCATTATCCCTGTTTGGAGAGTAGGGGGAGGGACTCAAGTATTTTAAAGCAAATCCCAGACATTATGTTATTATACCCATAAATACTTCAGTATATAAAGGATAAAGATTTTGCTTTTAACATAGCTGATTTTATTTTAAGGGGACAGCAGGAAATTAAAAAGTAAGTGTATTTCAAATATACCATGAAGCATGCCTCTCAGCACACTTGTATCAATAACAATAATAGACAAACTGCTGGGAACTTTAAGGGCATTTAGTCCCATCCTCTTATGGAAGCTCACAGTGGGGAAAGGACTTGCCTAGAGTCCCTGCAGGCAGATGTGGGACTCAAACCCAGGTCTACCCTCACAAGGCACAAGCCTGCTCATTTGAATCTCACTTGGAGAGATTTGAACTTGGCTTCCTCAGGGCCCCCACTGAGTCTCTCTAGCATCTCCAGGGCATCCCCTTTGCATTTCTGTACTGCAAGATGAGAATCAAAAAGAAGTGTCTCTAATATCAGTTGTAATTTCACCAGCAGATTAAATTTGGAGGTCTGCATGGGGCAATAGTTTGACACTTAATGTCTTGGAGAGCCCTTGAGTGGTGCTTCAGGAAAAAGTCAAGAGTATGCAGATCCTCAAGGCATCCAGGTGCTTTGAGGTTAGAGACTTGGTTTGTGAGGAAGGGTTTTATTAAGGGTTTTGCCCATGGGCTCTCTCTAGGTTCCTCAGAGAGGTCAACTAATAGCCTGAATTCTCTAGCAAGATGAACCCTTCTGCCCACCTCTTGGAAGCCATATTTCCCTGACTGTCAGGAATAGCTTTGCTTTTTAAGAGGAGAGAACACCGAATCCTAACCACTAGACCACCGGGGAGCATCATGCTTTTCAAGAGGAGAAAGAAGCCTATCTAAACCAACTGTTCGATATCCCTGGTCCCCAGCCCCTTAACCGCTTCTGAGCATAATGGCAGCCTTAGCTCGTGGGTTCACATGCCTCAATCTAACTGGATGCTTCATATTCCTTAGAACTGATCCAGAGCATTCCCTGTTGCTCCTTCAGATCCACCGCTCTCTGTTTTCACTTTACTTGATTTTTCAATCTTTCCACTTTATGCACTCCTACATTGGCCTCCAGACTTCCATTTTCCTAGGCCAGTTCTGCTCTGACAATACAAGTTGCCCTCTTATCATCATTTTCTGTTTTGGTTTTTCAGCCACATTCCATGCTTTTCCCATTTTTCCAGCTATGGGTATCATATACTCACATCCCTCTCATTTTTCCACTTAATCCCTTGGGGCCCCATCTATTCTTACTGGTAGGAATTTCCTTATTTTCCTTTAGAAGTCTCCCTCCCAATAGTTTTATCTGGAATATCTGGAGCTCTATCCTGGCTCTACCCTTTGCTAGCCATGGGAACTTGGGCATATTACTTAACTCTCTATCCTCAGTTTCCTCATCCATCAAATCACATTAATAAAGTAACTACCTGATAGGGTGGAGGGTCAATATATGAAACACATTTAGAACAGTGACTAGCCCATAGTAAATGGTCATGTGGGTTATACACACATGCTCAGCTCTTGTGCCCAAGGGATGACATCCACACTAGAAAGAATAAGCTTGGAGGAACTCAGTCTCCACTATGTGCTGGGTTCAAACCAGTATTTCCTATAAGCCTCCAAGCTATGGATTTGAGCTTTGGTCACAAGCTCAAATGACCTTATTTCCTATGGTAACTTCATTTCTGCAACACTTGCTTTGTTGGTTGACATCATTTGGTAACTAGCAGGGTCCTGGTCTTTTCTTCTCAGGAGACCCCTTGACCTCAGCAGTTTTACCCAATTTCTCAATGGGGATCAGCTATGCTATCAGGGCACCTTAAAGAGGAAAGCTTTGTCTTCCTCTTTCCCTGAGAGGAACCATTTACAGACGTCAAAGTTGAAGTTGCCCAGTTGCTGGAGAAATAGCTGGAATTTCTCTTGATTAAATACTAATAATGATGAAGACAAAGGCTCTGAGTCTGTCTCATGAAGCACGCTGTTACGCAAAGTTCCTTGCACAGAGACGAAATCTCTGTCCGCAGTTCGTTGTCGAGTGAGGAAGCTCAAATATATTCAAAGCTCCTTACAAGAATTCTAGAGATAACGGCTGTAATAAGCAGAAGAAAGAGTTATTTTAGGTGATTAGTGGCCATGCTTCATATAGAAGTGGTATTTAAGCACTTTCTTGAACACTTCCAGTAAAAAGGAGGGAACTCATTATTAAGCAGGGTAGCCCAGCTTAATGTTGCCTGGGATTACAGGTGGATATTTCCTATGCTATTGAATTAAATTTCACGTTCCTCATTCTACCTCCTGGGATTACACAGACAAGTCTTAACGCAGAATAATAATTCTATGGTGCTAGTGCGTCATCAGAAGAATGGAACAGTGACAGCATTTGCCAGGGGACAGGTTGTGGACTTTTCTGAATCCGAGAGAGATGTTATTCTTCTTGGAAGAAAGATAGTCATAGTAAACATTAAAAAGAAAAACAGATCACACATTGCAGCTTTTCTGGAGAGGGGGGCTTAGTGATATGTGCTTCTTATTATTCTACTTGCAATGACTTAAGGTCATAGAATCATTGACTCTCAGACTGGAAGGGACTTAAGAGGTCATCCAGTTTAACCACTCAGGATCTACTCTGGAACAGTGATCCCTCTTACAGCATCTCTAATTGATGCTTGATTCATCCCACCAATGGGGAGCTCTCTACTCAGTAGGAATATTTCAAAAATGATACCATAGGAAAAATATTGGTCAGAGTATCAGACAGACCTGGGCCCAAATTTACCTAACTGGTTATATTATATTGGGAAAGTCACATCCTGTTGAGTCTCAGGCGTCTTATCTGTGAAATGGGGAAAACAATGCCTATCTCATGGTGCAGTTGTAGATAAGAAGTGAGTTAGCAGAAGAAATATTGCTGACCTCATGTCTAGCTTATGGTAGGCATTGGATAAATAGTAATTAATAGTACATAGGCAATAAATTTTATTTATTCTCTTCTTCCTGTGCTAAATATTTTCTTGCCTTCTGGGGTTGAAAAATAGACCACATTATTGACGACGTAAAAGTTGTTAATAATGCTGTAAATGGGAAAGCACACTTTTATTCCCTTCTATTTTCTAAATTTAATACCTAATGTTATAGCTTCAAAGTCATGGGCATTTGTTCCAGCAGTGAATGGGGCCTCTATCGCTGGCCAAAAGAACTTTCCCATAATTTAAAAATAAATAAAATATGAATTGCTCTAGTAGTATGAATCACCCTGCATTTTTTGGCCATCAGAATGTCCTGAGCCGTTTTAACCTCCCATAATATTAGAGCTGGGAGTCATCTTAGAGGTTATTATATCTGGACCATTCATTTTATAGATGGAGAAACTGAGGCCCAGACAGATTGTGACTAGTTCAAGGTCATGCAACCAATGTGTGGGGAAGCTGAGGTTTAAGTAGAGGTCTTCTAAGTCCAAATCCCATGACCTTTACATTGTATTACATTGCCTCTCCCTATAATACTAATATTTTCAGATGACACCTTTGGCCTCCGCCTAATCTCCAAGGCAGTCATTACACAACTGGAATTTTTCTCCTTTATGCATCATCTCTACCCTGAGCCTGCTTTGAGTTTCTCAGGGAAGGCTAGAAAGGGCCTGGAGGAGGGAGAAATGTCACTGGGGGTTTGGAACCTGGAAATGATTATGAAACCAATGAACACCTTTTGATTCCAGAAAAGTGATTGAGAAGGATTTAAATAGGGATTGAAGGTCAAGTGAAATGTGTACTAACATGTTTGCAAAGATACATTGACTCAAATATTCTGGAACATGTTTCAGTCTCTTAGAGAAACAAACAACTATATAGTAAGGCCTTAAACTCCGTGTCGTTTAACCAAGGCAGCCTGAGACCTTGCTAGTCTGTGTGCAATGCAGCAAACATCAGCTTGTTGAGAAATGTTTAAAAGTGCCTCCCTTTGCCTTTAGATCCAGGCAGGGAGTGGGGGGTTAGGATGGCAATTTGAGATGATGACGAAGCCCCTGTTGAAATTTGTTCATTCAACACGTGTTTACCTACTACGTGCCAGGCGTTGGGGGTAGGTGTCAGGAATCACACTGTACTCATTCCTTTAGTCATTCACCAATCATGTAATGTGCCTACGAGATGCTCGAAGTAAGCTCCTGTGTTCCTTAATCATTTCATGCCTTTATCTATTTACTCCATAAATATTCAGCATCTACTGTGTGCCAGGCACTGCGCTAGGCAGTGTACATCAGGCATTTCAGGCTTTCTGGATAAGATTGTAGGAAAGAAGAATCTATCTACTTAAGCCATGTCTAGCCTGGCTCTAACCTCATCACTGTCACCAAATCCAGAAGAAGATGCCACTGGTGCTACCAACAACTGGATTTAGAACCAGTTCCTACCATACAGGGGCAGTGTCCCAAGTTGGAATTTGTGACTGACTGATTCCAATTCACAGCAATGCTCTGTCTTCTCCCCAGACTCTCTTCATCACTCCCTGACTTTGCCTCTGTGAGGAGACTGTAAACCCTCTTAGAATAAGGACTTGGTCTTACTCATCTCTGTGCCCCCTCCTAAGACCCAAGGCAGTAGATTGTGTGCAGTTCTTCCCTCTGCTTTCTTTTTCTCATTCTCCTACCTTGCCTCTTTCTTCTCTTCTCTAACTTCTTTCCTCTTTCTTTTTTTCCTCCCCTCCTTCCCGCTCCTTTCCCTTTTTCTATGCCTTCTCTCTCTTACTTCTTCTCCTCTGTTGCCTTTCTATCTAAGAACACTCACTGGGTTCCACACATTATACCACAATCCGTGGAATCCACACTACTTGCCCTTGCCGAACTTAGAGGCTTACAGAAGAGACAGCTGCACACATAGAAAAGTCCAATACTACCTAATGAGCAGTTGACGGAAGTTAGTGCTCGGTATAAGAGCACAAAGACGAACTCAAACCTGAGACCTGGAGATGGGGACAGTCAAAGTTTCTTATGAAATGAAGGACCAAGAGTGAGAGTTTGCCAGACAAAAAAAATGTTGAAGTGTGGTGAGGATGGGATGGGCCCAGGCAGAGGGCACCGTATCACAAAACCCATAGAGGAGTGCTTCTTGGTGGAGCTACAGATGTACATTATGACTGGAGTCTGAATACCCAGTGAACATCGGTCAAGTAAATTCCTGGTCCTGGAAGTTCCAGGTCAGCTGGCCCCCAGGCCTTTTCTTGCCAGCTGTATCTCTAAGGTCCTGGCCTTGGGCAAATGTCCATTGTGAGTCCCTGATTCTAGTGGCCAGTAACCTTATACTAAATGCATTGGTTAAAATGGACATCCTTGAAGGGTAAGAGAAGTGATTGGAAGTCTACTGTGAACAGCCTGGGGAGGGAGTTGGGGACCATGGGAAGGGAGAGGGAGGTGGGGCTTATTGCTAGGCAACCAAGGTTTGGGAACTCAGCACTCTTAAGATCTGTGGACGTTAGGACGGGCTGGATCCAGAGATGCTGGCAGCTAGAGAAGAGCCCCAGCTACTGGAATGAAGCCAGAAAGAGGGAGAGAAGGAGGGAGGGGGAGATAGGGGTAAGAGAGGGAGGGAGGAAAGGAGAGAAGGGGAGAGACAGAGACAGAAAGAGGGAGAGAGTATGAGTGCCGAGTTGGGGGTGACAGCACTTGGATGTAGGCATTATGATCATCAGTCTTACCTTTGAATTCCACCTGTGCATTCAAGAGCTGTCGTTTCTGAGCCTTGGTTTTATTATCTGAAAAATGGCTTGATGATACCTACTGAGGCATTGTTATAGAGAGTAAATAAGATAAGTTATATTAAAGTGCCAAACAAATTGCCTGGCTATTCGTTGCCCTATAAATGGGAGTCCTCTATGTTTTAGCTAAACAGATAAGAGGGCAGACACTGGCTGTTACTTCAGTACCTGGCTGGGGAGGCGGGGTGCTGCTGAAGAGAATGAGGGAGAGCCCCAAATTTGGGGGACCTGGTGAATTAAACAGGTTAGGGAGACACGTGGCACAAGACAAGGGCTACTCATGGTGGTGAGAGTACCGTCAACCACCCACCTGATAATAAGCAGGGCAGGGTCTGAAGATGGGAACCAGAATGGTGGCATGGTTAAATGCTTTAACTCTGGAGCTTGAAAACCTAGGCTCAAGTCCTAAATCTACTACTGGCCATTTGTAGGGTGCTACTTAATCTCTCTGAGCTTTGTTATCTTTACCTGTAAGTTGGGGATGATTATCCTGCAGGACAATGATAATTCAATGTCATATGCCCGTGAAGCAGAGAGCAGAATATCTGAAACGGGGAAGGCAGCAGCCCCGAGGAGGGCTGGGGCTCCATCTGCATTGGGCTGAAACTCCTGAGCTGCTACGAGGTCCTCCATATACATGGTCTCCTCTACCAGCCCCACTTGGCCTCCAAGGGGGCGCCTCCAATTGGGAGCCTGTTACCCTGGCGACCACAGCAGGGAAGATGGCTGCCACTCACCGAGCCCTGGCTCAGGTCTGCGCCATACTGTCCCTTCTTCACAAACCTCATTGACTCCTACGCCCTGGATCACCCGGGTAGGTAGGTAGCATAATTCCAGTTTAGAGGTGAGGCAGGAGCAAGGAGAGGTTTGCTGACTTGCCTGAGGCCTCGGCAGGATTTAAACCCAGGTCTGCTCGGTTCTAGGGCTGTTTTCTTTCATCAGCATCCGATCTCCAAGTTGGCAGTGTGACAAGGAAGACGACAGGGCAGAAGCAGCCAGAGCATGCCTTTGGAAAGAGCACCTTGCTGAGCATCTCCAGCCTCTGCGTCCCCTGGCACTTGGGTTCTTGTCGTTTTCCGGGAGAAAGCTCTGCCTGGGCACAGGTGGCAGAGAGCAGTTGGTTTCCAACATGAGTGTTTTAACAGCCTGTGCCTAATTGCACAGCTCTTGTGCTGATGAGTTGTTTGTCATGGGCTTTTTGCCAAAGTGAGAGCCAGGTGTCATCCTAGGTACTCACTGATGAAGAATTCCCAAAATGACAATATGGTCCAGAAAGCCACCCCAGTCCCAGGATGGACAAGCAGGGGACAGGGGTAGTGAGGAGGGCCTGGGCTTTGGTGTGGGGACAGATCTGCCTCCCGTGCTGGTGCTGCCACACTGTGCCACTGTGACCACGACAAGTGATTCAGTCTTTCTTAACCTCGGTTTCTTTATCTATGAATAAGAGAAAATACCGTGTGCATGCAGGTGTACCTTGAAGATCAGAGTTCTTACTGTAGCGTGCCTAGCGCAGAGCCTGGCACATAGGAGGTTCTGAGTAACGGCAGGTACCGGCTCTTGTTTATTGTACATTGAGAATCCTATCTGCTTTGTGCCTTGTATTCTCAGTTCCTGGCATTGCGCCTGGCACATAGGAAGTAGTATTGGATGGATGGAGGGTTGAGAAATATTTTGTAGGTAGGATGGATGGAACATGGTGGCTGGTTGACTAATGATGACAGAGGCAATAGAGATGACTTAGGGGGTTTTAGTTTGAGCAGCTCAAGGTGCTGGTGCCACTTGCTAAGTGGGGAATGCAGGAGGAAAAGCAGACCCAGAGATGGACGTGGGGAAGACGAGATCAGTTTTGAGTTAAGTGTCTGCAGGACACAAGGAGGATATGACTAACAGATACATAAAATTATGCATATGGGGTTCAGCTGGGTGGAGGGGGTCAGTAACGCAGCCTTAGCTTTGGGAAATCATCCTTGTATCACTTGACACCATCAGCTGCAAAGAACAGAACACATTGACTCAGGATGACTTCAACTAGGGATGGGGAAACTAGGGCCCACAGGCTACGTCCAGGCCACTGCCTATTTTTGCAGGTCATGTTTTATTGGAACACAGCCACGCCCATTCATTTATGTGTCGTTATGGCTGCTTTCATGTTACAAGGGCAGAGTACCTGTTCCAGAGACTGTATGACTGGCACAGCCTGAAATATTTACTCTTTGGCTCTTTACAGCAGTGGTCCCCAACCTTTTTGGCACCAGGGACCAGTTCTGTGGAAGACAATTTTTCCGCGGATGGGGGTGGAGGGGCGGGGAAGGGGGGGGAACGGTTCAGGCGGTAATGCGAGCGATGGGAGCGGCAGTTGAAGCTTCGCGGGCTCACCTGCTGCTCACTTTCTGCTGTGCGGCCCGGTTCCTAACAGGTTGCGGACCGGTACTTGTCCGCGGCCCCGGGGCTGGGGACCCCTGCTTTACAGGAAAAACATGTGCTGACCCCTGACTTAATATATTATCTCATTTGTATCATTTTTTTAGATTCTATATATAAGTGATATCATATGATACTTGTCTTTTTCTGTCTGACTTACTTCACTTAGTATGATAATGTCTAGGTTTATCCATATTGCTGGAAAACAAAAATAGACTCCCAGACATAGAAAACAGACTTATGGTTACCAAAGGGGATAGGGGGTGGTGGGGGAGATAAATTAAGAGTTTGGGATTAACGTATACACACTACTATATATAAAATAGGTAAACGACAAGGACCTGCTGTATAGCACAGGGAACTCTACTCAATATCTTGTAATAACCTATAATAGAAAAGAATCTGAAAAAGAATATATATATGTATAACTGAATCATTTTGCTGTACACTTGAAACTAACACAACATTGTAAATTATACTTCAATAAAAACAAAACAAACACACAAACAAAACAATATATTACCTCGTTAAATAACAAGGCTCAAGGTCAGGTTGGTACCTCGGTTCAAGGATGTGATGGGGACCCAGGGTCTTTCCATCTCACTTGACTCTGTCTCCATCTCAGTGTCCAATTTCCATCTCACTCTCCGTCGTGTATGTCGGCTTTGCCCCATCATTGCAAGGTGGCAGCAGCAGTTTCCTGCTTTATATCTGGAAATGACACATCCTGATGCTGAGAAAGGACTGCCTCTCTTTCTTGCGTCCTTCTTGCAGAAGTCCTGCTTCTCCCGTCTCTTGCTCCAGGGTTTAGTCTCCAGTCCCTTCCCTTGCAAGGGAAATGGCATTAACAGGTTGGCGTAGATCAGTGATTCTCAATGCTAGCTGTACGTTAAATAACCCCTGAGACTTTAAAAAAGAGAATCCGCAGCAAGCCCAGATATTGGATTTTTTAAAAGCGTTCTGGGTAATTTTAAGGTGCAACAAGGATGGAGTGAAATCTGCCTTAGACGAATCATTTTGGGAAGGAATAGATATTGGGAACACAGATGCTATGACCAACACAATCTCCATGGAGAAAAAAATAGAAGCCGTGGAGGCTGGGTGCCTGCTCAGGACAGGCTTGTCAGGAGTAGCCTTGGCATCTGGGCTGGACTAGACAAGATGTTAGTCCAGTTAAGACCAAAGGCAGAATAATCAGAAGTATAAACTGTGACTAAGGAGTAAAGTCAGACTTCATAGCCAAGAAACAGAATTAAATAGCATGTCGGGGACAAAATAGAAACAGGAAATAGGAAAGTGAGCCAAGAGTATGAAGAGGTGTGGAGGGGATAAGGGCGGGGTGTGGCAGAGAGAGGTTTGGAGGGATATGAACAACAGGGGGGCCAGAGGCCAGATGTGATGCCAGGCGGACTCTGAGAGGAAAGACAGTTGTTCTGCAGAGTCAAAGGGATGGTGCTGGACCAGAATGGCTAAGACATGTGTCTCTGTCTCAGGCCCCTGGGCTCCATTTGGCCTTGGTCAGAGCAGGTAGCTGAGGCCAAGCTACGGATGGGCACCTGCCACAGTGCTCCCTCTTGTTTGACTCTGGCTGTCTTGCCGGATTCACAAAAGGAGCATCAAATTCACAATAGGTTTGTGAGGGCTGAACTTAGCACAGGCCCTGAGCAAATGCCGAAAAGAGGCTGAAGTTGTTCTCTGATGACCAGCGCTTCCCTGTTCCGTGTCCCCTTCCTCCTTCTTCTTTTCTGTTGTCCCCTCCTTTTGGGGCAGGACTTCCCCTGCCAGCGTCCATGTTCCACCCCTCCCCCATTCAGTCAGGCAGGTCCATTCCCTCAGTTCCGTGACATCCATCAGTCGGTCATTAAACAAATATTTATAAAACGTCCACCAAGTGCCACGCTCTACTCCGGAGGTGCAGAGATGGAAGACCGCTAAATCCTCTGTCAGGAGACTCACGTGGGACGGTCCGAGGCAGACTCATAAACAAGCAATCATAATTTATGGGGACAAGATATGATTGCAGTTTGATTTTTCAAGTCCCCAAACCAAGCAGTGGGCTGGAAGACCCGGGGCCTAGGAGCCCTGACTGCACCTGCCATCCTTGTTGGGTGCAGGACAAATCACCCAACTGCATGGAGTCAGCCTCCCAATCCGGCCAAAACAGCAAGGCAATGACTGCTTAAAATCACCCGCAGCGACTGCTAGTGGATTGATATCCACAGCGTGTGAGTGTTTTTACAAAACTGTGTAACCTTAGACAAAGGCAGAGGTATTTTATTATTCTTCCCCTTTCTGGGTAGAAACAAACTTCTAATAACTCTTAAGAATTTAATTTTGAAGCTCAAGCTCTCCTTTTATCTAATGTAACAGGGTAGAAATAATATGAGCCTTGAATCAGACAGACAAAATTGTATTCAAAACCTGATTCTCCCAATTCATTGCTCTGTGTCGTTCAGCAAGTTACTTAGCTACTCTGAACTTCAGTTTCCATGTTGGAGTAGCAATAACACACTAACATCTACTTGCATGGGTGTTATGAAGAATAAGTGAAGTTATTTCATTTATTAAGTCTGGAGCCCTGGCACATAGAGAGCATTCAGGAAATGATAGCTGCTATTATTATTATTACTATTATTGTTGTTACTATTATTAATTGTATTATTATCAGTGCTGTGCTGGTAAATTTTTACACTGCGGCTTTCTCGTAAAAAGAAAAAAATGAATGAAAAATAGCATGATTTGCCCATTTGTTGATTTCTGTGGTGTAGCACTGCCCCCATGGCTGGTTTCAAGCTAACAGGAGTTGGGAGGCGATGTACACAACTGAGCCAGTATATGCTCTCTTTACCTGATGTGAGCCAGCTCCAGCACACCACTGATGGTCATTAACATTATTTACATAAAAAGGGGGCAATAGGACAGAAGCAGGGAGCAGCTGTGGATTGAAAACAACCCTCCAGACGTATGGGAAGGAACCTTACCACGACTGTGTCTGACATTTTCCATCTGACATACTCTTTGATGATCAGTCATGTCTTAATTAAGGAATCAATGCACGTGTACAGGGTTGTTATTATTAAAGGAAGAAGCCCAAGGAAGAACTCCACTGTCTCTGTGGAGTGTCTGGCTCAGGTCAGTGCTGCTGTGGTCTCTGGAAGAGCCTGGATCTCCTGTCTAGCAGCTCACCATGAATCAGAGAAGCTTTCTTTGCTATCTCTATTTCTGGGATCCCAACTGCTTTTCTAGGGTAAAATGAATAATGGTAACCATACTACTTTAGATCACTTGGGAGTTTTTGCACCCATTTTATTATTTGATCCTCATGGCAGGGCACTATTATTTCCATTTTAGAGTAACGGAAATGGGATCTCTATTAGCCAGGATAATTTAGCAAAAGCTACTGTGACAAATAATCCTAAAATCCCAATGGCTTAACACAACAACAGTTGATTTCTCACCGAAGTGAGTTAGGGGACCGTCCTCCAAGGGGGGGACTCAGGGGCATTCCACTGGCCAGAACCCAGCCACATGGCCCCTACCTCTAAGGAAAGCTGGGGAGTGTAGTCTTCTTGTGCACCAAGGAAGAGGAACAGTAAGCATCTAGTCAGTCTACACCCCAGAGGCAAGACTGGCTAGATGGCCAGTGGCGTGTGGGATGTACTTCTCATCCAGGCCTGGCTCTAAACCTTCTCACGCTATCTGCCCCACCCTCTCTCTTCCTGCTCATTGTGGGCCAGATGGGGGCAACCAGCAAAGGACTCTGAAGAGGCTCCAGGGATGACAGAGATAGAAGATGGAAGAGCCGGAGTCCCTGAGTCACCCTGTGGAATAGAGCCTCTCAACACATTTCACATTGTGGTGTGAGAAGTAAACCTTTGCTGGGCTAAGCCACTGAGGTTTGAGGGTTGTTTGTTTCAGCAGCTATGTTAATTGCCCTGGTTAATTGCTAGTAGATCCAGAACTCAGTTGTTTTGCTTCCCCAACCCCTGTATCTCTGCTGTCAGAATCACACTGTATTTTAATTGTCTTCTGGCTGGTCAGTCCTCTTCACACCAGACCATAACCTCCCTGGGGTCAGAAACTGTCTGTGACTCAGTTCTTATCCCACAGTCGCTGTACAAGGCTCAGAGAACATTTGTTAAATATATAAACATGCAGTCTTATATTTGTTAAAAATAGAGGTATGTGCTCAAACATTTTTAGGAGGAGGTGAAAGAGAAAGGATGTGAAATAAGAAATCAATTATTTTTGGTTGATTACCTTAAATATTTATGTTCTAGGAGGAAAAGAGAGGAAATCAGAAAAAAAAATTCAGTAAATATTCAGGCTTATAAGGTAGAAAGATCTGAGTTGGCATCTTCAATGTCATTAAACTAGCTGTGTGACCTTAGACAAATCACTTAACCACTCTGTGCCTCAGCTTCCTTGTAAAATGAGGACACTAATGGCGACCTCAAAGACTAACGATATAAAGATTAAATGAGATGATGTTGGACCTTGATTTAAAATGAAGAGTTGAGACTAATCACCTGGACTCCTTCCAGATCTGACAATTTCATTTATAAAATACAGACTAAAGGTTGCTCCACAGGCTAATGTGAGAATACGTACCACCCAGGATTAGTCTAACCTGGTAGAGACTGTTTTTTCCTACTCCCTTTTGCATTCCCCTTTAGAGGCTGGGAAAGTAGACCCAGGCTGGGCCAGGCCCACAAGCCATCAGAAAGTATAAAGCCCTGGCGAGGTTTACACTAAATGTAAGAGGCCAGGGAGACTTCTTATTGGTGTGATATCTAACATTTAGGTAGGACTTTTCACTTCTGGGAGCCAGTTACTTCGTGTGTAAAAATGGAGACACCACTACCTTCGTTAAAGGAGGTAGTGAGAATTAAAGGAGAAGGAAATTTGCCAGAAAATGTTGAACATTAGGATGGCAAATAGTTTTTATTTTCCCCGTGTCAGCTTCAATCAGTTGGCAGCGATTGTCTGCAAAGCCCTGCCGAGAAAGATTTTGAAAGGTTTCGCCTTCCCAGGCTGGGTGTGTGGTAGGGAGGTGCACTGACCACGAGGGATGCCTGTGATGGGCGCCGGAGGGGCAGTGGAAACACGTGGGCTGTGTTGCCCACAGCTCTGCGGGGCCAGGGCAGGATGGGACATCAGTAAATGTTAGTTGAGTGGAGTGGAATTTGAATACAGTCATTGTGCCTCTCTCAATTTTTAAGCAAATAATTGAAGTGGAATATAAAGAAACCGAAATGGGATATGGGGAAATTAACATGGAAATCACATTGCAGGCACTTGACAAAACTAATTAAACTGGGAAATGCAGCTAGATTTTTTTTTTTTTTTTTGGTGCATAAACATTCTTCTTCTCTTGCAACAAGGGGGTAAAACCGACAAGTGTTCAAATTACGCTTTTATGTGTGTGCTCTTCCAAGCATGCGTGGTACTTTGAAGAAGGTTCTGTTGGGTTTGTAGCAAGAGACTCTGTAATTGCTCTGAGAATTCCTGGAATTTTTCAGATAGGTGTATTTTTTTTCCTGAGTGAGGGCGAAACATAATGCTTCTTTCTGTAATAAAAGAATACAGCTGCTTTCCAATCAAGTGTGTGGCCTGGAGCCTTGGTGTTTTCATCTCTAAGGTGGGAATAATCCTGCCTACGTTATAGGGTTGTTATAAGGATTAGATAAGGGAATGGGTGTGATGGAGCTTATGAACCATTCAGTACTGTTCACACCTTCTGGATAAGAGTTGTTAACAGGGTAGCACTGGGGACACATGCCAGACTGCCAAACCTGGAATCCCAGTCCGGCTACGGACTAGCAATCCATGTCACCTCTCTCTGCCTGTTACCTTATCTGGAAAATGGGGGAAATAATAGTAGCTAGCTCCAAGGCTTGTTATAGAAATCATAAGAATGAACAAATACCAAACATGTAACATAATGCCTGGCACATGGTAAGGGCTTAACAAATTCTAGCAATCATCATCGTCATAATTAAGCACCATGGATTATCATTTAATTCACTGAACTGAGTTTCTTGGAAATATGAGCTATTCAGGGTGCTACGATGATGTCAAAGGCAAGTAGAGTACACTTTCAGCTGTCGGGGAGTTTATATCATAGTAGTGGGAAGAAGAGAACAAGTGAGCTAAAAACTAATTATCTTAAAGACATGTTTTTAACATTTCCTCTGAAAGGGGAATAGAGCCTTTTTCTTACAATACTTTATATTACCCAAAGATCTTCACATACATGGTTTCATTTTATCCTCCTAACAACACTTTATCCTATAAACAATCACATATCCTATAAAATAGGTGGGATGAATCCCAATGATATATGATACCCTGCACAATGCCCTTATTTTAGCATTTCTCTGACAGTATATAGTATATAACAAAAATGAAGTTGGGACATTGTTTAGCTGGACGCTTCTCAAATGTTCCAGACCACACAGATTAAGAACCAAGAGCAAGTTAAATGGCTATGGTAATGAGGCAATGGTAATATATTGGAAAGAACACTAGATTTCAGATAACTGTGTTTTCCCACTTTCTAGAAATATGATCTTGGACTTAGCTGTCAAATTCTTGGGTTCTCAGTTTCCTCATCTGTAAAGTGGGATAATGCTATCTAACTTTCAGAACTGTTCTGGGGTTGAAATGAGAGAATCTTTGTGTGTTTCTGGGCTTGGCTTGTGTTTGTAGGTGTGTACACATCGTTTCTGGAATACGTGTGGATAAATAAATACATAATGGGTATTATTTAAATGTTCCCATTAATAGTCCTACTATGTGATTGGCTCATGATACTTAACCTGGCCAGCCTTTATGGTTGTGAGTCTTTTGGAAGAATGTAAATCATCAAGCACCCCCACATGGCTATAACAAAATAAGGTGACATGCTCAGGGTTGAGTTGATGAGCTCAAGAACTAGAACTTGAACTCGGGTCTTCTGATACTGGATGCCCTGCTGGGACTTGAATATATACAACAAGGAGATTTGGTTTGAGGTGCATTAATATGTCTCAGATTGGTATAAAACTAAGCATTTCTCTAAGTTTACTATAGGTAGAAGATGGAACCAATTTTCTTTGGCTTTTTTTTTAGAGAAAAATACTTTGTGTAACATCGGAAGTTCTGCAGTCTGATCCCTTACTTCATTTCTACACTTATTTTTTATCATCTGTCTTTATTCGCACTGAGAACTACTTAGATTTCCTTGAATGTAATCCATGCTTTCCAGCCTCCATGTTTTTGCTCAGGCTGCTTCCTGTTCTATAAATGTCCTTTTTAATGTTAATCCCTATATGCTTAACCTTTCAAGACCTAGGTCAACAACTTCCTGCTCTAGAGATCCTTCCCAAATCCCCCTACCTCCATAAACTGCTTATATTCTTTCTTTCCTCTACGTTTCCAAATGCATTATCCCCTTGTTTTTTAAGCAATGTTCACTTTCACCCTGCATTACAATTGTTTATCGCATGATCCACAAATCCTAAGAATTTCTAATTTGGGATTGGAAAGGATCCTGAATTAGTGGTGGTTCTGGATTTGAATCCCACTCCACTGTATCCTAGCTGTGTAATCTTGGACAGGTTAGTCAAACTTTCCAAGCTTCAGATCTCTTACCTGCAAATGAAGCTGATGTCTACCTCTCAGGGTATGAGGGTTGCTGAGAGTTCTCTGGACAGTGTCTAACACATAGCAGGCAGTCGGTACATGGTGATTCTTCTGCTTCCTTCTCCTAAAGAATAGGATATTTGTATGTTACTTGCCTAGCTCCCATACACAGTGCTTGACCCATAGTAGGTACTCAATACCGACTCTGTAGGTATTATAATGATAAAGTAATATAATTTATTCAATTATAAATGCATAAATGGATGGGTAGATACCTGAAAGAGTGAAGTAGAGCATGGCCCCCAAAACGTACAGATAAATCTGAACTTTAAAAGTGTTTAGCTTCCAGGTAATTGCTATTTAATCATATTGTCTATTTTACTATTTTTCTTTTGGGTCCATCATGAGGAATGATCATCTAGATGCTTAGGTAAGAGAGGGTGTTTTGTATCATCATTGCTTTTAGTCCTCCTTCAGCTGCCTCTTTTCCTCTGAGCAACTCTCCAAAGACTCCACACCATTCTGTCTTGAGTACATTGGCCAGGAGATGCTAAAGACAGGTTATCTCCTGGAAGGATAATGCCAAACATGATTGACGTGTTCGCCATGTCTGAGCCCAGCCGACGTCGCCCGCCCTTGAGTGGCAAACACCAAAGATGCAGCTGACATGCTGAACTTAAACAAGTTCTGTTGCTTACGCACTGAATTAAGTCTATATCTGTGGCTGTTAAAGTGGGAAAAAGATTAATAAAGTACATGTTGAAGCTTGAAAGAATAATTAGCGGGACGTTATATGTTTTGGCTGCAAAGCCGGCTCCACATTTAGTCTAAAGCAAAACCTTTCTTCTAATCCTTCTGTGGATGAAGGATTGGCTCGAACTAAATCGGTTTTCTTTGTGCATCTTGAGGTTTTTTTAAATGTTATCATTTTTAAAAATTATTATTTTCCGAATTTCAAGTAAGCTTTTAATCAGCCTCTGTGTGGGATCTGCGTTGTTTCTGGATTTGCCATCACTCCGTCGCACGATTAACTGCCTCTTGGGCCCTGATAAAAGAAAGCTTGAATTGTGGGCTGCAAAGAGCTTAAATCACATCTTTCAAGGGGGCACATTCCATCGCTATCAGGGCTGCCTGAGAGCCCACCTCGCTGAGATGGAGAGTGAGTTATTGGTGTACATAATAAACTAACATCTGTACACTGCATCTCAGAGTGGGCGTCAGCGAAGCTGGAAGACAAAGCAGGATGGCATCATTAGGGCCAGATTTAAGACTCCAATTTGTGTAACATTTGCATAACAATGCACAAGAGCAACTATTCACTGTTCCCTTTCAGAATTCACGTGTTTCACCTTCACAAGAACATTCCTGAGGGAGGGGAGGCAGAGGCAGGGTGCTTGAGAGAGGGACTCAGTCTGGGAGAGCATCCTTTCTGGAGGCTTGGGATTCACCGAGTAGGTAAGGAGTCCCCCGTGTCCTGGACCCACTGAGCTGCCCATGCAGTCTCTCCTGTGGCGGTCATGGGCGCCCTGGGACCTGCTTTGTACGAGTACATCTCTTCTGGCTCTGAGTTAGAGTCCCAGCGTGCCTGTCAGTCAACAAGCATTTCTCCTTACGTGTTGTAAAGTCAAGAAAAAGCCTTGGAGTCCCGAGATAGGAACTCAGGTCCTGCCTCAGCTACTTTCTCCTTTTGACCCTTTGCTAAGGTGATTTGCCTATATGAGCTGAAATCTCTGGGGAAGGGATACTCTTCATACTTGTAAGAGTTAGCAGTTACTGAGAGCTGATTTTATGACACTAGATACTAAGCATGTTTCATTCTCACAACAGTCCTCTGAAGCTGATGATTCCATTTCCTTCCTTTTTTTTTTTTAGTTGACATTTGAGATGTTGACTGAAAAAACATGCACAACGTGAGTGTTGTGAGTTAAGTTTTATTTGGGACAAAATGAGGACTACAGCCTGGGAGACAGCATTTCAGAGAGCTCTGAGACACTGCTCCAAAGAGGCAGTGGGGGAGGTCAGAGTTACGTACGATGTTAGTGAAGGGGCACGTGCATCAGGCACACATTTTGGCAGAGGCTGGCTGCTAGTCACGGGGAGCAGATGTCACCGTTAATGATTTTAGTGCTTTCTTAGGTACGAGGAGATGCAAGAATTGGGCTCATAAAATCTTCCCCTGAAATATCTAACTATCTGAAGGCCTGTTCTGCCGGTTTTCCCCAGAGCACAGAGTGCCTCGTTCCTGATCTCCACCCTGAGCTCCTTTCGGGGGGTGTTGAAAGTCAGCAGCTGCCGCGGCTCACGATTTAATCCCTGTAGAGGCAGACGGCAAGTGCCAGTTTGTAGTTGGCAGAAGAAACTGAGGCACAAAGAAGTAACCTGCCACTCACACAACCTCTGAGTGACAAAGCCAGGGTATTTCAGTGTCTTTTTACCTCTCATGGTGGAGGCTCAACAATGTTAAATTGGTAAATGCTTATTGAGACCTCTGGGTGCCAGGCACTGCAGCGTCAAGTGCCGGGGATCCAGAGGTGTGCGGAAGAGCGCCTTGCCTTCCGGGGCCTCCTGGCGGGGTTAAGGAAGCAGGTTGATGGGACACACTCCCAAACGCCGCCGATGTGCTGGTCCCGGGTTCCCCGTCCCTATGCCGCCACTGCTGCGTTATGTGGTAAGAGGACAGGCTTTGGAACTAAATAGATTTGGTTTTGAATTCTGACTTGGTCACCTCCTTACTGTGTGTATTTGAGCAAGTCTCTCAACCTCTCTGAGCCTTAGTTTTCTCAGGGAAAAAAAATAGGAACAATAAGTATTTCTGCCTCAAAAGCTGTTGTGAGAATTAAATGATGTCATAATGCATGGGCCACAGATTTCTTAGCACAATGTCTTTCCACGAATTAATTTCTCAACAATGGTAGCTATTAATATTAATCAGCCACTATGACCCGCATGCAGCTGAACTCCTGTGACCTGAAGGATCAAAAGGGATCTGCTTTTTGTATCTTATTCAGTATTCTTATCTGGCCTTGGATCTTGAAGCATTGATTTGTTTTTTTCTTTTTCACCAAGGCCAGGCACACAGAGCCCCTCCTGGCCACAGCAGGCTGTCTGGGTATCCGGGCCGAGGAACCCCACAAGGATGTAGTATGTTTGCTGATTCCTCTTCAAAGCAGCCCCCCTTGAAGTTGCAGATGTATCAGAATCACAATGTCCTCTGGCCACACACTCACCAGGTCTCAGCACTGTGAGGGGATGGGCCTGTGTTCTGAATGACAATGATCCACTCCAAACCCCAGACACCGGCCCTGGGCCCCGCGTCTCAAACTCTGGCCTGGGTCTTTGGACAGACTCACGTGTTTCTGCCCTGCCTATAACACCAACCCCTGCCCCCACCCTTCCAACCCCCATACCAACCTTGCCAGTTTAAAAGGGCAAGGGCACGAGGGATCTTATGGGGTGATGCAAATGTTCTCAAACTGATTTAAGGCGATGGTCCCACAACTGGGCAAGCTGACTAGAAATCATTGAACTGTGCAATTGAAGTGGGTGAATTCTATCATATATAAAATAGACTGCGATAAAGTGATAAACTAAAATGTGGGCATGCTGAAACTCTCCCTAGTTGGACAAAAAACCCCTCAGTTTCCTCATCTGGAAAACAGGGATTCCTCGTAGCCGATGGCTTACTGGTGGCTGAGGAGGCTGATATAAATTGTATTGTCAGTGAGAGGAAGCGTATCTGTGTCAGAAGAGAAGAAAGCCGGGTGTGGGTAGGGGGAGTCGGTATGAATGTGTTTATTTTCCACTCCTCAGGAGGCTGCTTTTAGGTTTGAAATGCACGTAGCAGATTTTGAAGAGACCTTTTTTGAGCACGTCTCTGCAGCAGGCCCTGGCTGCCTCGGGTCCCCTCCTCACAAACCTTCTGTGAAATGGTAATGAAAGAGCAGTCCGGCGAATATGTGTGAAATGTTCACTAAGCTCCAGGCACTAGTAAACACTTCTTTCCCCCGGATAATCTCACTCCAAGTCTCACAACGGCTCTGTCAGGGGCCTTCCACTCTTTTACAGCTGGAGAAACTGAGGCTCAGAGGGTAAGCAGTGACACCTGGCTGGGAGGAGGCGGGGACAGGCCTCTCAGGCCGTTCTGCCCTCCCCCAGTGGGCAGGGGGCTCAGCAGGGCCCCTGTGAGAAATGCAGATTCTCGGGCCCCACCCAGACCTACTGGATCAGGAACCCTGGGAATGGGGCTCAGAAATCTCATGTACGCGCCAGTTTACACGTGCCCAGGACAGCACCACCAACTAAAGAAAAATCCCTGGTGAGCTCAGACTGGCTAGTTGCCCCCGCAGGGAGAGGAGTGGGTGTCTATTCCTTAGAGCACCCCAAGTGCTGCCATGCCTGTGCCCCAAGAGCAGGTCTTGTGCAGCCTGCAGGATGGCAGCTCTGCCTGAAAAGCTCAGCCAGTCCTAAATGAACCTGTTTATAAAAACCAGCTTGGGAGAGAAGTGTTGGCCTGCTGCAGGTGCCGTTCTAAGAACTTTAGATGCATTATTTAATCATCCTAGCAACTCTATGAGCATAGTCCTTTTTAAAAATTATTATTATTGCCCCCATTCTACAGATGAGAACATTGAGGTAGAGAGAGGTTAAGTAGCTTGCAGAGCTGGTTAGTGGAAAAACCAGAGAGGTGAATCCCAGCAGTCTGGCTCCCCCTGCTCCACTGCCTCTGCCCTGAGCCATGTCCCAGCCAGTGGAAGCTGCCCAGGTTCGCTCTGATTGCATCGTAGTTGTTTTCTTCTTTGGGCTTGCCACAGAGCCCCTCAACCATTATTAATAAGACGCTCCATCCAGAAACTACTGAGTCCTCTGCTTCCCACTGTGTGTCCAGCAAGCCCCACCTGTGTCCTTCTGCTGGCCCCTGGATTGAGGCTGGGGACTTTGAGCTAAGCCAAGAGCTTCCAATGGCAAGTGGCACAGTATCCCCAACCCTGGCCTGCCATGGAGTCTGAGCTGCATTTGAATCCCAGCTCTGCCATGAACCAGCTGTGTGACCTCGGCCAGGACACTTAGCCTCAATTTCTACAACTGGATAATATATATGTATTTGTAAAATATGCATGCATCAACACATATATATGTATAACATATGAAAAAGAATGCATATTACTGCTGACCTCCCTGGGGTGACTGGGAAGAATGAACGTAAGGGTGTAAGGGAGAGAGCCTTTCAGAAAACTGTGAATCACTCTACAACATGAAGTGTTACTCCTGGTCTTCCCTGCCTGTTTCTCCCAGCTCCTAGGTTCTGATTCTTTTTGTAGCTCCTCTGCGTTGGCAGGAGTCTGTTATCTCCATCTCAAAAGCAGAGTTTCGGATGGCCTAGCACTAGGTCTTGGATGAATTACATATGCTAATTTAGTTACCTGGTCTTTTGACCCCCACCTCCCACCTTTCAGCCTTGAGCTGGGGGTGGCCGAGGAAGACAGGCTGGCACAAAAGAGAAGTGGATTCTGGACCTAGAGCCAGGCAGAGCAAAACTAGACAGGGGCTGTGAAAATGCGCCATGTCAGTTTCTGCTTCCTGTTTGTGAACTTCCAGGCCAACAGGTGCTCTGAGCAGTCATCTGACAGTGATGACTGGCAACATTTCCCCCGCGGCCGCCCTGCGTGGGAAGCAGCCACAGATGCCAGTCAGAAAGCAATGACCCAGTGGAATTTCAATCTAAGTTGAAGGCACTGACACGGACCCAGGGTGCGGGAGAGGCAGATTGAATGCTGAGACCGACACACAAAGAGCAGAGCGGTCCTGACCCACATAGGTGTAATTCCTGTAATCAAAGGGGCCCTAACAAGTTGGGTTAATGACAGTTTCCGCATTTGAATCCTGTTTCAGAAGAAAGTAGCTAAAGGCATTTTTAAAGAAATCCTTGAGCACTTTGGCTAAATGAGGAATTGTCTGGTGAAATGAAGTCTCTCCCATCCACAACGCACATTTTAAAGAACGTCAATTGGATTTCCATAAAACTGAGGGCCGGCTATCCAAAACACGTCAGGAAAGGGAAACCATTAAACTTAAGATTCTTCTTTGAGGTTTCTTTCATCAGTGAAGCGGAGAGGAACACAATATACTAGACAGTCGGAAGAAGAAAGGAACTAGAAAGGAACTGGATGATGCCCGTCATATTACAGTGGCTGTGCTGTGGTCCTGATGCCAGCCACTGTAATACGTGTGGCTCCGTCAGACCCTTACAATTACCAGTGACGGAGGGACAGGTATCCCTCTATCACAGCTGGGGCACTTAAGGCTCCAAGTATTTAAGGGATTTTTTTCCAGGAAGATACAGATAATAAAATGAACACACATATGAAGAGGTTTGTTACTAATACTCATCACCATAAACACACTATATGCCAGACACTGTCATGAGCCCTTCCATGCATCTTAATTGATCCTTCCAACAATAAACCAATACACTCGATAGTATTGTCCCCATTTTACAGATAAGGAAAAGGATTCAAAGGATAAATGACTAGCCCCAATTTAGAAAACTAGTAAGTAGTTGAGCTAGAATTCAAACCCAGGTCTGTCTGGGTCCAAACTCTCTTATTTTTTATTTATTTGTTTGCTTGTTAGATATATGCTCTCTAATGTTCTCCATATGCCCTGTGTCATTTGGCATCAAAGTACTTGTTTATTTAAGATGTTGTGAGTCTCCCTATATAATGTACGTTACATTCTCTCTGCTGATTTCTTTGCCTTGGGTACCTAAAGAGAAGCTTTTATCCCTGCTTTATAGATAATGATTCAGAGGCTCAGAGAGATGTAATAACTATGCAAACCTCGTAGATGATGAGCCATAAGCCAGGTCTGTCGGACTCAGAGGTACATCCTAGTAGACCATGGAAGAAAAGAATGTGGATTTCAGGCTGATGGATAGGTATAAAGTGGCTGAAAATAGGTAGGTTTAGAAATGTACTATGTTTAAGAACTATAGAATTCATTCATAATCTACAGATACCAAAATATGCAAAGTACCCACAAGTTTAAAAGAAAAAAGTCTTCTAAGATTATAACGGAGGGCGCTGTCAATTCATCAGCTAAGGAGAGAGTCACAGACTAATAGAAAAGAAGAGACAGTCTCTGAATTCAGACCTTTGTGTTTTGGATGGCTTAAGACTCAAGGTCAGCATGTTAGTTTCCTGTGCCTGCTGCAAAAAATAACCACAAGCTTGGTGGCTTATAACAACAATAGTTTATTCTCTTACAGTTCTGGAGGCCAAAAGTGTGAAATCAGTGTTACTGTGTAGAAATCAAGGTGTCGGCAGGGCTGCACTCCTTCTAGAGACTGGAGAGGAGAATCTCTTCCTTGCATTGCATCCTCTAGCTCCTGGTGGTTGCCAGCATTCCTGGGCTTGTAGCCACCTCATTTCAATCTCTACCTCCATCTTCCCATCCCCTTCTCCTCTGGGTTTGTGTTGACCTCTCCCTGTCTCCTTCTTAAAAGGACACAATGTTTGCATTTAGGATCCACCAGGATAATCTCCCTATCTCCAAGTCCTTAACTTAATCACATCTCAAAGACCCTTTTTCCTTATAAGGTAACATTTACAAGTTCCAGAGATTAGGACTTGATATCTTTGGGAGTCATTATTATGCCCACCACCACCAGAAACAAGGCCATAGGGCTCCTCGGCAGCAGAGAGATCATCTCCAGTCTTTATGCCTTCACATTTGGGAGGACTCCTGTTCCCCCAAAGTGACAATACCCCCTTTCCAGAAGCATGCATCCTCACACCTGGTTCTGAAAAGGAGGCCCTTTACTAGAAGGCAGTGCACGGGATAAGGCTTTACCGAGACAGATAGAAGTAAGGGGGGATGGGAAGAGCAAAGGAGGGGCCAGGGAAAGGATTGGAACTTTGAAGGTGCAAGGAGAGGAGAGGGAGAAAAACTAAGGAACAAAGAGAAAGGGGGGAGAGAGAATGGGATCAAGAGCAGGAAAAAAAAAATAAGAATGATTTAGAGAAAACTGGAGAAAAATGCAATAGAAAGATTGAGAAATTGGGGAAGAAGCAAAGAGGGAGGACAAAGGGAAGATGATGGGAAAAAATTGAGAGAGAGGAAAGATGGGAGAGAAAGAGATTGCCAGGAGGCAGGGAGATAAAAGACTAAGGACAGGGAGGGAAGAGAGAAACGAGGAAGATGGAAGGGCAAGAAATAGGAGAGGAGAGAAGCATTGAGGGAGGAGAGAGAGACTGAGGGTGTGAGATGGAGCAGGCAGAGAAGGGAGAGAAAGACTGCTGACTCTAGCTCACGCTGCGAAAGAAAATATTAAAGGCATTTGGTAAGGTGACAAACGTCTCGATGTTAACGTGCTGAAATAAATATAGCAGCTGCACGTTACATATCACATTCATTGGCTGTTACAGTCTGGTGATTGTCCATAGAGATATTTTCTTTCTGGTTCCAGACCCTGGCTTATCAGAGGACAATATTCTTTTGAAACGCCACATTATTTTGTAAGTACATTTCACATCCAGAAGTTCCACTAAGTATGATATACTGAAGACGTATTTAGTTTCCATTCTGTGTAGCTCCCAGGCTCCAGCACAATGATTTTATTTTTTTATTTTTTATTTTTTTTCAAGTTCTTTTTTTTTTTTTTAACATCTTTATTGGAGTATAATTGCTTTACAATGGTGTGTTAGTTTCTGCTGTATAACAAAGTGAATCAGTTATACATATACATATGTTCCCATATCTCTTCCCTCTTGCATCTCCCTCCCTCCCACCCTCCCTATCCCACCCCTCTAGGTGATCACACAGCACCGAGCTGATCTCCCTGTGCTATGCGGCTGCTTCCCACTAGCTATCTATCTTACGTTTGGTAGTGTATATATGTCCATGCCACTCTCTCACTTTGTCACAGCTTACCCTTCCCACTCCCCATATCCTCAAGTCCATTCTCTAGTAGGTCTGTGTCTTTATTCCCGTCTTGCCACTAGGTTCTTCGTGACCTTTTTTTTTTTTTTCCCCTTAGATTCCATATATATGTGTTAGCATACAGGATTTGTTTTTCTCTTTCTGACTTACTTCACTCTGTATGACAGACTCTAACTCCATCCACCTCACTACAATGATTTTAAAATGGCCATTTTGGTCATCAGTTTCCTGACATCCAAGGGCAGGACAGGCCTTCCCACTGGCTGTTCTCCAAATCCATCATTTAGCCCCCTCCCTCCCTCCTTCCCTCCTTCCCTCCTTTCCTTCCTTCCTCTCTCAATATCCCCCTCTTTCTTTCTTCCCTTTCTCCCCTCTTTGCCTCTCTTTTTTTCTCTCTCTTCCTCCTCTCCCTCACTTTTCCTTCCTTTTAAGTGTCTTTTCACAAGGCAGCATGAAACTGTAGACTAGCTTTTGTCAACCTCTGCACTACTAACATTTTGTGCTGGTTAATTCTTCGTTGTGAGGGCTGTCCTGTGCACTGAAGGATTTTAGCAGCCTCCATGGCCTCTACCCTTAGATGCCAGTAGTATCCCCATCCCCTAGTGGTGACAACCAAAAATGTCTCCAGACATCACCCAGTGTCTGCTGGGGGTGGGAAGGGGCAAAATCATCCCTAGTTGAGAAAGACCCTGTTCTGTAGTCAGATAGATCCAAGCTCCAGCCCACCCCCCTGTCCCCACCACTACTCCCTGGCTGGTGTAAGCAAACCCTTCAGACTTTCAAATGCAACAGAATCACCTGCAGGGCTTGTTGAAACAGAGAGTGCTGGAGCTTCTGATACACAGAGCTGGGCTGGGACCTGAGAATGTGCATTTCTAACACGTGCCCAGGTGCCTCTGCTGCTGGTCCAGGATTGCACTTTGAGAACCACTGCCCTGCCTCTAACCTAGCTGATCTTCAGTATCTTCACCAAAATATAGACTTAATAAGGTTTCCCTCTCTGGCTTGTTCTACAGATTAAGAGAAATAACGTGTCTAAGATACCTAGCACAAGATCCTGGTCCACGCTAAGTGATAAAAAAGTGATAGCTCATAAAGAAAGTTTCCTTAAAGGAGGGTTGGTCTTTGGCAGGAACCAAAGAGGTTTTAAAGGAGGATTAAAAATATATATGGATATATTCACAGCAGCACACAGATGTTAACCATTTTTTTTTAAAAAGGTTCAATGGCTTTTTAGCAACAAAGTACATGTGCTTATTAATAAATCTCTCTCAGTGGGATCACTCCCTTGCAGTGATGGAAGATTAAATGATGCAAGCCAGCACTGCACCTTGGATCCTGGGGATCTAAAATTGATAGAGCCACACACGTACTTGTTAAGTCCAAGAAGAAGAAGTATATGTGGATATTGTTGCCTAAAATCCCTCTAATTTCCTCTCCCCAGCTGAAAGGGAGTTAACATTTCTTGTATCCACTATGTGCCAGGCAATATGCTAGATTATATACATATGTACATTTGTTCCTCAGACTACAAAGTTTTATCCTTATCTGTCACATTAAGAAACTGGGGCACACAGAGAGGTCAAGTAGTTTGCCTGGTGCCGTCCAGCTAGCAAATTCAGTGCCAGGATTGCATTTCTGCTCCACATGGCTGCCCGCTTCTCCTCTACCCTGCCCGCTGCTGCAAGATGCTGGCAAGTGCTGGTGGGCACAGATAAGCACCTCGCCGTTCAGAATGCTATGAGCCCAGTGCCTTGAGACTGTGTTCTCATGCCTTTTTCGCTAGTTAGAATCTTGGTTTCCTTTTTGAGAGCAGTGGGTCTGTTCTCTTCTCTGTAATCCTGTAGCCTAGCCTAACATGGTGAAATGCACATGATTGGCACTCAGTGCTGGAAGGTAAATGAATGAATAAAGGATTGTCTCAATGAATCAATCAATCAGTCAGTCAGGAAATGTCCCTGAAGCAACATCAGATTGCATGGCAGTAGTTCTGGGTTCTGGTGTCAGTTTCCCACAAGTTTATGTGCAGCCTTAGTGAAGAAGTCACTTTCTCTTCCTGAATCGTGTCCCCCCGCCACATTTACATGTTGAAGCCCTAGCATCAAATGTGACTATATTTGGAGATGAGGTCCTTACATAATTATGGTTAAATGAGGTCCTAGTCATAAAGGTAAGGGCTCCGATCTGACAGGACTGGTGGCCTTATAACATGAGAAAGAAAGAGGGGAAGGAGAGAGAGACAGAGAGTTATAGACAGAGAGAGAGAGAAATGTCTCCTTCCTTGTATGCACAGAAAAAAGGCCATGTGAGGATACAGCAAGAAGGCAGCCATCTACAAGCCAGGAAGAGAGCCCTCACTGGAAATAGAATCTGTTAGCACCTTGATCTGGGACTCTAGCCTGCAGAACTGTGAGAAATTAAACTTCTGTTCTTTAAACTGCCCAGTCTATGATATTTTGTTATGGCAGCCCAAGCAGACTAATACACTTCCCCAACCACATTTTCCTCGTCTGTGAAACAGGAAGAATTTAGATTAAGCTGTTTCCAAAGAGTTTTCTAGAGAATTCCAGTTTTCAGCAAATGTTAATAGGTATGCCATCAAAAAGAGTTCTATGCTTAAAAGAGTTGGGAAAACCCTAAATGTTCTATCCCCTTCTTGGAAATCCATGAGTGTATATAAGATCGGTTATAATAAGTCCTGCAGGAGAAACCAAAATCAAAACCAAATCAAAACAAAACCTCTTTTAATCTGTTTAACCCAATAGTTTTCAACCTTGCTAGGTAGGTAGTATATTATTCCCCAGATCCCATCTCCTTCTTTGTTTGTTTTTGTTTGTTTGTTGTTACTAGATAGGGTTAAGACAGATTGAAAAACTCCCACCAGGCACATAAACAGCAGGTGGCAAGTTCAAACTCGTGTCCGACTGTCTTGGAAACCCAGGCTCTTCTCAATATATAATTTAACGTCTGATTTTGAGCATCCAGTCCAAAAGCTTCTCCTGTGGAGAATCAGAAGTGGCAGGTCGGAGCAAATGGGCAGAGTGTTGATAATAATATTTGCTGCCATTTATCGAGCATTTGTTATATTCCAGGCACTGTTCTAGGTGCTTTAAACATATTAACTCATTTGAAATTCACAAATACTCAGTAAGGAAGGTACTATTATTATCCCAGATTTACAGCTGAGGAAACTGAAGCATCAGGTGTTAAGTAAGTTGTTTCAAGGTCACATGCAAGGCTAGGAAATGGTGAAATGAAGATCCGAGCCCAGCCCATGCTGGTTCGAGGTCCGACACCATCCTATACCTATATATATATATACCCTACTGCCTCTGGCAGTGTACACAACATTTCTACAAGTGCCAGGGAGAAGTTATAAAGAGGCAGCTCAAAATAGGTAAGAACTTTCTAAGGAAGTCTATGAAGGGCTTTCATTCTCCTCCTACCTTTATTTTTCAGAAGACAGACAAAGGGTTTTGTAAAGATACCATTTTGTTTCTCTTCTGGCACTGATCATATTTAATACAGTGATTTGTTCATTTGCAAGGTTCTAGAGGGAAGAAATGATGTATTCGGCTCTGTAGTCCCCTGCCTAGCATGGTGCCTGGCTCACAGAATACACTTGGAGGTGTCGAATTGAACTGGAGACCTATGGCAGCAATGGGGTCATTATCTGGAAACTAAATGAGATCTAAATGACCAGGATTCTGCATTCAGTCAGTGCTCTTTGGGTCAGAGTTTTCTGCTAGTTGGAAATTCCAACATCCCCCTGCCCTCAGCCCCCAGCCCTGCTCTTCTCAACCCTCACTCCCAGCTCAGCAGTATTTCTGGAAGTTGAGTTGCATTAAGCGAATCATTGGGGGGGGGGTCTCCTCCCCCAACCGTGATTCTTTGAACTCTCCAGGGTCACCAATAGCACTGTTCTTCCCAAGAATGGCTTGGCTTTAAAATAAATCTGTAAAGACGAGAAAATTCTAAGAACCCACTATTTAAAGAAAGAGTCGTAAAATACTTACATGCTAAATACTGAGAGTCTTATAGAAATTATTTGTCACCACCTGTGATAAGACTGAAGCCCAGTGACGTGAATGATTGACAGAAGCTTACGCAGGGCTGGAATGGGAATTCACTTTTCTAAATTCTCAGATGTACAGTTTTCTGTTCTTCTGTGTTATTGTCACAATCAGAAGTAAGATGCTGTCAAGGTGATTTGACATCTATGAAAACAGCTTGGATCTGCCAGAAAGGACCAGTGTAAGGGCTCATAAGTGACAGTCATAATTTTGAGTAAAGATGAGGAATATGAATTTCAACCCAACAAGTGAAGTTAAGATTCCGAAATTTGGGATCCTTAAGAAACAGGACTTATGATTCCCTTCGCCACACAAATGGAATACACTTCGTTATTGATGGGATTTAGCCTGAACTCTCATTTATCAAACATCTATTATGTGCTAGGAACAGTGCTAGGTTTTTAAAAAATACATAATCTCATTTAATTCTCACCACAGCTTTTAATGGGAGATAGCATTATCCTCATTTTTCAAAGGAAGGAAGTAGGGTGTGTAGAAACTCAATGACTTTGCCAAGGTCACTCAACTTAGTTATGGTTAAATTCTAGCTTCTATCCCAGATCCTCCATGTGCTTGGGCTTTTGTATGGTTTTTCCCCCGAGAAACCTGAGACTCTTATTAACAGTTTGAGGACACCTGCTGGCCTCATTTTCAAGTCTTTAAGCTTTCAAAGTTTTCAAGGTTATACTTTAACTCCCTAGTCTCTTTCCCTAGAGGGTCTTGATTTTGATAACTGCAAGTTAAGGTTTGCTTGAATAATCCATTACCATAGAGAAAATTACCTTCTCATTATGAAGTATTCTGTGTCACTTTCATACTAATTACTCTAACTGTATTTATTGAGGATTAATGACTGAGCAATATTTTATTAATAACCAACTGGCATTTATTATTGCATAAATAATAAATAGACAGAGTGCCTCATTAAATATAAATGCATTTTTTATTTGGGCACCTTCATTGAAAGTGTTGCCCAAAAATGTTTGCATTGATTAAAAATCTCATTGAGATGGTTGGCTAATCTTGCCTTTGTGCCCCAACCCAGACCCCAAAAAAGAGTCCCTGGCAATTCCTACACAATAGGTAGACTTTGGGATTATTCATCAGCCTGTCAGGAGAAGCCCCTTTAGCAATGCAAAGCTGCTATGAATCGGTTGCCATGAGAACCTTAACTTTCTGCCCATCTCTCACTTTGTTATAGTTACATCTGCAACCCTCACCTGGTGTTCCTGTATTTACAAGCTTGAGGACCTGTAAGTCATTCCTTTGAAATCTTGGACTCAGAGGAGCAGAAATGTACTGTTGAAATGGTCTTGCCTCTCATTTATAGCCAAGGAAACAGGTCCAGAGAGGGGCAGTAACTTGCTAGACGTCACACAGACAGTTACCAGCAAGCAGTGTCCCCTGACCCGCAGTGTTCTTTCCACTGTACCACACTGCTCGGTTCCAGTAGTTCTTCTGGCAGATTCTCTGCTTGGGCCAAGGGGCTCATCCATCTGCCACTGTCTTCTGAGTTCTTTCCTTTTTTCTTTTCTTTCTTTCCTTCTTTTTTTTTTTTAAATCACTAAACAGTTCAAATATCCCCAAGCTGCTTTACCTTGTTAACAGTTACATTCAAATTTTTCAGGCTGAAAGCCCCTCCCTCCCCAATTCCATCACTTTTCAGCGTTGCCCCACCCCGAGAATCTCCAGGTGTGTCTAAGGGGCACTCACCTATTCTCATAAAACCAGTCTATCTGCTACACTTGTCATATCTGGCCCCCTTTTCTCTCTGGTCTGAACCCCACCTTGTGGCTCTCCATCCTCAAAGTCCTCTGAAGGACCCCCTCTACTGCCGCCACAGTCATGCCGGTTAGGAGAAGTCCAGTATCCATGCAGAGTTGCTTCCTCCCCATGCCCCAAATCTGCTGGTCCTGGAGATGCTGGAGCGAGCCGGTATCTGTGAAGGAGCAAGGCCTGGCACCCCAACTCCCGCAGTGCTCCGAGCATCTGGGTCCCACGGCTGCTTAGGCCATGTTCCAAGTCTCACAGTCTCTTATGGACACAACCGCTTCAGCTTCTGGCCCCCCTTTTCTGCCCATATGGGCTCCAACCCAGGCTGGAAATTAAGTGGGGGACAGAGGCCATCCTCTCCCACTTTGTCCTCCTCTTCACCCCAAAGCTTCTGGTCTCAGATTCCTTCCTCTTTCAAGGAAAAAAAATAAAAGCTCTCACAGCCATAGAGAACAAACTAGTGGTTACCAGTGGGGAGAGGGAAGGGGGGAGAGGCAAGATAGGGGTAGGGGAGTAAGAGGTACAAACTATTAGATATAAAATAAGCTACAAGGATATATGGTACAACACGGGGAATATAGCCAATAGTCTATAAAAACTATCAGTGGAGTATAACCTTTAAAAATTGTGAATCACTATATCGTACACCTGTAACATATAATATTGTACAGCAACTATACTTTAAGTTCTCATACATGTTATCCAGATTAATGGAGGACCAGAGAAGTCTCCAGCCTGTCACTTCCGCGTACAAACTATGCGTCAGTTTTGTCTCGACTGGGATGCCTTGCTCTATGTACACTTCATTCCCTTTGCCTTGTGCCTTTTGCTGCCAGGCTTTTCTCGATAGTCAGAGGCCCTGCAGCCTCAGCTGTTACTATTGCTAGTTTACACCTGGAATTAAAGCATGCTCCCTTCAGTAGTAGGTTTGCCTGGGTTCCCCAACAGACTGTGATTTTTTTTTTTAAGGGCAGAGATTGCTTTGGTTTTAATTTTAATTTTTATTATTTAAATTCTGTAACTTCAGCACTTAGCCCAGGGCCTGGTACATAGAGGGACTTCCTGTGATACCAGTTAAATATTATTGAATGAATGACTAAATGCCTGTTTCCACTGGGGCTGGGATTGTCGGAATCAGTCCAGCCAAGCTTTCTTTGACCTGAGGAATGGGCTAAGCCTTTGAATAAAGGTCTAGTCCAGTTTCCAGCTTGACCCAGCACAATGAGCTCTAAAACGTGACATTTGCATCTATTTCACTAAGAATCTTGCACTCCCCCTATCTCCCCAAATCCTGTAACAATAGAAGTCCTCATTCCACTAAAACTGTGTCATTTCTTTAGTGTTTTGAGGGTTAGAAACTAGGACAAGACTATCAGCCAAATGCAGCGGGTACCAGTGTACTTGGCTGTATATCTTATCAGATATTCAAGAATGCGGCAAGAAATGTCACAGGGAGCTTTCAACAAAAATATTTAATTAATAGCAACAGCTACAGAAATGAATAACTGCATCCAGGCAATTACAAAATTCAATAAAGCAGCTCTCCGAGGATGGGATGGCAGCGGATTACTGACTGATGGACTGCATTTAAATATGTTATCTGCTCATTGGAAAGACCCCGGTGGTCCCTCCCCTCCAAGACATGGCCAGCAATAGTATTATTATTGCATCTTTTTTTTTTTTTTTTTTTTAAATGGAGTAACAACTTGAATTATCTGGGAGAGTGGTCAGAGATTTCTGGCCCTCTCAGAAATATCCATCAATTCTTTTGTCCTCCCAAGGAATATTAGGGTGACCGGAAGGATAATAAAAAGCACCCTAAATGTGTTGTGCTTTAAGGTATGAGTGCTCATCAAGTGTTAGTTGAGGGTCAGTAGGGAAACTTAAAGCTCCAGTCCTGGGTATATGACCATTGATAAGTTACTTCACTTCTGTAAATCTTAGGGTTTTTTCTTACTTGTAAAAAAGTATACTGAGGCTTACCTAGTGTGTAGTTGTGATGATGACGGATACTTCTGCATATGGTAGCAGTTCAATATATAGTAACCCCTTCTTGGTAACTCCATCAGGGCTGGGGAGGTAGAATTTGATTTCCTGGTCACTGAAGGCTCCATGGTAGGGACACAGACCCAACTGGATTAAATGGGAGGAAGGCCAGTCTAGCAAGGAGAACATAGCACCTAGAAATACAGTAAAATATCTTTATGAGGATCCAAGGAGAGTCTAAAGCCTCCATGTAAGATGCAGAGTTGCATTCTTGTAAGGTTAACACAATTACCAGGATATGTGTCCTGCAGAGGATGAACCAACCACCAATCATTTTCTAGCTCAATTTGCATCCCATGGGACACATCACTGTGGGATGTTACTCTAAAGAAAGTGATAAGTGGTGGGAGTTCTAAAAAGTCTCTGGCACCAGGAGATTATAGGTGGTCTAAAGACAGGACATGAACACTCTGGAGACTGGTGAATTTCTCTGGGTGGGGACTGTTGTCTTTGTAGCGGAGAATGTTCATTTGTGTCTGCCATCGGCTCAGTTGTGAGTTTCTTTCTATTCATTCAACAAATATTGAATGGGAAAGCTTCAGTATGCCAAGCAAAATATTAGGCACTAAGGAATAGAGCAGTAAGTAATGATCTAGCAGGAACTACAGACATTAAACAAAAAAATTGCACAAATAATTAGATGTCATAAGAGCCTTGAAGGAAAAGTAAAGCATGCTGGAGAGCATATAACAGGGCAGGTTATATGCTGTCATAGACACAGTTCTGAAAGTTACTTGGGTGATGACCCAAATCAGATTCGAAACAAGCGATTATGAAGAAATATAGAAGGGTTGCTAGACGTGTACACTCTGTTCTAACAGCAGGAAGAAGCATCTGTCTGAAGTCAATGTGACAGTGAGGGACGTAACATACAAACTGTAACAAGCAGACACAGGACCTATGAGCATAGTAGGGTTGGCCACTTAGTATATGTCAAATGTGCCTACATATCCTCATGGCCCCTAAGTGCCTCTCCCAGAGTACCACAATTCATGTTCATGACAAAGACCTATCAAGTTTAAACAATTTGGGTTGATTTTAAAGCAAATGGAAATAAATTGAGTAAGTTTGGTTCTGTTCCAGGCACCGTTGCTTACTCTTCATGTGGCTGGTGTCAGACACTCAGCCACTCTGAACCTCGGTTTCTTCATCTGGGGGAATAGAGTTCCCAGTTATAACCGAAAGGGCGGTGAAAGAGAAATGGAGTGGCAAATGTGAGAGTGCTTTGTACGCAATAAAACTTCAATTACACCTCTCCATTCCGGAATATTCCTCTGATCTTCAGATTGGGACTTCCAGCTGCCTTCTGCCTGTTTCCATGTGGTTGTCTCCCAAGTATCTCATATTTGCATGTTCAAAACTGATTCCCGAGTTCCCACCACAGTGAGTTTTGACTCAGCCTTCCCACTGTAATCTGCTTAATTCCTTAACGATTCTTCCCCATCCCATCATCTCCCATATCCAATCCATGAGCTAGTCTAAGCCGCTGTCTAGAATCTGTGCTATTCTTTCCATCTCCTTTGCCTCAGTCTCGATTCAAGCCACCTTGACCTCTCCTGGACCATTGCAACTGCATCCTAAGTGGTCCCTCTGTTTCCCCACTTGTATTCCCCCACCAACTCTCTTTACAACAGGCAAAATGGTCTTTTTAAACCGTCAATCCATTTATGTCACTTCTCTGCTTAAAAGCCTACCATGACATCTCACTTAAAATCTAAACTCCTTCCCAAGGTGTCTGAGCCCCTGTGGAACCAGGGTGGTCCTGCCTGCCTCACCTGCCAAGTCTTCACTCGCTCCCTGCATTCACCTGGCTCCAGCCAGAAGCCTCCCTACTGCTCCTTCAACCTGCCAGGCTCACACCTACCTAAGCAGGGCTTATGCACCATCGAAGGGGAGATGCGCTCTCTCTGGGATAAGTTAGGACAAAGTGGGAGAATCCATCCAAAGAACCTGTCCTCTCCCTGAAAACCGTGATTCTCCTCCTTATAAGGGAAACCATTCAGGGGTGAATCATTAAACTTGGATGCTGGTTCTCACCACCCTCCTCTGGGCCAGATTGAGAAGCACAGGGAGCAAAATAGTCTCTTTGATATTCCTGGGTCGTCAAATTATACTTTCTACTTCATCTTTATCTGCACTGCCTAAATTATTTTTCAATAATTTTGCGTTCCTTTTTTTGATGTAAGCTTTATTTTGAAGTATTACACGTATATCCGGAAAGGTGCACAAATCATATCTACAGAACTGGATGAATTTTCTCTAATGGACACACCCTTGTTACCAGTAAGAAGTACAGCTGTCCAGGCACCCCTGAAGCCCACCCCAGCCCCTGCCAGTCCCCACCCCACCAAGGTAACCACAATGCCATCTTCTAACAGCATAGGTTAAGTTTGCCTGTCTTTGAACTTTATATATATGGAATCATTCAGTTTGTTCTCTTTTGTCTCTGGCGCCTTCCACTTAACATTATTGTATTAATTTTATAATCAGAAAAAAATGTATTCCTAGCATTACTGACAATTGTCAAGATATGGAAGCAACCTAAACATCCATCAACAGATGAATGGCTAAAGAAGATGTGGTGCATATACACAATGGAATATTACTCAGCCATAAAAAAAAGAATGAAAATTTGCCATTTGCAACAACATGGATGGACTTGGAGGGCATTATGCTTAGTGAAATAAGTCAGACAGAGAAAGACAAATACTGTATGATCTCACTTATATGTATGGATAGAATCTAAAAATTAGAGCAAACTGGTGAATAGAGCAAAAAAGAAGCAGACTCACAGATACAGAGAACAAACTAGTGGTTACCAGTGGGGAGAGGGAACGGGGAGGGGCAGTACTGGGCTAGGGCACTAAGAGGCACAAACTATTAGGTATAAAATAAGCTACAAGGATATATTGTACAGCATGGGGAATATAGCCCATATTTTATAATAACTACCAATGGGCTATACCCTTTAAAAATTATGAATCACTATATGGTACACCTGTAATTTATATAACATTACACATCAACTATACTTCAATTAAAAGAAATACTATCTTCCCAATTTAAAAAAAAAAAAAGCGATTTCCACTCTGTGAGAGGGACAGTGACCCCTCGCAGGGGACTTGAGCTGGCTGCTTATAGATCCCCACCCTGCATTGTGCCTCTGTGCTTCTCTACCTGCAGGTCTCTCTGCCTGGGATGCACTTCCCAACTTTACCTTCTCAACTCTTGGGCATCCAAGTCCCTGTTTAGCCATCAGCTCCTCTAGAGAGCTTTCTCTGGCCTGTAGAGCCTGGTCCTGTGCCTCTCCCCTCCGGGCATCCCTCCCACAGCTCCCGTGCTTCTGCCGCCCCTGTGCTGCTCACATTGTAGCATCCTGACTGTTACAAGTCCACGTCACCCTCAGGGGATGACCCAGGGGCAGGAGCCGTATTTAATTCCGTGTCCCTAGCACTGTGCCCAACAAAGGGTGTATATTAGTCAATGTTTGTTGAACTTAATACACTGAATTAAAGCAAGGTAGCAATGATATCTACAAGACCTCAAATATAGCTCAAGCCTTAGCTTACTAGAAAAGTTACTGATTGTCAATACTTTGGAGAAGTATTCAACACTCCTTGGAGGTAAGGCAATGCTTCAGTAACAGCTTCTGTTTCTATGAATTTCTCCCTGACCTGCAGAACTGAAGACGAATGAAATAATCAACTCCACACATTATTATTATACATGTATGTGTGCTAAGCACTGTGCTAGACATGAGAAAGTTAGAGTAAAGGGTGAGGGGAAGGTAACAGACCTGCTCTACAGAGTTGTTATAAGAATTGAATATAACACCATAGAGAGCACGGTGCTTGATCACAGCAGAAGCTCCACTGATGCTTCCCTTCCTTCCTCCCCAGCAGCAGGTATGTCCTGGAAGGATGCTATGACTCTGGTATCCAAAGAGCCTGGGGTGAGCCCTGGGCGCCTATCTGGGTACCCTAATCCCTGACATGAATTAGTGTGAGTAACTGACCTCATTTACCTCTTGGGAATTCTTTCTGGGATTGCCTTGCCAGAATCCACAAGTCTGGCACTCTGTTTCTGGGTCCTTCTCCCCCACGCTGCTGCCCCTTATTCTCCACATTGTCCACTGCCTTCCCTCTTGCTCTTTGTCCCGTCATCGGTCTGGACCTCTGGGGACAGGCATCAGGTCTTGTGGACAGAACAGCATTTCATGCTCAGAAAGACTTGTGGTGGGGCCCTTCCTCTGCCTCTTAAGGCTGGGTGCCCTTTGTGAGTGGATTAACCTCCCCAAGCTCAGTTTCCTCCTCTGTAAACGAAGCTCTGTGTATGGTCCTCCTAGGCTTGTTGTAAGGAGAGAAACAATGTATGTGTGTTAAGACTCTTAGAGTTGAACCAGAAGAGGACCTAGAAAATGGATGTTGTTATGCTTCGGGGGGACATTAAACAAATTAAGGCTTTGGTAGTGGTAAAGAGCATGGGATTTGTAAGGAAACATACATGGGGTTGAATCCCATTTCTGTTATTTACCAGCTATGTGATCTTGGGCAAGTCGGTTATCTTCTCTAAGTCTACCATGTAGAGTTGCTGTAAAGATACATATGATGACATATGTATGTAGTAAGAGTTTAATAGGTGCTGTCTTTGCACCAGCATTGTCATTATTTTGGACTCACTCGCATGAAGTCCCAGTTCACTGTCATCCTTAGATGCCAGCTCCTGGGAACTGATAAGACACCTCTACCGTCCAACAAGCTCCCCATTCTTGGCCTTGGCTTCCTCCCTTCTGCACCCTCACATTGATGAGTTCCTGGGGTGCACTGTAGCCTGGCTTGGTCGATTTTAACAGTCAGGGTTGCAAATGGCAGATACAGGGCCTGACACATTATGGAGAAATGGCATATCATTTGTCTCATCCACCAATACTTTGAATTTTGGGGGGGAAGAAAGTAGAGGAGGGGGGTGTAAGTGATAATGCAAAGTCCCAGAAATTAATGAGGTGATGGGTGAGCACATTTCCGTGCCAATGAGCTGGGGTCATGTTCCTGAGAAGGAACAACAATGAGGAATAACTGATGAAACAAGCTCCAAGTGGAAATCAAGCAAACAGGCTGAATAAATCAATGTCCAGTTGAGTCTTATTTGTGGCAATTACTTCTCTGAGCCTCTGGTCCCCAGTGCCCCATGTGTGGGCTACAGATGCTCATTTAGCTGCCCCAAGGTTGACATCCTGATGTTTTCCTTCCCACATTAAAAATGGAGATCTGCTTCGAAATTCATATATGTCGTTGGCAGTTCCATCAACATGTTTCCATTCAAAGAAACAGAGTAAGAAGGAAGTCAGAGATGAGGGAGGGCACACTGGCGTGGGGGAAGGACAGCTACCCAGAGTGGGGATAAGAGGACAGCTACTTGCTGGGGACCTGCTGTAAGCACTTGGCTTATATTAACCCATTTAAGCCTCACGCCTACACCACGAGGTATTAGCATCATTGTCTCACTTTTATATAGGGGGAAACTGAGGCATAAAGAATTAAAGTAACCTGCCCAAGGTCACATAGCTAGTAAGTAGCAAAGCTAAGATTTGGAGCCAGGCCCATCTGACTCTAGCATCTGTGTTTTCCTCGTGGACGGGGGGCCTGTGGACTTTAGATGACCTCTGAAAATGCTTTGAGCTCAGGAAACCAGGCTCTTGAGAAGAGTGGCGAAGGAAGGGCCCGGAACTGAGGCTGTTGAGGTCCTCTCTGCTTCTCAGCTGCCCTGAGCAGAGCCAATATGGAAACCTCTGGTAATTCTAAAATGGTATTTATATGTGTTTAACTTTGTGAGGAGGCTCCAGAATACTTTGGCTGTTAAGCCATTGGAAGTCTCGGGAATGCTGGCTGCCTAAGGTCCCCAGCTCCATCTCTCTCAATTCCCCTCTATCCCACCCTCGAATTTTCCACCAGGTAACCTGTGGATTCTAACAGTCCAATCAGCACCACACTGTGCTTGCTTTACATTCATGGGGGCATTAGGCTCTGGGGATTCAACCTCACTGGAGGGGAAAATGAGTCTTAGTGACAGGAACCTGTCCTAGCTCAGTATGAGGGGGCTTCTCCCAAGAGGAAGGAACTCAGGTTTCTTAAATACCTTCCATGTGCCAAGAGTTTTATGTATAGTCATTTGTGATCCTCCAATCCCCTACCTGAGATGCATTTCATTGGAAGGAAATGAAGCTCAGAGAGGGTAAGTGACTTGCCCAAGATGACATAGCCACAGAGTGAGTGGGGACTCAGAACTGGAACCCAGGCTTGTATGATGGCAAATGCTCTGAGTTTTCTGCCGTGGCATCCTTCCTCCCCTTGGGTAACCTCAGGGCTCTTCTTCCCTGGCAAGCTCAGTCCAGATGGGGGCAAGCTTTTGATTTTCCCACTACTCTGCCTGCATCACTGAAATGGGCCAGTTGCCTCACATATTGACCCCCCTTTAGGGCATTTTCATTTTTAACACAGATGAGTCTCTTCTGGGTGGGACTGGACTTGTAAATATTCCCCTGGCCCCAAGCTCAGTAGGACAACCCGATTGTCAGTTTTCTCTCATATTAGCTACTTAATTGCAATCTCAGGAAGGAAAGGACAAACAAATGCTACCCACCAGATGCTCCAGGCATGCGGTCGCATCCCAAGTATACTTGTCATCTTTGTGGTCTGCTTTTTTTCCTCCCCATTAGTAACCTCAGTGTTTCTCTGTACAGAAATCACTCGGCTTTGGAGAGGACACTTCACAGCACTCCCCATTCCCTCCCCCAGCTCCTTCACCAGCAAATTAAAACTTCTCTCCAAGCACCAGGAGAGGCAGCAGGCACCTTATATAAATGGTAATTAGTGCAGCCTCACTAAAGACCTGGTGGGAAAGACAAGGCATCTCTTTTTCTGAGCCGAGTGCCCTTAGCGTTTGTTTGAACCTTTCTTAAGGTGCTTATCATACTCTGCCATGTATATTTCGTTTTTTCATTCATTGATTCATTGATTGATTCATTCAGGAAGGTTTCGTAGCACAGTGGAAGGAGCACGTGCCTTGACTTTAGACATATACCAGTTGGAATCCTGGGGTTCTCAGCTCTGCTATTTGACTGATCTTTTGCCTTTGAACAATAGACTTCACCTTTCTGCGCCTTCCTCATCTCTATAACTAGGGAACCAATACCACCCTTGTAACATTGTAGTGGAGTTGAATGGGATCAGGTCAGTGAAATGAATCATGTAAAAGGTAAACCAAAACCCCCCAAAACAAACGTAACTGTGAGTTACCTTTATAGAAAATAGAATCCGGATATGTCTGTGTGGCTGGATGGAATTGTCTGCTGGGGGGAGCTGGAGTTCCCATTATCTGAAGAGCATCCTATAAAAGGAGTCAACTTGTTCTTTGTGGGTCCAGAGAGAAAACCATGGCAAGTAGATGGAAGCTCCAGAGAGACAAAAAATTAATATTAATATAATTTATTAATATAATATTAATATTTCTATTAACAAAATATTTTGTAACTACCAGAGCCATTCAGTACAGGAGATATTGAACAGTTCCTGCATGGATCTGGAGTTAGAAAACCCGATGTGGAATCTCAGCTCTGCCCCTTACAAGCCCAGTGGCCTTGAAAGATTTATTTAAACTCTCTGACCCTCAGTATCCTTATCTCTGAGTTAGAGATACTAATAGTAACTATCTCATGGATTTTTATTTTGGTGAGGATGAAATAAGATCATGCATGTAAAGCCCAGTGCCCAGCATACAGTGAATATTCAATAAATGGCAGTTAATTAAAACCTGAATAATAATAATAGGCATTTGGAGGTGCTGAGCTCCCTGGAGAGCCTTGGAGAGAATGTGGCTTTGGATTCAGCCTCAGGAGACGGCTCTGGTAGACAACACCCTGATGAAGTCACAAATAGGAACTTTTAGAATTGGGATATCTCACCTCTCTGGACCCTGTTCCACACTAGAAAGGAAGGTGACAGATAACCCATCAGAAAACATGTGGTCCTCTGTCAGGGAGACTGGAGAGGAGATAGGGTGGAAGGCAGGCTAGGGGTTCCCTTCCCCTCCCCCCACTCAGCCCCCCCCCCCGGGAAGCTGCGCCCCAATCAGAGTACAGCGTGATGCCTCTTATACTGGTCTCGGTGCCAAGCGTGAGGGACACGGCCCCAAAATACATATGATCAACTGGATGCCAGTTTCACCAGTTGGTTAATCTCTGAGCCTCAGTTTCCTCATCCATAAAAAGAAGGGATAATAATCCTTACCTTACAGTGTTGTTAGGATACCACATCTGGATGGATGGGAGTGCCCCCTCCCCGGCCCCCCAGTCTCTGGTCTGTGGCTTGATTAACACCCTCTCTGACTGCACTGAGCGCCCCGTGTCACAAACAGCAGTTGAGTCTCTGCGCTGGTGCTGCGAATGAGGAACACCGGCCACACTGAAATTACTAATTTCCGTTTAGGACACTTATTAAGCATATATTATGTTCCAGGCACAGTGGTAGGCAGTAGAATACAGAGATAAATATCACGTATCCTCTGTCTTCAAGGCATACCATCCTGGAAAGGAATTCAACTAGTAAGCACAAAAACTGTAATAGTGATGGATGTCATTATTTACATATGACAGATGCAGAAACAAAGACTTAAAGAGGTATAAAAATTCTAAAGCGGAGTTTCAACCCAATTTCTACTCGGCCTCCTCTAACTCTGCCCTGAAGACTGGAGTTTCCAAAACCCTTTTCCTGAACTATATGCTTTCCAAGTTGGACAGTTGCATTTGGGAAGCAAAGAAAAAGAGGGGGAGGGAGAGAGTAGACAAAGAACAGAGAAATGCAATTTAAGTGGCTTACAGACCCTTTTAAGCAACTGGTCTTCATGCTTTTTGCAAAACCTGTTGAGCTAATAGCATGTTGGGGTACCCAAATTATTAACATCTAGTTGGGAAATAGGTTTCTCAAATGCAAAGTAAAAGTACCTTGCCTCCAAACTCCAAGATCTCATTAAATGAGCTAATTCACCTACTGCTTAATTTGCTGGAAGCCCTATGAGTAATTAGGCTGCTGACATCTTCCAAAATTATATTCTTAATTGTTGCATTCTTTTGCATCACAATGAAGCTGCCCAGTCTTCCTCCTAGAGTGCCTTCCTCCTCTGCCTGCCAGAGCTTGGCGCTGGGAAAGGAGTGAGTTTGCATTTAGCACACTACCATCCTGCACGTAATTAGTGGGAAATATTAATTAGAAACACAAGACCACCCTGGAGATCCAGCAGAATATTTGAAGCAATGCATTTGGTGGTTTTCTTTCTTTCTTTTTTTTTTCCTTTCTTTTCTAAATCTGGTCCTGAGCCCTGAAATCCTACAGCTGTTATTTCACGAGGGCGAGCTCCTATTTCTTGATATTGTTTTGCAACAGTTTCTAAGTGCTTTACTGGAGCGGTGCTGCCTGGCTTTGGCTTGTAACCCACAACACAATATTTCATTCTTGAGATGTTGCATCCATTTGTCATGGTAAATGTGTGTGTGTGTGTGAGTGTGTGTGTGTGTATTTTTATGCTTTGGGAAAGAGAGGCATCTTCCTTACTCTTCCTTACATAAATAACACTATTCTGGGGAAAATGTCCACTGAGCCATTTCCCAGAGAACAACCGCAAGCACATTTTGGGCTCACTGTAGCTAGATTTTCTAATTGCTTTGAATGTACTTGAGTACTTGACTGGGGATGGCTTTGAGGTGAGTATGAAAGAATAAGGAGGCTTCTACAAGGAGAATTTAGAACGAAAATGCTCAGGAGACATTCTATTTGCAAGTTTCTGTATGAGCAAGTCTCTACTTGCTGATGAGTGGCAGTGACAGCCCTTCCACCAGAACAGCGGGACTGGGATCCTCCTTAGTGACTCTTATTTTGGTACGACAAGTTCAACTGTGCCCTCACTGCCTTGCTCTTTCATTGCCTGGGAACCTCTGTTACTCTTGCTGTCCTGGCAGCTGGAGGGCTGTTTAGCATTCATGTTTGTACTTTGGAAGGCAGTTCTGCACCCAGGCTGTGTTCTCTTCTTCTCTGTCCAGTGAGTTCATTGGCCGCCTGGGATTCCCATCATTTGATGCCCAGAATATGTTGGCCAGATTCCCACACCCACACCCCACCCCTTGAATTTTCAAAGTGGCTTTAAATAAGGAGATTGCTCCTGTGTTTGGGAAGGGACCCTTTCTGGTCGTCACTCCACCACAAGCTTTCTGCATGGGTTCAAACTAGTCATTGGAGCCCTCAAGCCTGCTGTTTTGACTTAATATTTTAAAGGTCCAGGCTCTTCTCAGCTACAAATTGTAGTGAATGTGTGCATCTTGTGTGTCAGAAATCTAACTCAGAGAGATTGAGCATTTGAAGGCTTATCTCTCTCTGCATTTTGCTTTCCTAAGAGAGAAAACACAGTGACCTAACTGAGTAAGAGAATGGGCAAGAGGCTTCAGGGCACGATGAAAGAGGTGGGATTTGGAGTCAAACAGACCTGGCTGCAAACCAGCTTCACAACTTAAGAGCTCTGCGACCTCAGGTCCCTCTCCTCTGAGCCTCCATCTCCAAATCTTGGCAAAACAGGGCCGTAATACCTACCTCAAGCCCAGCCGCAGAAATAAAATGCGAAAATGTTGGTAAGAGGTATGAAGACAATGCCTGGCATACACAAGACTTTCAAGAAAGGTTAGCTCCCATCCCATACTCTGTTCCATCCTCTCTGAGGGAGGAGGTGCCAGAACAAGTCATAAAAGAGAAACTAAAATCAGTCCCCAGTAGCAGAAGGCAGTGCTTGTAAAGAGAAAGTGGGGAGGCATCTGACTTCATGATGGTAGAGAGTTTTGCTCTCTTTGGGAAGACAAGGTATATACCTTCTTCCTCTTTGGCAGCAGGGTTTCTTAAAGATACTAAAACCACAATGAAAATACTAACATGAACCTGCTTTTTGAGTCAGGCTTTGGGCTTGCTGTATGAGGTACATAGACTAGCTCCAATCCTGACATCAGCTTGGTGTTGCATTTTATAAAGAAACAGACATAAAGTCTGATACCTAAGAAGGAACAGAGCCTGGGCTTGAATGGTTTGATGATAAATCCACCACTCCTGTTCTACCACAATCATATATAGACTAGAAAAGCACAGTGGTCATTTAAGTGAACCACATGGTTGATCCTTTTGCTTAATATTGACGCTTTACCTCAAACAGGTTCTGGTCTAAATGGCAATTCACCTTTGCATCCCCAGCATGCGGTGCATGGTAACTGCCCACAAGTGCTAAGTAAATAAATGAAGGAAGGGTTAAATCTAACTTAAGCTGGCCACCAGGATAAACCCACAACTCGCCTGAGCAAAGAGCCAAACTCTTTGACCTGAACTTAACTTTTTTATTACCTGGAAGTGCTTCCTGGTAGGTGGAACAACAACACCATCATCCAAGGCTCAGGGACAAGAAATGAAGGTTGACTTCCTATCACAGAAGAAGGAGATTTTCCATTAACCACAGTTAATTCTTGGGACTGGATTTTGGCCTGAATGCCAGAGTTAGCTCTCGCAGAGGGGCACTGGAGAACTTCCAAAGAGAAGATGCTAGAACTCGAACCTCACCCTCCTCTGTGCTCAGACCTCACAAACCCATGGTGGCCAACATTGAGTTGGTCAGTCGCCTTTCTCTGTGGACCAGTGTTCCCATCACCAAAAGCCTGTTGAAAGTTGATCCAAATGCACTATATAGTTAGCTGTTCCAGAGAGGCCAGTGACAGAATGGGTTTTCAGAGCCACTTCTTTTACTGCCAGCCAGTTTGGACATTTTAAAATAAAGCAGAGAAGTAAGTGAGGCAACGGAAAGGAAACTTATATTCATTGAACAGTATTATGTTTTAGGCACCACCCGGGGCATCATTAATAAAATAACTCATGTAATCTTTGCCAAAAACCCATGACACATATTGCACCCATTTTACAGATGAGGACAATACTGCCTGTTCAGTCAACAAGGTTCATTTTCTCAATACTGAATTCATGTCAGAGGACAATAGAGATAAAGGAAAATTCTAATGTGGTTTGCCATGTTTTTCAGGATAACCATGATACTGTTTGGGCAAGGATGGGCACACACAGACAAAAAATATACAAAGCCAAGATATTGAAGAATTACAATCCTCTACACACAAATATGTGGTCTCATCACTGAGGTATAACTATTGCTAACAGTAAGCACGTCTTCTACCAGCATTTTTCTAAGATTTTTTTTAAAAAATGTACTAGATGAAAAGACAGCCTCTTCAATAACTGGTGCTGGGAAAACTGGACAGCTACATGTAAAAGAATGAAATTAGAACACTACCTAACACCATACATAAAACTAAACTCCAAATGGATTAAAGACCTAAATGTAAGACCAGACACTATAAAACTCTTAGAGGAAAACATAGGAAAAACACTCTTTGACATAAACCACAGCAAGATCTTTTTTGACCCACCTCCTAGAGTAACAGAAATAAAAACAAAAATAAACAAATGGGACTTCATTAAACTTAAAAGCTTTTGCACAGCAAAGGAAACCGTAAACAAGACAAAAAGACAACCCTCAGAATGGGAGAAAATATTTGCCAATGAAACAAAAGACAAAAGATTAATCTCCAAAATATACAAATAGCTCATGGAGCTCAATATCAAAAAAACAAACAATCCGATTAAAAAATGGGCGGAAGACCTAAATACACATTTCACCAAGGAAGGCATACAGATGGCCAAGAGGCACATGAAAAGATGCTCAACATCACTAATTATTAGAGAAATGCAGATCAGAACTACAATGAGGTATCGCTTTACGCTGGTCAGAATGGCCATCATCAAAAAATCTAGAAACAATAAATGCTGGAGAGGGTGTGGTGAAAAAGGAACCCTCCTGCACTGTTGGTGGGAATGTAAATTGATACAACCACTATGGCAAACAGTATGAAGGTTCCTTAAAAAACTAAAAATAAAAAAAAATTAAAAAATTAAAAAATAAAAACTAAAAATAAAAAAAAAAATTTTAAAAATAGAACTAACATATGACTCAGCAATCCCACTACTGGGCATACACCCTGAGAAAACCATAATTCAAAGAGTCATGTACCACAATGTTCACTGCAGCTCTATTTACAATAGCCAGGACACGGAAGCAACCTAAGTGTCCATCGACAGATGAATGGATAAAGAAGATGTGGCACATATATGCAATGGAATATTACTCAGCCCTGAAAAGAAATGAAATTGAGTTATTTGTAGTGAGGTGGATGGACCTAGAGTCTGTCATACAGAGTGAAGTAAGTCAGAAAAAGAAAAACAAATACCATATGTTAATGCATATATATGGAATCCAAAAAAAAAAAAAACTGGTACTGATGAACCTAGTTGCAGGGCAGAAATAAAGATGTAGACATAGAGAATGGACTTGAGGACATGGGGAGGGGGGAGGGGAAGGGTAAGCTGGGACGAAGTGAGAGAGCGGCAGGGACATATATACACTACCAAACGTAAAATAGATAGCTAGTGGGAAGCAGCCACATAGCACAGGGAGATCAGCTCGGTGCTTTGTGACCACCTAGAGGGGTGGGATAGGGAGGGAGACACAAGAGGGAGGGGATATGGGGATATATGTATATGCATAGCCGATTCACTTTGTTATACAGCAGCAACTAACACACCATTGTAAAGCAATTATACTCCAATAAAGATCAATTAAAGATGCAAAAAAAATGTATTAGGTGATGACTGTACACACAATCTGGAATCCTACTTTTTCAATGATCATTAATTCATTTTCCATATTATTAATTCAAACTCTGTAAACATAATGCATAATAACTGGTAATATTATAACCAGTGGCTGTCTTTTCTATTTATTCTCCTCTTCCTCCCCCACCTTCAGCACCACCACCTTCTCCTCTCCCTTCCCATTCCCTCCTCCTCCCCCTTCTTCCTCCTCCTCCCCCTCCCCTCCTTCTCCCCTCCTCCTTCTCCTTCTCTTCTTCCCCTTCCTCTTCTTCCTCTTCTTCTCCTTCTCCTTCTTCTTCTTCTTTCTCCTCTTCTTCTTTATTTTGTCCTTTCCTTCTCCTCCTCCTCCTCATAATGCTACTACTACTACTACTAGTACTTCTAGTAGTAGGACTTATTCTTTAGAGCTTATCTTTATTAAGAGCTTTCAGCGTGTTAGACTCTGAGTTAAATTCTTTTTTTTTTTTTTAATTTATTTTATTTATTTATTTTTTGGCTGTGTTGGGTCTTCGTTTCTGTGCGAGGGCTTTCTCTAGTTGCGGCGAGCAGGGGCCACTCTTCATCGCGGTGCGCGGGCCTTTCACTATCGCGGCCCCTCCCGTTGCGGGGCACAGGCTCCAGACGCGCAGGCTCAGTAGTTGTGGCTCACGGGCCTCGTAGCTCCGTGGCATGTGGGATCTTCCCAGACCAGGGCTCGAACCCGTGTCCCCTGCATTGGCAGGCAGATTCTCAACCACTGCGCCACCAGGGAAGCCCTAAATTCTTTCTTTACAAAATCTCATTCAATTCTCTACTAACTCTATGAAGTAGGTTCTGCTATTATCTCTTTATAGATACAAATATAGAGATGAGACAATTAATGCACCTAAAGATTAAATAATTTTCCTAAGGTAACACAAATATTAAGAAGTAGAGCTAGGATTTTGTTTTCTCTGATTCTACAACTGAAGTTCCTAACCATTGCCACTGAAGTTCCTAACTTTATTGTTAGGTATTTAGGCTGATTCCAATCTTTCCCTGTAATATCTGTGTGTGTGTGCATGTGCGTGTGTGTGTGTGTGTGTGTGTGTGTGTGTGTGTGTGTGTGCATGCATGTGCAGTCACTTTTGATTAATTTCCTAAAAGAGATTTACAGAAAAGGACTGATTAAGTAAAAGAGCGTGAATGTTTTGCAGACTTGTAATACATACAGCCAAATTGCTTTCCAAAAGTTCCATCCACTTAGATTTCTGCCAGCAATGTGTGAGAGAGCCCATTTCATCAGACGTGTCAGAAATGAAAAGGGAAACGAAAGAAGCAGCAAATGACCCTACATGACTGAGAGTTTCAGACATACACAGTTTCTGAGAGTTCTGGAGCTCCTGGCTATTACGGGTTATGAGTGTCTTGGGGAAGGTAGAGAGAGAAGCAGCAAAGGATGGGGGCAAGGAAGTGTGTTAGAAACATTTAGAATCAGAATATTTGGGCTTGAGACCCATCTCTGCTACTTCCTAATTTTGGCTCTGAAATTTCAGTCTCCCTGTTTGTTAATTTACTTCACTTATTCCAGTTGTTGGGGGCAGGACATGGGTAGAGTGGAGATTTGGGAAGGCTTTGGAAAAGTAAGGGTGGTTCACCTGGGCCTTGGATGGTGGGGTGGGATTTCAGTTGATGAGGGGGTAACAGAAGGGCGTTCCAGGTAGAGGTGACTTCTGAAACACACCTGGAGTCCATGGCTTGTTCTGGCAACAATGGGAGCAATGAGTACTCACAGCAGGGCAGTGGCCGGAGTTGGGGTTGGCACGGCAAGCTTGGGTAGGACCTCGAGAACCTTAAATATCATTCCAAGGAGTTTGAACTTGACTTATAGGTAAAGAGATTCCATCAAAGTTTGCTCCTGCTTTTGCTCTCAGGGGAGTGACTTGATCGGATTTGTGTTTTTAGGAGATAGCTCTGAGTATAGGAAAATAGGAAACAGGACTGGACAGAAAGGCAATAGTTAGGTAAAGTCAAAATAATCCAGGCAAGATAGGAGCAAGTGCTAACTTTTAGTTCAGAAAATGGAGTGACTGTAGCTATAATAAAAGTACATACATTTTAGGGGGAGCCCGGCAGAGGGATTAATCAATTTCTACACACAATAGGGGTAAAGGGAAAGTGTTTTGGAGAAATGAAATGTATTGAATGGGACGCACAACCATCCTCTAAGGAGGATAATATTATCTCCATTTTACAGGTGAGTGAAATGAGACTCAGGCGGGTCAGTCAACCTACTCAACATTATGCAGATAGAACGTGAAAATGTTGCACTTAAAGCCAAGTGTGACATACCCTAAATCTCACTCCTGTCAAGGCATCCTAGAGGAAGTGGCCTTTCAGCTGAGCCTTGAAGAAGACACAGTCTATCTCCAGATGGACGATGATGAAGAGAAGTCCAGGCAAAGAAAATGGCCTGAGCCAAGGCATTGCAGGAGGAGAGCCTGTGGTCCCTCTCAGAACGTGCAAATCTGCCTTCAGAGATATGTATACACTGGAGTTAGTACTCACTGAGTATTTACTACGTACCTAGTCTGATTCTTAGCGCTCACCACTTACTGAATCTTTCAATCTTGCCTATTGCTTCTATGTAGACACTTATTATAATGCCCACTTTAGAGAGAGTCAAGCTGAAGACACAAAGCACTTAAGTGGATTTCCCAGATTCATAGAGCTAGTTAAGTGGCAGAGCCAGCCTTTCACGTAAGATGCCCTGTATCCAGAGTTCTTAACCACTTTGCAATATGGCCTTTTATGTACAGTGTGGAGGCTAGGAGCCATTCTTCCATGGAATCAAAGTGGAAGGAAACAGTGGAATCAATTTATTTTTTTTTTCTTCCCCTGAAAGAAGACATGGATGCCTTTGATGAAGACAGAGATCAACCAGGGTGACCTGGATAGTACTCTAGTTTTTCATAATGAGTATGACAATAATAATGACAGCTGCCACTTCTAGAACCATGCTGTTGACCAGACACCGTGTATGATGCTCTGTACATCTTCTGTCCTGTGCAAACCCCACTGGGAGGAGAGGGTGTGTTGCACCAGGAAAATAAAGACCAACGGGCACATAGGATGCTGGTGTGGAAATGGAAAGAGAGAGAAGCATTGTCAATCATGCTAAAGCATGTGGACCTCATCTTTAGGGCAGTGGGGAGCCCAGGAAGGCTCTGAAGACAGTGACTGATAAAATCCTGCAGAGAGTTAATAAACTCCATCTCTGATGATAGTTTGGGAGAGGAAAGGGAAATTGATTAGGAGGGGTTAGGACATCAGAGGCAGCTGATCATGGTAATGATCAGACTGGAAAAGGCCTGGACTGAAACAGTGGCAGTGGGAATAGAGAGAAGGGAATGATCTCAGATTCAACAGGACTTAGTGTCAAATTGCATGTGAAGAGTCAGGGAAAGAGCCTTTAGGGATGGCACCTGACTTTCTATCTTATCTTACTAGAATCCACAGATTACTTATTTTCTTGCTTGACTGGAAAACTATCTCTCTATAAAGAAATGTATCTCATGTTGGGACCAGGAGCAATACGCTTGTTTTCTTTTCCCCAAGCAGAGAAAGCTAAAAAAGTGTCACTTACTGACATGCACAAGTAATAAAAATCCAGATTCCCTCCTCCCCTCCCCGCTTAAGGAGAAAAATTATTTTGCTCATAACTTGTATGAGCTTGATGAATGTTCGTATAGCATCCCAAGCACACAAACCGCCCAGGCTCTGGGGAAATTATTAATATTTTACTGGTGGCCTAGGTTGAGCAAACACAATAAAAACAGGCCTGGTGTCATTACACGCTGGAAAAGCAGATGGCAGTCAGAAGCAAAGCTGCATCCGGCAGTTTGAAATTTCAAATTACATCAATTTGAAGCTTTGCTCCTGCTTCAGGCAAGATTTCCCCTCAAATGAAGGCGACGGGAGGCGAACCATTTACTCCTGGGCTGGTTGGCAGTGGCTGCTGACTTCTGTAATCTCTTTGATGCTGGTGACCTGAGAGGTGGAAGGGAGATGGGCTACTTTCTGTCCCAAGTTCCAGAGTACAATCCAGGGGAATGAAAACCAAGAGAAGTCCTTGGGTCCGTAGGATCTCATCAACCCAGACCCTGTGGTCTGGGGCATCTAGTTCCAAGACTGTAAGGGCCTATATCTGGGGGGCTTGGTGCTCTCTGACTTGGTCTTGACAAGAAGTGGTCCCAGCTTGCCCAGGTCAGGAGTTCAATGGATAGTGACCCAAATGAAGGAAAGAAATCCAAGATGTTAACAGTGCAACAGTTCTCAGAACTATTACTGACTATCGTAGTAGATAAGAATGAAATGGAGGTTGCCTTTGGAGTCCTTAAGCTTGCCCACATTTGCAGTTTTGTGGACTGGCTAGATTGGCTTCTGTTCCTTCAGTCCCTTTATTTCTTTTTTCTGGAAGCCAGCAGTGTGAGTTCATCTAGATGAATGGTTCTCAACCCTGGCTGGTTAATCATCTCGGGGGGTAGAAGGGAGCTTTATAATAATACGTTTCATCAGGCCCTGCCCCTGGAGGTTTCAGTGTCATGAGTCTGGGATCTTGTTCTCAGCTGTATTCTTAGGAACCAGCACAATGCCTGAGCCATGATAAGCAGTCACACTTACCTGTTGAATAAACGAATAAAATGAGTAACATGCAGGTCCCTGTACAAACCATATATTCAATATATTCTTGCATATTTTGTTCCCATAACCTCAAATACTCTTCCCCTTTTCATTCCCTCCTCCCAACCTAGATAACTTCTACCCTTTGGATATACACTTTAGATCATACAAGGTGTTGTAGGAAATGGTAAGGAGATTTATTGGGAATAATTGAGAAACCATATTGGGAGGGTTTAAAGTAAGAGAGTAACATAATCCCATTAAGGATTTTTAAAGACCACTGTGGGTGTTGTTTGGAGAAGTCATAGGGAGGCATGAAAGGTAGCAGAGAGACTGGAGGCTAATCTAGTAGTCTGGGAAATATGTTGTAGTGACTTGAGGAGGATGGTTGCAGGGGAGGTGGAGGGAAGTGAATGGATTGGGGATATTTTGGAGGTAGATCTGGCAGGCCTGGTTAATGGACTAAGCAGGTTTGAGGGGAAAAGAGAGATTGAGTTTAACACCTGGTTTTTGAGCAACTAGGTGAATGGTGGTGCCATTTTCTAGGGTATTTATAAGGGGGGTTTTCAGGGAGATGTGTTTATGGTGTATAAGGGCTTTGTGCATTTAGAGTTGATATACATTTGATATGCCTGTGTAATGTATACGTGTAGAATATGTATTGAGGAGAGGTATAGTATATACATTTCCTGTGACTGCTGTAACAAATTGCAACAAACCTGGTGGCTTTAAAACCACAGAAATGTATTCTCTCAACAGATTTCAAGGCCTTAAGTCTGAAATCAGTTTCACTGGGTGGGAGTCAAGGTATCGGCAGGGCTGCAGTCCCCTGGAGGCTTATGGGTAAATCTGGTCCTTGTCTCTTCCAGCTTCTAGTGGTTGCTAGCACTCCTTGGCTTGTGGCTGCATCATTCCAATTTTCAAGGCCAGCATCTTCAAATCTCTCTCTGCTCTGTCTTTCCATCACCTTCTCCTCTGTGCATGTGCGTGTGTGTGTGAAATCTCCCTCTGCCTCCCTCTTATTAGGATTTATGTGATTGCATTTAGGGCCCATATGGATAATCCAGAATAATCTCCCCATCTCAAAATCTTTAACTTAATCACATCTGCAAAGACCCTTTTCCCAAGTAAAGGAAACATTTACAGTTTCCAGGAATGAGAGCCTGTGTACATTGGGGTTCAAACCATACAGAGAAGAGTCCAGATTATAGCTCAGTGGTGTGTGTGTGTGTGTGCGTGCACACACACACACACAAGTCACATGCACACGTGGCTGTTTAGGACTGTATGTGAATGTGTGGCCCTCTCTGTGTGGTATGCACCTCTTCTCTCCTATGCCGCCACATCAGGAGACTCTGCCAGTCACTTGGTTACTGCTGAGAAAGTGTTTATAAACCACATCGGTCTTTCTTGCTTTCCCTGCAAATCCACGTTACCATTATATCCTCAGGCTACCCCAAGAGGAAGCCTTCTGTTTTGACTGTATAACTGGTTATGCTTACTTATAACCTTTGGGTGTCTAATTTAATTTTGAAAATGTTTTAGAGTTGTTTCCCAGCATCTAAGTTTATGAAGCCCCCCTTTAAAGTAAAAAATGACGTGTTGCCCCCTACCACCAAAGGAAGAGTTGAATGTGCTTAGTGGCCATTGATTGAGAACTATACACTAACAAAAAGTTAATATGAATTTGCTTATGCTTTTGAATAAATGTATACTTTGTTAAATAATCATAATGGCATCTACTTACATTTTAAAATGCTACTCTCTGGATGTACATGGCATTTACAGGTGATGGGTAATGTTTGGTATTATATGTATTCATGTTGTATTGAAATAACTCTAAAAACCCTTGGGGGATCTGTAGCCCATGATTTGGGAGATATTATAGTGGAAATGGGATTCACAAACTGGTGTCTCACATACCCAGTTTGACCAGCAGCTGTGTTTGGATTGGCTAGCAGATGATTGTTATTGTGTAATTAAAGCATAATGTGGGCTTCCCTGGTGGCGCAGTGGTTGAGAATCCGCCTGCCAATGCAGGGGACACGGGTTCGAGCCCTGGTCTGGGGAGATCCCACATGCCGCGGAGCAACTAGACCCGTGAGCCACAATTGCTGGGCCTGCGCGTCTGGAGCCTGTGCTCCGCGGCGGGAGAGGCCGCGGTGGTGGGAGGCCCGCGCGCCGCGATGAAGGGTGGCCCCCGCTTGCCGCGGCTGGGGGGGGCCCTCGCACAGAAGCGAGGACCCAGCACAGCCATAAATCAATCAATCAATCAATCAATCAATCAATCAAATTTAAAAAAAAAAAAAGCATAATGTGTTTGATGAGACCATCAGTCTCCCGTGGATTCTGGTCCCACCACTCACAATTTTACTAAACCTGCCTGCTCCACCCCTTTATAACCTACATGTCCCTTGAAGACATTTGATTTGTGATCCCTGGTATAAAATGATTTCTACCTTTGACAGAATGCTGGTATCTACGATTGGTACCATTTGATAATCTCTGACCTCATTTCAGCTTCATAATGCCCACCCCCCAACCACACCCCCCTGTGATAGAGATAACATCATTCCTGTCTTAAGATGAGTTAATTGAGACTCAACAGGTTTTTTTTTTTTGATTTATTTATTTTTGGCTGCGTTGGGTCTTCATTTCTGCGCGCGGGCTTTCTCTAGTTGCGGTGAGCGGGGACTACTCTTCGTTGCGGTGCGCGGGCTTCTCATTGCAGCGGCTTCTCTTGTTGAGGAGCACAGGCTCTAGGCATGCAGGCTCAGTAGTTGTGGCATGCGGGTTCAGTAGTTGTTGTGCGCGGGCTTAGTTGCCCTGTGGTGTGTGGGATCTTCCGGGACCAGGGCTCGAACCTGTGTCCCCTGCATTGGCAAGCAGATTCTTAACCACTTCGCCACCAAGGAAGCCTGAGACTCAATAGTTTGAACACCTTGCCCAGTGTCACACAGATCGTAAGTAAAATTGCTGGGGCTGGAATGTAGGCCTCTTGACTCGTAGAAAGATGTTCTCTCGTCCTCACCCTGTACTGTTTTCTTTGTAATTTGCCTGAAGTCTAGACAAACCAGCTATTACTGCGGATGGATAGCCATCAAAATCAAATCTGAGCAAATAGGAGTAAACAGCTGACCTTCCAAAAAAAACAAGGGAGGAAATCTACTCAATTTCTGCTCAAGACACTCATAAGTGCGGATAGGTAGGTAATGCACAAGGAAGCAGATAAGGGAGTTTGTAAACAATAGAAAAATTCTATCCAAGCCAAGAGAAGCCAATCAGAGATTGCTGAAGGCAGAGAGCAAAGAGTAGCAGAAAAAAATACAATTGAAGAAGCCAGATGATCTAAGCCTTCACTTGCTTGTACCTAGACAAAATCACCTCTCAGAGTATCTGTCTGTTTTGTTTTGTTTTTCATCTTTAAATAGGGACGGTCATGTAATACCCACTTCCTTGTGTTGCCATCATGAAGATCAAACAGAATCATGGCGGCAAAAATGTTCTGAAAATAATACAGTGAATAATAACTCTATGGTCTGAAGCCCAGGAAGCTTTCAGATAACTTTTTTTCCTCCATGGGGAATTAATTTTCAATCTATGTAGTCACTGAAGGTTTTCTTGTCTCTCATAGAAAATTGTGGGTTTCTTGGAAGGCCCTGGATCTCTGTGCCAGACCTCAAGGACACTAATAATTTGAAAATTGCATAGTGAGTTTCCCTAAAGACCATTGGCTCAGACATCTAATATAGCCAAGTTCCGGATGGATAAAGAAGTATAAATGTTTACTTTAGGCAGTTAGATTCTGGGAGGTTGGATTTCAAATTGAATGACTGTCTTCGTCCATTTGAGCTGCTACAACAAGCTTCCATAGAATGGGTGGCTTAAACAACAAACCTTTATTTATCATAATTCTGGAGGCTGGGCAGTTCAAGATCAAGGCACTGTCAGATTCAGTGTTTGGTGAAGGGCTACTTCCTGGTTCATAGAGGGTTTATCTCGCTGTGTCCTCACATGTCTGAAGGAGTGATGGATCTCTCTGTAATCTCTTTCACAGGGTACAAATCCTATTCATGAGAGCTCTGCCCGCATGACTTAATCACCTCCCAAAGACCCCACCTTCAAATACCATCACAATGGGAATGAGCTTCAACATATGGAGACACAAATGCTCAGTCTATAGCAGTGACTATGCGCTTTGGATTTGAAAGGACTGTATTTCTTATTCATGTTGAATAGGCACCAGTATCTTCTGGGTAGTCTATTGATTTTAGCTGAAATGCTCTCCAAAGGTGACAGGTATCCAGAAATGGATATCCTTTTTTTTTGTGCTCTGGTTTCTAGATTTGATTGTGGCTTCAGGACATCTCAGCAAGGAGCCTTGGGAAAATCAGTGAGAAACATGGTGGAATTTTCTGTGTGTTGCACAGGTTTATGGGTAATCTGACTGGCTAAGCTAAACCTCTCAAAGAGAGGAACATGGGTTGTGATATTCTCTGCCCATACTTTTTTGACTACTTCTGAAGCAAAACTCTCTCACCTCTAGTTGGGAATCTATTTTTCTTTGCAATCTTAGGATTTATTGTCTATAATCCCAAAGCACAAAACTGATCTAAAATGGAAAGGTAGTAAATTTCCATTTTTCCAGAATCCAACCAGGCAGAGAGGCAACTAGGAAAAATCTCTCAGAGGTGCTCCATGATTATTGTTGATTTGATTGCAAGAATTAAATGAGACAACATATTTTCATGTACCTTGTAATCTTGTATGTAAAGAAGCAGTTCTAACCTATCTTGGACTGAGGACTCCTTTTAACATCAAGAAGTTTTGTGATGTGTAGTAACTATTTGGTATCTATTAGATGAGAAAAGACATGATGACTAAAAGCTACAATGAATAGCATGGTGCCATTTTTAAATGAACTCAGATGTTAAGTATATACAAATGTTAGATAAAGAAACATACTTACATTAAATTTATGGAGCTATGCACACACATTTGAAAAATACTGATTTATATATTGCCAAGATATTCTTTTTTCAACCTACAGAAATATCTGATGGATATTCAGAGATACTTGAACTCCGTGTAAAAATTTCATCATTTCTGGGCTCTGTTGCCTTCTGGTTGACAAATACTGAATTCTTAAATTAGTTTTGCTAACTCTTTGAAAAGTGAACATTCATGTAAAATATGTACAGTGATTAGGTGAGCATATTATTCAGTTTATTCCTTAATTATTCCAGATAAATAAGAATGATGGGGACAGGTTTAAGAACTTACATGTGGCATTTCTTTGCCTCCGAGCAGACAAAAATTCAACAGTATGCAAATGACACAACACTTATGGCATTGGAAGGGGTTTGAAAGATGAGAGGTCTTATGATGGAGTGGAAGAATTCAAAAAGACTTAGATCCATGGCTGCTTGGATTCCATTGTTTCCAAGCTGTGCATCTTTGAGGAAATTGAGCCTTCTAAGTCTCAGTGTCCTGATTTGAAATTTGGGTATAAAAATACCCACTTCATAGCATTGTTGTAAGGCTCTGCATATGATAGGTACTGACAAATAGTAGCTTTATTCTAATCCAACCTCCATTTTATAGATAAGAAAATTAAGGGTCAGAAAGATTGAGACTTAAAGGAGATTAAAAAACTAGTTTGTGACAGCTCAAAGCAGAGACCTCTTGACTCATGCATCTGTATTCTACCACAATTTTAAAATGCATATTTTATGCCAATTTTCTAGGCTGTAATTGGCAATGGGATGACAGACAGAGGTTTGTTTTTAAAAGAGATGAGAGAAAAACTTGCAGCATCTTTTATCCAGATTCTCAGAATGGTTTCCAGTAAGTGCTACTTTATCCCAAGAACTCAAGTGGTAGGTTTCTGTTCCTCCCGCCTTCTCTGATTCTGTTACTAGTTGGAAAGCCCTGAGGTTCACAGCTAATTAAAGTGAGATGGAAGAAAATTATACCTCTGTTGATGCTATTGTTTTAATCTATCTCAATAGCTTCTTAACAGCGAAGGCAACAAGCAGTGGACTGAGAGGGTGTTCTCTCTGACAGAGAGGGCACAGGAGACCCTAGAATGATTTCCATGAACCCATTATCATTTCATTAAGTGACTTTTATACTTTCTTTTGTTACAGATTCACACAGACACACACACACACACACACACACACACAACCCAAACACACATACACATTCTTTCAGATAATATTCCAGGATCTGCTAAGTCTTAGGAAAACAGGGGCTCCCATAAGAGAATAAAATAACATTTATATTATGTATTTATTATATGTCTTGCACTGTGTTTTCTCTTTTCATTTCTTCATCTAATCATCACAACAAGCATGCGTCCCCATGTTATATAAGAAAATACCAAAACTTTGTGAAGTTAAGGTCACATAGCTAATAAGTGTCAGAGCTGGGATTCAAAGCCATATCTTTATTGTCATCATAATAATCAGTCATTCTAATTATCATTCACCATCTTCATTAAAATGCCTAACCTTTATTGGGCACTTATGGATTGAGCCCTCTTCTAAATATCTTTAATATATTTATTTAAATACATTATATATGTATTTAACAGTCTACTCCTCACAAACAAACCCATGAAGTAGGTATTAATATTATTCCCAAATTTTCCCAAGGTGATGTAGCTGATAACCCAGCTAGTTTAATTCCAGAAGCTTCACTCTGAATTGCACTGCTCTTTCTGAATCCAAACCAGGTATTTTCCAACTCCACACCTTGTCTCACTAGGGCTTTCAGGACTGAGAGGTCTTTCAGAGGCCTCATGGAAATAAGGGAGCACATCTGCTTGAGAATATGATCCAATTCAGGTATACCTAGATTAAAATCTTCCGATATTCATCACAGTGGGCAATATTGGGGACAATAGTAGGTACTATTCAGGATCAAACAGGTGGGCATTACTAGGTCATCTGGGTCCCTTGTTGTTTAGCAAAGCAAGACATTTTTAACGTGATTTAGCAGTGTGACCAAGTAACTACCTATAAGGAAAGGACAGTGCTAATTAAACAGAAATGGGCAACACAGTCAGCACCTCGGACAGCTCCAGTGGTGCTGTGGCTCCGGAAGAAGGCTGAACTGCAATTGGCAGCTCTCTGCTGTGTAATTGGTCCTGCCCTAAAGCTGGAACTTTAAAAGCTCTTGACATTTTTGCCCTAGACTTAAAACAGTGATTATTCACCTTCTTTGTGTATACAGTGACCTAAAATGACAACGATGTATTATTTCTCATGATTTTCTGGGTTGGCTAAGCAGTTCCTCTGCTGGTTTTCCTGGGCTGTATCATGTGGTTGCATTCAGCTGGAGGGTCACAGAGCTGAAGGTCCAAAATGGCTTCACTCACATGTCTAGTAGTTAGTACTGTATGCTGGCTGGGCTGCCTCATTTCTCCTCCATGTGATTTGTTATTCTACAGTAAGCCACACCAGCTTCCTAACATGGTGATGATAGAATAACATTCCTCCTCTTGAGACCTAATCTCCAGAACTCACAAAAAGTCAGTTCTCACACATTCTAATGGTCAAAGTCCATTCTAGTGGCAAGTCCATCACAGATTCAAGAGGTCAGAAAATTGACTCCACTTCTTTTTTTTTTTTTTAATTTAAATTTATTTATTTATTTATGGCTGCGCTGGGTCTTCGCCTCTGTGCGAGGGCTCTCTCCAGTTGTGACAAGCGGGGGCCACTCTTCATCGCGGTGCGCGGGCCTCTCACTATCACGGCCTCTCTTGTTGCGGAACACAGGCTCCAGACGCGCAGGCTCAGTAATTGTGGCTCACGGGCCCAGTTGCTCCGCGGCATGTGGGATCCTCCCAGACCAGGGCTCGAACCCATGTCCCCTGCATTGGCAGGCAGACTCTCAACCACTGCGCCACCAGGGAAGCCCCTGACTCCACTTCTTAATGAAATAATTTGCAAAGGATTTGCAGCCATATTTAATTTATCATGGCCTCCTTAACTACTCAAGATAGACCTCAGTGAGAAGTAGCAAAAATTTTCCCTGATCCTTCAATACAATCCCACCTTAGCGCATTCTCCATATAGCACTGCTGTGCTTTGTATGTACCTCTATTATAATACTAATCCATTGGTGCAGTAAATAAGCAATTAATGAAGATCATTTGTGAGCCAGGCGAGGTGCCAGGTTTTGTTTTGTTTTTTAATTTTATGTTAGCTCACCAAGTTTTTATAAGACTCTATAAGATTTTATCATTCCCCTCCACCCCCATTTAAAGATGAAGACACTGAATCTCAGAAAGATGAAGAAATTTGCTAAATGCACAGTCAGCACATGGCACTCTTCCATTTTAGTAGTCTATTTATCATTTGCACTTAGCCTGCAGTATTGAAGTTTTCCATTTACCCGTCTACCTCCCCTAAAGATTGTGAGCTTCCTGAGGACGAGACTGTCTATTTCTCCTTTGCATATTACCAGTTCATAGAATGCTGCTAGAGATGGCATGTAGGTTCTCAGTAAATGCTGCTGGATAGAAAGATGAATGGACTTCCAAATTGTGGGTGCTTTGCTCTTTCCTCTATGAGTGTCTCCTGTTTATGTTATCTGAGCTCATATGGCTGAGAATAACATGATGGGAAAAATAATCCACAACATTTATCAAGAAGTTATTATATGCCAGAAACTATTAAGAATCTTTGCATATTTATTTCATATATTCTCACCACCTATGAGATAGGTACTATCTTCTTGATTTTACATATGAGGAGCCAAGGGGTTAGAGAATAGATTTAGATTGCCCAAGGTGATACAACTGTTAGAACTTGTACTCAAAACTGTCAGACTCCTAAGGCCATGTTCTTCATTGAATTATTCAATTCACCCAACCCTGTTGCCTTTCTGCATTCTTTTCTAGAAGAAAAGTTTACAAGTTTATGTGAACGGAAATTTACACGATATAGATCTCTCCATCCCGTACTGAATAAAATAGAAAGAAACTCAAGACTCTCCATGATATGGCCCCAAACTGCCTTTCCAGACTTATTTCCTACTCTGCCTATCAATAGTTCTATATTTCTACCCTATTACTCACTATTCCTATGATATGGTCTCCACTACCGTACCTCTTTGCCTTTACTGATAATGTTCCCTCCATTTTTCGCACATTGAAATTCTTAGTCTTTATGAATAGCTAAAGTGACTCCTCTTTGGTAAAACATTCTTTTTATTTGTCTGGTAGCCATTGACCACCTATTCGTCAATGTTTCTCCAAGCAAATAATGTGTACCTTTATTTAGCGCAGTTCACTGTTTACATGCCTGACTTCCACTAGACAGTTACTCCTTCCTGCCTCCATCTCTCCTCCCTTACTCTCTTTTTTCCAGTAGATTTCACATTTCTGCCCTGTCCCAGGCACTGTGCTGTAGCCTAGAACTATAGAAATAACTAAGACATCAATCCTACTCTCAGGAAACTCACAGAGAAGCCACTGAGTACACATTAAATAAATAAATACAGAAGCTTGCCTAGCGGTGAAGTCAGGGGTATAAACAATTACAATATCAACTCTATACTAGACATATGGGCAGTGCCTCACACTCGAGACGTTTGGTACATATTCATTTAATTACTCTCTCTAATGAGATAGGTTCAGATCTTATTCTCACTCTCTTGGTAACTTTGAGCAAGTCCCTTTAACTTTCTGAGGCTCAGATATCAAGTATGTGAAAACAGTCAATAATACTGACCTCGTGGGGATTCTGTGAAAATTAAATATGTAGCAGATGCCTATAGTAAGAGCTCAATATATTTTAGCATTCTAAACTCACCCCTAACTTAAATCCAGAAAGAATATTTAGCGATTCAAGATACATTGCTTGCAACTAAGGAGCCCGCCTGCCTCAAATGAGACCTGGTGCAACCAAATAAATAAATAAATATTTTTAAAAAATACATTGCTGGATGGATGGATGAATGGATGGATGGGTGAATGAAAGAGGCAAGACTTGAGTAAGACTTCAGGACATGATGACACAGACAGACCCTGTGGGACTAGAGAGTATCAACTCCCTTCTTAGGGGCTCTGAACCACTAAAGCCCAGGAAAACACCCTCTTCTGCTACCCTTACCCCCCGCCAAGGGTCATGCCACTGCTCCTCCCCTTCACAGGGGGCCCAAACAGCTTGTTTTTCTCCTCTTTGTATGTTGGAGATATGTGATTTTACTGTCAGCATGGTGTTTCTAATGAAAGGCAAATGGTGTCCAATGTGACTTGGAAAAAAACGTACAAACAACAACAAAATTATATGTTCTTTTTTCCTGTAGTGTTCACAGAGAGAATATGTGACTTGTTTGCTGTCAATACCGCTTATAATGACATGGTGCACAGAAGCACTGCCAAATGTGTGCAGCATTCATTATACACATGTATTAAATGTTATGCGATATGAGTTTGGTGGCAGAGCAGATGAGAGCTGCCCTGGGCCTAAGTTGGAGTTACAGCACTTCTTCCCATGGGATGATTAAGGGGGAAAGGGGAAGTGGGTAGCAGCATAGGCGTGAAGCAGGGTGTCTCCAAGATCAGAATTTTCTGGTCTGATCCTGGCGTAGGTTGAGAGAAAAATATTGGAGCTCAAAGGGTCCTTAAAGATATAGCAGCAACAACAACAGAATCATTTAATAATCAATTCTGGAGTCCCTACTAAGTGCCAGGCTTGTAACAGGCTCTGGGAATAAGATGCTTCGCTAGCTTTCAAAAAGTTCACAGATTGGTAGTAGAGAGAGAGAATAACAATATACCATGATAAATGCAATAATAACTACAGACTAAGTGTAATATCAAACTGCAGAGGAGGATACCTCAACCAGAGTAATGTCGCTTGTTCTGAGATTCTGTCCCTGACCCCTCCCTATAGGACCAGGTCACCTTGTTATGTGCTCTCATGGCACCCTGGGCATTTCCTTCATGGCATTTATCATGGTCTAAAGTTAGTTGTGTGTGTGATAATTTCATTAATGTCTGTCTGACTTTTAAGACTCCAAGCCCCATGAAGGCAGGGACCTCATTTATTTTGCTTACCTTATGTCTCCAGCACCTAGCACAGTATCTGGCACATAGTAGATGCTCCAGTAATGTTTGTGGTTGAGTGAATGAGTGGATACAGTCATATATGAGCTTAATCTTGAAAGACATGGGAGAAATAAGCCAGGTAAAGAGGGTGAGGGGAAAGGTGAGCCAAAGGGAGGATCATAAATCATTTATAAAGGTATATAAAAGTATGGAAGTGAAAAAGTGCAGGACAAAATTAGGAGAAAGGCAGTAAGAGTGGACCGTTGAGATTCTTAACTGTAATATTCACATTTTCTCTAGTAAGGCAAAAACTTAGGTGAGAGGCCAAACGTCACTGCTAATGTCTGGGAAGAAACACAAGAAACACTGGACCTGATGGAGATGTAATTTGGGAGGCAGATGGGAGATGAGACAAACATTTTGGTGATGAGCTAGGCAGTAAAGGCATAGTGTGGCTAATGAACAAACCATGGGAGAAGGAGAGTTTAGCTAAAGAATGTGTAAGAAATTCTTCTCTAAGTGGTGAGATGATAATAGGAAGGGGCACATCTGTCACCTAGTTGATGAAGCTTATTGGAGGAAATAGCTAGACACATTGTTCCGAATGAAAATGTCTCATTAAGCGTACATTCAGACCCATGGATAAATAAGAGGAATAATATGAACAGTGACTAATGTTTTTTGAGAAATGATTATATACCAGAAATGTACAGTGATAATCAGCTTCCAAGTGCTATCACATACGATATTCACAACAAAACCCTGAGGCAGGCACTAGGAAGATCCCCCTTAAAGATGCGATAAGTAGAAGGAGACCTAGTGAGGTTAAGTAACTTGTTCAAGGTCATCCAGCCAAGCAGAGGCATAGCCAGGATTTGATTTGAGATCATTTGACTTCTGAATCCACTCTTTTAACTACCAAGTTGCTGAACCAGACTTTAAGACAGCCACAACAGTCTGAGTCCTTCTCTGTCTGGACTGAAACGTAAGCCTGTGAACTCAGCATTCAATAAAGACTATGTCTTGCCCATCTATTGACCTTTAATTTGGGTCTTAGTGCCAGTTCTGATGTGCTTGCTGTCATATCCACCCTCATGATTTGGAGATTTCCAAAAGTTTCAGGAAGTGACTCTTGTAAACCTTCAGGTCTACTATGGTTCAGCATGATGGGGTTGGGGGATGGGGATTCAGTTGGTCAGAGATGGTACTGGAAGTGGGTGAGTCAGATCATGGGAAGCCTGATGTGTCACAGGGAGGACGCTGACCCAACTGATAACTTAAAAAAAAAGGAAAGTGAAAAGTTTAGAAGTTAAGGGCTTTCCACAGTACTTTGTAAAAACTATATGTGTATGTGTATACATTATATACACATATGTATGTACACATATGTACATATGTGTATTATACATATTTACACATACAATATATATTATATATGCACCCACATAATATATATTACATAGACATAGTATATACAAATATACATTATATATACTCATGCATATATATCATAATTAAAATATATGAATATATGTATGTACATATTTACCTCGAATTATACCAGCTAACGTTTATTGACTCTCATGTACTAATACTATGCTATGTCTTCCCAAGCATTATGTCATTTAACCTTCACAACATCCTAAGGATGTAATTGTTTTTATTTGAATTTTTCTAACGAGGAAAACAAGACTCAGAGAGCTTAAGGCACTTGCCAAGACCACAGTGTTAGTTACTAGCTGAGCTAGTATTTGGTCCCCAGTCTGTCCAACTCCTCCAGGTCTGTTCCATTAACAGCCACGTGATTCTGTCTCTCGCACCTGCCACTACCTGTTTGCAGGTAGCTCTGCCAACAGGTTTTTCTGTGAGCTGGCGGCTCCTTTGTGACTTCTGAAGGCTGAAATCTACTCATCGGTGCCGCCATGGCTTAGCCTTCACCCATGTCAGCACCTGTGAATGTTTGTGGAGTGAATGAAGGAATGAATTGCCTCAGTGTACCCGGATGTGAAGTGGTAGAGCTGGGCTAGAACCAGACTCCCGAAGTAGAGCGTGAGGATCTCTGTTCAGCTTCCAAAAATCTCTCCCTCCTCGGAAGTCTAGCACCATTTCCTCTTTCTGAGTCACCACATACTGTCCTATGCCATCTTTTGCACTACTGTATTGCTTAATATTTAACACTTGCATGGATTTCCCTTTTTGTGAGTTTGCCTCTTTTTCTTAGTGGATCAAAAGCGCCTCAGTAGTTAAAGGGAGATAAAGGAAATTCACATTTGTTGAGCTTGTAAAACATGCCAAGCGCCATATCAAGGCTGTCACATATATGAGTTTATTTGATCTTCATGACAATTCTTAGAAACAGTTATTATCTGCCTTTTACAGGAGAGCCGATTTGGGCTCAGAGAGTAACATAATTTGAATGACAACACACAGCAAGTATGCGGCAGAGCTGGGATTCAAGCCCAGGTCTTTCTGACTCCAAAGTGCATGACATGGGCACTGACTTTCGACTTTCCCACCTTAGTCTTAATTGCCACATGGCCCAGGCTTCCTCTGCCAAAGACACCCCCTCCCTCCTGTCCCACACACTTCTCTGTAGCAGGACCTGATGGCGGCAAGCCCGGGCAACGTGGAGGGCTGCAGCAAAAACGCACTCTGGCATCTTAGAACGTGGTACAAGGTACGCCAGCGAGAGGAAGAACAGTTGGTGAACAGTTGGCGAATGGATATTTTTATGCAAGGGTTGCCTAGAGAGAGGGGGAAAAGAGTGAAAAAAATTGTTTATAAAGGAGCCACAATTAATAAGGTCTTTGTTAGCTTTTTGGATTTCGATTTTCAAGTCCATTGCTTTGGGTTTGAAAAGGAACAGAAAGGTCCCCAAGGAGTCAAGCTCCCCAGCTTCCAAAGCGTGAAAGCGTTTAGGAAACCAGCCCAAGCCTGAGTGTGTTGAAGATTTTAATTATTCAGCAAGGAGTGCAAAGATGCTCTGAATTCCTTTGGACAGCTTCTCTTCCTGACTGTTTATATTATGGCATGTTTGGTATGTGGGCTTAAGAGCTATAGGATGACAACGGAGGAAAAAAAAAAGGAAATAGATAAGAGAGCACCATGCTTAGGATATCTGAAACACTGCAGCCACTCTAATCCCTTGCCTACCATTTTACATCCCTGTCTGAGCCTCAGTGTTCTCATCTGTAAAATGGGAATAATAGTATTCATCGAAGTGGCTTAGTGAGGATGGGAAAAATGCGCTGTAAACCTTAAAACTGTTTAGAAGTAAGAATATTGGTTTTTGTAGGGCACTTTTTAATATAAAGACCTTCACATCTCTTTTTGCATGTAAATTTATTTTGCAAGCATTTATAATACTTACAGACTAATGGCTACCATTTATCAAGTACTTGGAATATGCCAGGTCCATATTTTCCTATATTTGACCTTGCAATGATCCTATGACGTAGGTCCCATCCTTCCCTCTCTCCCCTCCCATTTTTCAGGAAGGTTAAATAATAAACCCAGGTCAGTAAGAAGCAACATTAGCACTCAAAGACTGTTCTTGAATGGACAGATTGGTCCAGAGTGAGTGCCAACCACTCTGCTGTGTGCCTGAAGCCCCACAGCCATCCATAGAGCTGGCACAAGGACAAGTATTCTGTCATGGATTGAATGGCATCTCCCCAAAAAAACAAGATATGTTGAAGTCCTAACCCCCAGCACCTCAGAGTACACCATTATTTTGAGATGGGGTCTTTACAGAGGTAATCAAATTAAAATGAGATCATTAGGGTAGGCCCTAATCCAATGTGACTTGTGTCTTTATAAAAGGGGATATTTGGACACAGAGATGGATACGCATAGAGGGAAGAGACACAGGGAGAAGACAGCTATCTACAAGTCAAGTAGAAAAGCCTGGAACAAATCCTCCCCTCACAGCCCTTAGAAGGAAACAACACTGCTCACTTCTTGATTTTGGACTTCTAGTATCCAGAATTGTAAGACGATACATTTCTGTTGTTTAAGTCACCCAGTTGGTGATGCTTTGTTATGGTCGTCCTAGCAAACTAATACATATTCTGAATCCCCTTTTCTGGATGAGACATTGGAAAAGGAAGAGACGAAGGTGACTTGCTCAAGTTGTTAAGTGGGATCGCTGAGATTTTTCACCCCCTTTCCCCTTTCACTCCTGCACATGGATTGCTAGAAAGAAAGCTCTTGGGGGGCCTGGAATTTCTCTTGGCTTTTGTTTATTGCTGTGTTCCCAGCATTTGCATCAGTGCCTGGCATGTCATAAACTGATAGTTGTTGAATGAATGCTCTTTCTACCAACTTACCCAGAACCTTGCAACTAGCACATCACATTAGAGCAAGAAGTTCCAATCACTGGTCGTAATTGCCACAACAAAGCATTTCATACTTTGTGTTCAAATATTCCTCTGACAATCAGATACGATCATGAACAAGTTTTCAATCAAATTCCTGTGAAGTCTAGCTTTATAGATTGTCAGGTACAAAACTCCAAGGTCCTAATTCTTATTTATATTTAGAAACCGTGGACTCACCTACCTTCCTTCTTCTCTAGTTTCTGCCCATGTAGCAGTGTCATCAGATGATTTCCTTTCTACCTCATCAGCTATTCCTTGGTTTTCCTTTATTGGTTCTTCCCCGTTTTCCCAGATTCTAAACTCTGGAGTGCTCCAGGATTCTGCTATTCTCTGTCAACCCTCATTCTCTTGGCAGCCCTATCCTGTCTGTGGCTTTAAATACTATCTATGTACTGACGATCCCCAAATGTATATCACCTGCCTAGGTTTCTACACTGAACTCCACACTTACATATCCAGTGACCTACTTGAAATTCTCACTTGGGTGTCTAATATATGTCTTGACGTTGATATGTTCAAAACCAAACTCCTGATTTCCCCCCTCACCTCAAGTAAAATACTGCTTCACCTACAGTGTGGAGTCTCCCCTGTCATAACAAATGGCAACTTCATCCTTCCCACTGCTTAGGTCAAAAACCTTGGGTCTAGGGGCTTCCCTGGTGGCGCAGTGGTTGAGAATCTGCCTGCCAATGCAGGGAACACGGGTTCGAGCCCTGGTCTGGGAAGATCCCACATGCCGCGGAGCAGCTAGGCCCGTGAGCCACAACTACTGAGCCTGCGTGTCCGGAGCCTGTGCTCCGCAACAAGAGAGGCCGTGATAGTGAGAGGCCCGCGCACCGCGATGAAGAGTGGCCCCGCTCGCCGCAACTAGAGAAAGCCCTCGCACAGAAACGAAGACCCAACACAGCCAAAAATAAATAAATAAATAAATAGAAAACCTTGGGTCTCGCTTGACTCCTCCTCTGCCCTCACACCTAATGTTCAATCACTCAGTGAATCTCATTGGTATTACTTAAAAAAAATCTTTGGAATTTGGCCATGGCCACCTATTACCACCTGCACTGCTACCTGGATTATTGCAGTAGCTTCTTAACTGGTCTTCCTACATCCATCCATGTTCTCATACAACCTCTTCTCTACACATTTTTCTGGACGACCCTATTAAAAATGTAAGTCAAGTCACACAATCCTCTATCCAAAATCTTCTGACATACTGTAAGCAGCTCTTTGCAGGCAAGTGCCCTCAGCAGGAAACCCCTTTTCTTGTCACTTTAGCAAAGCTACATTGTAACTAACTTTTAAACCAGGAACCCTCATGCTCTACTCACCTCTGGCCCGCGCACACGTTTCACATCTTTTGATCACATCATACCATGCCTAACTTGTCGGGTTCTTTCCGTAGATCAAAAGAAGTAGGATTGAAGAATAAGTAATTAACAGATGACCAGGTCTGTTTCCTAGCTTCCCTTTCAGTAATCTCGAGAACAAATTGTGTGACCAGACTGTGTGAACAGGATAACATCTAGAGGAAGATCAAGAGGACCCGACAAGTCTACCTGCAGTAGGGGATGGCGATGTCTCTGACCTCCCCGTCTCAATGATTAACTGAGATTACTTCCCAGCTTTCCTTTGAAACTTTCATGGCCGAGCAGAACATTCAGAGGCGGTTCTTTGGGGACACTGAGTCCACCGTCTCTCCACGTTGCCGGCATTCTGACTAAAGACAACTTTCCCCTCTTCCAACGTTTATGAGTTTGCTTTTGTAAGTGGCGAGCAGCAGGGCCCGATTCAGTCGGTATCAGTACTAGATGATTTAGTTCCTCACTACCTCTAGGACTTTATTTCCTCATTCGCTAGATCACATTCAGTTTTATTTACATTGACTATGTTCACGTTTGCAAAGAAATGAGCATCTGGTGGACCCAAGATTTTTCTGAGGGCGTAATCTCAGTTTAATCCCGTGAAGAGCCAAGCTCTTCTCCACATCGTTGTGCCAGGGCTTCCCCAAATCTCCCCAGGCTCTCCCCAAAGACAGGGTTTAACTAGATCACATGTTGCTCCACATCTCATTAAAATATCTGCTTCATCTGCATGTGATTTTTAAAAACATCCTATCGCTAACAGGAGGAATAGCCAACCTAGAGTGGTTCAAGTGTCCTTCTAGCCTCTTATCTTTTTTTTTTTTTAAATGTGAAACTGCTTTTTTTTTAATTAATTAATTAATTAATATTTATTTTTGGCTGTGTTGGGTCTTCGTTTCTGTGCGAGGGCTTTCTCCAGTTGCGGCGAGCGGGGGCCACTCTTCATCGTGGTGCACGGGCCTCTCACCATCACGGCCTCTCCCGTTGCGGAGCACAGGCTCCAGACGCTCAGGTTCAGTAATTGTGGCTTGTGGGCTCAGTAGTTGTGGCTCATGGGCTCAGTAGTTGTGGCACACGGGCTCAGTAGTTATGGCTCATGGGCTCTAGAGCGCAGGCTCAGTAGTTGTGGCTCACGGTCTTAGTCGCTCCGTGGCATGTGGGATCTTCCCAGACCAGGGCTCGAACCCGTGTCCCCTGCATTGACAGGCAGATTCTTAACCACTGCGCCACCAGTGAAGCCCTAGCCTCTTATCTACTTGGGTCAAGCTTCATCTGAGTGAGGCTTACCTCACTCTTAAGGTTGCGAGAAGGTAAGTCAGTTGCAGTCTCCTCCTTACCTTGTCCGTTTTTCTGAACTTCTTGGTATGCTGGATGTCTTCTCTTAACTAAATTGCCTTTCAGTCCTTCTCTACTCTGGCCACTGCCCCAGGAGACTGACCTACATGAAGCACATCCGTGGGCTCCAGTGCCCTAAGGCTTCTGGATGAAGTGGGGAGAGAAGAGAGTGAGGTCAGGGTATTTTTTTTTTCTGTTTCCCTCCCTGTCAGGTCACCTTGGGCTGGCTGTGTCCCAGATGTCAGTAATCCTTTCAGGGGCGCTGCTCTACAGAACGCCCTCTCATTTAGGTTCTGATAATGGCTCCCTCTTACCTCTTCCCTTCCAGCCTGGGGGTGTTAACCTCCACTATTATCACCTCTGGGTTCCTTCCCCATTCCTTAAGTTTCCCTTCCCTTGTCTACACCTTTATAATTAGTCCCTCACTGAGCTATTCTCATTTGAATGTGCCACCAGTTTCTTGCTGGGACCCTGACAGATATACCTGGTGATCTGTAAATGTTTCCCTGACTGAATACATTTTATCTGTGGTAATTAGATCTGCTATATTCCCTTCCTTTGACAAAACAGATTCTTTTTCTGATTCATATTACTCAGCTGAATAAAAGTCAATCTTGCTTTTGGGGGGTAGGTTTATGAGGCCAAACTGACCCATCTTGTAATCTTGGATTAGACCATGGCTAAGTGGTCTTCACTTCTTGGCATTTCACTTTCCACCAGCTCTTGAACATTATTAAATGGGATTTATATGAGTGATATAGACTGGTGCATAGTAGGCACTTTGCAAATATTAATTCATATTCCTTCCTCTTCACCTTGGTGCATTTGTTTTTCTAGGTTTTTTTGTTGTTGTTGTTTTGTTTTTCCTGCTTCATTTTGATTAACGTAATACCTTAAACTTCAGTGGAGCTCGTGGAGTAGCACAGCGTGTAATTTGCAGTCAGATAATTTCCTCATCAGTGGGAGTTGCTTTGGTGCTAATTTGGGCTGTATCCTCTATTTCAGTCCTTTGTCTCATTTGTAAGGAGCATGCTGTATTGTTCCAACTTCTACACTTTTCTGTATGAGATTCTACACAGCGACTGAAAGTGAGACTAGAAAGTCCATTCCACCCTCAGACTGTTTGACTCTGGGGCGCGTGCACAAAAAGGCACTGTAATTAGGGGAAATCTAAGTGCACCGATTTCTGAATAGCAGGGTCTTTCTCTGTCCTTGGGCACATCCTTGATTTGCACTCAGTGGACGCACCGTGCCAAGGACACTGGGCTAAGTCAGGTTAACAGGGAGCCCCGATTCCTCAGCTACCTGACCTTCCGGGGCTGGAGTCTAGTTCACACCAAGCAGTGCCCATTAGACCTGCTCAGAGGAGCAGTTTAGAGAGAGATGGCTGAGCTGAAGCAAGAGCGGTGGAATCAGGAGGGAGAAAACCAGCCACGGACCTCAATATCAACAGCACATCACAGAGGCTAAAAGCTGGAATACCAAGTGCCAGAGTTCAAGCCGGAGGTTTTTGTAGACCAGACTGTATATCCTAAGCTCAAGAGCATAAAAAATATTTTCAAACCTAGAGAAGGCAGTGGCAAGTGAAGTGTGGATATAAGCAAGGTCCAGCAGGGAACAAATTGTCTGAACACGGTCACCGTGCCTCTCTGAGGGAAGGTTTGGCATGGCCCCAGCAAAGTCAAAGGCCAAAGCTAAAACTGGCTTTACCTTTGGGACCTTTGCCTCTCTGAATCCTAGGACTCATGTCAGTTACTAGGGGATAATGCTCTCTGCCCTATTTGTCACCCAGGGCTGTTGTGAGGATAAAATGGAACAATGGGTATGAAAGCATTTTATAAACCACAAAACACTACACCAAAGTGAGGATCCAGCAGACATTTCACCATGTAGAGCTGAACACTTTTCTAAGAGGTCTTGTACCTGGTCAGTTGGAGTCAGACCAATCCTGAACTCCATTTCCATGAGGAATGCATTAATTGAGAGAGAAACTATACTCAAGGAAATATAAGCAGACTTCCCGGGTGGCACAGTGGTTAAGAATCCACCTGCCAATGCAGGGCACATGGGCTCTAACCCTGGTCTGGGAAGATCCCACATGCCACGGAGCAACTGAGCCTGCGTGCCACAACTACTGAGCCCGCGTGCCACAACTACTGAAGCCCACGCACCTAGACCCCATGCTCCACAACAAGAGAAGCCACCGCAATGAGAAGTCCTCACACCGCAACGAAGAGTAGACCACAACTAGAGAAAGCCCATGCACAGCAATGAAGAGACCCAACGCAGCCAAAAATAAATAAATAAGTAAATAAATAAATAAATTTATTTAAAAGAAAAAAAGGAAATATAAGCCAAAAAGTCAACCAAAGGCAAACTGCAGGATGTCTGGTGTGTGCTGGGCTTTCAGGATGAGAGGAGGCTCGTCTTCAAACACAAACCAAACTTGCTGCTTTTGGCCTCTCTACTTCTTGCTATGATTCAGCTTCATCAGGCTCCTATCACAGCCCAACTTTCTCCTTGAGGCTGAAACCTGGTCACTGCAACTCCCAGACCTTCCACTTCCCAGCATCACCATCCAAAAGGAATGGACCCTCTTCTCTCATTTCCATTTCGAAAACATCCTGAGAGAACTTTTTCTGGCTTGGATCACATGGCCATACTATGACCAGGGTGAGGGGCACTATGATTGGTCCTTCTACATATTCTGGATCAAAGAAGAAGCTATTGTTCAACTCTTCCCAGAAGGGAGAGTGCTAAAAGGACAGAAAAATAGACAACCACTACAAGCATCTCATTAACATTACATCCTATAAACTACGTTTTGGAGACTAAAACATCTGGACTTTTTAGGATAGACCCCACTCCCCACTGGAAGCACATCAGGAAGAGGGTTGAGAATGAGTTAGTCTGGGTCCCCACAGGGAACGTGGTATACTCGGAAGGAGAATCTGAGGAGGCTTTAGAGAAGGTTCTATTTACAGAGGTGTGGGAAGGGTTAAGAAACCAAAAAGGGATGGTGAAGTATCTAAAGGCTATCACCAGTGGGAAGCCATTTCTGTTCCTTGGCCTGAGAGAGAAAGGGTGGGGGGAGGGTTATCTGAACCCACTGAGACAGGTAGCTTAGGGAAGGAAGGGCCCGCGGATAGGAGCTGTGGCCTTCAGCCCTGGGAACCAGCCCCTGCACCTGGCAGACCAATAGGGAAGGAGCAGGGAATACAACCACCTTTCTCTCCTCCCACCTGCCCACTCCCTGCTGTGCCTCTCCTTGTCCAATCCCAACTACAAGTCAGAAGTCAAGGCAGTTAGCTTGACGCAGTCCTTAACAGATCCCCAGGGCAAGGCGGAAAGGGATGGCAAGGGGATCTGGAGGGGTGTACGGAGGACACATCTGCACAAGGATACATCTGCTCCCTTTGGCCCAAAAGAATGGCCTAGTTCGAGTGCACTCTGTAAAATGGGACAGTTTAAAAGAACCATGGGATTTTAGGGAGAGAGGGGCCACGAAGCTCGTTCAGACCTGAAGTCACACACTTGCCTATAACTAGCCTTCAGGTGGGCTTCGCATGTCTGACACAGCTTTAAAGTCAAAAGCAAAAACAAGCAAACAATAGGCAAAAAACCCTCAGATCGTCACAGTACCGTCCTTAAGTTAAGGATGCACTTTGCAGCACCATTCCCCACTGTCTAATGCCTGCCACTGTATACATTCATGTTTCCTACAGTATTTGATGTGAGCACCTGTGATTAGAAAAGTCAAGTTTCTTCAGTTTTCAGATAGAGAAACTGGGCCTGGAAAGGAAAGCTTCTTGGCCCCTGGCTACTCAGCTTTGGTGGGAATTCTGTCTGCACAGACAAAAATAGGAATATGTAAATAGGAGGATTGGATGAAAGCGTTGTTAGTGTCCATTAGATGGTATAGCCGAAATTTGGCCTCTGTACACTGGTATCAAGTTGAATGTCGGAGACAGAGTTTTGGGTGGAGTAGAAAATAATAGCATTATTGCTTTGCCAGGGAAAGGGGGCCACAGTGGGCTAAGGCCCTCAATACTGAGTGTTGCAACCTGGAGGGGGTAGTGAGTTTTATAGTAATGGTTCAAAGAGGAGGGCATGATCAGCCTGTGGACATTCTTCTGATTGGCTGGTGGTGAAGTAATTGGGAGTCAGCATCATCAACCTTCTGGTTCCAACCGGTCTGGGGTCTAGCGCTTGTGGGCAGCGTACAGTTAACTTCTTCCTGCTGGGGATTTCAGTATCTGCAAAAGGGCTCAAAGATATTGTTATGTATATCCCTTGAGGGGGAACCGGACCCTGCCCCAAGGCTGCACTGTTGTTTCTTCATTGCTCCTCCCTTGTGTGTACATCCCCCCCCCCCCTCCCTGATTAGCAACTGTTTGAACCTGCCCTTTGGAACTCAGGGAAGGTCATGGAGGCTGAATGAAGCCTACTTCCTATAAACAAGAAACAGGGGACACAGAAAGGCTTTTGTGCCCAGGAGCCCCATAGGATCCTGCTCGGTTTCAATGGGAGCCACCTTCACACATGGAAGCATGGATTTTGCAAAGATTCTACTCACTTTGTGTGGTCCCAGGAGGTAGAGCTAGGACAATAGGGTGATTATGGTAAGTGCAGGTCAGAGCTTGCAGAGGGCTCTTCAGAATGGCTGGTCTCTTTGACCTGGATTCCCATCTGTGCAGATGGTCTATTAACAGAAAGTGGACTGCCCCCTTGGTGAGGACGTGTTGGATTCTGTCCTCTGAGCCCCAATCCTACTCTATGAATTGAGCTGATGCTGGGTTGAATGGTAATGAGAGGAATGTGTCTGCTTGGCTCTTTTTCCTGGATTATCTTTAATTTGATTCCATTCCTCTTTGGTGGCATGTGGGTGGGGAGGCTTTATTTTACCCTCAATTCGAAATTCCTAGCCTTCCTCCCATGGAGAATCTAGAAGCGAGTATCCTTTCCTCATCTTTACTCATTCCTCTCAGATACTCATCCTCTTCTCCACTCAGACCAGTCTCCTCTGTCCCCACACATTCAGGCTCATTTCTTCCTTCACATATATCCCCAGGGTATGGTTAGTTAGGATATTGGTTTGGTTGTAATAAAAGAGATCAAATGGCAGTGGCTTAACAAGAAGAAAGATGCACTGGTCTCGCGTGTAAAATTGGAGCTGTTGGGTTGTCCAAATGGGTAGGGTGGCAGTGTTCCACAAGGTCACTACGAACCCAGTTCCTTCTGTCCTATTGCTTTACCATCCCTCACGGTCTGCAAACATGACCAAAGATGACTCTACCACACCCCCATGCCGTTTCTCACAAAGGAGGATGAAGACGTGTACCATAAGCAAATTCATCTTAGGAAGTGGTCCACAGCAACTTCTTGTCATGTCCCATCATTCAGAACTTGTGGTCATGCCTAGTGGTCATGCCTAGTCAGAGGGAAGGCTGGACATAGAGTTTCTAGTTGGACAGCCACATGCCCAGTTAAATAAAGGAAGAAGTATGTTAGTAAAAGGAAGACGGAATGAATGGATGTTGGGAGCCTGGTAGCACATTCAGGACATATTTTCTAAACAGAGTGTCCTCATTTTGCCCTCTATGAAACCAAAGTACACCATCTTTCAAATACCAGTTTAAACCTGCCCCCTCTTAAAGCTTTCCCAAGAAAACCATCCTCCAAGATCGTCTTCAGCATTGTAAGAGGACCAGGCTGAACGTCGTGCCTGCACCCAAGGATTACTTGAAGATTTGGTTCAAATGCTAACCACCTCCACTGCCACAATACCACCCCTGCCATTGTCCCCAGTTCAGCAAAAGTGAGGAATGGTACTACACGCTAACATTTACAGGGCACCTGCCAAGTACCAGGTGATCTGCTGACTGTGTTATGAGCATTACCTCATCCCATCAAAGGGTACCCTTTGAATTAGGTACTCTTGCCATTTGCCAGATGAGAAAACCAACACTCTATGAAGTCACTTTCCCAAAGCTCTGCATCTACAAAGTGCCAGATTCAGAATTCAAACATAAAACCTTCTGGCTCCAAGGTTTATTGCTCCTTTCATCGCATTGCAACTTTTCTGTAAAGAGCTTTGCAATAGGGAAGCTTCCCAGAAATGAAACAGCTGGGTAACTCAGAGTTGCTACACTGGTCACATTGGTAATATGAATATGATACACAAGACAGAATATTCTAGCCAATTTGTCCATTGTGCTCATTTAACTTTCCAAGTAAGTGTATGTTTCCTTATGAATCAGGCTCCTCCTTCTCTCTGATACAGAAGACTTAATTTTCTCCCCTCTGTTTCCATCCTTTCTTAATTCCTTTCATGATTTTCTCTTGGGGGAAAGGAGCAGATTGAAAACTGTGGTTATATATCTAGCCATTAAAATAGATGCTCTGCCTATAAAAATGAGCTCGTGCCAGCGTCTAATAAATTACGTGCTAATATGCCAGCTCCCCAGTCTGCAAGGAAATTGCAATCATTCTGATCAGAGTAACATAATTCCAGCCTCTCCATTTGTTAGTTCCTTAACCCAGCACAGCTGAGGACTTCATCTTGGCAACATTCAACATTCTTGAGTACCACAAGGTGCCTGGGTATAAACTAGCAATTGCAGACCAGAAGTGGAGAAAACACAGACCTTGCCCTCAGGGAGGTAAGAGTCCACAGGGGAGAACAAAATAAGAGAAACAAATAACTGTAGTGCCCTGAGAGTTACCCAGGGTGTTGGTGGTTTAAAAGAGAGAGCTTTGCCTCTGAGTTGAAATGAGGAGGGGAGGTAATGTCTGAGCTAAATGTTGAAACATAGGATGTAATCAGATGCAGGAGAGAACATTCCAGGCGGAGGGAACAGAGTAGGCAAAGAAGGCATGGAACGCATCATGTGTTTTGGGAACCAGAAGCAGATAGAGAATATTGCAATATAAATCGATCATGTTAGTTTAAGGACCTTATTTGATTGAAGTGAGGAGTTTTAAGTAGGAGAGTAAAGTGGCAACATTTATGTTTTAGAAATATCCCTCCTGGCAATGTCACGAGAGCTTGGAGAAGTTAGGGAGACCTGTTAGAAAGCAGTTGCAATTATCATAGATGAGAGATGATGAAATATAAGTGTGTGATGTCTCAGAAGTAAAGCTGGAGAATGGATATAGAGAAGCAGCTGACATGTATTAAGGATTTATCAAGAGCCAGGTGCTGTTCTTTGTTCTTTGCTATTATAACTTATTTCATCCTCACAACACTCCAAGGAGGTAGATACTATTATTGTCCCTATTTTACAGATGAGGAAACTTAGGTATTGAACCCAGCAAAGAAACAGCAGAACCAGGATTTGAACCAGGTCTAGCCCCACAGCCTTGTCTCTTAAGCACTGAAGGGGATGCTTTCGTTTGATTTTCTTATTGAAATATTAGGCTTCCTAAGTTTCCCTTTGAAGGTAATAAAGAAGAATTGTCTGACAGTGAATTAGGAAGAAGATGAGCAGGACATCCATGAAGTTTACTAGCTTGATAACCTTGAAAACATGATAATCTATGTCCTCATCTGTGACATGGAGATAATCATATACCCTTCACAGAATTTTTCAGAAGATTTATGGGACAGTGTACATACAGTGACTACCATGGGGCCTTAGAAAACAGTTCTCAAATGCTAGTTTCTTTTTCCTTCCTTCCCTTTGGAGGATGCTGGCAATTTGCAACTCCCATTAAGGTTCTTTATAATGAGAGATGAAAATTCTTAGAGTGCTGAAGATAAATGAACTACCACTACCTGTAACAACATAGATGAATCTTGGAAAGCTAACGTTGGAAAAGAAAAGCAATTCTCAGAAGACCACATATGGTATGATTCCATTCCATTTTTATGAAGCACCAAAACAACCAAATTTATATAATGTATTGTTTAGGGATATGTGCATATGTGGTAAATTATTTTTTAAAAAGAAAAGGATTGCTTAACACAACATTAAGGATGGCAGTTGTTGCTGGAGGGGAAGGCAGGGAAACAGGATAAGTAGGGGCACATAGTTGGTGCAATGGTAAAGGCAGCACAGTGTTTTTGTTAAGCGAATGGTTGTTTATTTTATTATTATTACTCTCTTGTAGGTATTAAATATTACAAATATTTAAACAGGTAATGAAAGGAACAGGGTATCCAAGGAGGTAGAATAGGCTTCAGGCTTGGCTTGACTCAGGACCCAAACAAGGACCCAGGGCTCTGTTGCATGGCTCTGCTTCCTCTAGATTAACAGCTTCCTTAATCTGGACAGTGTGGCTTCCCTGGCAGCTGCAGAGTCACATTGTTCTGGTACCCAGTCCAGCAGAAAGCATCTTCTGATGCTTGAGCTGATGGAAACATCAGCTCAAGTAAGTGACTCAGAACTGAATCTCATCCTCCCTACTGGCCTGCTGGGTCACGCTCAGTGCTGAAATCAATCCCTGAGGCTAAGGCTTGCACTGATTGATTTAGTCAAGGTCATGTGCTGGAATCACATGGCCTGGGCTGGAATCGACTTAAAGCGCAATGGTTAAGAATGAGGGCAGCACTGGCTCCTCCAAAGCCAAATTGAGATGTTAGTGCCACACCAAGGGCAGATGTTGGTGGTAAACACAGCAAAGGCCCAGAGGAACTATTTAAAATCCTATGATTACATAATAATGCATGTTTACTCTATACATTTTTGAAAGTTAAGAAAATTATAAAGGTAAAAATAAAGGTCACCAGCCATCTCACAGTGTTAATGTTGGAAGCTATTAATGGAAAAAAAAAAACCAGTGTTAATGTTGGAAGCTATTTCCTTCCAGTCTTTTTTCGATTTTTTTTGTTGCATTGGTGATTGTAAATTCAATGATGTAACCTGTCTCCTTTTCACTTAACATATACATCATTGGTGGTTTATTAGGCTATTAAAACTTTATGTGACTCTTTCATTCATTTAGTTTTTATTTATGAGCCATTAGTGGGCCCCTCTTAAGTTCTAGGTGTTTTATTAAGTGTTTCGAATACTGAAAGGATTGTCGCAGTTTTGTCCTCAAGCCTCAAGCTAAATTCATAATCTACTACTGAGTAAGTAGTCATGGGGGGGATATATATATATGTGTACTTAGTATGATATACAAGTTTTAATATACATGTTTTATTTATATGTATATAAATTATTATGAAAGCATTGAACGGGGCCTCCTACCCAAGCAAGGGTTTCCAGCCATATGTCTGAGCTCTGTCTCTAAGGAAATGTAGGATTTCAGGAAGCCTAGGAAGCAGGTGAGAGGGTGAGGTTGCAGAGTAAAGGATCCAGGCAAAGATGATAGCATAAGCAAGGACATAGCGGTGAAGGTGCCATAATGTTTCTTGAGCCCGAAGTACAAGGCACAGAACAAAGAGAGACGAAGCAGGAGAGGAGGGAGCTGGAAGGCCTTCTACTCCCTGCAGGAGAAGCTGGACTTCTCAGAGAGAGGCCACAGTTTATTCTGTTGAGAGTTTGGGGATGAGATCTGTGCTCCTACTCAGGACACACCACGACAAGAATTGCATTTCTTGCAGGCTCTCTGTGTGCCTGGCAGAGTCTTACACATTCTTTAAGGCAAACTAATGGGCTGCCCTCTCCTTGCAGCCTCCTTCCCCCCAGCTAAGGGGAAGCCAGCTACCTCCAGCCTCCACAGGCACGGACCTCTGCTGCCCTCTCAAGCCCTTTGATGCTGGGTGTGTTAGGGTGTGTGTGGGAGTTGGTTGTGTGCCCACCTCTAGATTGTCCTGCCTGGACAGAAGACATGCTGAGGGCCTGGTTTGAAGCATCTTTGTGTTTCCTGCCCTGTCTGACATGTGGAATGTGAGTCAGTTAAACAGTATGGAATTGAACTACATGCTAGTAGCTTTCAACCGAGAGGGATTTTCCCTCCATGAGACATCTGGCAAGGTTTAGAAATATTTTTAGTTGTCGTGACTGGTGAGGGAGGTATTACCGGGCATGTAGAGGGTAGACCCAGGGACGCTGCTGAATATTCTACCGTGCACAAGACGGCCCCACAGCAAAGAATTGTCTAGTCCAAAATGTCAACAGTTCTGAGGTTGAGAAACCCTGAAACATGCTGAATGAAGTATAGTGGTCGCCGGGTGGGTTGTCCAGAGCACTCATTTCTGGTCCTGGCTCTGCAGCTATTTCCCTAGGTGACCTTGGGCAAGCGTGTGCTCTCTGGGTCTCTGGGCCATCATCTCTAGGATGTCTAGTATGGAGATCACATGCTATGAGTCAGATGAAGGTGAGCTCAAATTTTCATTCAACTCTCTACCCTCTCTGAGGTCCTGGGCAAGTTAGTCTTTATGTCCTGGTTTCATCTTTTATAAACAGGGATTACAGTGCCTACTTTGGAAAAGTATGAGGAATTGAGATAATTTATGTAAGACCCGACACATAGAAGAGGCTCAATGATCACCACTGTTATGACACCACTGCCGTTAGATTTTTTCCAGCTCTTATAATCTAGGACTTCTCCATTTGTTTTCTCTGCATGTAAATATTAAATGTTTTTGCTCAGCTGGAATAAGGGTGGTGGCCAGGCATGGGTATCAGATGGGGTCCGAGCAAGTAACATACGGCACACTGAAACTGGGAAACTTGAGGAAAGTTTATTAAAGGCATTATTATAAAGATGTGGGGAGAGTTTAGGAAACCAACAAGGAGTAATGCAGGACCCCTGAGCTACACTGCCTGCATCTGAGAGGGCAAGGAGAGGAACAGCTACCAGAATCCAGAGAAGGTAGTTTGGGGGAGAGGGCCCCCTTTTAGGAGATAGAGTGAACATTTGTGGAGAGAGCCAGGGAATAAATTTCAGGCTTCCTCTTCTTCCTCTTTCTCTATGTCTTGCCTGTGCCTCCCATTGTCTGGAATCCAACAAACAGGAAACCAGAGGGCAAAAACCTGTTGATGCAGCTGTTATGTCAATTTCTGAGGACATGGATCCTGCTAGGAAGGTGGGGAGAGTGGGTCTGAAGAGGCAAAGAAAATATCAGTTACAGCGTAGTCTTAGGGTCTGTGGGGTAGAAGCAGTCTGGGATTTGGGCATCATAACCTGCTCTCAGATCAACATGTTAGCATCAATACTTCAGCTCTTCGCAGGGGAGAGATAGCACCACGTGTGACCATCTGTCCCACTCGGAGTGCATCTCACTCCCCAGACTCAGGGGGAAACACAATTCTGTTCTGATAAAGGCTGCTGTGACTTCTCTGAGTAATGCCTGCTTCAGAGAAGAGAAATGTACAGAGAATCTCCACACTGGGAGGTGGAAAATGGTAGGGGCTGCTTTGGGAAGCAGCGTGACTTAGTGGAACCCTGGTGACCTGTGTCCCAGTTCTGGCTCTATCACTTGCTGGCTTTGGGATCTCTGGGACTCAGTTTTTTCACCTGTAAAATGAGGGTAGCAGTCTCTAGTATACAGACCTGTTTTGTGGATTAGGAAGACTTGAAAGAGTGTAGTCCCATCCTTGGCACCTTGGCACGCTCACTAAGACCAGATTTCATTTATTTAACATTTATCAAATGACCAGTTTCTCGGTGCCAGTCTTGTGCTTGGAGTAAAATCACAATGACTAAGGTAAAGCCCCAAACTTTAAGGAAATCACAGTCTAGAATAAGAGATCCTATCCTGGGATTGATAGGTAGGCTTTGGAGATTCTGTACTCCTGAAATTGAATGCAGAGATTTGTATACATATTATGTATGTATGTATGTATGTATGTGCATTTTTCTAGAAAGATTTCATTAGGTTCCCCAAGTTAAGAATCGCTGAAGGAGAACTTTTAGAGGAGAATTCCTGAGAGAACCAAGTTGTAAGCCTCTGATTCAGCGGAACAGCAATAAAACAAAAAACCCGAACAGTATTCAGTGTTGAGAAAATACAATTAGAGGATGCCTCCATAATCACCTCTTTGTGGCTCTACCTGGAAGAATTTGGGCTTGAGGATGAAAGTTTCAAGAAGGAGATATAAACTCCACATAATAAACCAGTTTCCAATAATCAGAGATGTCAGGAAGTTGATTGGGGGGGTCCGACACAGTTAAGATGATGCTGAAAGGTCATTTACAGGGCATTCTACACTGGAGTAAGTGACCTGTAAGGTCCCTTCCAACTCTCAGGTTTCAGTATCTCACCAAGACAGCATGTAAAGATGATGATGGTGACCATGGTAGAGAGAGAAGAGATATGTGCTTGTATGTGTCTGTGCTTGCTCTGTCCTGTGTGTGAAATGACACGATTACATGTAAAGTGAGATGTAGCAAGCTGTGGAGGTGGGTCGCTGACAAGGTAGAGGGAGATAGATGAGACAGCACTTTTTGGAGTGTCCTGTTGAGCTCACAGGTGTGTCCGTTGTTTACACAGTCAGATATTATTAGATACTTTCCAAGCCAACTGGATAACCTTGACTCTGACCAAGGCTAGATTCCAAGACTAGGTTCCATCCATGGAAGCTTCTCTTCTGGGAGGTCCCCTAGTTCCAAGATCTGGGGACAATGATAAGTACTATCTTTAAAACATCTTTATGTCATAAATTCCAAAATCACAGATGACTATTGATGTATTCATTCATTGGATATTAATTAAGCACATATCACCTGGCAGAAATTGTACCAAGCAGTAGAGATAGAGGTGTGGATGTGGAGGAGGGATCAAGCTAAATTTATTGAATGAAAGGTACTTAATAATTATTATCTGATTTAATCAGGATACTAATCTTGCAAGATGGATATCATACTCATTTTAACATCTACAGGAAACAGACTAAGCAACTTGTCCAAGGTTTTGAAGCTGTTGGATGCTGGAATTTAGATTTGAATTCAAGGTGGAATCACTCTAAAGCCTGTGCTTTCCCCCTTCTATTAAGTCTTTGCACTTAAGGTGCCTATAGCATCATGTGGGGCAGACACCCAGGTAAAGAAACACCTGCTGGCCAATGGGGAGTGGTGTAACACTGGGGGGTGGGCTGAGTGAGTGCTGAAGGGCCAGCCAGTTCTAGAGTTACTCCCATCTCTCAGGCAGGAGCAGGCTAGGTCCCTGTCGGCCTTCTTCCTTCCATGGCAGAACTCTCACTGGCCGTTTCTCTCATTCTGAATGTCTCCTTATAAATCAGGAGAAAATGCCCCAGGGCCCATGCATGGCTCTCTTGTTACCATAAATCTTGGGTGTGAGTGTGGTGAATGGTGGGTTTAGGTAATTGCATAATATAAAACGGCTCTTGCCTTTCTCAAATCTAAAGAATTGCTATCTGTGTATCTACTTCTGCAATTTATGGCCATTCTAGATGAGCGGGAGCATTCTCACAGCCGCTGCCTATAAATTACGTGCTTTCCCACTGGTGAATATTCCTGAGGGTTAGTGACTATTATTTCTATTTCTATAGGCTGTACTCATATAGACATAATAAATATAGGCATGTTGGCTGATGAGGGTCAATTTATCATGACTCCTTATTTAGAGGGCAGGTCCAATGGGGGCAGGGACAGGATTTGTGCTTCTCTGAATGGCCCCTTCCAATGGAATAGGGGCCTCTTCCATGGGGTCCTCTGGAACCCTTTGCCCTCCAACACATACCAGCCTACTTCAAGGTGGTTCAGCTGTAACAGCTCAAATAATAATTGCTTGTGTTGATTTTACCACATAATTAGCTGTGCTATTGGGTTTACTCTTGCATTATATTCTCATTGTTTCTTGATTCTTAATCACAGCATTATTTCTCAAGATGAGGACAATGTCTTCATGTCTTGTAATTCAGCATCCCCAGCTCTTGTCTGGCGCTATGTAGATATAGTGGAAGGAGTGTAACTTATTTTAGACAGTCGACAGGTTTTCATTTTAGTCCCTGGTCAGTCCTTTATTAGCCATGTGACCTCTAGCAACTAGTTACTGTACTGACCTCTAGTTACTGTATGCCTCTTGGTCACCATTTCCTCATCTGTATATGAGGATGACAGTAATCTTTGGCTCTGTATTGTTTAACTGTGATAAAATATGTGAGAGTGCCTTACACAGCACCTGATACTTTATAGATGCCAAATAAATGTTTAATGAATGAGTGAATGGATAAACGGTCCCTGATTGTAAGCTATCTATAGCTTAATATATAACAAATTATGTTAAAGCACAGCTAAGCCCAAAGAACAATGACTCGAGCAAGGTAGAACTTTCTCTCTCACCTAGCCAGAGTGAACAGGCAGTTCAAGACAGTAGATCACTCTGTTCTATGTCTTCCAGGACCATTATTCCTTCCATCTTATTGCTCAGCCATTCCCCATGGTAATGTTCTCTTCTGAATGGTCAAAGTTGTCTCACCACTGCCACATCCAGGTTCTAGCACACAGGAAAGAAGAAAGAAAAAGTGCAAGGCAGGCAACTTTTTTTTAAAAGATTGAGATCTGGAAAATGCATACATCATTTCGACTTCTTTACTGGCACTTAGTCTTATGACCATACCGAGCTGCAACACGGCTGGGCAATGGAGTCTTCTGTTGGATGGTCATATGCCCAGGTGAAACTTGGGAGATTGTGTTAGTAAATACAAGAGAAAAAGGGATATGGGGGTGATTAATACTCTGTGTGCCACATACCTATCATCACTTCCATTTGAAGGTCTTAAATCTACCTACCTGAAGACAGAGTACTACCTTGTGTAGTTAGTTGTAGTTTCAAATGCATCTGTCTTAGGACTTCCCTGGTGGTCCAGTGGGTAAGACTCCGCGCTCCCAATGCAGGAGGACTGGGTTTGATCCATGGTCAGGGAACTAGATCCCACATGCATGCCGCAACTAAGAGTCTGCATGCCGTAGCTAGGAAGTCTGCATGCCACAGCTAAGAAGCCCGCATGCCACAACTGAGTCTGCATGCCGCAACTAAGATGTCCGCATGCCGCAACTAAGAAGTCCGCATGCTGAAACTAAATGATCCTGCATGCCACAACGAAGATCCCACCTCTGCAAATAAGACCCAGCACAGCCTAAATAAATAAACAAACAAATAAATATTACCAAAAAAATGCATCTGTCTTATCTCCTCTCTAGATTAAAATATTCTTGAGGGTTTGGCTCTTACTTAACCTCTTTGAGTATCCTCCTGAGCTTCATACAGAATCTGACCCATTGCAGTTGCTCAGTGTTGGTTGAAAGACTAACTGATGGATTACAATATGCCCTGGGATGGAGGCTAAGTCATCCTACAGTACGGCTTGTGAGGAATGACGCAATGGTGTGCATTGACAACAACGTGGGTTCACCGTGGACTTAGTGCACCCTGGTCCACAGGACTCTGGCTGCCAACCAACTCCTGGTTATATATTGAGTATCTGGGTAACATCTGTCTACTTTATTGCCTCTGCCCAGAAAAGAAAAAAACAAAAATGAAAACACTTGACCTATTCCATTTCACAGATGAAAAAACTGAGGTCCTAAATTAAGTGACTTGCCCAAAGTTACCTGAAGAGTTAGTGCATCACTAAGATCACAATCCAGTTTTCCAAATTCATCAGGAACTTTTTCACCACCCCATTAGATTTCTCATACCAGATTAAAAATAATTTCAACAATAACAAGTGCTTAGTATTGTTATTAATATCCCTCTTTCACAGATGAGGAAACAGAGACCCAAAGTGTTGATAAAATATTCTTTGCAGTAAATGAGGTGCTAGAACCTCAAATTAATTGTTTGTAACCCGATGTTGCCAGGCCTCTTTTCTGTGGATAAAAAGATAAACATCCAAGCACCTTGTAAACTGCACCTTCCAAGCACCTCCAGCGTCAGGCACTGTTACTGATGTGTTATTGCCAGGAGACCCAAATCTGCACTTGAGTCCACAACTTGGAAAGCCTGCAGTATAATTTAATTACAGCCACTTGATAATCCTGAGGTGTTGTCGGGGGCAGGGAGCTGTCCTCTGTCACTCCTGAGTCCTGAAGGAGGGGATTGTTCCAGGTCCATGAACATTCAATGTTATGCTCAACCATGGGAGCTGCATTTTCCTCCACTCACAATCAGATGCTCACTGCATCCCTGGACCTTTACAGCCATTAAGCAGATGGATCAGAAGCAATTTTGGGGTACCTCTGTTAGGGTTTTCTCTCCTCATCACATGGTGATTCTAGAACCGAAAACTACACTGGAGAAATGAAGAGCTACCATGTCCTCGCAGGAAGGTTGGCAGGCTACCGTTGACAGAAAGCTTCGCATTCCCCATAAGGGCTTCTTAAATTGGGCATTGCAGGACTCAGTCCTTTGATTCTTCATTTTCCTTTGGTTTTTACACTAGTGGGATAAGGGTGGGGAAGAACATAACTGTGGGTAGGACCGTGCTACCCAAATGTGGTCCCTGGGGCGTTGGTGTCACCTGGGAGCTGGTTAGAAGGGCAGCATGGCAGGCTCTACCCTAGACCCACAGGATTAGAATCTGCCTATTAATAAGGTTCCCAGGTGATTCCTTTGCACAGTAAGTTCGAAAAGCATTAGGCTAGGAGATGGAAGTTCTCATCCTCTACTGTGCCTGCCACTGGCTATGTAACCTTGGGCGAGGCACTTAACCTCTCTGGACTTCTGTGGCTGCCCTTTCTGTAAAGTGAGAAGGTGGGGCACATGTACTAGGGGTTCTGAGTTTGATTCAAGGAGGTGATTTCCTCACAGATCCAGTGCAGCAAATATCAGCAAACACTACATCTTCCTTGAAATCTCTAAGACCTCCTCTTTTTGGAACAGTTACTCAGCCAACAAATTATTTACCGAGTGTCAACATGCAGCAGGCAGCATGACCCTCAATCCCCTGAAATTTGCTGCCCTGGACTTAGAAGGACCTGTCTCCCTCACTGAAACCAAGCCCAGAGTCTCTAAAGTTTGTGCACCAAAGCTAAACATTTAGCCTTTCCTGAAGTTTTGCATCCTTCTGTGGTCTTTTCAATACTTGTCTTCATCATTACTATCATGGGATCAGCCTTCTGTATAAATAATAGTAATAGTCCAACCTTTCATGGTGCTGTGTTAGATTTGTATAAGGTGGGCAACGTTTCTTAATATGTTGTGAGGCTGTTTGTTCATCCAACATTTATTGGAGCCATAATGTGCTCTCCAGACACAGTGCCAGGTGGATGGGACAGAGCAGTGGAAAGGCACACGCCTGGCCCCAAACCTGACCTCAGTGGGAAAGCTGGCTCCAGTATTTACCAGATGTACACCAGGCATGGTGTACATGAGGTTCCTTGGCCTCATGTGGCCTTGCTTTCCACACCTGTAAAAGAGGATGAAGATGCTTTGTGGAGAACAGCACAAATTCACTCAGCACCTTTCAGGAGCTTGCAGCCCTGTGGGGAGACAAGTCCAGGTGGGGAACAAGGCTATGGATTCAGCCTCCTCTGACCTGCAGTGTCAAGGTTTCCTGGAAGGAGTGACCTCTAGGCTGAGACCACAAGGACAAGGAATAGTTGGCTAGATGAAGGCAAGACTGGAGAGCAGGTGGGGTAGAAGGGAGACTTTTTCCAAAAGGATGCTCAGCCTCTCAACATTCTGAAGATGAGTGAGAACATGGTGGGTTGAATAGAGCCAAGTCCCTAAATATACACTTGGCTTGTTAGATAGTTCTTATGGGGCATTGATTGCTGTGAACTGAATGTTTATGGCCCAACAAATTCCTATGTTGAAGCTTAAATCTCCAATGTACTGGTTTTTGGAGGTGTGGCCTATGGGAGGTAACTTGGTTATGAGGATGGAGCCCTCGTGAATGGGATTAGTGTCCTTATAAGGGGATGAGGAGACCAGAGCTCCCTCTGTCGTGTGAGGATACAAGAGAAGACAGCGATCTGGCCATCTATAAACCAGGAAGAGGGCCTTCGTCAAAAACCCAGCCTTGCTGTCACCCTGCTCTCAGACTTCCAGCCTCCAGAACGGCGAGAAATAAATGTTTGTTGTGTAAGCCACCCAGCCTATGATATTCTGTTAGAGCCATCGAACTAAGACACTCACCTTATAGAAATTCATTTGACTAATACTGTTTGAATACTGAAAAGTAATGAGTCGTTAGGGGACACTGAACAGATCTAATAACATTTGCTTTGGCCCAGCACAGAGTAAGCAAAGGGAAGCAGAAAGAGCAAAAGCTGCGACCTGGCCCTCCAGCTCCCTAAGGCAGGTGTTAACCCTTTAGTCACTGGATGTGAAGAGGTCCTGGGGAGGGACAGTGGCTTCCCTGTGGCCACTGCAGGTGAGTAGGGCCTTGGGTCAGGAAAGATATGAGGCCTGAAATTAAAAGTAGGTCTTTCAATGATTGAACCCATCCTTTGCTTTCTTTATCTTTCTTGAACATTACGCTCCATCCATGGAACAGATGGTATGGAAATATTTCAGTATTGTAAGAACCAGTGTGATCCTGCCAATACTTACTGCCTGGAAATCAGTCCTGATTGTTAACTGTATTTCACATTCGTTTAAATCCCTGTACTGAGCATGACTCAAATACCACCTGTTGTCTTGAGAAATTGCTCCTGTTCTCAAGAAGCTCATAACCCAACAGAGAAGACAGATTTGAGAGCAAACATCTCAGGAGCAATGTGATACGTTCAATAATGGAGCACTTTCCATCCCGCGACCACCGTAGAAAGCAGAGGTGTGAAGTGTCATCATCCTGATTGTACAGCAAGAGGCAAGGGAAGTTCAGAAGTGTCCTGTGCCTCGCTCAGAGTCACACAGCCTACAAGGGGTGAAGCCTAAAGACCTCTAACTCTGAATCCAGAGGATCCCATGAAAAGGGATTTCCATAACAGGAGGAGCTGATTAATTCTGCTTAGTCACAACCAGAGGCCCAGAATGTTCTCTGGACAGGCACAGTCAGCTGGCCCTCAACTTTGGGACCATCTGAACAGGAGCTCATCTCTGCCCGTGGGCAATGTCATGCACAGGTCCCGTGGCCACTGAAGGGGCTGACCTTGAGGCTTGACAGCAGTAGGGAGGGTCCTGGTGTCCTCCTTTTCCCAAGAGAGAAGGGCACTCGGGAAGTGCATCAGACTGGAAAGGGCAGGGCCTGCTCCATGACGTCAGCTGTTCAAGAAGGCAGTAAGGAGTGGCCACTGAGAAGCAGGAAAGGAAGATTTGAATTCTTCAGCCCACTGACCTGGCCCGGGTGCTCTTGAATGATCAGCAACAGGTTTTGAAGCTGTTGGTGTTTTAGGTTAGGGATGCTGTTTTGCTCAGAGCACTTGAAGTGGCCAGGGGACCTATAAAAGCTCCACCTCTGATTGCTGGCCCTTGTCCTGTTATTTCTCTAGGTCACCTGCCATCTCCCTCCCTCCAGCCTTCTCTCTGCACCCCCACCTGCCTCCCTTGGTATCTGGATTCCCAGGGGTCACCACAGTGGCTATAGACTCTGATGGCCTGTTATAGACATGGAACTCTAGCTCATTTTCCTCCTTCTCTCATGAGCAGTTTTGCTGTTTTTCTTCTGGTACTAGTGGGATGTTAGCTAAGAGGCTCCAGGCTGGACTGGATTGGCAGGTGTAACTGACTAAATTGATTTCAGGCAAGCCCTCCCCCCATTCCCCCCCCACCCCGCCCAGCAACCAGAGTGATCATGCAGGAGAGTCATGTTGGGCTCCTTCTCCATGTGGCTGCCCCCATTATCAAACAGTTCCAAGATTAGTAATATTTATTTGTACCTTCCATAAATATTGACCAAGCACCAACTATGTGCCTGGCCTGATTTTAAGCACAGGAGTGCTGAGATACTAAGAAAAGGCCTATGCTCTCCTGGAACTTACACTGTAGTCAGGCAGGGCAGCCATCAGAAAGTAAAAGGAAAAACTGACTTAACCCCAAACGATATCAAATGGTGACTACAGGGCTTCCCTCATGGCACAGTGTTTAAGAATCCGTCTGCCAATGCAGGGGACACAGATTCGAGCCCTGGTCCGGAAAGATCCCACATGCCGTAGAGCAGCTAAGCCTGTGCGCCACAACTACTGAGCCTGCACTCTAGAGCCTGCGAGCCACAACTACTGAGCCCACGTGCCACAACTACTGCAGCCTGTGCTCCTAGAGCCCATACTCTGCAATGAAGAGCAGCCCCCACTTGCCACAAGTAGAAGAGAGCCCGCGCAGCAGTGAAGACCCAACACAGCCAAAAATAAATACATAAAATAATAAATTTTTTTAAAAAAGAAGGAAAGGGCTTCCCTGGTGGCGCAGTGGTTGGGAGTCTGCCTGCTAATGCAGGGGACACGGGTAGAAAAAAAAAAAAAAAAAAAAGAAGGAAAAAAATGGTGACTACAAAGAAATGAATCAAGGTGATGGAGTTGGGAGCGGCGTGCTGGGGTCTAATTAGCATTCATCATGGAGGTCCTTTCTGGGAAGAAGATATTTGGGCCAAGGCTAAACATGAGAAGAGGCAGCCATGTGAAAACTCACGGGGAATGCATCATGGATGGAGGGAAGAGCTGGTGCAAAGGCCCTGAGGTAGGAACAGCCTGGCTGGGTCACCAAGAGAAGGAGGCCAGTGTGGCTGGAGCAAAGGGAATCAGCAGCAGACGGAAGGGTGTCAGATGAGGTTGGTGGGGTCCGCAGGGCCCCAAACATGTTGGTGTTTTAGGCCCTTGAAGAGAGCTTGGGTTTACTTGTGAAAGCTCCTGGAAACCACTAAGAGGTTCCAGGCAGGTGGGTGACATGATCTACCTTATAGTGGGCTGAAGAGGCAGAGGGAAAAGCAGGAAGGCTGGTTGGAGCCTAAATCAGTGACCTGGGCAAGAACTGATGGTGTCTTGGACTGAGAGAGGCAGGGGAATGGATCCATTCAGAATATAGTTTGAGTTAAATGTGACTGGGGTCCAGGCTCCAGCCAATGATCACAGACGGCAAATCAATCAGCAAATGTGAGTTACAGAAGTACAAGCCTTTCTCTCTCGGGGCTGATTATTTATTTAAGGGCTGCTGTCTTCTTTGGAATAAGCTGCCTATAAGGCTTTAGTTTTCACTATACAGTTGCCTTTGGGTTCCTCCAAAAGTGTGCCCACGTTCTAGATAAGAAAACCATGGCTCAGGATGATTAACAGCCCCAAGGTCACCATTTAGGAAAGATATGAAGCCTGAAATTAAAAGCAGATCTTTCAGTGATTGAGCCCATCCTTTGCTCTCTTTATCTTTCTTTAACATTACACTCCATCCACTGCAAGAATTGAGATCTGTTTCAAGTTTCCTTCTCCACCTGCCAAATCGAACAGAGTTAGTCCCCAACATTTCCAGCAGCTGTGGACAGCCTGATACAGCGTCTGCCTAGGACAGTTTTTTATGCAGTCTTCTTTTTTTTTTTTTTTCTGATGGTGATCCTGACTCTGACCTCCTTATTGCCCTTGTTAATGTTACTTAACCACTTTGTGACTTGCTTTCCCCATCTGTAAAATGGAAATATTAATCCCCTCTCTCAGAATCATTATAAATATGAATATGGTTAGTCCAGCATTTAGTTGGTGAAGAATAGTTGTTCGTTCTCTTTTATTTCTCCTAACATTGACCTGTAGACTGCTCACTACCCCAGCAGTAACACTCACTTTCATTTGTTAATAATCTCAAATGAAGAGACTTCCCTCGTGATCCAGTGGTTAAGACTCCACACTCCCAATGCTGGGGGCCCAGGTTCGATCCCTGGTCAGGGAACTAGATCCCACATGCTGCAACTAAAAACCCCGCACGTGGCAATGAAGATCCCGTGTACCGCAGCTGAGACCCAGTGCAGCCAAATAAATAAATATTTTTTTTAAAAATCTCAAATGAAGACAGACACCGTTAAACAATCATCATCATCATAATCAACATTTCTTGAGCACTAGGTCATGAACTGTGATGAATAGTTTAGTCATTACCTCGATTAATCCTCAGAAGAGCTCCATGATGTATGTAATAGGATTATTATGCCCATTTTATAGATGCAGAAAGTGAGGCTCAGCAAGGTGTAACACAACTTACCAGAAGTTACACAGCTAGAATATGATAGAGTCAGGGGTCAAACGCAGGCCCCTCTGACTCCAGAAGAGATGGTCCTAATCCCTGAGCCCTCCTGACTCCCATGCGAGACTAGCTGTGCTGTCATAAGTGCCAGGTTACCTCGCTAATTATCCTCTGCAGCAGACATGAGTCAGCATAAGGCCTGAAGCTGGTGGCAGGAGATGTATGTCTCAATTAGGCTTTGAGTTTAACTTCCAGAGAAGGAACAGGAGATTGAGTCTCAGAAGTTGCTAAGTGAATGAAATTGGAACAGCCAGAAATGACTTGCCTTAGGGGAGAGTGGCTTCTTGGGTCACAGAAATTTTGTTTCCTCTCTCTGGCAGAGCGCTGAGCCTGCAAAAGTCGTACCCCTGCCTTACAGTTTGCTCAGATGGAAACTTTAAGGAAGCTTGGAAATTTGAGCAGGGAGACGGGTCCAGCACAATGTCCTCCATGTCAGGGTGACCCCAAGGCACAGTGAAGAAGTGCCAAGCCCGAGCGTGGGTCTTAGGGTTAGATGGATGTGGGTTCCGATCCTGGCTGCATTATTTACTGGTCTTGGGCCAGCCAGATTCTTTATCTATGAAAAATGGCATTCAAAACTGACTTGGCAAAGCTGTAGAGAAGATTAAGTTAGCTCAAGTAAAGTGCTAGGTACTTAACACATAGTAATCACTCAATCCATGGTAGTTACCAGGAGTTTATGCATGTAAAGAGCTTAGAAGGGTGTTCCTGGAACATAAGCACATTATATCAGCTATACTTCTTATTATCTTTGTGCTTTTGACGTTGACAGAACATGATTTTTTTTTCCCCTCTTAACCCTCTACTTCCACACATCCAAAAATAATACAATTAGAAATATTTGTATTTCTAAAAAATTCTGGCTCAAAGATGTTTCATTTATTTTCAAATAATTTTGAGTCTTTTAAAAATCAGTTTTCTCACAAGATACCACTATACACCCACCCAAATGGCTAAAATTAAAAAGACTGACAACACCAAATGCTAGCAAACCTGTGCAGCTACTACTGCTCGTTGGTAGGAGTAGAAAATGGCACCACCTCTTAAAGAGGAAAAACAGGGGAAAGGACCTGTTAGTTTCTTATAAAATTGAACATACACCTAACCTATGACCCAGCAGATCTGCAACTTGCCAATTACCAAAGAGAAGGAAAACCCTACATCTGGAAAAGACTTTTATAAGAATATTCATAGCAGACTTGTTCACGCTAGCCAAAAATTAGCAATAGGTGTCCATCAATGAGAGAATGGATAAGTAAACAGTGGTATATTTATACAAATAAATACTGGTCAGCAATAAAAAGGGACAACTTATTGTTGCATACAATATCATGGGGGAATCTCAAAAACATTATGCTGAGTGAAAGAAGCCTTGCACAAAAGAGCACGTATTGTATGATCCTATTTATCTGAAGTTCTAGAATAGGCGAAACCGACCAGGAAACAAAAGGAATAGTCGTTGCCTCTGGATTCTGAATGAGAATGGGCTTCTGGGGTGATGGCAATGTTTCATATTGCAGTCAAGGCTTTGGTCGTATAAGTATTTGTCAAAACTTATTTAGTGAGAATCTTCATGTAAGATTCATGCATTTAATTGTATCTAATTTTTACCTCAAGAGAAAAAAAAAAAACAAATGTTGAGCTTTAGTTAATGATATTCATGCTAAAGTATTTAGGGAGAAAGTATACAGATGTCTTCAATTTAATTTAAAATGCATCAAAAAATAAGATTGGTGGTTGGCAATAGGAATGGATAGATGGGTAGATAATGTGATGAAATAAGCATAGTAAATGTTAAATGCTAGGTACAGAGGTGTTCATTATAAAAGTATTCAGTGTGTTTGAAAGTTATAACAATGTTGGAGAAAAAGCAAAAAAAAAAGAAAAAATTCCTTAAACGTTACTGGCCTTCAAATAAGAGACAATCCTAATGGTCCTATTGAAACCAAAAACTTGTGCACCATTTAAAGGAATGTGCTTTTAGGTTTGCTGTTAACTTTTAACTTGGTAAACCCTGATTTACAGGGCACTTAGGATCAGAATGAAATGTGATTTAGTGAAAGAATTGAATCGACGGTTCACAATCCCGCATTCTACCGCCACTAGAAAAAATTTTAAGACTCTTCTTGAGTAGCTTTAGGTTCACAGCAAAATTGAGCAGAAGGTACAGAGATTTTCCATATAACCCCTGCCCCACACATGCATAACTTCCCCTGCTACAGCATCAATCCCCAGAGTGGTGCATTTGTTACACTAATCAACCTACATGGACTCCTCATCATCACCCAAAGTCCATAGTTTTCATTAGGGTCCATTCTTGGAGTTGTACATTCTGTGGGTTTGGATAAATGTGTACTGACATATATCCACCGTTATAGCATCACACAGAGTAGTTTCACTGCCCTAGAGAAGTTTTGCCACTGGCTTGCTCCTGTTAAATCAAGAGGGGACACTGGTAACTACGGATGGTTTCTTTAAGCCTGATGATTATGATTCACTTACCCATATGTAGAGTCAGGAGGGGAACTGAGGCTGGAGCTCTCACCCCACGGGGCAGCTGACCTCTATCCCCAAATCTCTGACTCTTCAGGAGAGATTGCTGTAGAGCTATAGAGATTTGCCTTCTTTATGGAAAATGAAAAGAGTTAGCAAGTTCTTCACGTATAAGAAGGGAACTATCTTGGGTGTAATACTTGCCCTGAGCTTCATCTACGGGCCACAAGGTGGTCATCGTCAATTGCATTTCATAGATAAGGAAACTGGAGATCAGAGAAGTTAATTCATTTGCCTGTAGTCACTTAACGAGGGGAGTAGCAAAGGTGGGACTTGAACCCAGCCTTCCTGGTTCCCAAGTTTGTGACCCCCCCTTTCACTTAAGGCTGTTGGGAAGGAAGATGTCTTCTGGGGGACTTAGAATCCAGAATGCATTTTTCTTGAGAAACTATATTATTGAAGGTGATTAGGTATAATGGAAATGGTGCCTTTAATCCTGTTGTTTTTGTTTTTGCAATTTGGGGTTAAGTGGGATTCTCTCTCTCTCCCTCTCTCTTTTTTTTAAATATTTATTTATTCATTTTGGCTGCACTGCAGCGGGATATTTTTTAGTTGCAGCATGCAGACTTCTTAGTTGAAGCATGCGAACTCTTAGTTGCGGCATGTGTGTGGGATCTAGCTCCCCAACCAAGGATCGAACCCTGGCCCCCTGCACTGGGAGCTCAGAGTCTTACCCACTGGACCGCCAGGTAAGTCCCTAAGTGGGATTCTATTAAGCTTGCCTGGGAACCTCACCCCTAGCATGACATTATTTTGAGGAGTGCTGGTGTCCCAAGATTTCAGCCCATGACTTCCAAACTTTGGAGACAAATTTTCCATAAGCTAGAGACCATCTTTAATAGTCATATCTGCTGCTCATACCTGGCTTTGCTATTTGCAAAGTACCTTCCTGTCTGTGTCTTGTGTGAGCCTCACATCCATACTGCAAGGCAGGGAAAACAAGGATAGGATCATTATCTCCATTTGATGAGGGCCAGGGAGACCAAGAGAGAGGTCTAGAAGTTTGCCCAAGGCCACACAGCAGGGCAAGGGTCAGAGCCAATTTGAGAACTCAAGCCCCCTGACTCCTGGTTCACCGTGCCTCACACCTCCCCAACTTTTTATCCCATTTTGGCTCCTAGACCCAGGCTAATTTACATGTGAAATCTTGCAAGTTCTCAGTAGGTGACCAATAATAATGTGTAGCTAATGAGATAAAGTACAGTTTCACTTTAGTTTCAAAGGAAGGGGAACTCTCAAAGGGATCGTAATAATCGGGCCTTTCTCAGCGGAACTCAGAGAATTTTATGGGCCTGGAGAAACAATCCATCCTCACAATGGACCAGTGTGCCTGGGACTTCCCATTGTCCCCACAATTCTGCGGAGGACAATTGGCCCAGGGTCACAGACACCCAGGTCGTCAATCACACAGTCTCAGTGGCAGAGTAGGGAGTGGAACCAGGACTCTGTGTAACCATCCATGAGAATGTGCTCCAGCTTACACATCGTGTAATGTGTTTTTAAATACCCCAAGGAGCTCTTGTCAAGGAGCAGAAATGGGCATCCCCTATGATAGCCTTGAGACTCATCCGCAAGCCCCATGTCCAAGGTCAAAAGGAAATCAGGGTAGGCCCCAGAGAAACCCCAGACCTCTTTATGTCATCAGCCTATGAGCATTTGTATTTGATCATGCCTTTGCTTAAGACATGTAGTCAAGCCTGCCGTTTTCTTACTCTGTGACCTTGGGTGAGTCATTTGACATTTGGGGGCCTCAGTTGACGCCTCCGGAAAGGGACAATTGGACCAGATGACCTATATTCCTTAGAACCATGAAGAAAGAACATTTTTACCCAGAGAACTTATTTTTTTTTAGTCTGAAACTCTCTGAGAGCAAGGACGGTGTTCTGTTTTCTGTGGTCCCAGTGTTTAGCCCTGTTCCTGACACATAAAGGCTGCCTGATGGGCTTCCCTGGTGGCGCAGTGGTTAACAATCCGCCTGCCAATGCAGGGGACACGGGTTCGAGCCCTGGTCTGGGAGGATCCCACATGTCCCAGAGCAACTAAGTCCATGCGCCACAACTACTGAGCCTGCGCGTCTGGAGCCTGTGCTCCGCAACAAGAGAGGCCGAGATAGTGAGAGGCCCGCGCACCACGATGAAGACTGGCCCCCACTTGCCGCAACTAGAGAAAGCCCTCACACAGAAACGAAGACCCAACACAGCCAAAAATAAATAAATAAATAAACTCCAATCTCTTTAAAAAAAAAAAAAAAGGCTGCCTGATGAATGTTGAGTGAGTGAATAAAAATGGCACAGCCCCTCTGCTTAGGATGAGCAATGTTTCCATAAATTCTGTACATTGCTGGCATGTATTTCAAGTGTGACCCATTTCATGCTGGAAACGCAGCTTGTTAATCATCCCACAGACGAGTCAGAGTATAATCACTGGCTCCAGAAGGTTCTCACGATGTAGAAGGCGAAGGCTTGCTCTTGGTTTCTCTAGAGTTACTCTGAACAGTGACTCAGAGTGACAGTGGGACTCAACTCAAGGCATACTTTTCTAATTGTCCTTAAGGGTTAATTTTTAAAGTAGGGAGTAAAGATCTTGATGAGAGGCGGGATGACCACTAGTCACTAGGAGGAAAACTGAAGTTCATGATCACTGAGTTTCCTTTCAGACCCACGATTCTGTGTTTCTCAGCCTATTCTGTTTTTATATGGAAAGTACACAGATATTCATCTGAGAGCGTATGGCTTTGAATCCCATTCTGAAACTTATTAATCGTATGACGTTAGGTAAAACTACTACTAGAACTCAATAATAACATGAATAAAACTCAAGATGTTAATATTATCACTGGCATTTATTAAGGGGCTCTACATGTCAAGAGCTTTGTTGACTTATTTTTAACCTTACAATAAACTCATTTAATCCATTTGAAGGAGGGCTCATTATTATTACTATCCTTCAGATGAGTAAACTGAGGCACAGAGAACGTAAGGAACTCATGGTCCCAGGTCCCCCAGTGAGAAGGTGGCAGGCCTGGCGATTCACTCTCCTGTCTGTGTAACTCCAGCCTTGGAGTTCTCAATTGGTAAATCTCTGTCCCTCAGTTTATTAGACTGTGAAATTGATATTGTGATGTCTCAGCATTCTTACAGGTAATTACAAAAATCAAATGAGGTAAGTTTCCATTTGTTTGTCTCTTGCATCAGACAGCCAGTTTCCTGGAGGTGCCTTGGTTCACTCCTTCGAAGTGGAGGGACTGCTAAACAGCGCTCATTAACTGTGTCTGAATAAATACGTGAATTATGGGAGAATAATAAGAAACTGCCTTATGAAGGGACAAGATACTATACGAGGGTTATTTATTTATTTTTTGGTGTTTCAGATTTGTACTCGGCCTTGTTTAACACATTTTGAACTTGCAGGGTATGAATAGAAAGAAAGCTCCTTGTTAGTCTGGTGACTTTAATGCCCAAATGTTTGTCTGTTAGGAATGTTTCTTTCTAATTCTTCTCGCCTCTCTTGGATTGTGTTTGATTTGCATTTGTATGAAATGTGGAAGTGAAAATTATGGACTGTGTTTGCACTTCCTCCATTCCTACTAAAATTCCATTCCTTATTTGGGAGGTGTTTATTATTAACGCTATGTCTGGGAAAACAAAAGGGTTTAACACTTAACAACCTATAAAAGCCTCTTAATAACCCTGTGAGGTCCATGGTTTGCCCCATTATACACAGGATGACCCTGAGATTCAGATTCATTCACCCCTATTGTTCACTCCTTCATTCATTCATCCTCAGGGTCTGTACTGGGTCCAGAATATGACATCACTTCAGACTTTGCCTCTGCCCTAAAAGAATTTTGCAGAGGACAGCTTAGAGTTCAGTGAGGGGCGATTTTTACCTTGTCTAATGAATTGCTAACTGCCAGTTGTAGATCCGGGACTACACACATGACTGTGGCCTGATGTTTGTGACTGTTGGTGATCATACACCCTAAAATGAAGAGGTGTGTTTGCCTACCTGATGCTATCAATTCGGTTGTCCTGCCCTTCTCATGAACTGCCTCATGGGTGTTTGGTCACACATGGCCAACCCATTTAGATGACGCACATCCCACTCGTCACTGGGAGACACACTTCCTCACTCTGGCTTTATTTTCAGGCAAAATCATTTCCCACTTCTGTTTCATAACAGTGGGACATCCCCTTTTCAGCTCCTGTGTGCAAAACTGACAGAAGCCTATAATCCTCTCACGTTCTTCCCATTCCACTTCTTTACAGACAGGGGAGTCACGCTGAAAGCTTCAGGAGATGGTGACTGATTGGACATGGATTAATCTAGGGTTTCAGCCTGAGTCTCTGCTCTCTTCTATGTGGTCTCTAAATTTGTCTTTTCTCTCTCCATTCCAGACAAGAAAGAAGGAAAGAAAGAGAGAGAGATTGAGAGAGGAGGAAGGAAGGAAGGGAGGAAGGAAAAGAAAGGAAGAAAGTGCTATAGTCAAAAGAAAGCTTGGAACACTGAGATAACAGGGCCCTTAACTATAAAAACTTCTCAGAGCTTTATTATGTTTGTTGGGTGGGCATCATATATTTCCACGAGCGGTTTTCATCATGATGTGCATTTCTCAATGTACTTGTCCCTGGAAATTCTTTCATGGAACAAATAGGACCATTTCATGGATGGTGGTTCCTCAGGGCAAGCCGCTCCAGACATTCGGCTCTAAGGCTTGTGTACTCTGCTCAGCTTGTGTTCGGTCTTTATTTTAATTCAGTTCTTACTCTTTTTCGTGATTCCCCCAAACATTCATTCCCCCTCCCACCCGCCATCTTCCCTCCCTCCTTTTCCTCCTTTTCCTTCCTTCCTTCCTTCTTTCCTTCCTTCCTTCTTCCTTCTCCTTCCTTCTTCCTTCCTTCCTTCCTTCCTTCCTTCCTTCCTCTCTCCTCACCTCTCTTTCTCCCCCTCCTTTCCTATCTTTAACTTCAGGCCTATACCATCTGCTGCAGAGACTCATGATTGACACCAAGCCTATGACTTTGAGGGTCTCATAGCCAACGAGGGAGGGTTGACTCCTCATTTTTTGTTGAGGAACATATATTAGTATTCCATAGCACACACTTTAGGGAAATCTTTCTGACACTTAGAAATACTGACAATGGAGCCCTGTGACAACCTCCTGAAACCACCAGGGGCCTAGAAGCCTTGGCCTGGGAGCCATTATTACCATCTGAGGTTTAGACAAGTGAAAAGATCTGCTTGATGTCATCGGGCATAACTAAGCAAGAACAAGAGTTCAGGGTTCAGGTCTCCTTTTTCTGGTCTAGTTCTCATTCTATTGCACTAATAAATGGCCCAACTAAAGTCATCAGGCATTTATTAGTAACTCCATGGGTCTACCATTGTGCTTTGTGCTAAGAACGATGTTGAAGTTCTCACTAATGGGGGAGATGATACTATACCAACCAATGAACAAATAATGTCAAGTGGGGAATATTGCCAAGGAGAAGAACGAGGCAGAAGGAGGGAATAAAGAGTAATAGGGGTGCTATGTTGTAAAAGTGGGGAAGGAAGGGTTAGGGTGGCATTTAGGGAAGTGAGAGCCAGGCATACAGCTCTATATGGGGAGTACCTTACAGGCTGAGGAAAAAAGTGGTGCAAAGGTGGCAGAAAGTTCTAGAAACACCAAGGGGCCAATGTGGCTGGAGCAGAATGAGCAGGGGAATGAGGTTAGGAGATGAGGTCAGAGGGGTGGCTGGGGCCATAGCCGTGTGGGTCCTCAGGGGCGGCGGTAGGGACGCCTGCACTGTTTGGGGGTTTTGAGCAGAGAACTGATGTGATCTGAATTAGGTTTTCAAGGAGTTCAGTTAGGCTCTTTCTCTGTGGGGAAGAGACTACAGAGTGAGAATGGAAGCCGGGGGACCAGTGGGGAGGGTAGCACAGAGGTCCGAGGGGGAGGAGACATTGGGCCAGCCCAGAGAGGAAGCAGCAGAGGGGCAGGGAGTGATCTGATTCTGGACCTGTGTGAAAAATGCAGCAGAGAGAAGTTGTTGATAGTTAGATATGAGAGAAAGAAGAGACAGGACAGTTCTGAGGATTGGCATGGGGTGGCCGTTTTTTGAGATGAGGAGAGGATGTGCTTCTGCCCCTTAAAACTTGATTTATGGTTAGAGAGTCAGCATCTTTATAGTGCTTTTATTTCTGTTCCTATAAAAGGAATACATATACTGGCAAAAACAATTAAAACAGTACAAAATGCATCCAGTAAAAATCAGTTCCCTGATTTCTTTCCCAAGAAGCAACCACTATTACCAACCTCTTGTGTATTTTTTCCAAAGTCTAAGAGTGTACATGTGTGTATGTGTGAGCATATTATATCCGCTTTTCTTTTTTAATACAGTGGTCCAGGCTACATATCCTGTACTGCAGCTTACTTTTTCCACTAAATAATATATCTTAAAGATTAGTCCATACCAGCACGTATAGAAAGAATTCTTTCTCTTAACAACAGTGTATTCCATTGTATTGCCATATTATAATATTTAATTAATATTTAATTAATTCCCTACTGAAGGACATTAAGATTGTTTCCAGTATTTTTAAATTACTGATGATAAAGTGATGAATAATATTATAATAATATCTTTGAACGTATTATTCACATGTAGAAGTGGATCTGTAGAATAAATCCCTAGAAGTAGAATCTGCAGCTCAAAAAGAATGTGTATATTTAAATGTTGGTTAATGGGGCCACTTTGTCCATCAAAAGGGTTGTGCTAACTAATAGTCCAGCAACAATGCCTGATGATACCTGCCAAGGTGAAAGCCTTTATGATAATAGTGAAACTAATGATAACTTACAAGTATGTGTTGCTTTATATTTGCCAAAGTACTTTGATACCTATTATTTATTTCGTTACCAAAACAACTCTTGGAAGTAGATCTTTTGTATTCTAATTTTATACATGAGGATATGGAACTTGGGGAGATCGATCATTTGCCCCGCTAGTGAATGGTGGGACTGGGATTTGAACCCAAGCCTCTCAGACATCAAGCCCAGACTGCCTCCAATTTAGTCTTGTCAGAAAGGGGTTTCCCCTAGCCCATACTTAGACTTCTCTGTCTGACAGACTGAACTCCCCGTCCCCGGAAGCATTTGGATGTTAGCTGGATAAGGCCTTGGCAAGAATGCTGTTGAAAGCATTGTAGCCCCAGCATGAGGGTCTGACTAAATGACCTTCAAGGTCCCTTTCTGCCCCACCAGCTCCATGGACTAAGCAACTCTCCTCTCACGCTTAATAGCTGCATTGATAAAATGAAAATAATATCACCTGCCTCTAACTGCATCGGAATGTCATAAAGCTAAATCAAAGAGTACAGCTGAAGCACTTAGAGCAACTTCAGAAAAATAAACTCTATAAATCTGTGTTAGGCTGGGGAGGAGGATGGCTGCAAAGACAAGGAGGCATTGAGCCCACCTAGCTTCCCCTGGGCCTTGATTAGGAGTAAGTTCCCTTAAATGGATTTGTTTTCAATACAGATACCAGTATGCACATGTGCTCATACACTCACACTGAACTACTTCTTCCAACTCCCTGGCACATTATTAGAGATTCACAGATCTTTTTTTTTTTAATTGAAGTATGGTTGTTTTACAATGTCGTGTTAATTTCAGGTGTACAGCAGATTGATTCCGTTTATATATATATATATATATATATATATATATCACATATACACACACACACACACACACACACACACACACACATATATATGTATGTGTGTGTATATATATAATGTTCTTTTTCAGATTCTTTTCCCTATAGGTTACTACAAAATACTGAGTATAGTTCCCTGTGCTATTCAGTAGGTCCTAGTTGGTCACAGGTCTTTGCATTTTTATTTGTATGACTCCCCCTAATCTGACATCTAGCTTGGTCCCTAAATTCATTGGAAGCTTAGCCATCAAAACACATTTGTTCATTATCTCCTGTAAACTTCACAACAATCCTGCAAGTTGTGTTATTTATTATCTCTTTTTTCAGAACAGACATCAAAGCTCAGAGAGGTGACATCTCTTTGTCAAGATCACACCGAAAATTGGAGCAGAGCAGGGATTAGAACCATGTTGTCTGATGTAGAGTCTGTGTCCTTTCATCTGCCAAGACTTCTCTCAAGCTTTACTCCCTCTGGGCCCTGAGAAGACATCCCTGACTGCCCTTCACTCCATATTGTACCTGGTGCCCCATTTCACATGCTTTGCTAGACTTGTTTACCTGCCCCATGCTGCTGTATATGTACATATAGAAATGTACATTTCCATGAGCTCCAGTAAGCTGGGAAGCTGCGGGCAGGGATGCGGCTGCTCCGTTTCCTAAGCCACCACGCTGGTGGAGGAAGGAAGTGCCAATTTTGAGTGCCTGTTTGTGTCAGGCATATTGTGAACGTCTTGAATTTTAACCCTCCCAACCAAAGGAGGCAGTCTCATCACTACGTCTCAGCAGATGAAATTGAGACTTAGGATACAAAGTCACATGTCCAGGGACACACTATGAGTGGAAGGACCCAAGATTCAAGCTGAGGTCTGTCTTACTCCACGTCCTGGGCTCTTGCCAATATACCATCACCCCCTGCAACCACCCCATGTGATTAGCATGAAGCCTGAAATCAGTTGTGGGTTGTTGGTTTTTTTGGTATGTGACCTTTTATTGGAACATAACCACGCCTACTTATTTACACACTGTGGCTGCTTTCTCTTATTTATTTATTTTTTTTTTAACAGAGTCACAGATTTATTTATTTATTTATTTATTTATTTTTGGCTGCGTTGGGTCTTCACTGCTGCGTGCAAGCTTTCTCTAGTTGCGGCGAGCGGGGGCTACTCTTCGTTGCGGTGAGCAGGGCTACTGTTCGTTGTGGTGCGCAAGCTTCTCATTGTGGTGGCTTCTCTTTGTTGTGGAGCATGGCTTCTAGGTGCATGGGCTTCAGTAGTTGTGGCACGTGGGCTCAGTAGTTGTGGCGCGTGGGCTTAGTTGCTCCATGGCATGTGGGATCTTCCCGGACCAGGGCTCGAACCCATGTTCCCTGCTTTGGCAGGCGGATTCTTAACCACTGCGCCACCAGGGAAATCCTGCTTTCTCTTATTTTAAAAACAGCTTTATTGAGATATAATTCACATAACACACAATTCACCCATTTAAAGTGTAAATCCAGTTTTTAAAAATTATGTCCCATTCTTATAGGATAGGAGGACAGTAGGAAACTGTCTCTGGATGGGTGTCTGGAGACCGAAACCACGTCACATTCACATGGGCAGAGGGTGTAGAGGGGAGGGCTGGGCACATTGCAGTCAGCTCCTGATGCAGCATTTCACCCTAAAGACTTTAAGGACAGCAGCAGATGAGCTCCCACAAGTACATGGACAGCTGATTTCAGAGCACCCAAGGCCTCCCCCCTTTGCAAGGAAATATACCCACACAACCCACTTAGTGATGTGCCTGCCTCTTTAATATGCAGCTGGGGAGGGGGGCCTGGAGAGGAACTGAGATGCTAATAGGCACAGTGAAGGGAAAAGGAGATGTTAGTAAAGCATGCTGTGGGAGTTCAAAGGAAGATGCAATCATAAGTTTCCAAAGCCGTTTTCACCCTTCTCTCACTGAACCTTCTTTCCAACTGTATGGGGCAGGACTATTCTCTTCATTTTATTACTGAGGGGCCTGAATGAACCGTCCTCTTTCAAAATTCAGTAGCGAGCCCATGGCCCTGAAGCGCAGTCAGTCAAATACAGGCCCCTCTGGGCTCCCTTGGGGGCACCTCCCTCCATCCAAGGCTGCCCTATGCTCATGTCTGGCCATGGGCCTGGGGACCAACACATCATGCTTACTCAATGGGGAGGAGGGACAAGGGGAGTAGGGCAGACACATTTAGAGAAACGTGTTCAGACCGGCCTGGCTGGCAGGGGAACCATTCCTTCCAGGGATGACTGGGAAGCATGGGGGTTACAGGTGTGCACGTGTGGGCTGTGTGTGAAGTCACACTGCTGGGTTCCAGCTCTGGTTCTCCCACTTATTAGCTGTATAACCTCAGGCGAGTTCCTTGACCTATTTAATCTATCTGTGCCTCAGTTTCCTCATCTGTAAAATGGGGGTCATTGTTTTCTTATTTATTTATTTATTTTTAACTGGAGTATAGTTGATTTACAGTGTTGTGTTAGTTTCAGGTATACAGCAAAGTGATTCAGTTATACATATATATTCTTTTTCCGATTCTTTTCCATTATAGGTTATTACAAGATATTGAATATAGTTCCCTGTGCTATACAGTGGGTCCTTGTTATCTGTTTTATACATAGTAGTGTGTATCTGTTAATCACCATGGGGTTATTTTGAGAACTAAATGAATTATTTTTTTAAAAATACCCTAAGAATATTGCCTAGTACATAGTGAGCACTCAAGACAGGTCGACTGCTATTATTATTACACATTAAAAAATTCTGGTTGGAGCTAGAATATGAAAGGACTTGGATGCCAGGCTGTGAAATTCGTCCTCGATTCTGTAGCTCTTGGTTTTTGAACCCGATGAAATCTGGGCTTTGGGGAGGTTTACCTATGTTAGAATGGATTAAAGTAGCAGGAAAATCGGAGTCGAGACCAGCGAAGGGGCCGTTGCCAAGGTCTTTATGGTAATTTCATTGTCTGGGAGAGAGGCGGGCTGGCCTGCTGCCTGCACTTGGGCTTTGTCAGTGCCTGTCAAAGCATCTGCTCTGAGGTGGTGCTTTGGCTGTTAGGGCCCGATTCCGCTGTCAGGGAGCACTTTTGCCTATTACCTTATAGGAAATCAGGATCATTTTCTTCCACCTGCCTGGGAAAGTGACTGTCTTTATGGAGCGCTGAGGATGAAGGCCTGCGGTCTCTGTGCAGAGTTGCCAGCTCAAGAGCTGGCAGCGGACTGGAAGCATCGTCCCCAGCCAGCAGCTCAGCTGAGCTGGACTCTAAGGATGTCAGAGGGCTCCCCTAGAATTCTCCTCCTGGGAGACAGCCTAACAGTGTGCCATTATGCTGCTCCTGGATAATGGTAGGCTTCGGGCTTGGCTACAGCGAGAGTCTCTCCAAAGATTAACTCCGGCCATACTTGCCGTCTTGTTGCTTCCTCCCATGACAGTAACTGTGCAGTCTGTCAGGAATTGGGCTCAAGGGGCTCTGAGGGGATCGGCTGCTTGGTTTCTTTTTTCCCTCCACGTCACTTGCATGCCCAAGCCTTTAATACACTGTGCGTGGGTTCTCTCCAACTTTGCCTCTCTAGTCTGAGCAGGGCTTTGGCTAAATGTGGTGCCCAATAACTTCAAGGGATCAAGTGCTTTTGAGAAACTTTTCTCCTGAGAAGATGAGCTGGGAGGAATTGAAAGCAAGGCTGCCAGCTTTGATGTCTTAAGTATGAAATTTCAGTGGCTTACCAGCTGCCAATCTCTGGTTTTAGTGCAGACGGGGTAAGATTTAAGGAAATGATCACATCACGTGCTCTATGGGTGACAAGTAATGATGGAGAAACAGCCTAAGGAACCCAGGGAAGGAGAGGTCAGAGAGCCTGACCTGGCGTTTTCAGCTGGATTGGGTGATCTGCTGAAAAGCTCTTTTCTTTTTTTTTCTTTTTAGAGATGATTTGGTTTGGTATTTTTCCATTGCAAAATACATGCCAATTATCAGATATTCAGAAAATATGGAAAATCAGAAAGACGAAGACAAAGTAGTGATTTTAGCCCTTCCCCAAAGAAAAGTATTTTGGTATATTTCCTTATAGTTCTTTTTCTATGATTTTTTTAAAAGTTGTTATATTAGTTTTTTGTTTGTCTGTTTACCTTCCTACATATCTACTTCTCTGTTTATCTAATTGAATTATATACTTGTCCTTGTTTTTTGTTTATTTGATTGGTTGGCTTTACTTTTGTTTTGGGCAACCAACATGGTAAAATACATTTTTCAAGTTAGTGCAAGATCTCTGCAATTTACATGAATCCTGGTTGGTCCAGGGATTCCCAAAAGTTAGGGTGCATGAAAATGACCTGAAGAGCTTATGAAAATGTGGGGTTGGTGCTTGGGAATCTGAATTTTAACAACCATTTGTGGCGATTTTGAGGAATGTGGCGCATGGACCACACATCAAGAAACCTTTATATCAGGCTAAATATGGTGGTTATGTTGATCCATTGAATGGATTCTTCATATGCTTATCCACTTTCATCATAGTGGGCATGTGGGGTGTTTTTTGCTTTTCATTAAGTATAAACAATGCCACGATGAACATCTTTGGCCGTTCATATTTTTCTGAACACCTGTACAAGGTATGCCTTCCCAGGTGCTGGAAAGACCAGTGACCAAAGAGACCCAGTTCCTGCTCTTATTGAGCTTTTACCTAATGGAGCGAAAGACAAATAGAATCACAACATTAGATTATTGCAAATCATGATGAGTATCGTGAAAGAAAGATTCAGACTGATATGGCAAGGCAAAGAATTTAGGTTCAGAGGCCAAAAAAGCCTCTCTGAGGAGGTGACATGTAAGTGAAGCTTGAGGGAAGACTAGAGTTAGCCGATGTCACTTTTAAGACTTGCAGAAGTAGAATTATTGGATTAAAGGGTGCTGTCTTTTAAAACAACTTCCTTAATCTCCCCTCCCCCTCGGGTTTCAGTGTCCATGTTCAAATATGCAGGGTGTACAGGGTGTCAGGGTCCAGTGGGAAAAGAGGGAGTTTGATACAGGGGATTCGTTATAAACAGTTTGAAAGGTTGAAGGAACAAAAGGGAAAGGTGAGGTAGGTCAGAGATTAGTAAGTACTAGAAACAGCTACCACACCTAGGGCTGAGTGAATGGAAGGAAGGCCAGGCAGCCCCCTCCCACTGAGCTGTACTGCCACGGGGCTGGGGGAGCAGCCCATGCTGGAATCAGTGAGAAGGGATTGCTGAGGCTGGAACCAAAGAGAAGTCACAGCATGGCTTGTGCTGGGACATCAGGTGCTGGGCTGTGGTGCTGAGCTGTGGAAGAATTCCATAGGTTGGTGATGAGAGCACAGAGCTAATACTGTATGGCTGGTGCTGGGGTCTCAGGGGCCACCACTTGGCTGGTCCTGAGATTGTGGAGGACCTGCTAAGTTCTGGCCCCAGGATCCAGAAAGAGGCTTTGCACTGCAAGAGAGGAAACTGCCGAAAGATGCTGGAGATCCTAGCTGTACACTGCTGCTGGAAAGATGCTGGCAGAAACTGGGAACCGAAAGTAAGTTCCTTCTCTCTTCCTCCTGCTTTGCAATGTCCTGCCAGGTCTTCTATTGATAAAACTGAAGCAAAAGCCACCAGGCAAAAGGACATGAGAAAAGCAGGTTTTGGGGTCCTAGGCAGAGAAGGGCAGAAATGGGACCTGAGACGAAACAGGCATATGGCCCTCACACAGAGAAAGGAGTCCCCCTTCCTCCCCGTCCTTGTGTACTGCCTCTAGGGGGAAATTAAACCAGTTCAGTGGTTATCCATTCTGTGGCTCCACTATCCTCAAAAATCCTGTCTTTTCCAAATGTCTTCGTGCATAAATCTGCCTCTGAATAATCGAAGTCAGCACTCTGTAAAAGCTGATTGTGTGGATGGATGACGAGTGAATGAATTGTAGCTGCTCCTAGATATCACTAAGAATCTGGTACTATGCTAAGTGCCTACATTTGTTCTTTCAATCAAGCCTCACATCTGCCCCTATAGGTAGCCACTGTCACTCTCAGGCAGTGAGACTGAAGCTCCAAGGGGTGAACCGACTTGCTCACCATCACGCACCTCCTAAGTAGTGATGAGATCCAAACCCACATCTGTTGGCCTCCATAGCTGCTACTCCTTCAGAAACTTCAAATAATGTAGGCCCACATTTAAAGGCCATTTTTCAGTGATCTTTACAGGCAGGTAGAGAGTGGCTTGTTGAACATATCTGAGTTTCCATAAGGGTATACTGGTAGTAGCCTAGAAGTGAACTGACCCTGGAATTCCAATGGAAATGACAGCCTCGCCATTCCAGGCCACGCTGTGGCTCCAGGCTCCTGTCTGAAAACCCTCCCCTGACCTTTTCCTAACGCTTGGCATTTTATTGTTTTGTTGATTACGGATCACTTATGTGCAGCACACAGTTGACTGTTTGTTAAAATGAAAAGTGGAAAAAAAAACAGAAAAGAAAGTACACGCTTGCCAGAGCAGTGCTGTAGAACAGTTGTTCCCTAGGTATTCATCTCCGTACGTCTAAACACCTATAATTAAACTAGCTTTGGAGCAGTGCCTCTTGGTGAGGGCGGAAGAATCAATTCTGCAGCATTTGGATCTTGTTCTTTGTATACACTGCTCAGCAGTGAAGGTGTTCCCAAAAAAGACCAGACGCTGGGACTCAAGAATGCAATTACCCGCCTATCAGGGTGAATGGATGATGGTCTGGTCTTGGGGACATCCGAGCTTAGGGTAGCAGAGGGAAAGAGACAAGTGATGAATATGGTGACCTCCAGTTCTCTGTGTCTGTTCCCCAGTCTCATTTCCTTGCTGGGAATTTTATATTTGTACCCTGGATACAGTGATCGCTGGGTAGCTTTGTGTTAAACAGCTAATTAATGGCAATTCAAGTCAGCTCTCCTATTTATGAAACTCTGGGGCAGGCAGAGATACTTCACTCGTCTGGAAAAATGAGTTGGGATCAAGCTGCACCTTCTGTATAAATATGTGAGGCATTGCTGTCAGACACCAGTACCAGCCAATGCTGTCTGGCTTCACATGAATCATTGAAATGACCCAAACCTTCAGTCTGAGCTGATTGTAGCTAATGTGTGCTACATAATCTCATATGCTCAGAATGTCTTGTGAACCACGCACGCTATCAAGATACAGTTTTAATTAACATTTGCTTTTTAGGTAATATACGCAATTTATTTTGGCAAGAGTTCATTGAATGTAAAATCTACATAATTAAGATACTAAGCCTGTAATATTTTTTTTTCTTTGCAGTATTTTTTGCTAAATGACCCAGATCCAGCAACATTTATTACCCAGTAGATAGCTGCAATGGGCAATCACAATTTCATACTTCCTTTTATTTTTTTGTTCTTCTCTAACCAAAGGATACAAAGTCATAGCGTTGATTTTGTTCACTTTTTAGATTCGAGGGTATCAGATCTTTTTCTTAGTTCAATTTCACATTAAAAATCAAGCAAAGAAAACACATTATGATTCTCTTGCACAGAAATCTGTTATAAAATAAGGTTTATTTTAGAAGTTAATATTATTTTATGAGCTTATTTCACTAAGCTTTTCACTACTGTAATGGGACTCTAGGTTATGATCAACTGAGAATAGGCATGCTGGGAGAGACCTCAAAGGTCATTGAGGTAACTGCTCCTTTTACGAAGACAGCCCAGGTCCCCGAGTTTCAGCGTGGAGATGTGACTTGCCCAAAGTCACACAACACAGAACGAAGACTAAAACTCATGACCCCTGACGAGTCTAGCTTGTTTTCTACTGTTCTAGCTGCGTCCCTTTAAGAAATATCTGCCCTCCCTCTGCCCACAAAGAGCCTCGTCCTCCTTCATCAACTCCGTCTTCTAAACTTAGAAGTGCCTCGGTATAAAATAGGCATATTTGGAGAAAAAAGAAAAAGGAAGATAGACCTGCATCCCCAAACCCTCCCCTAAAGTGAAGAGCAGCACAGTGGCTGAATCCCAACCGCTTTGTTCTTTGTGATAATCCATATAATTGGGTCAGAGGACTAATGACTTGGCTTCAGGAATCTGAGCCATGTGCCTCCATGATTTGCAGCCAGCTGCGTGCCCGGAATGAGAGCCGTTCACCATGGAGGCCCAGGGCCGCAGCTGATGGAAGCCGCAGCCAGACCAAAGCCGGGAGCGGAAAACAGAACGGCCCCCGGTTATGAGGCCATTTTCTAGATCCTTCCTCTACCCCTTCCAATCTGCTTGGTTTCTGAGCTGCCAGGTTCTTCCCAGACAGGCCCTTGACAAGGGCCTTTCCTGAAGACTCTGCACCTAGAATGTGGTAGGCAGGGATTACACGGTGTCTCTTCCCTCGGATCTGTAGTAAGCTGCTAATTAGTGTCAGTAATTGCTGGGGGAGAGGATTGCTGGCTGCCCATCAGCACCGGGAAGCGGTGGGGTGCTAGCGCCTGCCTCCCTCCCTCCCGGCTCCCTCCTCTCTAGCGTTAAACAGTAAATCTATATCGGTTAAATCGGCTGTTGGGCTGCTTGTTGAATAGCATGTCAGTGGAGTCGTGTCAGGTTAATGGGTTTAGCTAATGTATGGGCATAAGGATGAGTAACCCCATCAGGCGTCATAGCTAAAGGCGGGAGGCTGGAGGTCTCTGAGAGAGTCATCAGAGCAGAGGACACACAGATAGCTTTTGAGGCCCTGGTTTTCTGGCAGAGAAGTCCCAGAAAAGCTGTTTCTTGGGCAACTCTGTTAAAAGAAGAAGAAAGTAGCGCTTTGTACCTGTGAACGACCTGCCAACAGATGGTGAGGAGGAATAGAGGGCTCAGATTTCACGCAGCTCGAGGTCCCTCTATGGTGCTGCCATTAATAGCTGTCACTCAGGGCAAAGGATGAACTTCTCTAAGCCTCAACTTTCTCATCACTACAATGGGGCTAGGAAGAGCATCTAGCTCACAGGGTCGTTGAAAGGCTGAAATGAGCTAATACACAAACAGTGCTCACTGCAACACTTACCACTGTTTTGAAAGTGAGCATTTATTAAATACTATGAATTAGGTTAAAATAATAACATAGCAGGCCTGCTTGTGTGCTAGTCAATTTCAGTGTAATTTCATACAGACCCTGGAGTGCCTTGCCTCAGGTCGGGAGACCTGCTGGTTTCTAATTACCCCATGGTCAGTTTTCTCTTCACCAGCCCTATCCCACCTTTTCAGCATGGGTGTGTGAGGAAGAGGTGGAGGAGTTGTGGCCACCAGATGTCTGTGTTATGTGCAGCCTCCCACATATGTACATGTATCATGCATTAGTGCCCAGTGTGGCAGTACTGAGAGCCCTGCTTATGCCCTGATAAAGCATTCTAAGACCTACTGCAAAGCCTCAGTCATTTGGATACAGAATATCCAATGATATGCAGCAGTTGTGTTTTTGCTTTATGTGATATAATTATGAAATAATGCTATTGGTATGTGTGTCTGTATGTTTCCCAAAGATGTAGGTATTTTCTTTGCCTACAATATTCATTTGCTTAGCAAATATGTAACATATATTACATTCTTATTTTTATATGTATGCTTGCTAAGAAAATGTGTATTGCCTATGTGCATACACATCTGTTCATTTATTCATTCAACAAATATTTATTGAGCACCAAATGAATTGTAGGATTTTAGAGCTAGAAGGGACTTAAGCAGTCATGCTATCCAGGGCTGTCAACTTAGAGAAGAGGAACCTGGGATCTTAACATGACAAGGCCCACCCTCCGCCTGGGTACCCTCCTCGCCTGTCTTCACTCAGAGTCCATTGTCCATCAATATAGTCAGGGGAGTAACAGGCCTCAATAGCTTTCCCTCTCCCTCTCTGTCCTATGGTGCTGTCCAGACCACAGTTCTGGGGAGCCCAGCTGTCTGCCCCTCTGCCTGGCACCAGAACAGCTGCATGCAGCTGGATAAAAGCACACAGTCAGTCAACCTAATTGTACTTCATGCCCCCAAACCTCCATCTCAGGGAGTATGGCAGAGTAGTTAGGAACAACTAAGCCACATTGCCTGAGTTTGTATATTAGTTCTGCCATGTTCTAGCTGTGGGACCATGGGCAAATTACTTAACCTCTCTGTGCCTTATTTTTCTCACGTAAAATAAGGATAATAATCTTTATTTCATAGGGTTGTTTTAAGGATTAAATAATTTGAAACATATAAGGCATTTAGAGCAATAACTGAGACTATATTGGTATGTGTTCATTATTATTATTATTATTATTTTAATTTATTTTATTTATTTTTTGCTGCATTGGGTCTTTGTTGCTGCACGTGGGCTCTCTCTAGTTGCGGCAAGCAGGGGCCACTCTTTGTTGCGGTGCGCGGGCTTCTCATTGCGGTGGCTTCTCTTGTTGCGGAGCACGGGCTCTAGGCGCACGGGCCTCAGTAGTTGTGGCACGTGGGCTCAGTAGTTGTAGTTCACGGGCTTTAGAGCGCAGGCTCAGCAGTTGCGGCGCACGGGCCTAGTTGCCCTGTGGCATGTGGGATCCTCCCGGACCAGGGCTTGAACCCGTGTCCCCTGCGTTGGCAGGCGGATTCTTAACCACTGCACCACTAGGGAAGCCCTGTGTTCATTATTATTATGTGACACTCTAAATTGTTGTGCCAACTCCTCTACATACACAATGGCTGCTGTGGTACCAATCATCTAAACCACATTCCAGGCAGCAGGAAGGGAAAAGGGCTTCTGCCTGTTGAGTCAGCTCCTTTAAGGATCCTTTCCCAAAGTTTCTCACAACACTTCTGTTTACAGGGCCTGGCTTCATGGTCACACTTAGCTGTGAGAGAGACTGGGAAATAAGATCTTTATTCCAAACCATATGTGCCTCAATGGGGATGCTGTGACTAAGGAAGAAGGGAGAATGGAATATTTGTAGGTAATAGAAGACTCTTTTACATCCACAAGGCCACACTTAATGGATTCTTCTCTCCTTTCCTCTCACTTAACTGCCCAGGAGCTTATCTATCTTGGCTTCTGATACCATACCCTCTTGGTTTTCCTCCTACTTCTTCTTGGGTCACTGTTTTTCCATCTATTTTTCTGACTTCTCCTCTTCTTCCAATCTCTTTAAGTGAGTGAGCCCTAGTTTTACCACTGAACCTTCCTCTCTTTTCCAGCTACACTCAATCCCGTGGTGGTGAATACCCCACTCATGCTGGTGATTCCCAAATTCCCATCTCTAACCCAGACTTCTACTCTGAGCCCTACACTCGTACCTACTTGTTCATCTCCTCCCTGCTTGTTTATTGAATAGCCACCTCAAAAATTACATTGGAACATAACTCTGATTTCTCATTGAACGTGTTTCTCTCCCAGACTTCCCCATCTCAGCACATGGATACACCACCGATCTGCTTGCAGTCCAACACTTTAGAAGCCATCCTTGATGGTTCCTTGTCTTTTAACCTCCCCAAATAATATTTAAATCTGTTTCCCTCTTTCCACCTTGGCTATCGCTGCTCTAGACCAAGCCAGCAACATTGTTACCGAATGCAAATTCATGTGTCCAACACACAGTGAGGCCAAACAAACTGAAACATCGGAGTTTGGAGCAGAGAAAGGTTTATTGCAGGGCCATGCAAGGAGATCATTTGTTCACACCCCCAAACCCTGAACTCCTTGAAGGGTTTCAGCAAAGAATTTTAAAGGCAAGGTAAGGGAGGGGCATGGTTAGTTGTTGCAAACTTCTTGGTATTGGAATCCTTTGTTCTTGTAGCTGTGCACATAGGTCAGATCACGATGTTCCTGTAAACCTCCAACAAGACCAATGTTATTCTCTGTTCTACAACTTTTTATCTTTATATGAATGGATTCTTAAAGGTCAGAGCCCTGAGAATAGGCTATCCTGTATATTTCAGGCTATAGGCAACATTGTTTTGCAAAAGGCGCAGAGTCAGGATGACTAAGCACAGGCAATAGAACAGATCTAATTTGGAGTCATGTTTGTTCTTCCCTATTACAACATCTACCCACTTTGACTGCTGCAAGTCTGCCCTAATGAATTACCCTGCTTTCATGCTTTCTCCTGAGGTAGAACAGAGTGATGTAGTGCCAGAACTCTGGAGCCAGACTGCCTGGGTTCAAATCTTAGCTCCAACATGTACTAGCTATATGACTTGGACAAGTTTATTAACTTTTTTCTTGTCTCAATTTCATCCATAAAATGAGAATAGTAACAGTACCTGTTTCATAAGGTTATTGAGAGCACTAAATGAGTTAATATATGTAAGCACTCAGCAATGCCTGGTGTATAATAAGCACAATCAGTAAATGTTAGCTATTATCATTAGCTGTTATTACCATACATTTTTCATGAAGCAGCCAAAGTGATCTCTTAAAACATAAATTAAATCTTATCGTTCTTGTGCTTAAAACTTGCCAGTGATTTCCCATTTCAGTTGCAATGAAATTCTAACACATCACCATGGCCAAAGGTCCTATATGACCTAGCCCTTGACTCCTCCCATCTCTGCTCCAAGCTCCCTCCCCATCTCTCACTACCTTTAAGTTACAACTGCTTTATTTTAGGTCCTTTAACATTCCAAGCTCTGGGGCCTTGCCCCCGTTCTCCTTCCTCTGCCTCAAATGCTCTTCCCTCCCTCCAGTTGTCTATAGGGTCAACTTATTCTCTTTTTTCAGATCTTACCTCAATTATTTTCCCCTCTGAAAGTTCCTCCCTGGCCACGTGCCTAAAGGACAACCCATCCCTGGTCATTCTCCCTCTTCATATTCCATGGTACCTACTGCACTTGTCACTGTTCGTGTTGGTTTGTGTGTTTGCTTATCTTACAGTCTCTCTCTCTCCCCCCCTAGAGTGTGGGGTTTCTGAGAGGACACACCACATTTTTCTTGTACACTCATGGATCCTAGGACCTAAACCAGCAATGGCACATAGTAGGTGCTCACAGACAAGTGGCAAAGGAAAGAGGAGATGACCCTTGAACAAGATTTTAAAGAATGAATAGGAATTTTCCAGATACACCAGGAGAGGCAAGGATTTGAAGCAAAGAGAACAGCATTTACAAATGCATGGATATGAAGCAGAGTAGTGCCTTGCTGTTACAAAAGTGCGGTGCGGTCTTCAGAGTAGCGGCATCGGCCTCACCTGGGAGCTTGTTAGAAATGCAGAACCTTAGTCCCCAGCTCCGACCCACTGAATCAGAATCTGCATTTTAAAAAGACTCCTAGGTGATTCCTTTGAGAAGCACTGGAGTAGTGTGTTCAGGGAACCAGAAATAGCCATCATGACTAGAGTATAAAGTACAAGGGGAATGGGATATCTAGGATATAAGTTCAGCTGCATGTGACAGACCCAGAATGACAGTGGCTTAAAAACACCAGATACTTTTATTCACTTCTCATGTAAAAGTCCAAGCTAATATGGCAGCTTTTTGCTAAGTTCATCAGGGGCCTGGCACATTCTAAGTATTCTGTAAAGGTGAATTTTCCTTCCCTGTCCTCTAATAAAGATTGTCTGAGATTTTGAGCCACTGCTTTGTACTTGGCTGAAGCAATCATTCCTGGGCTGCCTTCACAATAATCAGTGAGCACCTACTACCTGCCAGGTACCATGCTGGGTGCTGGGGACACAGCCATGAGGAGCTGTGACCCCATCCCTCGAGAAGCTCAGCATGGAAAGGGGCATCATGACATAGTTCCAGATCCTTCTGTGTGACTTCTCAGATTTCCCTGTCAGGAATAAATGTCAGCAGGGAATAGGAGGGATCAGCAAGTGAACCCTCACATGACTGAGACTGGGGAGAAAGAGGATGAGAAGGAGCTAGAAGACTTAATATTTTCTCCTTCCAAGACACTCAGTTAGAGCAACAGAGAGAAGAATGACAACAAGGGATTCTAACACACTGAATAATACAAAAAGGAATCCATGAGTCTAGAGTGATACTAAAAATTGAAGAGTGAAAGGGAAAACTCTTTTTGCAGGAAAAACTAATGTATGTGGAATGATAGCATCATAACGCTACTATTTTGCAACCACTGTTATAATAATTGATTTAGGTAAGTATTATCAATGGATGCTTAAGCCATCGTATTAAAACTTGTTTGGGAAAAGGATATTCATATGCTCTCAAATAGCTTCCCACAGAATACCAATTAATTACACAGTGTAAAAAACAAAATTCAACTGAGTACATTTTAAACATCTTATTGGCTTTATTCAATGACTCATGAATCAGGCAGCATCCCATCTAGCAGACAGAAAGGAACTCTGAGGAGCTATACAAAATGAAAGAATTTTATAGACAGAAGGGAGCCATGACAGAGAAGTTATACTAGGCAAAAAAAGCACACTGGTTATTACAAGGTTATTGTCTTTAGGGGATGGCAGGGGTCTATCAGGCAGATTACCTACCTAGTGCTGATCTGGCAATTGCTTATTGACAGATTTAAGATTCCATTTCTGGGAGAGCCAAAACTGTAATTAAGTCTCTGTTTGATGATGTGGGGCTTAGCATAAGTGACCCCATTTTGGGCCTGCTGTTTTGTTTTTAACAAAAGGGAAAAGGTACTTTTACAGTGAAGATATCTGATACATACCTATTAATCATATGATAAATTTAATGTCTCCAATGATGGGGTGAACTGGAATCATGTGACTCAAGTTGAAGATCATTCTGAAAAAACAAAAAAAAAAAAACCTGGCTTATGCTGTTCAGAAGTGTCAATATCATGGAAAAAAAAGAAAAGGCTGAGGACCAGTTTCAGACTATAGGCTAACAAGAAATGACAATTAAATGCAGCACGTGGTCTTTGACTGGACCCTACATGGGAAAGAAAGGTTTGAAGGACATTATTGGGACAACTGGGGACATCTGAATATAGACTGTACATTAGATAACAGTTCTCTAATGTACCGAGTGAGATCATAGTACTGTGGTTATGCAGGAATATCCTCTTGCTCTTAGAAGAAACATGCTGAAGAATTTAGGGGTAAAGATTCATAATATTGCCAACTTATTCTCGAAGGGTTTAAGGAAAAAAGAAAAAGTATATAGAGAAAGAGATACAACAAATGTGGCAAGATATTAAGAGTGGGTGAGTCTAGGTAATGGGTACTCAGTTATTCCTTGTGCTGTAACTGCAACTTTTAGGTAGCTTTAAATTTTGTTTTAAAAGAGTGTTTTACTGTCCTCGGTGGTTGATCCTATATAAATCAAGTTCAGTACTATATGCAATGGATTCCCCAAACTCACATCATTTGAGATTCGGCTTAGTCTGGCCACTGGCCCATCAGCCTGCACACCAGGAAATGGGGTTGGCTCCGAGCAGGAAGGACTGGGGGAGCTGGGGTTCTGCGGGCTCAGATTTAGCCTCTGTCTCTGAATCTTACATCCTCTTCCTTCTCTTTGGAGGGTCTGTAACTAACAAGCTATGCGTACAGCGCCTGGCAGACGGGGAAGCATGGAGGATGAAAGCCTGCTTTCCTTTTTAACAAAAATTGAGACCTAAAGCTGCCACTGGATCTTGGCTGACTAGAGAGGGTCTGCGAAAGAGGAGCAGATCAACAGGATGGAATGGGGTTCTGGGGTTTTATTTTCGGGGATGGGGGTGTTAGTATGGGGAAGAGAGATAAAGATGAGATGGAATTCTAACCGTGAGAGTTGGGGAAGAGTGCATTTCAAAGAACATTTTTAGTCACAGATGGTTGAGGAGAAATAGAACAGGCCCCAGCACCTCGTCTTCCTGGCTGATGGCGGGGAGGGGGAGCTTGCTAATGAACACATTGATTTCCCAGCTCCTCAGAACAATAGCAAATGTTTTTTGCAGTTATTAATTGGGATCCCACAGCAGGTGCGGGGGATGGAAGGCGCTGGTGATTCTATCTTTGGGGGTTAGGCTAAGAGAAAGAGAATTTAAAGAGCAAGGAGAAAAGAGCTGGGCTGTGTGGTCCCAACTTGATTAACTCTCAACCTTGCTACTGGCCAGTTTAACTGCTTTAACCTGTCGTTTTCCTCTTTGGTAAAAATTAGAATAATACTCTTCCTTCACATGGATCATGTGAGAACAAAACAACATAGTTAATACATGTAAAAAGTACTTTGCAAGCTTTCCAGGACTATGTACTGTTTGCTTTTCTTGTTTATTTATTTATTTATAAATTTATTTATATATTTATTTATTATTTTTGGCTGCGTTGGGTCTTCGTTGCTGCGCGCGGGCTTTCTCTAGTTGCGGTGCGCGGGGGCTGCTCTTCGTCGTGGTGCGCGGGCTTCTCATCGCAGTGACTTATCTTGTTGCAGAGCGCGAGCTCTAGGCGCATACGGGCTCCAGTAGTTGTTGCACGTGGGCTTCAGTAGTTGCGGCTCTCGGGCTCTAGAGCGCAGGCTCAGTAGTTGTGGCGCACGGGCTTAGTTGCTCCACGGCGTGTGGAATCTTCTGGGACCAGGGCTCGAACCCGTGTCCCCTGCATTGGCAGACAGATTCTCAACCACTGCACCACCAGGAAAGCCCTGTTCATTTATTTTTAAAGTGATTGATTGATTGATTGATTGATTTTAAAAGTGTTTATTAAGCACCTACTGTGTACACACTGGTACACAGTAGGTGCTTAATAAATACTTTTTAAATGAACCTAGTTTGTGCTAGGTTCAAGGAATATGGCAATGAATTGGAAAATATAGTCCCTCTCCCTGTAGAACTAGTGATCTAGCAAGGAAGAGGGGAATTGACCAAGTGATTACAAATGCACTAAGATATACCAGTTGCTATTCCAATAGGAAGCTTAAAACAGACTGACCCGGGAAGTCAGGGAAGGCCTCTGAAGAAAGGAACATCATTACAGAGACCCGTCATAAACAGTTATACTACTTTCCCTCCCCATGGAGCAGGGCCAGAGACTTAAATGCTGACCCAGGTTGGCCACATGGACAATGGTGTGAAACCTTATGAAGGATGGATTGATTTCAATTTCTCCATTGAGGAGAGACAAGCCAGTGTGTCCTCAAGAGTGGCCCCTACCGTCCTGCTAAGCTTGCTTCGCCTTGTCTGCTGTGCAAACTCCCCGGGCACTGGCTGGCATCCCAGAACAGGGTGTTCCTCATTCTTGTGAGGCTGATACCCTGATAACAAAGCTCAAGCTTTCCATAAGTGGCCAGGGAATGTCTCCCTGCTCCCAAATAAAGAGGCAGCAGGGAACTGATGTCTTCTCGGGTCCACCCAACATCCCACAGTGCACAGCCTCTATGGGAGACTGCCCCCATCCCACTAACTCAGTGCCTGCAGTTTTCCCTAATAGCTCTGCCGTGAGCCTGTGCGCCATGGCACTTGTAGTATTTATCTCTAATTCTAGCTCAACACTGGCTTTTATAAAACCACCCTTGAAAAACAGGACTTTTGGAAGCTGGCAGGGTAGTCTGGGATAGAAAGCTGGTATCAGAAGATTGGAGCTCTGCATTCAATTACATTGGGGATATACTTCCTGAGCAACTGCTGAGGGAGAAACCCAGTGCCGGGCACAGATCATTCAGAGGTAAATATACTTCTAGTCCAGTTAGGGAGCAGGACTGTGAAACAAATGTTGTGCATTGTGCAAGAGTTTAAATAAAGGTTGGATGAAAGTATCATGAGAGTTCTGAAAAAACTTTTTTGCCTGCCATTCACTCTGTGGGTGACTTTGTGAAAATCAGCACATAATTGCCGTTTTATGGACTTTGGTGCTGGTGGTAATGCTGGAGGTGGTGGTAATGCTGGAGGTGGTAGAGCTTGTGGTAATGATAGAGGTGGTGGCAATGATGATGGTGGTAGTGGAGATGGTGATAATGATGGAGGTGTTGGTAATGATGGAAGTGGTGGTAATGATGGAGGAGGTGGTAATGATGATGGGGGTGGTGGTAATGATGATGGGGGTGGTGGAGGTGGTGGTAATGATGGAGGTGGTGGTAATGATGGAGGTGGTGGTAATGATGGAGGTGGTGGCAATGATGATGGGGGTGGTGGAGGTGGTGGTAATGATGATGGTGGTGTGTGGTTGGTGGTGGCAATGATGGGGTGATATGATGGAGGTGGTGGTAATGATGGAGGTGGTGGTAATGATGATGGGAGTGGTAATGATGGAGGTGGTGGTAATGATGGAGGTGGTGGTAATGATGATGGGGGTGGTGGACGTGGTGGCAGTGATGATGGGGGTGGTGGAGGTGGTGGTGGTAGTCTGTGCATGTGTGTGGTTTTGGGGTAGGGAACGGGTTGGAGTGGGGGGAGTTGAGCCCAATAACACCTAAGACACCTTCAACGGCTTTGACCTTTATTCTGTTAAACGTAATTATTTACCAGTCTATAATATAGGTACAAGTACTGCTTGTGTTCTTTAAAGAGATATTTCTTGAACAGGACAAAATGAGAGAATTTTCTAAGGACTTCCATATCTAACAATGGGATCAAATCACTTTTTATTTTGCCTCCAGGATCCAGAAGCAATCCCCATCCCTGTTAATTTGGAACACATAAATTATGCACATAGATGGAATTAGGGAATAGCTTCTATTTCATGAGGATTTTTTAAAAATCATGTGCTCTCTATTCAAGACTTCAAAAAAAGAAAGGAATAAAATTCACACGTTTGCAAGAAACTGCTGGTGTCTTTGAATATCTTCCCATAAGCAGGGAAATCTGGTATTAAAAACAAAAAAAGTTGAATTTTCCACGTATGAAAGAAAATGTTTATAATTGATATGGATGAATACAATCATTAAGTAAATGTTGTATAGGTTTAAACAAAAAAACTGCACCCTTATTCTGAGTCTCTGAAACAAACCATTCCCCTCCCCCACCCTACCCCCAAAGGGCAAGGAATAGGTGGAAAATGATTGAGTTTTTGTTTCCTGAGTTAGCACACAGGCAAAAAAACAAAAATGTAGATACATGCCAAGAATATCAACGATCAGCTGAATATATATTCTAAACACTTTATGTGCATTAACCCATTTAATCCCACAACAATCCTATAAGCAAGGTGACTATGGTCACCCATTTTTCCACAAGTGTGGAAGCAGTGAGACCCAATAACTCACTGGGGATCATAAAGCTGAGAAGTGGTGGTGCTGGATTTGAACCCAGGCAACAGAGCTTTAATGCTTCCAAACTTAAAAAAGAAATATGAACTACTTACAAATTTAAGACTTGTGAAGACTTATAAGGTCTTATAAATCTGGACCACTATATTTGCTGCCTGACATTTTTCTTTTTATTAAGTCCCCTTGGTCCAGAGTCTTTCATAAAACTTTTATCAAAAAGTTGACTGTCACGTATATGGGACCTCACTATTATTTCTTACAACTTCATGTGAATCTACAATTATCTCAATAAAAATTCCATTTAAGAAGAATTGACTAGCACCATACATGTCTCTAAGCAGTTTCTAATGGGCAAGTGGATTAAAATTTAAGGTACGAAACTACCAATTTTAGATTTAAAATCAGCTTGTAAATGTAAAGAAATATTTTATGTAAATATCCCAGCCGTCGGTGGTGGTAGGCTTGAAAATCAGACATGGGTCAAAATCCCAGTCAAACTTTGTCTTGGGAAAGCTCCTTGACTTGTCTGGGCCTGTTTCCTAAATGTGTAAAATGGGATAGTGATGCCTACTTCATTGCATTGTTAGGAAAAGGCAGATTTGAAGTCAGGTTTGTCTGAATCCAGAGTCGCTTGCTCTTAGCCACTCCGTGCCACCCTGAGAGGAGGGGCTGTGGGCACCAGCTGCAGGGAAGAGGGCCTAATGGGGCGTGTCTGTAGCCCCTGACAGTTACCCCTTCAGCCCCTTTCATCTACCAGTTTCCCCAGAACCCATTCCTTTCTGCCAGGCCTGACCTCAGATTGTCACGTCAACTGCACTGAATCTTCCCAGTTCAACTTGCTTCTCTTTCTGGATTTGGAGTCAGAAGATCTCAGTTTAAGACCTACTTTTGCTGGGTAGCTTCTGGCAAGCCACTTCCCTAGCTGGGTCTCAGGTTTCCCACCCATAACATGAAGCATCCATAACAGGGCGCCAAAGCCCCTCCTCCACTCAGTCCTTTACTCCACGCAAGGAATGAGAAATGGCTCCTCCATCTCTATGTGCAATCCCAAAGCTGCACTCCCTTGCCATTTCCCTACCGCCTTTAAAAATATTGTGCCTAGGGCACATGAAAAGATGATCAACATTGCTAATTATTAGAGAAATGCAAATCGAAACTACAATGAGGTATCACCTCACACTGGTCAGAATGGCCATCATCAAAAAGTCTATAAATACTAAATGCTGGAGAGGGTGTGGAGAAAAGGGAACCCTCCTATACTGTTGGTGGGAATGTAAACTGGTGCAGCCACTATGGAGAACAATATGGAGGTGTTTTAAAAACCTGAAAATAGAGTTACCATATAATCCAGCAATCCCACTCCTGGGTATATACCCAGAAAAGATAAAAACTCTAATTTGAAAAGATACATGCACCCCAATGTTCAGAGCAGCACTATTTACAATAGCCAAGATGTGGAAGCAACCTAAGTGCCCATCAACAGACACTGGATAAAGAAAATATGGCACACACACACACACACACACACACACACAAAATGGAATACTACTCAGCCATAAGAAATGAAACATTGCCATTTGCAGCAATGGATGGACCTAGAGATTATCATACTAAGTGAAGTAAGTCAGACAGAGAAAGACAAATATTATATATCACTTATATGTGGAATATAAAAAGATGATACAAATGAATTTATTTACAAAACAGAAAAAGACTCACAGACATGGAAAACAAACTTATGGTTACCAAAGAGGAAGGCGGGAGGAATAAATTAGGAGTATGGGATTAACAGATAAATACTACTATGTATAAAATAGACAAACAACAAGGATTTACTGAATAGCACAGGGAGCTATATTATCTTATAATAACCTATAATGGAAAAGAATCTGAAAAAGAATACATATATATATCCGAATCATTTTACTGTACATCTGAAGCTAACACAATCTTGTAAATCAACTATACTTCAATTTTTAAAAATTGGCTTAGGGGAGGAGGGGGTACAGTTATGAGGCTGTATTGTCCAGGAAAGGGCACTAGCTGGGCAGTGTGAGGTTTCCATCACGAAGGCATGAGGCAGCCTCTAGCCTAGGGAATTGAGAAGAGGCTATAATTGGAGAGACTCACTGTTGCTAAACTGAAAATTTTGTGAAATCAATTGAGAGAAAAATCAATATGGGATTTTTTTTTTTTCCACGATGAAAAGACAAGATTCCCACACAATTAAGAACTGGGCCGTGGTTTCCACACTCTGCCTGTCATGTTCTTGTGTTTCAGTGCCACAACTGTTCATCAGAAATAATTAAACATTTTCCCATGGGCAACAATTACTTGCTTCAAATATTATGAGTAAGGAGGATACATTTATAATTACCTAACCTTTCTGAAGGTGAAAATATATATTATCCTTTGATGGAAGGGAAAAAGGAGTTTCTGGATTCGCCAGTGCACTGTGCTGTATCTGTCCTGATTACGCTAATTGCCCTAAGGATCGGAACAATAACTTTTTACGCATCCCAACCTTCTCTTTCATTTTCTGTAACTTTTAGGCATCAAATAACGGTTCCTTTTTCTTGTTGTTTTTGTAAGTCATGAAATAGCCAGCCTGTAGCTATTAGGATGGCCCGACAGCATCTCTAACTGCCCCAGTGCTGTGATATAATGAGAGTGGCAACGTCTCACTTTTCTTCGGAGTCGGTTTCCTTGTGAGCCACAGGCAGACACAAACCAGGAGCCCAGCGTTTCATGTTGTCACTAGTTTCCTGATTTTGCATTAAATACTCACACAGTGGAAACGACAACGTAATAATGGCAGTAGTTAACACTTACTGAGTGCTCACATCCTGTTAGGCGAGTCTAAATGCTTTATGTATACTATCTCATTTAATGCTCACAATAATTCCATGAAGCAGGTTACTATGAACACTCCCATCTTACAGATGAGAGAAGTGAGGCCAAGAGATGTTAAGTAACTTGCCTAAGGTCACACAGCTAGTAAGTGGTGAAGCTGGGGTTTGGTCTAAAGTCTATGCCTTTAACCACTATACTAAAATATCTCTCAGACTTCTCTATCAAGTCATTTTGGTCCAGTATTTTCTTTTAACTGACAAAGAATATATTTCCTATAAAATATTTCTCAAAAACCAGACTGCAATCATGCTTTTATGTTAAAGGTTTTATTTTTGTAACTTGTTTGGCCTTACTGCTAGTTTTCAAATCTATAAGCATGTGATAGTAGTAGTAGCAGTAGTAATAATAATTCTTTAAGCAGCAGATATCACTTACTGATTATATATCCTGGGCTAAGCACTAAGATCTTCACTTCCATTCTGTCCCTTCCCTCATATACACAACAAAGATACAGGGAAGATAATATCATCCTTGGTCTACACACAGGTAAACTGAGGCCCAGGAGAGTAAGTGACATGACCAAGGTCACACAGCTAGTCAACTGTATGGCAGGGACTTCAAGGGATCTGCCCATCCCACTCAGCCAGTTTTATCCCACAGATTGTGTGCCAGGTACTGTCCTTGACTCTGGCAATACCATTGTGAATTAGGCCTCATCCCTGATGCCAGGCAGGGCTTGATTGGCTCAACACCCACTATGTTTGGGGGTCAACAGTTGGTGCAGCTACATGCATGCTTTCCTCTGGAATGTTCTCTCACTTATTTTAGAAAAACTGAGTTTTGGTACCTCTTCCACAGGATCTAAAGTTACATATAATTTTGTTGAGATTCCGCGGAGTCTTTTGACAACATCAGTGTGCATTTTTGTGTTTGCATATGTCATTGGTATGAGGATGTTATCGTAGAACTCAGTTCCTGTCTCTGATTTTGTGTCTTTTCTTTAATAGTGGGCAGTGAAGCTCAGTATTCAGGTTCAGCTCATCTTCAGAGCTAGATTATTCTGTCAGGAATTATGCTAGGAATACAACAAAATTTAAAATGTGGGGTCTCCCTTTCAATAAATAAAGTTATGTCTCCTTATTTTGCAGATTCTCTAGAAGCAATAGATGATGGTTAAGCCCACAACTCTGGAGCCAGACAGCCCAGTGTCAAGCCTCAGTTTCAATAGTTAAGGTCAGTTCAGCTGTGTGACCTTGGGCAAATTACTTACCCTTTCTGTGCCTCAGCTTCCTCATCTATTAAATAAGAACAATGGAATCATAGTGGCTACTTCATGGGTGAATTGAATAAGTAAATATGCATCATCACTTAGGACAATAGGGCTTGGTGCATGGGCATATGTAAGTGTTGGCTATTGTTATTGATGGCCATCCACAGACTTGAATTTCATTATAATTTGAAAAGGACTTATTTTGTAAGAAAGGAAAATATCACTTCACTATCTGCTTTTTTCAGCTCTCAAGGGCCCACTGTATTCTTTAAATCGTCCCTTCTGGGGATTATACACAGCCATTCTGTTAAGGATGCTCTCAAAGCAAGTCTTCTATGGACTTTTCAGCGAGCTGGAGGTCTGCATTGCAGCAACTTGCTACAATTAGCCTAGACCAGTTTAGCAGGTTGTCTTTAAACAGTGCAATGCAAGTAGATTATTTGAATAGGATGTAAAACTTTATACTGATGCAGCTGATAAACCTCTCCCCACGCCCACCCTCCACCAGCTGTTAGGTGTTTCAGGTAGCACATTGCATAGAAAAATTAACTCCTGACTGATCCTTTCCCTTTTGCTGTTGCCCCTTACAAACGTTTCTCCACAGGGCAGCCAGAGTGATCTCTTTCAAATGCAAGTCAGACATGACTTTCTTCTGCTGAAATCCTTCTAGCTTCTTCCTATTACACTGAGAATGCAATTCGGAATCTTCCCTGTGCGATACAAGGTCCACCTCATGCCTATGCTCCAGGCACCCTGGCCTTTACTGAGCTCCTTCTAATAACCAGGGTGTTCACCTTTGTGATTTCCTCTGTCTGGAATATTCTTTCCTGGCTATTCACAAGGCTGGATTTTCTCATTCTTATGGGCTCAAGTAATAAGATATCACTTCCTTAGAGAGGCCTGTACAATCACCCTACCTAAAGTGAGCACCGCCCTCCCCCCAGTATTCTCTCTTAGCACACTGCTTACCTTACTCGAACATTTCTCAGTCTGTATAATTATTTCATTTCTTTATACACTTGCTTGTTTCTTGCTGCCTTTCCTGCTAGGCTTCACACTTCCCGAGGGCAAGGACCAGGCCTGCCTGGCTCTCGCTGTATCCCGAGTGTCTGGTGCAGAGAATCCAAGTCCAAAATACACAGTACACCAAAGTTGATTTAATTGCCTCTGGATCATCTAAAACCAAATTCCCCACTTGCTTTTGACTTCTGCTTTAAATGTCACTTGCTAATCCACCTGATTTCTTTTTTTTTCAAATAGAGAATAAAACCTGTTTCTAGCTGTGTTGTTAGTAAAATGCTATGATATTTATTTTATACTTTTTTCATGCTCCTGAATAGGAGAGGTAAAGATTCCCTTTGGTCGCAGGGTTTTTTGATCATCTATTTCTGAAACTCCTGTTGAGTGCTTTAGGATCTTTTGTGAAAGAAAACTTAAGAATTTATGAGGAGTAAATAAAACAGTGGTTTTCAAAGTGTGGTCATCAGACGGGCAGCAGCAGCGTCACCTGGGAACTTGTTAGACATGCAGGCTTTCAGCTGCCACCCGAAACCTACTGATGCAAACTCTGGGGGTGGGGTCCGGCAGTGAGTGTTTTAACAAGCCCTCCACGTGATTCTGATGGTAGCTAGTTTGAGAACCAGTGAAATAAAGTAACTTTTGTCAGAGAGAAGTGGAAAAGTTGCTAAGTTCTATGAATGTTTATGCAGGTCAATAGTTTAAAAGCATGTAATTAACATCTACTGTACGCCAGGAATTGCCTGGGGTGCCTGGGATTCAGAGTTAAACCAGAGAGGGCCTGATGTGGAGAGAATGGCAAATAAACAGTCTATTGCAATATATTATTGTGCGTGTTGGGATGGAGGAAAGCAGAAAGAGCTGAGGAGGCGGGGGCAGGACTCTTTCAGCTGAGAATCTTTGAGAGTAGCATAGGATAAGGGTACAAAAGTGTGCGCTTCAGAGACAACTGGCCTGAGTTTAAGCCAACGTCCATTATTTACCAGCTGTGTGAGCCTGAGTAAGTTACTTAACCTCTCTGTGCTTCAGTTTCCTAGCTTAAAAATGAAAGTGATAATACTAAGAGTAACCTACTTCATAGGGTTGTTGTGCTGATTAAATGAGTTAATAAATGAAAAGCACTTCAAACAGTGCCTGGTTCATTGTGAGTACTCAATAAGTATTAATTGACATTTCAACATCATCGGCTTGCAAGCAAAGGCTATCAGATGTACCTAATCATCAGGGCGGTGCGTGAGGGGAGGTTATTTAGGGAAGGTCTCCACTGTAATTGTTGGCAGATCTTGCTACTCAAAGTGTGATCCCTTCACCAGCAGCGTCAGCAGCATTTGTGGGCTTGCTAGGAATGCGGAATCTCAGGCCCCACTCTGGACCTCCTGAATCACAACCTGCCTTTTAACAAGATCCCCAAGTAATTTTTTCAAAAATTCATTTATTTTATTTATTTATTTTTGGCTGCGTTGGGTCTTCGCTGCTGCGCGCGGGCTTTCTCTAGTTGCGGCGAGCGGGCGCTGCTCTTCGTTGCGGTGCGCGGGCTTCTCATTGCGTTGGCTTCTCGTTGCGGAGGGCGGGCTCTAGGCGCGCAAGCTCAGTAGTTGTGGCTTGCGGGCCCTAGGCGCGCAGGCTCAGTAGCTGTGACGCACGGGCTTAGTTGCTCCGCGGCATGTGGGATCTTCCCGGACCAGGCCTCGAACCCGTGTGCCCTGCATTGGCAGGCGGATTCTCAACCACTGCGCCACCAGGGAAGTCCCCCTAAGTAATTTTTTTTAAAGCAAATTTTAAACATGGAGAACCACTGGTGTAGAAGAGTGATTCTGAGCCCTGGCTGCACACACCTGAAGAGGGAATATACGGGCAAAGGCACTGACTCCTGGGACAGAAACGCCTACAGGTCTGTGTTTGGACAGGAAGTGGTGGCGGGGAGAGGAGGTGTACACGAGCAAGGCCATGGCGGGAGGGTTGGACCTCATCCATGGGCAGGTTTGCAGCAGTGAGGCCAGGGCTGTGGTCCCTTTTTATCTGAGAAGCTCAACATGGCGACCCTGCAAAGGCTAGAGGAAGGAGGGCCTTAAAGCTGCCCTGAAAGAAACGATGAGACTCGGAGGCGGTGAAGGTGGAGAGGAGGAAATGAGGTTGAGGGTTATGAGAAGATGACGCAGGCAGGTAGGACTAAGCATGGGAAATGAGGAAGGCAGAGGAGTGAAGCGTGACTCAGGCTCTGAACTCACGTGACTAAGTTTAAAAAGCTGCTCTTTGGAAGTTTTTTTTCCTAACTCCTTTCCAGGGTTTCTCTCTAGTTCAGTTTCCCAAAGACTGCCCAGTGCAGAACCTTCTATTCCTAGCCACCTAGGGATTTCTTGCAACACATTCAACAAGCATTTGGCATTGCCTCCTGCCATACGAGGGTTTGGGACAAAATGTCCTATTGGATCCCAGGAATGATGGTGGGATCCTTCCATCTTTGTCTCATGTCTCTAGCCGTCTGTTCAATTATAGCAAAACTTCAGTTCCCCAGGCCCCTTACAGAATGAATCATCTCATGTAAGCAAAGTTTTCACGTAGCTGAGGACTAATCTTTAATGTGTGGGAAAATTTTATTTAAAATATTATACTGTTTTTGAGGATATATTTTAATGCATTCGTTTTCATACTCTTTCTTAAAGCAATGGGGCCTTTTTTTTCAAGTAGAGTTATAGAATCTCAATATATAAAACAGAATAAAGAGTTACTTTAAAGAAGTAAGGAGCAGGCCAAGCCCCTGGCACGTGCTTTTTAATTTCTCCATAATTTGTTTCCTGAGAGTCCTCCACACATACCTTGGACCCTGTCAAACAGTTTGAACACCTTTGTTTTAAAATGAACTTATTCTCTACTGATTTTTTTTTTTTTTTTTTTTTAAGGAACCTGTGACTTGGGGGTCAGGCTTCAGGAGGAGGGGCAGTTTTTTGTTTTTTTTTAAATTTTATTTATTTATTTATGGCTGTGTTGGGTCTTCGTTTCTGTGCGAGGGCTTTCTCTAGTTGCGGCAAGTGGGGGCCACTCTTCATCGCGGTGCGCGGGCCTCTCACTATCGCGGCCTCTCTCGTTGCGGAGCACAGGCTCCAGACGTGCAGGCTCAGTAATTGTGGCTCACCGGCTTAGTTGCTCCGCGGCATGTGGGATCTTCCCAGACCAGGGCTCAAACCCGTGTCCCCTGCATTAGCAGGCAGATTCTCAACCACTGCGCCACCAGGGAAGCCCTCTACTGATTTTTTAAACAAAAGAATCAAATGTAATGTTTTTGTATGACTGGGGACTTTGTCTTCAGTATCATTAATGTGATATGATTGAGTTGGTACAGGTAACTTCCATTGCAAGTGATAGGAATCCGACTCTAACACCGGAAAAATGATGAATTTATTGGCACATGTGACTGGGAAGACTTGAGTGATGGTTGTATATCTGGCCTGGCTGTATCCAGGTGCTAAAATGCCTTCATCAGGGTTCATCCTCTCTCTTCATCTGTCGATTTTGACCTCTCTCTGTTTCTAAATGTGTCAACATTTAGCAATATTCACTCCTGCCAAAGGGAGCTCCAGACTTCCTGCAAACAAGATAATTTTGTTAGACTCAGGTAAAATCCTTATAGGTCTCGGAACAGAAACCCTCTTCCTCAATATCCATGTAGCAGTTCTTGTGGGAGCACTCAATTACCCTGCCTGGGTCACATGCTGACCTGTAAGGCCAGTGGTCAGGTAAGTAATCATGATTGACAGTTGTTCTAGAATCCCATAAGATGGGCCAGCTATAAAAAGGATGCTGGGCAGATGACAGCAATATAAGTCTACTACTGTGCTGTAGGCTCCTTTAAAAAAAATACTGAATTCGTACTGGGTCCTGTGGCAGAGACCAAGGATGAAACAGAAAAACACCCAGAATTGAGCAAGCAAGGCATATGCATAAACCACAGACTATTATAATGTGATGAGTTGTGTCTGAGGGGAACACATAAGGTGTTCTGGGAGAAATGCTCTGGACTGAATAGATGAACAGTAAACTGTGCTGGAGGAAATCAAGAAAGACTTCACACAGGAGGTGATATTTGATGGCATTTGCGTGGTGGAGGAGAAAAGTGATCTCAGGTGGAAGGAACAGAACATGGAAAAGTATGGAAGTATGAAAGAGGTTGGGGCAGTCGGAGGTGAAAAGCTGGGGCTATAGACCTGGCAGCAGAAGTGACTCTCTTCCCTCAGTTTACCCGTACGCTCCCTTCCCCATTCACCCCTTGCTGGTGCTTCTCCCTGGTCCTGAGAGTGGTGTTACTTTCTCAAGAGCTGCAGAGATGGTGTGTCAGTCCATGGCTACTGTCCAGCCTCTCCTCCCCCAGACTGCAGACCTGCTCTGGCCCCCATCTCCCCGATCCTCAGGGCAGCACCACCCCCTGCTTTAGTTACCGTTTTCCCCTCCTCCCCTAACCACGAGATCCAGACCATTCTTCCTGCTCTCCATCTCTTCTTCTTTCGTGTGTTCTGTTTTTCCTCTTGTTGCTTCCACACTTTTCAACCTTCTTACGTAAAGAAAGACCACCAATTTTAAAGATCATCAGTCAGTCAGAACATTTCTTTACTCCAGTGAATTTTTGCAACCTGGGCTCCCCATTACAGTAACCTGGAAAGCTTGTAAAATTTTTCTAATGTACAGGCTCTACCCCCAGAGACTGATTCACTAGGTCAGGTGGAGCCTGGTATCAGTAATTTGTAAAGTTCCCCAGGTGGCTCAAATATGCAATTTGAGAACCACTGCTTCACTGTATGTGCACAGTGCCTCATGCCCTCACAGGAGCTTTGGAACTTTCTCACAGAAGCCTCTCTGTGGCTCCCCTGCCTAAAGATCCTGCCACGGCAGAAGCCTGGTCCCTCGATGGTCACCAAGACTTTACTGTAGTTAGGTTTAATAAGCTAGTCCCAGGCTTGTTACGCTATGGTCTTGTTCATAAAAAATTATGTTTTAGCCTTCCGGACATCTAATTTTGCAAATCAGTGTCAGGTACAGAAAAGATCCTGTCACTTGAGAGCAAGGCATTCGTAATTTTAAAGGTCAAAGACCCACGTGGAAATTAGCTTTCAGCTATTGAAATACATTGACTTACACACAACAGAAAATGTGGTCTCAGGGCACACCGGGTATTTACACATCTGTAAATTAGTCCATTAGTTATATGGATCCTGATATCTCAAGTACTCACTGATGATCCTGGTAGTATGGTGAGAAACACTCGTAAATGAAGAAAGGGATTCTGTTTAAAGGCTATTGTAATAATAGCTCTCATTGATGGAGTGTCTACTTTATGACAGACACTGCACTGCAAGGTGTTTACCCCAAATCCTCACAACAGCCCTGCAAATAGGAAACTCAGTCTTATTTAAAAAAAAAAGGAATTTACCTAGAATAATAATACAGTTACAAGTGCAAGAGCTAGGATTCCATGCCAGACCATCTGAGTAAAAAAACGCTCCAGTCTGTGCCACACGTTCCTGATCAGTTCCTGATCGTCAGTGACAACAGTGTGCTGGGGTACGCTGCGTGTGTGACCCGGCATCCCGGGAGCAGGGCTACCTCCAGTGCAGGGGAAACTGTCCCCAGAACCCTTGCCCACACTGTGTATTATTTTTTAAAGAGTATTATTGACTTGACCAATGGAATATGATGGCTCATGTTTAATTTTTTTTCAGATGTTGGTTCTGATCCGTTTCCTTAATTTTGAATGATCGGACTCGAGTACATTGTATTGAAGTAATTCAGAGGCAAGGATGTGTTGGTTTGTTCTTTGAACTATTAACCGAGGAAGGGGAAAAGAATCGCAAAGATTTCGAGCACTGATTTTAGTATTTATCAACATACCAGTCATCAAGGTAGAGAAGTAGAAATTTCCAGGCACCCTCACCAAAAGATTACAAAGCATGTTTTGTTTGTTTCGTTCAGTTGGTCAAAAATTGTGTCTCCTAACTGTTCTGCATCCGGGGGTAAAACTGAGCTCACTAGCAGAATGTCTGTTTTGATAAATCGGGAACAAAAAGACCAAAACTAATGACTTCCACAGTGGAAGGTGCCCTGGGAAATATAATATAGAATAGTGGAATCAGGGGCTTGTTTACCATGATTCTGTGTATCCATCTGATGGGGAGTATAAATAGTTTTCTTTGCACAAAGGGACCCAGGGAATAGTGAATCAGGGAATAATTGACTTGTCTTGGTATGTTTGTGAATGTGCATTTTTATCTGATGGCAAATATGCCGTTGACCTTTGAGTCAGTCACCCACTGTGAAATTTCCTCAGCGTCATGTGCACTACGGTAGCATGCCCATCCCCCAAAAAACACACATTTGAAATTAACATTAATCAACCAATGTTGTATTTGGGGCCCTATGTGAAAGCCACCTACTGCAGCTGACTGCCATTCAGCAGGCAAGAAGTGATTTGCAATATAATTTAAATGAAGAGTCAGTTTCTTTTCCCATTTAGAACACACCAGTATGGAAAGCTGATTGTCAGTCATTCTGGTGATGTGCATCAACTTGGCTATTCACTCAGAAAATGAAGTTTCCTGAGACACTGGCACATTTAATTTATTTTTTTTTGCTGTGAAGTTAACTTCAGCTTGTTAAATACAATGATGATCCAAACCACAGAAAAGCCAACACCATTAATTTTAATGCTCATAATGTAGTGGAAAGAGATTATATTCATTTGGGATTTTTTCCCTTTTAATAGAATGTTTACTTGCCCCTCTCCTTATGAGTTAATTATTATTTTCCTTCCGTAATGCTCTACTTATATCTGAGCAGCCAGTGTGTCTATTAATGTCTTGAGTTTATGAATTGCTGGTGAATCTATCATTTTGCTGTGTCTGTCACTAAAATATCAATAGCTTGGCAGTGTGGTGAGTGAAGATGCAGGTGGTAGGGATGCGATGGGTCCCTTTACAGAACTTCTCATCTATTTATATAAAACATTTACTTTTAGCAGAGTTTCTTTTCTATGCTTTGATTGGGAGATTGAGTGACTTTTCAGTGAATTATGTAGTAGTGAGTTAAGAATTTGGTAACTTTCCCTTGTTTATCATTCAGGGGTTTTTTGTTTGTCTTAAGATTTTTTTAACTTTTTTAAATTAAAAAAATTTTTAATTTTTATTGAAATATAGTTGATTTACAGTGTTGTGTTAGTTTCAGGAGTGCAACAAATATGTATCTAATTCTTTATATATATATATATATATATTCTTTTTTAGATTCTTTTCCATTATAGGTCATTACAAGATATTACAAGATATTAAGATCCTCAATATCTTGTAATAACCTTGTATCTTGTTCCTTGTGCTATATAGTAGGTCCTTGTTGGTTATCTCTTTTATATGTAGTAGTGTATATATTTTAATCCCAAACTCCTAATTTATCCCCCCTCCTTTCTCTTTGGTAATCATAAGTTTGTTTTCTATGTCTGTGAGTCTATTTGTGCTTTGTAAATAAGTTCATTTGTATCTTTTTTTTTTTTTACATTTTTAATTCATCTATTTCTTCATTTAATAGACACAGAGCAGCCAGTTATGCAAGCAGTGTGCTAAGTATTGGGGATTAAAAATAACTAAAGCGGGCTTCCCTGGTGGCATAGTGGTTAAGAATCCGCTTGCCAATGCCGGGGACACGGGTTCAAGCCCTGGTCCAGGAAGATCCCACATGCCGCAGAGCAACTAAGCCCGTGTGCCACAACTACTGAGCCTGCGCTCTAGAGCTCGGAGCCACAACTACTGAGCACGTGTGCCACAACTACTGAAGCCCACATGCCTAGAGCCCATGCTCCACAACAAGAGAAGCTGCCACAATGAGAAGCACGCGCACCACAACAGACTAGCCCCCGCTCACCACTGCTAGAGAAAGCCCACGCACAGCAACAAAGACCCAACACAGCCAAAAATAAATAAATAAATAAATACATTTATAAAAATAAATAAATAAATAAATCAGGCATCATCCCCATCTTCCAGGAGCGCATAGTTCTGAGCAGGACTGGCAACAGGGAATTGAAGCACAGTGAGATGAGTGGTACAGGTGAGCTGGGCATATGGTAATAGAGGGTGGGATGGAGGGAGCTCTCTCTCTGCAGAGGGGGCTATCAAGGGAGGCTTTACAGAGTAGGAGATGCTAGAGCAAGATCCCAGTGACCTGGGCCTTGAGTTCTTCAGGTTGGCAGTGAAATGATGGGTGAGGGTGGGAAAAGGCAGTACAGGCAGAGGGAATAGCAAATTCGAAGTGGTGACTGCGAGCCTTTTATTGGAAACCAGCTACCTGCTATTTAAATAATAATAATAGGAGCTGATATTTAAGTGCTCACCATATGTCACACACTGTTTCAAATTCTTATATCTGCAAACTCAATTAAGCCTTATAATGACTCTTTGAAGTTGGTATTATCAGCATCCCCTTTACAAATCCAAATCAATGCCTGGAGAGATTTGGTAATTTGCTAAATATCACACAGCTGATAGGATCAGGACCAAGACTGGAACCCATGTTTTTTGACTCCAAAGCCTACAAGTTTAAGTATTATGCTCATGGCCTCTTTGCCCTTTAGGGCATTCAGTCCAGCTGTGCAGATAAGACATGCTAATAGGGACTGACAGGACTGTCTAGGGGGGATAATAGCAGTACCTATTTGTCACCTGTGGGCAGGACTGAGATATAGAAAGTGTTTAGAACAGTGCCTGGTACATAGGAAAGCATTTTTAAACTAGTATTATGATGATTAATGTCTTAAAAGTAGTAGAGCCCAATAAATAGGAATTCAATAGTACTCAGGGATTAAACCACTTAGGGGTAGTTTACTGCAGAGGTCATTATTCAAGAGACACTGTGGAGTTGGTGGCATTTGATAGAAACCTGGAAGGCTTAATGGTAGAATTCCTATAGGTAGGACCTTGGGACAGGGAAGTATTTCAGCAAGAGAGAACGGAATGCAGAAATGCAAGCAGACTGGAAAATTCCATCATGCTTGAGAAAAGTGAATAATTTTCTGAAAGCAGAGGGTCTGTAAAGAGAGGGAGAATAAAATCAAACAGGTAGTTAGAAATTGCTTATAACTAATGATGTTTGTTGAATGTTTGGCACTGTTTATATTTTGTATTATTGAGTCATCGTAAACATTTTCCTGGGATTATAGACTCATTGTTTTCATTTGAAGAAAATGAGGTTCAGAGAAGTTACATAATTTGCTTACCATCATCCAGCTAAAAAGTGGTAGAACTTGAACTCGAACCCAAGTCTGTGGGTTGGGTTCTTAAGTCTATGGGTAACTTAAAGTACCATGTTCATTTGACAACACCACGGTTTCATCTTTGTAGCTCTGACCTTTCTACACATCATGAATACTGATAGAATAATTTTTCTAGTGAAAAGGGTAGGAGAAAAAAGTAAGAATAATGCGTCAACGTGTTCTTCTTAGGATTTTGCTTATCAACCACTATAGCCCAACATTTTCCCACTTAATAGGCTGTGTCTACTTCTATTAAGATGGAAAGAACTGGTCTCCCTGATTCCCTTGACACATAACCCCCGCTCCAGTTTCCTATTTGTGTGTACCTCTTACAACAGGTACCATAGATAAACACCCCACCTCCTAGCATAACAGCTAATGGTTAAAAGTTTGGGTGTTGAAGTACTGCCAGGTGCCAGGGTTAGAAGCCCAGCCCCACCCTTCATAGCTGTGGTCAAGAACAAGATACTTACTTTCTCTATGTTTGTTTCCTTATCTATTTAATTGTGACAGTATGGTACCTATGTCAGTGGGTTACTGCTGGAAATAAATGGATTATTCCATATAAAGACTAAAAACTGCTCTTAAAATGCTATGATCGTTCGTTAAATATTAGCATTATTGTTGTCATTATTATGCCTTATATCTTGTGTCTCCCCAAATAAAGACCTGTGACCAGCTCTGTTGGGGAGGACATGGGAAAGTTGTCGTTTCATATATTGCTGAAGAGAATGTAAAATTGCACAGCCTTTGTAGATGGTAATTTGACAATATCTATCAAATATTATAATACATGTTTTCTTTACCCAATAATTCCACTTCCAGGTATTTATCCTACAGATAGATTCATAGAAGTGAGAAATGTGGAATTTGTACCTTTTGAATTTTAACCTGTGTATGCATAACCTAGTCCAAATTTTTTAAATACAGATCGATGAATATGTTATGCTTTGTTTGTACCCTCCACGTAGTCTGACACAACACTTGGCACAGAGACACTGACAAATGCCCTTTTGTTTAGCCTGGTACAATTCCTTCGGATCCCTGTGCCCCAAGCCCACCTACATGCACCACGTACACTTTAGATGATGCTTCATCCTGAGCCACTCAACTCTAAACGCCGTTGAGACTGCTGACTCTGGTTTGCTTTCAAAATTGACATACACTTCTCTCATTATAGCGATGCCCTTGGCTTCTCTCCATGACTATTCCTGACTCGTGGCCCCGGCAATCTTGGGAAAACATCATCCAGTTTCTTGGATCCACATCCTGGGGCCTCCATTTCCCCAGCATCACCCCCACCCAGCCTGGACGCGTTGACCCAAGCGTTTCCTAGGACACGTGTGAGTAAAATACTTGACTCTTCCATGAAAACAGTTTAAATCATCCCCTCCCCTCCACTGTACACTCCACTTTGGAGCATGATTTTGTTTCTCTCAGATGCTGTTCCAACTCTCTCCCTTTCTGGAACTAGCTGCCTGTCCTAAAGTTTATACCCTCAGGTTCAGCATTTGTTTAATCACTGATTATTCAAGGAGCCGGTAGGCAGTAGAATCTGAGAACTGAAAGGCAGAAGCCTTTGTTCTCCTCCTGTGTGGTTCCATTCAGGTTACTTGTCTCTGACTTAGATTGGAGACTAAATGGATTAAAATAAAACCAATTTAAGGGAAAAAAAGAAACGTTCACAGACACAGAAATAGAGATTCCTGCTATCTTGGCTGCCTGGAAGATCTGAAGGCCTCACCAAGGAATTTAAAAAGTAATGTTTCTTATCATAAGTGACAGAAATATGCTGCTTTCTGCATCAGTAGATATGAAGATTAGAGGGTCTGAGCGTATTAAACAATTTTGCACAGCACCAGGCACCCTGGGCTCTGCTGTCTGCCTTATTACCCTTCATCTTGTGGCTATTTCAGGCCCAATTTAAGAATACAATGCGGTCTGGCTTTGCAAATTGACATCCTTTAATTTAAACTGTCTTGTGGGAGAATTAAGAAATTATGGAACAATTATATGCCTTGAGTTGAAAGCTGGATGGCATCCCGAGATCCTTGTACATCAGCCATTTGAATTGATTAAGTCACATAATTGAATTACACCTTTGCCCCCCATAATATCTTGTGGCAAATATGTTGGTATTTCGTTCTGGGAAAATGCTTCCATAAAAGTAAAATAGGGGTTGGGGTTGGAGATTGACCTGGGTGTCAAAGGAAACCTAGGGTCAGGGTGGGCTGACATTTTGAGATTTTGTGCGGGAGGTTGATTAGCAGAGCAAGTGTTCCATTTGAAGTTTAAATGGAAGTTCGCAGGTCAAAACTCTGTACATGATACACGGGGAAGTATGCTTTCCCCAGTCTCCCTTTGCGTTGTCCTTCAACCTTCAGCCTAAGCGTGTATTGCTCATTCTCAAGGCTTTTTTTTTAACATCTCCCATGAACAAAGATGCTGGGTTTGGTATAGCTTCCTTTGTCCCCCATGTTTTCCCATACACCCTTCCATCAGAGCGCCTCCCACAGTGATGACAAGTCTCCTTTACCAGGCCATGTGGCCGAGCGGGGAAACTGTGTCCAACTCGCGTAGCATGGTCGTAGTACTCAGTCAGTATCTGTTGAATGAGGCTTTACTTGGAAGCTTCAGTGGTTAGGTTCTAAAAACTCAGTCTTCTTTTGTAGACTGGAAATCAGAAGGACGTGGAATCTGATAGTCACTCTTAAAGCATTGTTCTTAAGTAGGGGTTTTTTGCCCCCACTTTTGTCATTCGACCCTTTTGTCAAGGATTTCTTAAACACCAACCCTGTCCATTTAACAAATGTTTATTAGGCACTTATTATAACAAAAAGGTAAAGTAGGTGCTGAGGGGGAAAAATAGCCAAAAATTATGCCCTGTTCTTTCGAGGAGCTCAAAATCCTATTGGGAATTGGAGAGGTTGGTGCGGGAAATAGGCTAATAGCCTTGGTGACTGAAAGAGCAAGCAGGCTGCTGTTGAGTGGTCCAGGACTATGAGAGGGGGTGACGGTAAATTCCATCTTACTCCCCTCTGAAGCTTGCTCTGCCCTTGGTCTGCCCTCTCCCCCCACCCCCCCCCCCACATCATGCATTTTGGAACTCAGCAGAGAAGAAAACTCTTGGACGAATGGCCTGTGGTCAGGCAGAATGTGTGCCTTTCATTTGAAAACTCTTCCAAGGAAGAGAGCTTTTAAAGCGCTGTTCTCCCCCACCTCCTTTCCCCACCGCCCCCAGCTTCCAGCTCTCCATCCTCCCGTGCAGCCTTCTGGGTCTTCGTATTCTTTGTCTATTCCGTGCAGCACAAGAACCTCTCTCTTTTTAAAAGCTCTTTACCTTTTCTTTACCTTTATCAAAGAACACTCTTGGAGCTTTAAAACCCAACTGCAGCTATCCTCCTGAATATATTTGTGTGGAAGGGATGAATCAAGTCTGTCAAACATTGAGCTGTGAAACCTTTAATATTTCTAAAAGGTTTAAAGTCTGCATATTTATCACATGCATCATTGAGAATAATCTTTCTTTTTTTGTAAAAAAAAAAAAGTTAAATGCTCACTGGAAACTATTGTGGTGGTGAGCACAGTGGATGACAGCCTCAAGCAGGGGCCCGTTTTTGATACTGGAATGAAGTTTCTGGTAAAATCTTTCTCTGACATCACTCTCCTAGAGACCACCCATCATCTACCCCTCATCTATGTGTATGAATGTTTTATATTGTGGAATTCTAGAACCTTGGTGCTCAAAGGGAAAGGAAAGAAGGAGAAAGGGACTGGTCTTTGTGGAGTGCCTGCTCTGTGCCAGGTGTCGTGTCTGTGTGCTTTGAGTGTTGTCACGTGGTCATTTTCACAGCAGTCCTTTATAGCAGGCAGTATCACCACTGATATATAGACAAGGAAACGAAGATTCAAAAAGCGAAGCCATTTTCACACGATCACGCAAATATTCATTTGCAGACCTGGGACTTGACCCTAAACTAAGCCTCTCTAATTCTTTCACTCTGTTTATGTGGCATGAGCTTGGCAAATGCTTAATACAAAGTAGGCACACACGAGAGGGTCCCCAAAGTTGGTTTTTAATGAAGAATCTTTGTTCTACAGACAGAGAGACAGTGTAGATTATTGGGCATGATTCTGAGAATCAGAGGTGTTAGATTTTAAGATGTTTAATCCAGAAATGGTGGTAGTTTCCTTAGAGTAGGGAAAGAGCCATTCAGGGCTTTTTATTAAAATAGCTAATACAAACACCTATTTATTTATAAAGTGCTTTTACATGCACAACCTGATTTAATCTACTCTGCAGCCTTGTGATGTCACGTCAGCATTTTTGCCATTTTACAGATGGGAGAACGGAGGGCCAAAGACATGGTTAGTCCTGCCTAGGTCACTCAGCTAGAAGCAACTCAGTTGATGCTCCAACTTTGTTTTTCTGGTGCCAAAGCCACAATCTCACTGCTATACTGTACCATTTTTAAAGCATTTGATTATTATTCCTAAGAATGCAAAAAATAAAGTTTTGAAAAGAAAAGCATGAAAAGACCGTAGAGACCCATCAGTCTTGTTTTCCAAATTTGACAACAGAGGCGCAGACACTGAAAATAGTATAAAAGAGGCCCAAGCAATGTGTCATGATAACACTGAAGAAAGGTGAATGTATTCATATGGAGTGTAAAACCAGGGAGGGCTGCCCTGAGGTGGTGACCCTTGATAATGTCCTAAAATGAGGAGGATTTTAATAGAGGGTGAAAATTCAACAAGTGATGCTAAAATGGAAGAAAGGAATGATTGTGTGGGAAAATGACAATATGGTGGTCCCATGGGCAGGGCCCCTTCAAGAAAGCTCGAGTTTGTTGTTTCAGTATAATTAGTTGTGTAACTTGCATTGCCAGAGTGCCACCGTAGCTCCACACACACGTGTAATTAAACCCCCGGCCAGCCAGGCAGTGTCTTCCTCATGCCTCCACTTCATGCCCCAGCTTTGCATCAGAGCAAGTGACCAAAAGAAAGGCCCTGAGGTTGGGATGATTTGCAATTTCAAACTCACCTTGTCTGTGAGTGGACCTCTTTGTGTTTACCTGTCTGTGTCGTACTGGGAGGAAAAACAGATACAAGACTTAGAAGGAGGCAGAGTTTTCTGCTCCCAGGTTACTGTGAAGACAGCGGGCCCATTTCTGGAACTCTTTTGGGTGGGCGAGATGTTTCCCCAGTTTACATTTAGCAAACGGTAATTAGCATCAGCGGGAGAAGAGAAACAACTGTGTTGGGAAATACCACTTTCCTCTGCACAACAGCCTCTGTTCCTAAGGGTGGTCCCCAGCATTGGGTTTTTCTTGTTGAGAGGCAGTGTACAGATGCCCTGTGTAGCTAAAATGGGGTTATTCTGGGGGTGAAGCTCTTTACACAGAGACCAGATGATGATCCACTTCAGCTGGCAGAGTGCACCTTGCTTACATATCAGCCAGTTGGAATTGTGAGGTTCTTGTATGTTTTCATTCATTCCTTGAACACACATGAACCCACACCCAGGTAAACCTTACTAGATGCTGAACAGTAGGTTAGATGCTAGGGTCTACACATCACCCATGCCTCTCTGAAAAGCCATGCTGGTCAAAAGCAGATTCGTGGATGGATACACAGAGAACCAGCTGAGGCTTTTTGATTTGGGGACTACTGAGTAAATCAGACACTCCCTGTGGATTAGTTAAGATAAGTAATGCTAGCTGCATTAACCGTAACCCCTCCCAGCCTAGATGAACAGAGTCTTGTCTTGACATTCCCTTAAACTCAGTTCCTACTCAAACAAATGCAAGATCATCTGAAAGATTGCCCTTTGCTACCACTTTGAGGGGACCTTCCAGGAAAAATTATCTTCCCGTGTAAAATGGAATTCTACTGGTGAGGATTTAATTAATAAAAATCACCTGGAAGAGCCTGAAATGACTTTATAACTTTTGACCTCAGAATTCCTCTTTCAGTATTCCATCCTAAAAATAGAAATTACAAAGATGTATGAACAAACAAGTTTATTTCCACATTACTTGTAGTTTTGAAAAAGGGAAAACAACCAAAATTTCCAAAAAGGAGGAAAATGCTTCACTGAAGTTTTTCATATTCAAATAATTTAGTCATTAAATAAAACATTCTAAAGAATTTTTTATTGTTCTTAATGGCATATGGGCATGAAGGTAAGCTTCAGGACTTTATGGACAACACAATTCCAATTTTGATGCAAACATATCTCTAGGTGTATAGGCATAGGCCCCTAAAAAGGCTGAAGACAAGGCATTAAGATATTAGGAGTGAATTTCTCTGTGTAGTAGGATAAGGAGGACTTTTATTTCCCTCTTTATATTTTTTCTTCTAAATCTGATATTATGATTGAGTATGCATCACTTTTATGAATATAAAAAAGTAAATCATTAAAAAGAATTTTAAGGTGGAAGAAGAATGGCTTTGGATCAGGACTGACTCATGTAGGGGAGATCTCAAGTATCTCAGGAGGGAAGAGCCAAAGGGCGTGTGCAAGCTGTGTTCTAGAACTGTGTCAAGTCCAGAGAGGGAACAGTGGGCTGGAGACCAGAGGACATCATAAAGGTCAGGATTTCTGCAAACTAAGGGGCCCACAACTGGGCTAGAGAGCATAAATGTCATCTCTTAACTGGTATTCAAAATGGGAAAACTGAACCGATTTAAAAATTTAAGATTAGGACAGTGGGTTCAAGTCCTGGCTCTACTGCTTACTAGCTGTATGGCTTTGGGCATGTGTCTTAACCACTCTGAACCTCATTTTTAGAATGCAAATAAAACCACATTCTTTATAGTATTGCAGTGACATTAAATGTGACCGTTATTTTCAAATACCATATGGGGTAAGGGGGCACTTGGGCTGTGAAGCTGCACAATACTATATATATATACACACATCGTACATATATATATGCCAGGTAGGGCCCAGGGTCAGAATATGAGGGGCTTCAATGGTTGGACCTACGAACACACTCTCTTCAAATAACTAGAAAACAAGGAGGTAAGGATGGAATTGCGGTGTGGTGTTATTGACAGCATTGACCGACACCTGTTATTAGCTGCGATCCTTTTGGCCTCTGGGGAAACAGAAGAGACAGAATCTAGCCTGGCTTACAGAAGCTTGGGGCAGATTATCTGTGACACCGTGGAAGCTAGAGCCTGGCATCTCCCACCGTGCTCAAAGGGGCGCACCTTGGGATAAAGCCCTTTCCTCATGGCAGCTTTTCATAGTCCTCTCCTGCCTTCATTCCCCACCCTGTCCCTGCCCCCACAGGACCGTCACCAGGACCACCTGGAGCCTTAGTCTGAAGGAGTCTCTGTCACTGTGACCCTCACCTGAAATTTGGGGGTGTTCATCCTGGGAAGTCTCCCCGATCTTTTCTTTGCGTGTTCAGCTTGGCATGCAGGCAGTCAGGGCCCACTTCACGTCCAGCCGGCACCTCAACCAGGAGAAAGGTGTAGCGTCCTGAGTGAAACGTTCTAAGGCCTTATCGGTTCTCACCAGATGATTCTGAGTAAGGGGGCAGTCGGGCTGCGACACTGCACCATTCTACAGAATCGAAGGAGAGGAAAGTCAGCCAGCCCCAGAAGCCGTGACTTCACCTTTATCTTAGCTCAAGCTGCTGTACCAAAAACACCGTAGACCGGGTGGCTTAAACAACAATTATTTATTCCTTACAGTTCTACAGGCTGGGAAGCCCAAGATCAGTGTGCTGGCAGGTCCAGTGTCTTGAGGGCCCATTTCCTGGCTTGTAAGCAGCCATCCTTTCCTTGTATCCTCACCTGGCAGAGAGAGCAGAGAGAGGAAGCCAGCTGTCCTGTCTCTTCTTTTCTTTCTTTTTTTTTTTTTTTGGCTGCGTCGGGTCTTAGGTGCGGCTTGCGGCACACGGGATCTTTTGTTGCGGCGCGCGGTCTTCTCTCTAGTTGTGGCGTGCGGGTGTTTTTTTCCTCTCTAGTTGTGGCATGGGGGCTCCAGGGCGTGTGGACTCTGTAGTTTGCGGCACGCGGGCTCTCTTGTTGAGGCGCGTGAGCTCAGTAGTTGTGGCGTGCGGGCTTAGGCGCCCCACGGCATGTGGGATCTTAGTTCACCAACCAGAGATCAAACCTGAGTCCCCTGCATTGGAAGGTGGATTCTTTACCACTGGACCACCAGGGAAATTCCCTGTCTCTTTTTTTTAAAGGCACTAATCCCATTCATGAGCACTCCACCCTAATGACCTAATTACCTCCCAAAGGCCCCACCTCCTAAACCCATCACATTAGGGATTCGGATTTCAACATATCAGTTCTGGGGAGACACAAGCATGCAGTCCATATCAGCATCCCTGCTGCTTGAGCAAGGGGTCCTGCATCATTTTCCCACTTCTGTCTGAAGCCAGTCTAAATGGATAGTCACAACCATCTCCTCTAGTGATGAAGACATCTATGTGCCAGATACTGTGCCCAAGCATCGTCACACACGGTACATCTGGCTCTCATTGTATTGTGTTTCCTCCAGCAAGAAGAGTTTTGTTTTTCTCCTCTGCTGACTGCTTTTTTCCCCCTCCTAGGCACACCTTTGGTTATATGGCTACTAAACTGAGCGAAGGTGGGATGGGAATTCCTGAAGGTGCTATGGGATGTGTTATTTTGGGTGTCTACACCCTCTTTCCCTGCATAGTTGAAGAGGACTAGTTTGCTGGGATGCCCTTGAAATTCAACCCAAAGATTTTCAGCTTAACTTAAATGGTGCTCAGTGACTTCTAAGAGAAAAGAGCATGAAAGGAAATTGCTCTGTTTGCAGCTTAGTGACTCCCCCAAATTCTAGGCTGGTCTGTGAGTTACGCTGCCAAGAAGCCTGTGGCTGATTATGCTGGCTGCCCCATGAATTAATGAGGGCTGGACTTGGAGGTGACAACGATCACTGAGTCTCTGGAGCAGAAAATGCAACACTAATACGTATGTTTCAGAAATGTCCTTTTGTCTATATGTTTGGAGGAGAAAGTGCTGATGAGGATCAATTTCATATTGACTTTAAATTTTTCAATTGACCCAGAGCCCTTTTTATTAAGTAATGTGCACAAAAACATTTCATCCCAGGCCAACCTGATGGCTTGGAGAATTCCCTTCAGAGTACGGCAACCTGGAGAGAATTAGAAAAGCAATTCATTCATTTACTCTTTTATTCATCCTTTAATAAATATTTATTGAGCACCCGCTACGTGCTCAGTTCTAGAAACTACGCTAGACAGTGAGCAAGACCCAATCTGCCCTCAAGGAATCTAAAATCTAATGAGCTTGACAGACACATCGATAAATAAGCCTGGCCTAGCGTGATGTGCTTTGTTAGACGTAAGTGCAGGGTATGTAGAAGTAATGAGGACGGAATCAGAGGCATCCTGTGTACTTGGTGAGTACTTAGCTCTTGTTGATTGAATGAATGAATGAGCGAGTGAATGAATGAGTGAGTGAGTGAGTGAATCAGATGACCCTCAAGCTGAGATCTGAAGAGAAGTAGAAATGGAAAAAGAGGTAAAGGGCGTTTGGGGCTGAGGAAAAGCATGTGCCAAGACAGGGGGGTGTGATGTTTTAAACATAGCGCAGCTGTGAAAGGAAGCAGAGGTAGGCTCCAGGGAGTCAAGAACTGGACATAAGGACCTTGGGTGTTGAGCCACGACCTGTGCAAATAGACATCCTCATAGAAGGCAGAGCGGACCCGAGGGGCCTTGCACCCCTTCAGAGGGCAGGTCTCACCACACAGCAGCTTCCTCGTCCTGCTACATTATTTTCTTTCTTTTTTTTTATAAATTTATTTATTTTATTTTATTATTTATTTTTGGCTGCGTTGGGTCTTCCTCGCTGCGCGCGGGCCCTCTCCAGTTGCGGCGAGCGGGGGCCACTCTTCGCCGCGGTGCGCGGGCCTCTCATTGCGGTGGCTTCTCTTGTTGGGGAGCACGGGCTCTAGGCGTGCAGGCTTCAGTAGTTGTGGCACACGGGCTCCAGAGCGCAGGCTCAGCAGTTGTGCCGCATGGGCTCAGTTGCTCCCCAGCGTGTGGGATCTTCCCGGACCAGGGCTCAAACCCGTGCCCCCTGCATTGGCAGGCGGATTCTTAACCACTGCGCCACCAGGGAAGCCCCTACATTATTTTCTGTGTTTAGAGAGTAGATCGTACGTGAAGGAGGTAGTTGCCCATGGGTTCCTTTGGACACTTTCCTGAAGAGGCACAGCCCTAGAACCAAAGTGCCTGCTCTGAGAAAGATCTAGTTTCAAATCCTGGTCCTGCCATCCTTCGCTGAGCAGATACTGCTGCTTGCTGCAAAGCCAGCCTCTATCTTCAGTTCTGACTGAATGTTGGGCAAAACAATGTGAAATCTCCCTCTGTTTGCTGCCTTCCTGTACTTTTCTCAGCTTGTCTTTCCCGCATTCTTGTTACTGTCTTCCTGTTCATTGGTGTTGCCATCTTGTTTTCTTTTGTTTTAATCTTGTTTGGATCATCAGGCCAGTCTGGGGAATCTTGAGTATCACTCTTCTGAGCGTGTACCTCTGGGATGTGGTCCCTGGGCCTTGACTTACAGGTTAGAAATTCTGTCGCACTCCCCTGAACTTGATTCAATGGCTGCGGTGGCCGGGCTGATTTACGGCCGTTTCTTTCCATGTTTGATCTTAGCAAACAGACAGCTGTTATAGAGCAGCTTCATTTTACTCACCTGCTGGCATCTTCATGTTTGGTCTAATAGCTTGTTAACTGTTCTGAGGACAGGCACTGCCCTTCCTGGCTACCATGGAGAGAGTGGTCTCTATGGAAACCACATCACATCGGGGACCATGCTCATTCTTCAAGGTTTTCCTTCTCCATTTTTCTCTGGTGGCTTCTGGGTAACCTGTAATGGTTGGAGCCCTGCCTCACCCTGCCAGGAAGCCACTGCTGATTTAAAGCCTCTCAAAGGATCTTAACAAGACACACTGCTTTCCTCTGGCCTTGTTGCTTATTCTGTGTCACACTTGGTCCAGGCCTACAGGGAGCTGTCATCTCTCCTTTATCATCTCCTTTTGGCATTCCCCAGGTATTGTTCTCACTCTCTCTCAGAAAGCTTTGACACAGTTTCTCCAGATCTCTTTGCTCATTAATGTCTTGCAACAATCCCTCTGAATCCTGGCATTCAACATGTTCTTTTTTCCCTCATTTCTTTTTGTTTATACTCTTTTACTCATCTTTTCAGAAATGACTCCCAAGCTTTGGTCTTCATCTGTACCAAAGAGATTTGTGTCAAAGAGACTCATGTAGACTGTTCAGTTATAATATATGGAGAAAGAACTGATTTATGTGTAATAGGACTCTAGAGTGTTCATTCTGCTGATTGCATTCAGGGTTCAACAATAATACTACTGGTAACTGCGAGTGTTTATGTAGAGCTGGTTATGTGCCAGGCATTGTGGTAATAATCACCTATGTCTTCACAATAATCCTGTAAGGTAAGTACTCTTATTGTCTCCATTTTACAGATGAGGAAACTGAGACACAGAAAGTTAAGGAACATGCCCTAGGGCTCCCAGATGTTAAATGGCAGAGCTAGGACTTGAACCCTGGCCTCAGAATCCATGCTCTTCACCACTATACCATACATTGGGCAGTGACTGTTGATCTCTATACACACGTTCCCAGAAATGGCCCATTTCTGCAAAGCTAAGTTGTACTCATCAACAGTGTCAAGATTAAATGTCACCTGCTCTGTGAAACTACCCAACTTCCTCCACATTCACGATATAAGTTCATTTGTTCATTTGACAAACATCAAACATAGTGGTTATAGCCCATTCATTCATCCATTCAACAAGATTTTATCAGGTGCCTTCCGTGTTACTGTGCTAGGCATTATGGCTACAAAGGTGAGCAAAGAGCAAGCAGACCCTGCTCTCATCCTACTTATTTTTTTTTTCTTAACATCTTTATTGGAGTATAATTGCTTTACAGTGGTATGTTAGTTTCTGCTTTATAACAAAGTGAATCAGCTATACATATATCCCCATATCCCCTCCCTGTTGCATCTCCCTCCCACCCTCCCTATCCCACCCCTCTAGGTGGTCACAAAGCACCTAGCTGGTCTCCCTGTGCTATGCGGTTGCTTCCCACTAGCTATCTATTTTACATTTGGTAGTGTATATATGTCCATGCCACTCCTCACTTCGTCCCAGCTTACCCTTCCCCCTCCCCGTGTCCTCAAGTCCATTTTCTACATCTGTATCTTTATTCCTGTCCTGCCCCGAGGTTCTTCATAACCATTTGTTTGTTTGTTTGTTTGTTTGTTTTAGATTCCATATATATCTGTTAGCATACGGCATTTGTTTTTCTTTTTCTGACTTACTTCACTCTGTATGACAGACTCTAGGTCCATTCCCTACTTATTTTTGAGAGAAGAAAAATAAGCCAGAAGATAGATAGACAGACAGATAGAAAGACAGAAGGAGTCAGAGATAGCTGTATATATACATATCTATAAATTATATCTATGGATCTACATTTATAAGCCTCTTTATCTATTGATGAATCAATCCACTGATATTAAGGGTTTTTTTTCCAATCAATTTCTTCTGCCTCTTTATATGATAAAGCTCGCTTCCTGAGCCTCACACTTAAGATCTTCCATGATCTGGCCTCAGATAACTTTCCTGGCTTATCTCCTACCAGTTCCTGCTTCCTGTTCTCCAGTGACCCCCTCCAGACCCCATCTCCCAGAAAATGTTTCCTCATTGGAAACCATCCAAGCACAATCACAGCACGGTGCTTTAGCTCAGCCTTTTTTCTCTGCCTCAAGTTCCCTTTTCACATTTCCCTTCTCACATTTCTCCTTATCCAAGTCCTTTCCAAACACCAAGGCCAAGTTCCAGCACCGTTCTCCGTGGAACTGCTCCAACATCCCCTTACCCACATTCCCACCAACAAGGAATCGGTCTGTATGTCCTCTGTGCTCCAGGGACACTGGTTACACCCCTCTGTGACAGCGTCTATGACTCCAAGCCCAGCGGTCCATGTGCACGTTTGTTCTCCTGACTAGGACTGCAGACCCCTTGATGGTGAGGAACAGGCCTTATTGCTTGCTGTATTTGAAGAACCTAGGACAGTGCCTGGTAGATACTGGACTTCTATTTTTTTTTTATTAAACTATTATTAATAATAGTAACTTTGAAAGCACCTGATTGCCATCTGTATCTGACACTCTGCTAGCATTTCACTTGTTTTATTACATTTTTCAATCATAAGAATCTTATAATGTAGATTATGATAGAGAAGCTCCAGTTTACAGATGAGAGACTAAGGCTCAGAGAGAGTATGGTACCTGCCCAGGTCGCACGCCCCTAAGCAGCAGAGCCTGTCTAGATCCCGCGGGGACTTGCTGTACGGCTTGTGAGAGCGGAGTCTGCTTGCTCTCTGCTCCCCGTTGTTGCCCCAGCACCGAGCACAGTAACCCTGAGGACACTCGATCAAACCCTGTAGACTGGGTGAATGGATGTTGTGCAGCCAGTATCCTTTGATGTTGGTGGAATGAACAGCGAACTTATATCTTGAGTCTGGAGTAAAGCGGGGATCTAGAAGTGCGTTCACTTTCATATATGGTCTTACACACACACACACACACACACACACACACACACACACACACACACACACACACACACACACACACACACACACACACACACACACACACACACACACACACACACACACACACACACACACACACACACACACACACACACGGAAAAGGAAACCAGAGAAGGATTCTGTAAAATTCTGAAAAGATGACCACTGGCTGCAAGCTGTATGTTTTTGTTTTTTGTAGCAGTTGCCTTTGGGTTTAGGTGAAGTTGCTGGCAGATCCAGAACAGTCTTTTAGATATTTGTAGTCCAGAAGGGTCAGACTTTGTAGTCAATAAAGCCGGTATTAATTCCAGCCTTGCCATGGCCTCTGTGTGACTTTGGGCCACTTAACCCCTCTGAAGTTCAACATAGTGATTAATGTGTGAGAATCAGGTGGCCTGGCTCTAAGTTTACTATCTGTGGGATCTTGGGAAGGATACTTAACTTCTCTGTGCTTCAGTTTCCCTACCTGTAAAATGGTTATAATAATATCATTTCCCTCATAAAGCTGATGTGAGAATTAAATGAGTCAGTTCATCTGAAGCCTTTAAAATAGTACCTGACACCCAGAAAACTATAATTAGCTCTTAGATAATTACATCTATTTCAGAGGGATGCAGTGAGAATTAAACGTTTAATACATTCATGAAGCATCTAGACTTCTAAAGCTTAGGCTCAGAACTGGTACTACGTCACTTCCGCCATATTCTCTTGGTTAAAATTGCAGAACAAGCCCAGATTCAGGGCTGTGGAGGGGACGAAGTAGGGGTCTAAATGCAGGAGGAGAGATTCATCAGGGGCCACAAAGGGGTAGCCTGTCACAGCATTAATAGAAGAGGTGACATGGGCTATAGATCTGAGTTGGTGTCAGTGGGTATTAAAGAGGCGAAATGGATATCAGTAATTTCGCACATTGACGCTCACCTATTCTACTCTCGGAAGAGCCCTCAGGCCCTCGCCTCAGAACACGTTCCTCATTTTCTACAACATTGTAACCAAGTGTTAGTATACGCTTCACACAAGAAATCAGAAGAATGTTTGAGAGATGGAATTGTTTCTAGAGACAGGTCCCCTGGCAACAAAAAAGGGAAAAATGACAAAAGACAAAACATGAAAAACTATGATAAAATGAAAAAAAAAATCCTACAATGAAGGGGAAATGAGGGCGTTTGCCACAGACTGGCATACAGACAGACATGCGTTTTGCATGTGTGCTGTGTCATCAGAAGCTGGATTGGTACCACGTACCCTAGCCTTTCCAATCCCTCCGTCGGTGATGAGGAGGAGGAGGAGGAGAAGGGGTTGTATTGCTGATGGACCTCCAGGGAGGCAGGGGTTGTCTCCTTCACGATGGAATCCCCATGACTGGCCCTTAAGTGGTGCTTTGTAAACATTCGTTACTGGTATTGTCAGCCATTTATTTGAATGGTTTGCTGTTTGCTGGTGCTATACTAAATGTTTTCCAAATATCATGCAATTCCACTTTATAGTTTAAAAATCCTTTTCACCAATACCAACTCTTTTATCTTCACTAGGATCACCTTTTTATAGATGAGAAGATTGAGACTTGGCGACATGAGTATTTGCTGAATTGGCCAAGTTGCGATATAAACTAATATGGTTCTGTCTCCTAATCCAGTGTTCTGTTTCCTTTCCCCAGACATCCCAGATTATAAGTAGCTCCATCCAGATCATTTACTCATTGACCACATTTACTGAGTCTGTGCTAAGTGCCTAAGAGTCTTGGACCAGTCTCTGCTGCATACTCATTGATTTTGATCTGACTGTGTGCTGTGCATTTTGATATACACGATGTAAATTCATTTTCACAATTGCCGCATGAGGTAGAGACCCTTGCTAGTGCTGCCAATGAGAAAATTGAGCTCAGAGAGGTTAAGTGAATTTCCCAAAGTCCTGCAGTTGGATGGTGCCAGAGCTGAGATTCAAACACAAGTCTTTGTAATGCCTAAGCCCATGGTCTTTCCATTCTATCATGCTACTTCCTTTGTCTTCCTCCTACAAGATGGCCTTTCAGCTGTACTCCAGTCATCTTCCCATTATGCTGGACCCAGAGCTCTTTCCAGACCCAAGCACAGAGCCTGGAACCGAGGCTGAAGATGTGTCAGTACTCACAGGCAGGGTCAGCGTTTTCTGTGCCAAACGCCTAGACCTATATACTAACACTGAGCATCTCCTGTATGCATCTAGCATTGGACGTGCCATTTACATACAGTATTGCACTGCAACCTCACGTCAAACTTACAAGGTTGATACTATTGCCCCATTTTACAGAGGAGGAAACAGAGGCTAAGAAGGGAGAAGTACCCTTCCCAAAGTCATTTACTCTGCCCAACTCCAAAGCACTATTTACTCTCTCAGATGCCTCAGAGAGGGTTTGAATTATATAGAACACTGTCTAGGAAAACTTTATGAAAAAGGTGAAGCCTGAGCTGTACCTTGGAAAACATATCATGCAGACAAGATAAGTCTGCTGAGGGCCAATGAGCCTGCTATTACAGTTGTGATTAGGTTTCCATGTGTTTCTCAAATCAGATGTGTAAATATAATCAAAAACATTTCTCTCTGCAGCGCAGACCTCCAGCAGATTCCAGCCGGCATCGTAGTTCTGAGGAAAGATAATAAATTAGCTCTAATTAGCTTTCCCGCGCATCGAGGCACGTTTCTCCTGTTGCCGCTTTGCAAACAGGAGAGAGAGGGACTCTGCTGGGCTTCTCCTAAGGAAAATGGTCTGCAAGGGGATGGTGGTAGCGGGTTTGGCACATGGCTTTCGGTTCTGTATCACCTTGTGCTGCTGTGCACAAGCTTTTTGTACTCCCTGGCCTTTGGTTTTTCCCTCTTGTAAAATGAGGAGCTCAGACTAGATTCTTTCTTCTCTTACACAGTAAGAGTCCATGAATCTACTGTCCTGGAGGATTTCCCAGCTTGAAGCACCAACTGCTTTTGTATATGCAGTAGAGTTATTGAGTATCCACTGTTTATCAGGCACTGACCTAGATACTGGAGGTATAAAGATGAGTAAGAACTGGTCTCTGTCTTTTTTTTTTTTGACCGTGGCAGAACCTGCCTCATGATTTTATTTTTTTTTTGAATTTTATTTTATGTATTTTTTTATACAGCGGGCTCTTATTAGTTATCTGTTTTATACATATTAGTGTATGTATGTCAATCACAATTTCCCAGTTCATCCCACTACCACCCACCCCCCCGCTTTCCCCCCTTGGTGTCCAAACGTTTGTTCTCTACATCAGTGTCTCTATTTCTGCCTTGCAAACTGGTTCATCTGTACCATTTTTCTAGATTCCACATATATGCGTTAATATACGATATTTGTTTTTCTCTTTCTGACTTACTTCACTCTGTATGACAGACTCTAGGTCCATCCACGTCTCTACAAATGACCCAGTTTTGCTCCTTTTTATGGCTGAGTTAATATTCCATTGTATATATGTACCACATCTTCTTTATCCATTCGTCTCTCGATGGGCATTTAGGTTGCTTCCATGACCTGGCTATTCTAAATAGTGCTGCAATGAACATTGGAGTGCATGTGTCTTTTTGAATTATAGTTTTCTCTGGGTATATGCCCAGTAGTGGGATTGCTGGGTCATATGGTTGTTCTATTTTTAGTTTTTTAAGGAACCTCCATACTGTTCTCCACAGTGGCTGTATCAGTTTACATTCCCACCAACAGTGCAAGAGGGTTCCCTTTTCTCCACACCCTCTCCAGCATTTATTGTTTGTAGATTTTTTGATGTTGGCCATTCTGACTGGTGTGAGGTGATACCTCATTGTAGTTTTGATTTGCATTTCTCTAATAATTAGTGATGATGAGTAGCTTTTCATGTGCTTCTTGGCCATCTGTATGTCTTCTTTGGAGAAATATCTTTTTAGGTCTTCTGCCCATTTTTTGATTGGGTTGTTTGTTTTTTTAATATTGAGCTGCATGAGCTGTTTATATATTTTGGAGATGAATCCTTTGTCCGTTGGTCTCTGTTTTTAAGGAACTCTCATTCTAGTAGGGAGAAAAATAATAACCGCTACTTATTCCTATGTACCAGGGACTTGGCCATGCCCATCAAATATGTTATCTCATTCAATTCCTGCAAGAGACCTTTGAGATAGTATTGTTATCTGTCTTTTAGAGATGGGAAAATAGTCTCTGAGACATTAAGTCACTTTTCCACAGTTTCACTGCCAGTATGAATGGAACTCTAATTTCAATTCAGAGCCTGGTCTCTTAACCACTGGATTAGATCATCTCTTTCAGAAAGTGTTAGAAGTCATAAAAGTAAGAGACAGCAGATCATAAGGAGGCCATGGGATGGTGAGATGTATTCCATGTGGGTGATCAAGAATAGCTTTAGTTAGGATGGTGTTTGAATGGAATCTTGAGGGAAAGATGGGTTTTTAATCTGTCAAGATGGAGGAGGAAAATATTTTAGGTGGAAGAATAAGGACATAGAGGTAGGAAAGACAAAGAGTGGGCATGGGTGAGGAAGAGGAGGCTGTGTGAAAGAGAGCCTAGTGGATCATAAGACTGGGTGCTGTGCTGCATTCATTCAATGGCGAATTGTTGTTGAGTGCCTACTATGTGTCAGGCACGGTTACAGCCTCTGGGAAGGACACAATGAACAATACAAATTCCAATACTCTAGTGCGGGGGTTCTCAACCGAGGGCAGTTTTGCCCCCAGGTGACATTTGGCAATGTCTGGAGTTAGTTTTGTTTGTGACAACTGCGATGGTATCACTGGCATCTAGTGAGTAGAAGCCAGCAGTGTTGCAAAATATCCTACAATGCATAGAACGGTCCCCCACAACAAATAATTATTGGTCCTTTTAAAATATCAGTAGCCCTAGTGGAATGACAGGCTGGGGACAGCTCATGAAGAACCTTGCAGGCCAGGCTGAAGAATTTGCCCATGCTTTTTCCAGATCAGGTGACCTCATGCAACCAAACATAACAGCAGAAATGACAATAGCAAACCCTTTCCATTGCAGATGACCTCCCAGCACAAAAGACATCATTCCAGTTGCCTCAGCTATTTTATTACAGGCCTGGGATGACCTGAAAATGCAATTCTACCACCTCTGGTTCAGGACTACTCAGGGCTTATGAGAATATACGCTCGCATTCCCTCACCCCCAAAGGGATGGCTTCTTCCTTCTTAATCAAATTAAGTAAATAGTATCTCTGCTGCACAGCTAAGGAATTTATTACAAATGACCCAATCTCATGGTTCTCCCCTGAAAAGGAAATAGACTAAACCATGTCTAACCCTCTTCACCCTGAACATTTTGAAGTACTGGAGCTGGGCCAGAGTCTATTTATTAAGTTAAGCAATATTTACTGGATCTAGCTTGTGAGTGTCAATATGGTGGAACTTAACTGCCTTTTAAAATGAAAGTCTACTTTTCATGATCATCTCGAGTATCCAGTGCTATTTTGCTTCTCTACTGCTGGTTAAGAGGGAAACAGGGATTTAGTTGTGGCCTCGAGGAAACTTCAGATGGCAGTCCAAGAAAGACAAGATAGCTATCAGGCACTTCGAGGTGGGCATCTCAGAAACAGCACAGGCTCTGCAATCTGGCATGCCCATTCGGACACCAGCTTTGCTTTTCACTCTGCAACCGTGGACAAGTCTCTTAACCTCTCTGAACCCTAGTCTCTTTACCAAGAAAAACGGAGAGCCAAATTCCTCTTAGAATTGTTGTTAGGATAATTGTGGTGAGGAAATGGGCACGAAGCACCATGCCTAGCCCAGAGCAAGCCCTTGGTAAATTGTAACTGATGATGTCAGATCATTTTCCCATCCAGATTTGTCTGCAGGGCTGTGGGGTCTGGCAGAAAAAATGAGGATCTGCTCTTGAGGTTTAGTTACTTTTCTTGTCAAGGGCAGGAGAGAGGGGAGATTTCTTGTGCACTAGAGGCTTCTTAGCAATTCATACAGTTCAGGCCAAGTCTCTGGGTCCAGGCAGAGGCTGGCAGGTAAGCTCTCCGCCAGGTCGGAGAGAATAAGAAAGAAAATCAATTAAAAGGGGCTTTCAGGGAATGAGGGGTGGCAAACGCCCAGGGTTAATCCTGATGGGAGATCTATATTTCCATAACAGGCGAGGCTTTCGCTTTAACCCACTGGCACCGTGAGTTGGAGTTTTCCGGGGTGAGGTCCATTACTGGCAATGGGTGTGCCACGTGTGATTAATGACCCTGGTTACGGGCCAGTTAGCAACGGAGAGCTCCATCCATCTCACTTCATGGAAGCATCACACACCATTTATTGTCTGCGGCCAGGATGTGTTCTTTTGCAATTAGGTAAATGCCTTCTTTCAGAATAGACGTGATAATTCCTCCATTACTGCCCCCATGCCTCTGTCCCACACTCAGTGGCAGAGAGGGAAGGCAAGGCCTGGGACAAGTCTGAGATGGAGACTGTATCAGGTGCTATTTCATGACCTCAGATAAATATGGTCCAGGAGCTTTTGCCTGCTCTCAGCTACCTCTTTTCAAAGGAGCATACAACCCAGCAAGTCCGCAAATATCATGGCTTTAAAATCCACCCAAGGGAAAGAAGGAAGGGCAAAGCATGTGAAATGAATCCCATGCTCATTTCCTGGTGTCAAAAGAAACCCTCACAACTAATTGTTTTAAATAGCAACTATGATTTCTGGGGGGCCTCCTCTGTGTCAGGCACTGTTCCCCCCTCATAAGAGCTCTACCAGGCATGCCCGATTATTATCTCCAGTGTACAATCAGGGAAACTGAGGTGTAGAAATGAGAAGAAAATTCCTCTGTGTTGGACCCCTAGGAAATAACCAAGTTGGGCCTCACAGCCTCGTTCCAAAGCTGTACACTTCACCGCTCGGCTATCCTGCAATTCTGTCTCATTCATAGATGAACATGGGGCAGTGCAGGAAGAGTGACAAACCACAGATACGTGTTTCTTTAAGGGAACCCACCATACACAAGGAAAAGGAGAGCATTACTTTATTTCACAGTTATTTAGGGAATGCCCACTATGGCCAGGCACTGTGTAAGTTCTGAGAATGTAACAGCGAATAAGATGAACGGTTACAGAGCTCACCCTCATGGCAGTAACAACAATGACAGCCACTAGTTATGGTTTATTATACACCTTGGGCTACACTAAGTATTTTACCTACCTCGTCTTGTTCAATCTTCACTATAATCAATGAAGGATGCATTATAATTATCCATATATTTCAAATGAGGAGATGGTGGCAAAGAAAGTTATACATAACCTGGCCAAGTATTAAGACCCCACCGGTTGATTGTAGATGGATGCTTTGAATCCACGGCTCTGATTCTAGCTGTGCTTTCAGAAACAGAATAAGTCATTGCAAGTGTGTTGAGATTCCCTGAGAGCATGGCAGGGGGCAGACAGAGGGGTATGGAGATGGAGGTGATGAGTGCTTAGGACAGGAGGAAGTAGCCTTGTCTGGGGGTACAAGGAGAGAGCCCAAAGTGCAAGGGAGTGAAAGGAAATCCCGTGAAGAATGGGAACTGAGGAAAAGGGAGAGTTTATCATGCTCAGTGAGCCTTGAAGAGCGTGACAGTTTTTAGGCCTAGCGAGACCACTGTCACTGGAGTGTTGAGACCATGGGGACAGCCTGATGTAAAGCTGGGTATGTGGGTCGGGAGGCAACTTACATAGGCCTAGTAGGCTGTGTTAAAGATTTTTGAATTTCATCATATAGAGCTTAAGCCAAAGCGGGAGGGGCTGTGTTAGAGCATCTAGTAAGCCACCAAAACTGTGTGGTCCTCACTCCATAATATGGGCTTGGCCCTGTGGGCAGCTGTCTAAACAGGGACTGCCTTTTCTGCCCCACCGCCTTGCTTTCAAGATGTGGGCACATGATTATTGGCTGACAAGGAATGTGAATGGAAGTGATGTATATCCAGGCTGGGGGTTTGAAGAGGCAGGTATGCCTTCTCTGGGCTCTTTTGATGTTTCCACTTCTCGAAGACGGCAACTCTGAGTCACAAGGTAGAAGGAGCCTGGGTCCCTAACTCACCATGGGGCTCGTAGCTCCGTGAGGATGGGATTGCTTTGTGAATGAGAAATAAACTTCTACAGGCTTGGGCTTCCCTGGTGGTGCAGTGGTTGAGAATCCGCCTGCCAATGCAGGGGACACGGGTTCGAGCCCTGGTCTGGGAAGATCCCACATGCCGTGGAGCAACTAGGCCCGTGAGCCACAACTACTGAGCCTGCGCGTCTGGAGCTTGTGCTCCGCAATGGGAGAGGCCGCGACAGTGAGAGGCCCGCGCACCGCGATGAAGAGTGGCCCCCACTTGCCGCAACTAGAGAAAGCCCTCGCACAGAAACGAAGACCCAACACAGCCATAAATAAATAAATAAAGTTATTTAAAAAAAAAAAAAAAAATCTTCTACAGGCTTAAGCCACTGAAGTGTTGAACTGTATTTGATACAGTAGGTAGCATGAGGATAGCTAATTACGGGGACTTGATTTGTATTTTAAAGGGATTACCCTGACACAGTAGAAAGAATGGAGAAGAGCAAGAGAGGATTGGAAGACCCGTGGTCCAGGCGAGCAGTGATGGTAGCTTAGGCCATTCCTAAGAGTCCAGCTGCCCTGTGCTCCACAGCGAGACTTCTTTAAATTCTCCAGCCTGATGGTACATGAAGCAGAGGGAGTGACTTGCAAAAATGTCAAATTCAATTTTTCCAGCGTAACTCTAGGTATTTTATCTTTATGTAGTATGTACTTTCATGATTCACATGAAAGCAGTGGAACATGAAACCATGACAGAGCAACGTTTCATCAGAAACGAGCAAGGAAGGAACTGGATACGGGGCAGTTAACTGTGAAGTAAAAATGACTCATCCCAAGTCCACTGCTGGGGCTTCACGAACCGATGCACCCTGACGTGGCTACTAGGTGATTATGAGCTCAGGGTTGAAGGTCAGACAGATCTGCCGGATCTGAGTCCCTTCCTCAGCTGATCATCACCTGTGGGTGCATTTTCTGCACCTTACGTGGTCTCAGTCTCAGTTTCATCAGCGGCAAAATGAGAGTAACACGAGCACCTGCCTTGTGGGGTTGCTGTAAGGATGAAAGCATTTAGTCATCATGGTGCATAGGAAAGACTCAATAAGCAGAAGCGATCATTATGTTATTGTTATCAGTATTCCATTATGGAAAGACTTACTGAGCCCTGGCTTCACCTTCAGTCTCTTATGAATTATAGCCCTTATCCCTTCTTCTCCAGAAGGGAGTCTTCTTCCTCAATCCCCACCTGGCTTGCTCTGGCTCATTCTGGTTTCTACCGACCTCAAACAGTGCCTGGTACCACCACCGCCCCCTGCCCTGCTTCACTTTTTCTTCCGAGCAAATGTCGCTCCTGATTTTATACGTCTTCCTTGACGTATTGATGTTCTGTCTCATTCCACTGGAATGTGAGCTCTGTGAAAGCAGGGATTTTATCTCTTGCTCGCAGCTGTATCTCCAGCATCTAGAATAGCGTCTGCCATAGAGTAGGAGCCCAGTACAGATTTGATGAATACAGAGAAGAATTAATGATGATTTTATCACATGTGCACTATGTTCTAAGTCCTAGCTTTACTTCAGATCTTCCTGTTTCCTTTTTCCTCTGTGGTGCCCTAGTGGATCACTTATCAACCCAAAGCCTGTGTACAAATTTATTCTTTTTCTCTTCTCTGAAAGCTACACCCCCCACCATCTCCAATTCCTAATCTGCTTCCACAGAAACCCCGTGCCTGAGACAAAGGATCTGCAGCCTTACCAGAAGGGGTGACAGACCCTGTCTTGAGTGCCTAGCAGTTCCCTGTGGCATTCCATGCTGGTGTTGTGGAATTTACATGCTTCCACACCATCCAGGTTATCAAAGCCTGCAGATTAGAATTATGGCTCAGAAAACTGCCCTGGACCACAGGGCCATCTTGTTATGTGATCACATGCTTCCACCAAAAAAATGTTAACAGTTTTATTGAGGTATAATTGGCATATAATAAATATACATATTTAAAGTGTACAGTTTGATGAGTTTTGACATATGCATCCACCTGTGAAACCATTACCACAATTAAGATAATCAGCATTTCCGTCAAAGCCCAGATTTACCTTATGCTCCTTTATAATCTAACTCCCCTCATTTCAACCTCCCACCACCCCACACGCACAGCCCCCATACCCAGGCAACCACAGGTTTGATATCTGTCCCTCCAGTTACTTTGCCTTTTCTAGAATTTTATAAAATTTGAATCTTGTGTTATAAAATCTTTGGATTCTTTCTTTCACCATAGTTACTTTGACATTCATTCATGGCATCAAGTGTATCAATGGTTTGTTCCTTTTTATTGTTGATTAGTATTCCATTATATGGATTCACCATGTTAGTTCATACGCTCAACTGTTGGATGCTTGGACAGTTTCTAGTTTCCGGTTATAACCCATAAAGTTCCTATGAACATTTGTATAATGTCTTTGTGTAGGCATATGTTTTCATTTTCCTCAGGCAAATAACCTAAAAATGGGATTGCTGGGTTGTGTGATAGGTGTATGTTGAATGTGGGTTGCTCTTATGGAAGTGTCACGATCTGTCACTGGTCCCTCCATTCAAGTCTGGTTGACAAATATTTCACTTGGAAGTATGTATATATATATATATATATATATATGTGTGTGTGTGTGTGTGTGTGTGTGTGTGTGTATTTAGACGCTAAGGGAGCTTTAGGAATTATTTGTTTACATCCCTGTTTAAAAATTGGGAAACTATGGCTCAACACGTTTAAATAACCTGCCCCAGTTTCCTGGTAGCTTAGAGAACTTCCATTCCCATAGTGGATTCAATAATCTGCTTGACTTAGTAGCAGTAAAAAGACAACTATCTGTACACATGAACTCCGAACCACTTTTCTTAGTCCAGCTATTGCAAAGTAAGGCACTTATGTGCACTATTGGTCTTAGCTGCTCCATGAGTTCCCTAAGCTCTGTGATGTGGATAGGTGAATGATTCTCGGGGGTTGGCTGCAGTAGCCAACCCAGCCAGGAAGCTGAGACTTAGGATTGAATGACTGATGGAATTCATTTCAAGTTCTCTCTCTCTTTGCTTCGAGCAACTCCTTCGAATCAGGCTCCCTGAGGTAAGAAGTCAGGGAGACAATGGCCAAAAGGCATCTTAGTGTTACCTGATTAAGAATAAACTGAATTCGGGGAAACTGGTCACTCCACTAACCTGAGGGGTACTTAGTCACGCGGGCAATTCTTAAGGGAATTCCCGTTCCCTGACATTCAGGGATTGTGATTCCAAGTGCGGAATGCAGACCTGTCATTGCTCAGAACCCTGTGCCCAGAGCACCCCAGCCTCCTCTCTAGCTAACGACCTATTTTCCATCAGGCACTTCTGCAGGGGGTTGTCATTTGAGTCCTGACGGAGAAAGAGATGGCCTGTAAAGGCAAAGACATGAGGACAGAGCTTCCCTAAGTGGCTGACACGTCTGTCCTGCTCTGTGCCTTTTAACTGGGATTCCAAAACTTGGACCTACTTCCTGGCCTGGGCTCCAAATTATTTATCTCCACCAGTTCACCTGCTGACATATTTCTCATCTCCCTGCCTCTTGACTCCCACATTTATTTCCTCTTAATTGTTCAAATTCGCTGCTTAGACCAAACATGTGGAACCATTCCTCTGCTTGGGCTCTACTTTCCTTCTCAACTATAGTTATTATTGCCATTTTAATATTGTATTTAATACGTATTATATATTAAGAATATTCTATTTGCCAACCAATTTAATAGGTACTTTATATTCACTGCTCTCATCCTTTCAACAACCTTGCAAGATAAGCTGTAAAACGCCCACTTTGCAGATGTGAAAACTGAAGCTTATTGAGGTAAATGATTTATTCAAGTCCTCAGAGCTAGGAGGCAGTAGACCAGGGGGCCTTCAAGCCATGTCTGCTTTGCTCCAAAACTTTGCGTAATGCTGTATAATTCACATTCATCCTTTGGGTCATTCTGCTCTTGGTTTCTCCAAGCTAACTAGTACAACTACAACCCCTGGAACACTTTTACCTGCCCTGACAATGAGCTCTGTTGGTATTAGGAATGGGAAACATTTCCTGAAACCAACATAGAGATTAAAGTGAAAATAAATAAGGGGGTGTGGGTAGATAAACTTCAACGTGATTTCAAATATCCATTTCACCAATATGAACACCAGGGCCATACCTAGATGAAGGTAAAAACTACTATTAAATAAAGGTCTCTAGTTAGCATCCTAGTATGCTAACGTCCCTTCAACTAAATATAACACCAGCAATATATTTAGTTTACCTCTTGCATTCATATTCTGATATTCAGAGCTTTTTCATATCCCTAATTTCAAGTGGGCTCCAGAACAACACTTATTATGGTCCCCATAATTCAAACAAGGAAAATATTTCAAAGAGAAGTTAAAAGACTTCCTTAAGGACACAACAGTTTACTGTGTAGTCAAGTAAAGGGTAGAAGTAACTAGATCCTGGTCCTTCAGATGCTTAGATTTGTGTTTTTGTCAAATGTAGCACAGAAAAAAAGAAAAAGTATTTTGAAGGGAACTAGTATTCGTTGAATACCTACTTAATACAGAATGTTGTCACTTGTATTTTATTTTCATGCATTACATTCATCCATTATGTTCAGAGCATTAGCATGAGGTAGGTACTGTTATGTTCTTCATTTTCTAGGTCAGGAAACTGAGGCTCAGAAAGGTTAGGCAACTTGCCCAAGGTCATAGGAGTCAGAGAGTCAGGGTTACACAGAGGAATGTCCGACTCCAAAGCCTCAAGGCTTCCTCATGGCGTGGCATGCTTTTATTCTCCATAGTATCCAAGATGCCTAAAGAATTGCACTCAGAACACAAGGGCGCACCCCAGCCTATCCCTCTGGTTGCTAGGTAACGTCTGTTTGGCTCCACCCGGTAAATATCCTCATAGTTATCTTGCCAACAGGTGTGGGTAATCAGGATGGTGGTTAAGCAGGCACTTGTTTTCAGAAGACTGGGCCTGGTTTTGAAAAGCCACAGAAGTATCTTTGGGTGATTAAGATCCAGGGTCCCACAGCTTTACAATGACAGCATAAATATTGTAGGCTGGACAGACAAGCACCAAATGGGGATATTCCCTACTGCCTTGTGAGAAAGCTGCCACTAGTGAGGACTTCCAAAACAAATAAACACCCCGTATGCCAGAAGAAAAAGCCCAGGAAAGGCCTGTTCCAACTGGAGTTGGTGAACGTCATTCCCCCAGGAAGCTGGTTGTGCCTGGTGGAAAGCAATCCAGGTGGCTAACCTCCGGCATGGCTGCCCTGGTCCTGGTCTTTGGCCACTTCACTGGGTGACCTGCTGAGCCGACAGAAGAGGAATCCTGCAGCTGTGGACCAAGACCTAAATACTTACGCCCACTGGCTCAGAGACATGCTGCAGTGGGGCTGGGGCACAGGTGTTGGGGACTCGTTTGTTTCAGCAGCACTTGGCTACGAGTAAGCAGAAGGAGGCTGGCCACAGAGTACCCGGGTTGCAAGCATGGACTTAACGCAAACGCACCTGTGCTCAGAGATCTGCTCCTCCAAGCTGTTTGTTATTGGGCAGGTTATTTACCACGTCTGAGCCTATTCTTCTCATCTATTGAATAGAGATGATACCTGAGGTGATTGTTGCAAGATTTAAATAATACTTTTTAAGTCTCAGCACAACAGTATATCCTTAATAATAATAATTTATTATATTACATATAATATATATTATGTATGATATACCATATATTATAAACACTATCTTACGTGTTATAATGTGTTATATGTGCTATAAGATATATACACGTTATTATTACCATTATTACTATTAATAATAACAATATATTATTATTATTACCATCATTTCTTACCAGAAATCAAACATTTTTTAGGAACAGGAGAGACACAGAAGTCCAGGATTTTTCTCAAGGTAGCAATAATCTCTTCTAGAACTTGACCAAATGGTTATTTTCTCTCTGCTTAAATGCTCCCATTGATGGGCAGCCCAGAAGCTCATGTGGCCATTTATTTCATTCCATTTATTGGACAGCAATGGAAAATAATTCACTAAACTGAGACAATCTGCCTCCCTATGATTTCAACCCTTTGGACCCACTTCTTGTCCCTCAGATAACAGAATAAAACAGTGCTAATACGTATTAAACTCTTACTCTATTCCTAGCATCGGTCAAAGAAATCTATTCACATTCACTCACTTAACTCTGACAACAATCCACTGAATTAGTTATCTTGATTTTACAGATTGGAAAATTGAGGAAACAAAGTCACCTTTCACGTGCTTGGCTTGAAGTATTTAAAGTTAGAGCTTGTTTCATTCATTGAACTGAAATTTACTGAACATTTTCAATATGTAAGATTGTTGTGTTCTAGTTTCTAGCAATATGGAAGGGAATGCAAGAAAACTGCTCCACTCAGGGAACTTGGAAAAGAGATTGAAAAGGCAAGTCACAGACTAGAAGAAAAGCAAAGTTATGGTTACCAAAGGGGAAAGGTGGGAGGGAGGGATAAATTAGGAGTTTAGGATTAACATATACACACTACTATATATAAAATAGATTATCAACAAGGACCTACTGTATAGCACAGGGAACTCAATACTCTGTAATAACCTGTAATGGAAAAGAATCTGAAAAAGAATAGATATATGCGTATGTATAACTGAATCACTTTGCTCTACACCTGAAACTAACACAGCCATCTGCCTCTGGAGATTGTAAATCAACTATGCTCCAATATAAAATTTAAAAAGCTGAAAAATATCATAAAATAAAAGGGAAAATATAAATACATAAGTACATAAATAAATAGATAATATCTGTAAAAGGTTTATCTGACAAAGACCTTGTATTTGGAATAAGTAAAGAAATTCTTACCACTCAAAAACATGATAATCCCATAAACTCCACCAAAGAAAAGATAAAGATGACAAACACGTGAAGAGATGCTAAAAATCATTAATAGGGAGCTACAAGTGAAAAGCACAATAAGATACCATTATAACCCACTAGACTAAGAGTAAAGAGAGTAGACAGACTAATTGTACTAAGTGTTGGCAAGAATAAAGAACAACTGGGACTCACGTACACTGCTGGTAGGAATATGAAACGGTACAACTACTGTGGAAAAGAGTTCCCTCTTGATAACTCGTTATCTTTCCAAACTGAGAACAAATGAAACATCCTGCATGATTAGAGAGTTGAATGATCTTGTTCTGTCACTAATCAGCTGTGCCAGTGAGGTAAGTCACCTCCCCTCTCTGGGCTTCAGTTTCCCCATTGGTAAAATAAGAACCTTGGACCAGGTAACGTCCAAGATCTTTTCCTACGTGAACTTCTGTGGCCCCACGTTGACAAAATTGCAATACTTTTAAAATACTTTTATCTTGATTAATGACTTTTATCAAACCTTAAACGTTTCTCTATAAAGCCCAAGTCCAACCTTTAGCATAGTGCCTGGTACACAGCTAGTACTGAGTAAATGGTAGTTGGGTGAATGGATAATTCCCACCTACATCCGTCTTATATTTTTCACTTGCTTCCACTTTCTAGCTGTGTGACCGCTAACAGATTGCTTAACTTTTAAACTCAGATTCATCACCTATAAAATGGAGGTCATAATAGTACCTGTATCAAAGGATTGTTATGAGGATAAAATGAGTTATTATATGTAAAGTGCTTACAACTGTGCCTGGCACACAGAAAGCCCTATATAAGTGTTAACTATCATCATTGTCACCATCATCACTACTTATTCTGTTATTCCTCATATATTTCCATTGTCTTCAGAACCCTTCTCCAGATGTCAATGTTATTGAGTTAATCCAGATGTTACTTTCTTGAGACTCCTCACGATGCTATGGTCAGTGTTTCACTTTTATGGTTAACCCTCTTTAGCCATATTAAGAATTAAACCTAAGATTTTTTCTCAGCACTTTTGGAAGTGAATTTTTCTTTGTCTGATAATACCTACTTGCCTTTCTTGCTTTTCTTAAATTATTTCCAATTACAGTGTCACATAGTTGCTTTACTCTCAAGTTTCTCATGCCTTCTGTACTTTTTTTTAAAATTTACTTTTGGCTGCTTTGGTTCTCTGTTGCTGTGTGCGGCTTTCTCTAGTTGCGGCGAGCGGGGGTTACTTTTCATTGCAGTGCGCGGGCTTCTCATTGCGGTGGCTTCTCCTGTTGCAGAGCACGGGCTCTAGGAGCACAGGCTTCAGTAGTTGTGGCACACAGGCTTAGTTGTTCCACAGCACGTGGGATCTTCCTGGACCAGGGATCAAACCCGTGTCCCCTGCATTGGCAGGCGGATTCTTAACCACTGTGCCACCAGAGAAGCCCTATGCCTTCTATACTCTTACCAACTTCTTTCTTTGGCTTAGACAAGGCCCTTCCTTACTCCCTCTAACTTCTGAGACAACATCAGTGACACCAGTGAACACCTTTAGAGATGCTTTTGTTTTAGCTGAGTGGGGCTCCCATCAAATATCTGCATGGGTCACGTGAACACAGCAGCTTTCATTCAGTCAGTGAAAGTGCATTTATGGAGCATCTTCTTTGTGCAGGCTCTGTTCTAAGTGCTGGTTATTAGCTTTACACCCTGAGTGTATCATCCAAAGCCCCTCATAGACCCAGTCCTCAGATGAACACATCCCCACTGAGACCATTCTGTGAGAGGTATAATAATCACTTTTATATATGTTGGTCATAAACTTTTTGTATGTACAGTAGCTACTTCGTTGACAGGGGTGAGGTGCTGGAAATAAAACACTGTATACAGCATGCTGGTTGCCCTTGAGTAGCTCTTTGTCTCATGGGGCAGGGGCAGATTTGTGGAAGGATTGCAGCATGCCATGGTAAGCGTCTTGAGGTGCAAGGTGCTTCCGGAGGAACAATTTTCATGGCTGAACAGAAGCATCATGCTTATCTGAGGTCACCTTCTTTAATCGATAAAGTGGGCGTAATCTTACTCATCTCCTCGATTCTTGTGAGGCAACCCTCGGCTTTTGCTCTTCTCTGCCTACACTTCCTGTCTAGGGGATCTCATGCGGGCCCATGGCTGTGGATACCAACCCTCTGTGGATGCCTCCAGCCCAGCCCCCGTTCAGGCCCAGGTCCTTGTAGTCATTCCTAATGCTTCTCTTCCTTCCACACCGCACATCAATCCAACAGCAAATCCTGCTCACTCTCCTGATTCTTACTGTACATCTGACATTCTCATCCACCTTCATGAGATTATTGCCGTACCTCCGGAGTCTCCATCCGTATGTCCTTGCCCACGTCCTGTCAGCTCCCTACACAGCAGAGAGATACCTTCAAGACTGAAGTCAGATGGCATCATCCCCTTCTCAGATTTCCTTGTGGTCGCCATATTATGCCCAGGAGAGAACCCAACACATTGTAAAAGGCCCTACAGGGCCCACATGGTCTGGACTCCACCTACCACTTTTCTCCTTTTTTCCTTAATCTTCCTGACACATGTCCCCTCAGGTGTGCACACCTTTTCTCTCTTCCTCCCTCACTTCCCCTCCACCTATTTGTCCGGCCCTCCTTTACTCCATTTCAGTCTCTGCACCCTTGTCACGTTCTCCGAGCCTAGTACCTTCCCTGACTAGTACCCCCATCACGTTTCATAAACTCACTTACAGCATCTATGGCTGTCATCCATTACAGTAGTTGTTTATTTGTTTATTAAATGACCCTCAGCTAGAATATAAGCTCCGTGAGGACAGGGACGTTGTCAGCCTTGTTCATTCATGTGTCCCCAGGAAGATATGGCAATATGGTGGGCACTCAGTAAGTATCTGCTTAATGAATAAATGAACGAATGTGGATGAAATAAGAGCATATTTGTAAAATGCCAAGCTTCAAGTTTTGCGTTTATAGCACTGGTTGCTTTTTGCTCCTGCCTCACTTCACCCCTTTCTGTCCCCTTTCAGTCACCGCCACCACCCCCTCTCCCGCCCCCAGGCCCGGCTAAGGGTACTGTGCATTCACAGATGCCTCACAGCCTTCTTTCCATTTCATGAGGAAGTAATTAAAATCCAGCCTCCTGTTATTCCTCTCTTCAGGCTCATTCACTCTGAAATCCCCTGCTCCTCTGTTTTGTCGAGGCCGTGACATTTATTCCTCTGAGTTTAAGAAAGAAAAAGTACAGAAAAATGTAGTGATCATTACATTTTACAGTGAGTCGACAAGTCATCGGCTTTCCTTTCATTTCTTCATGTCTCTGGAGATTTGTATCCAAGGCTTGAGCATAACTATCCCGTGTGAAGAATGCACATAAACGGCCGCCTTCAGGGTCTCATTGTTGGAATTCCTGGTCTCAGCATCATGGCCGCCCTGGCCAGACCTTCTCCAGGTAACCCAACACATCAATCTTCTGCTCTCATCTTCTAGTGGAGCTCATTGCATTCACTTGCACACCAAGTGTAGTCTGTATGTTAGGGACCAAAAGGCAACCAGGCCACCAGCTTGCAAACCCCTGACTGTTCCCCAGTGTGGTGAAAAGAGAAGGGCACCGGCTGCAGAGACTTGGGTTCAGATCCAAGTGTATCACGTTTATGATCTTGAATAAATGTCTGGGACCCTTCATCATCTGTAAAATCTCCTCCTCAGGGTTGTCATGAAGATTAGAATAAATAAGCATTCAAACAGTGCATCGCTCAGAGGGACTTGACGAATGCAAGCCTCTCCTCCTTCCCACGATGGGCTCTTGCTTGGACCATGGTGACTTCACACTCCCTTTTTTTTCCCAGATAAAGGGGCATAGGCCCACTCATGGGACCTTGTAGACACCCTACAGTAGTATACTGGGTAATAATTTTTACTCAGCTTGTGGAAGCATCAGTCTTAGAGTTGGAGTCTTAGGGTTCCAGTATCATTTGAAATTTTTTTAAGCTGAAAACTATTTTCATAAACAGAGTTGCAGAGCACAGGGAACTATATTCAGTATCTTGTAATAACCTATAATAGAAAAGAATCTGAAAAAGAATATACATATATATATGAATCACTTTGCTATACACCTGAAACATTATAAATCAACTATACTTCAGTTTAAAAAAAAAAAAGACTTGCAGAGAACCAGTGCAGTATTTGGCACATAGTAGGCATTTAGTATTAACATGTATGTTGAATGAATGAATGAATATGTAATACAATTAAAAAATAGCTGCTCTGGTTAAAACAGACATTGAGGTCTGAGAAGCCTGCATTCTAGGCCCTCCCCCATCCCAGGAAATAACCTTTGAAGCACAACCCCTAGAATCTTCTAGACTTCATAACATTTTGGAAACCACTAATCTGGTCTAATGCCATTTCTACTATAGACTTTTCTCCTCCAACATTTTTGATGAGATGATTTTCCTGTTGCTGATTGAAAAAATAAAAAGGGAACAGTTCATTCTAGTTCTGGACATTAGGGGATTTTAAGAAGTTTTTCATATTGAGACAAAATCCACACCCTTAAGTTTCTACCGGTTGGTTGTGGTTCATTTCATTCATTCATCCATTCATTCACTACATGTATTGAGCCTCAATTCTGTGTCTTGCCTGAATCTTCACTGTTGGGATATACAGATGGCCTTTCTTTTTCCTTTTTAAGTTCTTCATTATTATGTGTCACATTCAGTGAAAATCAATGTGGATTTTTACTCAAGGTTTTCTCGAGCAAAGAGAGATTCCCATCACAGTATGCAGCTAGAACTTCTGAAAATCTACTTTCCGAATATCTACCTTAATAAACCTATACAATAAATCAGCAGCTCAAGTAGCCACCCCCTCCTGCCAGCCACCTGGATTTTTACCTCCCTTTTCTCATTTGTTATTCAAAGTGGCTTTTCTCCAGGTAGCCCCAAACACTTGCATATGTACTGCTATCTAATAGCCCTTTGGAAAGCTTCTGCCACATCCGTCATCCCAACCAGCCATGCAGAAGTTCCTGCTGGTAGTCTGTCCATTCAACAAATATTTATTGAGCACATACTACGTGTCACTCACTTTTCTAGGTGCTGAGGATACTACTATGAATAAAACAGACAACATTCCCTGCTGTCACGGAGCTTACATTCTGGAGGAGGGAGATAGACTGATTAAAAAAAATAAATAGGTAAAAAATGCATCAGTGTGTCAGATGATAATAAATATAATAAATGCAATGGAGAAAAATAAAGAGGTTGGGGTTACATCATTGCCTATAAAGCCCCATGATGATTAGAACCTGCTTGAGGGATGGCCTGTGTGTGTGTGTGTGTGTGTGTGTGTGTGTGAGAGAGTGTGTGAGAGAGAGAGATTATTTCTGATGGCCGCAAGCAAGATGGCAGTGGTGAGATGATGAGTGATGGGCAGGGAGAGAGGTGGGGTCCATGGGTGAGCCATCTTTTCCTGCCAGTGGTGATACAGGGGCTGGTGAAGAGTTGGTCCTCTTTGGATCTCACAGAAATCCTTGGATCCCTCATGATTTTTACCAGCGGAGGGAAGAGGGAAACATGGGGCGCTATGGAAATACATATGAAAGTATTTGGAACATAGAGGTAGGAGGAGGCAATTAGGAAGGATGCTTCAAGGTAGGAGACAGCATAGGAGTTAGGCATTTGTGGGATGTCAGGGAAAAATACATTCTGATGGCCAGAGGGAGCCATACCTGCAAAGACCTGCAGGGATGAAGGCATCTGGTAGGTTTAAAAAACTGCATGTGGTTCGCCTTGTCTGGAGCCCAGGATGCAAAGTGGAGTCAAGAGCTACAGCGGGAAGGAAGAGCTATGATGAAGGAATTCACATATCGTGCTAGGATTGTAGCTTTCACACCTCCAGCATTGGCGGAACATTCCAAACTGAAGAATGAGATGACCAGATCTTGTGTTTCAGAAAGGCTCTTCTGGTATCCATGGTTTGCAGGGAAAAAAGACTCATTGAGAGGAAAGAAATGAGCCAGAAGCAAGGGCAGAGGGCAGGTAGTAGGGAAGGAGAGGCGGAGACCAGCCCAGCCATCCGGAACAATCGCAGTCCTCTTCTGCTCAGCAGCTATTCCAAGACGTGCCTGGGGTCTTCTTTCCACCAGACAAAACTTCCCGGTTGCTAGGGTCAGCCCACCTCAGAGGTGTGCACCGGTAGTTGGGGCTTTCACTACGCGCCATAGATCATGGCAGCTGCCCCATCTCTTCCCTATCCTGTTGTCCTCAGGCAAAAGTCAATGTCAAAGTGAACAGGTGTTGCTAATGGTAAGAGAGAGTAGGAAAATCAGGAAACAACAACTTCAAGCCTGAAATAATAACATTTTAATTGGAAATCTGTGAAGAGACTAACCTGTGTAGATACATGCAAATCCTATGCAAATACACATGTGGTCTTTCTAACTGTTGTCAGAACCTCGATCTGACCCATGGGAATTCATAACGGTAGATGGTAGCTTTCAGCTGAGGCTAAGGGCTGTTGATGAACAATTCTAGGTTTTACCTATATTTAAACCATAATTAAGAAATATATTGATGGCAACCCAAACTTATTAGCTTAACTGAATGTTGGTATATTGATTGGGTCTGGAGAGAGGCCAGTCTCTGAAGCTAAGCCTTGGGGAGTTTGCATGGGGTAGAAAGAAAACCAAACTTGAAAGCACCTAGCAGAAATGAAAAGGAATGGGCGAGGAACCACTGGGAGCATTATTAAAGGGGAAAGATTCTTATCAGAGAGTTGAAAGAGGAATGCTTACATTTCAAATCACATATAGCTGTTCTAGGTCAGGCCACTCAGTCAAAAACAGGAAAAAAAAAAATGATGTTGGGAAGCAAGATTGTGTGAGATACAGAAGGGCGGTAGGCATCCTTGTGTGGGAGTGTATCACACTGAACACACAGTCACATTAGACTGATGAGGACCAGGCCAGGCCACCAGGCTCCGTACAAGCACCTAGGGCGCCTAATGGTTAAAAACAAAGGATTTCAGCTATGATGTATGTCTTCTTCTGTCTTTATTAAGACCTAATTATGTAAGCTATCGAATTGTATTTTATAATACATGGTTTAATTTTCTTATTTCAAAACACCTACATTGTCTGGAGTTAGGTGATCTTGAGCTTCAACGCCAGCTCTGCCCCTTTGTACAACGTGACCTTCATATCTTGAAGCCTCAGTTCCTTTACCAGATTTGATAGTACAGATCCAATGTGATGTGCTGGTAGAAAGGTGCTACACCCCCGGGCACTGATGAGTCCGTACCTCATGTTCTTGTTCGGTCCTGTGGTTTGTAAGTGGTTGAGCTGAGGTGCAGACTGTGGCTCCTGGTTGTGTTACATGTTTCTGCCTTAATCCCCTTGCCCTCCACCCTGCTTCTCCCCTTCTCTTCAGAGAAGCTCTCTGAGTTGTGTCCAGAGGTGTAGTCTGCCCCACCTGTGTGCCCTCACCTCGTCAACAGGGACGTTCTAGCTAAATCCAGCATCAGCTTTGCTGTCTGCATCTCACCTTCCATGCTCAATTCTTCCCTAAAATCTCCCCCTTCCACACAAACGATGATGAAATAGAGCATGAAGTAGGATATAAAACATGAAAGATATTTTCTGTTTTGCTTTTATAATTATGTACATATGCATGCATACACATCTCTGTACACAGAGAAAATAAATTACTGGAAGGAAAAAAGCCAAAATGTTACCAGATGTGAATTCTGGTCATTGTTGGGATTTTCCAAAACTGTCCACAAAGGATATATTATTTTTAATTAAATAAAAAATCAACATTAAAAACATGACTGTATTTGCCTGGGAAGTCAGTTAACCTGGGTCTCAACCCTGCTTCTTACAGCCTGTGTCCTGTCCCTCGTGAGGGCACTCCTGGTGGCACGGTCCTCCAGGGCTGGTATTTGAGAGAAACATAAATTCCTCTGACCATCTCTATTGTCCTGTCTCAAGTTTTAGCTGCACAAGAAGCAAGCTCAATTTCAGGAGAATAGCAGCTTAAATTTACAGTATTGTAGAAACCGAAGCCCCTTTTGTAGAAAATTCAGAGTCCCTGGAGGTAACATCTAACTTTCTAGGAATATCTTCAGGCATAACCTCCAATCTTGATGTGTGTGAGGATTGCGTCTTGGAACGGACGCTCCTGGGATTTCCAGGCCCTGTTAAGTGTCTAACCTCATGGGCACCCCCTTCACAAAACCGGATCATGTAGTTGCCCCCACTACCTACATATACACAGACACACCCACCAGCACCACCCTGCCTGTGATGACCACGTAGAGCTTCAGATCCAGAGCAAGGCCTTGACCTTGATTTGGGACAGTCGAGAACCAACTGAGAAGGTTCCTTCAACCTTAGATTGTTTGGCAACTAGTCTGGCTTAGCCACTCCTGATCCCTTCTGCACCATTGCTTGTGTTTGAGTGGTTGTTTTTGGTAACTCATGTGGTATAACAGCCCCTTCTGTCTGGCCTCTGAACACCGCCAGCCCTGCTCACCATGTTATAGGGCTACAACTCAGTAGGAACAAGTGATCTATCAAGATGACCATGTGGTTTTTTCCTTTGAATTATTGGTAAGAGGCATTATATTAATGTATTTATCCCTGTAGTCCAGGAAAAAGTCACATTTGGTCATGATACTTCTTTAATAAGTGGGTGAAGTAGGTTTGCAAATGTTTGATGTGGAATTTTGGTATCACATTCCTATGATTAACCTACATGTGTGTGTTTGTGTATACATGTACATACACACATGTTCTGTCTTGGTCAGGTTTTGGTGTTATAATGTCTTGATTTACTACATTACTAATCTACATTATTATGTCAGATTATTTAGACTATACTTTCTGTCCATTCTGATTTTGTTGAGGTTTTCTTTGTATCCTGGCATACTCTTACTTTGAATGATCAGTGTCCTAGTTTGCTTTCAAAAGACATGCATTCTTTCTTTGAGATTAACATACTAGCTGAAAGGGCAGTCTCTGGGAATACCTGCTTCAGTTTAGAACAAGACTTAATCTCTTATGACAATGCAGTTGTGTTATAATCTTGGTTAAATTAGTTAACCTCCTTATGCTTCAGTTTTCTTATCTTTAATACAGGGATAATAATTTTCTAACTCACAGGGTTATTGCGAGGATTAAATGAGATAATAGTATATGTGGATATTTAGAACAGCGCCTGGAACATTGTAAGTACTCAATTAAGTTAGTTTTTAGCAATTTTTAGAGATGGATACATAATTTAATAAAAATGGTATTCTAGGTTTGTCTTTCTTGTTGTTAAAGTCAATTTCAAGAAGGTTATTTCTATCACTATCTCATATTTCTAAGAGTTTTTGCTTTATATATTTTGCCATTATGTAACAGCACGCCTCTTATTGCTTTATTGTAAAATGAGCCATTTATTAATATAAAATAACCTTCTTTGTCTCATATAATGCTTTTTGCCCTGAATTCTACTTTGAAATGTTGCCAGTTGCTGCTTTCTGTTTGTTTGCTTTCTATGCTTGATAAATATTTGCCCAGCTTTTCCCCCCTTTTCTTTCTTGTTTTTATTTTACTGTTCATCTCTTGTAAGCAGCATATGGTTGGATTTTGCTTTTAACCCAATGTGAAAGACTTTATCTTTTATTAGGGGAGATTTAAACCATTTATATTTACTGTCATAACTGATAGGTTTGGTCCTATTCCTGTCTTTTTGTTTTATGCTTTCTCTTCTTTATACTTTCTTGGGGCTTCCTTTGTTTCCTGTCTTTTTTTATATGGGCTAGCTCACCTTCCTACTTTTTTTCCCCTTCTAGTGATTTAAAAGCTGAATGTCTGTTTTTAGCCAGTCCTGGGTGAACCTAAAAAATGATCTCTGAGCTCCAATAGTGACAGAAGTGTAATGGTGGGTGAGTAGCCGGGCCACTGAGCATGGAAGTCAATAAAATCGGTCCTAAACCTCAGAGGAATAGTGATGGTTGTTCCCTGAGCCACCTTATCGCAGCTGTATGAAGCCCAGGCTCCTTAAATCTGTGTCACATTCTTGTGCTTCACACTTAGGTCCCAGCCTACCTATCCGGCCCGATCTCCTGCCAGCCTTAGCTAAGTACTCTGTGCTTCAGACAGATCTACTACTAACCATCCCCCAAATCAGACCGATTCTTAAACATCTCCACATGTTGGTTCAGGCTGCTTCCTTTTTGCCTGAAAACACCCTTCAAGACCTGATGCAATTCAGTGTGTGTGAGTGTGTGTGTGTGTGTTGCCTTCTCATTATACTGCCCCATTCTTCCATAGATACCATTAGGTAGCAGAACTCACTGGATAAACCTACCTGTCTTTGAGTTTCAGCTCCCTTCCTTGTAGCTCTGTGTGCCCTGGATACAATTGCTGACTTAGAGCCAAAGTTCCCTCATTTGTACAATAGGGATGCTGACATTATATCTCCCTTAGAGTAAGGACCCAATGAGATAATGAGAGAAGCATTGGAAGAGCTTAGCAGAGTACATGACGCAGAGTAGGTATTCTGTGTATTTGAAATAAACAAACAAAGAAGAAATACACAAGGGGGAGAGGACGGATTGATTTTTAAATATGCATGATGTCCTTTTTAAAATCAAGGTGTACGATATCTAGGCTCTCTTTAGAAAAGCCAAAGCTTGTGTGTGTGACTACCACCGCTGGTTCATTTTAAATGAGCCTCCCTTACTTCCCCTCCATCTCTAGTAGGGTAGCAGTCATGTGGTCTGCAAAGCACTTCATGTGCAGACATCTTCTTCATTTATATTGCCTGCCTTGCAAAGGGCTGCAGGCCTAGGGAGAATTTATTAAAGTGGAGTCTATTTATTCAATTTATTAAACAGGAATATTTGAAGGGTTTTCATTTAGAAGAGCGAGTTGATTTATTCTGTTTGGCTCCAGAAGGCAAGTCTAAGTCCAATGGGTAAAAGTTAAAGGAGTGCAGATTTTACCTCAACCTAAGATAGAACAAAAGGTTTGTTGAAAGAGGATTTGTTTGTTCATTCATTCACTCAATCAATCTATTCATCACTCAGGAGCCAGAGAAGAGAAAACTGCCTTCGATCTGGCTCTTGCTGTGTCTGGGATACTGTGGTCAACTCTCTCACAAACTTTAACATCATGACATTCTCTTTACTGTGTAAGGAGGCATATTATCCCATTATATAGATATCAAAAACTGAGGCTTAAAGAGGTGGTCGCTTGCCCAAGTTGAACAACAGCCTGACTGAGTATGGCTTAAATGCCAACCTCTCTGTTCTCTGCAGAACTCACTCTCTTTCCACTTGACTGTGGTGTCTGCCAAAACAGATAGAGGATCAGATCGGTATGACCACCAGAAATTGGATGCAAGACTGAAAAATCCATCAGCCCACCTTTCCCCCATTGTTCTTTCCCTTTTCCCTTCCTCCTGTCTATCCATCCATCTCTGCCAACCCCCAAACCAGCCCCAATGTGCTGCACAAAATTAGACACTTCACGGTTCTAACCCATCAGATGGTGAATGTTGTCGAGACCAATTCTCAAAGTGTTCCTGGGTGGGCACAGCTGCTGCGGATGAGGCTGTAAAGCAGAGCAGGAGAGGGGAAGAAATACCCCAGCCTCTTTTCCTTACTGCCCCTTGACCTCCCCTCAGAGCTTCCCATTGGCAGAACCCAGCAAAGAGCCGTGAGTCAAAGGAGCTCCCGTGAAGCTGTCCACAGGAATCCTGGGTCACAGAGCAGGGCAGAGATGGGTGAAGAATGGATGGGGCAGGGGCCAAACAGAAAATAACCAGCTCATGAGGGGAGATTGGATGAGTGATCTGGTGGGCTGAATTGAGGGGGAAAGCCCGCATTGAATCATCATAGCAGGGACTCTGCTTCTCCAGGCCCAACCTTCAGAAAGGAAGGGGTTAGAGAATTCTGTAATGATTTCTTCTTGAGGCAGCCGCCATTCACACTGCAGCCCCTGCCAAACGCCAGGCTGGTTTCAGTGTGTCTGACTCTCTCGCAGGATTACTCCTGGATGTTAGGACTCACTCATTCATTCACCAGAGATTTACGATGTGCCATCCTTTATCCTATATACTGGGAATACAGAGATGAGAAAGGTAGGACTCTTGTCCTTCAGCACGTCACAGGACACGAAAGGAAACAGATCTGGGAATCAACTATTTCAGGGTTTTAGATGTAAGATGAAAGTATGAATGCTGGTCTGTGGGGTCGCAGGTAGAGTGAGTAACCCTCCCTGAGAGAATTTAGAAAAGTGATGCTTGGGTCTTAAAGGATGACTTGGAGTTTTAGAGTGGCAGGAGAGGGCAGGACCGTTCCTGGAAGACGGCATGGCACATGGCGTGTTGTGTAAGATTGGAAAGAGATGGTGTGTTCAGGGAACAGCTAGAGAGTAATTGTGGCTGGAGCTACCAGCTCATGGGGCTACAGAGCTTCCTGGGAGTTCAAACCTGGTCGAATTCCTGCTTCTTCCAATATAGCAAGTCAGGAGGAAACACATCCAAAAAGGTCAAGCCCTGCTGTTCCTGCCTGTTTCCTTCCACAGCCTTCTAAGAGAAGGCAAAAGGGAAGGGTGTCCCAGGGCCCAGGGTGTTCACCTGTCGGGACAAAAGAGCTTGAAGGTACACTGGAGAGGCTCTTAGGTGAGCAGACTACAAAGCCAAGTTCATTCAATTTGACTGATTTTTCTCCATAGCTTTCTGTGTGCAAAGTTTTTCTGGAAAATATCAATACAGAATATGTCCCTTCCCTTAGGTAATTTCTAAATTGGTGAATCTTGAAAGGCTTCCTGGGAGAGGCAAATTTTGAACTGATAACCTAAGTATAGAAGGAAGGAAACCAACAATTTTTTGAGTCTCTGCTATGTGACAAATAATACACTGGGTGCTTTTGATGTATTATTTTATAGAAGTTTCATGGTAATCTTATGAAGTGGGTATTATTACCCCCATTTTGCAGATAGGAAACTGAGGCTCAGAGAAGTGACTTGTCTAAGATCACCCAAATGGGTAATAACCAAAGCTGAATTCAGACTTAACTGGACATGAATCCAAAGTATTCTTGCCATTGTGCTATGTGGGCCACTAAAGGACAGGACAGTCAGGGGTAGAAGGATTAGGGCAGAAAGAGGCTCTTCTTCTGTTAAAGGGATGCTATCCACCTAGCAAGGTTGTTGGGAGGACTTCATGAAATAAGATACGCTCTTGTTTCATACTTCTTTGCCTTTGCGTATGGTGATCTCACAGCCTGGAATATCCTCTCTCCCATCCCCACAGCTCCCCTTATCTCTTGCTGCTTGTTTTCCCTTTGTCTTTCTTAACTTGGCTTAGCTAATCCTTTCACTAGGAAGCCTTACTCTCATCACATAGCACTGGATGTACCCGAATTGTTTGTTTGCCTCCCTGACCTGATGCTGAGCCTCCGGCTTACTCTTCCATGTGGCTTCAGAACCGTCTACAAAGTGTGTCCTGTTGAATGAATAAATAGCCATCTGAGAGGGCCTACAGCGTAACAGGGGCTCCATAAATAATAGTTTACCTTTTTTTCCCCCTTCTTTTTCTGGAGGCAGCAGACATTTTTAATAATCAAAGGCAAACAGGAAAACAATTATTTTATTTGAAATGAGCATCTTTCAGGAAGCTTGGGAATAAGGACAGCCTCCCTCCTTGAAGGAAAGGAGACCTGGAATGCTGTGCTTTTTCTGGGCTGACTCTGTCCGACAGGTCCCAGGTCCCCTTAACCTCACACGGAGAGGCCGGGGCCCTATGGCTCCTGGTGGTTGCCTCTTACCTGGTAAGATGTGGTGGCCCTTCCACTTAATGGGGCAGAGGGCAGGGCTAGCTGATGGACTGACGCAAGCACGGTGGCACACAAAGTAACAGTAAAACCAAATGATAATGCATTTCCTAATGGCCTCCTTCACAGCTGTGTACACTGATTTAATCTTTGCAAAGCACTCTATTGTTTATGAGGCCTCTGGGTACAATTTTATGCCTGACTGAAGAGGTTGCTAATAGCTGCCATATTTGTGTTTAAGGACCTGCAAAGGATTAAACAAAGTATTTTAGAGCAATGAGCCATAATAAACTAATAATATATTGCAAATAATAAATGTTTTTTAGCCAATAATTGACTACAAATCTTGTGAACCTTAAATGACAAAAATACTAATTATAAATGCAGTTGTTCTATGTATCCTTCAGTGGGGATGGAAGATCAGAGAAGGATAGGGGACCCGGGGTACTTCAGGTCACTGGGGACTGTGGTGTGGTCACTGATCTCTTCCCCTGGTGTCATGGTTGAGAACTGTCAAGGTCACTTAGTGAAATGCTGGGTTTCATTTCCATCTTGTGGGGATGGAGCCAGAGTCTGGGGCCTAAGCCACCCACTTAAGTTGGTGGGGTTTGTTTTAACTTACTCATTTTCTAGTCCTAAGGTTTCCAACACTTGGTTTGCATTTGGGAGAATTGCAGAGACATCCCCCAGAGCATCTTGGAAACAGACTGGTTCTTAAGAAAAGGAGCTCATGTTTTTGTTAAGCTTCTGCAATGAGCCAGGTTATCTATTTTTTTTTTTTTTTTTTTTTGAGAAACCTGAGACACAGAGAGATGAAGTATTTTGCCTGAGGTGTCATAGTTGGTAAGTGGCAAAGCCATAGAGCCAGCTGTGCAACTCCAAAGCCCATGCTCTTTTCCCCAAATCTTATTACAACTCTTTTTTGTTCCTGAGCCTCTTGTGGGGCATAGAAGGGAGATTCATACCCTTTGAAAGAATATATTTCTCTAAGTTCTATATCTCTCAGTCATACCAGTTATTTTTTTCTTTGCACGTGGGTAATATATAATCATGATCTAAATTTTAGATATTTTTAAAAACTCAAGATGAAAATTAAAATCACCGGGACTTCCCTGGTGATGCAGTGGTTAAGAATCGCCTGCCAGTGCAGGGGACATGGGTTCGAGCCCTGGTCCGGGAAGATCCCATATGCCGCCGAGCAACTACACCCGTGTGCCATAACTACTGAGCCTGCACTCTAGAGCCTGCGAGCCACAACTACTGAGTCCGCGTGCCACAACTACTGAAGCCCGCATGCCTAAAGCCCATGCTCCGCAACAAGAGAATCCACCGTAATGAGAAGCCCTCACCCACAGCAGCTAGAGAAAGCCCGCACGCAGCAACAAAGACCCAACGCAGCCAAATATAAATTAAATAAATAAATAAATAAATAAATTTATTTATTAAAAAAAAATCACCCATAATTCTGCCATCCAAATAAATCACTGTCAACTTTCTGCTTGCATTTTCTCCAAGGATTCTGTTCCATGTAAATGTAACACAATATTGGGATTGTATTTTATGACTCTTTGGTATCCTAATTTTCTAAAAATAGCATTATTTGATGGCATTAATGTTCCCTGAAAAATGTTTTTTAATAATTACATAATAGTTCATGGTATATAGTCCCTATAGATCAGTATTTAGGCTGTTTCCAAATGTTTCCTTATAATTAAAAATTCAATAATTATTGAGCCTAGCACAGTGCATGGCATCTAATAGACATTTCTGTGTATTTTATGAATGAGCAAATCAGTCTTTGCACATTTCTGATCATTTCTTTTGAACAAATTTCCAAAAGTGAAAGTGATTAGATCAAGTTATGTAAATATTGCCAGACTCTTGATATATATTACCGAATTGCTTTCTAAAGGGGCAGTACCAATTTCCAGTATATGGCAGGCACTCGTAAATTCTGGAACCTGTTTGTTTTTAAAGGATAACTTAGTTACTAATATGTTTGTACTTATCTTCCTTACTGTCATATATTGAATGAAACACAGTTACCAAGACTCATTCCTGAGACATTCCCTATTTAGTGAGGAAAAAAAACAAAGAAAAAAAAAAAAATATATATACACACACACACACACACACACACACACACACACACACACACACACACACACAACATTTATTGAGGACTTACCATATACCATGAATATACCATGAACTATTCTAAGCACTTTACATGTATTCCTACTTTTAATCTCTCGCTAATCCCATGAGGCAGACAATAAAACTCCGAGTGTTCATTGAGTTGCCTAGGGTCAGATAGCAGTTTTGTGATGGGGCCCACACTCTACTTCACACCCAGTGGTTATAGGTATGAATGAAACAATCAGATAAAGAGTTCATTATGATAGGTGTGGTCAGTGTTATGATAGAAGAATATAAACAAATCAGAAGAACACAGAGGACTCTGAAGGGTTCAAGGAGAGATTCACAGAGAATGTTAAAGGATAAATGGGAGTTTGCAAGGAAAACAAAGTGGAAGTGCACAACAGGCGAAAAAAACAGCAGATGCCAAACATAGAATATAGAAAGCAGCTGGTGGGGTGGGGCTGGGGGGCAAGGAGAAAGCAGCCTAGGCCATTTAAGGAGCTACAAGTAATAAAGGAAGGGAATAATAGTTAATCTTCTAGGCTCTTGGTTCAAATACAGCTCTGTGATCATCAGCCATTTGACCTTGTGATGCTTTAATGTGACAAAATATGTAAAGGCTTAGCAGAGTACCTGACACACAACAAACACTCAGTAAGTATTCACTGGTGGTGTAGGTGTGGACATGATCTAATTTGGAATGAGGGAGATACCTTAGGACAGGAATCCCTGAAATCCCATCATCTGGGCAACCACCCACTTTCATACATTAGAGGGCAGATCTGATTCGGAGCAAAGACTAACCATGTTTCAGGCCAAAGGAACACAGCCTGGAAGTTAACCTTGGACAGGTTAAACAAGAGGATATGAGTATTGGAGGGCATGGCATAAGGGTAAAGACATGAGGGTACAGGAGATGTTCCCCCTGCAAAAAAGAGGAGATCTGGGGACTCTTTAATGAATAATCAATGAAAAACACCTGGCCCAGTGTCCACAGTGGCCCACACTGAATGGTAAGGACGGAAAGCTGTACAATCAGATTTGTGTTTTTTCAAAGATAAATGGACAATGGATGGGGGATAGTGGTAGGGGGAGGAAAAGAATGGTGGGGTGGGAGAGAGAGAGATCTGTTGTAGGTCACTGTCCAAGGGAAAACGCTGATAGTTTGGATGGTGACAGTGAAGATGGATTTGAAAAATATTCAGGAGTTAGATTTTGATTTTGAGATGGACTTAATGGGATCAGTGAGGCTTGAGGAGCTGGGTGGATGGAGATGCAGTTTCTGAGATGAGGAGACTGGAGGGAGATCATGTTTTGGGGGCTGTGATGACGTGTTCAGTTTGTTGAATGAATAATGAGACTTTATGCCGTAGATCAAGGCATATTTCTGGCTCTTTTCGTGCAGAGATGGGAAGGGTGTAGGAGGAAGGTGTGGACGGCTCTGAAATGGGGTAAAAGACAAGATCTCTGTGAGCTATTACGTGCAGCAATAACCCTTGCTGTGTTTATTGCCCATTTAATAGAGCGTACATTACAACCCACAGTGATAATCAAGAGACGGGAGATGTCGAATGAGATGCGGAGATACCATAGATGGGAAATTTGTTTCACTGTGAACAGGTTTTCATTTATGAACAGGGATTCTGGATAAATCTCAGCCTCTGTCTCCCTCCATCTCTCCTTCCCTCATTCCCCAAAGAGGGAGCACAGATGCTTTCAAGCCACAGTGTTGGGAGGCAGAGAGCCATTTTGAAAAGACGGTTTTGCCGTAGGAGAGAGAGAGAGGCTAGGGAGTGACTCCCCAGGGATTGTAGAGTCAGTTATTTTATCTGAAGGCGAATGACATGCGAAGTATCGAAAGTCATCTTTGCTGCCATTTTTCTTGAAAGAGAACAGTGATGGAACCCTTCAGACCAATGGTCGAGCCCTTCTTGACCCAAGATGAACTGTATTATATTTTGATGCTTTTTTTCACTTTTCTCTAGCTTTGGTTTGCTCATTTGTAAAACAGGGATCATAATAACCTTTTCACAGAGTCGAGGTAAAGATGAACAGTCATTAGACACCAACTGTTAGACGCCAGATGCAGTAGTGGTCATGTAGTAAATGTTAATTCCTTCCTTTTTTCCCCCACTCTTTTCTTTCCATACTTGAAAGAGTCAGACTGGTCCATGAGGCAGGACTGGCCTTGAACTGGGTTTGGAGGGAGGCTCATTGAAAGTGGGGAGTCCTCATATCCAGGAGCACTAATTATCCATCTTCCTTGGGGCCTTGGCCAAGTGGGTGGAGTGTCTGTATCAGCAAAGGTTCAGGGTGGCTACTGATGAATGTCGTGGGGCTTTGCTAGCCCAGGTGGTCCTCCCCGTGTGTCCTCGGAAGCTTGGCTGCTTTCAGGTGTCTTTCGGGGACAGCAGCATCTGGTGGCTGGCTGACCGGTAACTAGGCTGCAGGCTTCAGGGGGAGCAAATCGCAGCATCTGTGTTTCTCCAGCAAAACAGCAGGGCTATTAAAACAGCTCTTAGGCACAATCTATCACTGCACTGTCTCCCTTGTTTGCACGGGCTATAACTGGGGAAATGAGAGTCTGGAGGTCCTGATGTGTTGGTGGAGCACTAGAATGGGAATCAGGAGACTTGGGTTCACGTCCAGGTCTTGCCAACCACTGGATGACGTTGGCCAAGTCACTTGGACTCTGTAGGCCTCGTTTCCTGATCTTAAATGCCCAGAGGCTGTCTTTGATTTATAATGACAATTGCTGCTTGGGCAGTGTAGGTGGGATTCATCATAGTAGGCTTCTTTATTATATGACATTGGAAAAATTGCTCAATTTCTCTATGACTTAGTTTCCTCATCTGAAAGCAGGGATGCTGATCGCTACCATAAAGAAGCGTTCTAAAGATTGACTGGGATGCTGATTTTAAAGTCCTAGACATGATTCCTGGCATGTAATGAGCACTCAACAAATGTCAGTTGCCCTTCTATCCCTAAGTCATAATATTGCTTAATATCTGTGCTGAATTACAGGGCTACTAAGCTGTTTAGTCTGAGCATAGAATCTAAAATCGTGTTAGCAATCACTATGATCAAGTGTGATGCATGTATTAGTCCCACCCTACACTCTAGCACATTAATTTCTCATTGGTGCTTCTGCACATATTGATCCATTTGCCAAAGAATGCCCCTCCTTCACTTGTTCTTCAAGGTTGAGCACAAATGATGCTCCTTCATGAAACTTTGAACCCTCTTTAAGGAGATCTGATGGCTCATTTAGTGAAAATGAACCCAGACCCCTCAAGTTTAACAAAAAATGGAGATGGTAGACTTGAGAAGGAGGGCGTGGATTATCCTGTTGCCTGAATACACGTCTGTCAACCACGTGGGAGGATGCGGGTGGGCCTCAGCCCTGGAAGACGCACTTGGCCACCTTTCTGTTTCTTCTGCTCCCCTGTATGTATTCCCTTTGTTCCTTTTTATGAATAACCTAGTGCCTGGTACATAGTAGGTATGATGGGTTTAATGAATATTTGGAGAATGAATGACATATGTATCTAATTCCGTAGTACTTTTTCATCGAGCATCTGTTATGTCAAGGGGGCAAGCAACAGGAAGTTTCTCTTCATATTATTTAGCTATGTATATTTTATTTTCAGAATGAGGTTAATTGATTCTTAATGGGATGGTGGGAGTAGAGGCAGCACAATTTGTATTTCCTTAAGGCTCCATTTGGTACCTCACACAGGCATTCCTTACCTCAGTGTGATATTGTAGTCAAAACTATGTGAATTTGCTGCAATCTGAAATCACTGCTTCACAATTACAGTGCTTATTATTGTTTGCAGTTGTTTAATGTACTTTATATTTCCACATTTTATATTCTAATGCATTAGACTGCAGAAGAGTCCAATTCATCTTCTTCTGCTTGGGATTTTAAATAGGTTAATAGGATGCAAATACAAGGCACATTTTTGCATTTTGTTACAAATATCATACACAGATATTACTGTGCTCTTCGGGCAAAATGTAATGAAATGTAATTTAATATGATACTTTCAAACACATAAGATTTTTCCTGAGGGTTTTGTGACCGTGGTCCTAAACTGTGTTAAACCATAGCTCAAACAAGTCTGAGCAAAGTGAGTTTCTTTCCTCATTTTATTGGCTTTTCCGAGTTTGATGCCTTTTGGTTGCCCATGCTGAATGACGTTTGGGGTTTCGTGTGGTTAGGCTAGGCTAGAAATGAGTTTGAAAATATTCAGCTCTCTTTGTGAGAATATATTGCTGTTTCTACTTTTATCCGGCTCCTCAATTCACCAACCATTCTATTTATTTATTAATTCACCAAGCTCACTCACTCATTCATTTATTTATTCAACTCTACCTCTTGCTCTGTGCTCCTGGCATTAATCTTTCTGTTTCCCCACCCTCTTCTCTGAGATGGAAGCTGTGTGGTCCTGGGCAAACCTGCCGGACTAGAGTGTAGGACAGTGCCTGGCTCTTAGAAGGGGCTGCATACCTGAGAACAGGAGGAATGGATGTGAGTTTTCTCTTTTATATAGTGAAGATTTCTTTATTTTAAGGATGAAATGAAATAAAGCTGTAAAGTACTTGATGCAATGTAAGACATGCAGCACTCAATGTTCATAGGGAAAATGCATAAATGAACCCACTTCTAAATGTATAACATAGGAACTAAACACCTAGGTTTGTTTTCAGAATTAAATAATATGCCATTAACACCTAGAAGACTGCCTAGTATATAATAGGTGTTTAATTTGATCTCTTTTCTAAAGAAAGATAGTAGGATTTACCACCCATAGTATGGAATAGCAATGACCAGTTAAACCCATTAGGGGCAGATTTATAAAATCCTGACTTTTGCATATCCTGGAAGAGGAAGGAGCCCATCTCTTCTTTTGTCCCAGGCACTACTGCTTAGGAAGTCCTTCCCAGGCTCGCTTTATTTCCCCTTTGCTCTACAGAGCTTCCCTCCTCCCAGCCTGACCTCACGTGACTATAGTATCAGGTATGTTATGTCAGGATTCACAGTGGAGAAGGAAAAGAAGGGAATCTTCACAGCTCTTCATCCCTCTCTCCCAAGCCCACAGTGACCCCCTAAGGCCAGTTTTAGATGGAATCCAGTCCATCTCTAGCCCCTGTCCTATACCACTCCTTCCCCTTCCCAAATGCCCAGGCATCTGAGTTCAGTTCCCTTTGAAATATAGACACATCTACTCTAGTCCTCTGAGTAACCAAAGACTCAGGAGAGAGCAAATAGAAAGTCTGCAGCTACTTTGACTCCCTCTATCTTTTTTTCCCTCTTTGCCGCTCCACAAATTGAATCCTCTCCGTTGACTGCACATCTGCATTTCAGGAGGCAAGCTACAATTATTCAATGACAGCATGCCCTGATTTCCACTGTGGAAGACCCAGGGCTGGCTGAGATGACCCAGGCATGACCATCCTCTGTCAGCAATGCTAGAGAGAAGCATCTGATTTAAAATCACACAACAGTGGAGAGCACTGTTGTTTGCCATTCTCATAAGTCATTCAAAATGCTGGGACAAGATTGCCCCACAGAGGGCCTATAGAACATTCTGGAAGATTCCTCTTTCCTGATACGTCAATAAGGTCCCACTGATGGCTCTTACAACTATCCTCATGACAAGAATGGCTAGTCGGTGGAGTGATTTTTTTTTTCCTTTTATTTAAATAGTCCCAGGTTTTAAAACTTGGAAGAGAGATGAGAGGTATCCCCCAAAATCCTGCTATTCTGTTCCCCATCCTCCCGTCACATAGTTAACTTGACTTGTTCAGACTTCAGCTGAAATGTCATTTCCTCAGGGGAGTCTTCTATGATATCCGTCTAAGTCAGACAGGCCTGCCATAGTTTGATATAGCTCTTTGTGCTTTCCCTTTGTATCTTGGATCATAATTTATTATATGTGTGTGTGTGTGTATGTGGGTGTGTATGATTTTATTAATATTATTATGTTTGTCCTATTGTGTGATTCATGTGTATCTTCTCCACTAGAATATAAATTTTATTCCCTAGCACAATCCCTGGCACAGAGTTAAGTTCTTGATGAGTATTTATTGAATGAATGGTTGGACAAAGACAAGAAATATGGTCAAAATAAAAAGAATAAAAGAAGGTGGTTAAATATGCAAACTTCCAGGTATAAGATAAATAAGTTCTGGGCTATAATGTACAGCATGATGATGATAAGTAAGAATACTGCGTCATATATTTGAAAGTTGGTAAGAGAGTAAATCTAAAAAAGTTTTTATCACAAGAAAAACAAATTTATAACTATGTGAAATGATGGATGTTAACTAAACTTATCATGGTAATAGTTTTGCAATATATACATATATCAAATCATCATGTTGTACACCTAAAACGAATACAATGTTGAGTGTCAATTATATCTTAATAAAACTGGGAGGAAACAAATTTTAGGAGTCTAATAAAGAAATATTTACTAATTGGTTAATTTGAGGAAATTTTTTTCATAGCCTATAAGTGAGACAGTGTTTTACGGGTACCCAAGATCATGCACACATTCATTAATTCACTAGGAGGACTCAGAGGACTCAACACATAATCATACTCACAGCTAAGACTTCTTGCAGAGGTTCAGCAAGGATGCACAGCTAGATCAGTAAGGGAAAAACTTAAGTGGAGTCTGGAGGGATCCATGTTCAGGCTTTCTAACCTCTCTCCCTCCCATGAGGTGTCATACAGAATGTGTTCTACCCCCCAGCAGTGAACATTCAGCAATGTTTGTTAAGATGTTTCTGGTCCAAGGAAGCTCATTTGAGATTTAGTGCCCAAGGTCTTTACTGGGGGTCTGGTCACATATGTACTCTCCGCCTAATAATTACAAAATTCCAGTCTCCAAGAAGGAAAGCAGATATTTAGCCTAAACCAAATTATTTGCATAAACATTCTAGGTACAGTGGACCAGTCTTAACAGGTAGGGACCATTTTCAGAGCCAAGTTTCCACTCATCAGCCAGGGACTAATCTTGCAAACAGGTCCTTCTAAAGACAGTAGCTGCAGGCCTGTATGTTAATTCCGTCCTGCACAGAGGACTAGATCTTATTTTTTTCATGAGACATTTTTCATGAGACACACATACTCACATCCATGTACACACATGAGCCAACACCTGGGTAAGAGAGACTATTTAGTGAAGCAGTGAAGAGGGCCAACTTTGGCATCCAGCTGCCTGGGTTTAAATCCTAGCTATACTTGCTGTGTTGTCTTGGGCACATTGCTTTACCTATCTGTGCCCTTTACCCATGTGTAAAAATGGGAAAAGTAATAGACCTATCTTTTTTTTTTTTTTTTTTTTAAATAAATTTATTTATTTATTTATTTATTTATTTTGGCTGTGTTGGGTCTTCGTTTCTGTGCGAGGGCTTTCTCTGGTTGCGGAGAGCGGGGGCCACTCTTCATCGCGGTGCGCGGGCCTCTCACTGTCGCGGCCTCTCCCATTGCGGAGCACAGGCTCCAGACACGCAGGCTCAGTAGTTGTGGCTCACGGGCCTAGCCGCTCCGCGGCATGTGGGATCTTCCCAGACCAGGGCTCGAACCTGTGTCCCCTGCATTGGCAGGCGGACTCCCAACCACTGCTCCACCAGGGAAGCCCATGACCTATCTTATAGTATGGTGGCCAAGACGAATGAGATCCAGCATTCTCTCCACAGTGCTTGAGAAAGAGTAAGTACAAGTAAACTGATGGATGGTGTCATCATTATTGCTATCATTCTTATTCAGAGGTTACCCAGTATTTAATGGTCCCTCTAAGTTCAGTGCATGTGAGCTGAGTGACTGAACGACTCTGCAAGTGACAACGCACCTGGGTTCTAATATTGTCTCCACCTGTCACTTACAGTGTAACAGCGGGTGTGTTAGTTCCTCTCCCTCATCTCAGTTTCCTCATCTTCACGGTTAAGATGTCAGTCCTTGTCTGGCCAGTTCCCATAGCGGAGCAGGAGTGAGTGTAGAGTATCACGGGGAAGCATTTGACTTGTGGAGTTAGATAGATTTGGGCATCTCTCTCTGCACCTCAGCCTCCCAACCGGTAAAGTGAGGATATCGACAGAGTATCATACTTCTGAAATGTAGGCTGTTGCTCACCTGAGATAATGGGTGTAAGCATCTTCTGTATTTACCCAATTTTTTGTCTGGTAATACCAGACAAGGCAATTGGGGGCTGTAGTAGCTGTACTGGAAATAAGTCTTACCGAGGACTTACGGACCTTCAGCTGGGGTGGGAATCTCTTGGTGGAAGAGGGCAGGCTGAGCAAAGAGATGTGAGAGAAAGAGAGAGAGAACTAGCTGTGCTCCCACCAGACTCTGAGTTCCGCAGACCTCGAGACTGTTTTTCATACTAGGTCTCTGGCATCTAGCACAGGGTCTTATCTGGCAGGAAGCTCTCAGTCAATGTTTGTTGGTGAAAAAATGAATCCTAACAGCTGAAGGTATTATTACTCATGAAAAAACCATTGAGTGAGCACCTACAATCTACCAAGCACTTCGTGCATTAATTTTTTGCAGCACGAGAGCAGTCATACGCAGTAGGCATTATTCTACTCATCTTATGCAGATGAGAAAATGGGGGTCCCGTGAACTGAAAGTCAGAAGGCAAATGGGAGATAGAGCCTGAATCCAAGCTCAGTTCTGTGAGGCTTTTAAAGCTACAAGACGCTTTCAACCATCTAATGCTAAAATTGTCATGGTTTTCATACTTCGTTTTTCTTAAGTGGAATTCTTTAGGATTTAATAAAATTGTCAATCTCGAAACACAGTTTCACAACTCTCTTTTTAAAGTTTTCGTGCACCTTGCCAAGAGAGGAACACGCCTCATTGCAGACACTGTAAATGGACCCCTTGTCTGTCGTTTAAGGCTATCACCCTAACAAGGTTATTACTTGAGGGGAGGGGGGTAGTTGGGAAAAAAATGAAACATTTATTAAATTATCCAAAAGAACGCTCTACTAGGTTTCCTTAGCATGTGCTTTCAAGGTGATAGATTAACTGAAATAAAATTATTGAATTGAGAAGCCATTCATTACAAGGGAATTTCAGGAAACCAGAATGCCTTTTATAGTATTACCGCCAGAGCTGCCTATTAATGAAGGTCACGTGTTCTCTGGCGTTATTGAAACCTCTAGTTTGTCATCCTTTCCCCTCAGCCTCCTTTCTAGCGGTGCAAAAACTTATAATTTACAACATAATTGGAAATTGGAAAGTTTCTGACATAATTGGAAAGTTAATTAGTTTTCTTCAGATTTCGCCTGCTTTATTTTTTATTTATTTATTTTTTTTGGTGTGTTAGTTTCTGCTTTATAACAAAGTGAATCAGCTATACGTACACATATATCCCCATATTTCCTCCCTCTTGCGTCTCTCTCCCACCCTCCCTATCCCACCCCTCTAGGTGGTCACAAAGGACCGAGCTGATCTCCTTGTTCACCTGCTTTATTTTAACCACTATTTTCATAGCCTTTGTTTTCCCCCTGATTGTCACTTATGTCAGAGGTTTGATAAGTTTTTGTCTTTGTATATCCTTGCTGTCATTTGAAATCTACGACTCAATACATAAGCCAAGTCAGTCTCTGCCTGCAGACATGGTTGCATCCATTTTTCTTGTCTCACTTTTTTTCTTTGACTTTATTCCAGTACCTCAGTCAACAGGGTTTTGTTGAGCATATCCTGTGTGCTATGGCTGGAACAGGGGAGGGGGCAGAACACAAGGAAGAGGAACAAAGGCCCACCTCCAGTTCCCAAGATTGCTGGGCAAGGGGGAGATAAGACAGAAATGTATCAGAAGAAAACCCATAAAAATGGATACTCAGGATGGCTGTGTGGCGCTGTGAAAAAGCATGGGTTTTGAAATCAAATCTATAAACCTACCATGCTGTGGGAACATCAGCCAAGTAGTAAACCTCTCTGAGCCTCAGTTTCTTCCTCTGTATAATGGGGATAAGCACATCCACATCATTGGAGTGTTGTAACATAGAAAGATAATGCAAGTGAGGGCCTGGCATAGGACCTGGGACAAAGCAAGCTCTTGGGCTTGTCAGTGACTCCCTCTTCTCTACTCTTTCCTCATCCCCAACCTAGTGCCACCTACAGGCAGACCAAAGGGAGTGCAGAGAGAAGCAAGCTTTGTGTGTTCCAGGGAAGTCAGGATAAGCTGGAAGTCATGGCTTTGGAACTGGACATTAGCACGTTAAAAAGACAATAGTCATTGCCGTCCTTATCATCATTATCATTATCAAAATTGGAGGAGGAAGAAAAGAAAAAAAAAAGAATAGCTACTAATTATTAAGCGCTAAGTATTGCCTCCCTAAATACTTTGCAACCTTCTATGATTTATTTTTCCCAACAAAACTCAGCGAGATAGATGTCACTATTTCCCCCATTTTTGAAGATTAAGAAATAGGTCCAGAAAGTTTCATTGCGCAAGGTCACAGAACGGCTGTGCAGCCAAGCTGGAATTCAAGCACAGGTATGTTGGACTGCAAAGCTAGGGTTGAGCTACCTCTTGAATTCTGCTGGGCACAGACATCCACCTGTTTTGTTGACTTTTTTCCCCTTGACCACTGGGCCCTGGTTAGTTTTCTGTGGTAGAGGATCCCTTCAACAATGACTGAAGCCATCCTTCATCCTGATGAGTGTTTGATGTCCTATAGGAGAAGGGCAGATTGTGAAGGGGAAAACAGGCAGAAATGTTAACACACACAAAAAGAATCAAAAACTGAAATCTGGCCTTTGGCAGCATTAATTTTTCTCCCAGTAACTTATCTAAGATTTAGCTAGTCTTATATTAAACAATAAGGAGTTACCATAGCAACCTCATTGCCATGTAATAACACTCACATCCTTCCCAACTGTAAAATCAAAGCCAGAGAAGCAAATAGAAACCATTAAATTACCAAATAGCCATCTTCTTCGTCTCCCTTTTTCCTTCGTAGAATGATTATTGATTCCTTTCTTTATTGTAGGTCAGTGACACTATTACTAATGTTTTTCCCTTCCCCCTTTCTGTTGCCCTCTCTGTGAACAAGGAGGGTCCGGAAAGGAGCACTGGATGAGTGCCTTCAGTCCTCCGAGTGGCAGAGAGCCTCTTATTCCAGGAGGACAAAGCTTGAGTCGGTGCCATCTCCTGCCAGCTGCTGCCAATATTGCCCTGGGGGCATTTGTTTCTCTTGCTGGCTGCAGAATGCTTGATTAACCCCATGCACTTGCCACATCTGCTCCGACGCCTGCTCACTGCATCTCTTCACCTTCTGGCAGAAATTCGCTGTCCATGTTGGAGCTCTGGGCAGCTGTGTCTGCAGCAGATGTTCTCTCCTGGTACACGAAGTGGGGAAACTTTCTCCTCCCTCCCCTCGGCCACCTATGTATACCTGGCCCTGCTTTTTCCCTTTTTTCTTCTTGGTGAATTCAGTTTCCCTTCAACATTCAGATTAGGCATTACTTCTACCAAGAAGCTTTCCCTAACATTCTCAGCTTGGGTAAGGTGCCCCTCCTCTGATATTCTGCAGGTTCTGTTTATTCCTCTGTATATTGCACCTGCTAGCATGCCAAGCACATAGTAGGAACTCAATAAACATCAAACGCCCCACTTCATTAACTGTGGATGGTATGAAACTGTTTATTGGCACCAATCTATGGGCAGTTAATCAGACTGACTGGTTCTTCGTTTTCTTCTGAGATTTTCACGTGTGAATAAAAGTAGATGGACTGAGAAGCAAGTTTGGTTTATCTGCTGCATCTCTAGCAAACCACATCTTTTTAATTTCATGCATCGATGGAATGATATGTCATGCCTGTTACAGTGCGACAGCTTGCTACCTTGTATAACTCAACATGCTGATGCAGCTGGGCATGTGAAATTATTCCAAGAGGGAGTCAGAATCAGGAAATCAGAAATGGTATCAATTTTCCCAAGATGGTGTTTCTTTACCCTTTCCCTGGGACCTCATCCACTGTGGGACCCAACCTGAACGACATTCCCGCATTAGCTCATTGAAGGGCAATTATGCTTTTACTAGACACCAGGTACTAAGGAGCAAAATGCCTAAGGAGGAAAATGTTTCTTATTGGGGACCAAATGGTCACTTATTCAGTCAACAGATACTCATTGAGGACCTCAATAATTGTTTGTACTGTAATAAATGAGTGAATGAATGAAAGAGTAAAGTCTGTCTGCATTCTCCAGTCCAACTTCTGCCCTGCTACCAGATATGCTGTTCTAAAACCCACTGAAGTCACCCCCTCCATGGCATAAGCACTTGTGATGACACTCCATCTTCTACAGAATAAAATCCGAAGGTCTCAATTCAGTGAAACATTCAAACACTTTTACCATCTACCTTCAGTTTCTGCTATTGCCCATGCTCCTTCCTGGGCACAGCCCTGCCTCCTCTGATGTCCTCATTTATTGCTCTCTACTAGATAGGCAATACTCTCTGGAAGGGTAATGTTCTTGAATTTGAGAGTTGACAAAGTAAGTTCTCCTTGAACATCCAGAATCTACTGTCTCAGGCTGGATGAACATCTCCAGAGATGGTGAAGATGTGAGAGCTTCCCTTCTGGGCGAGCCGGGGGCCCTAAGCTCTGACTCAGCCTGAGATTCCCAGGATCTGGGCTTTTGTCTGGGAGTGGGAATGAGCTCGAATAGCTCAGCATAGAATTGGAAGGATCTTGCATGAAACTGAGCCAGTCCCTGCATGTTACTTCTGAGAAGGCTGAGACCTGGAACAGTTAGTGCCTGGTCTGAGGTCATGGGGTTTAATGGCCACAAGAACACTAATCCCAGGGTAGGCCCTTCCCCAGTCCATCGGGCTGATATCTGACTCCCTCATGGAAGGTACCCCTTGAGGCCACTCGTCATCCTGAGGTCAGCCATGTTCTTCTCCAGGCAGGTCACCTGTCAACTCCTCCTCCCAGCTCTGAGGTGGTGGATTTTTCCTGAAAACTTGAGTGCTCTTCTGCCTAGCTGCTGCTGGAATCCCTGAAGCTTGACAAAGCTCTCACTGCTGGCTAGAGCTGGGGATGAAAGCCATAAATATTAGCTCAGGCAACGAATGACTGATTCGGGGAATAAATATTTGTTTTTTTCTCAGAGGTTATGCTGTGGTATTGGTTAAGAGGCATAGCCTACTGTTGGCTTCGGATAAAATTGCTACTGAATATCTGATGTCTATCGGTCTCTGTGCATGCTATTGTTAAGGTCAAATATCAATATAAATCCTGTGCTGAGAACGTTGCATGTGTTGTACCCCGCTCAGTAATGAAGCTCTCAACCCGTTTTGAGGTAACACATCTTGGGTGTGCTATTTCTCTAAGTCACACCCCCGGAGGAACAATCAGTCAGATTTGATAAGTGACCAGCCCTAGTCCCAGGAACAAAACCTTGTGCTTCAGTGTCTGAGGCAAATTCCTATCTTCTGTCCTGCAACTTGACCACATTCATAGCGTATAATGCAAAACCTTCCCTGATAGGCACTGGGGATGGGGGGAGGGGAGGTAAATCTGTGGACTCTGGAACCAAACAACCAAGCCTTGAATCCCAGCTCAGCCACTCACCCGCTGTGTGACCTTTGACAAGTGGCTTAAAGTCTCCGTGTCACCGCTTCCTCTGTAACGTGGGGATCATAATAACAACTACTTCCTGGGGTGACTGTATGGACTAAATGAATTAAAATAGAATAAGTGCGTGGAACTGCGCTGACAGCTTAGCAAGTAGTATATCTGCATTAGCTAAGGATATCATCATCATCATCGTCTTCACTGTTATTATGATCATCACTATTATTATTCCTCTCAAAAGACAGCCACCAACTGGCTAGACAGCAGTGGTCTCATAGAGCACAGGCTTCATAACCAAACAGTCTTAAGTTCAAATCCCAGCATTGGTGGTTACTAATGGGGAAGGCCTTTGACAAGTTAATTGACCACTTTGGGCCTCTGCTTCCTCATCCTTAAAGTGGGGCCAGCATTTTTGACCTCGGTGTCAACTGTATGAGATGACATAGTTCATGTGGTGCTAGAACATGCAGGCCACCCACAAATGGTAGTTACCCTCCCTTCATCCCAGGCCCAGTTTCCTTGTACACATCAGAGCCTGGAGATTGATCCACCCAAGAGTTACGGAGTTACTATTCTGCACTGGGCACCATGTTGCATGCTGGGGATATGAAGATTAATCGTGTGCTTGGACCTCAGGGGGCTCCCAGTCTCATCCAGATCCTGTTTGATTCTCTATTTCTTGCCTAGAAATGCAGGATGTGTTCTCCTGTCTTCCATAGGTACATCACCTGCTTCTCCTCCAGAAGGCCCAGCTTGCTTTCTGTATGAAGACCCTCACGCTTACTTTCCAGGGTCCGTGTGTCATCTCCACCTCTTCTCTTCCTCTGAGTCCCACCTCTCACTCACCACCTTTTCTTCCAACTCAGGTTTAGAATCCCCACTTGATTAAAAAACACTGTGGTTCTTATATGTCAATATATCTCAATAAAGCTGGAAAAATGTGGTTCTCTTTTTTCTTTTTTTAAAAAATTTTCTGGCATAATTTTCTTCATTCTGTGTGGAAAGTATAGAGAGTTCTTTCTCTCCTCTTCTCCTGGGAGCCCTCTGTCTCAGCACCTTCAAAACCTACCTATTTTCCAAGATCTCGTTCGAAAAAAGAATGCAAATATTGTGTTAATGGTTTCTATGTATTGATTACATGCTGAAATGATAATGATGTAGGTATCCTGGGCTATGTCAAATATATTATTAAAATTAATTTCACCAGTTTCTTCTTACTTTTTAAATGTGGCTACAAGAAAAGATAAACTTACATCTGTGGCTTGCATTGTTTCAATTGGACAGTGCTGGTCTGGAATAATATCAGCAACCTTTTAAAATAAGAACTTTACTTGAATGACTAAATAATCCTTTGAGAGTGACAGCTTTTAGCCTGTGACCATCCTTCTGGATTTGTCCAAGAAAGTCCCAGTTTATGCTTATTGTTCAGCTATAAATTATTAGTCATGTCCTCTTTCATTATCAAAAGAGTCTTGGTTCAAATGATAAATTACATGGTGACCCTACTTAAAAAAGATACACCTGGAGCTCTTAGGTTACTCTGCAGATCCTTCTCTCTGAAGAACCCTTACCCAATGTGGCTAGGTCCAGACTGACCCTCTTTTCTGTGGTCTTCACTGCTATCTCCCTGCCGTATCAGCATTCCCTTTGGCAAGAAAAGACACTTGCTACTTGGATTCTCAACTAAAAACAGTCCTCCCTTGCTAATTACCATGGCCAGCATGATACGTCCTGTCCAGCACTGTGAAATATTTCCCTGGGGGTGGCAGATGGGGAGAAGCTATCTTGAGTTCACAGGCATCATCCTTTAATTAGCTCATATTGCATTTTGTGTAGATTATATATGCAAACTGCAAAAACGTTCAGATACACACTCTCTCCACTTTTGGCCATTCCACTTTCCAATTCCGCCACACGAGAGAAGCCTGGTGTTAGGAACAAGATTTAGCCCTTGCTGGACCTCAGCTGCCTCATCTGTCAAGCGTATTTGAGGATAACCTCTACCTCGTACAAACTGTGAAAATTTAATAAGATCATAGTTATTAAGTCCCCATCAGAATATCGCCATATAACAGAGGCTCAGTTAACATTTTTTCTACAGCCCTTTCCTCAATGCAGACTCATTCTCTGAAACACAGGAAATGGGTGACATAAAATCTTGGTTTTTTTGTTTGTTTTTGTTTTTTTGTGATGGTACAATAACACTCATTTTATTGATTTGACTTTGATTTGATTTTCTAACACTGTGCTTTGTGATTGACTCTTTTTAAAAAATTTTTATTTTATATTGGAGCATAGTTGATTAACAATGTTGTGTTAGTTTCACGTGTACAGCAAAGTGATTCAGTTATACCTATACATGTATCTATTCTTTTTCAAATTCTTTTCCCATTTAGGTTATTACAGAATATTGAGCAGCGTTGCCTGTGTCATACATTAGGTCCTTGTTGGTTACCTATTTTAAACATAGCAGTGTGTACATGTCAGTCCCAAACTCTCAATCTATCCCTCCCCCCCGACCAAACTCTTAGTTTTTTAACTTATGATAGAAAGGCTGTTGGCAGTTCTGCTTCTTCCTTGACTCTTGGTACAAAATAACCTAGACCTCATTAGAGTCCTCTGTTTCTGACCTGTGGGGTGAATTCCATATTCCATCAAGTGAGACAGTCCTGCTTATATATTGTCTCAGTCCATATACTACTCATAAATCCCAACTAATTTCCAAAGCTGTTGCATCCCTCAAGGTTCTATGACAATAAGCTTGGTAACCTGGAGAGCTGCCTAAGGAATGTGTCCCTTTTGGTCTTCTGCACCTCCTAAGTGGTTGTGAAAGTTTTATTTAAACCTGTAATGGGAAAGGGAGAAATTCACTCAAATGCATAACCTGTCACTACCATCATAGCTGTGACAAATGGACATCTGACAGTTTAGATCCTGCCAATTAGAGAGCTGCTCATTTCCTCTACTTTTGATAAACATCAGTCATTACAGGGGTTGGAGAAGCTGTGTCTCCCAGTTGTTTCCCAGGGTGCTTCTTTTTTTCATTTTCCTCTATCTCTTGCTTCTTGAGTGTACCTTCTGGCACCAACCATACGTGCTGGCTGCATCATTAAGTGCTAAGACTTTACATCTTAATTCTGTGTGAGAGGTTTTCTCTGGGGGCCATGGTGCATCTGTGGAAAAAGAATTTCATGTACAATGGAGGTGATATGTTGGACGATGTTGATGACATATTTAAGGAAACAGCTGTCCAGAAACTATTTTGTGGATGTGTGGGTGGATGGGTGGGTGAGCAGGAGGGAGAGGAGGAGTCGTCTTGCTTTGGTTGCCCACAGGCTAAGGTGGAATGTCTTGCCTCGGCTTAGAGGTCTGCTAAGGAAAAGCCTTGAAGTACTTAACTCAAGCAGGAAAGAACACGGATTTAGGATGTGGGATAATGTGCTCAACGTGTATTCTCTTTCTATCGGGGAGGCTCATAAGTTATCAGGTAATGTTATCACCAACTCCCACTTTCTTCTGGATGCTTCTTAATTTTATTTAATACTGTTTTCGACAGAATGGGGACTAACCCAGGATGAAATTATGGCTTAATTTTTTAATGTAGTTCCTTGTGAAACAAAAAGATGTCCGTGTTCAATAGCTGGGTAGATGTATGGCAAAATAGGGGAAAGGCAAGCTGTGTAACATTAGGACCAGTTTCTATAGCAACAAAAATGTCAGCCATCCTTTTGGCTGATCCTATTAATCTGGAGTAGAAGCAATGATACTGACACATTCGAAATGTATTTAAACCAGAAGGTGAAAATATAACCCAGCTGTAGATTTAAAATAGAGGTAGAATTAGGCACCAACAGGATACAACTGAAACACATAGGATGTAAGAGAAAGCGAGGAGTTCTCAAGTACAGCCTCTGCATTTTTAAAATTTATTTTTTAATGATTAAGCTTTTCACTGGAAGTTATTCCAAATAGTCTTGCACCCAAGTATAAAAAAGAAGGGTAAAGATCCGATCAGTCTCTGTTATCCAGAGCAGGCCTGTCTTTTCCATAGTGTTGGCTCGGAGTAAACCCTTGCAATTAATTGTTCTGAAGATGGTGAAATTTGGAACTTTGAGAGCTGCTGACGTTTGTGAACCTTCCAAGAAGGAAAGACTAGGTTTCTGAGAGAAGAAATCTGGCCTTTGGACCAGAACATGTGGTTGTGGTTTCTGCTCTTTTAACCACAAAAAGGGCTAGTGTGAGACTTGTGAACAGACACCAGTATCTGTTAATGGAGGTGATGGTCCCAGCTCTGTGTACTTCGTAGAGCTACTCTGAGGACCAAATGAGATACTGGATGTGGAAGTACTCTGAAAGAAGTCTAAAGTGCTATAGGAGTGTAAAGAATGATTATTATTATTAGGGAACAGCCAAAGAAACACTCTGTCCTAAAGAGCACCAGTAACAGACAGAGTTTAGGAGGCGGGTTATAAACTCTGACTATCTGGGTCATCGGTTTGAATTTTTTTTTTTCCAAAGGAGACTGTAAAGCTGTTATTCTGTGCTCTTTCCCTTTGGTGCCTCTTTTTACTTTCGAATTATTTAAATGGCTAAATCTTTTCCCACTTTGCAAAGCAGAATGACAGTCCCCAGGATATTTTGCTGCTGGAGCGCAAAATAAATGGGGATGCAGATCTGTGTCATTATGATGAAACACCATCTTTTCATCTTTATCTGGGAATTTCAGACTCCTCAGGAAAGATGACCGCCTCTCGTTATGGCAAATGAATTTGCCAGCAAAGAAAGCTATCTCTTAACTTGTTCTTGGGGCTTCCTGTTTCCAAAAGCATCAAGGAAATTTAGCCCTATTTACTATTCTTGACTTATTAAAAACGGTTTCCCTTTTCTCACCCACTCCCCAAATGTCTGAAAATGATTGTGGAACAACAGAAGAGAATGGAGACAGAAACCAGCAAGGAAAATGAAAAGAGTATGTAACATTCGATTAACCAAGGTATCTTCTGTAAAGGAATAGAATCTGTTTTTTTGAAATGAGTAGCAAAAGGTCTGGATATTTCTACCCCCGTCTGGATACAGTTTCTTACACTTCAGAAATAATTAACACTCAAAGCAAAGGAGATGCTTTCAACTGTGCCTTGAAATAAAATGTTGTTTTTGTACGAACTGCGGCTGGGGATATGTCGCTGTCACCTTCAAGCCGTGCGTCATGACTGATGACCTGGGAGGGTGTCCAAATCTCAGATTTTGTCTCCATCCATCAGTCACCAGTCAAATATGTGTCTAGCACTATGCTAGGCTCATGGGGATAAAAGACAGGGAGGGTGAAGAGAAAGAAAGTAGATTTTTTTTTTTATATTTACCAAATTTCAGGCACTGAGTTGCTGTCTATCAGTTCATTAAATTAAAAGAAAATGAACTTCATAGGCTTGTAGAACCAGAGAGGCTAGTTGATTAGTTAAGACAAACAGACTTTTGAATTCTTGTTTGTCCTTCAACACTCAGCTCTTCTGTGAAGCTTTTATAATTGCCCTGTTATGCTCCCAAAGCCCCCTTTGTAAAACAATATAAGGCAGTGATGAGGAGGGTTGGTTTACGAGCCAGGTGTACAGGTTCAAGTTGAAGCTCCATCGCATACTAGCTGGGTGACTCTGGGCAATTTCCGTGACATCTTTTGTAAAATGAAGAGCAGTAAATCCTGACACACAGGGTTTTATAAGGACTAAATAGGAAATGGATGTAAAGTGCTTAGCCGAATAGGTAGCATATATAAGAACCCAATAAGTGCTAGCAATTGTGATTATTTTCATTTCTGTGAATATTACAGAATATTTTGAACTTTTTATTTAGCCCATAGAAAAAAGAAACATGTTTTACTAGCAAGCGACAAGTATGAGAAACATCCTCAGGTCTCTGATGCTGAGCCCATCAGGCCTGCGGAGGCCTCTGAGGTGGGGGGATGTTTAGGGACATAGGGGGTGTCAGAAATGTGCTGAGACTCAGGGTCGGGATGGGGCTCAGCAGTGGAGGGAGGGTTGTACGTGCTATTGCACACATTCATTTGTGTTTTAAAACAGCACTTTTATATTTGACTCAGTCCTTTTGCTATTTCCATTCCCAAGGGCCTTGCCCAAGCCTTGATATGTCCTGATCATTATTATAACCCTTATCACACTCTAGTGTTTCAGTCTCTTTCTCTGATGATTAGCCTGTGATCGATAGAGAATAGAGATCGTACATTGTTATTTTTTTTAAGAATTTATTATTTATTTATTTATTTATTTATTTTTTGGCTGTGTTGTATCTTCGTTGCTGCGCGCGGGCTTTCTCTAGTTGCGGCGAGAGGGGGCTACTCTTCGTTGCAGTGCGCGGGCTTTTCATTGCGGTGGCTTCTCTTGTTGTAGAGCACAGGCTCTAGGCACACGGGCTCTAGTAGTTGTAGCTTACAGGCTCAGTAGTTGTGGCACACGGGCTTAGTTGCTTTGCGGCATGTGGGATCTTCCCGGACCAGGGCTCGAACCCATGTCCCCTGCATTGGCAGGTGGACTCAACCACTGCGCCACCAGGGAAGCCCCTGTATTGTTATTTTTTAACTCATTTATCTAAATATCAAGTACCGTTCCAGGGGTTTAAGAGGTATTTGATGGATAAATGGGTCAAGAAATGAACAAACAAATGAGTAAAAGTTTTCATTAAAACTCTTGGTTACCAGTGGAGAGAGGGAAGCAGGGAGGGGCACGTAGGAGTAGGGGATTAAGAGGTACAAACTACTATGTGTGAAATAAATAAGCTACAAGGATATATTATACAACACAGGGAATATATCCAATATTTTATAATAACTTTAAATTTTTTTAAATTAATTAATTATTTTTGGCTGCATTGGGTCTTTGTTGCTGCACGTGGGCTTTTTTCTAGTTGCAGCAAGCAGCGGCTACTCTTCATTGCGGTGCACAAGCTTCTCATTGAGATGGCTTCTCCTGTTGCGGAGCATGGGCTCTAGGCCTGCAAGCTTCAGTATTTGTGGCATGCGGGCTCAGTAGTTGTGGTGCACGGGCTTAGTTGCTGCGTGGCATGTGAGATCTTTCTGGACCAGGGCTCGAACCCGTGTCCCCTGCATTGGCAGGCGGATTCTTAACCACTGTGCCACCAGGGAAGCCCTATTATAACTTTAAATGGAGTATAATCTATAAAAATATTGAATCACTATTGTACACCTGAAATTAATAAAATATTGTAAGTCAACTATACTTCAATGAAAGATACATCCTAAGGGAGCATTTAAGCCCCCATATGACCATGTGATAATAACTAAGTATTCCTGCATATATGCTTTGAATTGGCCAGTTCATAGGTAGGCAGATGAATAGGGCATTGAGACCTGTTGTACTGAGGGCTTTGTCCTTAGGTGAAGACTGACATTTTCCTGGTCTTGAGGAACGCCTAGACTTAGATCCTCTGAGAGGGTGTGCACAAAGAATCTCTCAAATTATACCAGTTCTATCAGGGATGAGTAGCAGGCCCCTTTGCAGCTCTAACCCTCGTTTCTAATCCATACACTCAAATCAATAATTTTGAGTGGGCTGCCAGAACCGCAGCCAGCAGATCAAGTGTTGCCTGGGGAGCCCTTCACCCTTGACTGCCAAGAAGTATGACCTTCTCCCTTGACTCTGGCAGCCAGAGCTGAAAGCCTGAGGCAGCTCCTCGTGAAAGGCCAGCACAGAAAATTCCTTCCAGAGCTGCAGGGTGGGGGGCTGGAGAGGGAGGACACTCGTGATGTCTGACCCTTCATGGGCAGCTGGTCATAGCTTGGACCAGACATCTAAAGCAATCAAAAGAATGTTTCTAGCAGTATCTGTTTTCATTCCAAAACCGTCTCTTTCCCTTTCCACACCTGGACCAGGAATCCGCACGTCCCCAACCTTCTGGATCTGTTCCTCCTCCCTTTGAATGACACATCCCAATGCCCAGCCCTCTTGCATCCTTGCTTTCTGTTCTATTTTGTCTGCCCAGATGCCAGTTACAAGTATAACAATGATAATGGCTAATATTTATTTAATACCTATCATGTAGCTGGCACAACTTAAGTGCTTTACCTCTCTTTACTCATCTTATCTTCCCCACAAGCTAAGAAAACAGAGGCACAAGGTAAAACGTGATCAAAAGAGAGAAATCAAGGTATGGAAGCACAGAGTATGATGAGTTAGTTTATGAGGGGTGGGTCAGAAAAGGCGTAATAGAATTTGTGAGTGGATTTAATCTTGAGAGAGAAGGAATAAAATGGGAACAGGACATGCCAGTGACCAAGGGCATAGATGTGTAAAGCACACCTTGGTTTACTGGTCGTGGTTAACACAGTACCTGGTACATAACAGGCACTCAATAATCCTAGGCTGAAATGAATCAAATAACATGTTTGGGTGAACATTGCAAACATTGCAAAACAGAGCAGGAGACCAGAGGTGGGAGGGTTAGCCTAGTAGCAGTCGTTTTCAGGAAGAGTGGGTGAATGATGAAGCTTTCTATAAAAGCGAGAGCAAATTTTATGACTGCAACTCACAGATTTCTCATCATAATGAATTCTCCATTAAATGTCCTCCTAATCCACACTGGCTGATAGATGAACCCCTGAAACAGAAAGTTCCCAGCAAGATCTATGGGAGTAGCCACGTATCAGAGGAGATGAATGCAGTTAGTCACCAGGAATTGCAGGAGTCAAAAGGAAGATGGGACCATTCGCCTGGACTCTGAAAGCCAGATAACAAATGAATCCGCCTGCTTGTGTTGTCAAATGTTCTATTCATATTAGCCACCGCCTCAGTCGCTGATAGCTTAGCCGGCTTTGAAGAAAGAACATAACAGCTTAATGAAGATGTTAGAGCGTGCCTGAGAGAACACCACACTGGGGGTCCTGGAGTCTTTGAATGGTAGAGCTAGATGGGATCTTAGATATCATCTAGTCAAATGAAATCTTAAGGTAGAACCTGAATAAATAAAACAGGTAAAAACAATAAATGGGATCCTCTGGCAGTTTAAATCTTCATCATTTGGCAGACAGGCACTTTTCATTGTTTATGGATTTCCCAGAGCAAACCCATGTATGGCAAACACTGGTTTGGTTCCAATACTCTTATTTTACCAGCAAGGGAAACATAGGCACAGAGCAGGGAAATGACTCCCTTGATATAACCCAGGTGGCCAATGGCAAAGTCTGAGCCCAGACAAGGATCTGGAAACCTTGACTCTGCTTTTCATCCACCAGAAATGTTCTTTTGTTCAAGAAGTATTATTAAGCAGCTATTATGTAAAGGACACTGTCAGCCTGGAGCATACATTGAAAGATCAAGTTCCTGTTCTTAAGAATTTCAGGGACAATTGCAAAGACAATTCTAATTCAGGGTGAAAAGTGTAAAACTAGAGTTATGTACATATTATGGTTTACCCAGATATCACAAATTCAGAAGCTTCCAGGAGTCAAGCAGGTAACATGAATGAAACATGCTGAAAATAAGGTATGGTGGCAGTTGAGGGAACTGAAGCATGAATGTCTGTTGAGTGCATTCGAAGTTTGTTCTAATTTTAAAACCTCAACTTGATAGAGAATATTTACCGAAAAAATAACCCCACAGTTAACATTATACTAAATGGTAAGAATCACAAAGCTTTACCACAAAGCTCAGGGACAAAGCAAGGATGTGCTTTCTCACTAATGTATTTCAACATCATACTGGAAGTCCTGGTTAATTCAATAAGACAAGAAAAGGAAATATAAAAGATATATAGATTGTGAAGGAAGAAATAAAACTGGCTTTCTTTGTAGATGACATGATTCTCTATGTAGAAAATCTGAAAGAATCAACAAAAAAATCTCCTGGAACTAATAAGCAATTATAACAAGTTTACAGGATGCAAGATTAATTTACAAAAGTCAATCACTTTCTTATATGTCAGCAATGAACACATGGGATTTTAAATTAAAAACACAATACTATTTACATTATCATCCCCAAAATAGAATACTTAGGTATAACAAAATATGTATAAGAGCTCTATAAGGAAAACTACAAAACTCTGATGAAAGAAGTGAAAGAACTAAACAAGTAGATATTCCATGTTCATGAATAGGAAGGCTTAGTATTGCCTAGCTGTCAGTTCTTCCAAACTTCATCTATAGATTCAATGGAATCCCAGCAAGTTATTTTTGCGGATGTTGACAAGCTGATTCTAAAGTTTATAAGGAGAGACAAAAGACCCAGAATAGCCAACACAATATTGAAAGAGGAGAACAAAGTTGGAGAACTGACACTATTCAACCTCATGACTTAGTATAAAGCTACAGTAATCAAGACAGAGTGGTACCGGTGGAAGAATAGACAATAGATTAACGGAACAGAGCAGAGAGCCCAGAATTAGACCCATATAAATACAGTCAACTGATCTTTGACAAAGGAGCAAAAGCAATACAATAGAGAAAAGATAGTCTTCTCAACAAATGGTGCTGGAACAACTGGACATCCACATGCACAAAAATGAATCTCTACATAGACCTTATACTCTTCACAAATATTAACTCAAAATGGATCACAGACCTAAATGTAAAATGAAAAACATAAAACTCCTAGAAGATAACATAGGAGAAAATCTAGATGAACTTGGGTTTGGCAATGACCTTTCAGATACAGTGCCAAACGTATGATATGTGAAAGAAAGAATTGATTAACTGGACTTCATTAAAATTAAAAATTGCTGCTCTCCAAAAGACACTGTCAAGAGGATAAAAAGACAGGCCACGAACAGGAAGAAAATATTTACAAATGACACATCTGATAAAGGACTGTTATCTAAAATAAACAAAGAACTCTTAAAACTAAACAATAAGAAAACAAACAACCCAGTTAAACATAGGCCAAAGATTTTATCAGATACCTCAGCAAAGGAGACATACAGATGGAAAATAAATATGTGAAAATATAGATGCTTCACATTGTACGTCATCAGGGAACTGCAAATTAAAATAACAATGATATACCACCACATACCTATTAAATGGCCAAAATCTAGAACACATTTGACTACCTCAAATACTAGTGCAGATATGGAGCAACAGGAACTCTTATTCATTGCTAGTGGGAATACAAAATGGTACAACCTCTTTGAAATATAGTTGGGTAGTTTCTTACAAAACTAAACATAACTCTTACCATACCATCCAGCAATCACACTCCTTGGAATTTACCCAAAGGAGCTGAAAACTTATGTCCACATAAAAATCTGCACACAGATGTTTATAGCAGCTTTATTCATAATTGCCCAAACTTGGAAGTGACCAAGGTATCCTTCAGTAGGTGAATGAATAAATAAACTGTGGTACATCCAGACAAGGGAATATTATTTAGCACTAAAAAGAAATGAGCTTTCAAGCCATGAAAAGACATGCATATTACTGAGTGAAAGAAGCCAATCTGGGAAGGCTACATACTGTCTGATTCCAACTATAGGACATTCTGGAAAAGGCAAAATATGGTAGTAGTAAAAAATTGGTGGTTGTCAGGGGTTAGTGGGGAGGGAGGGATGAATACATGGAGCACTGAGGATTTTTAAGGCAGTGAAACTACTCTGTATAATATTATAATAGTGGATACATATATTTGTCCAAACTCATAGAATGTACAACATCAAGAGTGAACCTTAATATACACTAAAGACTTTGGGTGTTAATAATGGGTCTATGTAGGTTCATCGTCTGTAACAAATGTATCACTCTGGTGGAGGATTGGTTGATAATGGGGAGGCTTTACATTTGTAGGGGCAGGAGGTATATAGGAAATCTCTGTACCTTCTCAATTTTGCTGTGAACCTAAAATTCCTCTAAAAACTAAAGTCTGTTTTTAAAAACTTGAAAACTGTACAATCAAAACAAAACCCATTTGCAATTGCTGGGCCACAAGATTTCCCTGGATACCTCCCTTTACATTTTACAAAGCTCTTTCATATAGTTCAGCCTTAATTTGCAAAAACAAATTCCTTTAACATAGCAACCTAGTGCATACCTACACACATATAAATGAAACAAAAATTTTACAATACCGTCCTCAGTCTTATGATATGTGAGCTATTCTCTATTCCATTCCATTCTATTCTATTTTATTCTATTCCAATTTTAGTTTGTTTAAAAATAGTAGTTGTAATCCACTAAACTAATTTCCAGACCCACTAGTGATTCTTAAACCACAGTTTGAAAACCATTGCAACAGCATTGGAACCTCACACAACCCTGTGAGCAAGTGGTTACGGGTTTTCCCATTTTACTCATGAGAAAACGGACTCTCGGAGATTAAGTGATTTGCCTGCCCTTGTGCAATGAGTAAATCGCAGACGCAGACTGGAATCAGACTCTCCTGGTGTCCCAACCGTGTGGTTCTTTAGGGAAACCACGTTGCCTTCTAGAGAACGCTGATAAGACTGGGTTCCAAGTCTGTCTCAAATTTTTATTTTTGCATTGCCCCTGATAAAAGGGAGTTCTTTACTTCCCTGTATTTATCACTTGTTCCCATTAATTTGCTGGATTTGCCTCTTCTTGGACAATCAACATGGAATAGACTTTCAAGATGGGAATGGATTTAAATATGGACTTGACAGCTCATACACGATCTTTACTGAGCCCTGTATGTATGCAGTTTGAGAAATCCCTGCAAGCCACTTTCCTGATGTTTTCATACCATTTCCTGATCTCAAGCATCTAGCAAACGAGTGTATGTTTTTCTAGAAATTTCAAGCCCCATATGTAAACCCTGAGGCACCTGTTTTCCTGCAAGTTTAATAAGGCCAGGGCCATAATTGTAAATATTTAAAAACGATGTGTGGCCAGATGGATTCATTATAGACCATATCTGTAGTTAGACTCTTTTATTTTCCAGTTCGGTGCTGGTAATGTCACATAGGAAGACACACATTGTTCAGGATCAGACCCGCAACAAATGCCAAAGGTAGAGCATTCATTTGTGTCCTTGCCTCCGATTTTCCTAATAGTTCTTCTTATTTAGGCTTGCCCGGACTGAGATGGGAGCCTGATGAAAAAATAATAGATATAAATTGTGCTTCGGTCATTGGCTGTTTATCTTAAGAAGAGAAACTTGTTTCCAGGCTGCCTGATAATTGGGCATCCAAAAAGTTCCCTAACAAGGAGAGAGGGTGGGACAGTACTGAGTGGAGAGAGACCAGACTGTTGATTTTCTTTTATTAGAAGAGGCTGCTGATACTTTCATTTTCCCCAAGTTGTGGGTTTCTTTGTTTATTGAGTATGACAACTGCTACCTCAATAGTCTATGAATTATCTATGAATTCTTAAGGCTTTGACACAATAAATTCTTATACTTGACTCTATAAAGCGGGTGGAGAGCTGGCGGGGTTGCCAGGGGAGGGGATCAAACCCATGGGGAGAAACTAGAGTCCTCTTCATTCAGTTATTCATCCACTGGTTGATTCAGTAAACATTTACTGAACACTTTTCATCTAGCCAGTTCTCACTTCAGCCCAAGCACCAGCTCTACTAAAAAGTCTCCTATGAACGAAGCCTGATTTAGATGCCCTGGCTCTGTGTTTCCATGGGATAGAGCGATGAAAGCACTTGCCACGTTGTAGGATAATTGCTAGATTTACACATCTGCCTGTCCCTCTGCTGTGGGCTCCTTGGAGACAGGGACTGTGTCTTCATTTGCCTTTCTGTCCCAGCGCTATGTGCAGTGCTTACCACATAGAAAGGTCTTGACATTTGAGGTGTTTGAGAATGTGAGGTTGAATGACTCCTTGCTCTGGAGGAGTAAGACACATATCCTGATTAGCATCTAGCCTTTCAATCCAAAAAATATCCAAGTGTTCTATATTGGTCTTTAAGAATTTGTCCTCATTTTCCTATTCCTTAATTATTAAGAGTAAAGAAGGGCTTCCCTGCCATTATTTCATTTGAGCACAATTCTTTTCTCTTTGCACTCTCTCAATGCTATCTCAAGTGTTTTCCTACCAGATCTGTATGTTATAGGTGCATATAAACATGTTGATGTGTAGAATATACAATGATATATATGATATTACATAGATATGGATATGTGTATGTCTAGGTGGGTGAGTGTATAAACGTACAAAATGCCTTCATACATGTAGTATGTGATATGATCCTTTAAAAGAATAGCCTGAAGACTGAGTCTTATGTGTGTGGTGGTAGTACAGATAGCACTGCCCAGCAGAAGTTGGAACAATCCATGTAGATTAACTCAGTATGTGACCATGAACAGGAATCCATGTCCTCTCTGAACCTCTGTTTCTTCATCTGTTTCTTCATTGCAAGAGTTTCCATACCTCCCTCTAAGGAGTTGGTATGAGTCTCAGATAGTGGATGGGAAAACCCTTTGCAAGTTAAATCAATATAAATAATCAGAAAATGCCAGTGAGTCGTATTTGTAAGATTGGGTTTGATAATGCTACTTACTGTTTGGGAACATGAATGAGAAAAAAATGCACTTTCAAAGGTTCCTGGCATCAGGCAGAGGTTCTGAGAGCGATGCTGGCACTGCTGGTGCATTTTCCTTGAGTGATGAACATATTCCCACTTGCTTGGCAGCCGCAGAACCCTCTTGTAAAATTCCTTGGTATCTATTCCCTTGCTTTCCCTCCCCCACCTCTAACCTTCCCCTCCTTCCCCTGCTCTGTGTCCAGCCTTGTCAGTAGTCACACCCGTATGGCTTGGGTTACCTAGAGCATCCATTTTTCCACCCATCCACTGATTTAATTCATCCTTTCAACACATATCCACTGTGTACCTACTATGGGCTGGACCCAGTGTGGGCCACTAGGGACAGAGTGGGGAAGAGATGGTGCCCATGACAGTAAGGACTTTGTGGTAGGCTGACTAATAGGTCCTGAAGATATACAGGTCCTAATGTCTAGAACCTGTGAGTGTCACCTTATATGGTAAAAGGACTTTGCAGATATGATTAAGAATCTTGAGCTAGGAAGACTACCACTGTCCTTATAAGGGGGAGACAGAGGGAGATTTGACAACAGAAAAGGAGAAGGCAATATGACCATGGAAGCAGAGATTGCAGTGATGCAACCACAAGCCAAGGCATGCCAGCAGCCTCTAGAAGCCAGAAGAGGCAAGAAATGGATTCTCCCCTGGAGCCTCCAGAAGGAACTAGTCCTCCTGGCACCTTTACTGTAGCCCTATAAGGCTCAGTTCAGATTTCTGGCCTACAGAGCTATAGGAGAATACATTTATTTTGCTTAAGACACTAGGTTTGTGGTAATTTGTTATAGTTTTTGTTATATAGTTTCCTAGGGAATAGGAAACTAATGCAGACCTTAAAGTCTAGTTGTAAGTGGGAAATTACCACTAAATAAGATAAATGCTACTTTTAGGGAAGTACAGGCTTCTTCTTTGAGACACAAAGTGGGAACTTATCCAAGAATTGGGGAGTGAGGGAAGTCGTCTTGGAGGAAGTGACGTTTCAGCTGCAGCCTGAAAGATGAGCATGAGGTACTAAGCAGGTGAGGGAGGCGAGGACAGGTCAGACGATTGCAGGCAGAGCAAACTGCACGTGCAGAGTGTGCCTTCCCACCTCCCCCCTATATGTCTGGCACAGGCTAGTTGCTTTGCCCTTTTCCTTCCCAACGTCCCAACCTATTCCACACACAAATACACACACACACGTCACATATGCACATTTCCTAATTTTTCCAGTTGGCAAATTTCTATTCACTATTCAATATTGTTCCAATGTCCCCTCTCCCATGAGATCCTCCTACCTTCTCTGGAGAGTCCAACAGCAGGCCCTCTTAAGGAGGCCCCATGCCCGTTTACCAAAGCTCTGAAATCATAGAAGAGATGTGTTAGGAAAATCCCTGAGCAGAATTCAGTGGTGGGCCTTGCTTCTACCTTTTTCTCCCTCTCCTCCCTGGGACTCTAAAAGGCCCAGGAGTGGGGAGGGAAGCCTTCAGCAGACAGAACCTTTTGGCAGCGACAGCTGGGTTGGGAACCCATCAGGAAAGGCTTCACGGTCTCCCAGCGGATCCCCTTAGGCTGGTGAGTTAAGGTCCTTGGTACAGATATCCTGCAGCGGGAAATTCGAAAGCCCCAATAAACCCCTCCTGATTAACTGGTTCTTCCAGGTCAGGGGGCATTTTAGTCCTGGGTGCTTTGTGATCCTGTAAGGAGGAGAGGCACATGGGAAATACAGAGGTTCTGCTTGTATCTGACCCCTAAGAGTAAGAAATCAGGCTAATTATCTCTTCTCTCCTTCCTTCCTTCCACCTAGAATGAAACTGTGTGATCAAGTAAGATTCTGTCCCTCCCCTCCCTCCCTCCTTTTGTCTCTTTCTTTTCTATTTTCTTTCTTCCTTCCTTCCTCCCTCCCTTTCTTCCTTCCTTTCTTTCTTTTTCCTTCCTTCCTTCCTCCCTCCCTCCCTTCCTTCTTTCCTTCCTTCCTTCCTCTCTTTCTTCGTTTTTCAACTGGTTGCTATGGTGTCATGTAGGGAGGACCCATTTGCAACTCTGAGTGCTTTGTACCAGGAGGCGACTGTCAGTCCTCAATTAATTATTCATGTTTTCATTAGGAAAAATAATGAGAAACAGTTGAAATGACAGGTCCCTAAAATTACTGGAAACCCTAAAATATTCATTTATTCTTGGATTAGCAAACTTTTTAAGGTAGAGGGAGCACTAATTTTGAAGACAGATCTCAGTTTGAATCCTAGCAGCCACTTACCAGCTATTTCTGTTGTGGTGTGACATTCGCTTTACCTCTTTGAGTATCAGTTTTCCCACCTGTAAAATGGGAATAATGATACCTGCCTCTTAGGAATGCCTAAAGATTACAGGTAATGAAGCTAAAGGACTTAATACAGTACCAAGTACAGCAATACTTGGCTTAGAGTAGCTGTTCAATAAATAGTACCTTTTAATGATAGGGAAGCTGAAATGGACAAAATACTCTTCTGGTGATGTTTAACTCAGTTTACAGCCAATCATCCTGTTGGTCTTGAATGATGTTTTTCTGCTCTTGGATAGAGAAACTTTTGAGTATTTAGAAATGGAATTGCCAAGCTGCAAATGGACAGGTTGTCTCTATGTAGAATGTGTTCATCGAAGTTGTTTATTTTGATGGCATTATGTTGCATTTACCAAATGCCCCTCTGTTCATAGATTCATATTTTCAGTTTTTGTTATTTTATTGGGTGTTTTTAGCCAATAAAAAAGGCTTCAAGTCTGTGAAGTGCCTCTGATCCTGGGGAACACTAACCCTATGTTTTATTACATTTGTTGGGGAACAGAGAAATTACACCTTATCCTAAAGCTCACGCAAACATTTGAGTAGCAGTCTGGTTCACAAGCAACTGAGTTCAGGGAAGAATAAATGACAAGAAACCTCCTCATGTTACATGATTTGGCATAAATGATTCTATGACTTCTTTGTCCCTAAATAATTGGAGTCGAATCAAAAGAGATAATGCATGTGAAAGCATTTTGAAAACTAAAGTTTTCATTGTAATGGATCATTATTATTCTAATTACTACTAATATGCAGAACCTAATATAGCATGAACCAATTATCAAGATAAGAGTATTTCTGAAGTTGTGAACACTGGGTACCCATTTGGTATTTGGTTTTTTACTGTTTTGCTTTGTTCTCTAATTGTTTCATGCATTTTAATCTTCCCCCTCTACCCCAAGTAAATTATAAGCATCTGTAGAAGCATTTAGTCATTCAGTACAACTCATTATTTCAAAATCATTTACTGAATGCTTACCATGTGCCAGGCACAGAGCTGAGTACTATAGCCAAATCGGTGAATAAGATGCTTTTCCTACCCTCAAAGAGCTTTCTCCCTGATGGAGAATACAATCAAGGCATGTCTAGAAGACAGGGTGCTGAGTGCCCTGACTTGGGGATTTCAGAGCAGGAAGGGTGGGCCAGGGCTGGAAGGATGAGACTACAGTTAATTAGGTGAAAAAAAATGAGAGGAACTCCAAGTGGTAAAAGTGGCATGTGGAAAGGCTCTGATGTGTGTGTGTGTGCATGTGTGTGTGTGTATGAGAGGAGAGAGAAAACACGATACATTTATGAAGCTGCAGTAATTCGCTATGGCAGATATAATAAGTGGAGGTAGCGGCACTGTTGGAGATGAGGCTGAAGAAGTTTCAATCATCTATTACTACACAATAAGACACCCCAAAACTGTGTGCTAGAAACAAAAAGCCATTGAGTTGCTCATGATTCCTCAGTTGGGTCAGGGTCTGAGGGAAAGTTTGTCTCTGCTTCCATTGGTGTTGGTCACTGTTTGGTCTGCATGTTCTAGGACTTTATATAAATGGAATCATACAGTATGTATTCTTTTTCAGTCTGGCTTATTTAACTCAGCATAACTTATTTTGAGATTCATCCAAGTTGTTGCATGCATCAATAGTTCATTTTTATTGCTGAGTGGTATTCCACTGTATGGGTACAACGATTTGTTTGTTCATTCACTTGTTGATGGATATAGAGGTTGTTTGCAATTTTGGGATATTACTAATAAAGCTGCTACAAACATTCATGTGAAAGAAGGCATAGAGCATCACTTCTGTCACATTCTATTTGTCAAACAGGTTAGAGGGCCCTCCCAGAGTCAAGGTAGAGGGCAGTAAACTTCAGGGCGAGGAGGATGCTTTACAGGGACAGGAGGAATGGTTTGTGCCTCTGGCTGCAGACAGTCTACAGAACAATGAGTACGCCATGCCATGGAGAGCTTGGCTTTATCCAGAAGCTTGTGGTTCAACCACTAAAGGAGCTTCTGACTAGGGAAAAAAAAAAAGAGGTCATGCATTTTTCAGAAAGCAGACTCCTGAAAGCAATTTGGAGCATGGATTGGAGAAGATGGGGCCAGCAGCAGAGAGGCTGGTTAAGAGCTGATAGCATGGTGTAGGGAGAAATAATGATTGCCTAGACTAGGATGATGGTAGTCAGTATGGTAGGGGAGAAAAGGGAGAGACTCATTCATTTATGCATTCAACAAACATTTATTGAATGACTCCTACATGCAGGTATGTTGAGAATGCAGCAAGAAACGAAACAACTCCCTCCAAAAATTTATTGTCCTCCTGGAGTTGAGATTGGAGTGGGGGGAAACAGAAACAAGTCAAGTATGTGAAACATGTTTTAAGGAAAAAATATAAAGGAGGGAAGGGAGGGAGGACATATTAAGGAATATGTGTTCATTTATGGTAAGGTACCCAGAGAATGGCTTACCAAATAAGGAGCTAAAGGACATGGGACCTCTAGGGGAAGAATATTCCAGGACAGTGGAAGAGCAAGGACAGAGGCCTTGCATTAATGTCTTGGGGTTACTGCAACAAAGTGCCGTGAACCAGGTGGCTTAAACAATGGAAATTTATTGCCTCTCAATTCTGGAGGCAAGAAGTCTGAGATCCAGGTGTTTGTAGGGTTGGTTCCTTCCAAGAACCATGAGGAAAGGATCTATTCCAGGCCTCTCTCCTAGCTTCTGGTGGTTTTCTGGCAATCTTTGGCATTCTTTGGCTTATAGACACATCACTTAAGTCTGTCCCTTCATCTTCACATGGTTTCCTGGTGTGCATATTGCTGTGTCCAAATGTCCTCTTTTATAAAGACACCAGTCTTACTGGATTAAGACCCACCATGTGACCTCATTTAAACTTGATTACCTCTGTAAAGACCCTATTTCCAAATAAGGTCATAGTCTGAGGTACTGGGGGTTAGGACTCCAACATATCTTTTTGGGGGGAGACACAATTCAACCTATAACAGGCCCCAAAGCATGAGTAGGTCAGACAGAGGAACTCTAAGGAGACCGTGTGAGCAGAGGAATGAAGGAATCCTAGGAGATGAGGTCAGAGAGATAATAGGGCCCAGATCAAGTAGGGCCTTTAGGTTTATAGGAAGAATGTCAGCTTTTCCTTTGTGTGAAACGGGAAGCTATGGGAGTGTTAGGGCAAAGGAACAAGAGAACCCGCCTTGTTTTTCTAGGTTTGCAATAGCTAATGTGTTAGGAATAGACTGAAAGGGCAAGGGAAAATGAAAAGACAGAAGATGACTCAGTAATCTGAGGGATTGAGATAATGGTAGTAGGACCAGAGGAACAACAGTAGAATTGGTGAGAAATGGTCAGATTCTGGATCTAAGGATTCCCTGATGAATCAGATGAGGGGCTGGGCATCAAGGATGATTGCAAGGTTTGGAGCCTGAGCGATGGATGGCTGGAGTTGTCATAAACTCCAGGTTTACAGTTATATATCAAGAGCTCAGTCGCAGAAGTGTGAAGTTTGAGATGTGGCTTGAATATCCAAGTGGAGAAGTCAAGTACATCGTTGGATATGCAAATCTGTAGTTCCAGAAACAGTTTGGACTGGAGATAGAAATTCGGAAGTCATCAGTACATGAATCATACTCTAAAACATTAAACACGGTGGTGTCTTTAGCAGTCAGTTACCTTCTCTGAGTTGTTTTTTTTTAATTTATGTCTTTATACATTCTCTGAGTTTTTTATGCAAAATAAGAATCATAACCCTTCGCTCACACCATGACAGTGAGGATCAACTGAAATCCAGATATGAGGGATTAGTATAAAGGCTTCAATAAATGCCCATTATATGAGTTGGTTTTAAACTAGTGAAATCTTCCCCAATGTTCATAGTAGCACTATTTACAACAGCCAGGACATGGAAGCAACCCAAATGTCCATCAACAGATGAATAAAGAAGATGTGGCACATATATACAATGGAATATTACTCAGCCATGAAAAGGAATGAAATTGGATCATCTGTAGAGAGGTGGATGGACCGAGAGAGTGTCAAACAGAGTGCAGTAAGTCAGAAAGAGAAAAACAAATATCATATATTAATGCATATATGTGGAATCTAGAAGAATGGTATAGATGATCTTATTTGCAAAGCAGAAATAGAAACACAGATGTAGAGAACAAATGTACAGACACCAAGGGGAAAAGGGGGTGAGGATGGGAGGAACTGCGAGATTGGGATTGACATATATACACTATTGATGCTATGTATAAAATAGACAACTAATGAGAACATACCGTATAGCATAGGGAACTCTACTCCATGCTCTGTGGTGACCTAAATGGGAAGGAAATCCAATACAGAGGGGATATATGTATATGTATAGCTGATTCAGCTTGCTGTAGGGTAGAAAAGAACACAACATGTAAAGCAAGTACACTCCAATAAAAATTAATTAAAAAAAAACCAAAACAAAGTAAAATAAATTAGTGAAATCTTGGTGACTGCCTTCTGAATTTTTGTCTCTTGCTGCTCCCTCCTAATGGCTGGGAATGGTTCCCAAGCGCCTTGAGCTGTTTATATATTTCCAAAGGAAAACCCATGCCTCCTGCAGATGGATATAGCAGCCTCATAATACTCGCCTATCCAGGGTTCAGAAGTGGTTCAGAGAAAGTCCGCAGCGGCGTGCAGAGGGTTAATCCTGCACCAGTGGGGATGAACAAACCAGGAGCCCAGCTAAATCTCAATACCGCGGGCTGCCTTAGGGATCATCAGGTACTAAAGCCCAAGATAAAAAAGCCTGACAAAGATTGTGGACGGTTTCCCTTTTAATGAGCAGCTGGGATTGATTCTGTTCACCTCTGGGATGGGTTTCTCCTTCCTCCACCCGAGAGGCTACGGGGGAACGTCAACAACAACAAAAGACAAATCTCCAATTTGAATGATTGCAAGGATCTGCTTTCTAGCAAATAAAGTTTCTGTGAGTGAGAAATGGCTCACCGCTTTCAAAATAGATATATTTAGAATTGCTGTGATTATCCTGATTATTATTAGGTATTCCTGGTACACTGGATTATTTTCAAAGAGGCTGGTTGCCTCTAATTGGATATTCCATGCAGTTTCCCTCTGGGTGGGTCAGCAGTGCTAACTCTTAATCATCCAAGGCAATTAAATGCACATGGTTCTAACCTGGGTACCAAAGGCTGCTGAATTGTTAACATAGTTACAATGGTAGAGCCAGGTGTCAGGGTGCTCTTCAGGAGGAAGAAGCTGGCAGCCAGTTGTGTGAGCTTTTGCATATCTGTTTTGAGAAAGGGAAATCATACCTCTGCAGATGGCAATGGACAACAGTCCTGGAGATACTGACCTGCAGGCATCTCCCAGTGAGCTGCTCTCTGGATCTAATTCCTCCCTTTGCATGGGGCCAGAGCTCCATCTGAGCCTCTGAGTCCTTTGTTGAGCTTAGAATGAGGCCTTAGGTCACCTTTGGGGTGGGAATGGTGGTTACTGGAAGTAGTCTACCGTAGGAAGAACAAAAGAGGAAAAGTAGGAATTTTGAGATAATCTTTTGGACAATTGGAGTATGTTGTGACCCTGAAAAAACCAACAATTAAGTCTGTACTGGCTTTAAACCTTGAATCTCCCAGCATTCCTGATCTTCATCCCTGCACCCCCATTCCTGATGCATTGTAGAAATGAGATGTGGCTATCTGTAATACATGTTTCATGAGAATTATTTTCTATGATCTCAAACCAACTAGGATAGGGTTTCAGATTTTTTTATTGGGACCCAATAAAAAAATAAGAAATATTAAAATTTTACATTTTGACTCAGTGCATATGCACATAACCAAATCAAAGTTTCATAGAATGATAATTACCTTTTTTTCTTGTTTAACATGCAGTGCACTCTGACAGAATCTGTCCTGTACCCTTTTTTAAAGCTTTGGCCATGACAACTTGATTTCATAGCCTACTAATGAATTGTAATGAATAGTTTGAAAAAAAAAAAACTGAGCTAATGGAAGAAGCAAAGAGGTCTCTGACCTCTGAGTCTTAAGGATCAATGAAGATGTGGATGGAGAAGTCTGCCTCAAGAAAAAATAGAGCCAAGACAAGTAGAGACACATAAGGCCCTTTTTTCTGTAGCCTTTTCCAAGATCTAGTGCTAGCCCAGGGACCAAGTCTAATGCACTAAAACTGACATTGAAGGGGTTACAGGATTTCACTGTGGGCTCTTAATTTTGGCCAGACTCTGTTTCTGTGATCTTGATCTTCCCGGATCACCTAACAACTGTTTAAATCCTGGATCTGGTGTCAGAGAGTGCTGGATATTTCTTGTTTGCCCCTCCAGAGCTGCAGGCTACCTTTCCCCCCTGCTCTGTACCAGGGAGATTGCATCAACTGACATTGTCTGCCCTCTGGCTTCTGTTGGGTTTCTCTACTGATAGGTACAAGCAGGGGAAAGGAAAGTAGGAGAAAGAGATCAGAACCTTTCTTTCACCAGCTCCCTCCTTCCCAAGCTACAGGTTGACACTTGCTGTGTTTTCTCGACCTAAGGCCCCAGCTCACCCCTAGAGTTATGGCCACTGCTGCAATCCTTTCTCTAGGTTATACCAACTGCTACCTTCCTTTGTCCTTGAGGTTTATGGGTGCAGTTCAGTACTATTTACAAGGACTAGTGGAGCACCCTGGTAAATTGTACCTTCTTTACACTCTCCTTAACCATCCATCTGTGCCATCAATTTCATGAAGGGTCTAGTGGTGGGCAACTTAGACATTCCTTTAAGGAAGGATGTACTGCCTTCCTTAAAGGCTGTGTGGAGTGAGGTCACTAGGCAACCTCCAGCTGTCAGCTCCTGCCTCAGCTGCAGAGACCATCTTGTCAGGTCCTGCTTTTCCTGGCAGCCTCATCTGGTGCCTGAGAGAAGCAAGGAGGAAGGCATATAAAGGCCAGGCACCTGGGCAGACAGTATTCACTCTAGAGCTCCCACCGGGGTGGATAGGCTTTGCTGAGACCACTCATAGTTCAGCTTTTCCCTCTGGCCAATCCTACTCTTTCCCTTTCCTTTTTAGCTCTTGTTCTCTATTTAAAATCTTATATCCTAACTGGGTCTCTGCATCTTCCTCCAGAAAACCCCACCTGTAACAGGAAGCTAACTGACACTCAGGGTTAGAGAGGGCCTGTTTTAGAAGTAGACATGTCTCCTTATTGGTCTTTAACATCTATACACTACTGTATATAAAATAGATAATCAACAAGGACCTACTGTATAGCACAGGGAACTCTACTCAATATTCTATAATAACCTAAATGAGAAAAGAACTTGAAAAATAATAGATATATGTACATGTATAACTGAATCACTTTGCTGTACACCTGAAAGTAACATACATTGTAAATCAACTCTACTCCAATATAAAATTTTTTAAAAAATTTTATTTAAAGAACAATAACAAAATAAGTAACAGCCTCGCCCAATGGTCCTGTCTGGTCTCCTACTCTTGAACTCCAAGGAGAGAAGGATGCACTCTGAGTTGGAGTCTTCTCCTTAGGGCTGGGTGTGTCTTTCAGCGAGCGTTTCAATGTTAAAATGTTTACTATTTTCCCACCGTGGCCTGATTTCTGCTAGAAACCGCATCTCCCCAGCTTCGTTCAAGAGTGAATTCAAGGAATCGATTCGAATCATTATCAGAGCCGGAAAGGTCTGCACCACAATAAGTCTCCACTTGTGACAAGTGGGAAACACTCTTGGAATATTCCATAGACCCCCATTCCGAGGGGAAAGAGCACCTTCTCCCGGGTGCATCATACACGGGGGCTTACCCGAGTGATGCAGCTGCTCTATCTTGCTTATCACGGAGGCTTAGCACAGGTAAAGAGGGGGACACAGCTGTAAATGACTTTATCCAATTTCCTTCCCTAAACGTACATTCCAAATATATTTTCCATCTTTTTCACGACACTACAGTATATTCCACAGGGTTTGTGAATTTCCCCTTTGTGAAAAGGACAGGCTGGGGAAAAGGGGAGGCTCTGGGTCTCCAAGCCCTCTCCCTGCCCCTCAGCCCTTCCGAATTCAGCCAAACACCTCCACCTTCATTTTCTATACATAGCTATGGCTAACCCAGTCCATCATCTTATAGATGAGAAATCAGAAGTACAGATAAGCCAAGGAACTTGTTCAAGGTCTCTCAACAATTCGTCTCAGAGCCAGGAGTAAATGCAGGTCTCTTTGTTCTCTCCATCCCTTCTACTGCAGTCTGATATTTTCTTAGAGATTTACTCATCAAAAAATGGCAGCATATTCAGACACAAATGAGTAGAAGGTGGAGAGGAATGCCATGTCTTGGTGATAGAGTGAGTGAGGGGTTGTGTTTTGATGATACATTTGGGATCTTCTGAGCCTATTTAAAATCATATGCTAGAATCACCACTTTATCTGTAGGAATATGATTTATTCTCCTTTGGAGTTCCAGCATCAATTTCAGGCCTGGCATAGAATATGTTCTCAGTAAATGCTTGTCTGTGGATGGATAAATGAATGAATAAATGAATTTGTAAAAATCCCTAATACCAGCAGCTCCAAGCTAGGGCAGTCACATCCAATGTCCTATTGATACTTTAAGTGTGCTTCTTGTCTCAGCTGACGTTTGATATTTCAGGGGGGCAGCAGGAAAAAAGTCAAATTATACTACTAGCAGGTTACTGGGTCTGATGAGAAGGGGTTGGGTGGGGATGAAAATTAGACGTAGGTTGCCATTAAAGCAAGTGATCATGCGATGTGATAGATTTCTTTCTGAGACTGTAGCTTAAATCCCAATTACCTTCTGGTGACAAATAAACTCGCTAAGTAATTCATTTTGACTGTTGGAACTTTCACCTTCTGTGTTTCCATCGCATGGGGAAGGTATATGACAAATATCCAGCTTTAATTTTAGTGCTTGGGAACCCAAGTGGCACAATTACCAGATCAAGAGTGATGACAGAATAGTAACATGAAGAGTTCGTGTGAAGCTGAATTTTTACTGAGAATGCTCAAACTTGGACCCTTGTAAGCAATGTGGAACTCTGACCGGCCTCAGTCATCTAGACCTTGGGATATTTTCTTCTCTAACTTTATCCTGATACTTGCCATTCAAAAGGCCTCTGAGTCCTGCTGATGGTATCTCTAACATATCTCTTAAATTCCTCCCTTTCTTCCGTTCCTCACCATCTTTCATGTTGACTGTTAAAGACAGTATACATAATGATTAAGGACACAGATCCTTTGGTCCATTGATAGGAGTTCAGATTATGCCTCTGCCTTGTCCTCCCTAAATAACCTTGGTCAGGTTACTTAGATGCTGGCATAGGGGTTGTCCTGAGTATTAAACGTGTTTATACAAATAAAATGCATGTCAGGTAGTAAATGCATAACTGATGATAGTTTTTATATTAGCATTAGCATCCCAATCTAGCTCGTATCTCCTGTTCAATCACCCTCCTATCCAGGGATCAGCAAATATTATCTATGAAAGACCAGACAGTAAATATTTTAGGCTTTTCAGGCCATATCATCTCTGTTGTAACTACTCGATTCTGCCATTGTAGAAAAAGTATCCACAGACAATAAGTAAACGCATATGGCTGTGTTCCAGTAAAGCTTTATGAACTCTGAAATTTGAATTTCATATAATTTTCACATGTCACGAAACACTATTCTTTGCATTTTTTTTCAACCATCCAAAAATGTAAAACCTGGATGGATGAAGTGAGTAGAGGGAGTCAAAAGGTGCAAACTTCCAATCATAAAATAAACAAGGCATGGGGATGAAATGTATGGTGACAATAAGTTGATAAAACTGGACTGCACATGTGAAGGCTGCTAAGAGAGTAAATCTTAAAAGTTCTCATCATAAAAAAAAACTTTTGTAACTATGCATGGTGACAGATATTAACTAAATTTATCGTGGTGATCATTTTTCAACATATACAAATATGGAGTCATTCTGTTGTACACGTGAAATAAGATATGTAACTTATGGCTCAATTTTAAAATATTAATTAATTAATTTAAAACAATAAAAATGTAAAAACATCTTTAGCTTGCAGACTGAACAGATGGCCAGTTGGATTTGGTCTGTGGGTGGTAGTTTGCTGACCCTTGTTCTGATCTAATGTCTACTCAAGGGCCAGCTTAATCTTCTTGAAAGATCCCCCAGAACCTTCAATGACTCTATATTGCCTACAATTAAAACTATTCAGTCTGGCCTTGAGAGCACTTTGAGGTTATGTGTCATGGCCCTGGTAACTTCCCTATCAAAGCCCACATCTCTCATTTTATCATTCCCAAACTGGGTCTTCCCAGATTTTTAATGTCACAGTCCTAAAGAGTTATACTCCTTTTAAAAGTTCGTGGACTTTTAACTTGTGTATGATAGAAAGAACTGGGGAGACCCAAAGGCTCTAGGATGATGCTGTTAGGACAACAGCCCACCCCCTGTGGGGACTGAGGGTACCGAGGAAACCCCCTCCTCCCTGCTCTAGAAACTACTCTCCCTAGCTTGCTTCACTGTACCAAGGACTTTCCATTCATTCAGTCTCATCTCATCCTCACAAAGACCCGATGATGAAAATAGATCTTCATTTTTCAGTCAAGGAAGTTCATTTACAGGGAGGTTATGTAACTGGCCCAAGGTCACACAGCTACTACATGGTAGATCCAGAACTTGAACTCAGGCATCAAGGAGCTCGTCCTCTTAACCATTGCATTACATTGACTATTTTCTTGCATGACAGCTGGTGACCTTCTGAGAAGTGCTTCTTCGACTGACAAAAATAAATGTTCCGTTATGTGCATGAATGTGTATAGGCATATGTAATACCTTCCCCCGAAGTTAAATTTCCCCTTTCTGTCAAACCCAACGATAGCAGGAGGAACATAAAATACCTTATTTAGCATTGCAAAACCATACTGTTCCCTAATCCACACAGATAGTCTTGAAAGTGAGCCCAGACATAGAAGAAATGCTGCTTTGAATGTATTCCTAATCCACAGTGAAGGACCGATCATGTTATAACATTTCCCATCCTTCTGCATTATCATCATCAGAGGACACATTTTAGGCAGAAAGGGGAAAGCTGCTAAAATGAATTAGTTACCTCATTTTCCAGCAGAGAGAGGTGAGACCACATAAATGTAATGTGCCATGACATGAAATGGCCAACTTCCTTTAACAAGACTAATGCGAGCTGAATCGGCACATTGGTGGGGGGAGCGTGAGGTGTTTGCATCTCTTTCCTCTGGACCTTGAGACTTCTGAGAAGACCTCTTCGGCAGAGCAAGCGTAGAAGACAAAATGCCCGAGGCTGTCTGTCTTTGGCTCCCTGACCCCTGTCAAAGCAGGCAGCCAGATGTGGTAGAAAGCTTCCCGCAGACCAGAAATCATGCCCCCTCACTCTTCACTCGGCTTTGCCCTTAACTTGCTGTGTGATTTTGGCCCAAGTCCTCTCAGCTCTTTGCTTTTTCTTGGCATTGACATGGGCATCACCATCATTACATCCTTGGCCTTCCATACAGAGCAGGAGGCCCCACAGCGTGATGGTTAAGAGCTTGAACTGTGAAGGCAAGCTATTTGGGTTTGAATATTGGATTTATCACTCACTGCTGAATGCCTTGAGGCCAGTTTTTCCACCTCAGCCTTAGACTTCCTCATCTGCAAAATGGGAATAATAAGAGTAGTACTGCTTCATATGGTATTGCCAGAACTGAATGACTTAATCTACCTTAAGTGCTCACCACACTTCTTGGCGCATGCTAAGCACATGATAAATGATGATTGTAATTATCATAGTCTTCTGTGAGGCTCTAATTAGACAATAATAAGTAACATATGTATGACTTTATAATTTTCTCTATGAATCAATCGCATTTAATCTTCATGAAAACCGCATGCAGTGTTATAGGGACCTTTATTGCCCACTCAGATAAGGAATCTAAGAGTCAGAGGGGTTCGGAAACCTGTCTCAGACCATACAGATTGTTATTGTTTATTATTGACTCAAACAAAGCACTCTTCCCTATGTTATTTTTCTATAGTTTGTAAACTGTAGTCTTTTGTATACATGTAAAAAAATGATTACTATCACTGAAATAAGAATCAGGGATCTCCGGGTTTCATCATTTTCTGGTGTCTGCAGGTTTTCTCGTATTTGTTTTTATATTAAGTTAAAAATGTTTTGAGGCTTCCAACTAGATAAAGGTAAGGGTAGGGTTGTCCTAAGTGGCCAAGACATACATCTGTTTGAGCCAAGATTACATGAAATGTGTTATAGAGTAATGTGGAAAGAAGAGGGAAGGTATTATGAATCTCCTGACTTGCCAAGGAGGATTGTACAGCAAGACAGTAGGCTTGCAGACCAGACTATTGTCTTCAGTGAGAAATTCCCACATGCCTTCATTCTCCCCCTTTAACCTACCTAGGGCTGATTCTTGTGGATCCAGTTCTGAGTATCTGAAAATCACAGGGGTAGCTGCCATTGGTAGGGGGATTTAACTCAGGAGAATTAAAGGAAAGCCTTTCTCTAACCTGGAGGGTTGTTTGGAAAGAAGAGTGAGAGAAACAAGACAGGCAGATGGGCTCTGATATTCTTTTCTCCAAGCCAAAGCCAGAGCTGCCAAAGCCAGAGCTGCCAAAGCCATGGGCAACTATGGGTACTATTGAGGGCAAAGAACTTTTATTCCAGTTCATTCTTAGGACTCTACAAAGAGAAAACCTTTGGGGCTGCCCCACATGACTTTGCAGTGTAGCCTAATGTGTTCAGGCAGAGAGATGCAGAAAGGGGAGCCAGAATGCTGAGCCCTGGGCTCGGCAGACAATAAACCCCACATCAGGCTGGGAGGAGAAGGAATGATCGGTGGGCTGGATGCAGGGAATGACAGAGACTTGGGGGTCTGCAGCCAGTGGAAACTGAGGACAGGGCAACCAGGCTTAGGCCAAGCTGAGGGAGAAACCAGACTATGACTCACACCACCCTCAGGGATAGGAGGGCCAGCAGAGCCAAGAGGTCAAGGGTCCTGCCCCCGGAGACCAAAGCGGGCAGGGGATGGTCCACCTGACGATCGTCGCTCGCCTTTGCCTTCTCAAGGGCTTCTCAGACAGGCCTCCCCAATGCATCTGGACGTTACACCGAGAGAAGAACAGAGGAAGGGAGAAACCATGTCCCAAATGGAACATTATTTTTTTGTTTAAATCAGAGACACTGGGTACCACCTAAAAGGACTTAAATTATTGAGTTGGGATTAATTTAAACAGAATTGGGCATTTACTTTCACTTAGATTGTATTTTCCCTGCAAACCATCATAGAAGAGTTTGAGGGGAAGCCCAGATTAGGCTTAGAAGATAATAAATAAATTACATTTTATCTGTACACATGAGTTCTGGTGTGAGTTAAGTTTACCACAAGCATATGTATGCATCACGATACCTTATTTTATATAGTGCTTTATAGTTTTAAGGCACTTTGTGAATCAATGACATTGTGTTCTGTGACTTTGGTAGGGCATGAGTTATTTTCCCCATTATACTGACTAAGAAATTTAGGATTAGAGAAGGCTGTCTATCTTCCCAGGATTATAGCTGTAAGTCATAAAGAAGGATTAGACTTTATTTTCTTAATCTTACACCAGCATTTCCCTCACTACATCATTTGCTGAAATATATATGTATATTACATATAGCCAAGCATTATGTTTCATGAGTTGTTATATTTTGAAGAATAAAAGAAAAAGTCATTCAGGCTATGTGTAAGGGAAAAAGCCGTTCAGAAGGTTTGTTTAGGACTCTGCAATACCAGAGTTTTTAAAATGAGGAAAATGTAGGAGAAATTTATAATAATTATACTTTGGTATTTAATATCCTTCTATGACCTATTCTCTACCTGTGCATCTATTTCTATACTCCTTTGTCTAGAAACCCCCTCTCCTTGAAGATGCTCCCCTACATCCAAGGGAATTTCTTTATCCAGCATCTCCCAAAGCCTGTTTTATAGAATATTAGCTCCCTGGGATGTAAATAGGTGTAACAAGGAAAATGATTTCTAATGGTAAAATAAGTTCGGAAAGCACTGGGCTAACAAATTAAATAGATGTCTTTACCCACAAATTTTTCTGAACCTTTGATGTCATAAATAAGGTTTATGACTCCTAGAGGGAGAGAAAATACGTTGCATTTCCCACCTTACTTGACCATGGGACCATTTTTTGTTAGTGGTCTCCTGTATCCCTTGTGTTCTTTAAAGCACGTGTTAACACTGGCACCTTAATCAATAACTCTGATGGATGGGCGAGAGTCAGGCTATGATATGGGTCATTCCATTGACCATTAGGGTTGATTCAGCTGACTGGATGGATGGATGGTTACATCCTGGTGCTACATGCTCCAGCAAACAGTGTGACCTTCCCGTGGGGACCATTATTAGGTCAAGTGACTGTGGTCCCCTAAGATCCTGATTTCTGCTTGAGCACTAGTTGCCATAATTCAGATATCTATAACCATGAGTCATGCTGGGAGGAAACCAGGTCTAGCTGAGAACTGTGCCATGGAAATTAATTTTAGTCATTGAAGCAACGCATATTTTTGAACACCTACTAGGAGCCAGGTATTGTGCTGTGTGCTAGGGATACATTGATAAATAAAGCATAGTCGCTGTTCTCTACGGACTTACAATCTGGGAGGAGAGAGAGGTTTGGGAAATGACGCATATAGAGACTAAAATAGTAACCCAATATGGTGTTGTGTACAACATATATACTCAGATACAGCGGAGGCACAGGAAAAGGCGTGCCTTGGTCTGCCCAAAAGGGTCAGGGAAGGTTTGAAGAGGAAGTAGTGCCAAGGCTGCAGCTTGTAGAGTGAGTAGTGTTTTTGTCTGGTGAAAATGTAGAGCATCCCAAGAAGAGAGAAAAGCATGTACTCCAGTAGAGAGGTCTGAAAAAACATGGCACTGTCAGAAAACAAGTGGTACAACATGAGCAGAATACAGAAACTGAAGAATACATTGGAGTAGCTGATGCCAGGGAGACAGAGAGAAGCCAGATCATGATGGGCCTGGTGCCCATACTAAGGAGTTTGGACTTTACCCTGTTGGTAATGAGGATCTGTTTGCTACTTTCCTAGACGGTTTCAATCTCCTTCTCTGCTAATGTTGACAAAAAGTTGGATTGTGACCGTAGCAACCAGCAGCCGAAACCCCAGGTTCCTGGGGATGAGAGAAGCTAGGATTAGTGCATCCAAGCGGACCCATCTTACCTTTGGAATACGGTGGCAGGTCTTTTCCAGGCCAGAGGCAGTGATTATGGTTCAAGGGGAATCTAGCACCGTGGAGCCAAGTCAGTGATGGGTATCAGGACCCCAGCCTAGCACCAAAATTTAGGCTGGGCCCCAGTCTTGTCAGGGCATCCAAAACTAATCAGGACACCAAGACAGATGCTGAGCCCTCTCAACTAGACAACACTCTGTGGATTCAGAAATGGACCGCTGATCATGGAACATGCAGAGGGCTGGGTGACTCATTCCAGAGGCCGCCTCCTCTGGGGGCTGAGCCTTCTTGGTAAATGCCTAGTGATTTACAACCATTATCTCACTTAATCCTCACAACCCTAGAAGGTGATTTCACTACCACTGTTTTATAGGAAAGGAAGCTACGGTTTTGAGCCTTAGTGAAACCTGTGTGAGTATACATAGGGAGTTAGTAGTCAAGCCACAACTTAATCCCTGGTCTTCCCAACTCTGAAGTCCAACACAAATCAGCCACCAGTCTACACTGGCTTCCTGTTATAACTCCCTGACTCTCTGCAGCCTTGGTCAATGTTGACCAAAGGACTGGTGGGGCTGAGACTCCCTTGAAGTTCCTCAATGCCATCAGCAGCATAGGACTGGAGCAAATCGTGGCCACCATGTTTGCTGGCATTGCCACTCAAGGCCCACTTGTCTCTCCTTCAGGGTCTTCTGTTCACCCCCATGTCCACTCCTTGTGAACTGTTGTCAGGTTCAACATTCTTATGATACCTTTTTTGGGGAACTCAGTACATCATGAAAAATTTATCTCGGTAACCCCCAGCCATTCCTGTGAAGCAGCATTCATTTCTAGTCCCTTATTGTCCAGGTTTCCAAGGAAAGGTCATAGAGACAATTTTTCACAAACCTGAGGACTCGAAAATCCCCATCTGGAAAGGATATCCTGTTCATTTATTTTCCCTGCCTACTTGAAGCTGTGCACCTTTTTCTGTACCTTGCGGCTCTGTCCTAGACATTGTATTTGGATCACTAAACTTGCTTCATGAGTCCATCAGCAAATCCCTATGAAATATCATTCAGTCCAGATGGTGTACCTAAAAGCCCACTGTAGGTACAACCCTTCTCACTTGGAACCTGAGGTTCCTCATCTATCAAGTTTAGCTTTGTCATCTTTAAAATCTTGTTCAACAATGCAATTCATATGCATTTTACAGAAGATGAAATTGAAGATCAGGAGCTTAATGGCTCAGCTAGGAAATTTCAGAACTGGGATTCTAGCCAGTTGGCAACATATTACTTTCTAAGAAATCAATTGTTTCAATATGTTTGTTGAGCACCTATTACGAGTAAACGGCACTGTGCTGGAAGCTAAGAGTACACAAGGAAAAAGAAATCATCCCTGCTGTCTAGACAAATACCGATATATTGGAGGAGACAGATGCATAAAAAATTCCAACAGGGAAAACATGAATGAGGTTTCACGGGAGCATACACAACAGAGTTGTTACCTAGGCCCAGGTGCCTAAGAAAACTTACAGCAAAGGTGGCACCTCAGCTGAGGAAGGAGAGTTGACCTGTGAGTTAATGAAATTGACTGATGACCATTTGCTCTTAGACAGCTTCTAGAAAAAGACAACCTACCTTTATTTTCACTGCGTTGGAGTCTAAAAAACTTCAACAAATAGCGTCTTAGGATCTGCCCCATGGAAGAACAGCTGTAAAGAGATGATATAAAAGGACAAATAGAAAAAGACAGTCCTCAAAGATACAGGCGTATGTACCCGGAATGCCTGCCTGCCATCTAGCAATAAATAAGACATAAAAATAAACACATGCATCTGACAGGAACAAGGGGAAATAAAAGGAAAAGTCATTGAAAATAACAGGAACCTGCATAATGGCCAAGCCTTCCACAAAGCCTGGTTAGATTAGAGCGATTTTAAGAGACAAATGCAAATTGATAAGGGAACGCCAAGATGAGAAAAGGGGAAGACGACAGTAGGGACAGAGATAAATAACCTGTTTTTCAAGTACATGTCCAATAAGTCCGCAAAGGAGGGGGTGGCAGGGCTGCAGAGACTTGCCCAGTGTAATTTATTGACTAGGAAAAGTAGACATTCCGTTAAAAAATTGTTTGCCTCGGTGACTATTAACAGCAGAGGTTGGGAGATGAATGCCGGAAGTGAGCATAAATTCCCTTCTAGAGGAGAGAGAGTAGCACTTGGAAGAAATAAAGGTGAATCCTAACAAGAGGAGGTTGATTAAGAAGCAAGTGTGCTCAGAGATTGAGAGAGTGGTCAAGCCTGGAGTGACGGATCGGTGAGTCTTCAAAAGCTCATCCTAAGTTGGGTGTCTGAGCATCCCCAGACTTTCGGTCAGGGGACGGGGGTGTGGGGAGAGGAGGGTTGGAGTCCAGGTCTTATGCACACAATGAGCTGCTTCCCTTTGGATTTACGGGAGGTAGGAAGCGAGTGTTTGTTGATAACACATTGCTGGGCACTGTGGTAGGTGCTTTACATATATTGTCTCATTGATTTCCCATCGAACCCTGCAAGGTAGGTGTTATTATAAGAAAACTGAGGGCCAGAGAGGTTAAATAACCTGTCCAAGTTCTCATGGTAAGTAGCAGACCCAGGATTTAAACTCCGGTCTATCTGATGATAAAATCTGTAGGCTCTTTTCACTTCATTCCAATGAAATAATCATATCCTTTTACCTTTTCGTAATGGATGTGTCAAGCCTAGTAGCTCAAATAATGGTAGCTAGTAAAAACAGAACTAGGAATAGCAAGAGTAAGGGGGTGGGGTATACATAAATGGATCATAAGACCTGTCTGAAAGGGCTGTTGTGAGAAACGAGATAAACTATGTCAAATATCATCATAGGGCCAGCGGCATAGTGGGAATTCACAAACTGGGAGGTCTTTCTTTGATACTAGACACCTTGTATCATACTTCTCTGTATGTTTTTTATATGTTTGAACACCTCTAATAGGCTATAAGCTACCTGAAGGTAGAGATTTGCCTAATTAATCTCTGTATTTCTCACAGGACTTTGCACAAAAAGGACCCAGTCAGGGTTTACTGAATGTGGGCAAGTACATATGAATGGAGATCAGGACTGCGTAATATAAAAATGCCGTATTTCTCTTTACAATTACTCTTGTTATTTTCATTATTCCTAATAGCTCATCTACCAGGCTATAAATACACACATACACGCGTGTGTGAGTGGGTGTGTCTTGTCGTATACCAGGTGCTTTATATAGATATATAACTAGTGTATTGAGGAACCCAAACTCGGTGACACAGAAACCTGATTTTTTTTCTCTATTCACTGCTTGCAGCATGCTCATAAAATCTCCTTTTCTCATTCTCTGTGTTGGGCAGAATCCATAAACTTCCAATCATTTTCTGGTATTAAATGTTCATCCAATGTACAACTCCAGTCTCACACTGGACTTCATATCTGCCCCTCCCCTGTGCTGGCTAGAATTGTGGCTTAGGGGTCATGGTAGGAAAAAGACGCTTGGAGTTGGTTCTGAAATACTTCTCCGTTCCTTTACAGTGCTTATCTCCTCTGATGCTGGGAGCTGGTTGGGCGAACATGACTTTCTTACTGGCTCATGATAATTGTCCTTCTCTACTGGTTGCTTCTTGCTGATTTCATGGGGACTCACTATCCATCCTCACCTTCTGTAAGGCACATATCTAAATGCTAGATATATGTGGGGTTCTTGAGAGGCCCCAATGCAGTAGACACATAGCACTCTTTGACCTCTGTCACTGCACACCCTAACCAGGCCACATCAAAGGCTCTTGCTTTGGGGACCCCTTGCCTACCAGCAATCAAGGCAGCTCAAGCCTAGCCAATGTCCATGACCTTCGACCCACAGGACATCACTCATCCTTGGCATATCCTTGGCCTTGAGGGCAGCCAGGTGGTGGCCCAGGCAGGTGAAGGACAAACCTCTGCCCTCCCAAGGCCTCCAGTGACTCTTCTTCAGCATCCCCTCTGGGAGTTTGTTTTGCTTTGTTATAAATGAAGGAGGGGAGAAGGTGGTAATGGTTTGGGGGAGGGGGAACAGCACCGTCAGTTTTGCTGCTTTGTAACAAGTCCTAAGGGAGGTGACTGGCCTCATTTGTTCGTGGTGGCTTTTAGATAGGGATTATTTTGTCTCAGCACTGGGTGCTAGCTGCCAATTCTGAGGCAAAATGAAGAGTCCCAACCCACACGTGATTACACGTACTTTTCGCATACACGTGTGTACCTATGAGGTAACATTCATCATCCTCTTTTCAGTTAGGAAAATCAGGCTCAGAGAAGATAAAGCCAGTTGTCCCAAATTACACACAGTCAGTGGCAGAATTGGCATTCAAACTATGTCTGCCTGACGCCGAAGTCCACCCATAGTAGCAAAGAGATGCTCTCCTAAGAGAAGAAAATAGGAAAGGGAAATAGGATGGAGAGACATGGGTGGGGAGACACAGGGAACTGTGGAAGGAGCCAGAGAGACGAGCTCTCCGGGGGCTGCTCCCATCTGGCAAAGGGTCCACTAGACCAAGGGGTCCAAAAGCAATGAGACAATGGCACTCCCCCCAGCCATAGCCTTTAGAGGTGGGCCTTTAAAAGGGCCCTATATCCTCTGGTGCCATTGTCTGCAAGACTCTCACCAGTGGGGAAAGCTTTTCCCCTCCCAGGTTAATGGGCCTCAAGCCTCAAAGAGCCGAGGCAGAGCCCCTGGGTGGCCGTCATTGGCTGAATGGAGAAGGCCAAGTGACTAGCCCTGGGGACTGATGTGTTTTAAGGACAAATGGCCCACAGCAAGAGAGCCTATTCCAGTGGCTGAGTACAGACCCCTTCGCCCTGATACCAGTTGGGATGGTGAGTCTCCAGCCGGCAGCCTCCTGGGAATTTGTTAGAAATGCAGTCTCCTCCCACTCCCAGACCTCAGACAGAATCAGAAACTCCCAGGGCGAGGCCCAGCAATCTGTTTCAACACGCTCTACAGGAGATTCTTTTTTGTTAGTTTTAAGTCAGGTTTACTGCAGTATACTTACATACAGAAAGCAATTTGCCTTATTAGATGTAAAGTTTGAAGAGTTATAATAAATAGGTATAGTCATGTAACTAGCACCAAAATCAACATATAGAATATTCCTCTCTCCCCAGAAAGTTCCCTCATACTCCTTTTTTTGTTTGTTTGTTTTTTTGGGTTTTTTAAAAATTTATTTATTTATTTATGGCTGTGTTGGGTCTTCGTTTCTGTGTGAAGGCTTTCTCTAGTTGCGGCGAGCGGGGGCCATTCTTCATGGCAGTGCGCGGGCCTCTCACTATCGCGGCCTCTCTTGTTGCGGAGCACAGGCTCCAGACACGCAGGCTCAGTAATTGTGACTCACGGGCCCAGTTGCTCTGTGGCATGTGGGATCTTCCCAGACCAGGGCTCGAACCCGTGTTCCCTGCATTGGCAGGCAGATTCCCAACCACTGCGCCGCCAGGGAAGCCCCCTCATACTCCTTTGTAGTCAGTACCCCCCTCTCACCTCCAGTCCCTGGCAACCGCTGATCCGATTTCTGTCCCTCTCGTTTGCCTTTTGTAGAGTGTGCTGTAAATGACTCATACAGTAGGTAGCTTTTCATGTCTGGCTTTTTTGACTTAGCACGATGCTTTTAAAATTATCTATGTTGTTGCATGTTGCAGTAGTTCACTCCTTTTTATTAGGAGCTTGCTCCTTTTTGTTGCTGACTGGTGTTCCCTTGTATGAATGTAACTGAAATTTTTTACTCAAGCCCAAAATGATGGACACTGGTGGTGTTTCCAGTTTGGGACTTCTGTGAATAAAGCTACTGGAAATATTCACGTACAAGTCTATGTGTGAACGTATGTTTTCGTTTCCTTTGGGTAAATACCTAGGAGTGGGACGGCTGCATCATCAGGTAAGTATATATTTACCTTTATAAAAAACTGGTAAACTGTTTTACAAAGTGACTGTAACATTTGCTTCCCACCAGTAGTATACATTCACGGGACTTCCCTGGCGGTCCAGTGGTTAAGATTCTGCACTCCCAATGCAGGGGGCATGGGTTTGATCCCTGGTTGGCGAAGTAAGAGCCTGCATGTTACATGGCACAGCCAAAAAAAATACGTATATATATATATATACACACATATATGTATATATATACATATACATACACTATATTCTCTCCATCACTTGGTATTATTATCAGTTTTTTTTGTTGTTAACAAAGCCATTCTAATAGGTGTCTAGTGGCATCTAATTACAGTTTAATTTTTATTTCTCTAATGACAAATGATGCGGAGAATCTTTTCATAGGCTTATTTGCCATTCACATCGCTTCTTTGATAAAGTGTCTATTTAAATCTCTTCCCATTTTTAAAATAGTGTTGTCTTCTTCTTATTGAGTTGTAAGAAGTCTTTACATATTCTGGATACAAGTCCTTTAATAGATATGTGTTTTGCAAATATTTTCTCCCTCTCTGTGGTTTGTCTTTTATAATCTTACGAGGTTTTTTGAATAGCTGAAGTTTTCATTTTGATGAAGTTCAATAAACCGATTCTTCTTTCATGGTTTATGCTTTTTTTGTCCTACATAAGCATTTTTTTTTTCCCTAACACACGATACAAAGATTTTCTCCTCTGTTTTCTCCTAGAAGTTTTACAAGTCTAGAGTTTTAGTTTAGGCCTGTGATTCATTTTGAATTAATTTTTGTATATGGTGTGAGGGTTTTTGTTTTTCTTTGCATATGGGCATCTAATTGTTCCAGTACCATTTGCTGAATAGAATATCCCTTCTGCATTAAATTATCATTGCACCTTGTCAAAAAGTCAATTGACTACGTATGTGCAGGCCTATTGTTGGACTCTCTATTCTGTACCACTGATGTATTTGTCTATCCTTGTAGCAGTACCACCCTGGCTTGATTAATGTAGTTTTTCAGTAAGTCGTAAAATCAGATAGTCTAAGTCCTACAATTTTGTTCCTTTTTTTTTTCTCAAAACTATTTTAGCCATTTTAGGTCTTTATATTTACATATGATTTTTATAATTAGCTGTCAATTTCTTTTTAAAAGTGCCTTATAGACTTTTGATTGAAATTGCATTGAATCTATGGATCAATTTGGGGATAATTGTTATGCTAATAATACTGAGTTTTCCAACTCACTAACATAGTTTATCTTTCCATTTGTTTAGGTCTTTTCTAAATTATTTCATTAGTTCTTTTTATGGTAGCAGCATACAATTTGCTGCTAAAATTTTACAGTATTTTATTAGATTTATCTGTTAGTATTTCATGGGTTTTTTTAAATGCTATTGTGAAGGATTAGGTATTGAAAAACTTTGTAATGGTATTTTATCCATCACGCTTTCCCCAGAGTCAAGTCATGCCCTGTAGTGGTTAAGGTGGGGGCTTTGCTGTCAGACAAAGCTATGTCTAAACCCAGAATCACCAGTTTGAAGAAGCATCACTATATGGTGTTGAAGAGCCCAGATTCTAGAGGTAGACTGTCTGGGTTTGAAGCCTCATTCTACCTCTTACTAGCTTTATAACCCTACATTCTCCAGGGTTCAGTTTTATCATCTGTAAAATGGGCATAAAAATAATACCTGCTTCATAGGGTTGTTAAAAGGATTAAACGGTGTCAAACAATGTCAAGCACATAGTCATAACTCAAAATATGTTAACTTTTATTATATCTTAGTGGGTGATTTTGGACAAGCTAATTTCAATAAGTCCCCACCTCCACATTTATAAGTTAGGGATAATAGTAGTATTAATAGCATTGTGTTGAGGATTAAATTAAAACATTGAAAGCACGGAGCATAGTGCCTGGCACATAAGCCCTTTTAAATAGCTACTATTAATAGTAGCTATTAGTTTTATTAATACTAGCTATTAATAGTGTCTTTATTAGTACAGGTGTCTGATACATTGACATTAAACAAATGAATATTTAAAAAATAAAATAACTTTCTGAACAGTGAATACTAGCCTTGCAGAAAAGCTTGTAGGGGAAATTCAAAAGTTGTAGGTGTGGCTGCTAGAACATTTAGATGGTGCACAGACTGACACTGAAAACTGGTCATTTCCAACCATTCATGCTAAATGGTTTTCTTTGGTTGTCTGGAGAACCACCCTTCCCCCTACATTGTTTCTAAACTCATTGCAGATGGTGGTGGTCAAGCTGCAAACTAAAATCAATCTATTTATTGTAATGACTTCTAGTTACATACACCCAATTACCACTGTCATTAGGAAAGCTGTAGCTGCCAATATTGAATATCAATGTGACATTAGGCATTCAATGCGTGTAGCTCCAAAGCATGACCTTCTTACCCACAAAAATTAAAAAGCACCCAAGATAATACCTTTTATCCTTAAGTCTTCTCCTATTCTTAAAAAAAACAAAAAAAAACTTTGCCAACTTACTAATGTTGGACAAGAGACAGCTAGGTGGTCCTAGAAGATCTAAGTACTGATTGAGCATTTGGGTTATTGCACACTGTTGGCATAGATGGTAACATAACCTCTAGGGAAATTAGCCAGTTGAGTCTGTAAGCATGTGTGTCTGCACAGATCTAGGCAACCAGGATAATATGGGAAATCATAAGTCAGTGATATATAACAGGGAAAAGTGGGTCAAGATTTAAGGCACAGGTTTGAATGTCTAGCTCTGCAATGAGATTTATAAAGCTGTGTGTCTGTGGCCAAGTCATCTGCCCTCTCTTTTCATGTTTTCATCTGTAAAATATGAGGCCAGTGTAATGAGGTTGATTAGAACTTAATGATTCAGATTTTATTCTCTGGTTTTAAGATACATTCTCTACTTTTAAGCTTCTTGCATTCTAATTGGAAGAAAAGGAGTCTACCTGAAAAGGTAAATAGTCAACCTAAATACTATTTGACTAAGAGTGAGACTAATAACCTCCAAGGTATTAAAAGTCTACATTATAGGAGATATGAATTAAATTAACATTGAAGAATGTTTTCTTATCTGTAAAGTATGTTTAATTATAATTGCTTTGCAGCGTGTAGAGTTGGTGAGTTAATGTTTTTCAAACACTTAGAATATTGAAAGTATCTTAAAAGTTACTTGCTTTCCTCTCTGGACCTACTGTCTATTTAAACCTCTCAGAATTTGTATTTTGACATAATAAGGAAAACTGTGCCTTTAAGACGTTTGGATCATAAATCTGCCCTAAGAGGGTAAAGATCCAAATCTATTTTACTATCTTCAAGGGACCAAATGATCCATTATTTTTAATATAAAAAATGTGTCCAATTTAATCAGCACCAAATCATCTTTTTCTTTCTTAGTTGTTTTAACCAGATCAAAGACCCACCATGTTAACTGTCCCATATTGGGATCTGCGAAAAAGCTTTGGAATCATATTGGCCGGTGTTTAAATCTCATCTCTGCTATTTACACAACTGTATGATTTAGGCAAACTGATTATTTTCTGGGAGGCTCAGTTTCTCTCTCTGTAAAATGGGAATGTCCTCATTTCATAGGGTTTGTGTTTTTTTGTTTTGTTATGGTTTTTTTTTTTTAGGTTTAAAAGAGATCAAGTGAGTGTGAAGCCCTTAGCAGAACAACAGGTATAAAATAAGTGTCTTCAAATACTACCTATTGTTAGGTTTGCTTCACACCCCAGTGAAGTGGAGGTGGGGTTTCTGAGAGTTCTCTCATCATATCCTGTGCCATTGGCTATAATACTGGATTCTTCAAATAGCTTAAATGGAAGTAGCCTAAATGAGGCACCTTGTTTTAATTCTGACCATAGAGAATGGTTATACCTGTGTGACAGAAAATTAGTCAGCCATAACTGTATCCATTTAGTATCATACTGAGTGAAGTAAGTCAGAAAGAGAAAGACACTTATATGTGGAATCTAAAATATGGCACAAATGAACCTATCTACAAAACAGAAACAGACTCACAGGCATAGAGAGCAGACTTGTGGTTGCCAAGGGGGAGGGGGTGGGGGAGGGAAGGACTGGGAGTTTCGGATTAGCAGATGCAAACTGTTATATATAGGATGGACAAGCAACAAGGTCTTACTGTATAGCACAGGGAACTATATTTAACATCCTGGGATAAACCATAATGGAAAAGAATATAAAAAAAGCCTGTCTCTATGTGTATCACTGGGTCACTTTGCTGTACAGCAGAGATTGCACACATTGTAAATCAACTATGCTTCAATTAAAAAAAAAATTAAAAAAATAATCCAATAGTATGGAGTTGTGTTTTAAGTCAAATTAAAAAAAGATAATTAGGCAGCAGAAATGTATGTATATATGTATGTATAATGTATGTATATAGCAGACATGTATGTACAGTGAAACAAAATTTATAAGATATGCATATAACAAAGGATGGAAAAGAGACAATGCAGAAGGTTGAAAGTGGGTGGTAGTGGCGATATGGTAATTTTTTTCCTTTTTCTGTTTTTCAAAATATGGGGAAATTTTAATACCTTCCAAAATATGGGTATTTTTTCCTTTTTTGTACTTTCCAGTTTTCAAAATTTTCAGTTTTTTTAAACAATGAGCATATATTAAACATATTACAAGATAGAAAAAAAATCTATTTGAATGCATAGTAAAGAAGAAACCTGTACATATCAATCATTAAAGAAGTTTTGGGCATAGGAAGATTTCCTAAGACAGTACCTGTCTCTGACAGGACTATGCTACTTAATAATTAGCTTTAGTTTGATGAATATTTATTAAATTCTCTCATAATCTATTTCAGTTATTTTTCTTGCTTTTCCACTTTTGTCTTCTCCTTGGTTTAACTATATATTTAATTTAAATGTCTGTGCTGTTTACAGTTAAGAACAGCATATGAGATTAACGTGTTAAAAAATGTATGAGGAGGGCTTCCCTGGTGGCACAGTGGTTGGGAGTCTGCCTGCTAATGCAGGGGACACGGGTTCGAGCCCTGGTCTGGGAGGATCCCACATGCCGCGGAGCAGCTGGGCCCGTGAGCCACAACTGCTGAGCCTGCGCGTCTGGAGCCTGTGCTCCGCAACAAGAGAGGCCGCAATAGTGAGAGGGCCGCGCACCGCGATGAAGAGTGGCCCCCGCTTGCCGCAACTAGAGAAAGCCCTCGCACAGAAACGAAGACCCAACACAGCCAAAATAAATAAATAAATAAATAAATAATTAAAGGTGCTAATAATTAAAAAAAAAAAAGACTTTAAAAATGTATGAGGAATATAACTGGCCTATGATTTACACAATGTGTGTATGTATATATATATATATATATATATATATACACACACACACATATATATGTATGTATATACATATATATACATATGTGTGTATGTATGTATATTTATATATATTTTTTGAAAGATGGAAACTCCAGATGTTCAGAGTCCCTATGATTCCAGTTTTGGTTCTTATAATAGGATACTTGGTTTAGAGCCATGGTCTCCCACCATGACCTCCAGAGGATTATCTAGCTCTGCCCATTCCTCAAGCTAAAATCCATTTAGTTATGACTTTTTTCTTTTATAGCTCAAAACGTCATTCTTCTATCTCAGGGTTAGTCTTTAGTAAGCAGTATGGAGAGATTAGAACTGTCAGATTAAAAAAAAAAAATAATAATGGTTTTGGTAGTCTCAGATCTCTTTCCTTTTTTGTGTGTGATTCTGTTTTTTTTTTGACTTTTAAAAATTAAGGTACAGTTGATTTACAATATTATGTAAGTTTCAGGTGTACAAAATAGTGATTCACAAACTTAAAGATTATACTCCATTTATAATTATTATAAAATATTGTCTATATTCCCTGTGGTATACAATATATCCTTGTAGTTTCTTTGTTTTATACATAGTAGTATAAACATAGATAACATACAGTGTTTGTCTTTCTCTGTCAGATTTATTTCACTTAGCATAATACCCTCCAAGTTAGAACCATTGTCTTGAAGAATGTTCCACTTTCTGGATTTGTCTGTTTCCTCATGAAACACTTTGTCAAGAATAGCATGTAGGTAGTGTGTACTTCCTATTGTGTCACATCAGAGGCCCATATTGTCAGGTTGTCTTACCCTTGGAAGCGCTAAGTTTGAGCTCTTAGGTAGGTTGAGACCATCGGATCTCTTCACTATAAAGGTACGTTTTCCCCTTTGTAATTTATGGGCAATCTGTGAGATGATACTTTGAGACCATGTGAATTCCCTGTTCACCCAATGCTTTCAACATCTCCTCATGATTGTTGGCTGCATTGGTCATTATGTTGGACCCATCTCTTTGATCACTTTTTTTTTAATTGAAGTATAGTTGTTGTACAATATTATATAAATTACAGGTGTGCAATATAGTGATTCACAATTTTTACAGGTTATACTCCATTTATAGTTCTATAAAATATTGGCTATATTCTTCGTGTTGTACAATATATCAGACCTCTCTTCCTGGTGGGGACATGTACATAGTCTCCATAGATAAACTAGAGAAGGAAGGTGTGATAGGGAAACTGTCTCTGGGTAGAAAGTTTTCAGACTTAACATCTATTTTTAACCCATCTAAACATTTTCCTCTCTCTTGCTCAGTAATGGGGGAAGCAGTCACAGTGACTTGGCCTATGTCTGGCTTCCGAACATGATTTGAGATTCAGGCAAGGCAGAGGAAATCTTATCTATTTCTGTTCTCCAAACACATGGCATATAGTATCCACTCAATAAATATTGGTGAAATTCAATTTAAATTTATCAATAGGCCTTTAAAAATTATAACACTGTTAGAATTTTCATAAAGCAGATGGAATTATATATATATATATATTTTTTTTTTGGTTTTAAGAATTTCACTTTTTTAAAATTTATTATTTATTTATTTTGGCTGTGTTGGGTCTTCGTTTCTGTGCGAGGGCTTTCTCTAGTTGCGGCAAGGCGGGGGCCACTCTTCATCGTGGGTGCACGGGCCTCTCACTATCGCGGCCTCTCTCTTGTGTGGAGCACAGGCTCCAGACGCGCAGGCTCAGTAATTGTGGCTCACGGGCCCAGTTGCTCCTCGGCATGTGGGATCCTCCCAGACCAGGGCTCGAACCCGTGTCCCCTGCATGGCAGGCAGATTCTCAGCCACTGCGCCACCAGGAAGCCCCTGGAATTATATTTGGAAAACCAGAAATTGTATTTTATCATTCACTCCTTGCTTACAAAAACAAACAATAAAACTCTGTGAAGGTTTTCCATGACACTTAACATAACCCTTAGCTTTGGCCCATAAGGCCCATGTGAATTGGTTTCCCCCTCCCTGTCTCTCCAAGTTTATCTTGTACCACTAATCCCCTCTTCCATTTTGCTTCTGTCACATTGACCTTTCCGTTTCTATAATAAATGTGCTCATTCTCACCTCGAGCTTTCGCAGTTGCTGATCTCTCTACATGCAGTGTTTTTTTGCTCTCTTTATAGCCTTGGTTCCTTCTTGTTCAGGTCTTAACTTGATTGTTAGTTCCTCAGAGAGGACTTTCGTGATGGCCGTATATAAAGTTTTTCTCCTCAGTCACTCTCTGATCACCATCACTCTTTTATTCCTTCATAGAATTTTCCAGTACCTGAATATCTTTTTATTTATTGTCCCCTATTTATCCTCCTCAGAAGGTAAACTCAATGCCAGCAGGGTCTCTTCTGGTCTTTACTTCTGATTCCCATTCCATGCGAGAATATTTTTGGAAGGAAAGAAGAAGGAAGGAAGGGAGGAAGGAAGGGAAGGGGGAAGAAAGGAAAGGAAGGAGGGAAGAAAGGAAGAAAAGGGGGAAGAAAGGAAGGGAGGGAGGGAGGAAGGAAAGAAGGAAGAAAGGAAGTAAAGGAGGGAGGGAGGATGATCTTTTCATTAAAAGATAATAAACTATTTAAAGCTAAAAGAACAAGGTACTGTGAAGTTTGCAATATATGTGTAAGTAAAACATATGACAACAATATTACAACAGATGCAAGGGGGAAATGGAAGTATACTGTTGTAATATTCTTATATGTGAAAGAGTATAATATCATCTGAAGTTAGACTGTGATGAGTTAAAGACATATATTGTAAACCCTAGAGCATCCACCAAAATAAATAAGTAACCAAATATGTAACCAAATAAACAATGAAAGTTATAACTAATAAGGTAATAGCAGAGATAAAATGGAATAAGAAAAATATTCAACCAAGAGGGAGAAAAGGAGAAAAAAAAATAGAACAAAGAACATATGAAAACCAACAGCATGACAGTAGACTTAAATCCAACCATGTTGGTAACTACATTAAATGTAACTAGTATAAACATGCACATGAAGAGGCAGAGAATGTCACACTGGATTAAAAATAAGAACTAGCTATATGCTGTCTATAAGAAACCCATTTTCAATATAAAAACACAGGTTAAAATTAAAAGTTGGACTACATCGATCATAACAAAAGTAGAGAAGCTATATTTATATTAGACAAAGTAGGCTCTAGGACAAGACATAGTACCACTTGTGGATAAACACTTCATAATATAAAAGGGTCAAGAATATATAACAATCCTAAATGTTTAGCGATCTAATAACAGAGCTTCAAAATATGTGAAGCAAAAACTGAATAAAAACTGAGAGGAGTAATTAAGAAGACTGCAGTTAATTTGGAAATTATAGTGCTCCTCTCTCAGTAATTGATAAGATAAATATACACACCAAAAAAATCAGTAAGAATATAGAAGTCTTGATCAACGCTAGCAAACCAATTTGAAATAATTGACATTTCTAAAACTCTACACTGCACAACAGCAGAATACACATTTTTTCAGGTGCACCAGGATAAACAATATTCTGAGCCATAAAGTCAGTTTCTAATTAGATCTCTTCTAATCATAACAGAATTAGATTAGAAACCAATTTTTTAAATGTCAAATATTCCAAATAACGCATGGGTCAAGAAGAAATAACAAATGACATTAAAAAATATCTTGAGTTTATTTTTGTATATGGTGTTAGAGAATGTTCTAATTTCATTCTTTCACATGTAGCTGTCCAGTTTTCTGAGCACCACTTCTTGAAGAGATCATCTTTTCTCTATTGTATATTCTTGCTTCCTTTGTCATAGATTAATTGACCATAAGTATGTGAGTTTATTTCTGGGCTCTCTATTATTTCCCATTGATCTGTGTGTCTGTTTTTGTGCCAGTACCATACTCTTTTGATTACTGTAGCTTTTTAACAAAAAGGATATATTGTACAGCACAGGGAAGTATAGCCATAATTTTGTAATAACTTTAAATGGAGTATAATCTATAAGAATATTGAATTGCTATGCTGTACACCTGAAAATAATATAATATTATAAATTAACTATACTTAAAATAAAACTTTAATAAACATCTAACTAAACTAATCAAGAGAAGAGTGAGAAAGACACAAATTCCAATGTTAATCAGGAAAGAGGAGACATCACTGTAGATGCTACAGATATTAAAGGATTAATAAGGCAATATTATGAATAGCTTTGTGCCAATAAACTCAGAAACTTAGTTGCATGGGCAAATTCCTTGCAATACAAAAATTAACAAAATTTATAGATGAAGAAATGGAAACTTGAGTAGTCCAATATAGATTACAGAAATTGAATTTATAATAAACTTTACTCCAGATGCAGGTAACCTCACTAGCAAATTCTATCTAACATTTAAGGAAGATTATAACACTTCCACGCAAAATCTTTTGGAATTTAGAGGAGACCAGCCTTATACTGATACCAAACAGTAAGTAAAAATAATTATACGTTACGGCCAAGTGTTATCTCCCGAACACAAGGTTGGTTTACCATTTGAACGTTAATCAGTGAAATTCATGATATAAACAGAATTAGAATAAAGAAGAAAACCATGTAATCATCTATATAGTTAGAAAAGAAGCATTTAGTAAAAGTCAACACTTTCATAATAAAACCTCTCAGCAAACTAGGAAGAGAAGGGAACATACTCAAGCTGATAAAGGGCATCATTGAAAAGCCACAGCTAATATCTTACTTAATGGTGAAAGGTTGGACACTTTCTGTAAGATCAGGATGACCTTCATCACTTCCATTCAACATTGTACTGGAAATGCTAGTTAGTTTAAAAGTACTAGTTAGTAAGAAACATAAATAAATAAAAGACAAGAGACTGGAAAGAAAGAAGTAAAACAGTCCATGTCCACAGATGTAGAAAATCTTAAGCAATCTGCAAAAAAGCCACTAGAACTAAGACGTGAATTTAGCAAGCTTTCAGGATAAAAATTTAATATACAAAACTAATTGTATTTCCATATACTGGCAGTAAACAAGGAAATAATTTCTTTAATACCATAGAAATAAGTTTAACTACAAAATTGTCAGGCCTGTGCAGTGAAAACTACAAAACATTGCTGAGAGAACATTTAAAATACTCAAACAAATGAAGAGATTTACCATGTTGCTGGGTTAGAAAATCGATATTTTTATTATGTCCATTCTTCCCAAAATGACTCATTGATTAAGTGCAATCCCAATTAAAATCACAACAGGCCCTTTCCCCTCAAAACTGATAAGACTATTCTAAAATTGATATGAAATTGAGAAAGACTTAAAATAGCCAAAACAGCTTTGGAAAAGATGAACAAAGTAGGAGGACTTACAATACTTTATTTCAAGACTGTGTGTTCAGCAATCAACACAGAATAGAATTGATGTGAGCATATCATTCAATGAAACAGAACAGAGATTCCAGAAATAGACCCACACATATATGTTCAATCTATTTTCAGCAGAATTGTTGAAACAATTCAATCAAGGTAAAGGCTGTCATTTTACCAAATAGTGGCAGAATAACTGAATATTCATATGGAGACAAAAATACTTGATCCTCACCTCACACTGTACATTAAAATCAGTTGAAATGGATAATAGACCCAAACAGAAAGGCTGAAACTATAAAACTTCTGGAGGAAAACTTCTAGAAGAAAATATATTCATCACCTTGAAGTAAATATTTTTAGGACACACAAAGCATGAGATATAAAAGGAAAAACAGATAAATTTTACTCCACCAAAATTAATATCTTTTGCTCTTGAAAGACAGTTTTAAGAAAATGAAAACCAAACCATAGATTGGGAGAAAATATTCATAAAGTATATTCCAAACAAACGACTGGTATCCAGAATGTGTGTATGTGTGTAGGGTGTGAAGCAAACCTAACAATAGGTATTATTTGGGGACACCTATTGTATGCCTGGCATTCTGTATGTGTGTATATATGTGCATGTGTATGTGTGTATACAACTCAATAACAAGAAGATAAACAATTCAACTGAAAAATGGACAAAAGATTTGAATATTTGCTTCACAAAAGAAGACATACAATTGGCCAATCAGTACATGAAAAGATGCTGTATTAGTTTCCTAGGGCTTTTCTACGTATCATAAAGTGGGTGACTTAAAACAATAGAAATTTATTCTCTCACAAGTCTGTAAGCCAGAAGTCTAAAACCAAGGTCTCAGTAGGGCCATGCTCCTTCTGAAGGCTCTAGGGAAGGATCTTTTCCATGACTCTCTCCTAGCTTCTGGTAGCTGCTGGTAAATCCTTTCCTTGGCATTCCTAGGTCTGTAGATACATCATTCCAATATCTGCCTCTGTCTTCACATAGCATTCTTCTCTATGTTTGTGCATGTATGTATCTACATGACCTTCTTCCAAGGATACCAGCCACTGGATTTAGGGCCCACAATCATCCAGTTTGACTTCATCTTATCTTGATTACATCTGCGAAGACCCTGCTACCAAATAAGGTCACATTCACAAATACTGGAGGTCAGGACGTCAGTATATCTTTCTGGGGGACCCAATTCAACCTGCAACAGATTCCCAACATCATCAGGGAATTGCAAATTAAAACTACAATGAGAATATCTACTACAATGGCTAAAATTTTTCAAAAACATCTGACAATACTAAGTGTTGACAACAATGTAGAACAAATAGAATTCTCATACAAAGCTGGTGGTTGGTAAAATGGTATAGCCACTTTGGAAAACAGCCAATTTCTTATCGAGTTAAACATGTTATCACCCTAGGCCTAGCAGTTCCACTGTTATTTACCTAAAATAAATGAAAACATATTTTTGTACTAAGTCCTACACATGAATGTTCACAGCAGCTTTATTTACAGCAATAGCCCAAACCTGGAATCAACCCAAATGTCCATTAACAAGTGAATGGATAAACAAATTGTGATAAATCCATACAATGGAATAGCAGCAATAAAAAGGAATAAAGTACGGATACATACAATGACTTGGATGCATCTCAAAATTAGTATGGTGGGTGCAAGACATCAGAGGCCAAACGTTACATACAGTATGGCTACATTTATATGAATTTCTAGAATAGAGAAAACTAATCTATCATGACAGAAATCAGATCAGTGGTTTCCTTGAGTGGGAGTTGGGAGAAAGGAAATTCACTGAAAAACATCATAAAGGACTTTTTAGGAGTGATAGAAATGTCCTGTATCTTGATGATGGTGGGGGCTGCACAAGTGTATACATTTGCTAAAACTTAATAATGAATATAGTTAAATAGGTTCATTTTATTTCACATAAATTGTGCATCAATAAAGCTAATTTTTAAAATATAGGCATCTGTTATTGGAGTGAGACTTCTATGGGATTACTACTCCCCCTAATTCACATTTAAGCCAGACAGTTATAACTAAATAGAACAACACTCACTACCAACCTGTACCCACCCTACCATACAGTCAACCGGAGCTCTTTCCTGTTAGGAAATTTTAGGACCTATGACATAGTGTTAATATTTGTATTTATGTTTATTCAGTGGTGGCTGATTATTCTGTTTCACAGATGTGGACAGTTACATCATTTTCTGAATTTTGCTGGTCTTGTAGCTTTTATAAATTACAAACTCTTAATATAAACTTGATTGTGGGATCGTGGAAAGAGCTTCAAGCTTAATCAGCCTGTGGTTGAAATTCCGGCTTTGCCACTTAACAGCTGTGCCACATTCATTCCTTCATTCCTCCATTCCTCCCTAAAATATATCGAAGGTGATTGTGATGTGCCAGGTATTTCCCCAGGCATAGGAAAATGCTCTTGACCTCGTAGAGCTTACAGTCCCAAGCGTCACCTCACTTAACCATCTCCAAGTTTCTGGATTTTGCCATTTTGAAGATGGGGTTGTAATACCATCTTCACAGGGTGGTTGTAAGGATTAAGTAAGATCACCACCTCATTTACTCAGAATGTGTTAGACAATAAGGGTTCCCCCTCCTGCTATAACCATCTTTGTGTGTTCCCAACTCCCTTATCTGCCCTCTCCTTCTCTTGTATCCTATCATAACCTACTCTTTTCCTGTCCTTTTCCTCTCCTCTCCCATCACGAATTTGATGTCTCCTGTACTGTAGTAATATACTACTAATGCCACCGCTTGTTTCTTTTCTCAGCTCAAAAAGTTATTTGCACTTCTGAATGCATCCATTCATCTCTTTTCCTATTTCAACTCTTTTATTGTTAAACTTAGGTTGGATGGTATTTAAAAAACTGTTCTGGACTTGATTTTTATGCTATCCAAAATTAAACGGAGTATATTCTTCAACAATAGCTCTTTCTATTCGTATGGCATTTTACCTTTACAAGGCCTTTTTGTATCTATTGGCTCATTTAATGATCTCAACAATCTTATGCAGTCAATGAGGGGATTGACTGTACAGATTCATATACTGAGGCTCATCTAGTTAAAAAGGTATTTAGATCAGAGCTGGAATGTGCACCTGCTTGTGTTTTCCATTTGCTTATGTATTTCACCAAATTGATTGACTCCTGGCTGTATACTGGGCATCATGTGATGCTGCCCTTAAGAAGCTCATTGTCTGTAGGGGCAGGATTGCAGCTGGACAGCAGTGACTATGATAAGTGTTGAAGATACAGCGAAAGGCCATGGACCAGTGAACAGGATGGAGGAGCGAAGGATCAGCCTTGCTGGGACACAGGGGAAAGGGTACTATGATATACCACATAGGCAGAGGATAGAGGCTAGTTATGGTTTCTCCATGAGAATGAAGAAGGGAAAGGCCTTCCTAAAACACCCCAAAACTACTCACTGACTGGGCTTTTTTTTTTTTTTTTTTTTTTTTGATAAATGGAGAAAACAAGGGCTTGTTTCCTGCAGCCATTTCTTGGGCCACTCTCCAAGAGACGCAGGTCCCTGCTCAGGCTGGATGGAGCCTGTGCAGAAAGGCAGTGGGAGATGGGATTTGTGTCCATCAGCATACACTTCTTGAAACTGGCCACCAGTGAACAATCAGATCTCCTTGGAATATTTTTAAGCTTCCTTACATGTTTGATTAGTTTTTCCCGGTAGGGAATGAAAGAAAGGCAGCAGCAATTGAAAAAGCTCGCTCTCTTCGTGGCCCAGAACTGGCTCCTGGAGTGACATTGATCTTCAGAACAGACAGGAAGGTCAGAATCATTCCAGGTTTTAATGGACAGCCCACTACTGGAAGTACTTGGTCCTGGTGGTAGATGGGGTGGAGGAAGCAGGACAGTCTGAGGTCTCTTTCTGACTGTTCCACAAGCCCCTTAATATTCTTTCTTCTCAACTTCCCCTCCATAAAAGAAGATGGATTCACATATAATATTCTTTCACTTATTCATTCTCTTGCTAGCCCACAGAACCTGTACTACATAGCAGGCCCTCTGCTAAGTGTCAAGGATATAAGGATACAAGAGTAAGATACAAGGAAGCTGTAGCTCCCTGCAGGGTCTCCTGATGCAGTGGGGCAGCAGACAGAAAGACTGGGTGGGGGAAGGGCAACGTGAGCCCAGGTGAAGGGGCCAAGTTATCCTGGAGGAGGCAGCAGAGAACCACGAGGAGAAGCGGGAAGGGAGAAGCTGGCTGATTGTATGGCGCGAGCAATTTTGGTGTAGAAGACAACTATCTAATGAAGACCTTTTACATTATTCTGGTGGGATATGTGACATAAGCCCTCTCTTTAGTATTGCTCGTTAATATTTGGTGAAGTAGATTCTTTGGGAAGAAGTGCTGAGCCCTGCTTCAGGGTTTATGTGGAACACAAGAGGCTGGACATAAAAAAAGGAATGGAATTTAAATAAATGCATATATACATACATATATATCATCTATATACCTAACTAATTAATAATAAATACATGCATATGGTATATATTTAGATCCCCTTAAAGCTTCTTGGGGAACAAAAAGGAGTGTTATTTGGACAATATGTTGTTAGTAATAACCTGAGTTAACACTTAAGTACTCACTATGTACCAGATTCTTTTCTAAGTACCTTAAATGTAATACATTTTCTTTAATCTTTATAGCAACTTCATGAGGTAGGTACTAACATTATCACCGTTTTTCAGAGAAGGAATATGAGACACAGAGAAGTTAGGTTACTCTCCCAAGGACACACAGCGAGTAAGAGATAGAAGCTGGGATTTGAATCTAGGCAGCCTAGATCAAGCACCTCAACTCTTAACCACTATGCCTGATTATATAAGATATGGTTCATTTTTAATACTTTGGTGAGGAATTGAATCCTTCAGGGAGCCTAGAGTACAGGTGGAGGAGGAAAGGAGGCTTTGATTCTCGAGCAGTCAAATGGGGGGAACAGAGGCTTCTGCTTTCCATGGTGCTTTAAATGGATTGCTTCCTGAATTTGACTACAGATCTTGGACAAGACTTGCTAATTTGGTTCTTTCATTCAGTAACTATTTATTGAGTAGCTACTCTGTGCCAGAAATTATTTGAGGTGGTAGAGAAAGAGCAGTGAACAAAATGAGCAAAACCCCAGGTATTATGGAGTTTATTTTCTAGTGGGGAAGACAACAGAAGAGTGAATTGATGGTTTGTACAACCATGATAACTGCTATGGAAATAAGGGACGTAGTGAGAACACAGAGGGAGGGGAGCTGCTATATAACACGGGGTGACCAAGGGAAGCCTTATTGACAAGATCACATTGGAATGGAGACCCTAAGGGAGTGAAGGAACGAGCCAACAGTATCCAGGAGAAGAGCACTGCAGGCAGAGGGAAGAGCAGGTGGGAAAACCTTGAGGTCCAATTGTGCTTGGCATGCATGAGGAATAGACGGGAGACCGGTGCATCTAGTGTAGGGTGAGCTGGAAGCAGAGGGGTAACATGACACATGCGAGATTTAATGGAGACTTTGGTTTTTACTCTGAGATAAGAAACCACCAGAGATGTCTGGGCAGAGGCATGAAGGAATGATGTCTTTCTGCCTTACGTTTTGAAAAGATTACTCTGGCTGCTGTGTGAAAAATAAACTCTAAGAGCACGTGGTTGGGGACAGGGAGGGAAACAAAGTAACTATAGTCCAGGCAAAGAATGATGGTGGTAGTATTGGAGGTGGTGAAAAGTGGTTAGGCTGTGTTCTGAAGGTAGGGCTAACTAAATTTGGCAGTTGTCCCCCGATAAATGATATTTAAGCCATAAAACTGGTTGAGATCACCTAAGGAGTGAGTCTTTTTTTTTTTTTTAAATAAATTTATTTATTTTTGGCTGCATTGGGTCTTTGTTGTTGGGTCTTCGTTGCTGTGTGTGGGCTTTCTCTAGTTGTGACGAGTGGGGCTACTCTTCATTGCGGTGCACAGGCTTTTCATGGCGGTGGCTTCTCTTGTTGCAGAGCACAGGCTCTAGGCGTGCGCGCTTCAGAAGTTGTGGCACGCGAGCTAGGAGTGAGTCTTGGTAGAGAAGGAAAAGTGTTCAAGGATGGAGACCTGGAAAACTCTGATGTTTAGAGGTTGAGGAGGTGGGAGGGACCAGCAAAATGGGACGCAGAAAGGGTACCCAGGGAGGAGAGAAAAACCAAGGGGGAATGGCCTCCCGAAAGTCAAGTGAAGAAGGTCCTTCATGTAGGAGGTTGACCAGCTGTGCGGCGTGATGCTGACAGTCAGTAGGGACTGAGAACTGACCACTGGGTTAAGTAACAAGGAGGTCACTGGTGACCTTGACACAAGCTGCTTTGGTATGGTGGAGGTGGTGGGGTGAAGCCTGATTAGAGCAGATTTACGAGAAAATTGTTACCTCTGGATATGCTTTCACGTGAGGCTGTCGTCTGAGTGGAAATGGAATCCGCTTTCACACTCCTCAGAGGCCTGAGACTTGTCCTTAGAAAACCAACGCTCAAAGGCCCAGGGCTTTAGAAGCAGCAGATAAGAGAGTGAAACCTTTGAACTTGGGAATAGTATTAAAGCTCTCATCTAGGGCTTGATGACAGATCTTGCTCCAGGAAATAAAATGGACCAGTTGTTGGGTTTATTCTGGTTGTCTGCCTAGGACTACAGCTAAAGAATCTCCTTTAGATATTTACCCAGGGAATATGTCCCCCCAGCCTTCCTTGACAACAAAATGCAGTGCCCTTAAAAGTCTGGACTCTGGAGAAAAATTATTCTTTCTCTCTCTGATGAAATTTTCTTTATAGTTCATAGTCTTCTTCATTTGTTGGTAGAGCATCCTCTAAATGCCGGATGTGGTTGGTGTGAATATTGGGCTAGGATATCAGAGAAATGAATTCTAATCCCTGTTCTGTTACTAATTTGTTGGGCAAAATAATTGTAACATTATATCCCTACGTACCTCAGTATTTTCATCTAGTTTGGCAGGATAACTTTTGAATTCCCTTCTATGTCATATCTTCTGATCCCTTCTAAAATTCATTTATGTTTTCCAAGTTCCTAATTTATGTCAGCCATCCCTTCTTTGTATCAATACTAATCACAGTACCCCCTCGCAAGAGGAATAAGGGATATTTTCCAACCGTTCAATCATCTTTATGAATCTTCTATAGGTTTGGGAACCTATAAATTGTGGAGCACAGCTTTCAGTTTTTTTGTTTTGTTTTGTTTTTAAAGTTTAATTTTGCCTTTGCTCCAGCTATTAATTTTTTATTTATTTATTTATGGCCGTGTTGGGTCTTCGTTTCCGTGCGAGGGCTTTCCCCGGTTGTGGCAAGCGGGGGCCACTCTTCATCGCGGTGCGCGGGCCTCTCACTATCGTGGCCTCTCTTGTTGCGGAGCACAGGCTCCAGACGCGCAGGCTCAGTAGTTGTGGCTCACGGGCCCAGTCGCTCCGCGGCACGTGGGATCCTCCCAGACCAGGGCTCGAACCCGTGTCCCCTGCATTGGCAGGCAGACTCTCAACCACTGCGCCACCAGGGAAGCCCCCAGCTTTCAGTTTTGATGTATCAAAAACCCAAGACTGGGCTCAGAATGGCAGCTGATACCTAGAGTCCCTCTGGGACTGGCACTGGTTGCTTCCTTTGAACTCTCAGTGCTCTCAACAAAGTCCCAGGTACCCATCCCTGGCTTTGTGTTCTTGGTCAAGGTAATTAGCCTCTCTGTGCTTTGGTTTCTCAACTGAAAAGGGAATATCGCTCTCACATGTGTTGAGAGAACATATGTGATAGTCCTTGGATCCTCCACAAGAGTAGCTACTATTACTTACCTATCCACTTACCTGATAGATAACTGCTAATTGTAGGTACCTGGTGATATCCACTCGGTTCAGATTTTGCTGTGCAAAAATGACCAGAGAGGTTGTCTTAACTCAGGACTTTATGGGAACAACAAAGAAGTTAAATGAAAACCGAACACACTATTAGGTATGAAAGCCCTCCTAACATTGTCTGCAGCTCTGCATACTGTTCAGTGGGTTCTGAAATTGACTGCCTGCTTCCACTCCCTTCGAACCATTTCTGTTTTGGTGTGGTCTACATCTCTCCCCCCAGATTCTGTTGGCTGCCTCCCTTTGTCTCGTGCTGCTCTTTTTCTGTGTGTGCTCTGGCACTGATCGCTTCCTTTGGGTTCTTAGTATAAGAGTCAGTGAGATCGCAGCCTTTGCATAAACAAATATTTAAAACATACTTTAAGAACCAAGTCTGCCTGGCTCAAGGGGTTTGTCTCCCTACCATGAGGTCTGCAAACTTAGTGGCTGCATTCTGAGTGCCCTCTTTCTGCATCCTGCATTCTGTGTTCCTGTGGCGCACTTCTAAACAGGATAGGCATTTGAAATAGCTTTTGGGAGGAGAATTCAATCATTTGATCCCATTTGGGGTTCCCCACATTGAATAGAAATATGGATTATGTGATTTAGCCTGTGTAGCGTTATTCATCATTTCCTTTGCCCGTTTGACAAAGAGGGAGGGAGTACGGAATGGGTGGCAGGGCCCACTTATACCATTTCTATCGTCTCTTCCACTACAATGTGAGCCACTTAAGGGAAGGGCTAGTACCTTTCACTTCTGCACGTCTGATGCCTCACTCACGGCCTGGCCCCCATGAGGAACATGGTCAGTAGCTGTTGGAATGAATTGTTGCATTGAATCCACCATCCCTGCCTTGGGTAGTAGTGCCAGGTGTCACAGCACAGTGGGATCAGAGATAAAGGGCTTCTCTTAGGGTGGTCCAGGAACAAAGGGTCGTGGGTGGGGAGTTGCATGGCATGGACTCAGCTTTGGAAAATCCCAGAGAAAGTCATGATTTCCTGAAGATTTGCAGGCTGAGTAGAAGTTTCCCAGTCTAAGAATGGTGGTTCCCAAATCCTGGCCCACAGAGTGGTGTTGGTCACCAGTGAAAGGAAAGTGGGCAAAGTAGTGATTTTTTTTTATTTCAGTAAAAGAAAATGAATGCTTTTAATCTGAATTTATGGCCTCCTTGCATTATTTTTCCATGTCCTGCTACATTGACATAACCTTTTGGAAATTTATGGTGATGGTATATGGCAAGTGTTTTTCTTCATGTTACTGTTCGGGAGGAAACATTGTTACCTCACATTGACTCCTAGATTAGTTTAATTTTGACATTTTCCCACCCATGTCATCTCTCTAAGGTGTACTGTTAGAGCAATGGTTTCTAATGAGACATGGACCGTTTAATAATCTGAACTAAAGTTTTAGACCCTTTCTCCAGAAACACCCATATATGTACACACACACAAACCTTTGCGGGTAATTTTGGAAGGTTCACAGGCCTCTTTAAGACCAGCCATGGGCTTTTCAAGAGTCCACAAAATCCATGTTAGGAATTCCTGAACCAGAGGGAACAACCCTTTCCGTGAGAAAATGGCCGTTTCCTATTCATTTGCTTTTTGATGAAATATTCAATGTCAGTAAAAAGTTTTCCCTCACACCCTTTTAGGACCGTTAAACATCCAGGGAACCAAGGATAGAGATCAGGGATTTAATAGATATTTTAGAAAAGCAAATGGCACTCTGTCTAAGGCAGCTGACGCGCAGCATTTGAACAAGCTTTCCGTGGATGCGGTGGTGCAGGAGCCACTCTTCCCTCTGGCATTTTTTCCTGAGCGTATGTTGCAACCCATCACTAATGACAGGGCTCTGTGCATCTCCCAGGCTGTCTGGGGGAGTCTCTTTGAAGGCATTTCAGCCATCTGTTAGGGTTTCCTGCTCACAAGGGTGCTTTGGTGCCATGAGGAGATGTGACATGACATTTGGAATCTGGGCCCACGTGTCACAATGCCAAGGGCAGGGACAGCCCTGGGAGACTGACTCTGGCTGCTGTGTAGGGATGAGAATGTCAGTCAAATAGATCTGGCTGGGCAGTCATATTAGCAGCTGGGCCCCTGGAATTTAGAGGGGAGGGGGAATGAAAAGTCTTAGAAACCTTTGGAAGAGAAGGACAAACCCCTTCCTGCTCATCTTCCTCTAGAAAACCCTTGGGGTAAAAGTGAAGACCACAGCTGTGGAGCAATGAAGTTGGCAGTGATCAGAATTTACCAGACTTCAAGCCCCATAGCCATGATTTTCTGCCATCCACATGCTGCCAATAATTTGCTTTATATTTTCTTTAAATAGGCTCACATCTTTATTTAAATACATGTATTTTTAGAAATTTATTTATTTATTATTTGTTTTTGGCTGCATTGGGTCTTCGTTGCTGCGCGCGGGCTTTCTCTAGTTGTGGCAAGCGGGGGCTACTCTTCATTGAGGTGCGCGGGCTTCTCATTTCGGTGGCTTCTCTTGTTGTGGAGCACGGGCTCTAGGCGTGCGGGCTTCAGTAGTTGTGGCATGCGGGCTCCGTAGTTGTGGCTTGTGAGCTCTAGAGCGCAGGCTCAGTAGTTGTGGCACATGGGTTTAATTGCTCCGCGGCATGTGGGATCTTCCCGGACCAGGGCTCGAACACGTGTCCCGTGCATTGGCAGGTGGATTCTTAACCACTGCACCACCAGGGAAGTCCCAATACATGTATTTTTAACGAAATTGTATGTAGGTAACTAACTAGACGTCAGCATCACTTGCTATAAAGGCAATATAGTCACAAATAAATAAAATGAAAACAAAGCAATCTTTTGAAACTTTAGCTTGATATTGTGGCCTGCTAGCTCATTGTTAAAATGGGAAATCAGCAAGGGTCACGGGCTTGTTAAAGGCATGAACTCAGACTTTCTCCTTAATGTAGTTGGCAGTATTGAAAGCAAATTCAGTAGTGAATCATCATTGTAAATCAACTATACTTCAATTTAAAAAACGTGAATCATCATTAGTTTATGTGCTTAATATTAATTAATGCCGTATCCAAGAATTCACTAAGTTTCATGTGCTGCCTAAAATCATTTTGTGTGCTACCTGAGGACTGCATTTCACACTGTGGACGACACCTGGAGAATGGAAAAGACTTGTCCGAGGTAACCATGGTTCTGTATCCATCCTTATACCTATGCCGTTTATCAACTAATTTGATAGCTTCTCTTGCTGGAGGCAGATTGTACATGCCTGTACCTTGACTTTGGACTCTGCCTTTGTGACTTGCTTTGGCCAACAAGATGTTAGCAGATGTGCTGCCGGCAGAGGCTTCAAATTGGACTTGTTTGCTTTCTTGCACTTTGCCATCAGTGTGAGGAGGACATGCCATGGGTAGCCTGTTGATCTAAGGAGGGTGGCAGACACGTTGAGCAGACCTAGTTTGTATCTGCAGAAAGGTTCAGTTTTGGACTCTAGGCTGCTGATTTCCCCTTCTGGCGCAGTATGGGGAGTGTGTGTGCATGTGAGTGTGAGAGAGAGAGAGAGAAACAGCAGACAGAAATTGAGAGAGAAAGAGGTAGGGGAAGAAGAGAAGAAAAAAAGAAGAGAGGAGAGGGGAGGGCAAGGAGAGGAGGAAAGGAAAGACTGCCAGGGGAGATCCATGGCCTTAAGGGCATGGGCTCTGTCTCTTTCATCTTCTGTACTCCCAAAGCTTAACAGAGGCTCCCAAATGTTGATGACAAATAAATGCTTTGTCTTTTATCCAACAACTTTCCAAATTCAAGGAGCATTTACCCAGAACTCTGTTATACACATGGGACTGGGCTAAATATACCCAGTGATGCAAAATAAGTCATTTTTTGTGCCGTGGGACATCATCATGTATTTTGGTGGCAAGGCCACACTTAAATAATGTGACTAAGCACCGATTCAAAGCTGTATTGTGTTCTGTGCAAAGTGACAAGTGCAGCGTCCCTCTAATATGGCAGTGTCCTCTCCTGCGAGCCTTGATTGGGCGCGCTGTCAACCTGTGGTGCCATTCTTCAACACCCTGTGGGGAGTTTAGGTTCTCCACAAATCTGAGTCCCTCGTCCTCCTCCCTTTCCTCTTCTTCTCTCTACACACATTTCTATTCCTTTCCTTCTGGGTTCTCTCTGCTTTTGCTCCAGCGTAAGTGTAGATACCTGCGTCCATTTCAATGAGTTGCCCTTCTGTCTGGTTGTCTTGAAACCCAGGAATCGTCCTTCACATCCCGCCTCCATGATTGAGTCCTAGGGAGTCTGTGTGCAGTTTACAGGTTGAGTCCATTCTGCTCCCTCTCCTCCCTCACCACCATGGGCCCCTGTCATGTCTCACCTACCTGGTTTCTTAGCATCACCTTCGCCCAGCCTATTCCCCAAAGAGTAGTAGGAATAATCTTGTAAAATACTAATCTGACCATTTAACTCCCCTGCTAAAAGGCGTCTCAGGTGCAGCCCGTTACAATTTGGAAAAAAAAACCAAAAAGACTTGTACTGTGGCTTATAATATTCTGCATGATATGGACACTGCATAGGTCCATTTTTCAGGTGAAACCAAGGAGATTCCACAGTCGGTAAGTGGCAACATCTTTTCACTTCAAGGCTATCATTCTTCATGCCAACTAATCATAACCACAATCATAATTACCTTTTATTGAGTGCATATGATAATATACACATAATTAAGTTCTTTAAACATATTAAATTCCTTAATCCTCACAGCCAAATCTATGAATTAGCACTATTATTCTCCTGGTTTTTACAGGTGAGGAAATTAAGACACAGAATGTTTAAGCAATTTTTCCAAGGCCACAGAGCTTGAAAATGACAAAGCCCAGGCAGTGTAACTTCCTTACCCCTACTGGGCCCTGCAATGAGCATAGAATTGACAAAAAAGGAAGGAATATGTTCTAACTGCCACCTGCTTCTCCATCACTGTCATTTTTCTGGCTAGATATCAGGCTATCCAAATCTTTGTATAGTTTCTTAAGTTGGCATTGCTTCTTCCCCCTCAAGAGAGAGCTAAGTATAAACAGCAACGTCAACAAAAATTAGGAATCAACTGTTTAAAATTGATAATGTCTCTGAAGGCCTGAGATGGTCTTCTTCCAAAGAGGTAATTACAGGAACCCAGTAAGGATGGGAGGCATTTCACAGAAAATAGAGTATGAGCAATCCTAATGGAAATGTCAAGAGGATAATGTGTTTTGCAAATGTTTATTGCAAACAGACAAAAGTAGGTTCAATTACTCATCACAGCCTACACATTTCTCTTTGTTGGCTGGAAAACACTCAGGTGTTTCGTTTTTCAGAAAAAAAAAATTATTTTCCGGGATGGCATAGAGGTATTTTTAGCTTTGAAATTTTGATTGTGAATTTCTATGGCCTATTAAAAAATGCCGATGCAGCCTTAAAACATGAAAAAAGACGACAGATGCCAACGAACGTGATGAATCCACTGGACTCCATATATCCTCTGTCCTTTGCCCCCTCTTTCCTCCAACTCCTGAGCTTTCTGAACGCCTCATCTCTGATTCTGGGCACTTTGAAACCAGAATCTGTATTCAGCACATGTGGCTGCACGATTAAATAAAAATAATCATCATCTTTCTCTGCTGTTGTCTCTGTAGGAGAGGTTTTTAAACTCCACCTCTGCTGCCACAACCCCTAGTCAGGCCCTTTGGAGAAAACCAGATTTTAAATCTTAATGATAGTGAGACTTTGTGCAAGTTTCTTATCCTCATTGAGACTCAGATTGAGACTCAGTCTCTTCTGGCATCCAGTGAGAATGATGACACCTGCGTCACAGGGCAGCAGTTGTGATGGTTAAGTGACATGTATTTTAAGTGCCTAATAATTCTTTTTTTTTTTTTAATAAATTTCTTTATTTTTTGGCTGCGTTGGGTTTTCATTGCCAGGCGTGGGCTTTCTCTAGTTGCAGCGAGCGGGGGCTACTCTTCGTTGTGATGCGCGGGCTTCTCATTGCGGTGGCTTCTCTCGTTGTGGAGCGCGGGCTCTAGGCAAGTGGGCTTCAGTAGTTGCGGTGCACTGGCTTAGTTGCTCTACGGCATGTGGAATCTTCCCAGATCAGGGATCGAACCCGTGTCCCCTGCATTGGCAGGCGGATTCTTAACCACTGTGCCACCAGGGAAGTCCTAGTGCCTAGTAATTCTTAACTGTAATGGTTTGAGCCCTTATTGTGTGCTGGCACTTTACGTCTATTATTACATTGAATTTAACCCTATAAAGGAAGAATCATTATCTCCACTGTACAGATAAAGAAGCTGAGGCTCAGAGTCATGCAATAACTTGCCTGTTATGGGTTCAATTATATCCCCCCACAAAAGGTATGTTGAAGTCCGAACACCCAGTACTTCAGAATATGACCTTATTTGGAAGTAGGATCTTTACAAAGGTAATCAAGTACAAGTGAGGTCATTAGGGTGAGCCCTAATCTAATTTGACTGGCATCCTTATAAAAAGGAGAAATCATGGTACAGAGACAGACATGCACAGAGGGAAGACAGTGTGAAGACAGAGAGGGGGAAGACAGACATGTGACTGGAATGATGAGTCTACAAGCCAAGGAATGCTGTAGATTGCTGGCAAATGCCAGAAGCTGGAAGAGGCAAGGAAGTATTCACCCCTAGAGCCATCAGACAGAGCATGGCCCTGCTGATGCCTTGATTTCGGATTTCTAACTTCCAGAACTGTGAGAAAATAGCTTTCTGTTGTTTATGTTACTGAGTTTGGGGGACTTTGTTATAGCAGCCCTAGGAAACTAATACCTTCCTTAAGGTCACATTGTTAATACGTACTAATATACCAATACCAGGATTCAGTTCCTGGTCTGTCTGACTTAAACACTGGGCTGTTAACCGCTGCTCTACTGTTGCTACTCAATGTATGGGCCCTGGACCAGCAGCACGGACCTCACTGTGGAGCTTTTTAGAAATGGAAAATCTCAGGCTCCACCCCAGATCTACTGACTCAGAATCTGCATTTTAATAAGATCTTCAGAGAATTCTTATGCACTTCAAACTTTGAGAAGCACTGCTGTAGACTACCTTCTGTACCGATCAACCAGTATTCATTCCCTTCTCTTTTTTCCTGAGCTCCTCTTTTGTGTGCTATTGCAACAGGCTCCTAGTAGGTCTTTCCCTTTCTAGGATGTTCTCCTTCGAGTCCATTTTCCACTCCACTCAATCCTTCCTTAATCTCCCAAGACTAACTTGTCCCTTATACATGGTAGGAAAACTGGGTACAGTAAAAAGATAGGCTTTGGACCCTACTGAACTTATCCAAAATCCTGCTTTACCATCCCATTGGCGTATGGAGAGCAAGTCACTTGTCCCTTCTGGGCTTCAACTTTCTCATCTATTCCTGGCGCCTTTACTCTACTAGAAGCCATTATCATCATCCTTTGCGTGGACTACTGAAGTGGCTTCGTAAGTGGACTTCCCACCTCCTCACCTCCCAATCTCAATCTTTTCCCCTCATTGTTTCCTTGATGAGCTCTCCAAAAGCAAATCTGATCATGTCATCTTCCTGAATAAAAACCCCCATGATGTCCCTGCCCTTAGATAAAGTCTGAATTCCTGAACATGGCTCACTCATGTTCCTTGCCTGATCTGCCCTCACCTATTTCTCCTATCTCATCTCTCTTACCACTCCCCACGCCCACTTTCTTATTTATTCTGTAGGTATGCTAACCTTCCTTTACTTTCTCAAGGTAGCAATCACCTCTTTCAGGATCCTTTTCTGCATCACCCCTCCTTCCCCTAAACTCCTATGTCTTAAGTGTGCCTCCTCTCTGTTTTTCTTTATCATAATATTAACCAAGCTTTTTATTTGTTGCTTGATAAAAGTTGATTTGTGTATATTCCGCACTAGACTACATGAGCATGGGGGCAAAGACCATGACTATCTTTTGTGATCTTTGTATCCCAGCACTTTAGCCCAGTGTTGGTACATAGTAAGCTCTCAACACCTATTTGCTGAATAGATAAAAGAAGTTGGGAGATGACCCAGTTTTCAGGCCAGCATTGTGCCTTCTCTTTAAGAAACATTTATTTCGGAAACCCCACTGCTGTTTTACAGATTAGGTGCTGGGAGTAGAGTAAGTACAGGAACAACCAGCCTATCCTTTCTGAAGTTTCTTTTTCTTTCCCACATGATGAAGGCTCCTAGATCCCACCTCACTGAACAAAGCTCAAGTATTTACTACGAATTGCTTTAAGTAAGGCCTGTGTGATCTAATTGCTAATCAAATGCTTGCATTTAAGAAAGAAAAATGGCTAATTAACAGAATCCAGTACTGCCAATATTAGGGATCAGAGCCCTGTATGTGGCAACATGGTGATGGAAGACACACGGTGAAGTTTGGAAAGTCTTTGGGGCTTAAATAGCTTTTTCACTTTGAGAGAAGTTGAAACAACACACCCAAAACTACCAGGGAGGAGACATTCTGACAGAGGATGAGTCCATGGGTCCTGGGAACCTGTTCCTTCTGTGTATTTGTCAGCAGTCAGAAATGCTCAAAGTTGAAAATGTAATTGTTAGCAACCCAAAATGAAGGCTCATGAGCCACTTGTGAAACTGGCACTAGAATAACCAAGGTGGTTAAAGTTTGAAAAAATAGGAAATTTTATTCACATGGGATGGGCCAGTTTTGGCCTCGCATATGCTATGTGCTCAGTAGATTCTTGTTGAAGGAATTTCTCGTGCGAGAAATTTACAGAAGAAAAAAATAGATATTTACATAACCTTTATTAAAAAGCATAAAAGAAAAACCTGAATAAATGGAGACCATAATACCCTGTTCATGAACAGGAAAACTCAATGTCATAAAGATGCCTCTTCTCCCCAGTTCATCTATAGATTCAAAGCTATTCCAGTCAAAACCCTAACAGGGTTTTTCAGGGAAAATGACAAGCTGAACCTAAAATTCATGTGGAAGAGTAAAGGGCCAAGAGTAGCCAAGTGTTTTTGAAAAAGGAGGAGATGGAAAAGAAAGAGAACTGATTTGCTTTAATAGATATCAAGATTCACTCTGAAGCCTTATGCCATTTTGAGAATGGTTTTGTTTTAGTGTTTGTTTGTTTTGCAAGCTGGTCATTCAGGGAACTGGTTTTTGGCAAACTTGCCTAGAGTCACTGTATACTGAGGGATTAATTTGAATAAAAGTGAAGGCATGCATTGTAAATTTGTTGTCTTGGAGCTCAGCTCTGACGGCTGTAAACTGCAGCTCAGGGCAGGGGAAAGAGCAGGGGTCAGATGCACCAGGCTGAACCCCAGCTCTGCCTTCACGAGCTGTGAGACCTTGGGTCAGTTGCTGAACTTCTCTGAGTCTCAATTTCTTAATTTGTCAAATTAAATTAATAAAAGCCAAACTTGAAAAAAACATCACTGTTGGGCTGTATTCAGCTGCTTTTAGAATCTGTTTATTCAAGTTAAAAATTGCTTTCCGTAAAGTAGGGGTTGCAGTCTCAAATGTCTGCAGGGGCCAGGCAGATAATGCCCACGTGTATAGCAGCTGTAGAGAAGACGACGGGGAGGGAAGATTATGGCAAACTGTGAATGAGCATAAAACAGGGCTGCAACCAAGCCAGCCCACCCACCCCCAGTCTGCAACTTCAGTTCTAGAGTGAAGAACCTGGCTTTGGGGATGAAAAGGGGGGCAGAGATGAGATCAAGTTCTGCCTCAGACAATGGTGTGACCCAGGCACGTTAATTCACTCTCTGGGACTCATTTTCCCATGTTTAAAATGGGAAGATTGGACTCTCTAAGGGTGATTGTAGCTCTTAGATTCTGAAATGCTTGTCCATGATGCTAATGTGTTGAGGCACTTGCCAGCCTCACTTCTTGAATTGGAAGTGAACGAATCTCACTTCTAGGATTGGAAGACCAAGGTTCACAGCCCAGCTCTGCCATTTACTAAATGCCACTTGAGAAGGTCCCAGAAGCTCATTGCACTTCAGTTTCTATTACCAAATATATGAAGGAAGAGTAATTATATCCTCCAAACAGAGTTGAGGTGACAACTCTGGCTCTGAAAATGTTTTGTAAACAGAGCAATGATAGGAAGGGAGGTGGAGAACTGGTCTACCACTTCCCAGCTAGCCAATACTTACGTTATTTGAAAATCCAACTTTCCTGGGAGGGAGGCCCTGCTAGTGTCATTTTACAGAGGAGAAAACTGAGATTTCAAATAGTGAACCCAGGTATTGAAATCTCCTCCTCCTGGTTCCAAGACCCATGTACTTATTTCTCTGCCTGCCGCTTCCTCAGATGGACCAGCCATGTCCAGTGCTGGGAGCCTGGCTGTTGTCACCAGGTCGGAGGCCATGGGCAGTGGGATCAGAGGAAGATAAGAGCAGCAATCACATTTCCAACCAGCAGTCAGGCAGGTCTTAGATTCCTAAATGAGGTAATCAGCCATGTTTGTACAGAACAAGATTGAGGGCTCTCTCTATGCCCTCTGTTTTAAATGTCAGGTTTCAGGTGGGCAGCCTGAGACCTACAGTTCTTGGACACGGGCAGGAGAAGGCCAGGGACCCCAGGTGAACTCTCTCCTGACTCAGGCAGGGCACAGCTGCTGAAAGGGATCACCTCTCATTCTCTTTATGAAACCAACACGCTGCTATGGCCCGGGGGAACACAGGTCAGCAACTTCATGAATTACCCTTTTGCTTGTAATCCAGTTGCAGTGGTGAAATATTATGTTGCCTAGGGCAGGGCTATTCCTGGCTTTTAGTTGTTTAAATTACAAAGTTTCCTTTTTGGAAGGTGGGAAGATTTATTGAATGCCTACCAGGTGTCAGGCATGGTGCCACTCACTTTGCATGGATGATTTTATTTAACCCTTGCGGAAACAGTACACATTAGATTCTGTCACTTCAGTTTAGAAGATGTTAAAGGAGAGGCTCAGCTAGGATAAAGAAACGCACCAGAGTCCACAGATTTAGTGAGTGCTGGAGCCGAGCATCAGAGTCGCTGGCTTTCTGACCCCAGAGTCTTCCATAGCACCAGCCTGCCCATCGGTGTGACACGGATGACAAATATGCCTGTGAAAACCAAATAGAGTTTCATTTATTAATGGTCTGCAAGGGAAGAAGACTGCCTGCCCAGCCGACAGAAAACGCATTTGTTTTGTAAACAGAGAATAATCCATTCATTTGCTAATGTTCTCTCCCTGCTAAAACTTGTGCCAGTTCTGCCTTTAATCTGTTACAAAGCTTAAAAGCAAGGATGTCCCCACACCCCATGCCTTTGAGTATCCTACTTGGGACATGCAGGAATGGTTCCTCCTTTGTCTCAACATCAAAGCACAGTTTATGTCTTGACAGGTGTATATACCTGTCAACATACATATATGTTGAAAAATATAAATAAGTACAGAAAATCAAACCCCTCGGGTTACCCAGTTGTCCCATTTTCCAAGCAAATGAAAGAGAGGATAACTTAAAATGAATAAAAATATACTCACCATTTGGGAGTCTGAAATTGACAGTGTTTACCAGAAATTATATGAGCGGAAAACTCAGGCTTCTATTTGATTGTGGGTTTCAATTGGCGCCTGGGCGCTGAGATTCTTCCTTTGTGAGAGATTGCTGTTGCTGGGGGAATTGGCAGTGTGACCAGGCCGAGGGAAGGGATAAAATGATTAGGTCCAAGGCTTCACTGCGAAGCTTCTTCCTCTGAGATTTAGAAACCATCTCTCTTTCAGCCTCTTAATGTTTCCTGAACACCGTAAATTTCTCCAGGGGGCATTATGGCCAGAACTCAGCGCATTCAATTCTCCAGGGAGGAAATAGGCAGGTTTGTCTTATTTATTTATTTATTAAGTAAAGAACACGAAATGGAGAGGAAAGTCCTCTTATCTTGATTGTAGTGTTTGAGGACAGCTAGAAAACCCGCAAGTGACTGGCCCTCAGCCCGGATCCAACTGCCCCTAACCCCACCCTTCTTGTTCCTCTTCATCTTTTTTCCATCCATGCTTTTCTTCTCCCTCTTCCTCCTTTTTCTCTTTTCTCTTTCTTCCTCACCCTAATCTTTTGCAGCAGACTTTAAGCCTCTACTATGGTCAGCCTCTTCTGGTTAAAAGTCAACAATTCTCACTCAAAGTGCTGCAAGGAAAAGCAATGTGTCATAAGGACTAGGACCAGGGAGCAATCAGGGCTGCGGGTGCGTGCCTGAGAACAGGCATCTCCTCCATCTGCCACTCAGGACCCCTCTGTCCTCCCCTTCCAGACACATTGATGTCTCAGTACCTGCTGCTTCCTTGAACTTGGACTTAACTGCAGCCCCTCAAGTGTGTGACTCTTCTTCACAGCCCTGGCTCTTCCTCACTTTTCTCTCTACTTCTTCTCACTTTTGGCTCCTGCTTCTAACGGGAGCCCAAAATCATGCCCTACATAGTTCCTAGTTCAGAATCCCAAAAAGGAATCTGATTGCCTATATTAGGATTCTCTAGAGAAACAGAACCAATAGGATGTGTAGGTATATAGAGAGATAGGATAGATGGGATAGACAGATAGACAGACACACACACACACACACATATGGAAATTTACAATAAGGAATTGACTCCCATGATTACGGATGCTAAGCCTCAAGATCTGCAGTTGGTAAGCTGGAGATCTGAGAGCAGCTGATGTTTTAGTTTGAGTCTAAAAGCAGGAAAAAAAATCAGTGTCCCAGATCTAGGCAGTCAGACAGAAGGAGTTCCCTCTTTCTCAGTCTCTTTGTTCTATTCAGGCCTTCAACTGATTGGATGAGGCCCACCCGCATTAGGAGAGCAATCTGCTTTACTCAAGTTGATACATAAATTAACCATCACATTGCCTCAGGGCCCTGGGGCTCTCTCTGCTTCCTCCCTCTCACCCCTCCCACTTGGCTCCTCCCAGGCATTGGTCTGGACTGCCTTTGGATTGGCTACCGTAAGACCGTATGTTCACCTCTATTCAGTCACCTGAGGCTGAGCAGTAAGCTCAGGGGACACATCAGTCAGCCACCTATGGTTGTCCCTTAAGCAGCAGCTTGAGGGGGGCAGTTTCCTTTAGGAGGACCTGGGGTGGGACTATTGCGATGACAAATTGTTAAGAGCAACCCTACAGTCCAAACAACAGTAAATGAGAGGCGTTTGTGTGGCTAGAGCTGGCAAGTTCATCAGATATTTTTTTGAGTTGCAGGGTCTTGCTAGGCACTGTGGATGCAAAGGTGAAAGGACATGACCTTCACATCCAAGACTCACAGGGAGTAGGGGAGGCAAATTGAGGATCCCTGCAGCTCAGCAAACATAGAACATTAGGTTACAAGATATCTTGGAGATCTAGTCCAACTCCCTCTGTTTCCCAGGTCAAGAAATGGAAGCCCAGAATGGTTAACAGACTTGCCTAGGGTCACACAGCCAGTTTCAGGTAGAGATTTTATTTCCGTTACCATGTGTTAAATATATATAATCTGTTGGCGATTGGGAGACCCTTTCATGTTATTATTTCATTTAACGCTTATCACAGTGGTGTGAGGTAGGCTTTATCCAGAGGAGAGACTTGAATTTCAGAAAGGTGCATTAACTCACTCAAAGGTAGGACACATAGGTAGATAGGAGAGACACGAAAGAAGGTCTCCTGTGGTGTCAGTGTTGCAAACAAAGGCAGTGCTAGAAATTTTAAGTGTGGCGTTGAAATATCTTCAAAAAAATCATCCAGTGCTCACCAGTGTGATTCTTTCCTGCTCCTTGGGAGAGCAGGTGTTGAGTAAATAGAAAAAGAGCAGCAGGAGGGACATTTTTGAGAGACTGGCTAAGAAAGGAATACAATAGAAACTCAAAAAGGGAGATGGGGTAGACGTCTCAAGATGATCAATACGGATGACGTTTTCATTGAGGACTTTTGAAAATCCCGGGAAAAGATCCATTTTACGGATGGATAGGATGACTTAGCAACAAAGAGGAGAGGAAGAGAATCAGGTAGGGCAGTGAGACGAGGCCTGCTTGGTGCACTAATGACACATCTGTCCTGATTTTCCTTAACCTGAAAGACCTCTGCTGACCAAAGAGCTATTTGAAATGTCATGCATATTGATTTTTTTCCCCAGGCTGGGTTTGCAATCTTTTCTGAAATAAGAGCATTTAGACCAAAATGAGGACTGAGCTACTAGCTTCTGCAAAATAGGAAGGCTCTACTGGTCAGTTGAGCAGAGCACAGAGGCAGGGTGACGTCTCTGGTTGTGGTGCTTCAAGTTCTCGTTTTGGTCTTGGATTTCTTCATCTCCCGCCTCCCCATCCCATCCCCTGTGCACCCCCTTTCCCTGTCCTATTTTCTCCCATCCATCCTTTCTTGCCCTTGATTTTGATAACATGGTATATAAAGTAAGGATCACAACACAAACTGTTGCGAGTCAACGGGCCACTACAGTTAGGATGTAATATGATATGGAATGGAGAAGACTACGCAACTGGAAAGGGCATGCCTAAGTCGTAAGAGGCAGTGGCCGCTCAACTCCACCTAATTGTTGCCGTGCCCAACTATGGACCAACTGCTGCCAACTCTTCCAACTTTTGAAAAGAACCTGGAAATGTAGATGTACCTTTTACAAAATACTCTGATTTTTTAGTGTGATCAATTAATTCAGTTCTCTTCCAAATTCTTTCAGGCTGGTACTCACCCATGGGCCACCAGCTTCTGATCACTGGTCTACAGTAAGAAATATAGTTGAAATCCTAACTTCACTGCTTCTAGCTGTGTGACTCTGAGCATGTCTCTTAACCTCTCTGTGCCTTCCTTTCATGACTATCAAATAGTATTAGAAGATGGCATATACAGTACCAAGCTCACTGTCTCACTCAGAGTAGATACACCATAGATAATAACTCCCTCCCCTCCCTTCCACTCCATCCCACGATGATGGTGTTTTAATCAGGTATGCTTCGGTTTCCAAAGAGGAATATTCAGTCTATTACAAGACCAGTGGCTTCTGCAACATCAGCCTGAGTTCCTCCTGCAAATGATCATATCACAAGAGCCCACAGTGTATTCTTACCCTGCTTTGTTGAAAGCCATTTCCCCAAAATGCCTTTTACGTGGGCAATGAGTCTCTATTCATGCACAATTTCACATGAAAAGATTTGCCCTTTTCATCGTACGCATGGCTTGAATCAGCCAGCCTGCGTGAAAATATTTCCATTCATTAGCATGCCAGATGATGTCACTGGCCTTGAACTTCACGGGTGAATATGGCCGTGGACTCATAGCATCCTGGCACTCCAAGAATTCTCAGAGGAAGTCATCTAGTCCAGCCTTCTACACAATGGTCCTTTAAATGCAGCTGAAACATCTCCTAAGGTGGTGAGGGCTCATTTTTCTGGGAAGCTGCCCTGGCCATTCTAGTTATTTGAAATATCTTCCTTGTCTCCAATTTTAATCTGAATTTCGGTTAACTTGTGCCCATTGGTTCAGATCTAACCTCCAGCAATACTGAGAGGAAGTTTAATCACAGTACAACCTGGTATCCCATTAAATAGCCATAACAGTGAGAATGCGAGTCACACATCAGGACTGTTCTCAGTGTTTTACATATGTTTACTTCCTTAACATTCATAAAAACTCTATAAAGCATGTAATAATAAAGCACTCTCATTTTAAGGATGAGGAAACTTGAGGCCCGGTGGTCTCATGGCTCATAAGTGGGAGAGGCAGGAAGGCAGCCCAGGCTGTCTGCCCTCAGAGTCCATGTGCCTAGGGATGACATCCTCCTGCCTCTCCCTGGTGGAGGACCTGCACCAAGGTTTAGTGCACAGAACCAAGTGCTTTGATGTCATCCAGAGTCAGATTACGTCCTGACTCTGCCACTTCCTCTTAGAGCAAACTTGGCCAACCTACTTCATTTTCCTGACCTTTAAATAAGGGGTATGCCACGTCTCAGATGTCTTGGGAGTCAAATCTCTGTAAATCATACAGCAGTACCTGACAAGTCGTAGACATGCAGTGGGTTTTTGCTGAATAAATGGCATTTATCTGGAATATTACTCAGTCATAAAAAAGAATGAAATGATGCCAATTGCAGCAACATAGATGGACCTAGAGATTATCATACTAATTGAAGTAAGTCAGACAGAGAAAGACAAATATTATATGATATCACTTATATATGGAATCTAAAAAATGATACAGATGAACTTATTTACAAAACAGAAATAGACTCACAGACATAGAAAACACACTTATGGTTACCAAAGGGGAAGGGGGGTGGATAAGTTAGGAATTTGGTTTTAACAGATACACACTACTATATATAAAATAGATAACCAAAATGGGCCTACCATATGGCACAGGGAACTATATTCAATATCTTGTAAAAACCTATAATGGAAATAATATCAAAAAGAATATAAGAATATATATATATATATATATATGTATGTATAAATGAATCATTTTGCTGTACACCAAAAGTCTAACACAACATTGTAAAACAACTATACTTCAATTACATACACATTTGAGTATTCATATTCATTTAACTACACTTTCAGCAGACATTGATGAGTACCGTCCCCTGTGGTAGGCACTGTGTTAGGTGGAAAGGCCATATAGATAAGCCGCTTCCTTGGGAGTAAAGCACCAAAGCTGCGTTTTACTGAGTACGTACTCTTACCTCCAAATTTTCCCCCTAGGTCCACTTTTGTAAGCATTCCCTACAACAATTCTGAGAATTGGATGTTACTATCCCCAACCTGCAAATTACTATATTGAGAGTAAGCCAGCCCAAGGTCATTGCCAATTAGTAAATGGCAACATTTATTCTCAGACTCGGATTTCTGATGTGAGATTCCACGTTGCTAGAGCAGACATTGGATATTTGAAAAGAAGAGAGATTAATGCTCTTTAGAGATGTACAGTGTTCTGTTCAAAGCAAAACTTTCCAACCTTTGCTTTTGTCCTTGAAACTGAGAAATAAAATTGTCAGTGGAACTAAGAGTCTTTGGATGGCAGGCCTGCCTACCATTTAGTTTTCGTTCCCCCTGGGCAGGAACCGTGTCATTGCCGTGGTTTGCTCTGTGCTGAGGGCGAGAATGCCCAGATGGAGGGTGCCCTCAGGGCACACCTTGCACCTACCAGTGATGAACTGTCATGGGGGGAGGTCTGTGCGCACCTGATTGGCTCTTCTTCCTTCAGAGGACACCCCCTACCCCATGCAGGGAGTCCAAGGAGCGAGATGCTGAGGGACCTAGGACAGAGAATCCAGACTCCCGATGTCACAGTTTCCTTCAGCTTCCTTTGTGGCTTTAGCCAGAATGACCTTTCTGATCCTTAAATCTCATGTATTAAAAATGGTGCCAGTTCTGAGATCACCAGTTTGTTTAGGGGGCTAAATGAACAGGATATGCTGGATACCAAACTCACTGTTGAAGATTTTCAAATGGTCTCTCCTGATCCTCAAGGCAGTCCTGTAACGTACAAAGGAAAATTCCTAAAACTTCCATCTTACAGAGGAGACTCGGAGAGGTTGCAGGACACTCTAGTAAGTGGCTCTCATCAGAGGTAGTTTTAGACTGAAGGGTACACATGAGCCTTGACAGACTGTCCACCAATTATCACACTGGTGATCTGACAACAGTCTTCCAAAGCCGCCCGGTGGTTTTGCCTGTTCTCTGAGTCAGGCATGGCTCAGCCTGACACCTGCGGATCCTTCTCAAACCACTCTCTCCAGGGATGACAGCTGGGCAGTACGCAGTGGTGGCCACCACAGGACGTCCGTCAAGGTACCCGTTCTTAATAATACCCGAAGAGGCTCTCTTAATTCAGGACAGCACAGGAACAACTAAAGGAGTAGTTGTGAACAAATGCGGCCACAGCATGGAGTGAATTTTGTATGAGTCACCCATAACTGATCGTGTACACCCACAAGGGCCCTCACATCCTCCTGAACCCAGGGGCGCACACTCCAGGGCATAGCTGTGGCATGCTTTGGGGAGCCCCTCTCCGCTCGGCATATCTGCCTGACCCTCATGCTCCCCTCTCTCCCACACCTTCTTACTGTGGCTGTCTTTGCACAAGTACCATCCTGGGTCGCCTCGGCTTCCTATCCCGCCCTCCTAGCCTAAACCCTGCCACTTCTCAGATGTCAGCATCCAGAGCATTCCTCAGGGAGGCCTTCCGGGCCCTCCCACCTCTAGATTCGGTTGTTCCCCACATACTCCCAGAGAGCCCATCCTTCTCCTTTTGTGATGTGTGACGGATCGCGTGGGTCAATACTGTCATTGTCTGTGCTGGAGGAGGAGCAATGGACCTGGGGAGAGCACAAGAGTTTCTCAAGTACATAGGCCTATATTGATATTTTTCACAGAATCAGGTCCTGTGCTCACGGCAGTCCCGCAGGCCACCAGCCCCGGGACCACATCAGACATGGACTGTCCTTATCATGTCATTACCACACGGAGGATTCCAGCTGTGTGGTCCTCTCCCACTATATCTCGCTGTCGCCAGCCGAGGTTAGGGTGACTTGTCTGCTTTTTCACTATGCCCTATCCTGTCGATCCCACATGCTGACAGAAAACTGTTTTCCCTGGATTCACTGTTAATCTTGTTTCTAAAATACCATGCTGTCTATTTTTCTATTTTTATTTTACATCCCACCACCTACTTCTCCCCAGGCCGTGGTTTCCCCATCTGTACAATAAGAAAGTTGGAGAAAATAAATCTCTAAGGTCCTTCCAAGGCTAGTGTTCTGAATCTGTGAAATGTCCCCTTAGTGGATTGAAGAGCCCAAAGAAATTTCCCCCTGTGTTAAGTGGTTATCATATAAGGGCTGTATAAGCCGCTTAAATGAACACTGTTTACTGTACACCAAAGATTCCATTGCCCTGCTTATTCTTTCCCCTTCCAACCTTCTCCAGGTGCTTGAACCTCCACCCCTGTGGGCCTGCTAGAAGATTACTTCTCCTGTAGAGATCCGATACACATTACTTGATGAAAGCCGTACATGGGGAAAGTTAACAGTGATTAGAATCTATTTGCCTTCACTTCATCTTATTACAGATTATACTTGTATATTAACTTCATAATTCTCTGATTACCAAGGAGTTCAACTGAGGTCCTGGGTCTCTTCAGTCCTAATTAGCCTTGTCCAGCTGAGCTTGTGCTCGACTGAACCATCAGTAGAGTATTTCTCAGTCAGCAATGGAAGCAAAATGATTCATTCTGGGAAGCTTGTTTCTGATGCTATAAACTATTTGTATACCATGCAGATTTGCACAGACCTAGCCTATGCCAGGGCCCAGAAGCAGTTTGCTTTCACCCCCTTTCCTCATTCATCTGAGAAATGGCTGTGCATCATTCAGTAAATGGTCCCATCCGGGAAGTTGACATCACTTCCTCATGAAGCAGAATTTAATTCAGACATTTTGAGGCACAGCGTGGCATAGTGGTTGTGGACACATTCTTGGGACCAGTGGGCTATGTTTTAGGCTAGTGGTTGATTTTGGAAGAGCTACCTGAACTTTCTAAGCCTCAGCTTACTTGTCTATAAAATGGGAATAATAACAATGCCCACCTGATAGGATTGTTATGAGGATAAAGTGAAATATATAAATTGTATAGCATATTGGAGCATTCAATATATGTTAGTTTTCATTATTGTTAATATTAATTAGTCTCTGTGGGATAACAGAATAACAGAGAGGCAATAGAAAGAATGTTTATTTTATGAATAAGGAAATGAAGCTAGGTGAGGAGAGGTGACTTCATACCCTCCATAAACCTTTATCAAGTACTTACCATGGGTCAGTCCCTCAATATTAAAAAAAAAATCAATGTCCAACCCCATTCTCTGCCCCTCAAACAATAAGTGGCCTTTAACTGTGCCTGTGGGACCAGGGAAGGCTTCCCAGAGGAAGTGTCCACTAAACTGGTCTAGAGGAATCAATTTCATCCTTCAACACCCCACCTCAATCTTTCAAACCAAGCTTCATGTCACCTCCACTGTGAAGCCCTCCTTTATTCTCCCGCCCCCACCCCGCCCAATATGGAAACACTTTCTCCTCTTTTCCATGTCTGTACTTTGTCTATACTGACACACTTGCATATAAAATGCACAAAAAAGTGGAGATTTTTAACTTCTCTGTCAGTTTTCTGTATCACTAGCACACAGCCTGGTGTCTGGAACACAGCAAAGATAATCACAATTGCTGACATCTATGATGGGCTTACTGTTTATAGACGGTCCTCTAAGTACTATATTTACATCAATTTACTTAATCTCCTGGCAACTTTGTGAGGGTGCTGAGGCTCTGAGCAGTTTAGAGATTTGCCCAGGACTGTGCAATACCAGGATTTGGACCCAGGCAGTCTGGCCCCAGAACCCTTGCTCCTAACCCTGATGTAATAACTCTCCATAGGTATTTGCAGAACTGCACATAATGATGGTCATCAAGTTCTAGGCAATTTACACATGTTACCTTATATAATTTTCACAACAGTGGTCTGATGTGAGTCCTGTTCTGATATTCATGTTATGATAGTGTAAACTGAGGCCTAGCATGTGTAGGTACCTTGCCCAAGGGAGTAAGGCTAGTAAGTGGCTGGAGTTTAAATCCAAGCCTGTTGCCAGAGTCTGAAATCTAATCTACTATCCCCAAATTTCCTATAATGTGATATGGGAATCTCCAGCAGTATGTGAGGTGATTTTTATGTCATTCATGGTTTAATAGTTATGTATGTGTTTTAATGTGTACCACGAATAATAGGGCTACAGTCTTAAACCCATGATTATATAGGTGTAAATGCGTAGAATGAGGCTGGTGTACATGTTTAAGAGTTAGAGTGTGTCATTTGAAAAACTGTTTAAGTGCAGTATAATACCAATAATGTTAGGGGTATGAGACTTGATGCATTGATGACTGAAGTTTGGGAAGCTCCGTATTGTACTCCCCTGCCTCCCCGACCTGTGAAAAGGACAGTAATAGAAAGAGATGTGAGAGCCTTCAGGTTGTGAAAATAGTGCAAGCACAAGGATGAAGTCAAGAAAATGTTTGTCCGTTTCACACAGGGTATTGTCTGGATTTGTCTGTCTGGAACTTTGAACTTTCTTCTACAGAAAATGAGTAGCCTTCAAAGATTTAGAACCAGAACTAGACATGACGTTGTCTGTTAATATTTATCTTTTACAGTCATTGTGGGTTTACTATCCACCTAGATTTATAATAGCTTGACAATATCGATGGGTAAACATTATCACAAATACGCGTTACCTGACAGCCCCTAAGCTTAGTGCTTAGGAGGTGGTTGCTATAAGACCTAGGATGCGATGATGCAAGCTTCGATGTGCATGTGCCATGCAGAGCCTGCCTCTGCCATCCACGTGTGCATTTTACATATTAGGGCGTTATCCTCCTTTTCAAAAGTTGTTTCTAACTGCCAAGAGTGGTAATCTTGCCTCTTTATCCATTTGAAATCATAAAACTAATTGAACAATTCATTGAACCTAATGGCTTTAGAAAAAATCAATAATCACATCCTGTTACTGATAGAGTGGAAGCACATGGAAAAAATTACCCAATACAGAAATAAGCCAGTTAAAATAAATAATTCAACAAGCTGCCTGGCAATCTATTCAAATTTTGAACTTGAACGATTATGTGGAGTTTCTTAAGTATAAATAATGAAAGCAATGCACTCAAGTGCTGCCAGGGTGTGGGCTAAAGTTACAGACAGCAAAGATGCCAATTCCTGGCATTCATCCCACTACTCCTGGCTGTGAGCAGTCAGTAAATAGGCACTTGGCTGTTTGGGGTGGGGTGTGTATAGCAACGCTGGCTCCCAATTAGTGTGGTTAGCATTTGAGGTCAGAACAGAGCTGTAATAATATGTTCCTTATACCTTCCTCAAAGATACATAGTAATTTGCAAAGCACTTTCACATCTAGCTATAAGCCAGGTAGATATTTTGCAAATGGGAAAACTAAGGGCTAGCACGTGACCTGACTTGTCCACAGTCACAGTGCTAATCAACATAAGAATGGAAACTCTAGCACAGGTTTTTTAACTCCTTGTCCGTTGGTCAGTTTACGATGACTGCTAGCTTTGGCATCGGATTCCCTTCTACATTCAAAAGAACCTTCACCTTCAGTACTCAAGTATGATTTCTGTCTAAGAAACCTATAGTTAAGAAGGGGGCTTCCCTGGTGGCGCAGTGGTTAAGAATCCGCCTGCCAATGCAGGGGACACCGGTTCGAGCCCTGGTCCAGGAAGATCCCACATGCGCAGAGCAACTAAGCCCGTGCGCCAATAAATACTGAGCCTGCGCTCTAGAGCCGGTGAGCCACACCTACTGAAGCCCGCACGCCTAGAGCCCGTGCTCCGCAACAAGAGAAGCCACCGCAATGAGAAGCCCACGCACCGCAACGAAGAGTAGCCCCCGCTCACTGCAACTAGAGAAAGCCTGTGCGCAGCAACAAAGACCCAACGCAGCCAAAAAATAAAATAACAGAAATTTTAAAAAAACAGAAAACAAAAAAAAAAAACCTCTGAGTCTCAGCTTCAGCATCAAAAAAAAAAAAAAAAAAAGAAGGGAACTGTCATGTGGTCAAGGTCACAGAGCTCAGGCAGGATAGAGCTAGGATTTGATCACAGTTCTCTGGGCTCCTGGTCCAGGGCTCCTTTCTTATACTTCTCAGCCATTTGCGCGTTTCTTCCAGAGGCGAGGAGGTGAGGTGATCAGGGTGAACAGAATCCCTGGCTGAGGACTCTTGATGTTCCAAAGCAGAATGCAGGGCTTGGGACTGAGGGGGACTTTCAGCTGCTTCCTTGGGATGACCTGCTTCTCTTCCCCGGTGCCAGATCATCAGGGATGGAGGCAGGTGGGGACAGAGGTTTGTAATTGACAGGAATCTGGCTCATGGGTCCTGATTTCATGAAGACAAAAATTGTGGCGGGACTATGTGAGGGGAAAATAAAATGGAAAGACAATACTCCACTGCCTTGCTGGTCTTTCTCTATTACCTCATCTTCTCAAAATGGTCACACCACAAGCCATGTCTGAGAGCAAGAAAAAAAAGACATCAAGGAGGCGGTCTAGTGTGGGTTGCAGTTCAGGACGCTCAGAGAGACCTTCACTCACGCCTCCTTCTTGTTCACCATTGTATGCTATGTGAAATAGCACAAGCTGATGCTCATTAGAGCACTTGGGATATGCCAGGCGCTGCTCTAAGTGGCTATGAATACGAATTCATTTAGTCTTCCCAGTAACCTGTAGGTAGATACTTTTATTATAACCAGGTAACAGATAAGAAAATTGAGACATGGACAGAGTAAGTGCCCCATCCAAGATACCATAGTCGGGGGGGGGGGGAACAAGGATTCAATCAAATGCAAGCCCAGTGGCTCTCGAATGTTCTAAACTGCTGTATATATCCTGGTGCCGAAGAGTCTGTGCTTGCCTCTTCAGATCCGAGCTTCACCAATGTCCACAGGGCTCTCAGTGGACTGTATCAGCTGGCCTCCTGGTTTTCTGGCTTCTGGTTGGGTTTGGCCAATGGAAAGCACCAGCAGAAATAAGGTGGAAGAAGATGGGTCAGGGCAGTTAGTCTCCTTCCCTGCCAAGGCCATGGGTTCCTCTGCCTGAGGCCACACAGCTCCTGTTGAGAGCCCTCTCCTATAGCTACAGCTACACCTACGGCTCTCTCCTGGCCTCAGAAAATGCTCTTTCCCCTGGGAAAGGGAGGGAGGAAGGGGAGTAGGGAAAGAAGGATGGGCAGACAGGGAGAGGAGAATTAAAGGTCCTCTTTAGAGCAATTTAGAATACTGGTCCACCTCCCTTCACCTGGGACACTTTCTTTTCTTCACTTGGGTCATAAAGCTTTATCACGTTATTTCATTTTTTAGCATATATAGTATCACAACCCACTTTACAGTCCACAAAACTGATCCTCAAAGAGGTGAAATAATTTGTCTAAGTCTGCATATCGATGCAGGATCTAAGCTTTGACTCAAGCAATTCTGATTTCAAATTCAACCTAGTTTCCTCTCCCAAGCTGCAGTTTCTGAGCATTCGGTGTCTCCTGCCCGACAATGATCAGATATTCAGGAAGTCCAAACCCCCTTGGAGGAAGGTCTCTTTCTTCACGACGGCTTCGGTCATGATGGGGATTTGATTTTGGTTCCTTTGCTTCAACCACTGAGTTCTGCCCCCTTGTGTTTGCTCCTTGTTCTGTGGTTCCCTGATGCCAGTCTTAGCTTGATCTTTGAAACGGGGACAAACACATCTCAAATGCTGAAAAATGTATTGGTTCTATGTGGTTCCTTTCTTCTCAGACTTCCAAGGTTAGCCCAGGAACCATTTTTATAAGCAGAATATAGCAATCGATGTAGGGAGACATTAATGTACTTTTCTGATAGCCCACTTTGAAAAATGTAGGTCTTTTTTTAAAACTTAGATATTGATATTTGTACAGATGGGTGACATTTGAATGTATCACTGTGAAATCCCCTGAGGACCTGGAAGATCCCTCTGAGAAATGTTTATTTGAGAATCAAAAAGGCCATCACTTCTCCACATCCCATTGATTTCATTCTCCTAGAAGTACATTAATCCTGGGCCCAGACAGTGCCTTGAAAGTAGACTGGAAATACCCATTGTCAAGAAACCACATTTTTTTTTTTTCTGATATGAGGAAAATTTTTTATTATGTCTGTGAATATTTAACATTCTAAACAAAGTGGCCCAAAAAATGAACCATATAAGCATCTGTTTGTGTGGACAAAGGTTCAAGATTGAATGGATTATTTTTGGACGAAACCAAGCTGTTGTTTCATTATCTATTGAGACTCTAAAATCAGGAATTTTCAAACTAAAAGGGAAACAACAGAACAGGAAAGAGAGCACATGTAACCCAAAGAGGTGCACTCACTCTCTTGGCTTCTCCCCTGCACAGCAGCTTCTTGCTAGAGAGGCATCTTCACTTGTTTTCTGTCCTGGGTGCTAGCATTCTGCCTAGCCTATAGTAAGTGCTTATTAAATAATAATTGAGTGATTGACTGACTGGCTAAATGAATGAATGGTTCACATAGACCTTTCTTGTGAGATAAACAGGGGGAGGGATTATTCTTACTCCCATTTGATAGATGCAGAAACTGAGGCCCAGATAGGTAATGGACCTTGCCCAAGGTCACAGAGCAAATTAGTGGCAGAGCCAGAAGTAAAATCTTGGTCTTTTAATGACAAGGCTAGTGGTCCTTCCAATTCCTTGACCTGGTCTCACTTTTTGTTTGTTTGTTTTAGCCTTCATTTCATACACCAGATTACACAGTGAAAATGGCATTTGGGAACTGGAGATGGAGTGGAATGGAAATGGCATTTGGGAGCTGAAAGACTGAAAACAAAGCTCTTCCAATTGAAACCATGAAATCTCCAAATGAAAGGGAAGGCATTGAATTCCCCGATACAGAGATCAATGTAGTAGAAGAGAAGTGAATGACAGATATGAAATTAATGGCATTTAAATTTATGCAGTTACAATAGAAAGCAATTCTTCTGGAATGCCTTCCTGAGGCTTTGATACATAGTGGTAATTAAAAGAGCTCCTTTAAATCACTTATTATAATTATGTTTTAAATGATCCAGTCCTGAATGTCGCCAGCTTTTTGTTGTTTACTGGTAGCTGGTGACATTTGGAATTGACCAGACATTTGCAATAATTTGACTACTTTTCATATACAGAGAACTGAACTGCCTCTTGCAACTGAATTGGGAAAGTGTATCAGGTTCCCTGTGGACCCCTCACTTTCTACCCTACCTCAGTATTATATTGTATATTATATACAACCCGGGCAAAAGGAGGCAGCAAGAGGTAAGCAAAGTTGGGACTTCAGATCAGGCACATTCTGCAACTTTCAAAGGCAAAACTTTTTATGAAAATGTGCAGAACTGATTACACGCTTCGGTTGTGAGATTTGATCCTGTGCAGGTCCAGGCTGATTACGAGTGAAATTTGCAGAGACGGCTAAGACCTTGTGCTAATGGGGTTGAGGTTATAAACTCAATCCGCATACCAGCCATTTTCCTCACCCTGTTAGCTCTCTCTTATCTTTGCTTAAGGCTTTGTGGCTTATAGGCAAAGAAACTGAGGCTCCGAGAGGTTGAGAGGATTGCCTAAGGCCATACAGCTCTTAATGAGTTGGGAAAAAGGAGGAGATACTTCTGGCTCTGGGTTCAATGCTTTCTCCAGCCTGCCCCAAGGGCTGCTCTTATGATGTTCAGTGTTTCTCAAGCAACACCACAGTGTGATACATGTTGTAAAAGCACACCCACATTTGAATGGCTCCAGTTCAGAGCAGTGAGGTGACTGTTTCACCCAAGACCACACCAAGAGAAGCAAGGATGGGACTTCGATCCAGTTTCCTGGATCCAAGTTCAGGATTCTTTTCATTAAATCACAGCTTTTTGGTTTAGAGGTCACGTAGGTGATGTGTCCTGGGTCATCAAGAGGCTGGGGGAAGGTCACGGCTGGGTGAGTAGGAAGTCATTCCCTTCAGATGTGGTGCTAAGTCTCAAGAAAATGCTTCTGTTTAATGAATTCCTAAGATAATTTCTCGGGTCCTTCCCTCCCCTCCCCTCCCCTCCCCTCCCCTCCCTTCCCCTCCCTGCCCTCCCCTCCCTGCCCTCCCCTCCCCCCTCCCCTCCCCTCCCCTCCCCGCCCTCCCCTCCCCCTCCCCTCCCCTCCCCTCCCCTCCCTTCCCCTCCCCTCCCTCCCCTCTCCTCCCCTCCCCTTCCTCCTCTCTCCCCCCTCCTCCCCTCCCTCCCCTGCCCTCCCCTCCCTTCCTTCCCCTTCCCTCCCCTCCCCTCCCCTCCCCTCCCTCCCCCCCTCCCCTCCCCTTCCCTTCCCTAGCTTCATCTTCCCAAACAAGCCACTTGGAACTCAGAGTATGGTTTCTCTCCCACACCAACCCCACCATCAGCCATCTCCCCCCACTTCCTCTTCCTCACTCTCTCTGCTTTTCTTCTCCTTAGGATGTTCATCCACTTCCGGAAAAGCATGGATTTTCTCTATATTAACATCTGGCAGTCGACTCGACCTCTCTGACCCTCAGGTTCTTCGTTGTAAATGGGTATCTCTAAATTGCTAATACCTAAATTGAGGGTGGATCATCTGACTTCTTTATATTTGTGCCCTTAGGACCCAACTTGGCTCCTATACATAGTAAATAAATGACCAAGTCTTGTAAGGTCCTGATAAGGATTAGATGAGATAAACCATGGAACTGACCTAGCATGGGTCTTAGCACCTGTGAGGTGCTTGATAGATTCTTTCATCTACGGAAAACCATCTAGGGCTCACAGAATGCCAGGGAGGTTTAGGCACATTGGATTCAACAAATGAACTAAACAGCTACAGATTCCTGCCCTCTTGGAACACACGTTCTAGGAGGATGAGACAAACAAAATAAACACACTAGATAAATAAAGCAGGTAGTAAATGTTATTGAAATTTTTTTTGAAGTAGAGCTGAGAAATGGGGATCAGGAGAGGGGTTACGGGGAGGAGGTTGCAATTTTATTTATTTAATTAATTAATTAATTAATTTATTTATTTATGACTGTGTTGGGTCTTCGTTTCTGTGCGAGGGCTTTCTCCAGTTGTGGCAAGTGGGGGCCGCTCTTCATCGCGGTGCGCGGGCCTCTCACTATCGCGGCCTCTCTTGTTGCGGAGCACAGGCTCCAGACACGCAGGCTCAGTAGTTGTGGCTCACGGGCCCAGTTGCTCCACGGCATGTGGGGTCTTCCCAGACCAGGGCTCGAACCCGTGTCCTCTGCATTGGCAGGCAGATTCTCAACCACTGCGCCACCAGGGAAGCCCTGCAATTTTAAATAGGATGGACTTGGGCAGCCTCATGGAAGAAGTAATATTTGAGTTTAATAGTTAATTTCCTTATCTTCATCTTTTCTCTCTCTCTCTCTCTCTCCCTCTCTTCTTCTTCCTCAACCCAAGATCTTCCTATGTAGTTCTTGACTCCCTGACAAGATTAGAACATACTGGAGAACCTAGGCATTTAGTCATATCATCCTGTCTACAGAACTGGCAACATAATTTGCAGGGCCCAATGCAAAATGAAAATCAGGGCTCCTTGTTAAAAAAAATTGCAGATTTCAAGATAGCATCAGCAGAGCATTAAACAAAACGCAGGGCCCTTCTGTGCGAGTCATACATACGTGAAGTGGCTGTCATGGACTACAGCCGTGACTACAGCCACCAGAGGTCTGTCTGCTCATGACTGAAATTGCATTGACTTACACCCAGTCTCTCCTTTCTCTGGTCGATGGGCCATGCCAGCCTCCCACCTCCTTTCGACCTGCACCCCGTCCTGGACCAGGAGCCGGCCTCATTCCACATCATTGTCCAAAGTCTGACCCTGGCCTCTACTACCCTGAAACAGGCTAACCTGACACACAGGTACCTGATGGATTTTTAAGGTCAGCCACTGTCCTTAGGAATCAGTAAACCTTCCTGCACAGGGAGTTTATATTCTCCAGATTTAATGGCGAGGGAACAGAAGTAGGTAGAAGATTTAAGGATTTATTTCCTTCTGATGATCAAGAGTACCCTCTGCAGTGAGTGGTGCCAGTGACCTGGTAAATCGTAGCCTTAGTCTCAATGCTGATGAGCCTCCGACCTGCTCTGACTGCTGCCTCGTCCTGACACTGAGCCATCTTCTCCTTCTGTGCCGAGCCCCACACCAGATGGAGCTGCCGGCGCTGATGGAGTGGCCTTATAGGAGCACAGCACTTTACAGTTTATCCCTTTCCTCCACCACCCTTGCCCACCCCGCATCTCACAGATCATGATACTGAAGTCCCAGAGGTGACATGACTTGTACACACAATACCCCACAGTTATGGTACTGGGATTTCCAGCCGGGTCTTCTGACACCAACACCCCTGTTCTTCCCAAGGTTGGTTTATTACCTGTGCATCTCTTCTGCACACTCTGCCTACTTCCCCTGAAAGGACGAGACCACAGGTTTCTTATTCCAGAATGCACTTCCCCACTAATGCCCTTATCCTAATATCACGTGATGTGAGGTGCTGGAATGCAGTCAGCTCCTTGCCCAGGCTCATATTATTATGAAGAAGCGAAGATAATTCTTAAACATATACACATCCCCGTCTCAGTAAACAAGAGGGACAGGAATAGAAGAAAAACCTGTAAGAAGTGTACTTACGATATTCATCCATCTAGTCATTGATTCTTTTTTTTATTAAGGTGAAGTATATGTAACATGAAATTTATCATTTTCACCAGTTTTAAGTGTACAGTTCTGGGGTATTAAGTACATTCACGTTGTTGTACAATCATCAACACCATCTGTCTTCAGAACTCTTTCCTTCCAAATTTTTTTCTTGAATACGAAATGCTACTGGCTGAAAGAGAATACGGCCCACACTGGTGTTTGCTTCAGTCCTCTGCCAATTTAATAAACTCTCCCAGGCTAGAAATCAGAAAGGGCCAGTCAGCAACCTTCCTAAGGGAACTGTGAGACCAGTAGGAACAGAAAGGTCAAGTGGATTTGCCCCCGTGAAAAATGCAGCCACAGTCAGCTAACTGGGGCCACCCGCTATCTGCTTGTAGGAATACGGGTTAAGATAAGAGAAACCAGAAACAAGGGCTTGGGAAATAAAAACCCTGCTTTTCTGAACACAGCATTTCCACTCCTGTCATTCTTCTGTGGACGCAGAAAATACCCTGTGTGTGTAGGAAAAGCTTTGTGCTAACCAAGCCAGCCTGGGAGAGGGCTCTGCCCTGCACACCCAGAGACTTCTTTCAGAAGGGCAAAATATCTTTCTGGGCTTGGGGATGGGGTCTGAGAACTTCAGAGGGAGACCCAGTGGCAGACACAGACAAGGAGGGGTAAACAGCAGAATGCTGTGAAACAGACATACATTCAGAGACATACAACGGACATGGAAGAAAACACACACACAACCCAGAACACTAATAATCACTTGCATTTACTGAGCGCTTTCTCAGTGCCAGGCACTGTTCTAAGTGAAGTGAGCGAAGCACAGAGAGTTTAAGGAACTTGACCGTGGTCAGCCAGCTCGTTTGGGGATCTGCAAAGTGTCCACTTTAACTGTGGAATTTAAATGGGTTGGATTAAATCTGTAAAGGCTGTGAGTTGAGAATAGGAGAACCAAGATTGTAATAGCCCTAGCAGATCAAGGAGCTTGGTGTTCATCTAGCAGGCCATAGGGAGCCACTGAAGGCTTTAGAGGATGGGCATGACAGTCACAAGAGTGCATTAAACGATCCCTCTGACAAGGCTGCCTTCCATGCTTTGGAGTGGGAGAGGTTACCAGTGCTCTTCTCAGGTGGAGAGGTTTGTGGTTTGGGGAGGATAACTCAGGTGGGCTGAGTCCCATGGGCCTAAGTCTACTCCTACTCAAAGTAGCATCAAACCCATCATTTTGCATCCATATATCAATGTCATGTGTGATGGGCCAGCTTTCAGGCTTGTGGCTTTTCCCTTCCAGAGGACTCTTTCTTGCCCACATGTCACACATGAGCTCTCAAGTTACCTCCGTTGGAAAGGCATATGTGAAAATGTCAGTGCGGAAGAATGCAATATATTATGGACAGTATCACGTTGGACATGAGATGGTACAAACATACTGGGTCCACTGCTCAGGTTTTTCAGGGGTGGAAAATAGGTTCCATGTCCACATGCCTGGTCTCATCAGTGGGTATCACTGCGGGGAATACCACGCTGAGAAGTCTGAGCAGGCGCTGTGCTCAAGGCATGCTGGCAGCACTCTGTGGGCTGGGCAAGCCTTCAGAGGGTACAGGGGAGGGAAGTGATAGCACCTATGCCATGTATTTGCCACTATTAGGCTACTGGAATAAGCCAAGTGTGCCTTCTGCCTCTCTGGAGTTCTTACCCATCCCTAAGGCTGCAGCATTTCAGGCTTTATCTTGGAGCTGGAGTGTACAATCAACTCAGTTCACCAGAACTCAGCATGTCTGCTCGAAGCACTTGTTCTGTGTATGGCATCCTTGTGGCTCTGGGCTCCACATAAATTGTGAATTACTCCCTGCTTCTGGAAACTTGTGAATGACTCCCTGCTTCTGGATGTTACACTGATTCTTTTGAGACAGTACTAATGAGAAATGGGGGACAGTGCTTGGAAGTCTTAGGAAGGCAAAGTTGGTTCTAGAAATTCTGTGTATAAAGACTGATCTATAGTTTAGGGAGACTTCATGACACTGAGAACCTTCAGCAGAGGGTGGGCTGAGAATTCATACAGCCCTGGCCTAAAATCCTTCCTTGGACAAGTTATATATCCACTCTGTGTTTCATTAAGTATTCTATGGAATGGGAAAAATAATTATAATAATATAATAATACAGATCATATCTTATATAGAGAACAAATGAATGGTTACCAGTGGGTAGAGGGAAGTGGGGCAGGGCAATATAGGAGTGGGGATAAAAGGGTTATTATGGGATTATACGAAATTACGTGTGTGAAACTTTTGGAAACTGTAAAGCACTATAGAATTTAAAGAATCTTTTATTCAATAAAAAATAAAAATAAATTGTAAAAATTAAAAAAAGAATCGGGAGTTTGGGATTGGCAGTTGCAAACTATTATATAGAGAATGGATAAACAACAGGATCCTACTGTGTAGCACGGGGAAATATATTCAATATCTTGTAATAAACCATAATGAAAAAAATACAAAAAAGAATACATATATCATATATACACATATATATATATAATACACATATATATATCTGAATCACTTTGCTGTACACCAGAAACTAACACAACACTGTAAATCAACTATACTTTGATAAAATAAATTTAAAAAAAAAGATCGTGGCTTCCCTGGTGGCGCAGTGGTTGAGAATCTGCCTGCTAATGCAGGGAACACGGGTTCGAGCCCTGGGCTGGGAAGATCCCACATGCCACGGAGCAGCTGGGCCCGTGAGCCACAACTACTGAGCCTGCGCGTCTGGAGCCTCTGCCCCACAACGGGAGGGGCCACGATAGTGAAAGGCCCACGCACCGCGATGAAGAGCGGTCCCCGCACCGCGATGAAGAGTGGCCCCCACTTGCCGCAACTAGAGAAAGCCCTCGCACGAACTGAAGACCCAACACAGCCAAAAATAAATAATAAATAAATAAATAAAGTAGCTATTAAAAAAAAAAAAGATCGTATCTTAACAGTCTACTTCCTTAACCAACTGGCCAGATTAACCAACACTCTCCTTTCCTTCCATGCGTCACATGGACGCCCACAGCCTGGGCACCCACAGCATGCTGACTGCTCATGACTAAGGGCTGCTCCCTAGTATACCCACTCATTTCTGTGGCAAGTGACCAGGTACCGGTCCCCATCACATTTCCTAAGAAGTTCCTGCTTTCTCTGTGCCAAGAGGCCCCACAGTGTGATGGCTAAGAGCCTGGATTCAGAACCCAGACTGCCTGGGCTCAGATCCTGCCTCTGTCACTTAGCAGTTGTGTGGCCTTGAGCAGATTGTCTAACCTCTCTGTGTTCAGTTTCCTCCTTTGTAAAACGAAGAAGTTAATCATATCTATCTCAGAGTGTGGGTGTAAGGATTAAATGAGCCAATATTTTAAAAGCACTTCAAACAGTACTTGGTGCATATTAAGTGTTAACTACTGAGTTAACTACTACGTTTTTATGACAGTGAAGAGGCTGGCACATAGTGGATTCTTATATATTAGATCCGCCTTTCCTTCTAAGTACAGTGTTTTTATAATTTGCTTCTCGGTTTGAAGAAAGGTATACATCCAGAGATGTTCCATTTCTCAATTCCGGGCAACTGCATCAATGATAGGATGTGGTCTCCAACCAGCAGGATTCTGGTTAATCACTCACCCATTTTCTTGCCTCCAGTGGACATATCCTTTGCTGGTGGCATCACAGAACACCACTGGCCACGTTTGACAAGGTGGAGTTCCTCAAGGAAGCTGCCTGGGAGGAGAGCGTGGCTGCAGGTCAGGAGTGAAGAGCTGAGGGAAGGCTGGGTGGGTGAAAAGTTGACTAGAAAATTGTAACGTCAGTATCAGTAGACAGGCTAAGGAAGGACTACAATTTGCAGACGCGTATCTGGTGCTTTCTCTCCCTTCAAGGGAGATGGTATATGCTAATCAGGATCATGTGAGCCTGGCCCAGGAGCCGAGCGGTGTTGTATATGAGAGGGAACCTGGAGTATGGGATGGTTACCTCCCTCCCGACTGAACAAATGGTGACCTTTAAGTGTTTGCAGTCTCTATAGACAAACCATGTGCACAAATAGGACAAGCAGAAAACTGGAAAGAAATTGGTCAGGGCCTGAAAAAAATGGGAACACAGGAAAAGAGGAGGCTGAGAGGAAGGAAAATAGCTCATATTTATGTACTATTGGCCAAACATTTAATATTAGCTTCTTTATGCCTCAACATAACCCTACAAGGTGAACGTTGATATCCCCATTCACAGATGAGGAATCAAGCCTGGAGAGCCCAGCACGACACAGGTACCGTGGGGCAGTGTTACGATAAAGCCCCAGGGCCATCTGACTGCAAGCCTAATGATCTTCCTCTTACACCTCACTGCCTTCATGGGTTAAAAACCAGCCTCAGGGTCATTTCCCTGTTGTTGTTATTGGCAGGATGGGGCAGTGGTTAAAAGCCGCGGTGCCAAAATCATCAAGACCTAGTTTTAGTTCCTACCTTGACTGTTCACCACCTCTTAATCTTCACTGTCCCACATTCTCTGAGCAGAGTCCTTTGTCTATGGGAGGGAATCTGCACCCTAGGATTGCTTTGAGGATTGAATGGAATCATGGATTGAGAGTGTGAGAGGCAATAAAGTAATGGATTACAACAGACAGTGCTCTGACAATGCTCCATAGACAGAAATCCTTCCTCTTGGCATTTTCAGTTTATTCTTTTGATCATTGATTTAGTTCATCATCTCAGGTGTGCCAGGCATATGGATTTTGTGTAACTCTGAGCTCATTGAGGACTGGGAGCCCAAACTGGAAACTCATCGAGGTTGGAGATCCAGAGAGAACCACAGAAAAGCCATTCAGTTCTAACCCCGCATTCTACAGATGGGAAAAAACTAATCTCAGAAAAGGGAAGTCATTTGTCCAAGGTCGTGGAGAATGACAAGTAACACCTCTGGCATCATAACACCTATCAGGCTTCTAGGCATGTAGAAAATAGTCTCTAAGAAATACTTATTCAGCTAATTCTGCTTTCTTAGTCTTCTTTAAGCTCAGAGTAGCCTGTATGGTATTTCTCATTCATGAACTGGTTGTGAATCTCGTTAGGAGGCTTCATCTGAATCGAGGGGAAGTGTTTGTGGTGGTCCTGGCCCACCTGCCTCTGGCTTGTGGCTTCTCTTCCAGTTCCACAAACCCTGCTTCACTTTTCTCCAGGGGAAGAAAAGAAATTAGCAGCCGTGTTGGCCCCTGTGAATAGCAGAGCAGTTTTGATGGAGAACAGGGAAGAGTTTTCCACATTGTAGTTCTTTGGGGAATTTCATCAGCCAACAATGTAAATTAAATTAGTTAAAAAACATTGTACATTTCTAATTCCGACACTGGATTCACTCAGTGGCCGTGGAAATTTTGAATAATGGATAATAGTCGTCTCTGATTTCTCAACATATGTTTTTTCACTTACACAGCTGTGAAAAAAATTATATTTATATTTTTGTTGATGCATAATTTCCAGCCTGAAAACAGAATTGATATTAGCATTAAACTGCCAACAGGTGTCTTTTTTTTTTTTTTTTTTTTCCCCTTCTCTTTCTGGTGAGCTGGAATAATCCTTTCTTTGGCAGGAAGTCAGTATTTTTTCACAGTCATTTTTGCATCCTTAAGAACGCCTTTAAAATCATTTTCTACTTGATGAAACACATCCTCTCAAGGCTTCATTATTTTCACCCTGGTGTTATCTGATTGAATATTTCAATCACAAAAAACTTGGGAAATTTGAGTCATTTCCTGCTCAAAACTGCATGGAACATTTTGAAGTTTTTTTTGCTAAGAAATAACCATAAATTTAATAACCCGACTGCATTAAGCCTGGATACTGTTTATTTTAACTACTGATTACAAAGTATCTTTTAGGTAAAATTAATCAAGTCAAATACAGCTGATTACTGCATCCATTCAAGATGGCCAGTAGAGAAAGAAAGATTCCCAGGAGACTTTGTCAGTTTCTCCAAAATTGCTTTTTTTTTTCTGGTCTACCAAAAAAATTCTGCTGGACTCCAACAGAGTAACAAAGCAAAGTGGAATGGAAATTTGATAGTTATCCTAAAATTTCGTCCTCTTCCCTGTGTACTCCCTCCCAGTTAGTATTACATCATCCCTCTTTACCTCCTCCTCCCCCACCCCTCCATCCTAGACTATTTCTAAAGGTCCTTTAACTGACCTCTTTCTCCCCACCACCTCCTCAATCTCAGGTCCACCGTTGTGGTTGAGTTCTTTTACATAAAGGTACATTTAATCTGAACTGTCTTACTTAATGCCCTACAGTGGCTCTCACTCGCCCTGGAGATAAACTTGGAATTCTTGAGATGTACACACAAAATCCTTCGTTTACGATCCGGTCTCCTTTGCCGCTCATTTTCCTGTGTCATCCTCGGTCATCATCAGTTTTCCTATGTTGCAGCCATATGGAGCTTCCTGGGGTTCCAGGAACAAATATGTTTTTCCATTGCGAGCTTCAGTGACTTTATTCAAGCCACCTCCTCTCTTCCTGGCTGCCCCATGCTATACTTGTCCAGACCATCTTCTTCAAAACCCAGTTTAGGGGGCTTCTCCCTGGCAAAGCCTTCCCTGTTTTATCACCGGCACTATTATCACCCTGACATCCTTCCACCCACACTGTAGACAGCGTGACTTTCTCCTCTGATGTTTCACACTGTCTTTTTTAGTTCAGAAGGGAGTAGATCATAGTAGTTAAAAGCTTGGGTTCTAGAGCCAGATTCCCTGGATTCACATCCCAGATCTGCCATTTACTAGCTGTGTGACATTGGGTAAGTTATGTAACCTCTCTGTGCTCAATTTGCCCATTGTAAAGTGTGAGAAATAGTTACGCTTACCCGATAGGGTACAGCGAGAATTAAATGAGACAATATATGTAAAGGACTTAAAACAGTAGCTGGCTGGTAGTATGTGCATAACTATTGATACATATAGCTTGGTTCTTATCTGTTTAACTTTACTGTATCTCTTTAGAGTCTTCTTCCTCCACTAGAGTGAGAGTTCCTTGAGGGCTGGAATGCAGTTCTCTCATATTTTTGTCTTGAGTGCCTGGTACTGTGCCTGGAATATAACAGGTGCTCAGGAACAGATGTAGGTGGAATGAATGAATAAATCAATGTAGACAGACAATCTGGAAATTCAGCAAGCAAAGAGCCATTTCCCTCCCTCGGTTATATAATGTAGTTATGATGTCCCTGACACTTCTTCTTACTTTTTTTGTTTTTAGCTAAAAAACTCCTCTCCTTTCATGTTTCCCTGCTCAAACACGGGATGAGTGTTTGCTGCACGTTTGCAAGAGGGTTTGAGTCCAACATCCACACTCTGGTGTCCTCCCTTGTTCTCTTTTACTTTCCTTTGCCATTGCCAAAGTGAATATCCATTGATGGGATTTCTAGTATTCATCACATGCAGCCACCAGATGGATCTGAATAGTTTCTCTAACAACCAATTTGCATTTGGACTCAGCTTCCAAAATGCCTTCCCATTATAGCTTCCATTCGCTCTCCGCACACTCTGCCATCTTCCACTCTGTTCTAAAGGCCACACCTCTAATTTTGAAAATCGTGGATCGATTTGGTACCACTGAGCTGTACCAAGTTAAAACAAGAATTATATTTTATTGCCAAATCATGACTTGCTCGTATATTTCAACTTCTACCATGTAATCTAACAAAATTTTTCATTATGATCATCTTTGGAAGAGATTCCCCAAGGTATTGTTGCAAGACTGATTTTTTTTCCCCATTGCCTCTGAGGCTTCATCTTAGGCTTACGTTGCCTAGTGGGCATGGTTCTTCAGCCAAGATCTTCTCGTTAAGGTTGTTATGTTTATTTGGGGCTCTGTTAGGTTTCATGAACTTAAATGAAGAGTAAGTAATAAATTCATAGAGGAAATTGGGTTAGCATGCTATTCACATCCCGGCTGTTGCAGACGGGTGTACCAATGATGGGAACATGTGCTTGTATCATGATGAAATGCAGATTAGAGGCCCTGGAGCCAACCCAAGGATATCTGCCCAAAACTGTTTCATCTCTGTCAGCTTTAATCTGATCGAAAGAGAGCATGCTTCAATGCAGTGAGAAAAATGTGAACTCCTAAAATAACCCAGCGGCACTCTGTTTTCCATTTAGATGCTATTAAAATACTCACTTTTCATTTGTGGTATAGTAGAAAGTATACTAACTATAACTTAGAGGATCTGAATTCAAATCTCATCTCAGCCATTAACTTATGCTGTGAAATCTCACTGGGCCTTAGTTTCTGCATCTGTAAAATGAATGGGCTGAGCTAGACTAATGGTTTTCAATAGTTTTTTTCTTCATAAAACAAATGACAAGTGATATTCACACATTCCCAAGGGCAGCCCCACGGTTGTGCACAATTACCCACGTACTGGTTATAGCTCTCCCCTTTCCTCCTGTTCAAGTAAGCATATCGGAAAGTGCCTGAGTAAGATTGGCATTTCAAGATGACCTTGAATCCTGTTCTGTCTAATTTATTTTAAAAATTAAAAATCAAATAATTTGGAAGCTTGGGTACATCATTATTAATTTTTAAAAGGTGATTTGCTACACAGTTCCCAAAAGGTATATCACAAAACTCGATTTTAACAGTCCCTTGTGGCGCTATCATTCTACACTTCTGTGAGTTAATAATCAAGGTGACAGTAGAGAAAAATCCACGGAGTTGAGTCTTTAACTATTTGCAATAAAAATAACGAAGAATAATATATTTTTGTAGGTAGTCCTCACTTTGGTGGGTATTCTCCTTGTCCCTTGGAGAACTGCTTGTGACAATAGTAACTTCCTGATTGTTATGTTGGCATGTTAAGCAAAGCTATGTTTCTAAAATGACATAATACCATCATCACATGAAAATAAGATGGAGTCCTTTTTAAGAATTGAAAATATATAGTACTTGACTAAAACAGTGTGTCGTGTTTTGGAGTGTCTCATTGTGAAATATTTATCTGCAGGGGAAAAAAAACCACAAAAATTTGTAGTATGGTGGTTATTAAAATTTTGAGTAATATAGGAAAGAGATTGAGATAAAAGTTGCCAAAGGACCATTGAAGTTTAATATAAAACTTACGTGTAAAAATGATGTATTCAATTTTTCATCTCTAACAATATGGTGGTCTGGATAACCTGAAGAGCTTTACACTATCAAATACTTGGATAAAGTAAACTTTGTAAATGCAAGACTGAGATTACAAGAAATAAGGGGGAGGGGGTTGTGGGAAGGATGGAGTGGGAGGTTGGGGTTAGCAGATGGAAAATATTATATATGGAATGGATAAACAAAGAGTCCTACTGTATAGCATAGAGAACTATATTCAGTATCCTATGATAAACCATAATGGAAAAGAATATTAAAAAAAGTATACATTTGTATAACTGAATCACTTTGCTGTACAGCAGAAATTAACACAAAATTATAAATCAACTATACTTAAGTTAAAAAAAAAGAAATAAAGGGAAACTATAAGAATCCTGAGCCAAAGAATGAACCCAAAATTAAAACCAGTAAGTTGAAATAGTGACAGCTGTGGAGTGGAGAGAAAAAGTGGCAATACTAATAACATGGGATGTAAGTTTTAAGTCCACATTGGGAAAAGATACTAGTCCTTAGATTTTCTCTGTTTAAACTGCGAAAACCCTCGTAAAGCCTGCCTGACTTTATATAAAAGAATGAATTAAGTAAAATTGATTAACCCATCAGATTAGAAATACAATAGTGAGGTTTGTACGTCATTTTGGGTTATGGATGGTGGAAAAAAATTTGCTTTAATTTGCATGGAATTAGATTGGAGACCTTACATGTATATTATCTCATAGTATGAAACTCTAAACCAAGAGCAAAACTGACCCTGGGATACCTGGCAGAAGTAAATAGAAAACTTCTGGAGGGATACACCTTCAACCCAGGCTTCCTAAGATTCCCATAGAGAAATCAAAATCCAGAAATGCAAAATGTACAGGGAAACACATTACTATGAATGAGAGTCAGCAGGCACCAAACAACAAGATTAAACACTCAAGAACTTCAGGTGATGTAAAGGTTGAATAGAGATTATAAAAGAGGGATGTTTAAATTAATAAAATCATATAAGGGACTTGGAAAAATAAAAATCTAGTAAGGACACAAGAAAAAAGAAAATAAAATCTTTGGAATTATCTAAGAGAATTTCTACAAATGAAAGATATGGTCATTAAAATAAGCAAACTCAATAAATCAGTTAAAGAGTAGTGTGGACATAGTTCAAAACATAACTAGTTAACTGGAGTACAGAAGTACTTGAAATGCACAAAGAGAAATAAAGAGGTAAAAAACATAGGGAAGAGTAAAAAATAGTTATGGAGAATAGGAGGAAAAGTTCCAACATATTTAATTGGATTTCTAGGAGGTTAAATAGAAAAAAATGAGGAATAAAAGATATTCCAAGAGTTAATGGCTCAAAATTTTTCAGAATCAATGAAACTACATGAATCCATTGAATCAGAACACATGTAAATATATAAAACATATAAATCTATGCTTAGATACGTTGTCTTGTTAATTTAAAATGGTACAGCAATTCTGGAAAGTAGTTGGGCAGTTTCATATAAGACTAAACATACACTTACTCATAAAACATACTCCTGGACATTCATCCCAAGAGAAATGAAAACTTTGATCTACACACAAACTGTACATGAATATTTATAACAGTTTCACTTTGATAGCCAAAACCTGGAAATAACTAAAATGTTCTTCAGTAGTTGAATAGTTAAACTGTGGTACATTCATACCATGGAATTCTACTCAGCAATAAAAAAGGTATGAACTACGGATAGATACAGTAATTTGAATGGATTTGAATGGATCTCAACAGCTTTATTCTGAATGAAAAAAATCCAATTTCAAAGGTCACATACTGTATGATTTCATTTATATAAAATTCTCAAAATGACAAAATAGTAGAGATGAGAGCAGATTAGTAGTTGCCAGGGATTAAAGACGGTGGTGCAGAGGAAGTAGAAGAGGCATAAGGAAGATTTTGTAGTGATAGAGTAGTTCTGTATCTTGGTTGGGGTGGTTATCACATGAATTCCGAACTTTTCTGATTTTGGTAATGTACCATACTTATGTAAGATGTAACTATTATGGGAAACAATAAAGGGCACACAAGAGTCCTCTGTATATTTTGCAACTTTTTGTGAATCTATAATTATTTAAAAATAAATTATAGGAGGAAAAAACATTTAAGACTAAGAAAAGATTTAAAAAGTGACCTGAGAGAAAAGACAAATTATCTATGAAAAAATGACAAACAGCAAACTTACTGAAAGTAATATTAGAAATCAGAAAGCAGTAAAATAACATCTTCAGCATGTTGAGAAGGAATAATTATCAATTTAGAATTCTATACCCAGCTAAGTTATCATTCAAGGTATGGTTAAAAAAAGACATTTGCATACAAAGCTAAGAATGTTTACTAACAAATTTAAGTGCTATATTTTAAGATATATTTCTGAAAAAAATAACATAGACCATGAAAGAAGATACAAGAAGGAATGAGGAAAAAAGATATTGATAAATGTGGGAGTAAAGCTCACTTATTTATTCAGTCCAAAAATATGTATTAAGTACTATGTGTTAAGAAGCACTATTGTAAAAGGGTATGCATCACTGTTATATTTTTAGTACGAGACAGATATGATAAATAATCACTAATTTGTGGATTTAAATATAAGATATACCTACAATACTAGGCAAAAAATAAAAGGTAAGAAATGAAAGGTGACTAGAATTAAAATTGGTCTAAAATCCTTTTCCCTTTGTTTTGGAGTAGAGAGAGCTTTTCTTAATTAACTTTAGATTTGAAGTTAAATATACTTATTTAAAGTCTATAAATGAATGAATATCTTGTAAGCTGATGGAGAGAAAAATAGGGAGTAAAGAAAACTTAATCCAATAGAAAAGAGAAAAGAAGGAGACTTATTTTTTAATGCATAGCAGATAGAAAACACAAACCATTGTAAAAAATCTTTAGGTATCAGTAGTCACTATATATATATAAAACTAAACTCAGTTAAAATATGCAGATCACATTGGATTAAAAAATCCAACTATATATTACCTAAAGAAATTTACCTAAACCATGAGGATTCTGAAAGATTGACAGTTTTTTGAAAATGGAGAAAATACACAAACTGCTGAATACTATTTAAAATATACCTTCTGGACCTATAAAAATATCAGAAAAAATACATATTTTTACTGAAAAAACATTAAGAAATAAGATAGTTGCTACATAATGGCATAAGAAACAATTCCCCAAGAAGATATACCGATTATAAACATATATGCACTTAATAACATCTGCTTAAAATCAGTTAAGCAGCAATTGGTAGAGACGTAATATGGTATGGTAGTTAAGCACACAGACTCTGGAAACAAATTACCATGAGCTCAAATCACAATTCCACTACTTACCAGGTATGTGACTTATGTAACTTCTTTTTATTTCATAGTTTTCTCATCTGTAGAGTGAGATAATGGTGTTAGAACCAACCTCATAGGGTTGTTATAAGAACGTATACATACATACATGTATATTAAAGCTGTCAGTACCTATTATTTATACCATTAGCATCAAACAGAAAAAAACAAAAAATTCAAGTTTGTGACAAGAGATTCTCATACATCTCTCAGTAATTAATAAATCAACTTGCTCATCATTTGCCTATTTAGTTTCAGATTTATTCTTTGCCCTTTTCTTGCTCTATTTTGTATTCCTCTGCTCTGTACTGGAGGAAACTCTATTTCCAAGCTTTCTTGCCTGTTGTCTTCCAGAGTAGTGCTGACAAAAAGAATAAAGACTAGGAGGAGGAAAGAACACCAGTATATCTCCACATGACTAGTGTGATGTCTCCTCCTTGGCTAAAGCTCCAGCCAGACAATCTTCTCTTTCTGGTCCCCATTCCCACTGGAATTTTCTTCTGCAGTTCTAGCTCCCACTAGACGGCCTCAAGCTTCTGGGCTCTGCTAATGTTACCTCCTCTCCTTGTTCCTTCAGAAATAGTTGTACTCTTCCATAACTTAGGTAACCAATTCCCTGAGCAAAATACCTAGAATGATAGCTGTTTTTTTGACTGGAATCTGAATAATATAATCAGTAAGACAAAAATACTAAGAATACAGAAAACTTTAGTACCCTCTCAGCAGGCTTGATCTAGTAGACACATTCAAAATGAACAAGAGAAGTGATCTCCAGGTGAAATTCTAAGAAATGACCAATTCTAAAGTTGTTTCATACTTTTGTGAGAGAGGGAAGCTTTATGGGAATGTGTTTACTGTGGCAGTGAAGTAGAGAGAGAGCATATGATAGCTTTCTGGTTTTCTATATCTGATTTTATAAATTAACAACCCTTTTTTCTCCCAGATGATCTCTCTATTATGTGATTGCCTCTTCATCATCCCAGAACTCAAGAACTCATCCTGAAATAGATAGATAGATAGATAGGTAGATAGATAGATAGATAGATAGATAGACAGACACATACACACATATACACTATCTTGGTTAGAGATGAATGCAAGATTATTCTTTCTGCATGATTTTACTTTACTTTTCTAGAGCATAGATTTAAATAATTTAATCAAATATCCACTGAGCCTCCACTATGTGCAAAGCACTAGGTTAAACATAGAGCCAAGGGACTTAATCAAATGTATCCTTTACTTTCCAGGAGTTCATAACTTATTTGGGCAGACAGATATGTGTACAAAAGTTTCCAGTGCCAAGCGAAGAAGAAAAAGTTAAACCACAAGTTACAAGAACATAGGAAAAGGGAGACTCCAATTGTGAGGATGTTGGAAGGCAACCGTGAAACCTCAACTTTTCTATGTATTGTAGATCACAGCATCCTTCTCTAACATTATTTAATATGATTTTGAAGTATATAGGCAGTTATTTTTACATTTTTACCATCAAATAATCTGAGATGTGACCAGAAGGCAAGTCACTTAACTGCTTGGAATGGAAGACTAGCTTGCCTGGCTCTTAGACCAGGCATTTATTCAATAGATTCACTGAATAGTACTATGAGAAAAACACTATGCAAAGGACTATGGGTGATATAAAGATGATAGGCTGCTGCTTGTGACCACTCTCCTCCCATAATTTAGTACAATTTCCATAACATCACACTAAAGAGCTCAGATTTCCCTTTCCCAAATCATCTATACCTTTGGCTATAGAGGGAAAGTCACTTTTTTGTACTGAGCATACATACCTCTTCAGAAGGTGTATACGTGGAATAATAAGGGACGAAAAATATGGTCCAACCAATCAGATCAGCCAGTTCTTCTCTGGAATTCAGTGGGAAGACAAGTGTTATAGCCAGATCACCAAGTCCAGCCTCCATTGTTCAAATCAGGGCTTTGAACAAATCAGGGCTAGTTCCCAGGTCCTTAATCTAGGCTCTAGAAATTCTAGATAATTTTTACATTTAAAAAAAAAAAAAAGGAAGGGAAAGGAAAGGAAGGGAAGAGAGGGAGGAAGGAAGCAAAAATGACTTTTCCAAAGATTCAGAGTACTTCAGAGTCACACCAACTGCTAAAATAGTAAGTTCAGGGGCTTCCCTGGTGGCGCAGTGGTTGAGAATCTGCCTGCCAATGCAGGGGACATGGGTTCAAGCCCTGGTCTGGGAAGATCCCACATGCCGTGGAGCAACTGGGCCCGTGAGCCACAGCTACTGAGCCTGCGCGTCTGGAGCCTGTGCTCCGCAACGGGAGAGGCCGCGACAGTGAGAGGCCTGAGCACAGCGATGAAGAGTGACCCCCGCTCTCCACAACTAGAGAAAGCCCTCGCACAGAAACGAAGACCCAACACAGCCAAAAAAATAAATAAATAAATAAATAAATTTTTAAAAAAAAATAGTAAGTTCAATAGACTAATAGATCTATTGGAAACATTTGCATAATGCAATTAGAGACAATTAGAATTGTCCTACTTTTCAGATTCTGCTTCGTCAGATACATACAAAATTACATATTGATCAACACAGGAATAAAGTCTGCATTACTTTCTTGGCTCTTTCACCATAATGAATTCTCATAAACTTGTATTTTAACTGAATTTTTCAAAAGACCAAATAGATAATAATGTCTTGAATTCTGCTGGTTTAGAAAGGAACTCAAAACTGGAGTTGTTCAGTTTCCTTTGCTGATGTAAATTACTTTTTACTTGAGAACAGTGCTCAGAATCATAGCACCTCAAGGTTGGAATAAACCACAACTAAAACTGAGTTTATCTCCCATCTCCAGTTGATGCTGCAATGTATATCCCAAAACAGAAGGCCCTCAGAGCCAGGGAGGTAACCTAAATGGGTGAAGCTAGCTAGGAGAAAGCAAGAGAGGTTGGTGGGGACTGCAGCAAACTAGAGAGTGCTTAGCCCTTAGGGAATCTCTTCTGTAGCATAGGAAATCAGGTCTTATCTTGACAGATGTTCCAATGTTTCAGGAGAAGCCAGAAATATAGATTTTATAAGGAATTATCTGACTTACTTAATTAAAAAATTTTATTAAATATCTTCCATATGCCAAACCTTGCTCTTGAATCTGATCATACACAAATGACTAAAACATGGTCCATGTATTCAAGGAGCTCAGATTGTTGTTAAATAAGACATGTAATGGAGAAAGTTAAGCCATTCTATGCATGCTAACATAGAGATAGATGTAAAGTATTAGAGGAAAGCATGAGAATTTGAATTATTTTTCCAAGTTGGGGGAAGGGTAGACTTTCCTCCAGGAAATGGCTTCCTGGAGAAGCTATACCTTTTGAATTATGTTTTAAAAGATTAAAGGATACTTACCTTTGTATGAGAAAAGGAATAGAGTTATAAATATCCATGGCATGTACAGCCAAAGAAGAGAAGAATGGTGGAGTAGCTGGAGATAAGGAAATTGAGGTAGGTAGTAGTTAGATTGGGGATGGACTTATACTCCAAAGGAATGAGTTTGTTCTCTGTCCTGGGAGAATGGGACACATAAAATGATTGTAGCCAAGGTTGTTATTTTTCATAGTAGTAGTAGTAGTAGTATTTTATCTGAAGAAATACCATCATGGTAACTAAGAGTACATTAAGGATATTAAGCTGGAGTTGAGAAACCAGTTGAGAGATAAGGAAGATCTGAACTCAGGTAATGACCATAGGACACAGTGAAGACTGGTTCACCTAACTGAATCTAGGTACACCTAAGAGGCAAGGAGATGGAGAAGTCAAATTAACTAGGAAATTGAGTGACTGGTGATGCTGCCAATAAATTAGAAAAGGAAGTAGAAGAAATTCAGGAGGGGAGGAGAGCAGGAAAACAGTGGCAAAGGGACAGTAATACTATTAAAATGCCATCTTTGAATTTTACACTAGAATGTTTCCTTTTAAGTTCTAACTGATGAGTCCTTCTGTTTGATTTTTTAAAAAAATTAGAATCACTTCTATGAAAGAGCATCTCTCCATTTTGTTTTGTATCCTCATCACCCCAGCGCTCCACCCTAAGACTTCTTGATCATGTATGGGCAGCCTAGTGTGGGCACATCAAGGTTACTCACAAAATGGGTGTTCACCAGCTCTGTGTGGTGTGTCTTCTTTTTACTGGGGCCTGTAAAGGTGATCCTGGAGAACGAGCCACTTTCTGGTTAGGTGATTGAGGGCAAGTTTCTAAACTTCTGTTTGTCTCAATTGCTTAATTGTAAAGTAAGGATCATAATAATAACCCTTATTTCAAAAAACTGTGAAACCTTAATGAGTTATTACAAGTAAAGAACTTACTATGGAGAACATAGGACTCGAGTGTCAGTCTTTGCTGATGATGTTATATTTAGTGAATCTAATTTAGATCATAAACGAATATAGACACTAAATGAGAATTTTGAAGATAGTCATATTCCCTTCATTCCCTTCTGAATTTAGTAAGGAGAAAGAGGAACTCTAAATGCCAAAGAAATATGGCTCCTGCTCAGCCTGTGCAGACATCTCTGCTGAGGGAGCCATGTGCTGATGAACATATTCATTCATTCATTCATTCATTCATTCATTACCTCGTTCATTTTTCAATTATCTCTCCATCTACCCATTGATTTGCTCACTCAATTGACAGTTGTTGCAGGTCTACTATTTGCCAGGCACTGGGCTAGACATTAAGAACTCCCAGCAGACATAGGCTTGTTGGAAACAGAGATGAATTAATAAGTTATTATAATATCGTGTGGTAAGTGCTACATGGACTGTCCCCCCCAAAAAAAATTCATAGTAAGCACAAAGGAGTAAATTGTTTTTCCTGAGGACAGAAGTCATTTGAGTTGGGTCTTAAAAAGAGGAGAAGTTTATCAAGCAAAAAAAGGGGTATAAAGTATTTAAAACAAGGGGACATGTCTATGCAAAGTCAGAGGCACTAAAAAGCAAAGTCATCTAGAGGAGCTGCCTGGATGTAAGTTAGTGTGAGAGAAGAACACAAGGAGAATGGAGGAGCACTGAAAAAATGGAGGTGGAAGTCAAGAGCTTTGAATCCAATGCAAAGGAGATTGGGTTCTTTCCTGTGGGCAGTGGGGGAACCCTGGCGGTGTTTGAGTAACACACTGAAACTTGCGTGTTTAGAAGAATCTCCCTGTAGCACTGTGGATAATAAGGAAGGAGGCCAGGCTAGTGGTATCTTAGGTATCTCTCTTCAGCTGTCCAAGAAAACTGGAAAGTGATTGTTCACGGGGTATGTTTACTGAGCCTGTGCAAAACTGATGGAATTTCCTGCCAACTCTTCCCTACCTTTCCTCCACATCTTTAAAATTCAGTAAGTATGTATTATCTTAGGTCTTGAGATGTTAATGACTTTAACTAATTGTCAACACTGGCAATTACTATGACTGATACCTTATCATTTCTCACAATGAGCAATGTTAATTAAAATTGATTGTGCTAGAGCTTTAGCTGCAATTGTACTCCCCTCCCCCCCCCACCCTTTTTCGTTTAAAACATGAGCTTATTATGCTGATTTTGTGAACTACACAAGGTAGGCTTATTATCTGGGTGTTTATTTCCCAGTTCTGCTTGTGAACCACATTAGCAACAATTATAAAATGTCAGGAAAACAGTAGAAATAACTGAATTTGTGCCATAAGAAAAATCCCAAATTTTGATTCATTCATTCATTCATCTGATGGAGCTTTTATTGGACATCTAGTATGTGCCAAGAACCATGCTAGGCCCAGGGGAAGCAAATGAACAAGCTATGAGTTGAATTTGCAGCATAGTGAGAAAGACAGACTCATTACAAGCTAAATTGCCTGTAGTATGTAAACCCTACGGTTGGCAGCCATTAGCTCTGCCTGTGAGAGTGCAATCAGATTTCACAGAGAAGATGACTTTGGGATGGGTTAGGTTTAGGGTTAGGGTTTGTGATGGGAGCTTCAAAACACAAGCAGGAACTTCTTTCTTTGATTTTTATTATTGCCATTTGTCTATACCTGCCGAATTTGCAAGACTTTATAAAGTGTCTCAAGAGAAGAGGACATAATGATAAATTAGCCAAAGAATTCAAGAACCAAGACCAGGAATTGTATTCTGGAAAATCCAGGCTGAAAAGAAAGGCAAGGCTGCCAGTCAAATGGCATGAATTATGTACAAACACCTAAGGAAAGGAAGAGGAATCAGTCATATATTCCAAGAAGGATGCAAGATCATGCTGAAGTGCAGGGGCCTGGAGGACCGTGGCAGGCAGTAGCTCTGGCTCTGCAGTTCACATAGGCACGCACCAATTGAGCATTGTAGAGGTCCTCTGCCCAGAGCCCCCCTTTAGGGCTGGGGTGTTCATATTCCCCTGGTGCTGTGAGTGTTGGCAGCTGTCCCTCCTCACCGAGTCCCTGTCTAGCTACTGCCCTTGGCACAAAAGAGTTGTTTTGCCCGAGGGTAAGCCTCTGCCTTAAGAGGCAGCTTGGATTCAATGATTAGTTGATGGGATGGGGTACCATGACCCTACCCTTGCCTACATTTGGGACAGTTACGAAGAATCATCCCAGCCCCACAGCTCCCCGTAAGATCAGCTGAGGCTTCTGTTCCAGTGCGTCACAGTACACCTTGTCCCTCTCCCAGTCCTACTTACCACATCTGCTACAGATGTGGTTTCAGAGAGCAGCCCTTCGTACACCTCCCATCGTCAGACTTCTGGGTCTCAGATCTCTTCCCCGGAAACCAAGTTTAAAACAAGCATCTACTATGTGTTCAATTTGGGGGATTCAGCAATGCAACAGGTAAGGTCTCTAACCTCAAATGATTTACAGTTTTTTGGGAAGTTAAGGCTTCTGAAAGCAATGCAGAGGCTTGGAAAACTGTTAAACCTGATAAATATATGAATGGAAGAAGAAAGAGGAGAAGAGGAAAAAAAGACTTCTGAGTACACTGTCTAAAATTGTGCTCATAGACAAATGGCTTTTGGGTGTAAGGTTTCTCTGTGAATTCATAATGTCTTTAGAGTTAAAGAATGGGGTATAGTTAGGGATCATAGGAAAAAAATCTCCCTCCTAAGACAGCTGGTCCTCCAGGCTCCATTTTCCTGTTTAAAAGGACATGAATTTGTGACCTCCCAAGGCAGCTCATTCCAACAGTTCTCCTGATTGAGAAGTTCTGATATTTCACTGAAACTTTTTCTCTATTTCTGTCCTCTGTAGTTATACAGACTGAATTGGCTCCTTTTTTTAATGCAAGTCTTTTATTTATTTGAAAACAAAAAAAAGATTTACACATTAAAATTATTTTTTAAAATTTAGGGGATAATGGAAATTTGAGCATTTACTAGATATTTGTTAGTATTAAGGAGTTTTTTTAAGGTATGCTAATAGTTTATGCTTAAGTTAAAAAAGAATTTTTATATTTTAGACATATATACTGAAATAATTAGGGATGTATATATAATATGTAGGTGTTACTTCAAAATAATATGGAGGGGGGAAATGGTTGGGGATATTGATGAAACAAGATTGGCAGTTGAGTCGTCCATTGAGGAGAATGAGAAGCTGAATAACAAGGGTTCTACCCTTTTCTCGTACTTATAGAAATGCTTGAAGATATTGGTATACACACACACACACACACACACACACAATGGAATACTACTCAGCCATAAAAAAAGAATGAAATGTTGCCATTTTCAACAACATGGATGGACTTGGAGGGCATTATGCTAAGTGAGGTAAGTCAGTCAGAGAAAGACAAGTACTGTATGGTATCACTTATATGTAGAATCTGAAAAATACAACAAACTAGTGAATATAACAAAAAAGATACAGAGTCACAGATATAGAGAACACACTAGTGGTTAACAGTGGGTAGGGGCAATATAGGGGTAGGGGATTAAAAGGTATAAACTATTATGTATGTAATAAGCTATAAGGATATATTGTACAGCACAAGGACTATAGCCAGAATTTTATAATAAATATAAATGGAGTATAACCTTTTAAAATTGTGCATCACTATATTGTACACCTGTAACATGTAATATTGTACATCAACTATACTTCAATTTAAAAAAACTTAGAAATTTAAGAAAGAAATGCTTGAAATTTTCAGCAATAAAAACATTTTATTGTATTTTTATGTTGCTAAAATAATGCATGTACATCATTGGAAAAAATCCTAAGGACAGAAAGACTTATAATGAGAAGTAACAGTCCTTGCCTACATCCTTCCCATAGTCCCACTCTCCAGAGCCAACTCGTTTTCACATTTGGTGGGGGGAGTGGGGGGGAGCGGGGCCGGGGAGAGCATCTTTCTGCAGACTATGTGTCTAAATTAACTGCGTATCAAGTTCTTAATTGTTGTCTCTATATTGTCTGCAGACCCCTGCAGTGGCTGATGAGGATTTTGTCCATTTCACAAACCCACTCCTCCCAGTCTGTATTCCGGTTCCTCTCTGGGTCACCTTTGTCCTCCCAGTGCACTTCACATCCACTTCTTGTCCCACCACCCACAGCCAGTCTCTCTTTACTCCCCGTTTGTAAGACGATGCCATCACTGACCTCACCCTTCTACCCATGTTTCCCCCCACATCGCAAATTGACGGCATCTGCTCTCCACCCTGCAACCATGACTGAGTCTTCAGTGAATGCTTGGCGGCTTTATTCCTAAACTTAAAAATGAATCATGGGGGACTTCCCTGGTGGTGCAGTGGTTAGGAATCCACCTGCCAATGCAGGGGACACGGGTTCGAGCCCTGGTCCAGGAAGATTCCTACATGCTGTGGAGCAGCTATGCCTGTGCACCACAACTACTAAGCCTGCACTCTAGAGCCTGCGAGCCACAACTACTGAGCCCACGTGCCACAACTACTGAGCTCGTGTGCCACAACTACTGAAGCCCATGAACCTAGAGCCTGTGCTCCGCAGTAAGAGAAGCCACCACGATGAAAAGCCCACGCACCGCAACAAAGAGTAGCCTCCGCTCGCCGCAACTAGAGGAAACCCGCGGGCAGCAACAAAGACCCATCATAGCCAAAAATAAATAAATTTATTTAAAAAATGAATCATGGAACTTGAATTATTATCACTGTGTAATAGTGTTCACAGCAGAGCCAAGTATTGTGTCCAGATTAGGTCTCCTTCTCCTAGATCCTATGTCTCAATTCCTGCATCACTCAGAAGAGAAAGACTTTAGCATCAAGTTTAAATGGAATCTCCTTTTTCATACTCAACCTGTTGCCTTTCTTAAGTACCAGCATTTCCCATCTTCTAGACGATACTATCTATTTATTTATTCATTTTTAGTAAATTTATTTATTTATTGGTTATATTGGGTCTTTGTTGCTATGCACGGGCTTTCTCTAGTTGCAACGAGCGGCGGCCACTCTTCGTTGTGGTGCGTGGGCTTCTCATTGCGGTGGCTTCTCATGTTGCGGAGCACAAACTCTAGGTGTGTGGGCTTCAGCAATTGTAGCATGGGGGCTCAGTAGTTGTGGGTTGCGGTCTCTAGAGTGCAGGCTAAGTATTTGTGGCTCACAGGCTTAGTTGCTCCGCAGCCATGTGGGATCTTCCCGGACCGGGGCTCGAACCTGTGTCCCCTGCATTGGCAGGCGGATTCTTAACCACTGTGCCACCAGGGAAGTCCCTAGGTGATACTATTTAATTCTTCAAATCTCATCACTGCCTTCACCTCTACCTGCACCTGATTTTACCTGGTGACTTCCTTCCTTAGCCCTGGGCTCCTGAGCCAGTCTGGATGCTTCCAATCTTCCAGCTGTTGTCCTGTGACCTTCTTGGGTAGGATATTCTGTCATAGGGGTCTCATGGCATTCTCTTTCTTGGTTTACTACCTTGTTTTACAAGATAGCTTCCTAAGAAAGACAGGTGAACTTCCTGACTCCTTGCCTTCCTGAGTTCTAAGTCTACCCTCACTTTTTTTTTTTTTTAAAAACTTTGGGTTATTTATTTATTTATTTATTTATTTATTTATTTATTTATTTTTGGCTGTGTTGGGTCTTCGTTTCTGTGCGAGGGCTTTCTCTAGTTGCGGCGAGTGGGGGCCACTCTTCATCGCCGTGCACGGGCCTCTCACTGTCGCGGCCTCTCTTGTTGCGGAGCACAGGCTCCAGACGCACAGGCTCAGTAGTTGTGGCTCACGGGCCTAGTCGCTCCGTGGCATGTGGGATCTTCCCGGACCAGGGCTCAAACCCGTGTCCCCTGCATTGGCAGGCAGATTCTCCACCACTGTGCCACCAGGGAAGCCCTACCCTCACTTGTAGTTAGCAAAGAATTTAAAGTTAGGACTCATTTTCCCTCGGAACATTTGTTCTTAACCTTATTTCTTTGTCCTTATTTTCTTACTCTACTACAGATTTTCTTTTTCTTTCATTGTTTTATTGGCGATCACATTTTTCATTTCCAAGAGTTTGTTCTTATTTTTACCTTTAAAGAAATGCATCATTTTTAATGATTACAATATGTTTATGAATGTTTTAAAATAAACTAGTGAGGTTTTTTACAATTTTCTTGTTTCCTGCATGTTTCTGTGGCTTTCTATCACGATCTTTCCCTTCCTGTTGCCAGTGTTCCTCAGGTAGCTGAGCATCTTTGGTTGTCTGCTCCTGTTTCAGGAGGAGACTCAACGAAGTCGAATAAGGGCTCTGAGGAGGTGGGGCTTGTAGGCTGGCCGGTGTCGCTGAGATGAGCAAGCAGGGGCCGGTCTAGGTCAGATGTCTGTCGGTTGGCTAGTTAGCGCATCGGGGGTATAGGGCTATTGCTCCATCTCCAGGCTTCTAGTTAAGTCTCCCTGTTTTCATCCTCACCTCTCACCCCACATCTTCCATCACACTTACTTTTCCAAGTATGGAAACTCTTGGTAATTCAGTAGTGCAAGTGGGTTCTCTTCATTCATCAGTGATCAGTCTCTACCCTCTGTTTTTCAGAAACTTTTTGAAATCTCTCATCTACTCATGATTCCCTTTCTGTATTTGACATAGTTTTGGGTTTATACTCTTCTTATTTCTTTACCATATTTTTCATGTAGTACCAATCTATGTTTTTCTCCTGGCATCTTGGACCAGCTGCCTCTCCTTTTAGTTATTATTTTAAATAAAGAGCCCCTGTTTCTCCATATATTCTTCCTAATGTCTTCATTGGTCACTGCAGAAACACATAGCCAGTAGTGTTATGGATTGAAGTGTGTCCCCCCCCAGAACAAGCCATGTTGAAGTTCTATCTCCCAATAACTTAGAATGTGACCTATTTGGAAGTAGGGTTGTTGCATATGTAATTAGTTAAGATGAGGCCATACTGGAGTGGAGTAGTCCCTTAATCCAATATGACTAGTGTCCTTATAAGAAGACAGCCATCTAAAGACACAAAGACACACAGGGAGAATGTCGTGTGATGACAAAGTCAGAGATTGGGGTTATAGAGCTGCAAGCCAAGGGATACTAAAGATTGCCTGAAAAACCACAAGAAGCAGCAGAAGTCAAGGAAGGAGTCTCTTTTATAAGTTTCAGAGGGAGCCTTGTCCTGCCAACATCTTGATTTTCGATTTCTGAACTCCAGAATGAGAGACAATAAGTTTCTGTTGTCTTAAGCCATCCAGTTTATAGAACTTTGTTATGGCAACCCTGGAAAACTAATGCAAATACAGAGACAGCAATTAAGAGCTTGATAAGCATTCAGTTTAGAAATATAGAGATAACTTGCAGAAATACCCCCCCCCAAAAAAAGAAAAAAAGGTTGAAAATAGTTACTTCTGGAAAGTGAGACTGGGGCTAGAAAGTAGGCAAAGGACTGTCACTTTTCATTATAATCCTTTCTGTACTATTGCATTGTTTTCAGCCATCTTCTTGCTTCCCTAGACATCATTCTGACTTGTGATCTAGTTTGTCAACATCTGTGGCAGGCAGAATAATAGTCCCCTGCCCAAAGTTGTCCATGTCCTAAACCCTGGAACCTGTATATATTCACCTTATATGGTAAGGGGGAATGTAGGTTCAAGATAGAGTTAAAATTGCTAATAAGCTGACCTTAAAATAAGGAGATAATTCTCAACCCAATGTAATCACAAGAGCCCTTAAAAGTGAAATAAGGGGGCATAAGATGAGTCAGAGAAAGAGATACAATGTCAGAAGCAGGTCCCTGGAGTGAGGGAATGATGTATTGTGAGGATTCAACCATTTTGCTAAATACTTTGAAGATGGGGGAAGGAGGACATAGCCAAGAAGTGTGGGTGGTCTCTAGACGCTGAAAAGGCAAAGAACTGATTATTTCCTGGAGCCTTCAGAAAGGTATGAGGCCCTCCTGATACTGTGATGTTAACCCCTGTTAACCCCTGACTGCAGAACTATGACATAATTAATTTGTATTGGTTTAGGCCAGTAAATGCGTGGTCATTTGTTACAGCAGCTGTAGGAAACTAATACACTATATCTCTAAAAATGTAGGCTCAGAGCTAAAGCATAGTACCCCAGATGGGAACTAGCCATTGCTGAGTACCTTGGAATTCTTCTCTTTCCTATCTTCTCTCTTAATCTAACTATAAAGCTAACGTTTGCTTTTGTAGCTGTCACCAGATGCTATTTTCTCATACTAAACTTGCAGAAAATGAAAGCCCATAGGCTATAATGCCCATGGAGAGGTGACATTTACCATATTGCCATTTCCATTATAGCATACTGGCTAAGGGCATCGACCTTGGAGTCAAGAAGAGCTGGGTTCTAATCCCCATTCAACTATTTACTATCTGTGTGATCTCAAATGAGCCCATTTAACTCTTGAAGCTTCAGTTTCTTCATCAGGAAATCAAAGCTAGTAACAGTGCCAGCTCCTGGGGTTCTTGTGGTATCTAAATGAGATGATGTATTTCAAGCACTTAGCACAATGCCTGGCCCGTGGGTAGTGCACAATAAATAGTACCTTAAACTTGAAAAGTGAAGGAATGGGCTGATGTTGGGTTTACACCAGGAACTCTGATTCCTGTTGCTACTCCCGAGGGCTTCAACTGAAAATTATCTGACTCTCTCACTTTGTTTTGTATATATGGTAATATATATGGTATCCTGGAATACCAAACAGGTGTGTGTGGGTGTTGAACCCAACACATGGCTCACAAGTGTTCTTAGCATAATATTAGATGAAGAAGTTTATATAGTCAAAACACAAACTAATTCAGTGGTTAGTGCATGGTAACCACTCTTTCTCCCTCATCCCATCCCATGGTGTGAAGACTGTCAACAGTGCTCTTGGGATGGCTGAAGATGATGAAGTGCTCCTCTGCTTTTCCACCTACAATCCCTTCGTTCTGAGGTCTTCATTCTGAGGCCTTTGTTCTGAGATCCACAGTCTAGACGCTTTTAGCTATCGGCTACCTGCTCATTCTTTAAACAATCCCCATCGACCACCTCACCTACAGAACCTGTTCTGATTTCAAGACTTGGAGGGAAATTTTAATTTCTTTACTTCATCCTCACTGACTTGTCTCCCTACCTCATCCTCCCTTAAAAGAATGCCTAAGATTAAGAGGATGGGCTGTTGAGTCTCATTCACATCAGACCTAGATTCAAAACCTAACTTGGCCACTTGGGAGCTGTTTGCCTTTGAGCAAGTTGTTTGACGTCTCTCTGTACCATGTTCTTCTTCTATAAAATGGGAATACCATTTAAAATAGAATGCACACTTGAGATGATACATGGGAAACACTGAGCAGGATGCCTGGCACTGGAAGCCTGAATAATAGTGATAGTGATAATAATGCCATCACTACTTTATTGCTTCTTTATTCCTTCAGCCTCTCTACAGGTCTCTTTTCCCAGCCTATCCCCTGAGACTCCATATCTGGCGGCATTCCTCTGCTAAGTTGAGTTAGAATCCTTACGATGTTAAGTGTATAACTGGTCCCCATGGTTTATATTATTTTACATTAGTTTCTGATTTAAGCAAAGAATGTACTTCAATATGGCATCATTTAATAAAAGCCTAACCTGCCCCCTACCTGGCAGAGATGATGGGAGCTTATTAAGATAATGTCTTTCTAGTACTTACAGCCCCTTGGAAGACATTCACTAAATAAACAATGGTGTTTGATTTTTGTGTTGTTTGTTTTAGTTCTTAATGCACGCTCTCTGAATTGTATTAATAGGTCCTCTGCCGTGCTTCTCACAATATGGGCACTTGTTAAATGCCACTAAATGGGGAATGGGAGTGAAGGTTGCTTCTGTGTGCCTCTGCTTTGCTCTCACCCTCCTCCCTCTCTCTCTCTCTCTCCCTCCTCCCTCTGTCTCCTTCTCTCTATTAAACCTGGAATCCTCCTCCTCCTTCTGTGTTGCTAGTACACTGATTTTCAACCTTGGCTGCACATCAGAATCATTTGGGGAGCTTTTTAAGCTTCTTGATAGCCAGACCAGATCCTAGACCAATGAAATAAAGACCTCTGGAAGTGGGACCCAGACATCAATGTTTTCTTGAATTTCCTAGATGATTCAGTGTGTAGCCCAGGCTGACCAGACCCCAATCAAATGACACATGAGAACAGAAAATTAGTATTTAATGTTTACTTCTACTCAAGCACGAGGGGAGGTCCAGTGCAATCTCTTTTCTTTTTCCAGTGAATAACAGTACCTGGCAAAGAATGAGCATTTAATACACATTTCTTTTTTTGGCTGAAAGTATACCCTACCCAGCCCAAAGGATTTCTCCATGTCTCTGGACTTCTGTAACAGTTGATGTGAATACCTCTTATTAATTATGATGATCTATCAATTTGGTTGTTCAGATTCTCTGGGGTAAATAATTCTACCATTTATGAGTAATTTTATCACACTCTTTAACATGGAAAATAGATTCTTGTCATGTGGTGTGAAGACTGCTATCACCCAGGGGTGTACTAGGTACTGCCTGACAGTCCAGAGGAAGGCCTGGGATGCAGGGATATGGAGGAGAAAGAGCACAGGCCTTCCAGGGTTCAAATCTCCACTCCACTGTTTGCCTACAGGGACATCATCTCACCCTCAGAGCTCTGGTCTCCATTTCGTGAAAGAGGGGGAATGATACCCACTACTCTGGTGGTTAGAGTCATTGAAGGCACAACATAAGAAAGAAAACACTGACTGTCCTAGTCAGCTCAGGCTGTTGTAACAAAATACTATAGAAATTTTTTTCTCACAGTTCTGGAATTGGGAGGTACAATATCAGGGTGCCCACATAGTTGGCCACCTTCCCTGTGTTCTCACCTTTGCTGTGTCCTCACAGAATAAGAACAAGCTCTCTGGTGTTTCTTCTTATAAGATCACTAATCCTATCCTACCAGGGCCCCACCCTTATGACCTCATTTAACCTTAACTATCTCCTTGTAGTACCGGTCTCCAAATACAGTCACAGGGGGCCAGGGCTTCAACACATGAGTTTGGAAGGACACAATTCAGGCCATAATAGCAAGCACATAATATAAGCTCAATAATATTAATATCCCCTCTCTAGGTAGGTCGGTAGGTTGATAGATAGGTAATGTATAGATATAAGAGCTATCTATGTATCTTATCTATGTATCTGTTTATTTTTCTTGAGAGAACCAAAAGAGCATCAGGGAAGAGAAATCAAAACTAGATCTTGTAGGTTGAGTAGGAATGTCTTAGGCAAACGAAGGTATTCCAAGCAGAGGAAACAGCAATTCAAGTCTTTTAAAAGACATAGCATGTTTTGAAATTAGTGAAAACATCACCAGTTTTCACCAGAACTTGGAGTTGTAAAGAGAAAGGTTCACGGTAGAAAATACAAGAGATGTAGTTTGGAGGCATGTCATTAACAGGCAAGGCTACCAAGCTGAGGTTGCTGGGTTTCTCCCTTGGGTTAAAGGATTCCTGTGCCAGTACTTACCTTTTACCTTTTCTTTTCCCAGATAGCTAGTTGAATTCTTGAGGGCAAGGATCTTGCCAAATGTTCTTTTGTAATCCATCCCTGAACCTAAGACACTGCCTTAAGAATGTAACAGGAATGAATTGCTCCATAACCTCGGCATATAAGAGCTATCATATCTTTTTCATTTGTTCAATTTGAATTAAAGCCAGCTAGAATCTCCTTCCTCTGGGTTGGCATGAAATACAGCCTTACTCTCCTGGGTGGTGGTCAGCGTGGGAACAGATCTGCTTCTCCTTCATCTGTGCACACTGCCTCTCCATCTATGGCAGTGTCTCCTTGGCTTACATTGCTATGTTTGCTGGCTTGTCTCCCAGCAAAGCTCTGCTCCACTCCTTAAATGCTCTGTTCCACCCTCAGTGGTAACCTTGGCTCCAATCCTTAGCCCTTGCTCCTTACGGATGCACAGAATTATTATTTTCTAAAGCCGTGTTCTCCACCTCTAGGTGCTGCTCTGCTACTGGCTTGGCTGTCTGTCCCTTCCAGCTTCAAATTTCATTCTATCTCCTCTTGAGTCTTTAGATATTTTTGTTAATAATTTTCAAAACACAAAGCTTTTATTTCTCTCCTTCACTTGGGCAATCTGAATCAATTGCATCGATGGGCGTGACCTCTGAAACACAAATGCCTGTTTAAAATAAAAGCCTGATTATTATATAATGAACTATATTCAGTTTACTAAATAGTTAACTTAAACATAAATATATGTATATATTTATGCTGAATAGACGTATAATTTATGCTAATGATAATTACAAATAATACAAAGACATAATAACTCCACTGCAGCTCTGGTATTCATTACCAATGCTTCATGTCGCTTCTGTTCCACATCCATATACTGACAATTTGACATGCCCAGGAACTGTGCTGGGTACAGAGGGCATGGAGATGGCTATGATATCATCCTTGTCCTCAAAGAGGTTAGACTTTAATTCATGAGTAAGACAGATACATGGTAATAGCTAAGGTAGTAGGAACACCCTTATTAAGGAATGATGATTAGACTGACAACTGTTGTTTTATCATGACTCTGCCGAGCTTCCTTATTTGCTGTGCTATTTCTATGTTAGCCTTGTGACCAGTGTGTCCATATCCAGAACCTACATTGGCCCTTATTTCCTTAGTCAGTTCCTTATAAGGTATAACTATGCCATGCCGTTGAAACAAAATAACTCCTAAATCTCTGGATGGGGGGATTGACATATGAAAAGTTTGTTTTTCTTACTCATATGAAGCCCCATATGACTAGAGAACACAGGCTGCTCCATGTGGTCACTCAGGGAACCAGGATCTCTGGGCTCTTTACCTCTTATAGGGAGATGGTGATGCCACCATCTCAGCATATGGTGCAGTGGACTGTTGCTACCCCCAAATGACACATATCATTTTTGCTTATAGGCTAATGAATCAGAACTTGTAACAGGGCCCCAAACTAATTATAGGAAAGGCAGGAAAATGTAGGGGAGCCTATAGATTATTTGGTGATTATTACTGTTGCTGTCACCAGAGTGGTGACTTTAGAGAGTGAGCTTTGAAGAATTCGAATCCTGACTCTCTGTAAGTTACTTTTGGAGTCTCTGAGGGCACAATAAATAGCATCCCTCTTCCCTGCTGTGTACTGAGCATGTTAAACAATAAAGTAAAAGAATAAAGATGGAGGCCAGAATATCATCTCTATTAATGATGCAGGACATGTCATAGGATGTGGCTTTATTCTATTAGCCAAGTGGTCCCTTTGGTGGAATCCCAGAATTAGGCTGACTCCTGGATCAGGTGAGACTGATGGCATAGTGGAACAGAGGAGAACTCACGTCTTCTACAAGACTAGTGGCTCCCAAAGAAGGAAGAGGAAAAGTGGAGATGAACAGAGCATGCCTACTTACTCTTCACCTACTTCCCAATTAGGTCATCTCACCTCTCAGAGTAGTATAAGGGAAAGCGTTTTTCATGAACTCTTATTAGTTGTGTCATTTGGGTCAGTCATCCAGCCTCTCTGACTGTCAATTTGCTCACTAATGAAATGGACATCGTAGCTCACAGTTTCTCTTCTTGGGTCTTTTACAAGTGCTGGAAATTAGGAGATGTGCTAGACTCCTAATGCGAAAGAGTTCTTCAATTGCCTTCTGTAAAATGCTCATGAATACTTGCGATACAATTACTTATGAGTTTATGAGACCAGATGGCTTAAAACATCCCCCACCCCCAGCATGCCCATAACTTTAATAATCTTCTGAGCTGGTTCTCTTCCAAAACCTGTCCGCTTATTACTCAACATGCATTTCCTCAACAACCCTTTAGGGTTGTTCCTGTTATTAATAGTAAATGTCTGAAACCACCCTTTTTTCAGCAAAAGCAAAAGCTATCCACTTGATGTCCCTCCATGGAGGTTTCTATTTTAACTCTTTTTGACTGTTTCCATGTGGGTTTGATTGGCACTAGAGAATGGAAAATACCCAAATCAAAATAGTCAATTTCAGAAAAATGAACCTTCCATTTCCCTAGTGAAAGACTAATTAGTCTCTGGCTCAGAAAGTCGAAGGTTGAGTCTTCTCAGATAAGAAATTACTCTTTTAAAATCTAGAAGATTTTTTTTAGAAGATTTTTAAAAGAACTGTTTAAAGTGAAAGTATTAAATTATACAATTATATGTATAGACTCTGCCATTGAGGGAGTTATTTTCATGGTGTAGGCTGAATCCAGCATAAAAATATTTACTGCTCTGAAATGTCAATATGAAATAATCAGAATCTAAATGTTTACTGTATAATCAGTCTACATTCATCCATTCACAGTGTTCCCTGAGAAACACTGATTACACTGAATTTGACCACCTGGATTCTCCTAATATCTTCAGGCTTAGGGAAAAAAGTGCCAAAGTTTCACTCACCGGAATTTTCTAACAACTTTTTAAGGAAAAGACTCTGTGGAACAGGGAAATATGCAATGATGATGACTTCAGTAAGTTCCAAATAACACCCATAGCCCAGAAGAGCCACCCTATGGGTCTCCCTCAGCCATATCTCCTAGGTCCAACCTCAAGTCACTAAGTCAGTAAATCTTCACAGATCTTCATCAACTCTGTGACAAAAACTGAGCTAGGTAATAGGGATATAAATGTGGTCCATGTTCTTGGGGAGCTCAGAATCTAGTGAGAGAGACAGATAAACAACCAAAGACAATGCATTGTGATAAGCCCGATTTTAAGAGTAAGCCTCGTGGCAGAGGGTTAGAAGGGTCCTCTTAGAGAGGACCATCAAACCCACTCTCAGATATTATTCCAAACTGAAGGCAAAGGCAATTTTGTCTATTTTATTTGTGTGCAATTGGAAGAACAATTTTAACTTATTGTAAAGACTTCATTTTCAACATTTATTTTAAAAATTAACATTGAGTCTACCAATTCAGTGATGTGGAACAAGGTTGACTATAGGTGACAACCTTGTGAACATGCTGGAGATGGCAAGGGATGACCCAGAAAGTTCGAGACTACACAGCAGGAGGCCAGGGTTTAAGTTGTGTGATCTTGGGTTAAAAATAAGTGCTTTCTCCTACCAAATGTAAAACAGGTAGCTAGTGGGAAGCAGCCACATGGCACAGGGAGATCAGCTCCGTGCTTTGTGACCACTTAGAGGGGTGGGGTAGGGAGGGTGGGAGGGAGGGAGACACACGAGGGAAGAGATATGGGGATATATGTATATGTGTAACTGATTCACTTTGTTATAAAGCAGAAACTAACACACCATGGTAAAGCAATTATACTCCAATAAAGATGTTTAAAAAAAGAAAAGTGCTTTCTCATAGCTACTGTTTAATTATCTGAAAAAGAAGGGAGCTGGACCAGTTGATCTCTTAGGTTCTCTCCACCTCTGAATACCTATAATATTAACTAGGAAACATTCTCATTAAAAAAAAAAAAAAATTAAAACAGATCCTAGAAATGCTTCAGCAGGAAATGATATTAGCCTAATTTAAGTTACATATTTCATTTGCTTGTTCAGCAATCAATGCATCAACATAACAGGTCAAGATCATGGACTTTGGGGTCCATCAGAACTGGGTTTGTTCAAGCTTTGTCATTTTACTGGCTTTGAGGCCATGAGAAATGTATTTAACTTTTCTGGGCTTCTTATCTGTAAAATGAGGAAGTTAAAGCTTATCTCAAATGGATGTTGTGGGAATTAAATAAGAATAACGATTGTTAAGAGCTTAGCACAGTACTGGACACAAAAGAGACTCAATAAACAATATTGTTTTTAATGAATACTTCTGTGAGGTGCACACTGCCCAAGGTGCCAAATAAAACCGAGTCCCTACTTATAATCTGGGAGAGAGAGAAATATAAATCATCATATTTTGTACACATGAAAAGTATATTGTAGAGGCATGAATGAAGTAGTATCAGAGCACAGGAGGAGTGATATTGACTTAGAGCATGAGGTAGGGGTAAGGTCTAGAGACAGTTATACAGAAGAGGTAATACTGTCAACTGGATTTAATGTACAAGGGAATTACCTAGGCAAGCAAGGCAGGAAAGGGCAAAGGAAGGAGCATGAGCAAAGGTGCATAGGCCTAATAGTGTATGTGATTTGAAAATAATGAGCAGTCTGATTGATCTATGGATGAGACCAAGAAGGCAACCTGGGGCCACCTTGTGAAAAGTCACATGAGAAAATTTGGGCTTCCAATAAATAGGGACCCATCAAAGGTTGATTTACTGTGTATTTATTTTTAATTTTTTAGACTTCAGATCTTTTTTTTAATATGTTATTATTTTTATTGATATTAGTATAGTATTTTTTTAAATACTATAAATTTATTTATTTTTATTTATTTATTATTTTTGGTTGTGTTGGGTCTTCGTTGCTGCACACAGGCTTTCTCTAGTTGCGGTGAGCGGGGGCTACTCTTCATTGCGGTGCGTGGGCTTCTCATTGTGGTGGCTTCTCTTGTTGCCGAGCATGGGCTCTAGGGCGCACGGGCTTCAGTAGATGCAGTGTATGGGCACAGTAGTTGTGGCTCGTGGACTCTAGAGCGCAGGCTCAGTAGTTGTGGCACGTGGGCTTAGTTGCTCCGTGGCACGTGGGATCTTCCCGGACCAGGACTCGAACCGGTGTCCCCTGCATTGGCGGGTGGATTCTTAACCACAGCACCACCAAGGAAGCCCTAGACTGCAGATCTTTTACTGAGTCAGCTTAGTACAGTTGGCCCTCTGTATCCATGGGTTTCACATCCTCAGATTCAACTAATGGTGGATCAAAATTTTTTTTAAAAAAAATTCTGGAAAGTTCCAAAAAGCAAGACTTGAATTTTCCACATGCCAGCAATTACTTACATAGCATTTACATCGTATTAAGTATTACAAGTAATTTAGGGATGATTTAAAGTATAAGGGAGGATGTACATAGATTATATGCAAATACTATGCCATTTTATATAAGGGACTTGAGCATCCTCGAATTTTGGTATCTGAGGGGAAAGGGAGGCTAGACGTTCTTGGAACCAATCCCTCATGGATACTGAGGGACAACTGTCCTATATTGCCCCCTTGGTCTAAATTAGGGGTGGACAAACAGCCTGCAGACCAAATCTGGTCTGAGGCTCAAGCTAAGAAATTTTTTAAATGGTTACATTTCAAGTGGTTATACAAATAACTACATAGTATGCTTGATTTTGCCCCTTGATCACGAAGCATAAAATGTTTATTATTATTGTCATTGTTGTTGTTATTTGACCCTTAAAGAAAAATTTTGCTGGCCACTGGTCTAAATGATTAATGTTAAACTCATAATATTTTGATTAAAAGGCCAATATGTTCATTAAATTTATAAATATTTGCTTTGTGCCTACCATGTGTCTAGAATTGTCTTTCTCCCTGAAAACATTCTTTTTTGTCCAACCTAACTTCGCATTATGTAACAGATTCAGGATTCATTACCTAGCTCTGTTCTTTCCTGCATTCTTTGGCTTTTTGGATATACTTTTTATTCTCTTTTAGATCATATGATAATTGTCAATTAAACAATGGGAATTTTGTGTTTTTCCACTTTTTCTTTTCCTTCCCAGCAGTTACCCAACAATTCTACTGGTATCTATTTTCTTTGCCTGAAAATAAGAATTTCCCTCTTTTCTAAGTGTCCTAGATTGCAATTTTGTGCATGATCTACATTAGCTGGACTATAGATTGTTGACCCATATGCAAAAGAGATACCAAAATAACAGTGGCTTAAACAAAGTAGAGGATGTTTCTCCTCCTCACATTATAGCCCTGGGTGATTGGTCAGAGCTGGAATGGTGGCTCAGCTCCATAATGTGTTGCAGGGATCCAGGCTTTTCCTGTTTTGTTGCTCCTCTGTCCCTACAGGTTGCTCTTCTCTGAATGGTGCAAGGTGAATCACTACCACATTGTGTTCCAAACACTTGGATCAAAGATGGCAAGAACATAATTACCTACCTTGCAATATTGGTACAAAATTATAGAAACATAATGCACCCAAGCAAGTGCTACAGCTATCTATTATTACTAATAAATAGGAAGTTGCAAAGGGTCTGGTGAAGTGCCAGTTATTTAGTATGTGCTGAATAAAAATAGTCTCAGTGGAGCTGAATTGTGAAATAAATATAAAGATGCATTTTTGATCTTCTCGGTGGCTCTGGGAATATGACGGCTATTATAATGAGAATACCAGTATAGCTACACTTGAGAGGAATTTTTGTTTTGTCTTATTTTGTTTTGTTATGAGCCAAAGAGTGTCTTAAGGATTTCGATTCTAGTAAATTCTGAATTCCATGCATAACTCAACAGTACATTCTTAGAATCCCTGTACTTTTTTTCAGACTTTTTGCCTGTAGCCAAATCCTATTAAATACATTTCCATGTCATGTTGTGCTTAAATAATGTGGCAGGACAGAGCCTTGACTTAGAAAATGACACCCTTCCTCCGAGGAGGCTTCTATCACAATCATCTCATACAGAAATCATATCTTGTATTTTGCCTCTGTGGAAATGGGCAACATTGTTAAAAATTTATTTTTGCTGCAAGAAAATCTTATTCTTGGTTTATTGTGTCAAACAGCTGCTAGTATATAGTGCTGGGCAGCTGTCCAGCTGTGAGACTCACATAAATTAATTTAACCCTCGGGTACATTGCGATGCCAATTAGAATGGTCCCTCCAGGTACAGCAGTGACTTAAGAACACTTTTTATCAGGGGGGATCCAGATGATTTGATGATGCCCAAAGTCCTGTAATGAATATTTTCCAAATATTACAGCAAGTTATCATGTAAAGTATGTTTATGACAGCTTGGTATATATATATATATATATATATATATATATATGTGTGTGTGTGTGTGTGTGTGTGTGTGTGTATACACACACACATATATATGAATAGTAATGAGGGAAAATCATAATAATACTTAGGTATATATCAGTTTACAGAATATGGTGTGTGTTTTCTAGAGTAATCCAAAGCATTTGACTAATACTGAACTGGACTGCCAATCAAAAATACTTCTTTCTCTTTCCTCTTCTCCTTCTCTTAGTACTAATTCTACTGAGACAGGGTAGGATAGGTCAGGTCTTCTGCCTTGACTCTTTTAAATGTAGAGATATAAAATAAAATCTTGTGGACCTTTGATTTGTCCCTATGGTCCTTGATCCCTGGGTTTGAGGAGCATTGAATTAAAGGTTTGGCACTGCCATCACACTAGGTAATCACTGGAACTAGTGTAATCATAAATGCAATCACAGAAGCTGGCATGGAAATCTCATAGCCTATTTATAAGGTGTCTGTTCATATGATTTATAATATACATACACCAATGTTTAGGATTATAATAAAATAAGGAAAGAAAATTTAAAATTATCATGTAGGGTTCTCATGCACTAAATATTAAGTCCAAAGAATGCCCCAGGGATCTTCAGGCATGGAGTTTGAAAAGTAGTAAATCAAATAAAATTTCAAAGTTGCTTATCTCAAGATTAAATGGGCCCATTTTAGGATCTGGAGATTCTCCTTGTAAGTCTTACATTTCATTTCAATTGATACAAGTTTATTAAGAGGCAATATCATATGATGTTTCAGAGCACAGGTATTGGGGTTAGAAAAACTCAGATTTGAGTTGTGGCTCTGTCCTTTGTTTTGGGAATGCTTTGGCCGGTGCATCTCCTGCCAACTTTCACTCTTAAGATTTGCTTAACCTAGCCATAATTCTCCTTTAGAACTGAGCTCAAACACATTTCAAAATGAAACCTTTCCTCACCTCACAGATAAGATTTGGTCCCTATTATATGTACGTATATGCTCCACATTCAATAATAATAATAATGTTAATAATAATGACAATGATACAATAATGGCTAGCATTAATGAGCAGTTATTATGTACCAGGCACTAGGCCAGGTGTTTTACCTGTGTTACCTCATTCAAACTTCACAACGCCCCTGTGAGGTAAGTATTGTCCTTTTACAGATAAAGAAACTAAAACAGTGCTGTTCAATAGAAGTATTGTGCAAGCCACATGTGTAATTTAATATTTTCTAGTATCCACATTGAAAAAGTAAAAAGAATTTAATTAAATATCTTACATAATGCAATTGCTAAAGTGAAATGTAGTCCTATTAAAAACAATGACGTTGAGTTTAATGGAAAAAACATTTTACACTGCTTCCATTTTAAATTTTAAATTAAATTAATTAAAATAAGAATGAAAAAATTTAGTTCCTTCATCATACTAGCTATATTTTAACTAGCTATATTTTAACTAACTAAATGCTCAATAATCTCATTTTGCTAGTAGCTACCATATTGTATAGCACAAGTGTAGATGCTAAGTAACCTGCCATAAGTTATTCGTACATTTACTTAGTAAATATTTACTAAGTATTTATTACAAGACAGGTGCTGTTCTAATCTCTGGAGACACAACAGTAAACAAAACAGACAAAATCACTACTCTGGTGAAGCTTTCATTACAGTAGAGATAAGGGAGACAATAAACAATGAACTGAAAAACGATTCCAAGTAGCATCAAATACTATGAAGAAAAGCAAAACAGGAGGAGACAGGGTGATGGACAGGGCTACTGTGTGTAGCTCTTCAAGCTGTACACTGCACAACTCCAAGGGTCACAATTCACTTGGACTATGATGTGAATGCCACTTATGTAGAGTGATCAGGGAAAGCTCTCCAATAATGGAAGATCATCTTAGCAAAGATGTAAAAGGTGGTGAGAGAGCAAGCCAGGCAATATTTGGAAGACGTGCTTTTCAATCAGGGAAAATAGCCAGTGCAAAAGCCCTGAGGCAGCAAGAGTGCCTAGCATGTTGGAGGAATAGCAAAGGGAGCCAGTGTAGGAAGAGCGTATTGAGCAAGGGGACATGTAGCAGAAGGTGAAGTCAGGGTAGTAGCCAGAAGGTGGATCAAGTAGGGGCTTGCTGGCCAAGCTGAGTTCTTTGGCGTTTACACTGAGTAACATAAGAACCAATCAATCGCTCTCTTTCTCTCTCATATTTTTTAAATAAAGCATTAGCCTATCTGCTTTGTTGAGACTACACTGAAGGGGACTGATGAGTTGCAGGAAACCAGTGAGCATACTATTGCAATAATCAAGGTGAAAGATGATGGTTGTTCAGAATAGGGTCACAGCAGGAGAAATGGTGAAAGTTGGCTTCTGAATATATTTTGAAGGTCGAGCCAATAGGATATGCTGATGGATGAGATGTGAGGTTTTTAAAAAAAAGAGAAGCGTCAAAGATAACTCCAAATATTTTAGCCTGAGTCACCTGTAGAACAGAGTAGCCATTTTCTGACAGGGAGAGTTTAGGAAAACAGGGGTTTTATTTAGGGTGAGCCCAAATTAAGACTCATTTCTTGGACATTTAAAGTTGGAAATGACTATTCAGTGACCGAGTGGAATGATGAATCTGAAGTTAAAGTGCTGTATCGAGGCCAAAGATAATAAACCCAGAAATCATCAGTATATAAAGTGGTATTTACAGTCACAAGACTGGTGTCAGTCACCTACAGGGCAGGTGTAATTAGACGTGAGAAGAGGCAGGGGATGGAGCCTCTGGAACACTGATGCTTAGAAGTCCAGATCACCAAGGAAGACCAGCAAAGGAGCGTGAAGAAGGACAAACAGGAGACGCAGGAAAACAAGAGGGGCCAAGTGATGAAATGGTTCGAAGTAGGAGTTTTAAAGGTAGAACTGGATCATCTTATTCTAGCACCTATGCTTTATACTGTTCTGCAGTGGGGTTTCCCCCACTAGCACCTAAGAGAAGAGGCCACGGTCTATCTGTTCACAGTTGCATCCTGCTGCCCCGCCCAGTGCTGAGCACTCAATGCATATTTAACGAATAAATGAACACTTACTGTGTAGATCAGAAGACTGAGTCACAAGGACGTTGGTGATCAATTAGTGACAAGTGGGATTAGATCTCAGATGTACTGGTTGCACGAATATTTTCCAAGGATCACTGACCACTTTGCCTCTCTCTCCAGTTTCTTTTGTCCAGCAGACATGCATCCAAGCCAAAATCCTTTTCTTTGGATGCTCAGTGGACAGTACGGCTTTGTTGGCCCCATACACACATATTTGGAAGGATAACAATGTTGATATTATGCCTGCCCACTTTGATTTTCGATTTTAATGCCTTTTCTGTTCATTATGGTCACTCTCCTCCTTTTTTGGCCCCTAAACACACATTTAAAAGGTAAAGAAATATAATTTACCCTTTCCTTTGCATGGTTTTCTACAGCTGAATATGGTCCCCATAAAATGGATTTAAGATACCTACCAGATTTTAAATTGATGCAGACTACCTTTAACTTCTATTGCTTTGTCTTTCTCTAGCAACTTTCTTACCTTAGTTAATGGGCAAATATTCCGCTGGCTTTCTGTACATTGAAGGCTAGCTCTTTTAGACTTTCCTAAGGGCACAAGATCAATTTTTTTTTAAATTTTTATTTCATAGAGAGGTTTTTCCACATTATAAAACTAACCCATATCCATTAAAGGAAATTTGAAACACACAAAGAGACACAGACACACACTCATACATACATACACACACACACATACACACGTTAAGGAAAAAACCCCTCAATTCTACAATCCAAAGATAACACCTTTAAAAATTATTGGTGTATTTTCTTGCAGGCTGTCTCTCTGTACTTGAGTGAGTAAGCGAATGTGTGTGTGTGTTTGTGCACACACAAATTTGTTGTGAGTCATGCTTCTTCACTTAAAAAAATACACATTTTATTTTACTGTGTAGCATTCTTAACTATTGCTTTAATAGCTAGACACTTTTCTGTAATGAAAATGTCACTCTCTCTCCCACTGATAGGCATTTCTTTCCAATTATCCTGTCATAAATAATGCTACACTGAACGTTTTTGTTCATAATAGAGATTCTACAATTACAGTGATTTCTAAACCACTCCCTAAAGTAGAATCATTCCCAAATTCCCAAAAGTGGAATCATTCATTCAAACATCAGCAATATTTAAGGCAACTGATACACATTGCTTATGTATTTTACAAAAATATTGAATCATTTTAAACTTCTACCTATAATGAATGCAAAAATGTATTTCCCTACTAGCACTGATTATTATTTAAACTATGCTAATTTAATAGGTTTAGAATCACCAAATTTTATTAGTTTGCATGCATTTGATTTCCTCTAAAGTTGAAAATTTCTGCATACCTGTTTATTCATTGTATTAATTATTTTATTCATGTCCCTTCCTCATTTATCTATTAAGGTATCCAATTATTCTTCTTATCAATTTTCCTAACTTTTTTTTTTTCCTTTGGCTGCATTGGGTCCTTGTTGCTGCACGCAGGCTTTCTCTAGTTGCGGCGAGCAGGGGCTACTCTTCGTTGCAGTTTGTGGGCTTCTCAGTGCGGTGGCTTCTCTTGTTGTGGAGCATGGGCTCTAGGCGTGCGGGCTTCAGTAGTTGTGTTGTGACACGCGGGCTCAGTGGTTGTGGCTCGCAGGCTGTAGAGCACAGGCTCAGTAGTTGTGGTGCACGGTCTTAGTTGCTCCGCGGCATGTGGGATCTTCCCGGACCAGGGCTCAAACCCATGTCCCCTGCACTGGCAGGTGGATTCTCAATCACTTTGCCAGCAGGGAAGTCCCGAATTTGCCTAACATTTAATAGAATAACATACTGTATTTTTCAAATACTTTTATACAGATGTATTTTTCCAGAATATTGTTTGTGTTTTCAAGTTGTTTATGGCATGGATTTTAATATAAGTTTGAGAAGATCAGTATCTTCTAAAATAAAAATAAATATTTATGGTAGAACTTTTAGGAAATACAAATAAGCAAGAAGAAAATAAAGCTTTCCCACATGCTTATGGTAATTATTCATAACATTTGGGGCATTTTCTTTCATCTTTTTCTTATACACTTAAGTATTTTTTACAAAAGTAGTCTCATGTACATTCTGCTACCCTATATTTTTTCCACTTAGAATGTTAAGAATTTATTTTAATGGCATTAAATATTCTTCTTTATTATCATTTTAATGGCCTCATAATATGGAAAGACAAAATTTATTTATCTAGACCCCTGTTGTTGAATCTCTTTATTTCTTGTTTTTTAATTGAATCTCTTTATTTCTAATATTTCACTGTTATAAAGATGCATAGACAGTTTTATGGCTGAATCTTTGGTATCCATAATTATTTATTTAGGATGAATTTCTAAAAGTGGGTCATAGGTTTAACCAAATTTTAAAGCTTCTGTTATATATTGGCAAATTGCCCTTCAAATCTGTGTCTTAAGTTTATGGCATGGGATTTATTTTGGCTTAAAGTTGTAAATGTTTACATAGTACTTGAAATAATTTAAAAGGAGCAATTTACCTAGCTATGTATGTGTTGAAAACAAAAGACAAATATATCTGCAGTGTGCCAGGAGCCCACATTTCCAGAGACAATAGCTCACAATTTATGTCTTAGTTGAATTCATATGTATGGCTTCTTTCCTAAGTATACTAGAGAAAATTTACTTTAAAAAAATCAACTCTTTGCTTTGTCTACATCAACTTGTCTTTGCTCCCACAAAGCCATATTTCCAGATCAATTTAAGATGTGGAGGCAGTGGCTCAGAAGACTATTAATAGTTCTACCAAATGCTTCCATGTACCAAGCACTTGCCGACATCCTATTTTTTTTTTTTTTGGCCACACCCCACAGCTTGTGGGATCCTAGTTCCCAACCAGGGATTGAACCCGGGCCCCCTGCAGTGGAAGCGTGGAGTCCTAACTACTCGACCCCCAGGAAATTCCCCATCCATCCTTTTATTTAATCCCAGAACAGCCTCACTTTGTAGAAGAGGAAACCAAGCTTCAGAATGGTTGAGAGGCTTGTTCTAATTTACACAGAATAATCTGCAGAACTGATATCTCTTTCACTCCAAAAGAGTACATTTGCTCTCTATTCATGTTGTTTCCTCATGGACTCTTAAGATTTCATCATGAATTTTACTTCTACCCACCCCCCCATCCTACCAACTTACACTTGCATTTACATTTATATTAAAAACTGACCTTTGAGAATTGAACACAAGTTCTGGTTGCAGCCTTTGATCTCTTTCTGCTCTTGTTTATTTTAATTAGCCACTTAAAAATTATATATAGCACCCCAACAAAGAATAATTCCATATTAATGAGGATTAATCATAGGCATACTGTAAAATAATATAAATTAACCCTAAAGCTGTGATTTATATACCTTAAGATATGTCTTAATATGCCTTTTATTCAATATTGAACAATGGGTTGTGGTTTTTTTAAAACCATTTGGTAGATAACATTGGGAGAGAAAGATATTCAGCTCCCATTACCATAGATACTCTAAAATATGTAATTAACAAATAAGGGTATTGTACAATATAGTGAGACCAAGAAAAAAAAAGAGTCATAAATGTTCACATTATTAGTGTTTAGTAGAAAAAAATTGATGATCTGAGGTCAGAAGTCTTTTGTATCCCATCTTGACCTCTTACTAATAGGTGACTTTGAACAAGTCCCTTTTATTTTTAATCTCTGAGCTTCTATGTATATGCCTTTAAGATATAATGATGTTTTCTTCAAATGCTTAGAATGGTTTAATTCAATATGGTAGTCAAATTGCAAAATGATGCTGAATACTGGCAGAGAAAAAATTGAATTTGGAATGTCAATATAATGGTCAAGAATGAATATCAAATGATTTCCCCTCCAGCCTTGCATTTCCTGTAGATTATTTGTACACATACCATATCCTTTGATCCCTGAGTGCAGTCACCCTGAGCTTGTCTCTCCATCTTGACTGAACTATTTCTTTTCCCATCTGGACTGCACTGGTCTCTTTCCCATCTAACAGCCTATAAAGTTCAGCTCAAGAGTCACTGCCTTAGGAGGCCATTTCTGTCTCTCTGCCCCAGGTCTGTCACTGAGGTTAAATGTTCCTTCCATTCTGCTTCCATAATACTTTGTACATGATTCTAAAGAGTGTTTGTCTCATTGCCCTACATATTTGTATACCTAACTAATGAGTGATGCAACCATTTCTAGACAGTGCTTTTTCTAGCCAATAGATCTTTTTTTGCTTTAACTCAAAAAAGTGGGGGAGCAGAGAGCACTAAAGAAAGCAAAGCAAAAACCATGAGATGCCAGAAATCTCTCTGATTTCCCTCCAGGAGTTTAGCTCTCGGGTTATGGCAGCTGAGAGGGTAGAGTAGATCCAAACCTCTGGAATTTTCATGTTTACAATCATCCTTAAGTCCCATCATTCCTGCCATTCCTGAGGCTAAAATTCACCAGGACCTTTTCTTTCGTTACTACCCTCCACCAGAAGCCCACTGCACTGTGTCCCAATGAGTCAGAGACAAAGCAAGGGCTGCACAAGGGAGATTTTAAGACCTTGGGTGAAATCATTATCCTGCAAAGTTGCAGCATTTTCTCTCTGGGCATGATTCCAGAGAAAGTTTCCATATATTCAGTGTCAATACAGGTTGTGAAAGGTCAGAAAAGTCATACAAGATAAGGATTATCTCCATTTTATAGTTAAGGAAACTGAGGCTCATTGAGTTTTAGTACCACGGCTAAGGCTATGGAGAGCCAACATCTCACCGTAGCTCCTTTGGCTCCAGAGCTCCTGTCCTTTCCATTATATGATACTGCCCTCCACCTGCTCTAGTGGCAACCCACTTCCCTGCCTCCACTGGTCCCTTGGGACTCAATCTCCCCTAACAGGGGGCACCTTTAGACAGAGTGAGAGGACTTTTTTTTTTTTTTCCTATACCTGATTTTACCTAGACTGTCCAAGACCAGAAGTCTCATCCTGAGGAATGATTTGTTTCCAAGGTTCTTATTCTATACAAATTCACTGTCATTTCTTACTACTTCTTTACCTGGGTTGAATTGTTTGTTTGTATTGTACGTTTTGAAGGTTTAAGGGTGGGGGGATTTAAACAATGATGCCGTCACAGCAAAGGCCTCAGCCAATTCTGTGGGAAGCTCTGAAGCTGGGACGGCCCTGCAGAATGGTGCCAAATTGAATCAAGGAGGCCAGGCTTTTATATCCACCCCCACACACTGCTGGCCATTGGATGCAGGCTGTCCCTGGGATGGGGCAGTGCTTCTGGGAGAGGAGATGGTCTTCAGCCAAGGGAAATAGGGAAGCAGGTACTCAACTACAAGCAGTCAGAGCTCAGAGCTCAACACTTCCAGTCTTGGGGGAGTGAATGCTTTAGTCCTAAAGGGGAATCTGTACACACATCTTTTCCCTTGACGCCTGGGGGCAGTCACATGAGCTGGGCTGTCCATCTCTACTCCACTATTCCTTTTGCCATCTGTACTTGTATAACTGATCTACAAAGGGGCACCACACAGGGCCCACCACCCATGGTATCTCTCAAGAGTCCGGCGAACTGCTAGGCAATAAGCAACCTGGCCTGGGGTCCCAGTGAAAGACTGGACGATCAAACACAGTTTGTTGGAAAAGCCTTTGTCCAGGGAGTAGGAAACCTAATTTTGTTGTTCTCTGTGTGGATTTGGCCGCATTTTATTTGTTCTCTGAGCTTGTTTCTTAGGGTTGATATGTGAATGTCCTCAGCATAGTTTCTGGTATATAATAGGCCCTCAAAGAATGCGAGCTCTGTCCCCTTTTCCCTTCCTTGCTAGGTGAATGTAGGGTTAGATATTGTCTACGATCTCTCCAAGTTCTTAAATCCGTACTGGAATATTATAATGGATTCTCAGGTTTCATTTCATTTTCATTACGAATTGTTTACTAAGATCGTAATAATCCAGGTTTGGATTTCATTTGATTCCCATAATCGTGAAATGTCACAGCTGGAGTAGTCCAACCCCCTTTTTTTACTCATAAGGAAATGAGCTCATCGGTGGGGGTGGGGGAGGAAATTGACTTGTTCAAGGTCACACTGTAAGTGGAGACAGAGTAGAGAACACCATCCGTGTTTTCAGACCATCCCCGGGCTCGCCACCCTCTCCCTCCCCTAACCGCCAGCTGCTGCTGGTACGTTCCAGCCTGCAAGGCAGCATGATCTGCCTTTCTTGTGTTAACATTATTCTAGCATGTAATGTTTGTGTTTAAGGCAATGACCTGAGAAATACTTTTATTTCCAGTGATGCACTTATTTTGCAGGGTTTATTAATTTTATTTATGTATTTGATCTCTCAAATGAAATAATAAACTAATTAGTGGGACAATTTACTGGTGTGCTCCGCCAAGGGTGTTTTACAGCCTCGGTGCAAGATTATCTAACTGTGGTGTCAGCAGATCTACTTTCTGCCCTGCTGCCCTTAATTTTAGCCATCAGACACACACGGTAGGCAGCCTTGTGCTAGGTATGTGTGCCTCCAGGGGGCATCTGGAGATGGCAGGTCATAGGGCAAAGGAAATTTCACCCAGGAGCCTCCCCAGAATTCACTCAAAGGACAAACTGCTTTGTTTGCCTTAAAGGATGGGCATTGGGCTCCCAGAGAACAGAACAGGGCAGGTTCATTATCTGAAATACCCAGAATGAGAATTTCCAGAATGGAAATTACCCAGAATGAGAATTTCCAGAGAAGGAGGGAAGGCTATGTGTATGTAAGTGTTGAAAGTCACAACTGAGAAGGCCCATAGTCCATCAAGACCAAGAGCAAAGCAAGAAGCAGGACAGGGAGATTGACATAAAGACAGCAGACACGGGAACACTGCAAGATGCAGAAGCAGGGGTAGGAGAGATGCTAGAAGACCCAGAGTAATTGGAACAAACAGGGCAATAGTGCCAAAGTTTTTTTTGTTTCTTTTTTTTTCAAACTGGCTTTGAAGTGAAGTACGTGGACTTCCCTCTAAGGTGGACCCCTTTCTGTGCTCTCTTAACACCTAGTGCTTATCTCTGTCTTAGAATTAATCCTAGCCTGTCGTCATGGCTTACTTGTCTATCCCCATTCATCTGTGAGCACCATGGTATCACCAGGGCCTAGAACTATGCCTGGGCTATAATAGGGTTCAATAAACATTTATTGAATGGAAGACTGGATGGATAGATGGATAAAGGAATAGGTGAATCAGTCTGCCAAAGCTACTGGAAGTCCAAGACCTATGAACTATACTATATTTGTCTCCTGTCTTTCATGTAATAAGCAGAACCCAACCAGAGATAACCTTTTTCAGTGACTGATATCTGTTATAGAATTACACAGTGTAACAAAGAAGTATCCAACATAAAAGTATTTAACCTCTCTTGACTAAACTTTCCTTCTTATCAATACTTATTAACACATACACACACACACACACACACACACACACATTCATTTGGGGTAGAGGTAAAAGGTCACAGTACTCTCACCTTTAGAGGGTGCCTCTGCTGGCCCACTAGTTGCTGTCACTGTCCTGGCTGCTGCTAAACTGTCACTGTGGATTGGATCTAGCCTGAGGGTTCTTGTCAGAACAAGTTCCAGACCTCTAGCCAGAGACTGGCTGGAAAATGAGGAGAGGGAGAGCCAGTGGGCCCCTGCAGTGGAGCTGTGCAAACTTGGAATCCTCACACTCGGTAGTAGGAACTCCTTTACTGTGATTGGCTCCCCTAGATGTGTTGCCTTTGCTGTGATTGGATGTATGCAAATTAGCAAAGCCTAGTGTGTTGATCCTAGATATAACTAGTGTATATGCCAGCTCTGTAATGCCCATCCAACAGGCTGTAGAGTTTGGGGGGATATGCACATGATGTAACCCTAACACTTTGATGCTGTTTACACCTCATAGCTCTCATTGGGACACAGGGAGCCCTCACATGTTGATGATAATACAGTGCTGGGGCTAGAACTGGGACTTGAGGTCCGAATTCATATAGGCTTAGACAGGAACAGCCCCAGAGAGGCTGAAGTTCTAGACTCAGGCTGGGACTCTAAACCCAGGCAGATACCAGGACATGGACATGTCTTGGAGATCTTTGACAAATACCTCGAACTATTTGTATAACAATGCTAATAATAAGGCCTGCCATTTACTCCATGACTACCACATACTGTCACTATGCTAAGGTCTTTCATTACAGTAGTTAATGGTTACAACAAGTCTGCAATTAGGTATTATTATCCTGTTTTAAAGTGAGTACACTGAAATTTAGAAAGGTGAAATAACTTGTCTAGAGTTATACAGAGCCCATTGCGTTAAAAAGAAAATATACAAAATTTCATACAGAGTAAAGATGGTAACTGCCAGAGATGTAAAAAACTGGGGTGAAACAGATAAACTTTAAAATGCAACTATCCATTGGCTTTTTTACTCTATGAATTGAGTAAGGTAGCAAAGATAGTGCTTGTTCAATTTTAACCATTTAACACCTCCAGACAGCTTGTAAAACATTGGTATCGGGGCGGGGGGAGCCATGTTTGAGAACTCTGGGCTTATTCCCAGCTCTCCAGAAGCAGGAACTTTTCCAGGCTTCCACACTGTCCAGCTGACAAACTGCAGTGTCTTTCTGGTCCAAGACCAGTGTTTTGAGTCAGGCTGCAGTAAAGGACTAGACAGAATGCATATGTGCCCAAACCTCTCCTTCCAGGTGACTAGAATAAGCTTCCCTATGTAGTCACAGCCTGGCAAGGACTGGTTGCATTTTCATGCACCATCCCTTGAGGGTAGAGGTTCTTCACCAAAAGTTGTAAACTACTGCTAGATTCCAAGCACGAGCATTTTAAATTTGTATTGCAAACTCTAAATGTCTAGTGTGTATTTAAAGTTCATCTTTGTCCCATTAGATTTTTTGGTGTATGTATTATATCGGGTGTTAACATGTGCTGGATCCTCTTTCCCCGCTTCATTTGTCTCCATGGCACTTATCCCCATCTGGCATACTCAGTACTTATCATTTATTTGTTTAGTGTCTGTCTCCATCCCCTGGAATGTAAGCTCCATGAGGGCAGGAATATCTGTTTAGTTTCTTATTAAATCCCTAGTGACCAAACTAGTGTTTGGCACAGTTGGGCTCTCAACAAATATTTATGAATAATAATAAGGGACAGATGGATATATGTATGTATGGATGGACAGATGAATGGGTAGGTGAACAAAAGGATATGTCTTACTAATTTTGAAAACTTAGGATACAATTAGAGCAATTAAGAGAGTATGGGTATTTATTTGCACAGGAATAGAAAACTAGACAAATGAAATGAAATCTAGAGCTCAAAAAGAAACTATACTGATTGTAAACTTAATACATAATAGGTACATCATTACGCGTCAACGCAGAAATCATAGACTAAGATATAAGTGGTATAAGGACAATGCATATCTATACAGAAAATTTGTTGAATTCTAACCTGATATCATATAAAGAATATCAATTCCAAGTGGATTAAATGCAAAAGGCATCACTTTATTTTTTTTAATTTATTTTATTTTTATTTATTTATTATTTTTGGCTGTGTTGGGTCTTTGCTGCTGCGCATGGGCTTTCTCTAGTTGTGGCGAGCGGGGGCTACTCTTCGTTGCGGTGTGTGGGCTTCTCATTGCGGTGGCTTCTCTTGTTGTGCAGCACGGGCTCTAGAGCACGTGGGCTTCAGTAGATGCAGTGCATGGGCTCAGTAGTTGTGGCTCGCGGGCTCTAGAGCGCAGGCTTTGTAGTTGTGGCGCACAGGCTTCGTTGCTCCGCGGCATGGGGGATCTTCCCGGACCAGGGCTCGAACCCGTGTCGCCTGCATTGGCAGGCAAATTCTTAACACTGAGCCACCAGGGAAGCCCCCAGAAGGCATCACTTTAAAAGGAACTATAGGAGACTATCTTTATGACCCAGGGGTAGGAAAGGATTTACTGAATAAAACAAAAAAATAAAGCACCTACCTTAAAGTGAAGTACTAATATATTATATTAAAATTTTAAAAAGTTTTATGTATCACTATAAACAAAATAAAAATATAAGCTTTGGACTAGGAAAAGCAGTTGCAATATATATAACTGAAAAAGGGTTGTATCCAAAGCATACAAATTAGCATAGAATATAATTATAGCAAATCCCTGTGTACCACTACATATCTTGATCAAATGTTATAACGTTACCATTTTGCTTCCCATATTTTGTGCCCACACTGATTTTAGCACTTTGCTAATGTCACCTTTCTGGTAAGGTCTTCTATAACGACCCTATTTAAGATTGAACTCCCACCCCTTCTCTGCTTCTGGTCTGCCCATAGCATATATGACCATCTGACATACTAGGTATTTTGCTTTCTTATTTACTTAGTGTGTGTCGTTTCCCTCTTATAACAACTCAGTAGAAAATTAGGCATATAAAAAGCAGAAGGAAAAAACTAATATAAAAATAAAAAGTAAAAGAATGTCCAATCCCATTAGTAATTAGAGAAATGCATATTAAAGTATGAGATATTTTATATCCATCAGATTGAAAAAATGTTAAGTCTGGCAATACTAAATGTTGATAATGATATGAACTAGTATAAATTGCTCCTGCCACTTTGTAGAGCAACTTGTTACATTTCATAACTTTGAGGATGCATATACTCTTTGGCCCAGCAAGTCCATAGAGAAATCTCACAATATGTGTCCCAGGAGTATAACAATATCCATCACAGCATTATTTGTATTAACACAATTTGGAAACAGCTTACGTGTCCATCAATATGAATCAGTCAGAATATAAACATATGATAAAATACTATCTAAATGTTAAAATGAAAGAATTTAAGCTAATTCTATCAAAGCAGTAAAATCTTTAAAACATATTTAACAAAATAAGCAGGTTTCACATGGATGCCTACAGTGGGATACCATTTAAACAAAGTTTTAAAGCAGGCAAAACAGGACTTCCCTGGTGGCGCAGTGGTTAAGAATCCGCCTGCCCATGCAGGGGACACAGGTTTGAGCACTGGTCTGGGAAGATCCCACATGCCGCGGAGCAACTAAGCCCGTGCGCCACAACTACTGAGCCTGTGCTCTAGAGCCCACGAGCCACAACTACTGAGCCCGTGTGCCACAACTACTGAAGCCTGCGTGCCTAGAGCCAGTGCTCTGCAACAAGAGAAGCCACTGCAATGAGAAGCCTGCGCACCACAACAAAGGGCAGCCCCCACTCGCCGCAACTAAAGAAAGCCCACGCGCAGCAACAAAGACCCAATGCAGCCAAAAATAAATAAATAAATAAATTTATTTTAAAAAGCAGGCAAAACAGTGCTATGTATTGTTTACAGATGCAAACATGTATTAGAAGCAGAAAAACATGCATGGGCATTTAGGAGATTAGTGATCTTTTTGGAATTAGGAAGGAATTCATGGGAAAATCTGCTTATATTCTGTAATGTTTTAAAAAGGAAAGAGTTGAAGCAAATATGATAGAATTATAATATGTGACAAGGCTGGGTGGCAGTACATAGTTTTTGGTTATAATTATGTCTACACTCAACTTCATGCTTGAAGTATTTAATAAAAAAAGAAATAGGAGGGTACTTACGTGTGACTATCAGGGAATAAAGTTCAAGCCATAGCATATCAAGTAATATGGTGTGACATTGAAAAATCACAAGCTGAATTTTCTCATGAGTTGAAGATTGGTGCAAACCCAGATTTGGTGTCTTCAGAACAGTTAATGAGATTAGGTTTTGGAACCAGACAGTCTAGGTTTGAATCTTGACTCAGGCACTTAATAACATTGAAACTGGGCATCAGTTTCCTCATCTTTAAAGTGGAAGAATGTGATAAAATAGAGAATAGAAAAACAATAGAGAAAATCGATAAAACCAAGAGTTGGTTCTTCAAAAAGATCAACAAAATTTATAAACCTTTAGCTAGATTGATTAAGAAGAGAGAGAGAAGACTCAACTAAAATCAGAAATGAAAGAGGGGGCATTACTACCAATATAACAGAAATAAAGAGGATTATAAATGGAAAACACAGTACTTCCTCATACAAATATTATGAGGATGAAATGAGGTAATATTTTTAGTGTTTAGCATACTTCATGGCACATAATAAAAGAAAGGCTGGTTTATGTGTAAGAACTCCAGGTCTTGATGTAAACAGGCATGAGCTTGAAGCCTGTTTTGAATGCCATGCTTTCTCTCATTTTATTTGTTTTTTACAATAACCCTATTAGGTTTGTGTTTTTATTATCCCATCTTATATGTAAGAAAACTGAGCCTTAGAAAGGTCAAATAACTAGCCCAAGATCACTCAGCTCTTAAAAGACAGAGATGATATTCAAACCAGCTCTATCTCCAGAGAAGTATAACTATAAATTAATATCCTGGCTATATTTCACTAGTTTTATGAATAAACTAAATTGGATTTGTATAAAACATTGCAACCATCTATCCTGTAGCTTTTTTTTTCCCTTCAGTAGGGAGTCAACCACCCATTGCTGATTAAACTAATAATAAGTATCTACTTAGTTTGTGTATATGTAAATCCAAACATGTAAAATAACTGAGTTTCTGTAATGGGATATTATTACTAGATAGATATTCCAGCCTTAAACAGATTCTTCATCTTGGAATATACTGGAAGATCAGTAGGCTGTGATATTCCATTTTGTTGAGTTGTGTGTGTGTGTTTTTTAACCGTAGTCTCTTTTGGGTTAGACAGTTTCACTGTCTTTGCTGAAAAATTGCACTCTCTCTGCTTTCTACCTTCTTCTATCTTTTGTGAATCCAAATGGAACTTAACTTTTATTGCCACTGATTATTTTGAATGAACAATTTTCTTAATGTATTTTTGTCAAGTCAGTTCCATTTATTAAGTCTTACATTAATTCATTCACTTACTCATTCCTTCTCTTATGCAGCAAACATTGATTGAGTGACAACTATGAGCTTGTCTCCGGACTAGGTTCACAGGAAGCAAGGGTTAATAAGGCATGATAACTTCCTCTGAGGAACTCACAACTAGAAAGAGGCAGATGGAATGGACATTTCCTGTGCAGTGTCACCTTCAGAATGGAGTTATTTCTTGGGGAGCATAGAACATGGAGTTCCCAGTTATGTAAGAGGGTGCAAGGGAAGTGGCACAGAAATAAATGGTGATGTTGAAGCTGAAATTTGTTCGTATGTTCATTTTCTGCCTAGAAAAATAATATGTGATCTGTGTAGAAAATTTGGAAAACATAACAAAACAAGAGAAAAATAACCTATTATCATACTACAAAGAAATAACCACTTTTAACAGTTGGTATATTTTTAAGACTAATTTCTACATGGATGAGCTCAAGCTTTGTCAACAATTTTGCTACGTTATATATATATTTTCCCATATCCTGAAAAATTTTTAAATATTTTTGCATGTACATAATATTATCCTATGTAGAGATACTAACATTCACTTTATCATTCTTCTTTTGGCTGTTTCCCTCTTAAAAACAACATTGTGATGACAATATCTGTGCATAAATATTAGACTGCATTTGTGATTGTTTCCTTGAGAAGGACTCCTGAAGGAGAATTACAGATTAAAGGGTGTGATCACTTTTAAGACTCTGTGACATTTTCTCCAGTGCCCTCTTCTTTACTGATCTCAAGGCAAGAGCTCAAGCCTTTAGAGAGTCAGACAAATTACAAATCTGGGGAAGTTCTTTAAAAAATCTTCCATGCTTCTGTGTATGTGTAGAAATGTACGTGAGTGTGTGCACACACATATGTCTCAGGACACACACACAGACACACATCCTCCTGTCTAAGAGGTATTGTGGACCACTTCTCATTCAGTACTTACAATGAGCTGTACTTCTTCATTCAGTACTTACAATGAGCTGTACTTATTGATTTTTGTTGGGAGTGTTTTTGTTTAATCCATCTCTGTATTTCCAATGCCTGCTATGTGGTAGGAAATTAGTAAATGTTTCTTGAATGAAATAGAGGGAAGAAAAACAAGACTGTTAAATAATGTTTACTTTTTTAAGTATCGTGTTTTATTTGTTTTCAGCATTCAGCAAGACATGGTGGTGAACCCCGCCTCTACATCTTCATGATTGAGGGACTATTTCGCACAACACAAAGGTAAATATCTGCGGCTGGTTGTCTTGCTGGTCTGAAGGAAACCTTCCTCTCTGGGAAAATGCTCACAAATGTCTCAGGGTCCTCTTGAAGTGATGGCTTTGGTGCTTTGTGTTCCTCCTTAAACCCTAGAGGGTTTATGGAGCCTTTAGGAATTGATGCCTAAGGTCGCTTTTCTCTGGTCTACTTTGTGTCTGTGGTTAGAGAAAGAGAATATTGATTCTCTTCTTCTTAAGTACCTAGTAAATGTCATTAAGAGCCTTCAGTTCTCCTGCCCAGATTTTAGACTCTCCTAATAGGTTGCTCAGACTGGTTTGATTTTTAAATACAACTATATCAGCTCCCTTCTCAAATGCCCCGTTTCAATATATTTACCAACGCAAGGAACCATTCTCAATTGTGCAAACTAAAGTCAAACCATGCATCAGATGAATGTTTCTACATAGGAAACAGACTCGGAGATTTACGAGCTTTAGGGACAGGTACTATTATTTTGAGGTCCTAAACTTTTAAATGATGGCAACACTGAATTATGTACTTCATACGGGGAGCCAAAAAGGCACAATTGAAAATGCCTCTTCTTTTGACAAATTAGAAGCATTCATTCCAATATCTATTTCTTGTTTACCAGGGATAACGCTGAATGAATCACAGACTGGTGGATGGATGTCCCTTCCTAACACTTTTAATTAGCAGCACTGCCTATTAGGGTGAACAGAGTGCTGCGTTTCTGCCATAGATTACCCCCAACCCCCCTTATATGGAATAGAAATCTTATTCTCCACAAGGTAATATTCATCTCTTTCCCAGCCAGACAAGCATAGAAAATTAAACAATGGTCCGTTAAAAAGCCCAGATAATGTATTTATCATTTCCAGTTTATGTGAGTTTGCAAGGCAAATACCAGTGGAAGCTATTTGTTATGGGACCTTGGGGAACAATGGCAGTGGAGAGGGAGCTGGGAGGCTGCAGGATCTGAGACTTGTAAAAATTCATTAAAAATATGAGGAGCTATTGGAAACAGAGGAAATTAATTACTCCGAGGGACTCAAATGTCACTACTCATTTAAGTGACCTGGTGAGGAGGTTGAGAAACCAGTTTTCTGAGGAGTCCTGTGGTGGAGAAGGCTGGGGGCTGGGATTCCTCAGCTGTCAATTTTTGCCTTTCCGTGGTGACTTATTGACATGTCAACCTGGCTTGCGCCACAGCCTCCTCTAATGAGTAGAGTTAAATGAGAAATGGGGGTCGGGGTGGGGGAGCACTGTCCCTATAGCTGGCCAGGTTATTCAGCTGAGCTCACCAGGCATGTCAGTAACTGCGCCAAGTAGGGGAAGCTTGTAAATGACCTCAGTGGAGGGAAGAGGCTGATCATTTGCAGCTGGACCGTGTTTGGTCTTTTATTATTGCTTCTGCATCCACAGAGCTCTTTGAGGCGGAGTGAACTTGGGAAGACAAATGAAGGTTTTCTACGTAAGGAGGACTGGGGAGCAGTAGCTTCTGCAAACAGTCATCTTTTCTAGATTGCCTGTCTCATAAATCTCTCGAATGCATTCTGCCTATAGACAGAGGTGGAAAATATATAGATATGTGATGACTTAAAAGTTTAAAATCAGTAAGCATCCGGAGTAATGGAGTAGAAGCTTTCTCAGATGTGTGCCTTACCTAGACTCAGGAACTCAAGGGTTTTTTTTTCTGAACTCTGCCACTAACCAGCTGTGAGATCCTACACCAACCACCATAGTTCTCTGAACCTCTGTTATGTTATTTATAAAGTGGGTACAATAATATCTATCTTTTGTGATTAAGATCAGTGTGTCCAAAAGAGCTTTGAAGGGTGGAAATATCAGGTATGTGGGAGCCTTATCAACTGTGGGTGTATTCTGTTGTAAAATTCTTGGGTTTTAAACACTGAGGCAGCTCAGTGTTCTGTGTTCCTACTTGGGTCATGGTTAAGGGGCTCTGCAGTGTTCTCCCGTCTTGTTCAGTTAAGAAGGGTAAATCAACAAGCCAAAGAAGGAAGAACAGTATTTCTCCGATGACTGATTTTGGGAGAGACTATTCACATGGTTTGAAAAAAAAGATGTGAAGCATAGCTTTGGAGGGAGTTGGAGCCCTGGATGTTTACCTCTGGGCTCAATCCTAAGTACCACTTCTCCAATTTGAAAAAATCCTAGCTCTTTGAAGTGGAGACGAATCATGCATTGGTGAAGGAGATGTTTGAAGAGTATTCATTTATTCCTAGAAAGATATAATGATGAAGTAAACAATGGTAGGGTCAGTGGGGATGGAAGAGAAGAGAGAACTCTGAGAAGCCTGGGAAAGGAAGAATTCCAGGCTTTTAAGTAGTCAGGGTGGCGTGCACTTAGACAAGGGAGCAGTGCAGTGACTCTAAGCTGTAGAGTGTTCCCGAGGCACTTGTGATGTCATTAATGGAAATGTGGGAAAATGCAGGCTACAGTCCTTCCGCTCAAGGAGCTCAGAGAGTTAAACAATTATTATCATCCAGAACAGACAGAAACAAGCCCAGAAGAGCAATGCTGGGAACTGTGTTGAGACACAGGATGCTACTGAGCTGGACCTCAAAGGATGAGCAGCTCTGTGCTAGGTGAGAAGGGGTTCAAGGCAAAACAGTCCACAGATCAGCCGGCACTGAACCACAGCTACGCAGCAGCACAATGAAGATGCTGGTTTGAGAGTCACATGCCTGGCCTGTTACATGTCTTCAGCAACCAGAGGTCTGTATACGAACATGCACTCATGATTTTCAAAGGCTTCCGTGCTGTTGCTGTCTCCTAGAAGGAGACTTGAAGGACTGCCTGTTCTCATTAGCCAACACTGTGGTGACCTAGGATCTGCCCTGTCCTGAGAATGCTCAGAAGATATCCCCAGGGACCCAATTCTGAATAACTGCTAAAACCACTATCCCCATTCCTTGGTGTTCTTTTGAGCTTTGTTGCCACTTACCTTTTAAAATTGCTTGAAAGTCATCAATTGTCATAACTGAGCTGTTGGCTATTTATTTATTGTGTTGATTAGATGTGTCTACCTTTTATTCAATTATAGTCATTTATAGCCATCATACATGAGAAATCACGCCTTCCCATGTCGAATAGTAATAAGACAGGAAAAATGTTTTCTTCTTATCTTCCTCCCTTTTTCCCCCTTCTTGAATTTATCCCTTTGGTGCCTCCTGTATGCTTCCTTTTTTGTTGTTGTTGTTGTTTTCAGATTCTCTCTGTTTACCCTTCTACTTTCCCTCTTTCTTCGGACAGAATCACAGATTCTCCAACTTGAAAGGAAGTAGGAGATTCTAGATACCAGAGGCTTAACTATAAAGCTTTGAGAGGGTTCTTAGCCATGTGGTGATTTCGCTTATCTGTTATTTTTGGTGATGGTGGTGGTGTTGCTTCCAAAGCTGACTGTCTTGGATTTGAATCTCCACTCCAAAACATAACAGCTCTCTGACATTGAGCAAATCAATCTCTTTAAGTTTCAACGTTTACATCAGTAACATTAAGGTAACAGTAATACTTTTCACACAGGATTGTTGTAAGAATTTAATGAGAGAGTACATGTGAAAGGGTCCAGCACGTTATATCTTCTCAATGAATAATGTTACTATTATTGTTGCTTATAATGATAATACATGCTGTTATAAATCCTTAAAATGCAAAAGGCAGATGTGTTGATCTTTGGCAATAAAGAAGGGAAAAGCTGAGGAGACTCTTTCCCATTCTTTGACTGGTCTTAGAAAATGGAAATCCTTAGTGACAAAGGCACTGAAAACAGCTGAATCAGCGGGTGCACAGGGAGCCTTCCATGGCCGGAGAGCGACCTGGATGCTAAACAGTCAGAAGGCCTGCTGGGTTCCCTGAGCTTCTGCTGTACCTCTGGAGAGCATCTAAGTCAACTGTCCCCCAGACACAGTATTCCTTCCCACATCGTACGGTGGCTTGTAGTATGCCAACTTGGCTAGACTGAAGTACGTTACTCAGAATTCAGTTTCCTGTCTGTCTCCAGTTAGCATGGACCACAGGGGAGAGGCTCGGGAGATCTGCAGGATGGAAGGGATGCAGCAGCCACTTTGCAGCTCACATGTTTTTGCTGATCTGCTGACTCACCTAGACAGCCTGAAGCAGCATCCAGACTGGCGAGTGCTCTCCCTTTCCCTCCTCCAGCTTCTCTAACTGATCCAGGTGTGCGCATTTAGCTACTTGAGAAAAGACCCTGGCTCCAGCAGGTCATCCACGCGCCGGCAAGCTGGGAAACAGTGAAAACCAAGGTTCTACTGAGTCCTCATGGAGTTTCAGCTCATGCCTGTGGGTTCCAGGCTGCTCCTGATTTTCCTCATTATTTATATCCATCTTTCCTTCCTAACTGCCTGCCCAGTGGACTTCGAGCTCCAGCATCAGATGTGATACGACAGAGTTATAGATGCTTAACTAGTTCCCACAATTGCGTAAGGCCAAATCCCTCTATTAAATAAATAACACATATATATTTATTAAATATATATAAATACGTAACGTATGTGTATATATAATATATAATGCATTCATTCATATTTTCAGAGGAACAGAACCAACCACTAGGATGTTATATGTGTGTATACCTATGTGTATATATATACATATACATATGTATACACACATATGTGAGCACACACACACACGCCCAAACACAATCTGCTGGTGCTTATCTCTGCCTCTCTGGTTGACCCTGACTGATACAGAGAGTCATAAGCTTTTTATAACAGGGAGCTCTCTACTTCATAAGGCAGCCCATTCCTCTTCTACCTCCTCTACCATTCCCTTTTCTGTAATGTAGCAAAAATCAAATTAAGCTCGTAATCCAAAAATGTGGTTTTTCAGCCCAGGGCACATGCCACTTTCTCCTTGGGACTTCTGTCCCTCTCAACCCTAAGTCCTCTCACAACATCTCATCCATTAAAGTTTTTCTCTGTGGTTTCTCACCTTTTTGAGCTTCAGGATCAGACTCTTAATGAAATTAACCCCCTTACTGTGAATATACTAGAGAGGCCATTCCACTTCCCCAGACCTATCTCCTCTTCATCCTTCCCATGCCTTTTGAAGACTATACCTTGATTCTGAATGCTTACAAGGTACAACGTGATATAGTGGGAGGGGAGGGATGCATAGAATTTAGAATCAGAACACCTGCGTTTGTGTCCTGCCAGTGCAGTGTTGACTGCATCTGTTTGATAGTTAGCTTCTGAGGGCCTCAGTTTCCTCAGCTGCCAAATGGGTGTACTAATAGCCAACCTGCCTGTGCTCAGGCCCTCTGAGTCCAATAACACCTGATCAGCTCTAGATGTTTGAGGCCCCTTGTACTTGTACATCTCTCCAGTCTCAGATTAACTCACACCTAGGTGGGAAGATGACAATTATGATCCAACGTTGGACTTCAGAATTTGTAATAGAGTAGCAAATCAGGACACTCTTATTTTTCAATAAAAAATAAATATCTTGAAACAGCAATAACCTAAATTCTTATTCAGCATCTACCATAGTAACATTTTGCTTAAATTATTTCTTGAAGAAGATTTAGGTTGAAGAAATTGAGTGTATAGTTGTTCCTTTTTAAAAAGGTATATATTTCAAAATTACTTGTAAATCAAAAATATTACAGAGCTGGCCAAAAAAGGGCAAAGCAGTGAAATATGAAAGAATGACTATACATTTTCTTATTTGAACCAGTATTTAAAACTAACAAAAAAGCAAATACAAAAACAGAACGTGACAGAACAACCTGTAATAGAGCTGATGACAAAAAGAAACTAATAGCTACAATGCAGGGACTTTAAAAAGTGACACAGCCAAGTGATGAAATTAAGTATATACAAATGAAACTGTTATGAATGCATAATATAGATGTCCCCTCAAGGAAAAGAGCCTCTGTCCTCCCTGGCAGAGGAAGGTCTCTGTGTGAGCAGAAGAGGTGACTGTGGAAACATCCTATTCTTAAGTGTGACATAGGCAACCAATTATGAGCTCACAAACCTGGTTAGAAAAGTTTCTGTAATTGGCAGGTGTGTGGATCCTAGACAAAGATGTGGAGGATATAGGTGACAGCTGAAATCCACACTCGCGGCCAAGCCTCGCCCTGCTCCCCTGCACACATTTATCATTGAACATCAGCCAAAGTTGAAGAAATAGCTGCCTTATCCTCCAGCCTCTACACTTGTGTGCATGCATGCATGCGCGGGCACACACACACACGCACACACACACCTGCCAATCTCACAAGGATCAAAGGAATGCTATAACGCAATGCCTAGCACATGGTAGGTCTTCAAATAAACCTCTGTTGGATGGGTGTATGTATTAATGAATTGCCAAGGAACTCAAGGGAAAAGTCTAGCGATATTAGTGGACATTAGGACGCATCCTGGACAAAACAAAATGGAGAAAAAAATGCCCTGGAGAATGACTTTACTGAAGATTTAACATGTTGATGTTCATAACACCTCACCTGCCAAAGGTATCCTATTCACAATGAATGAAGCAACAGAACAGGATTAAATTGGCACAGCTGGAGGAGGTCTGCCTGTGTGTGAGAGGTGAATATTATCTCCAGGCAACGGATGGAGTTGTAACATGAGGATTCTTATTTTTAGTGTTGGGGAGAAAATGAATTTGAACCAAGAGACACCTAGGGTTGATAAGAAAAGATCAGGGCTTGAGGGAAGGAGTGGCTATATAATAAGTTCAGACCAGGAAGGCTGAGCAAAGAACTAGAATGGGGGTGGGTGGTGCTGTGGGAGGGCAGCTTGTTATTTCAGAGTGGCGCCAGAAAGCATAATGAGGTCCACTGGGGCATCTGGTCAACCCAGGCCCCTACTGCTTGGGACAAGCTACATCAGAGTAGGAACCTGAGGGCTAGGGAATCAGCTTCCCGTGGGTAAAGAAAACCAGCAACCCTCCTGTGTGGACATGGCTGCATCCGTTGGGGAACATGGAGATTCTTTATTAAATCACTTAACATGTTGTATTGTAATTGCTGTTTACGTTTTCTTTCACTCTTATGAAAGAAAGAGTGCCAGGATCATGGTTTTTTGGTTTGTTTTTTCAGTTTTTCTGCATCTTTATTTCTAGTATCTATCTCTGAGAATTTTTTAAAAATCACTGATCACCCTCATATGCTAATGATGATAAACCTCACCACAGACATGTAAGGAAGCAATCATTATTCACAGTTTTAAGTAAAGAAGCAGAGGATCAGAGAAGTAGCAGCTTGCTCTAAGTCCTACGGCTGGTAAATCACTGAACTCGTATTTGAACCCAGATCTATCTTGATGAAATTTGTGATCTGTCCACTATTCCCCTAAGCCTCTGAGCTAATAATCGAGTAGGTGCTCCCCGAAGATATCTTGGAATCTTGGAAGGATGGAGGGAGGGAAAGAGGGATGATAAAAGGGCAGAGATGATTTGAATACAAATAGCCAGACTTTCAGATCTGTTCTGAGCAGATCACAGACAAATGTGCCCGACATGTAATACTTTATTTAGAGATTATGCTGGGTGAACTGAACCACAAAAAGAGGGAACTGGGAGAGTTCTACCAATAAACTTTGGGATTCACCCATGAAAAAGCCAGGAACTTAGCTGAAGTTAAGTGTGAGAACATCAGATAAAAGTTGGGAAAGGGACTAAGACAGAGTCTTGCGTAAAGCGGAAAACTCTGCTGACCAGCTCTTCCGCAATGATCTAACCCCCTCCCCAAACAACTTCACCCCCAGGCCTTGGTTTGATAATTTTTTTCTGCATAGCCACCTTAGAGGAAA